>NW_025763503.1:2490819-3736229 GCF_020744385.1 Fusarium flagelliforme
GCCCGGTACGAGCGTCGATTCAGTTTCTTCTGGCACTTCTGTGACATGGCTGGGGTCCGCCGTTCTCTCGGTGCTCTCAATCTCAGTCGGCCGTACCTCAATCCATAATATCCCAGTCTGCTTGTTCCAGCAATCACCCATTCGGGACATGTCTGTTTGATTTCCCATTTCGAACCAGCTTCTGTCTCGTTTTTTCAACATGCCGGCACATTGGTCTGGTAAAACTTGGCCCTCTGAGAAACTTATCTGCCGGGTTTGGGTGCTACAAAGCTTAATCTTCCATACCAAATTCCACGTCGATGAGGACTCCTCGTCCCACCAATTTCGTAGTATATGCCGAACAGCAGTATCTGTAGAATACTGTAGGAACATTCTTCAGTCTCCATACGTCTCTTGTCTCATCTCGTTGCAGGATGGAATCATGTAATGTCAGAGCGCGGTAAGCATAACGCGCCACTGTGCCCAGTAGCACGTAAAGGAAGCTGTGTCGCACCTGTGCCATCCTTTCATAGCGCATGATTTCCAACTGGAAAGACCATGTGGTGCTCTATCGCTTTATCGCAATATGTCAATGCCACGAGTGGCAATGACGTCTTGCTGCTATTCCTTCATTGACATTGCCTTAAAATAGACAAAATGGCTAATTTAGTCAATACCTGAAGCATCTCGGTTTCCAAGCTCTCGGGTAGATCCGATGCCTCGAAGAAACCCAATGTTAGACTCCAGTCTGGAAAGATAAAAATATCTTAATGCAGTTATTCGTGTGCTGCATCCGGGTACCACATACAAAATCGTATCGTAATCTTTGCAGTTACTCTTGTGTTTACTCTCACATTTGAACAATTGCCGTAACAGGCGTGGAGTGATATGTTCTTACATATGTCCGCACTCTTGTTGAACTGCCTGCTGCCCATGAACAGCTACTGTTTGCGTGGTGTTCAAACCCGTCTGGTTAGGGATCGGTAGGTTTCACACAGACCATTTACCGAGATATCGTCCACTGGATAGTAGGTATCAGAAGTTCTCTTCCATTTTGGAGAGTCTCGGATACCCGAGCCTCTGCGAGCCTCGAGCTTAGATGCGGCTGTTAGCTGAGAGACATGCAATGGCAAGAAAGGGTACCGTTGCAACGGTTGCCCATGTCTCCTTGTATCATAGCTGCCGCGTGGGAGTTCTTCGGTCGGATAATGTTAATGCTTCTCTTGTTAGAACAATGCCGCCCCGCTTATGATCTTGAATTCCAAGGACCCGGTACAGCTGAAGCATCGCTTGCCCGGTCATGCACGGCGACGCCCGGTATAGAGCAGACTGTGCGCATCGATTATAGCGATACCTAGACCAGTTGATATTCTGATCATAAATATGGACAATGTTTCTCTTTGAGATCGAGCATCCTTAATACTTGCTGTCTTATGCGAATCGTCAAAGTTGTCTGTCTGGAGTCAATGTGATAAAACTGTTTCATATTCAGCTGTTGCTAGTTGAGACGTCGTAAAGTCAATGACTGCCATGGAATCATGGCGTCACAAGAAGCTTCATCCTTGTGTATCTTATGCGACGGAAGTGTTGCCGGCCTCGCCTAACACTGGGCCAACGTCTCTTAGAGTGACAGGTAGAGAGATATGCCACATCCCATAATTCGCCGAGAGCACACTCATCTCTTCTTCAGCCTCTTGCTGCCTTTGTGCTACGCTTAACGTTCATGGAACAGATGCGCCGCCGAGTTGTTAGCCCTGAGCTTCTGGCCATAAATGCGATCGTTTGCTGCCACGTTTGTGACAGACTTGCAGAATGTCCAAGCCTCGATCACCGTAGCGATTTAATGGGTTGAAGTCAAAGCGGACCGATGGGGCTTCGTAGAAGGCTTCCAGAAGCCTGCCAAACCGCTTGCAAAGAACTCCACACAAGACTCAATGCGGACGTGGTACTTCTGACCGTGCCAACTTCAAGCGAGCTACAAAAGAACACTGTATAGCTAGGTTTAGCCATGCGTGCCGTCCTCCTCTCGAGCAGATGCCTCCTCCGTCTAAGCTCCACTTGAGTCAACCCAATTTGGGAGTACCCATCAAGTGGGGATAACTCATGGATTGGGATGAACTGCCAGAACTTCCAACAAACTTCCGTCCTGCATGTTCAGGGGTAGGTCGCTGCACATCCGCCTTAGCGCAGCCCACACGTTGTGGCGTTTTACGCAGACCGTAGTGCCGCAGAGAAGCCCCAGCAGACCTTCGGCGTTCCTGCATTAGTTGATTTCCAAACGCCATTCGCATTTGAAACAGGGGACGGTGTCGTTCGTTCTGAGCTTCATCCGCTTCCTCATCAGTCGCATCCACCGTAAGGGTCTATGTCTGGAGCCAATACCAGTCGATCGGTTTTAGAGAACGCTCTGGAGTTTCATCTGACAGATGCGATCGCGATGCATTTTATGTCATGTGACGTCCATTGCTTGCTGAAGCTTAGCTGACGAGTGACTTGCCAAGACTAGAAGGTCATTAATAGTTGCCATGTGGTACAGAGCCAAAGTTGGGCCTAGTTATCTTCAATATTTCGTTCCTCAACTAGCATGAGAATCCAACTCATGAGTGATCGCACCATGAAGACTGCACTTTTTCTTCAAGAAACCCTTCGGGCCTTCTTTACTCGTTGTAGTCCTCAGCACAGAGAGGCTTTTTTGCTTTGTTCTTTTGCTCAAATCACCACAGAACCCTGACTCTGGACCCTGCATCGGGTATCATTTTGTGGGAATGTCAATACAGCGATGCGAAGGCTGACACGTATGTCCTTGGCCGGATGCGAGAACGACATCGTATGCCTGGACCAGCTAATGCCACCCAGAATCGTGCTATTGATCTGACTTATCAAACTATCGCTGCCGGCTTTGTTGAACAGGGCAGCTGCTTGTAGATCAGGCCGACATGTTAGGGCCAGTTAGTCAAGCCAGTGACATTTGGTTCCTGGGCTAGTTTGGCTAGTCACGGACGACATATCATCCGTACTTTTTGTCTGTTGCGGCTCTTTGTATGTACCATGAACAAGATGAGGACCCTTCTTGGCACCATGTTTGGTGGGGCTGCTGGATATCCACCTATCGGATTGGCGATGCGTCGGGTTGGGTCCATAGCGACAAGACAATTACTTCTCTGCTTCTAGAAGCCTCAGCGAAGGTATCGCAGATCAGCCATGGGCACCTACAAAGACAGAAGTAAAACGTGAGACGTCATTTGATTGGTGTATATTGGCTCTCGCTTGGCATACTCTGTATGAAGCATTTTTTTTGTGACTGTGCAAACGGACAGTCAGTAGTTGAGAATACATCAAAACACTCTCAAAGTGGTGACCTGATCTCATGAGTGTCTTCCCAGCCTCATGTCTTTTTTGGACTCTCTGCCAATTTGAGATGAAATTATACGTACCAGTATTCGTGTCGCCGGGGAACCGCTTCCGCTATTGCAGTGCGTCCGTGCCGGGTCGCCTCGTAATTTCAAAAAATTTCGTCCCAAGAGCCATGCTCCATGGTTCATGCCCATGAACCGTTTGTGTGGGGACAGGAGAGGCCTCTTTTCCAAACCAGGTAGGCAACCTTCTGGAAGGATGATCTGTGGGAGTATTTGTTCTAGAGTGTGTGTCGTTCATGCCGGGTATGCTCCCCGAACGATAGGACAAGCAAGCCACGAGTCAAGCTTCAAATGCGTTGAGGAGCAGCGATCCACTACTGGCAGCCTGCCGTGCTCCCGGCTGATCGCTATCGAGATTGTGTATCTCGCGCCCAGCCTCAGTAATAGCTATTGAACACATCCCTGATCTGCGTTATTCAATAATTAGCCACGAGTCGTGATAGTCTAGTCGCTGTCTAGGCATGGGACTATGCAGAGCCCCAAGAGGCTGACTCGATAGGACTGACCCCTAAAAAACCTTACTCGATGGGACAATATTTCAGTCCGGGGAAAGGTTCAAGACAGCACGGCACGGCGTTTCCCAAACAACCACCAGGCGGCCTTTTCAGTCGTTGCGGTGGATTGATATCGCGGGTGACGGGTGAATGGTTGATAGGCCTAGTTTGGTGTGAAGTGGTTGGTTGTATGAGTTCGCGCAGGGAATGGAAGGTAGAAAATCGAACAATCTATGGGATAAGTGGTGAGGCTGCAGTATCTCAGAGTCAGTTGCCAATCTGGGTAGTTTCCTCATTCAGGAAGGCTCTGCTTTGCTTTTGGATGCAGTAAGTGCCCAGAGAGAGGAAGGCACTCCCGGTGGATGATACTATCCTGCGATGCGTTGTAAGGTTTGAAGTTTAGGGTAGCCGAGCTGCCTTTTCGTAGTAGATATTCCTCAGTTAGACGTTCAATAATACATCAAATATATAGGCCATCGGAAACTTTTTTCTATAGTTTCTGATATCGTTTTGTGTAGCTAATGACTTCCAACTAATTGAGATACTTAAAAAGTTCCAAGCATAGTTTGTTAAGGAAGGTGTGTTTGAACTCAAGCTTCATCCACTGTCGTTTTGCTATTACAAAGGCGAGACCAACTACATTTCTTGATAAGCTGTAAGGAGACAGTGTATCGACAGAGTAAATCAAGGATAGTTTTATCATGGAAATTAAAACAGAAAGCCTTATTATTCCGCAATGTAGACTGAAGCTTCGTGCCCAGATAGCAGAGTACATGATAGCGCGTGAGAGACCACTATAAGAGCCACTGTAGCCAGATTTAGTCGCTAAAAACCAAAAAGTGCATGTACCCCCATAACGTGGGAGCTCCAGCGTGTCACTCAAGCCACATACCCCAGCCTCACCTCCACCCCGCCATCGCTGACGCAGCTTGGATATCCAACCACGCCGACACCGATAGCTTCCTACTGAATACAGGTCCGTTCCAGCAACACAAGCCTGCAACGCCCGAACAGAACAATTCGACTTGAGCAAAAAGTTGCCCAACATGTCAATTATCCAACAGCACACGAGCGCCACTCTGGGCGACGCCTGGCGTACTATTAACATCGACGCTTTGGAAGAGGATTCCAGCGTCAACTTCGACACCTCCACCCTCCACCCCCCACAGCCCGAGATCGACGAGGCGGCAGTGCGACAGCTCTCTGGACAGATCAGGCAGCTACTGCGAGGAGGAGATGCCGAGGGAGCTCTGAGGGGAAGCTTGGAGACTCCTGTCTACAACGGAACAGATGCTGCCAAGGTACGCCAACACGACCTCAAGAACGAGTACTGCTTGATAGCACGAGGGAGACGTGGAACTGACGAGAATACGCTTACAGGATGCGCACCTGCACACCATTATTGAAGTTCTTCAATCCATCAAGGCCAGCGATATGTCCCCCCTGTTGAAGAGCATCTACGGTTCCGACGGAGGTCCTGAGTGCCTGGATGTTCTGATGAAGTACATGTAGGTTTCGACTCCTGCACGTGTATAGTTTTACCTTCTAACACCATATACAGTTACAAGGGAATGGCTACGGTTCATCCTGGAACAGCTTCACGAACACCGAACAAGGTTACACCCCAATCGACAGGAGGCTTCAGCCAGATGGGAGGACGACCTGGCGGTGTGAACGAACCAGCAACTGCCGCCATGAGCGTGCTTCTGAGCTGGCATGAGAAGGTTGTCGAGGTCGCTGGTTTGGGATGCATCGGACGAACAATGACAGACTGGCGCAAGGTCTAGAGGACAGATGCGTGCATAGGAGCGGTCAAGAACACATAGAATCATGATGACCTTCAGCCAGAAGTCGCGGAGAAACTCCTGCGTATACCATGGCATTGGTGTTACTTTATTTACATTACACAAATCAACAGCCTAGCCTATTTTTGTTCCAAGACATCCTTCAAGTTTATGTCACCACTGCCCCTAGCCAAAGGCTGTGGTTGGTTCTCACCCTCCTTCCATCCGATCATGTAAATAACTCGGAAGGTAGCAGGAATAGTCCCATCTGGGTTACCGTGAAGTTCTCTATAGATGGCATCGCCAGCGAGAAGAACATCTCGTTGGATCGCACCCATCTCTCTTCCAATGACCGCATTGCCCTCTCCCATGGCCTGGAGGTCTTGCATGAGAGCGAACATATCAGGGTAGTCAACGATGATATCATCAATATCAACAGTCAACATCTTGAAGCCAGCCTTTTGGAGCAGACCACCAATGTCTTTGACATCAGCCAAAGGAGAAACTCGAGGAGACATGCCACCTCGTCTTTCTGATTCTGCTAGTTGCAACGATGTTCGCAACTCGAAGAGTGTGTCGCCTCCAAGCATAGCTCCAATGAAAGGCGAATCAGGCTTGAGAACATGATTGATTTGGGTGAGGATACCAGGTAGGTCATTGATCCAATGAAGACTCAGTGAACTCATGACCAGGTCGAATGAGGAGGGTTCATAAGGAATTGTCTCTTCATCAGCTACAACTTCTCGAGTGATATTGAGTTTGTTATTGAACTCATGATCAGCATCTCGATGTAAGAGTGTATACGAGGAATCAGCAGCAACCAATTCGTCAATACGCGTTGATAGTGGTGGCGACTCAGCCGCGTTGGGATCAGGATCAGGATTATCGCGAACCAATGCTCGCGCGAGATTGCAAGAGTTTGCACCTAGGTCCAGCACTCGAGGGAAGTGACGCTTGATATCCTGACTTAAGGTTAGATACATGCAATCTTTTCAACCATGTATACTTACCAGAAGCCGCTCTGACAATCGAATGGCAACCTCATCTTTGAGATAATCGGTTTCGCGACTTTCCTCCGCATTCATGCCTGCACGTTCCTTCTGAAGCCATTTTGTGCGCCGATTGAAGACCTGGAAACGGGGAGCTCCAGCAGCTTGAACAGCATAGAATCGTTGATTTGCGACAGGACGACAGAGATTGGCTGGTCGCGACAGAGCTCGTAGACTACAGCGCAAGGCCAATGGCGGAATTCTACATGATGACATTGCGTGAGACCTTGAATAGAACTCTCGAGCTTGAAAGGAAAGATGAGCCTCAGCTTTATATAGTTACCTACAGACGAGGTGCCAAAAGTGCTGATGCAATAGAAGTCATGATGGATTTGATAGACTCCATGGAAGCTCTCTACTGGCTGCAGTGTAAAGTGGATGATGCACGGGCCATGTGTAGAATCAACGTGCTAAACCGTTTTTGGACGTTTTGGTAACTACCCGTAGGAGGCAGGAGACAGGAGGCTTCTCAGAGGCTAGAAGCCATTGGCCTCAGTATGGTGACAGAAGAACACACTTCCTCTTGCACCAAATTCATTAATCTCGACAGACTTCATCTTTTTGTCTCTTGAGTATCAGCTGCAGTGATCTCTTCAGCCTGAAGTACGTACAATAAATACCCTCTCGCCTGTGACAGCCCTTGTCAGTCCCCGACTCATCCGTTCCCTAGCCCACGGGCCTCTTCCGCAACTCCTAAGTTAACAATTAGACCGCACAGAGCAGAGAACCACCCACCCACCACCCGCAACCGCATCTTTTGCTTAGCTCGCCCCTCCAACGAGCAATCTCCCATCACATCGACATACAATCGATGTCTGGCGCGTGAGCCGTCTGGACAATTCGAGTCGACTATGCGATCTTTGCGATAGAGCGCGACCACACTCTGTTTTGGAGATATTTCAACATCACCTACCGTGTCTATAGACCTCTCGCCGAACCATTCATCCGAGTACTCTAACCCCCGTATTGTTTCCATAATCAGGGGTCCTCTACAACTGTCCGCACGACCGCTTCAACACCCTATCGCCCGCCATGTCGAGCTCAGGATCCGGCTTTCTAGGCCGCTCGAGTAGCAGCAATGCGAATATGCGTGGTTTGGTTCAGTTCATCGCTGATCTAAGAAATGCGAGAGCGCGCGAGCTCGAGGAGAAGCGAATTAATAAGGAACTCGCCAACATTCGACAGAAGTTCAAGGATGGCAGCCTCAGCGGTTACCACAAAAAGAAATATGTCTGCAAGCTGTTATACATCTATATTCTGGGTTGGAATGTCGATTTCGGGCACCTCGAGGCCGTCAATCTGATCTCGGCGAATAAATACTCTGAGAAGCAGATCGGGTATTTGGCCATGACGCTGTTCCTTCACGAGAAACACGAGCTCTTGCATCTTGTCGTCAACAGTATTCGAAAGGATCTTCTCGACCATAACGAGCTTTTCAACTGTCTCGCCCTCCATGCGATTGCGAACGTGGGAAGCCGAGAAATGGGTGAAGCTCTCAATGGAGAGGTCCATAGGCTCCTGATCTCTCCGTATGCGCTCGCGCCCCCCTGTCCTGCGAGATAAATACTGACAGCTGATATCCAGGACTTCCAAATCGTTCGTCAAGAAGAAGGCAGCCTTGACTCTTCTTCGACTATATCGCAAGCACCCAGACATTGTATCACCACAATGGGCGGAGCGTATTATTCATCTGATGGACGACTCTGACCTTGGTGTTGCGCTTTCAGTGACATCTCTTGTCATGACTTTAGCCCAAGACAATCTCGAACAATACAGAGGAGCATATGCTAAAGCAGCAGCCCGTTTGAAGCGCATCCTTGTCGACGGCGAATATACAACAGACTACCTCTACTACAAGGTTCCCTGTCCTTGGCTACAGATCAAGTTGCTCAGACTTCTGCAGTACTTCCCCCCTGCAGGTAAGTTGAGGTATTGCGACGAAGAATGGAAAGCAGCACTAACACCATTCACAGAGGACACTCATGTTCGAGACATGATTCGAGAATCCTTGCAGAAGATTCTCAATCTGGCTATGGAGACCAATAAGAACGTGCAGCAAAACAACGCCCAGAACGCCGTGCTCTTCGAAGCCATTAACCTTATTATCCACTTGGACACTGAGCATGGCCTGATGAAGCAAATTTCCACAAGGCTGGGCAAATTTATTCAGAGCCGAGAGACTAATGTCAGATACCTGGGCCTGGAGGCTATGACGCATCTGGCTGCGCGCGCCGAGACACTCGATCCCATCAAGCAACACCAAGAAATAATTCTTGGTTCGCTTAAGGACCGAGATATCAGTGTTCGTCGCAAGGGTCTGGATTTGCTCTACAGTATGTGTGATGCAACCAACGCCCAAGTGATTGTTGGTGAGCTGCTGCAGTATCTACAGAACGCCGACTTTGCCATCCGAGAAGAAATGGTCCTTAAGATCGCCATTCTTACGGAAAAGTACGCTACTGATGTGCAGTGGTATGTTGACATCTCCTTGCGACTTATTGCCATGGCCGGAGACCATGTCAGTGATGAAGTTTGGCAGCGAGTTATCCAGATCGTGACAAATAACGAGGAACTGCAAGTGTATGCAGCCCAGAATGCGCTGCAGTATGTCAAGGGTGATCACTGTCATGAAACCCTTGTCAAGATCGGTGCCTATATCCTCGGAGAATTCGGTCATCTGGTTGCCGATCAACCTCGTTGCAGTCCGATTGAACAGTTCATGGCCCTTCAGGGCAAATTGACGGCGTGCTCTTCGAGTACTCGCGCGATGATCCTGTCATGTTTCATCAAATACGTCAACTTGTTCCCTGAAATCAAGCCTCAGCTTGTTCACGTGTTCGAATTCCACAGCCACAACCTGGACTCGGAGCTGCAGCAAAGAGCTTGTGAATACTTGACTCTTGTGAACATGCCAACGGATGATCTTCTCCGAACAGTCTGCGACGAGATGCCACCCTTTCCCGAAAGACAATCTGCGCTCCTGTCGAGATTACACCAGAAACATGCAAACACGAGCGACCGAAGGACTTGGGTGGTGGGAGGAAAGGACGCCAATGCCGATGCCAGGGAACTTAGCATGGGAACTGGGGCACTTAAGAGGACTTTCAGCTCCAACATGCCACTGAACGGCAAATCGAACGGCCAGACCGCAGCAGGTGCCAACGGTCACAGCAATGGCGTTGCCGATCTGGCTGGTCTGGACCTCAACGCACCTTCGCCCTCCGAGCCCAAGATGCTTAAGGCCCCCAACCTGGCCAGCGCAGCTCATTTGTCACCGGGATGGGAGCAAGGGTTTAACAAACTGCTGGTTCGGTCGGATGGCGTTCTCTACGAGGATGGTCAACTACAGATAGGCGTTCGGTCCGAATACCGCGGCCAAATGGCTTGCTTGATCACCTATTTCAAGAACAAGACACCAGCAACGATGAGTTCTTTCACTACGACCTTGGACTTGGACGAGAACGAGAAAACCAATCTTACTTGGGATGTTAAAAACCTTCCCGATAGCACCATCGTGCAAGGTGGACAATCTCAACAAGTTGTTATGTTCGAGGCAAAGAAGATCTTCGAGAAATGCCCTACTGTACGCATCAGCTACCTGGCTGGTGCCCTTCAGGCACTGACTTTGAAGCTTCCTGTGGCGATACACAAGTTTATGGATCCGGCAGAGCTTACAGCTGAGGACTTTTTCAAGAGGTGGAAGCAGATTGGTGGTGCACCTCGAGAGGCCCAAGCCATTTTCGGAGTCAACGGCAAGGGTGACAGGCAGCTCACGGAGAGCTTCGTCACGAAAACTGTAGAGGGATTTAGATGGCGTGTGCTAGACATGGTGGATCCCAACCCAAAGAATGTTGTTGGTGCAAGCGTGCTTCATACGTCCCAGGGAGGCAAATTTGGTTGTCTGATGAGACTGGAGCCAAACTACGGGCAACAGGTAAGCCACTTCGTGTCATCATGTCGCATTGTATATTCTAACCCGTCGCAGATGATCCGCTTGACCGTTCGTGCCACAGATGATTCTGTCCCCGCTGTGCTGTTGAAGTACATGCAGGAACGACTCGCTGCAGGCATCTCGACAGCACCGGAACGATTTGAACCACCTTCACGAGAACAGATTTCGGACTCTTTCCGTAATGTGATGGTGAACTAGTGGGCGAGTACGATGTTTATGTTCTATAATTCGCCGAAGGGAGTTGTCTTAATACCAAGAAGCATATGGGCGTTGGGGAACTCACATGAGAACCGGAGGAAGCGCTCAATTGAGGCCGGCGCTTTGCTGGCTAAGAAGTTGCTTGCGTTGTCGCTCCCTGTATAACCCCCTGAACAGGATCAAGGCGACTAAGCCGCTGGAAGTGATTATTAGGGAGGATGTAGTTGTCATATACCATGATCTATTGCTGTAAATTGAATGAAGCACTACGCAAACAACATATTGGTGACAGTGATTGAGCTATGCCCTAGAATATGAGTGTTTGTGCATGGGGAATATGAATCTTTTTCAATTTACGCTGTTTTGTTATGTTACTCTTTGATCTTGGCATCAGCCTTAGCAGGCCGCTCTCCGAAGATCGTGCTACCAACACGAACTTCACCGCTTCCCAGACGGACGGCACCTTCAAAATCCTCACTCATACCCATGCTCAGCTCTAGGCTCTCTGGGTCAAGATTGAGCTCCTTAGCCACGAGATCTCGCTGCTCCTTCAAAGTGACGAAATCCTCGTTCTCGGTTTCGGCGGTGGTGGCCTTGCTACGAGCAATGGCGCCGATAGTCATCAGACCAAGCAGACGGAGACTGGGGCACGTCTCGGTGATCTCACGGCACAAAGCCACGGTTTCGTCACCGGGAGCGCAACCAGACTTGGACTCCTCACCGGACGTGTTGACCTGGACGTGGACACCAATTTTGGGAAGCTCGGGTTCCGAAGAGAGAAGGTTGGTGCGTGTAGTATTTAGAAGTTGAGCCTTTTTGGAGGTGTCTATGCTTGAGACGCAGAAGAGGTTTGGAATTTTTCCAATAGTCTTACAGTGATCTAAAGAGATGTGTTAGTTGGTGGTGCGATGAGATAGTATGAGTCAAGGATCTTACTCGACTGGAGACCACCGATAAAATGCCACTGAACAGTCTTGGGGAGAAGAGCCGCTTTTTGACTCAGCTCTTGGGCGTAATTCTCGCCAAAATGAGTATGAGAGGCAGGAGCCTGGTGAAGGGCTAGGATATCATTTGCAGGCTTGAGCTTTGAGACAGCTACAAGTCGGACCTGGTTGATATATGTGTAAGCCAGGGTACTCTAGAGTTGGAAATGTGAGTGTCATGCATGCATACATTTCGACCGTTTGCTACAGCAGCAAGACGCTCTTTGACTGAGTTGAGCTGAGAGACAAGCGTCTGGGCTCTGGAGGGATCGATTTTCATTTCTTCCTGAGATTCACTCATTTCTATGGTATGAAGTTCAGTTCTGTGAGTTTATCGCCAAAGTAAGTGATGATTGTTGTAAGTGGAGGGCAGGCGGTTTTGGGTAGCCGGGTTATCATCGGTTAGGTCATGCATTCGCCGTCAAAGTGGCCAGCATAGAGGTAGCTCACTCAAGCCACCAAACTATACCCCTTGAGTTCTCTAAGCCAACTTTCCAACAACGTATTTAATTCCTGCGAAACAGACTGGTTATTCCTCAGAAATACAGGGATATATAAATAATGGCATCCGAATTGAAAAATGGCCGCCGGCGGGCTACCAGCAGCGCCGCTACCAGACCTGGACACACAAGACGAAAGCCCAGGGCCGTTATCCAGCCAAAGTCATCTCATACATCAGACGAATTTCTTCAAGACTTCCTGGACCCAACATTTGATCCCGCGACTTTTCTAAATGCGACTCTACCGCCATTGCAGCAGCGTTCTGTACCTGGTCGAACAGGGTCGGATATTGCCCCTCTTGCTGAGCTGTCCACACAAGCCCAGACTCTTATTTCGCAGCTTAATGCTCAGACTTCACGATTATCAACTACTCTCACACATCTCACCGATGATATTCTGAGAAGTGGGAGCCGTTTGGCTTACGAGGTGGAGTTACTACGAGGCGAGACTTTGAGTTTGCAGGAGACGATGAACGAGACACTTCAGGACGACATCAAGAAGTTTGTCCCTGAAGGGCTGCAAGAAGCTATTGAGGCAAAGAACGCTGCAGCAGCTGCAGCCAAGGAAGACAAGAGCGCGGCACCGTCAACAACTGCCGCTGGCACTACCGGCGATGCGGCAAACCCAGATGATCCGGAGTTTCTCAAACAGCTACAAACATTGACGCTCGTACGATCACGGCTAGACTTAGTTATCAAGACCTTCGGCGATGCTATGGAATTTGTCTTCCCACCCTCAGAAATTTCAGTTAGTTCCGGCTTCCTATCAGTATCAGCACCGGAACCTGGCTCAGCACAGCAGAGCTCGGAAGAGAAGGGCAAAGAAGTGCTGCAGAACATCCGGAATGAGATATCAGACCTATTGAACAAATCAGAGGACCCTATTCAAGGCATTGAGAAGGCGGCGCAGAGAATCGAGCAGCTCAAGGAGCTTTCACTGGTGTGGAAGGACACAGCAGAGGAGAAGGGCAGGAACAAATTTCTAGAGAGTCTCGCTAAGATGGTGGAAGATAAACATCGGGATTTAATGAGGGAAATGGAACAGGCTACAAAGGAGAAGGGTAAAGTTGAGTCGCGATCACGGAAGGGAAGTGTCACGAGAGATGCTGCTGTGGTGGAAGATACCAAATCACCGGGTGGCTTTGGTCTGATTAGCCAGTTACACAAGCTTAGAGGAGGTCTCTGAAGCAATTACCAAGGACGGTATAATAGACTTGGAAAATTAATTAAAATGTGAACAACTACCTACTGTCTCTTATTGTGTTTAATTGTTGTTCAACTGAACAGCTCCACTCTAGCTTTAACTGTGTAAGTACTGTATAAACACCGTCTAATGGCTCAACCAATCACTCCACTTACAGCATGACAAGATCAGTCCGGGGCACTATTCTCCAAAATTACCGCTTCTGGAAGGCGGTAAAGGCAACTAGACAGGCGCCGCAGCGAGGTCATGCCTCTGCCTCCATCTCTCTCGGTCTCTCAGTTTGAGCCGAGACAATAGAAACACTCAATTCTACCTCGTTTCCCTGCACTGGATCGTATTGTATTGTACGTCACTAGCACTGACAGTTCTTCGTTTGTCCGTGCTACTGTTCACTCAATCAATAAGCTTCTATTGTGCAGAGAAGTCTTTTATCGTTTGACTTAGACTTTACCTCCTCCCTACCTTTCCTTGTTCTCAGCTCTATTTCTTCAGCTTGCACTCTTTGCTTCCTCCACCCTTACGTCTTTCTACACACAGCCACGAGAGATCACGACTCTCCCTCAACCAAACCTTTCTTTTTCTCTCAGTCATACTTCAGCAGTCGCTATACAGAAAATCACTTACACATATTCCATAACACTTCGCAATGGCCGCCAACGACCCAGCGGTCCCTACTAACATGGGCGGTCGATCTGACCGACGCTCTCCCCCTCCTGCGGCTCATTCCAAACGAGATCGCAAGAGACAAGCTCTTATGGAGCGACTCTCTAGCATGACCGACAAGTTCCATAGAGAGCGGGACATGACATATCGCGATCAGCTACAAAAGATCCAATTCGACATCAATCTCGTGCAGCGCTTCGATCCCTACGATCCCAAGATTCTTCAAGTCATCGCCGAGCTTCAACGGGAACATACCAATACTCAAGGCCCTCCAGTCAACGCCGAAGATGCACGAAGCCTGCTTGACATGGCAGGCATTAGGTTTTCTGATTTTATGGCCGAGATCGAAGATCTCGTCGAAATTCGTGACTTTCAATTAACACAATCCAAGGTAAGAAGGCGCCGCACGCCACGCAGTCATGTTTTTCGCTAACCATTTGCACAAACAGAACGAATACGAACGACGACTTCGAGAGTATAAGAACACTTATGCTTACAAGGTCGAAACCGCAAAGCGCGAGCACAAAGCTCTTACAAGCACTCTGCGCGATCGGTTAATCAATACCCTTACCCACAAGAAGAACCGATTGAATCGCGAAAAAGAAGTTTTGGAAATCAACGACTCCAATGCCTTACTGCTCAACCCGAACCAGTTCAGTCTTACCAACCCTGCCAGTCCCGGCGGTCCTCACGGCAAGCGAGCCACACGTTTGCGCAAGGATGCCGACGATTTGCAAATGTACTCGGACAACAAGAAACGGAAGCGAAACGCCAACGACGACGACGGCTCGCCTGCCCCGACTCGACGTGCCCTCGACAACCACAACACAACTCCTCTATGGCAGTCTGAGAAGGCTCGCGCTGCTGCCAAGCAGAACGGTCCTGTCTACAGTATTGACAAGCTATTCACGGATAAGGAGCTGTCGCTTAACTACAACACAGCTGCTCTGGCTGCGCATCAATATATTCTTCGCAATCGCGTGAACGGTGGCGGCCTTTCACCGGAAGATAGTGACTCTGGCAACGGTGATGCCAACGACCACGACGCTGATTCTCAGCCTTCTGCCCCCGCAATGGAGCGTTCTGTCTCACACGCCACTCGCAGTAACCGTGGCGGTGCTACCCATAACTTTATTGACGACAAGATTCTGGGTGTTGAGGGGGTTGCCAACTTTGAAGTTAACAACCTAGACATCTTGCACTCCCAGGAGCCGCCCAAGATGCCCCCTCCCGTGCCTCAACAGTACCTTAAGCCTTATCCTCGTACTGCCGATCAGAACTTCCCTGTTCCCCTGTCTAATGACGACATCATGTCCGACCTGTCTGTCATGGGTTACTTCAAGCAGTACGACGCTGCTCACAAGCCCGGAGCTCACCTCGATAACCCAGCTGGAATGCGTAAGGTGCTTGCAGCTGTGGCGACGCCTTACCAGAACTCCCAATATGTGGCTTTTACCAGCGCTCCTCGAGAAGACCCTGAGCAGGTCCGCGATTCACTTGGACTACCTGCCATTAGCAGCCTGCGAGACCAGCCTAGCCCTGCGAATGGTACTGCAGCCACTTCAGTAGCAGCCCTGTCAAGTGCCGCAGTGCCCATGAGCCGCCAGAGTAGCGCTGGCGGAGTTGCTATGAGCCGTCAGGGAAGCAGCAGCACCCGTGGCAAGGGACGCAAGAACTAGTCATTTGCTTACACACCGAGCATGAACGACCTCTTTTTATACTATTACAAGCGCGGCGCATAGGCGTAGCATCGTTCGACTTACGACGGCATCTGACTTTACGAAGTTCAGGAAAAGCTGCATCAACGGACGATGTGATATTTGTTTAACTCTTTGATTTGACAAGAGTGTTGGTATTCAGGGTTTATTGGCAAGGAATGAGCTGAAGCACCAGGGAATCATGTTGACTTTACGTTTTTACAATGGCATCGAGTAAAAAGACTTGATGAATAGAAATAGAACGCCTGCTTATTATTTCATAATATGAATACGAAATTGGACCAATTTACAGCGATATTGAATGAGCAACCATACCATCATAGAAATCTGTGAACCAAGTTCCCGCCTATCCTTGTGACAAACACGTTCAAGGACCAAAGACCAGTGCGCGAACCTCGATGCTCTCACGACCTTCTGCCTCCGGTCGAGTCCTCGAGTCTTCAAAAGCAGTATGCGGTACACGACCCTTGATCTTGGAACCGGGCTTGAGTGACTCGCTGTCAAAGCACTCCAACAACAACCGCTCACTCCCCTTCATGCCACTGAGATAATACCATTTCTGCTCTGGGTTATGTTGAATAGCCGCAGTCCAGCCACGGTAACCATCTGGATAGCGGTGCTCAACCGGCACAACATCTTTATCCTCTACAGAAGCAGAGGACGCAACCGCAAGAGGGAAAGACTCAAGAGGTCTCTTCGTGAGAGGTCGCCAGATGTTGATAAGACGATAGCGTCGCTTGAGAAGCTCGTCTGCTTCGTTGGGAAAGTATCTGCGTACACGCTGAGCCACAGCTTCAGCAGTCTGATCAATGTGCACACGAGTCACCGGCGCCCGCGCAGCATTAGAAGCCTGTCTCCGAATAGTATGATCAAAGAAGAAAACACGATTCGACCCAGGAACGTTGGAGAGAAGAAGTTGCTCCAGTTCGGGATAGTAGTTTGACTTGATGGAGTCGTCGTCAACAAATTCGGCCTCTTGAGAGGGCGGGACATCCTGGATGACTTGGAAGGCATCGTGGTCTAAGGTGTACTCGGATTCATGACCACGAATATCGTGGATGATGGTTGATTGGGGGTCATCTGTGAAGTTACGCTGGGGTTGGCCCTTAGGGGGAGTGTCGACGAAGTTGAAGGGAGTTGAGTTGTCGGTTGGAGGATTGTAGAAGTTGAGGGTTGCTTTGACGTCGCCTCGGGGGATGGTTGACGAGATGGCCATTGTAGAGGTTGAGGCTTATGTAGATGTACGTAGTAGTCGATAGATAGATGTTATGGCTTGAGTATATCAATTATAGCAAAAGGCCAAGGTAAACTATTGTCAATAGAATAATGTTATTCGAGAATGGATATCTGTTGAATAGATGCTTTCGAAAATACATGCTTCATACACGGCTCTTTATATCTTCATCTGCGCTGGCAGATGCACCATCCCAAGAGATGGATTTGAAATCGAACAATGATGCAATTGACCATCTCGTACCAGATTTGGAAATAAAAACGTACGCGGTTGAGCACGCCATTCTCGAGATGCACAACCGTTGGCTACTCATCAATTAAAAGGGCGTACGTTATGAAGTCGGATTAGTAAAGAGACTTGATTACTGTACAAAGTATTCTTGTAAGTCTTTAGCTTGTGTGCGAGCCAATAAGAACAATAAAGTGAGTCTGGCGGGAATTGTACGGATTTTATTGAAGCCAAGCATGAATGAATATCGCAGCGGTTAGAAGTCTGTATGTTGAAAAGAAACTTGAACTGTGACAGTAATTATTTATTGTGGGCACGGCCGTCATACGATAGTTATAGATACTGATCTACAGTGCAAGTGCCAAAATAATAAGGAGAGACTGAGACTGCGACTCCTCCCCATCTCATCCTGGACCAATTGCTAAATTTAGCCCCCTTTTGCTCCATCGCTTGGTGACCTAATTTGCAACTCAACGCGCCCTATTCTGTACCTCTCCTCTCATAGTCGCGTCCATCTTGAAGAGACGCTCAACTATTTTGCATCAATCAGGCTTCAGTATTATTGATTAAATGTTACCCTGAGTCATCCCTGTTTCGTCGTTGCTTCTGCTGGAGCTATCGGCTATTCTATTCATGTCTCATCTTTCGTTTGGTTTCCGTTTCTGTTTACCCCCAATTCTCACATGAGACGAAACGAACAACCCGACTATGTAAAAAGACTACATTCTTTCTCTTCTCGGTTCTGTCCTAATTGAGAAATGAGCTCGCAATGTCGTCGCCTGTCATTGTTAATTCTCGGCCTTCTCCGGCTCAGCCTCCACCACAGTCCGGCGTATCAGTATCGGGGGCCGGATCGGGATCCGCTGCGCCTCCGCCTCCGCCTCCGTCCTCGGACCAAAGCTTTACCGCCGCACGTCCGGGACTTCCGGATCGTTGTGTCTCGGAACAATCGGTCGAGAACGCTTATGTTGACTTCATCCTCTTCTGCAACCCAGCAGTTCCCCTTTCTACACCTACAGACAGTCTACGCGAGGCCTTTCGTAACCCTCCTCGCAGCGGAAGCAAGTCCTTCAACACATTTGCCATCTACGAGCTGGTCCGCAAGTTCTACAACAGTGAGATACGTACCTGGACCGAGCTGACGACAAAGCTTGGAGTTGAGCCTCCCGACCCCAAAAAAGAGAGCAACCAGAAGGTGGCACAGTATGGAGTTAGGTTGAAGGTATGTGATGTGTTTGGTCACCCCTAAAGTATACCCACTAATAGGGCTGAGCTAGAAATGGATGAATTCCATGCACGTCAAGGCCTTTTTCGAGTATCTTATGGATATACCCAATGATTACTGGACAAAGATCCCTACTGATAGTAACCCTACCAGCCAGCCCATGCGGGATGGCGTGGCTCTTGAAGATGACATGGCCCTGAGGGCTCTATTCCCCCATATTCGACCCAAGAGAGGTCGAAAACGTCCAGTAGACGATGACACAGCCACTTCTCTGTCTCCCGCACCGGCTCAGGCTCAGACCCAGAGATCTTACCTTGCCCCATCATCAGCTGTTGACGGCGTAAGCGGTCCCATGTCAGCAGATCCATCGAGATTAACTGGTGCACCCTGGACACCAAGTGACGTCCAGCAAACTCCGCTGTTCCGATGGCCGCAGTCTGCCATTACACCAACTTCACGAAACTCCTTCTGGGATGATGCCCTCGAACCACAGTCCGCTGTGACTCCGTCTAAGCCGAAGCTCACTGCTCAGCGTAGAGGTCCCAAGAATGTCTCTTCGGCTTGGAGACCTGGAGTTGCCAACGGCGGCGTTAAGCCAAGAGGACGACCGCCGATACACAGAACTCCTGTAGATATATCGTTACCACCGTTTACAGTTGGACCTACGTCCGCTGCTACTACTACAGATCAAGCCGAGTCCGAACCTGTAGCCCCCATCTACACTCCCCCAGTCTCAACGGCCCCTAAAACAGATGGTGGACCTTCTGATGATTCCATCTCGATCCCTTCGATTACATCACAGCCGCATTCGCATCCTGTTTTACCACGGCCTACTCGACCAAGTATATCTTTGACAGTTCCCGAGCGACCTTCTGGTAGTGTAAGACTCGCAACTCCTCCACCAGTCGTCGTCATCAACGGAGAACCCAGCGAACCGCAAGTTATTCCGCATCCAGCACATAGCGGTATTCCGCCATCACATTTCTCATTAGCTGCGCAGGAAGCTACGGCGGCGAGTCAGAAACAAGCCCAAGACGAAGGCACTATGTCGCATCCCAAAAACGTCCCCCGGTTCTACTTTGAGAGAATCGAGGATCGAACAAATGTTGATGAAGTTCTTGCATATATGATTCGCAGTTGTCTTGCAGCGACCTTTCTAGATGCAAAAGGCAACCCAGGTGCTCCCTGCACGACAAACGAAGCCCTGGCAATCACCAACTGCACTCTCGAAGACATGTACAACACCGCCGAATCACCGCAAACCTTCCTGATCAACCTCGCAGCCGTTACAGGAGGCGGGTACCTCGTGTCCGAGCCGAGCAGGATCAAGCGCCTGGGAGTTACGGACGGCATTATGAGGTATAGCTGCGAATGGACATACGGCTTCGGGCCTTTCAGGGGCACGTATCATATGGAGCAGGCAGTGCCAGCAGAACTGATCGAAGAAAGAGATGCGTGCCCAGAGCCCACGTCTGGAGAATCAGAGGCGAAACTCTCGACGGATGAGTGGAAGGCGAAATATGAGAATTTGCTGATGACGATGAATAAGAAGGATAAGAAGTTTACGGATCTGAGGACCAAGGTGACGGATCTTTTGAAGCTGCCGCCCAGGAGATGATACCCTTTCTGTGGTTTACCATGCTTTGTTTTTATGGAAGCATTACTGAGCGCGTTGATGCGATTTTCTTTGGGCAGTATTATATGGCGTTATCTCTCTTGGCTTTTTAGTGTTATGAGATTGGTTGTATATATCTTTTTGGATGACTGCATATTGGGTACTGAGTTCTTACAGCAGATTCTTGGCTATCTATTCGTCTTAAATAGCGGTGAACTTAACATATGAGGATAATATGTCTCCTTGTAGATCCAGTATATGTAAGCCATCGGCTGCTGGGTCAAATACAGTAGCTTTTCTAGTGGTTATGTAATTTTCGGATCGCTCGGAGGATGACAGATCAGATAGAGTATTATCACCATCCTAATTGAGATGCGGCACGTAGAAGCTATCAGCGGCGACTCCGAGAAGTAGGTGTAAGCAGCCTATAGTCTGGTTATGACTCGCGATGGTTTAGAAAGTCTACTCCGTCATTGAGGTGACTGATGGTTCGGCGAGAGTGGGATGTATGTAGGAACTTTATGTAATAGGGCTGATAGTTTGTGAAGTTAATATTAAGATCTGCATTTAAGAACGTAAAATCTTTTCTATTGTCTTCATTGTCTACTGAACATTTCTCTCGTGATATTTGTCAGCCTATTCATGAGGGTGCAAGTGATTGATACTGCTATCTCGTCATTGGACAGATATACGAGTGGAGGGATATTGACGAGAAACATGTGGAATCCGGGGAACGTCACAGATAAACTCAACCGATGAGACGGAAAACCTGGAGTAACTGCAAGACAAGGCAAGGGGTCTTGATCGTGAGATACAACCGTAGTGTTGGGCGTTTTTGGTGGAGATGAAGTTACCCTGCAATGTCCACTCACGAAGCGGGAAATTCTGCTGCCTTGAGCTGAAGCCACGCCAAGCAGCCCGAGAAAGCAGCCATTACCGTATCAAAGTCTGGGGTAAAGTTTAACTTCCAACGGGGAAAGACGTTTCTGTATCGGAGACGATATAAAGAAGAGGATGAATGCCAATGTTAAATGGCTGTTGGATCAGTATCACGTGTATCCCTCGAGAGTTGCATTTCGGAATCCTGTCGGAGAGTAGAAGGATGCAATGTAGATCCATGCTGTATAAGAAAACCAAGAAGTCAATAACCTGCGGAATTAAGCATCATGTTTTGGTCTTCCTTGTCTCTTGAATATGAAGGATTCCAGATGCAGAAAAAAGCGGCTGGGTAACTTGAGTACGCAGATCAATAACCGTTCAAGTCAATGCTACGTATTGCACCAGTTGTCGTCACAGAGAAGTTTCTAGGGTCTTGCTTGATCACGAGACCGACACGGAATTATACGATGCTGTGTTGGTTGAAGTAAAGTATCATGCCACCAACACTGACTTGTCTCTCAAAACTGGTCATGATATTCAAGTTGTGTTGGTAAAGGAACAGGTTGGGTTGCAGAAGAATGGCGCAGATGTTCAAGATGGATGGTTGTTTCTCATCTGACAGTTGACAACCGAAGCGAGACAAGGGACCCTTGTTTGAAGATGGATCAGTATTCCATATGCTGTTCGTGATGGATGAGATGATTCAATGTATTTTGTCGTTCTTTTACTGTCTCCGGATTAGAGTCTCGTCTAGAACAATCATAAGAACCCGACTGTACTTTGAGTCTACGGCTGAACTGACCTGACCTGAACTGGGTTGGTATCTTATTGCGGAGATGCACGATGGATCGATCCTGGGTCAAACCTGGGGTAGTGGATTCAACGAGAGAGACAGAGCAGAGAATATTATGGAAAAGCCGTCAAGATATGAGTTGAGTGAGCAATGATAACAGTATGTATTTCTAGTAAAGAACATCAATCATCTTCATCGTTACTCGTCGGCCAAGTCTTGAAAGTTCCTTCCTTCCTGTTGACCCCTGCCACTTGACGAACCCAACTCTAGACTAGACCCTGGTCCTTCCTTCCCCATCTTCAAGCGCCCCAAAGCCCCGAATAAAGCGCAGCCGCATTCCACATCTTCTTTCCCAGTTCCATTATTACTGTAACTTGACTTCTTCTTTGTGTCTTCATCATTAATTGATTGAGACCTGTATTAGACTCGATATCCGATGCGCTCCAGAATAATTCGCCGCCACCGATTAGTTTCGAGTGTCGCCCCCTCAGTTTTGACTCTTTCCTAATTCCGACGACACAAAAAGACAACCTTTGAGTTCGTCGCATAGGTTAACCGAACACCAAAGGCCTGGATCCTTCGACTCAACTCTGCTCTTCAACTTCGCCTCCTCCAACTTTTCGACCTGCTCCTTCGTTCAATCATCAAGAAAATCACCTCCGCAATTGATTCCGGTTGATTAAGAGTTCTCATCACACGATCCTGTTTCCTGCGACCACCAGACAGCTCTCGATTCGCTTTGACTGTGCCTCACTCTCATTCCAACCCCACATTCGAGAGGCGATCGCCCGACGACACCCGTTAGGAATTATCGTCATTTCATCAACTTAATCTCATCTCAACGGTCGCGACAATCAATTTAGCTGACGCCAATTTCATTCACCAACAAATCAAGCGCCATACAAAAACAGCCATTTATTCTCTGCTAGTTCGACTTTCTAATCCTTGGGCAACGGCCCTCCTGTCCGCCTGTTCAACCTCATCTTCAAATCAATCACCATCGCGTAACTGCTAACTGGTTCGTCCACTACCCAATATGGCGCCGAATCGCGGCGAAGACGATGTAGAACGGTATGGACTTTACCCATGCACATGTATTGTCGATCCCAACGCTGATCAATTCTCCAACTCAGTCTATCAAGAACTACCAATGAATATCCTTCCAGTTCCATGATCGAACATGCACGGCGTCCCTCAGAAGCTTACGTTAACCTGCATGCAAATGTTGAAGCCAAGTATGTCCGCTAACACTATTCTCTTGTCATCCTTCAATACTAACATCAACAAAGAATCAAGAACCCTCTTTGGGGACTTCCTCGAGCAAGACTCTTAGCTGATGTAGATGATTTCTGTCGTAAAAAAGACCTTGACCATTATCGCCCTCTTATCCGTAAGGGTGCCCTTGTCGCACAGGACCCTACCGGCTATGAGGATATCGAAGGAGACGAAAAGCTTAACGACGAAGAGATTCAAGCACTGAGAGACGAGATTCTTCACAAGTGGCGAGTCCCATTTGTTCTGTACTTGACCGTTGCGACTTGCTCTATCGGTGCTGCCGTACAAGGTTGGGATCAGACAGGTTCAAACGGCGCCAACCTCGAGTTTCCTTATGCTTTTGGCATCGGCAGTGACAGTATACATGACAAGTTACTCGTCGGCCTCGTCAACTCGGCTCCATATATCGGAACAGCTCTCTTTGGCTGCTGGCTCTCGGATCCCCTGAATTCACGTTTTGGTCGTCGTGGCACGATATTCTTCTCAGCAAACTTTTGTCTTTGGCCTGTCCTTGGAAGTGCTTTCTGTGATAATTGGAGGCAGCTTGTTGCATGTCGTATACTCCTTGGTATTGGAATGGGTACCAAGGCCTCGACAGGTACGTTTCCCTTTGTCTATATGGCCCCCAGAGCATGCTTTGGGTACAGAAATTAACACACCTCGATAGTTCCTATCTTTGCTGCCGAAAACTCTCCCGCCCCGATTAGAGGTGCCTTTGTCATGAGTTGGCAGATGTGGACGGCCTTTGGTATCTTCCTCGGAACCTGTGCAAACGTAGCCGTGACGAAAATCGGCCACAATGCATGGAGATACCAATTAGGTTCGGCTTTCATACCAGCCGTGCCTTTGATGCTCCTGATATACCTTTGCCCAGAATCCCCGCGTTGGTACATGAAGAAAAACCGTTACGGCGATGCGATGAAGTCCCTATTACGATTACGAAACCATCCGATACAAGCCGCTCGCGATCTATACTATATTCATGCGCAACTTGAAGTTGAGCTTGAGTTCATCGGTCAAGGAAACTATGCGAAACGATTCATTGAACTTTTTACGATACCCCGTGTGCGTCGTGCCACGTTGGCTTCATTTGTTGTGATGATTGCTCAACAGATGTGTGGAATTAACATCATTGCCTTCTATTCGACAAGTGTCTTCCGAGATGCTGGAGCCAGTGATAACCAGGCTCTGTTGGCGTCTATGGGCTTTGGACTCGTTAATTTCGTCTTTGCTTGGCCTGCAATCTGGACGATAGATACCTTCGGTCGACGATCTTTGTTGCTCTTCACATTCCCCCAGATGGCATGGACATTGCTTGCAGCAGGTCTTTGCACCTTGATTCCGGGCACGGGCGGACTCCATATGGCACTGGTGGCCCTCTTTGTATACCTCTTTGCGGCCTTTTACTCACCCGGAGAGGGACCTGTGCCTTTCACCTATTCGGCAGAAGTGTTTCCCTTGTCACATCGTGAAGTGGGCATGTCATGGGCTGTAGCAACATGTCTGTTCTGGGCTGCTGTTCTGTCCATCACTTTCCCTTTGATTCTGGCTAGGCTGCATGCCATTGGAGCTTTCGGGATGTATGCGGGCTTCAACATTGTTGCTTTGGTCATGATTTTCTTGTTCTTACCTGAGACGAAGCAGCGTACGCTGGAGGAGCTTGATTACATCTTTGCAGTGCCAACACGAGTCTTTATGAGATACCAAGTTACCAAAGTCCTTCCCTGGTGGGTTAGGAGATGGATCTTATTCCAACGAGAGGCCAGGTTGGATCCCTTATACCAGTTCGATACTGTTGGAGAGCCGGAAGACAGCCACGGCAGCGATTTTGGATACGAGAACGATAAAGCAAAAGTCGAGCTGAAAGATAACATTGGACTTACGTCAGGAGTTCAGACGACAACATCATGAAGCTGGTTGTGGAGCGGGTGATATCACGACTCTGGCGTTTTGATTATGGATTTGCTTTTGACATGGGACGACATGGTTTGGAACAACTGTCTGGTTAGTACTGCTGTTGGTTGTACTGTACTGCACTGCACTTTATGATACCCTGCACGAGAAAGTAGCAAGCGAAATGATATTGGATCAATGTCTTTTATTTGAACGGAGATGAAGCCCCCGGTTCCCCTAACGCTAGTCAATGAGTTGGGTATCTTTAATGATGTGACGTCAGGGAGATGAACAAGTCATTATGATAGTGGCCCAGGATGTTCTTTGCCTGCCACCATCAATTATCTTCTGGGTCGTTAATGAGTTACTCATCAAAATCCAACAGGGCCAAGGTGAAGTGGAAATACGCCGAGCTCTTTAGTAACTGTCCGGTGACGTCGTGAAGCGGCTCCGAATGTGGTCTGTGGAATCCGAGAAGCGAGCCGAGTTGGACTATTGAGACGGACCGTCTTGGCTCTGGCAAGAGCAAGACCCCGAAATTCCGTCATCAACTGAAATGGGACTGGGAATGGGCCCCGCGAAAGAAACAAATCAAAACAAGACTGGTGATCGACAATATCCACTTTGCTGTTCAGCGATCAGCATTTGGGATGGAAGAAAGAGGTCAGCGTGGATGGCCCGAAAAGCGGTTGACATTCTGGATTGGGAAGTGTTGACAAAGTTGCCGAGGCCGAGTTTAGGCGTCTAATCACTAGCACAATCTTGGAGATTTGGCACATTCAACGTCATGGTGTTTATGCCGCGCGCCTACTATTGCAACATAGGTGTTACAGGTGACGACACATGAACATCTCGCTTCACGCAACCGCGATCTATGCTCGATACCCGATATTGAATGACACAATTGCAATACGATACGAGCTGGGGGCGTTGTTGCAGTACTGTATGGAGCTGTATTACAGTACATTGACCAGCACAGCACGGCCAAGCTTTCCTGGGGGATGTGTGATCGATCAGATCACGTTGCATTTTCTTGCTCGAAGCTTTGGGATGATCGACGAGCGTGGATTCCAGGTGAATGATGAGATCGACATTACGACGTGGAGGGTGTTTCCAGGAAGAGGTTGGTGGTATGGATACTGTGGGAGATTTAGTGAGACATTAAGGGTTCAGCGGTTAGAGGAGGAGTCTGGAATGGATGGCAGCCGTTGTGAATTTGATGCTAGATGTGAATGTGAATATTCACTTTTACTTCCTTCTGGGTTGAGTTGAAGTTGAAGTTGTATAGGAGTATCAAATGTTGTTACTTCAAGCGAGATCTTGTGACCCAAACTGTCGGTCCTCTCCAGTCATAGTCCAGGTCCAGGTTCAGTCCCAGTTCCGGTCACACATAAAGTCAAGCTCTGGTCAAAGGGTTGCATTACAGCGAGACAACCTTGGCGCAGGGACCCTGACAGTACAGTATAACATGATACAGTACAGCATTCGTCCAAAACTCCCCAATCAAGTGTCACATTGCGAGCAGAAAAGGAGAGTGTAGCAGTGAGAAGCGTTTCATATTCATCTGCACATATGCAGGAGGAACTCTGCCATCACGAACGACAATTAGTAGCAAACCGTTATGAAACCACCAAAAGAAGCAGATATTGACAGTCTAGACATTCGTTTTTACTGGAATTAACCTTGAGGTCAATGCAGATGTCAAACTAGTGAGCGTTGATTTTTTCTTTTCATCATCAACCCTTATTCTCAACTCTGACACGACACGTTGGCAGAGTCTAACTGGAACCGTGCGTATCCGCGCCGGTCAATTCGTGTCTGCAGGGGCTTCTGTAGCAACTGAATCATTGCTGTATCGTGGCCATGGTTCGCTGTTACTTTCCAGCCAGTGGCAACATAGATGGGCCCATTGAGCAAGAAATCCTTCTCTTGGTAAACAAACTTCCAAGATTTTAGCAGTGAGAAAACACATCATCAATGCCAATAGTAGGCCGAAGCATTGAAGACCCATGATGAACGTCATGGATAATGTTTTCCCTTAGCATTGTTGTCAATGCTATTCGATCAGATTTACACAGGTATTGACAACCATCAACACAAATTCGTGTTTTTTTTTTCTTGTTAGCGGCGTAACCACATACGCTAGAACTTGCGAGAAGGAAAATAGGGAAGTGGCTGGTTTGTTTCGTCTTGTCTTTTTTTTTTGTTTTGATCGCGGGAGTTGCGCGTCAAACGATGTCCCAAGACGTGTTGGGTTAGCCGGGCTCTTTCAACAACACAAAGGGGAAGTTCGGCCGTTGAAGGGTCGAAAAGGCTAATTATTAGTGTAGGAGTTGTTGAGCCGCCGTTACATATGCAAGTTGAACAAATATAAAACATCGAATAAGACGTCTTTATGATGTCGCTGCTGCTCAACGGCTTACTTGTCCTAAAAGTTCAACACCAACGCTGTGAGAGTTTGAGACAGTACCTTATACAGTGTTCTACAGTCCAAACGTCAGCTCTCGATGCGGGATCGGGAGATGGACCACTCGAGATCTCAAGTGTCCATCTTTTCCATGATGGGAGAAGAGCTGGACTCTGGGCTTGTCTATTCTAGTCTAGTATAGTCGGAAAGGACGAAGCTTTTCACGGTGGGTAAGGAAAAGGTGGAACGAAATATGGAGAAAATATGGTTATTATTATCTTGTCTAGCCGATGATTTGACTGATCTCTCGTATCTGCTTGTCTCTGCTCCATGGCATGTCGTGTGCTCATAGAGGAAAAGATGTTCTTGTCCATGGCATTGCGGTGTAAGATGATGGGCTGTTTCTTGGTACCCGGACCTTGAGTAAAGACCAGTAAACTTAAATATGCCATATGGAAAATGTCATGCATTTAATTGCCTGCCCGTTGTCACGGTCATGTTTGGCTCGGTTCGTATAAGCCCATCGTTAGATGATCCATGTCTTGTCTGATCCTACAGTACTTAAAGGGCTGTCAAGTTAAATTATAGAATAAGCGGCACTGTATTTAGCCAAGGGAACCTGATCCTGCAGTTGCCATGAGGTCGGGTCTAATAATTTTTCTTCGTAGTGGCCGCGTAGTCCTCGAGCCCGATTGGGAGACGTGAAACAAAGGGGGCAGTTACAACCTGTCAATGGCTGTCTGTGGCTGCCGGGGGCGGCGCCTCCCCCTGGCCCGGCGTTGAAAAACGCTGTTTTACTGCTCTGCTATTGGAGGACGACGCTCGATTGGGGAGGGGCCGGGTGCCCCTGAAAGTCGGCATTGCAGCAGATGAAAGAAAAAAAGAAAATAAAGAGAGCGAATGAACGAAAAAAAACTTCAAGGAGTGTGTCTGGGGACCCTGCCGCGGATCCTTTTTCAGCTGGTAGGGCTCTTCTCCTCTGTGCTCCAGCGCTGTAGGGGAGAGAGGCCCTGGAAGGACCCAATAGAAATCAATTGATCTTGGCTACTTTGCTGGAAACAGAAAGAGAGAGGGGAGAAAAACCTGAGCAAGTGGCTCTCACCTCACTGTCTGGATAATAATCGCCCCTTCTTCTCAGGGACTTTGACCTTTACGACCCGCTGGGACTGTGGCCTGGTGGAAGCACTGAAGATGGAGACCAGTAAACTTTTTAGAAAGAAACATGAACCCACGGGCGCCCCTTTCGCGAGCCAGACCTTTACGGGACTGTCGGTTTGTGAGTCCCGGCTTGGTATTTCTAGGATGTGCTTGGATGGCAAGGCGGACAAACCTCAAATAGAACAGACCTAGCACTGTAGCGTAGTGTTAAACACAGTGTCATATTCATATCTCACACTCACATGAGCTTGAGCACCGGCCAAGAACTGACAGGGAAGGAGCAGGGAACCTCCACCCAATCCATGATCCCCGAAATCTCGTTCGTCGATGGACGACTGATTGACTTCAACCTCTGGTCTCTAGTCCTGCTCTAACTATCTTCCTCCTTCACATCTCTCTCTTTTCCTTCTTCATTCTCCACCAGACGCTCGTTCCAGTTTCCCTATAACCACCCCGGCATCCCCTCTCGCTCTCTAAATCCTGTCCTTTTAGATCGCTTCCCATTCCCATCTTTTGTTTGTTTCCCTAGTCTTGCTCTTGTCTCTCTCGCTTCCTCCCATCAGCTCTTGTCTGTCCTAGGTAGCACCAACCACTCGCCAACCTGTTTTGTTCTTGTTCGTTCTTCGCTGGAGAAGACGGCAGATCATACAGTTACCCTCGTTCTTCATCCTAGAGAAACGCCCTAGCGAGAATATCCAGAACGGGTACCAACTGATTGGATTGTTGTAGCGTCTCGTCTGCATTTATTTCCTTGAATCCACCTCATACATCATCGGCATTCACCAATTGCCCCAGCCCGCCTCTCGGCATCATCTAGCTCGAGCCAGTCTCCAGCAGATAGATAATTATCCCCTTTTCTATTTCCCCTTACTGTACCTCACTAGACTCGACAAGAGAAGATCAACCGCGCCTAAGGATTTGATATCCTACCGCCGTCTCACTCCCTGTCTAGCATTCCCCGATTTTCATATCCTAAAACCACTATCGGTTTCATCATCAGCCTTTACTCGACTCGAGCTATTCAGCTAGTCAACCTTCCCCAGCACTCTTAAAGTATTCGGCTCCCTGGTAGGAGTTCGATATATAATTGCGTACGAGAATGGTTAATCACCACGTCTCACTATCACCTCGCAACTCGCGCCACTCCCACTCAGGCTTTGTTCCTCTTGGTGGAAGCAACAGCAACAACTCAAACGAACACGAAATGGAAGGCATTCAGCTTACTACGGTCAGGAGCAATGTCTCTGTCCGCAGCGGCCGCAGAAGAGCCGATATGGGCCAACCTTCGAGTCCCGAGGATAGCTCCCCTACCGAGAAGGAGAATCTCAACAACGGAGGCTCAGGACACCGCGGCCGTCGACGAAGAATGGGCGAGGGTCTCACCCGCACCGGTACCGATGGCGATGCTTCATTGAACGCAATGGGCAAATTGTACAACAAGATTATTGGCTTCTCTGTCGTCACTCGATATCTCGTATACGTCGTTCCCGTCGGTCTCCTCCTGGCCATTCCCCTAGTTGTCTTGGCTGCTATTGGCAAGAAGGACGCCCTTCCTATTGGTAAATTCGCTAGCGATGGTGACCGAGCTGGCGATGACGGTCCTCCTCTCTTCAAGATCTTTCTCTGGGTTCTTATTATGTGGTTGTCGTGCTGGGCTGCCAAGGTTGTTGCTTGGTTTTTGCCCTCCATCTTCATGTTCTTTACTGGAGTCGTCAGCAAGGGCACTCGCAAGTACGCAACTGTTCTTCAAAACCTCATCCTTCCCTTCTCCTTCTTCTTCTGGGCCCTGGCTTCCTATGTTACCTTCAAGAACCTATGGCAGAATGAGGATGGAAGCAAGACTTATGTTCCTTGGGTGCGCACCATGGGTCGTGTCTTGGGCGCTCTCTTTGTTTCATCGGCCGTCTTCCTTGGTGAGAAGGCAATTGTGCAACTCATTGGTATTTCATACCATCAGCGCTCATTCGCCAACCGTATCAGGGAGTCTAAGCGAGAGGTTCATCTTCTTGGACTTCTTTTCGATGCTTCCCGAACTCTCTTCCCTCTTCACTGTCAAGAATTCGCCGATGAGGATGCCGTCATCAACGATAGCATTGAGGTGCTGCTTCGCGGTAAGAAGGGACACAAGCGAAATGGCTCTGCTACTCCCATGAAGCTCATCGGAGAGGTTGGAAAGGTTGGAGACAAGGTCGCCTCCGTTTTCGGTAACCTCGCCTCGGAGATCGCTGGAAAACAAGTCTTCAACCCCAACTCGGCTCACTCCATCGTTATTGAGGCTCTTGAGAAGACTAAGTCATCAGAGGCCATGGGTCGTCGTATCTGGATGTCCTACGTCGTTGAGGGTCACGAATCACTTACTCAGGACGATTTCCACGAGGTTCTTGGACCTGCTTACAAGGACGAGGCTGAGGAGGCATTCTTCATGATTGATGGTGATGACAACGGTGATATCAGTCTCGACGAGATGGTTAGAAAGACAGTCGAAATTGGTGTCGAGCGAAAGGCCATCGCCGAGGGTATGAAGGACATCGGTCAAGCTCTTCAAGCTTTCGATAAGATTCTCCTCGTCGTTGTCCTGTTGATCGTCATCTTTGTTTTCCTCGCCTTCTTCCAGAGCAGCTTCATCGCGACTCTTACCACTGCCGGAACGACCCTTCTTTCACTCTCTTTCATCTTCGCGGTTACTGCCCAGGAGTTCCTCGGTTCTTGTATCTTCCTGTTCGTCAAGCACCCTTACGATGTCGGTGACCGCGTCGACATCACCAGCACCAAGATGGTCGTCAACAAGATCTCTCTCTTGTACTCGGTCTTCCACCGCCTTGACACTATGCAGACCGTCCAGATTCCCAACATTCAACTCAACAACATGTGGATCGAGAATATCTCTCGTAGTAAGTCCATGCACGAGACTATCGAAGTCAACGTTTCATTCGACACATCTTTCGAGGATATTGAGCTGCTCCGCCTTGAGATGGAGAAGTTCGTTCGTCTGCCTGAGAACGCCCGTGACTTCCAGCCCGATCTTAGCATTAGCGTCGGCGGCGTTGGTAACCTCGACAAGCTGCTGCTCTATGTTACTATCGCTCACAAGTCCAACTGGCACAACGACTCTGTCCGTGCCAGCCGTCGCTCCAAGTTCATGTGTGCTCTGGCCCTGGCTCTGAAGAAGGTTCCTCTTATTGCCCCTGGTGGTGGTGGTGAGCCTCTTGGTGGACCTACCAACCCTTCATACTCTGTCACTGTTACCGATGACTTTGCCAAGAACAGCCGTGATGAAGCCGCCAAGGCCACTGACGAAGCTCGTATGGTACCAACCTCAAAGCAGGAGAACACTGCTGAAGCTGAGGCTGCGGCTGCTGAAGGCTTTAACTCGCGTCCTCCTGCCGCTGGCCTTGGTGCTTGGGACAACAGCGACAACCACACACTGGGCTCTCACGACGATGAGATGCACCGTAACAGGGATATTGAAAACCTGCGCACGGATCTCAAGCGTGAGAGCACTCGCGGCCGCCGCAAGGCTGGTGAAGCTATTCCTTCACTTTCGCTTGAGACAGCTCCTCGCACTAGTATCCAACTGACCCAAGCAAGCCCTCGCAGCGTTCGCAGCCCCCAACATGGTCCCTTCGACGAGGAGGCCGAGACTGGCATGGGCTCAACACCCTACCACTCCAACCTCGCTCCTTCAGCCTCCCAGCGGGGCTCTACAGGCTACCAACCCTATGCTAGCAGCAGCAACAACAACAACCAATACAACACCACCCACCCTCTGTCAAGACCCGGTCAAGGACCATCCGGACCACCTCCTCAAGGACCACCCCCCGCTCCCCAGCGCTAGTGGACCTGGAAGTGAGACGGACGAATTGTAACGGCTGAACATTATGTATTGATAGTAGTAATAGTGAGGAGGCCATATGGGTTTGGATTGGAATTTTCTATGTTGGCATTCGGTGTACTTGAGAGACTAGGGCAGTCATCTCGTTTTCTACCACTCAGATTGGTTTATTCGCATAAAAAGATTGGGCAGGTGTACCGGTTTATGAAGTCAGCCATAACTTGCAAGACAGCAGGTTTCATTTTTTCACGAAGTAAAGAAAATAGATTATTATTACACCTTATACATATATTTTCAAGACAGTCTTTTATTCTTTGATAGTCAATGGCTTCTGTCTTAACATACATGCTCAGGTGGTGGCACATCGCCATCCTTGGCTCCCAGGTCTGTCTTCAGAACACGACCAAAGAGTTCAAGCAGGACCTCGAAGCAGACCTTGGTAATGGCAGGATCGTAGCGACCCTTGCTGAGCTCGTCACGAATAAAGGCGTGCTGAGCCCAGGCAAACTCGTAGAAGCTAGTTACAACACCAGCTTCGCGGAGCTTGGCACGAATGAGGTCCCGGCCAGCGTCAGGGACATGTGTATCCTTGACTCCGAAAATCATGGCAACTTCACCCTTGAACTTGTGGAATAGATCCAAGGTGTGGTTGCTGTTAGGAGGAGCAGTGGAAGACGTGTTTGGGGCATCATAAGGACCCAGAGTGCGGGAGTGGATGTCGGTAGCGAAGTAGCCGACGCAAGCAGAAATACGAGGGTCAAGCTGGAGTACGGAGTCAGCATGAGTGTTGAGAAAGGTATCATGAAGGAAAAGAACGTACAGCAGCGCGGACGGCAAGATGACCACCGAGGCACATGCCTGTAGAGCCAATGCGTCCTGTGCAAGTGGGAAGCGAGAGGAGATAGTCTACGGTGGCATAGGAATCGGTATCATAAGACTCAAGAGTCTGATTCAAGTTAGCAGGAGGGATATTTGAGTAGAATGGTGTAAGTTGACTTTACCTTTTCGATCTTGTACTTGTTGCCGCGGTCAGTGTCCTCGGCGTCATACTTGAGAGCCTCAGGACCTGTGAAGTCGTGGTATGATGACGGGGCAGCAACGATGTAGCCCTGTCCAGCGATTTGGCGGGCGAAGCGAGCCACGGGTCCGGTGACTAAATATGTTAGTTGGAGTTTTGTGTTGAAGAAGCTTTTCTGGAGTTTATGGATTGAAGACTTACCTTGGTAGATCTCACTGAAGAGACTCACTCCAGGGAATCGTCTGGATGAATGATCAGTATGAGAGAGACCATGGCGATTGTACAAAGCTTACGCATTGGGGTATCCAGGAATAGTAGGATGAAAGACAAAGATACCTGGTCAGATATAAGTCTTGCGTCATGAGTTGATAATATGAGAGTGTGAATTACGCATAGTGCCATTGGCACCGACAGGAACATCAACGTGAGACTCCTTGATCAACATTTTGGCGGTCACTTGTCAGTATCAGGATTATTTGAAAGTTGAAAAGGGGAGAGTGAGTTGTATTGTTATTGTTGAACTTGTATCATCGAAAGCTCATATCATTATCAAGCTCCTTCCCCTCGATGCCCCTCGGCGGGGTGTTACATACATCCATCCTTCAAGCGAAATGCTTCTGATTGGCTGAGAGTGATCTGATTCAAGCTTCATCAGCTTACCCGCTATGACAAAGGTCCGATGCCGCTAGAATCGTTACTGGGTAAATGTTCCTTATTATTTATCATCGTTTGTTGAGAGTAGGTAAGCATAAGCACATGTTTTCAAGAGAAGACCGTCACAGTGACCAGAGAGAACAGCAGATGGCATGTGATGTAAAGGGCAGCTGCTTGCCGTTGGTTAGGTGTGACCGCCTTTTTTAAACACAACAAGTCAACTAGCCGTTGAATGCAGAACATGTGGCAGGGATGGATCTCGAAAGACTCCAGTTAATTAAACAAATGCCCTGACTTGGGCCTGACTTGACCTGCATACAAAAGGAGTTGATAGGTGATAAAGGAGGCTGGTTTAGTTGAAGAGTGGAACCTCTACTAACAAAATGTCCTAACCAAAAGTACGTACCCTGACCTCAATTGGACTGGATCTCGTCACAAGGATCTGGCCCATCAGGTCTCTTCTTTGTCTTGTCCAGGTGGTCACAACTTTTGGTCGTCCGACTGCTCTTTATTCGCCCCAACAACTCTCGGTCCTGTTTTTGTTTCTTTCTCATATACAAACAAAACCAGGTCGTGGTTTTCCATCTATTCTCAATAACACTGTCACAATAACATAGCATACACAGTTATCGAGGGTCGCCACCCGTACTTTCCACGGATGCACCTCCCAGAGCTCGAGTGAACTACACCTACACCTACTATCTCACCTCTCGATATATATAACAATCGCATACCATGAACGGCCATTTCTCTGCCGTCGGCGAGGCGCCGGGGGCTGGAAGCTATGAGCATGGCGTCCAGGTTATCGACGAGGATAAGGAGTTCAAGTATGTTGAGAGAACAATTCCTCTCTCCGCCATTTTGTCCATCATGACGTCTTTCTAACACAATGCAGCACCCATATCAACGAGTATCTCCAAGTAACCAATGTTGCCGATTCGGGTTTCAACTACCACCTCATCTCCGTCTTCGGCTCCCAGTCCACCGGAAAGTCCACCCTGCTCAACAACCTCTTTGGCACCGACTTCTCCGTCATGTCGGAAACCGAGCGTCGCCAAACTACCAAGGGTATCTGGATGTCCAAGAACAAGAAGGAGACAAGCGCAGGCACTCCAATGTCGGAGAACATCCTCGTCATGGACGTCGAGGGTACAGACGGTCGAGAGCGCGGTGAGGACCAGGACTTTGAGCGCAAAAGTGCCCTCTTTGCGCTGGCTACCAGTGAGGTTCTGATCGTCAATATCTGGGAGCACCAGGTTGGTCTGTACCAGGGTGCCAACATGGGTCTTCTCAAGACTGTTTTTGAGGTCAACCTGCAGCTCTTCCTTAAGGACAAGCAGTAAGTCAAGCCACTCATGATAGCCCATATATATATGTGCACGATTACTAACTAACACTGTCCCAGATCAACCCCTCGATCTCTACTCTTCTTCGTTATCCGCGACCACCTCGGTACCACTCCCCTCGGTAACCTTAGAACAACCTTGATTCAGGACTTGACCAAGATTTGGTCGTCTATCTCCAAGCCTCAGGGATTGGAGGGTTCGCGCATCGAGGACTACTTCGACTTCGGCTTCGCTGCTCTGCCCCACAAGATTCTCCAGGCAGATAAGTTCACTGAGGAGGTTCAGAAGCTCGGAGCTCGATTCACAGCTGGCCACAGACACGGCAAGCCTGGTCTGCACGGTGACCAAGAGCTCGAGGGCGGTCTTTTCCTCTCTGAGTACCACCGACGCATTCCTGCCGATGGTTTCTCCGTATATGCCGAGGGTATCTGGGATCAGATCGTGAACAACAAGGACCTGGATCTGCCCACTCAGCAGGAGCTCCTTGCCCAGTTCCGTTGTGACGAGATCTCCCGAGAGGTTCTGATCGACTTCGACGTGGTTATTACACCCCTTGAGGAGAAGCAGAGCGAAGCTTCCAAGCTTGGAATTCCAACTGTCCTCCCTGACCTTGGTCTGGCCGGAAATGACGCTCGCCTGAAGTGCATTAAGGCTTTCGAGGTTCAAGCTAGCCGATACCACAAGGGCGTCTACGCCCGTAAGCGACATGAGCTTGAGAGCAAGATCGATACTCGTCTCAAGGCTCTTTACCAAAGCCAGCTGGCTGCTGCTCATAAGGCAGGTGTTGCTGCCTTTGGCGAGGCTGTTGCCAACAAGGTCAAGGCTGGTCAAAAGGCTGGTGGCCAGTACGAATTCGCTGAGATTGTTGCCAATGAGAAGCGAAAGACACTCGATATCTTTGGCGTTGAGGCGCAGAGCCTGCTCATTGAGGGCGTCTCGTGGACTAACTTCGAGTCGCAGTCGAGGCTCTTCGAGAAGGAACTCGACGAGGAGAGTGCTAAGCTGCGAAAGGAGGAGATGCGACGACTGGCGACTCGTGTTGAGCGTTGGGTCCGTTCTCGACTTAATGATGCCATTGGCCTTGAGTTCAACAAGCTTGGCAGCGGACGAGGCGGTTCCGGTGCCCCTGAGACTGGCGAGAAGCCCGAAACCGAAAAGGATCTCTGGGACAGAGTTTGGAAAGTCTTCACAGGCATCGTCAAGGAGGCTGAGGTTCGATTTGCGGAGCGCGCCAAGAGTTTTGATGCCACCAGCGAAGAGGTCGACATTGGTACATGGCGACTGCGCCGAAAGAGCTGGAACGCCCTTCGCGAGAAGATTGAGGAAGAGGTGATGGAGGGCAATATTTTGCTGAAGCTCCGAGAGAACTTCGAAGACAAGTTCCGATACGACGAGGCTGGTGTGCCAAGAATATGGCGACCTAGCGACGATATCGAGGGCATCTACACCAAGGCGAGAGAGTCTACCCTCACTCTGGTTCCTCTTCTTTCGAGGTTCCGACTTTCAGAGACATACGGGCCTCCTGACCTGCCAGGATTTGTTGGACCTCAGCCCAACGGTGTTCAGGCTGGTGATGAGGAAGACCTGGCACCTATTGGTGGTATCGATGAGGAAGATGGCAAGAGTCTCGAAGAGGAGATGACTGTGCTCAGCGAGGGTAAGCGCCAGGATCTTGTTGTACGATTCAAGAAGACCGCGGATGGAGTGTACGTCGAGGCCAAGCGTGGAGCCATTGGTGGAGTTGCTCAGGTTCCGTGGTACTTCTACGGCCTGCTCCTTGCTCTCGGCTGGAATGAGATCTTGACTGGTAAGTTTGAATTGCGTATGGCTGTTACTTTGCTTGTACTAATAACCTCTTCTAGTTCTGCGAAATCCTTTCCTCTGCGTCCTTATTCTAGTTATTCTCGGAGGTACATATGTGGCATACACACTTAATCTGCTCGGTCCCATGCTCTCGATGAGCAATGCTGCCGCGACACAGGGTGTCGAGATTGCCAAGCAGCAGCTCCGAGACTTTATTGCCAACTCCGATACCGCACGACAGGCAGTTGGTATGCCCGCGCGCCAGGACAGCGATAACATCAGCATGGACACTTTGGATAGCCGAGGGAAGAAGGCCAACAACTCGACTGCCGAGAAGGACGACCTTGATGACATTTGATTTAAAAAAAGATGTGTCGGAGTTTGTAAGTAGCGGCTCCAGGCCGAGTCAGATATGATTAGCGAATAGGATATAATGTCTATAAAAAAGACCAAATAACAGAAGTTCCATTTACACCAGCGCCATGATGCATATATCCTTGACACCAAGTTTGATTCTTTGTAGATTATAGGGGTATCTAAAATGCTTCCAAATCCGCAGGAGTACCAAACCAATTGCCCAGCTCTGATGACTCCATATTCTTGTCTCCCGCGACGAAGAAATCAGTGACTCTGCTTGTCTCTCCATCGTCCTCTGGTGGCCACTCGACCTTGACGCCATTTCCCTTGCCCTCGAGCATATCCTTCGCTGTGCCCCAGCTGAACCGACACTCTGGACCCCATCCAAATACAGGGTGCATGTTGTTCTTCATCCAGCTCACACAATTTCCATCAGATGGGTAACCTGAGCCCCAAGCCATTCCCTCTCCGCCCCTTTCCTCCTCATCTGCCCTCGCTTCGAATAGCACCTCCAGTGCGGCATCACGAGTGACCTTTGCGCAAACTGAGGCAGCACTAACACAAGGGTAAAGACTATCTGCTTTCTTAGCGACAGTGATCTTCGCCGTAGGGAATACACGCTGCAGTTTGGCCTGGTAGGCCGCGGGCTGACCGATGGTATCGACGTAAATCTCCTGGAGATTGACACCAAGAGCATACACAGCCTTAATGAGATCGACCGTGGCGTCCATAGCCTGAGCATTGAGATTATACGCAGTCGTAGGTCGATACATGTTCGCACCAATGTCCCTTGCTGACAACGAGGCCGTAGCCCAACCGCATGATTCGTGCAGATCTGAACCAGGTGTACACAGCGTGCGCATAAGATCAGAGCGCACAGCAGGTTTCAGGACCTTCGAATCGTCAAAGTGGTGTGTCTCGCGGAGAAGAGAGTCAGAGAGGGAGATGGGAAGGAAGAAAACGCCGTAGACCATAGGGCCCAGGACAGGGCCACGGCCAGCTTCGTCAACACCGAGGCAGCATGGTGTTCCGGAGGATGGGTCTGAAGGATCGGTAGGAAGGAGCGATGGAGGAACGGCTGAGATGTGTGTAAATGATGAGCCTGCAATAAGGGCTGTATCGTGGACGGAGGGTGGGATATAGGTTCCCGAAGAAGGACGGGTTGTCTCGGGGACGTCTTCGGCTGGTGAGTCTGTCATGATGTATTTGAGAGTCGTTATTATTCAGTAATGGTGGTTCGTTGGATGCGGATTTTGGATGGTCGAAAACGAGTCAATTGGCAGTTGTGGTATTAGTGGTTGTCCTGAAGGCTCAAGTAAAGAAATTGGTTGGTGTTGAGGATGGGATATATCTTTAGGAGACGCGTTTGGACGCGTTAAGCACTTTGGTTCCACTTTTCCAGGTATAAGCCATATCCTATCAAATTAATACTGGACGGCAACTTCGATATGGGCTTCAATATGTACTTCAGATTATGATAGACAACGCTTACTTTTCATTATAAAACATCCGTATTCAAAGCTTATACTTACATTGTACATTGTATACTCTTTGAAAGGACAAGGCACTTATACAGAGCCACGACAAAGCAAGCCACATGCAGGAAGCCTAAAGTATCAACATATACCTCCCTGTCTGAAGAACATTTTCAATAACTACTTGACTCGATTTGTTGATATTTTCTAAATCATCCTTTCTCAACCAGAAGGACATTATCAAAAGCCCTACTCAAAGGGTTTAGTCACCAGGTTTGCTGAATGATACCTTAACCCACCGTGTTAGTCCAGAGCTTTTACTGGGCCAGACCAACTGCGACCCTCCAAACACGCCCCCAGCTTCCTAGCCCACTTCATCTAATTACTCGCGACCGCTAAAAAGCCGCCCAACGACAACAACACAAACCACCCGCGTCACCAGTCGCGTCACATTTTTGACGCTTCTAACTGTATAGTCCACCACCAGAACTTTTCGGAATACAAGAAAATTCTCGACTATACTGCACAACTAATTGACATACGATACACTTAATCACAACATAATAAGCAAAATGGCCCCTCGCGGTGGCCCAAGGCGCAGCGAAGTCGCTGAGCCGCAAGCTTTCCATGCTCTGGGTGTTCGTGGTCGGTACGTCAACTTGCGCATTTCAATCGCGAGATGCCTTTGATGCGACGCAGTAAACAAAATTCTAATTTTCCCCCCAGCAAAACTGGTGTCCAGCTAGTAGACACAGGCAATCGCGACGAGCATGGAATGCAACCTCTTGACGACCTCCTCTCTTCGCCAGACAACAAAGAAACAGAATCACCACTAAGACACTCCGACGACGATGAAGTTAACGACCATTACGAAAGCGGGGACAATGATGATGAGGAAGGCAGTGAGGACATGGAAATTGACACAAGTCAGCTTGTTGAGCTTTGCTGCAATAAGATCCAATGACTAACACCACTCTAGATCCTGGACCAGGTCCTCAGACTGTACTTAGGAGAAACATCATTCCCCTTCCTCGAAGTCGCTCGCCTGTGAAGACTACACTGCTGTCTTCTCCCCGACGAAATCCAAATCTCGAACACCTCTCTTCGCCAACCCGATCGCCTGGCCCTAAAGAGCGCGATAACACCGTGACGAGGAAAATCGATTTCGGAGCAAAACCCACGGGTCGTAGCAAGGCTGTGGCGAACGGAGTCAATGGCACAACTCACGAGGAGGAGGACGACGAGGAGACGGAAGATGCGCCTGAGGGTGACGACGAGGTGGAGGACAACATGGACCTGCTCAATGAGTCGCTTCAACTGGTAGATGGTATGGGCGGTAATTCATCAGAACCTGGATCCGAACCGGAATCTGAAGCAGAGTCCGAGCCGGCGCCTGCGCCTCCGCCAAAGGTCACCAAAACATCAGCCAAATCCAATCAAGAACGAGCAGACGCAGATTCTAAAAAGCCAGGACGACGCGGAAGACCGCCAAAGGCGAAGCCTGTCGAAGAAGAGCCCGTTGAGGAGGAGCCCGCTGAGGAAGAGCCAGAAGAGCCCGAGGAGATCATTAAACCCGCTAAAGGTCGACCTGGAAGAAAACCCAAGAACGCTGCTCAGCCAAAGGAGCCTAAGGCACCCGCATCACGGAAACGACCAGCGCCGGAGGAGGAGGAAGAGGTTGAAGAGCAGGAAGATGAAGCTTCAGAGCCGGAACAAGAGCAAGAGCCCCCTAGGCAAACCAAGAAGCCACGTACCGAAGCACCCAAACCATCAAAACCGACGAAACCTGTACCATCAAAGACCGCTCCAGCAAAACCAGAGGCAAAACCAAGAGGGCGACCTGGTCGAAAGCCCAAGGCGCAAGCGGCAGCCGATGCTGCGGACGATGTCGGAGAGACATCATTCGCAGCACTTCAACGTGGACCTCCTTTACCCAAAAAGCGTGGTCTTGTCTCTGTGCGACATGATGCCGAGGAAGTACGGACGACAAGATCTGGAAGACACTCATTCAAGCCGCTCAGTTGGTGGGCAGGCGACAAGGTGATTCAGGAAGAAGAGGAGTTCAAGGATGTTTCTGGTCGCGATCGCTTCGTGCTTTCAACCATTAAAGAGGTCATCCGTGCTCCTGTAGAGGAAGTGCGTTCAAAGCCAGCCAAGTCCAGAGGTCGCCCAGGCAAGGCAAAATCAAAGGCTGTTCGAGAGGTGGAAACCGTTGAGCCCGAAGAGTGGGAGATTGATCCTGGTGTTGTCAACGGCGAGGTCATTTTATGGGATCCAGAGCACGAGAGGAACCCCCCTGGTGATGAAGAACCAGTGGAAGTGATGGATGATCGAATCGCCATATCAGGCTCCGCAATTCAAACACGAGATGTTCAGAATGTATCTTTCCGCATGGCAAAGACGCTCACAACACCCTTTATGGGTGCTGGTGTCGTTGATCTACCTGCTGGGTCTGAGAAGCGACCCAAGAACTCGCGTAAGATGCATATGGTCTTCTTTGTGCATACTGGAAAGGTGCTCGTCACCGTGAACGAGGCCTCTTTCCGCCTCAGCGCTGGAGGCATGTGGTTTGTTCCCAGAGGTATGTCCTTTATACATTCTTAATCTTCGCTCTTACTAATGGTGGACAGGAAACTATTACAGTATAACAAATGACTACGACACAGACTCACGAATCTTCTTCACTCAAGGATGTGAGATATCAGCTCAGCTGGCAGAAGCAGACCAGTCACAACTATCCATGATGGCTTAAGAATAGCAACATCATGCTTGGGAAGTAAATAGAAATTCGTGCTGCTCCATCAGTTTGCAGCATAATCAAAGGCCATTCTTGTTGGGGACCCTTTTATAGGACATCCCTTGGCGAAAAGCATGGGAGGGGAATTTTCCGCTGATGGGAGTATATCTTGTTGGCCGGCTTTATGATTCATGTACGGTTCATGGCGCTTTGAGTTAGTTGTATACCATTCATGAGATGATTTCAATGCAGAACTGTTGCAGGTGCAGAGTATGTCCCACATTATCTTGTGTCGTGTTTCCTCTTGAATGTCCCACGTTCTTCTCCGCGCATAGTGGGGTTGATGTTGATCTTCACAAGGAGTCCTTGCTTTGAGTCTTCATGGGTGGGTTCATCGCTTTCAGCTGTCTCGTCTCGCTTTAGCGCGCTTTCCATAAGAACCTACATAAGAGATGAAATTATTGCAATAGCTTATGCCATCCGTCAGGGCATTAGAAGAATTGGCCGCGGGAAACATAAGAGACGAAATAACTTGGTAACCGTATGCTAGCTTAGACTACCTTTTAGGTTACTTTATTTTGGCGGCCTAGCTATTATGCTGATCAGATAATCTTTACACCTTGAGACTTGTCCAAACTTAGCTGCTTTATTGAACAATGACCTCATCATGGGAAGCTAGCTACCTAGCTTAGTTAGTACTGAGGTAGGTATGACAGAGAGTTAGTTTATCCCACAACGTAAACATAGACCTTCCACAATTTCTCCTCAGGTCGAATCCTCACAGCATGGGCATCGAGCCCTCAGGGCACTAAAAGACCTGACTTCTCGAATCGAGTTAAAATGATTCCAAGCCGAGGTCTCGCTAGGGCGGCGCTTTTTGCAACCCGGCGGCCCCTCCTATCCTCAAGAAGCTCACTTCTTCGACAACTACCTCTACATCGGAATCAAATAAGCCATCGCGTGTGGATTACGACTGCCAACCCTGGAGACCTTGCAGCGAGCCCTCCCATTGCTTCGGAGGAAGGCGCTGACAAGAGTGGTCACATCACGACAGAATCCAATGAGGCTATCCTCTTCTTCGATAATATTTTCCCTCTCAAACTCAGCAGCGTACTTGTTCGTCCTTGGAAATCGGACCATGACGTTTCCGATCTCCTCAGACGGTTCGAGTCGTCTTCGTTGGGAATCCTAGACCCCATCCGCCTCGTCAAGACTGCCATCCCAGAAGATCTACCAATCCGGGTCACCGAAATCCTGCCACGCCTCAAAGATGGAGGCGCATATGTCAAGTTCAAATATGACGCTAACATAGATCCTGCCGAGATCGAAGCTCAATTGGGAAAGCGACTGAGAGAAAAGCCGATAAAGCCATGGTTTTCCATCTTCCGTCCCGTAAACGCTCGTCTTGTACAAGGCACACCTTGGTTAGAGGACCTGTATAGGTACCCTACCAGCTTTGTTAAGATCGAATTCGTTCCTCCATCACCTGGCATTACTCCTGAAGAGCTTCCCGAAGAGACACTTTACTCTTTGTTCCGCAAATATGGAAAGATTGCAGATATTACCCCGCAGCCCACCGACTCAAAGATCACACCACGATATGCCCACATCCAATTCCCTGTAACAAGGGATGCGATCACAGCTCGCAACTGTATGCATGGTTTCATCGTGAGTGAGGTTTTGGGAGGTGGCAGCAAAGGGACCAAACTTCGTCTGTCCTTTGAGAAGCGTGTTAAGGCACACAGCATCTGGAACTGGCTGACCAACCATCCTCGTATTGTTGTTCCCGTTCTCGCTGCCCTGATTGCTGGTCTCTCGGTATTGATTTTTGACCCAATCCGAGAATTCTTCATCAAGCTTCATATCCAGCACTCTCTGGAGTTCAAGGACTCGCGTGTCTACAAGTGGTTCAAGAAACAGTCCGGTAATTTCGGACTGTCACAAAAATCGAGGAGTGAAGATGGTCTTGAGGAAGTCTGGAACCACAGACGAGACGCGATTGTACAAGTACAAGGCTGGCTTGATGAGACTTCGGACACTTTTATCGTTGTCACAGGTCCCAAAGGCTCCGGAAAGGTTGAAATGGTAATGGATCAGGCTTTGGAAGGTCGAAAGAACGTGCTCAAGATTGACTGTAGACGTATTGTCGAGGCCAGAGGAGAGGCAGGTACCATCAAGCGTCTCGCAACGGCTGTTGGTTATCGTCCTGTCTTTTCTTGGGCAAACAGCATGAGCAGCATGGTTGACCTTGCTGTTCAGAGCACCACTGGTGTCAAGGCTGGCTTCTCGGAAACTCTCGAATCTCAACTCAACAAGATTATGCAAACCACTACCGGAGCCCTTAAGGATGTTGCTGTCTCTTCACGCAGTAAGAGAGATAGTGACTACAAGCTTGCCGAAGATGCTTGGCTAGAGGCTCACCCCGAACGCAGACCTGTCGTTGTTGTCGACAACTTCCTCCACAAGGGCGAGGAGAATAGCATTATTTACGACAAAATCGCTGAGTGGGCTGCCACTGTAGTCCAGAACAATGTCGCTCATGTCATCTTCCTTACCACTGATTCGGCCTACTCGAAGCCTCTTGACAAGGCTCTCCCTGATCGACTCTTCCGTACCGTCTCCCTTGGTGATCTCGCACCCGATGTGGCCAAGAACTTTGTTCTGAGCCGTCTGAAGGATCAACTTGCTGCTGATGAGAAGGCACGAAAGGAGTTGGGTGACGAAGCGCCACCAAAGGCAACTATCCCGCGCCCCAACATGTTGGAGCTCGATCAGTGCATTGATACGCTCGGCGGTCGTCTTACGGATTTGGAGTTTCTTGCTCGACGCCTTCGAACTGGCCAGTCTCCTAAGCAGGCCATGGATGAAATCGTTTCCGAGACAGCAACCGATATTGTTCGAATTTACCTTCTTGGCAAGCCATCCGACATTGAGGGCAAGAAGTTTTCTTCTCAGCAGGCCTGGCATCTTATCAAGTCGCTGGCGAAAACCCCCAAGCTGCGTTACAACGAAGTCCTCCTTTCCGCACCATTTTCCTCCGCTGCACCTGCAGCTGCCTCCAATGCCGATGCTGCCATCGACAGCCTCGTCAGCGCGGAGCTCATTGCCGTGAAGACTCACCAGGGCCGCCCAATGACCATCACAGCTGGAAAGCCTCTGCACCAAGCTGCTTTCTCCGTCCTCCTCCAGGATCGTGTCCTCCGCGCCAAGATGGATTATGATGTTCTCAACGACTCTTCCAAGGCTGAGGCTCGCTCAATTGAGAAGGTCGAGAATGAGTTGGCTCTGCTGGGCACAATGCCTAAGCAGCCAGGAGAGACCGCCGGTCGAATCAACTTTTTGCTTCGCAAGCTTGAAGACAGTCAAGCTAAGATTGCCAAGTGGGATCAGGAGATGACCACATTGAAGAAGCTTCTCAGCGAGGAGTTCTAGTATCTCAGTGGCTCAAACACCAAGGTTGACCTTCCCAGGCAGGTCAAAGTTCATTGGGCAACGCAGAAAGTCGCCCACAGCAACTGGACTCTAACCATCGCCAACATAGTCCGACTGGAGTTTTAGTATATTAAAGTTGAAATGAAAACATAAGAGACGGGATGGTTTAGTCTATACCCTAAGAGACGAAATCATTGTATCATTTTTTATGCTTTAGAAAAATACCAACCCCGCTACTTGATCTTTCCCAACTTACATGCTCCTTCAACATTAAATGCTCCGCTCCAACCTTGATTGAAATACATAAATACAACCCAGCCAGTAGCCAATACAAACTCTCATCGAACATCACAGAAGTATTGTGTTTATTTACACATCACAGCGATCTATAATTGTATCGTTGGTAACGACTATCATGTCATGACCTCGGAACCCCGGCAGATCTATTTTCCCCCATTAGATTCTAACTTAGCGGCGCATCTTCTCCAAATCTCGAAAATCCAATTAACAAACCACTTTGCGCGCAGCACGAAACTCGGCCAGATTGAACTACTCGCATCGACTGTTGGATTTTACGATCAGCAAGGCAACTCCTCCGGTCGCATCGACACGCCACGAATAATATTGCTTTTCGGCAGCGTTGGGATCAAGACCATCAACCTCAAGACATTCCGAGTACTTCTTACCACTTACACAACTTCACAATGGGTTGGCTATGGTCTTCAACACCTTCCGAGGACAAAACAGCGACTCCAGTCGGGAACACACCTCCTACCACATCAACTACCTCGACTTCAGTCTCAGATCCAACACCCTCATCAAACTCCAACTCCAACCGGAATACCGACCCCGAAATCCAGAAATTCCTCGAGCTCTTCGAAGCTGAAAAGAGCAAACCAACACCCACACAAGACGAGCAAGAGCAATCCTCCTCATCCCCATTATCATGGCTCGCCCTCAAAAAGTCTCCCCGCTCAACCACCCCTACACCCTCCGACATCCCACCCCGCGACGCTCTCTCCGAAGCCCTCCTGCCCACCGAAATGTCCTGCCGTCAGGCCTTTGACCAAGCATGGGGATGCAACTCCATGGGCGGCCAGTTCACCGCGGTGTACCGCTACGGAGAGATGCGCTCGTGCAGCGAGCACTGGGATGACTTTTGGTTCTGTATGCGTGCGAAGGGGTATTCTACTGAGCAGCGAGAGAGGGCTGTGAGGGAGCACTATCGTGCGAAGGAGTTTACAAAGTATGGGCCAGGAAAACCTAGTAGTGAGGATGTGTGGGAGAGTAGAGGGGAGAAGGTGCAGGAGGGGACATTTTTTACTCAGTCGATTGATGATTAAATAACAAACTTAACATAGTGTATCAATAGAAGAAACTCTTCAAGCAAATTAGACATATGACCCATCCGTGCGTGCTGTCTTGGCCCGTTCGTCGCAGCTTGTTACGCAGGTCTTTGATGATCAAGAAGTACCATCAAAGAGTTGCATGATGCAAACAAGATTTGAATGTCGATGACTCGCAGGGTTCGTCTTATAATGCAACTGATCAAATTTAGGAGATCTTAGGGTGGTCTTCAACTTGTGCAACGTCAACTCTTCTCTCTTTATGATCTTTTCTAATTCTCGCAATACAGAACCTGGCGAGAGTAACAGAAGAATTGTCTTCTAAGGCTTAGGCTACCATGGTATAGCCTAAGTGCTAACCTAAGTTGACATAAAGTTACCAAATTATTTCGTCTCTTATGCTTTTGGGGGTCAATTGTTATAATGCTTGAGACCTGGTAATTAGTCGAATCATATATATCACGATGGAGGAAGACAGAAGTTTTATGAATGTTTGATTCATTGATTCATTAAATACATGAGTGTAAACCACCTAAGCTTTTCATAACCGTGAAAGTCGCAAAAACAAAAAAGAAAATCTAATCTCATCATCCCATAAAAAACCACTAGCCTCCGCATTGTACCCATGGATACATGACTGCTCTAGAAGTCGAGACTGATGTTATTGGGGTATCAAAGAATTTAGTCGACCTCCTCGACGGTGGGACCATCGTCACCACCAGCGCCGGGGGCGCCACCAGGGCCACCAGCACCAGGGAAGCCACCAGGACCACCGGGCATGCCACCGGGAGCACCCTCACCACCAGCTCCGTAGAACTTCATCATGATGGGGTTGGCCTTGCCCTCAAGCTCCTTCTGGTGCTCCTCGTACTCCTCACGAGTAGCCTGCTGGTTCTCGTCGAGCCACTGGACGACCTTGTCAATCTCAGCGGTGAGGGTCTCCTTGTCGGAAGCCTCAATCTTCTCCTCGACCTTGGGGTCGGAGAGGGTGTTGCGGAGAGAGTAGGCGTAAGACTCAAGACCGTTCTTGGCAGCGACACGCTTGCCCTCGGCCTCGTCCTCCTCCTTGTACTTCTCAGCATCGCTAAGCATGCGCTCAATCTCCTCCTTGGACAGGCGGCCCTTGTCGTTGGTAATGACAATCTTGTTAGACTTTCCAGTGCCCTTCTCAACGGCGGAGACGTTCATGATACCGTTGGCATCAAGATCGAAGGTGACCTCAATCTGGGGAACACCACGGGGAGCAGGAGGAATACCAGTGAGCTCGAACTTGCCCATGAGGTTGTTGTCCTTGGTGCGCTGACGCTCACCCTCGTAGACCTGGATAAGGACACCAGGCTGGTTGTCGGAGAAGGTAGAGAAGACCTCAGACTTCTTGGTGGGGATGGTGGTGTTACGGGGGATGAGCTTGGTCATCATACCACCAGCGGTCTCGATACCGAGAGAGAGAGGGGCGACATCGAGAAGCAAGATCTCGTTGGTGGACTTGCTGGAGGTGTCACCGGAGAGAATGGCAGCCTGGACAGCGGCACCGTAGGCAACAGCCTCATCGGGGTTGATGGACTTGTTGGGCTCCTTTCCGTTGAAGTAGTCGGTGATGAGCTTCTGGACACGGGGGATACGGGTAGATCCACCGACGAGGACGATCTCGTGGACAAGGGACTTGTCGATCTTAGCGTCGGTAAGGACACGGTCGACGGGCTGGATGGTGGATCGGAAGAGATCCTGGCAGAGCTCCTCGAAACGGGCTCGGGTAATGGAGGTGTAGAAGTCGATACCCTCGAAGAGAGAGTCGATCTCAATGGAGGTCTGAGCGGAAGAAGAGAGGGTTCGCTTGGCACGCTCACAAGCGGTTCGGAGACGTCGGAGAGCACGGACGTTGGTACCCAAGTCCTTCTTATGCTTGCGCTTGAACTCGTTAACGAAGTGGTTGACCAGACGGTTGTCGAAGTCTTCACCACCCAAGTGGGTGTCACCGGCAGTGGACTTGACCTCGAAGATACCCTCCTCAATGGTGAGGAGAGAGACATCGAAGGTACCACCACCGAGATCGAAGATGAGGACGTTGCGCTCACCCTCGACCTTCTTGTCAAGACCGTAGGCGATGGCAGCAGCGGTGGGCTCGTTGATAATTCGGAGAACGTTGAGACCGGCGATGAGACCGGCATCCTTGGTAGCCTGACGCTGAGAGTCGTTGAAGTAGGCGGGGACGGTAACAACGGCGTTGTTAACAGACTCGCCGAGGTAAGACTCAGCAGTCTCACGCATCTTGGTGAGGATCATGGCGGAGATCTCCTCGGGAGTGAAGTTCTTGGTCTCGCCCTTGAACTCAACCTCGATGACGGGCTTGCCAGCCTTGTCAACGATCTTGAAGGGGAAGTGCTTCATATCGGCCTGGACCTCAGAATCGGCGAACTTGCGACCGATCAATCGCTTGGCGTCGAAGACGGTGTTCTGGGGGTTCATGGCGACCTGGTTCTTGGCGGCATCACCAATCAGACGCTCGGTGTCGGTGAAACCGACGAATGAGGGGGTAGTGCGGTTACCCTGGTCGTTGGCGATGATATCACATCTGGGGTAAAAGTTAGTGTCTTGCTCAAGCGAAAAAATAGGCAGATCTATAGATCTGAGGTGTCAAAAAACTTACCGGTCCTCACGGAAGATACCCACGCAAGAGTACGTGGTACCCAAATCGATACCGACGGCGGGAGCCATTTTGTGTGATGTGTGTGTGATTTAATGTGTAGAGTAGGTAAGAGAGATTATGGCGTAGGGAGAAAAAAGGAAAAGAAAACGCAGTTTGCTTCAAAGGGAGATCGTGATATTTGAAGTCTTTTGAAGGGTATTTGGTTTGTGATGATGATGTGGAAAGAAAGACGGAAGCAAGAGCAGTTGAGCAAAGCATCTAAATAAAGGCGGCTGCCAAGGTTCGATGCGGTTCTGCGCTGTTCCAAAGGAGCCCACTTTGGAGAGCTTCTCGAGAGTTGCAGGGGCGTCTACCGCTTTCTGGGCGCTGCTAGGCATTAGTGGGGGGTGTGTTTGGAGGGGCAAAGCCGCAAATGGGGGGGTCTGAAGAAGCGTCTAGCTGCTGCGTGCACCTGGCAGATCTGGGTTTGCCCCACTAAAAAAACTGCAATATGCGACCCCGTAGGCCGTCTCCTAGACGATGGACGTCGAGATGGATCTTGGATCTGATTCTGGCTGCTTCTTGAAGGCGAGTGAGTGCTTGCGAAGCAGCCAAAATCTCCACTGGCGGCAGGAAATTTCATGTTTATTCCCGTAGCTTCCGTTTGTTTGTTGTGTTCTGTCTCATTCATTCTCTTTCTCAACCTCTACTCGCTTGAGGATCTCACTGATGTCATGTCCTCATAAACTTTTTGCTTCCCAAAATTTCCATCGCGGGGCATCCGAGCAAGGGTCAGCAAGCTCAAAGTCAAGAGTACTTTGAATCCGGCGGTGGATTGCACCAAGAAAGAAGTAGCTCAATACTTTGCCCCACCAAACGACCGGATAGCTCCCTCTTGTTGCCCCTCCTCAACTGGTGCTGCAGTTTTTCTCTGTCGCTCTTCTCTCCCTGGGGTTTAGCACTGCGAAAACTCTAGGTTGCCTCTCCATCACCGAACGTCATTAGATGATCTTGAAAATATCTACTGTACTATATTGTGGCAATTGAATGAAATTTTCCTGATATTCTAGCTCTACTGTACTGTATCAATGTCTATCGTACGACGGTGCTGTCATTGAGATATCGGACAGATGCTGGCTAGGTGGGTAACAGAAGAAATGTTCTCTAAGGCTTAGGCTACAGAAATAAAGTAGCCTAAATGCTAGCCTAAGCTGGCATAAGATGACCAGATTATTTCGTCTCTTATGCTTTCGGCGATCAATTCTTCTGACACCCTGCGGGCTGGGTTTCGGATAATGGATGGATGCCTTGCTTTGTTCTTGGTGTCCAACAATGCGCTGGCTACCGCTACTTTGAACGTACCTATCAAGTGATTGGATTATATTAGGTGCATTGGCGATGCAGGTTGCCTGATTTACTTTTGTTTGGTGTTGGTTTTGGTGTTACTCATGTCCACGTAGCTAACAACTACACTATGTCGGTTATACAGGTACATGAATCTTTAAGATGACTCTCGAGTGCCGTTATGAGGCGGTAGCATTGTTGACAATGGATTACTGGCTTGTCTACAGCCTGCCTGAGGATTGTCACTGCTTACTGGTCTTCTCTCATCTCTATCATAGTATCAGGCTGAAATCAGTGAGACGTTAACCCAACTCCAATTGACTTCAAGTTTGCTTCTGACAATGTCGATTGAGCTGTTGCATGCAAATGGATCTCGAATCACTCGTCAACCCCCATATTTTTACTCCGAACCGAAGTGGGTTCTTTCTTTCTGTTGTTGTCTTTTCGTCTCCTCGCAACGGCAAATGGTATCACTTCTGTTCCTAGTGCTTCCACGACTCTCTGCGCATCCACTTGGGCTCACAGGGCCCAGGGCTGAGGCGTGGCGTAGTAATCCGAAGGCCCCTGATACCCAAACGAGTAATTGTCTGGGGTGTCTGTCAGGTAACCGAGAAAACCCCTGACGATGTTGATTTGATTTTGCTCTGTAGTGTTAGGTAGTCAATGTATTTGCGAGTTCGTGGTTAGGTTTTCGGGTTTCACTGCTGCAAACTCTTTAAGGCGCCAAAGTCAGGCGACGAATCGTGTACCTTACAGGCAAAATCTGGCAATGATAACAACACATCTGCCACTGCAAGAGTCCCTTGTTTGTTATTGCATATTCGCCTCATCTTATCGTCTTCTCCATTCCACTTCCTTCTCTTTCTGTTGCCTCTCGGCTTCTAATCCTAGTCAGAGGCGACGCATACTCCAAACTTTTGGAGTTCATGTGGGGCCCCATGTCATGATTAGCTCCATAGAATGGTTTTCTAATACATTCGACTGTTTGATTGGTTGAGTGGCATTCGCTTCTTGACCTGCATTTACCCTGGAGCTTCGATGTGAAGCTACCATCGTCCATCATGATGAAGACTTCCAGGTCTGCCGATTCTACTGCAAGCTGTACCTTGCACTAGCATGCGCTAGATCGAGACAAGATGACACGAACATGATGGTTTCCGTGTCTGGGAGCTGGGAGTATCGGATCTAACGGCCCGTTGTCATGTCTTCCGAGCGTAAGCTAACCTGAAGCCATCACCATCTAAACACTGTTGAAAGCAACCCTACCATGACCAGCATGGAGATAGATCTAAAGGGTAGTATCACAGAATACAAGCAAGTCAAAAATGCGTCTAAAATCTCAATTAAACTTCTATCGTTACTGGTTGGAAACAGACGAGCCGCTAGACCTGTCGGCCGTTACAAGGTCACTCAACTGATCAAGCTTAAACATATCTGCATGTCTGACCGTTGCAAACATGGATCCGCCCAAACCTGTCCCGTGAATAGATAAAAATAACTACATAGACTTAATAGAGTTCTAGAACATTTCCCCTTCGAACAAGGTTATCGAGCCCCCACACCTCCAGTTGTGTTCGCAACTTGCCTTCTCTAGCTGGTACGTATAGTATCGCTATCAACTCAACCCACTCAGCTGACCTCTGGGTGACCAACGTCCGGGAGAGACAGCTATTATTATTAATATTGTTCATGAGCAGTTCTCTTTGCTGAATTTAGTGACTTGCCACAAATACTGGTAGATCCTCCTCCTCAATCATCACCATCGACTTATCCGCCATCCTCGAACTGTTCTCCTTTGCAGATCCACCCAGGAACCCGTTCCAGATCTTCTGCATCACATTATCTGTACCCCTCAACTTACTCCCCTTCAACGCCTCCTCATCTCCCTCACCAACTGTCAGCAACACCCTCTTAGCAGCAGGAAACCCATCAACAACATGCCACAAGCACCCAAACACCTGATCGCTCTCCTGCTCCGCGTAGCCCAGTTCTGAAAGCACACATGCTAGATGTTTAACCCTATGCGTGTCCTCCCTACGTAGGAAGTATACCATGGCCGAGTTAAATCCGTAGATGTCGTACGCTTCTAGTTCGCCTGCTAGATAGACGCAATCAAGGTCGAAGTTGAACCAAACCCGCGGCGGCTCAGAGACGGGTGTATCAGAGAGTATTTTCGAAATGCGCCATCCAAAGGCAAGTTCATAGTGTTGTAGGCCCAAGTAGCGCGCTTCGCGGTTGATGTGCAGAAGCACAGGCACTGAGCTACCGTGTGACCGCTGATTCAATTCATAGCGTCTTTGGTCCAGGCGCTCATCGCGCTGAAGACAACACACGACGACGATGCGGGGTTGGACGAGGAATGACCAGATTCGCAGGCGCAATTCAGGCGGGAGTTTTGCGAATTGAGGAAATGCGGTGAGCGTTGATGACGGTGAGCTGGATCTTGAGGAGAAGCCATCGTCAAAAGTGCGAAACTCGAGCCAAAATCTTGGGTTGGGGCTTTGTTCGTCTTCAACTTCGATATCGCTCATGGTGGTGGTGGGCGAGGAAAGGTGTAGCAATCAATTGTCTAGATAAGAGGTGCGATACGGCACAATAGTTACGTATGATGAAGCTCCCAGATGAAATCACAGAGATAATTGAGAGTTGGAAGAACCAAGAAGAAATGCAAACAAAGACGTATCCCTGTTTGCCGCAAGATTTCCGGCAGGAGGTAGAGAGTCAAAAGTCACGTCAGGCGATTGACTTCCGAACTTACACTACCCCAAGTCATCATCACTCCAAATAGGTACGCGTACGTCGTACGTGATTCGTTGATGCAACGGTTCATCCTTCTACCGGTAAAATTTATGCCAACGTCATATGAACCTCAACCATTTTTCGGAATTCTAAATGCTGCTGCGATTATCTCCTTCTAACATTCTTCCAATTCAGAGTATTGTCCAAGTAACTACGCGGTAGGCCCTGGAGGGGGAGCGATATAGCAGATAGCCGAAATGATCTTGGCCTAGTGAAATCTATTGGTATGGTATCTTCTGATTCTAACGCTGATAAAAACAACCAACATAACATCCCAATGCTCCCCGTCTATATGATCCCCTCCGTGTACAATTATCAAAAAGTTAAACCTGCTGCGAACCTTGTACCGGCCTTGGTGCGTTAACGCTCCTCTCAGAGGTTATACTGTCTGACCACGCTCCGCTGTGCGAGCTGTTAAGCCGGTAAGCATTCTTCTCGACCCTCAGTTTCTCTTGACCTCGTAATAGCTTAAGGAGATAAGATCCCTTTACTACAATATCCGTAGGACCATCCTCTCCAGGAGGTCCTTGCCCAAGCTTGACGTTGCCGATACACCATGAAAGTGGGAATGCCTGAGAAGTCGTTAGTTTATATCAACATAATGAGGACCGTGAAAGACATACCAGGGCAACAAGGGGAGTGACGGCAACAAATGCCCAGACAACACCCATCTTAGCTTGGTGAATGGCTTGTTCATTCGCCGCTTCTGATTTGGACTGAACATGGTCGAATCCTCCGCCATGAGAGTCGAGCCCTGAGGTGTTGTTGAAGACTGTAGACATGATGGTCAAACCAATGGTACCGCCGAAGGGAATAGCGACCGCCATGAGCCCAATGACTGAAGCGCGCAAGTGACGAAAGATCCCAATGCCGTGAAGGGGCGATGCCATGAAGCGCATACCGCTTCCGCATCCCACAAGAGCCATCATGCCGTAGATGACGCTCAGTTTATCGGCCCAGATGGCCCACGCTAGAACGCCCAAACCAACTGATTCAGTGAGTGTACCGAGAAACACCGAAGGAAAGGTCATGCGAGGCCAGTGGTTGCACATAAAGGAGCAGATGTAAACACCAACTGCGAGACTGTTAGCATATCTTCATGCACCCAGTGATCTCTGGTGAGCTAACCTCCAAGTCCAGGAACAAAGTAAAGAAGCTGCACACCGGCTTCATCAGAGTCATATCCCTGCAATCAAAATTAATAATGATTCAAATTTAGAGATAGATTAACTTACCCTCACAGCAATGAAGTAGATGTTACAGAAATAGAGTACCTAAGGAGGTCAGGTCAAGAATCCTGGAGGTAGCGCATTCAACTTACTGCATACATCCCGATACCTGTAGCACACTCGCAATAGAACAGAAGAGCCATATCTCGGTTCGAGATCAGTTCCCAGGGGATCATTGCTCTCTGCCAAGGCAACTTCTCGGCCATCATGTTTCCTGGGGCAAGTAAGTATTCCCAATAAACGAAGATGCCAGCAGAGATGAATCCGAGAACCAGAGGAACAATAATAGCAGGTGACGACCAAGGATATGTCGCTCCACCCCATGTCAAAGCCAAGATGATAAGTCCAAACCCGAGAATGAACAAAAGTTGACCGCCAAAATCGACTGTTTTAAGTCGTGCAATGAATTTAGTGCGTCTACCAGTTTCGGCCGTCTCGTTAAGCTCAGAAATAGGTTGGGGACCGAGAAGCTCTTTGCGAAGGACGAAGAAAACAACGATCAGGGCGAGAACCGCGATGGGGAGGTTGATACCAAAGCACCATCTCCAGTCTGCTCTTGTAAGATATCCTGATATCGCATATTAGCTGTGTTCTCGCAGATCTGGAGATAGCCTACCTCCAATAACCGGGCCAAGTCCGTATGAAATTCCACCAACAAGTGAGAATATGGCCCAGTTCTTCGCGTTTTCTTGTAAGGAAACCTTGTCAGCAAGGATAGTGCGAACAACAACGTTTAGGCCAGCTGCAGCAAGTCCTTGGAATCCGCGACCCAAAAGAAGAACCGGAAAGGCAGTGGTGGGAGCTCCAGTACAGAGAGCGCTGCCGATAAGCATGAGAATGATGGCAGCATTCAGCGATGCATTTCGACCAAAGACATCGGCCATCTGAGCCCAGAATGGGATAAACGCTGCGGATGTGAGATTAAAGGCCGAGACGATCCAGTTGAGTTGTGAAACCTCCCCAAAATCAGAAGCAATCCACGGCAGAGCACTTGCAATACTAAAATCAGTTAGCTTTTGATCTGGACACTGCCAAATTCTTTCTTACATCGTCGAGTCGAGAGCTTGCAGGGCAAAGGGTGCCACAAGGCCAAGGATGATCTTCCATCGGTATACCCTTGCGGCCTTCTTCTCTGATGCACACGAAGCGCATTTAACAGTCGAAGTCTCGTAGGCATCCATATGCCGGCAAAGCTGTTTTTCTTGGGGTGCGTTGTGATGTGTCTGTTGCAGTTCCATGGATGCAGAGGGGAATCCTGTCTTTTTGCGCTCTTGCTTGGCCTTGATGGCCTTCCTAACTAGCGAGATCATGTTGTTCCAGTTTAGCAAGGAAGTGATGTGAAAGGAAGCTGGGAAGTCGAATGTTGAATCGGGTATTTGCGTGTTCAAGGACTGGTACGTGTTGGATACTGGGAACAGTTGTTGGAAGCGAAGCAGAATATATTTATCTATTGAAGACCTGCCGTGTTCTTGGCTTAAACGCCTTCTCAAGCCAGCTCATCCTGAAGGATCATGTACGTTGAACAAGGGGCGATAAGGCGAAGTAAGTCAATCATCTCTTGGACGGGTCAATTCGAATGAGGTTTCCTATTCGGGATGAACATGAAGAGTGAGAACCAATAACAGAGGCCAACGTCATTGAAACGCGGTCAGATTATCCGTCCGTCAATGGTTTAGTTTAGTCGATGCGAGCCTTATACATAGTAGGGCTGTGTTGTTGCAGGACGACCCTCGAAAGGCCTCGCATAGCTTTCCGAATCCAATTCGAATGAACTACCAAATACGGTTAGACTGACCCATCTTTGCTGACAGCTCGAATGAACTCCCACAATAAGAGGAACAAAGACAGGGTTACGACTTGGATTGAGCCATCCGGCAGTTGGTAGCCGAGAGCCTCATCAAATCCTTTTCATGGATCCGAAAATCAAATGTGGAATTTTAATGATCAAAGGGGAACTCGTTTCGAAATGGCGGTGATCTTTGGGCGCTGCATAGTAGAAAGTTGATAATGCTTTCCTTAAACACTATCAAACGTTATGTCGATCACCGAAAATCGCTGAACTGTCATCACTGATTTCTTCATGACCAGATATGCATGCGAAATTAATCGTAGGCGTACATTGTAGGTAAGGTAAGGTTATGTATATTGAAGGCGACGTTGCGGGAAACTGAACGGCTGCCATTCCTCCGTCTGCAACGGAGCCGAAGCTCGTCTCGATGCGGACCCGGCACTTGAGGACCTGGACGGCCGATAACAACAATGCTGGGCCCCTGATCAAGTCGCGTGGGTTGATAAATAATCGAGGCTTCTTGTCGCGACCACATGAAAGATGGAAATGACTTGAAATCACTAGGTAGATGAGCGTTGTAGGAACTGGGCGGAAATCTTATAGATGCGTAGGAAGGAACGAGTTGGGAAGTTCTTGTGGTCGGGACTTGCCCGATTTCCCTTCAACCCGGCCAAGGCAGGAGTATTCCTACAGCTCAACAAATTAGGGCAGGAGTAAAAAGCCTCCATCTCTTCTCTTTTGTTTCCAATTCTCTGTCTTCAATAATCGTCAATTTCTACAGCTCTCTGTCTACTGTCTTTCAAGAACCTCGAGACCCTTGAAGGTCTACAGTAATTCATTGACCACTCACATCCGCTCTTGGCTGCGACGATTCCGCATTCTAATTGCTGCTCCCCCACTACGGGAACAACAGGGGCCATGGTTATGACGAAATCTAGAAGCCCTGCGTCCATATCTACGGCTTCCATTTGCTACAGCATCGTCGTCCCTTGGACCGAACCGAAAATAAACCTTGGCTTTCACCCATGGTTATACCCGTTGCAGAACCGCACATACAATGGATATGACAATATCCTCGATTTGTTCTTCGCTACAGGACCAGTCAACAACCGGCTCCTTTGAACCTCGGAAATGCCAAGAGACCAGAGCTGTCTGTCTACTGATCCTATTCTGGCTTGTCATTTGCTTATGACATGTGCCCAGGCCACCAACCTAAAGACATCACAATTTCTACTTTTAGGCAGCTAGTTGGCATGCCTTCAAGCACTCAAAATGTCTTGTTCACGATAATACCGCCGAAAAGGGATATACTGCTACAGATAAAATCTAACGACTGAAATATTTCAAGTATTCTAGCATCTCTAACGCAAGCAGAATATTTCCTGCACGCAAAGCATATCAACTTTTATATTGCTCGAATAAGAAAGAAATGATCAAAGAACGTGCCTGGCTGCCACCGTCAGCCCAGACTTCGATTGTGGCACATGATGCTTATGGTATGGGCCGTCCCCTCCACGAACCATAAACCAGCTTCAAGCTGCACATGAAAGTCGCCAGACCGGTTAGACGGTGACACTCGATCTTTTCTTTTTGAAAGCTTGAGGATGCCTACGGGTCAAAAGAGATACAGTCAGACTGCAAGGATGCTGTTTTGCCACGTGAAATGACCCCTCACCTTTGGTTGCAGGCTAGAATCTGGGGTTTGGGGTTTTGGTGTAGGAGACTTTGCCGGGCAGTCTCCGTTACGGCTTGGGCGGTAGCATTGATGATTTACAATATCCGGCCACTCAAAAGCACTCGATATACCCCAAACTGCTTCAAGAGTGGATCCTCTTGGCTCTAGGCTTGGGTCTATCAATTCTCCTTGTCGTCACGGCTGCGGCTCGCAACCGTATTCTGAACATCCTGTCGTCCGAATTCTAGTTTCAATACTCTCTATGTTCGGGAATCGTCCGTAACGGTACCCCAAACACTTAGATCGGATAAGACTTTGTGGCGAACGGTTCGCGCCTCTGGCCTATTACGTAGCACTGCACCTGCTTCGCTTCTGCACGCCGCTCGGTTATTCTTTAAAGGTGCGTTACTGGAAAGCCTCATCCATATCATGGTAGCCGTATCCTCTTATAACCATCACGTTACGGTCTCTAGATTCGGCACCGACTCCAGTCTTACCGGCCCTCGTTACTCGGCGATTTCTCGCTTTCTTGAATCAAACCTCGTATCTCACTCTCGGTAAGTTACTGTGCCTGGCCTATTCTACCTGAACGTTCCTTGAACCCACGGTTCGGCATCGAGTGCATTGTATCGGGCTTGCGGAAAAGTTTCACCATTGCCAACTCCTGTACTTAGCCCTTCTGCCCTATCATGTCTCCCGGCTGTCCTGACCCCAGGTTCTTTACCGGAGTCTCGGCTACCCCAATCAACTACATACAGAGAGGGTGAAGTGCGTTGCAGAAGGTGTGTACACTATGGGGTGCGTGGAGGGTCCACTTGACTCTTGTCTAAGTCAGCGAGGTCACAATACTCGGCTTATATCAGAGCCATATGCCCTCTCATTCGGGTTGCCTTGGCCTTTGTTATCAATCATTTATCTCTTCCCATTTAAAATAATCTTATCTATGCCATACCATTACCCTCAACAAGACTGTCACTATTTCTACCGAACCGCCCTTCGCGGACTCAACGTTAGCACAAGCGTGTCACCCATCTACGCCTAGACTCGATTTCCAACATTACCTACTAACACTATGACTCAAGTCCGGACGTTCACTCCTCCCCAGTCTCTTGGAGAGAGGCTCTCTGACCCATCTTCTGCACCCACATCTGCAGGCGTTACTGTTCCTCGGACTCTGCCTGACATCCCTGAGCTATCTCAACCACGACGGAATTCTCCCCCAAGACTCAACGGCGACTACAAACGCTATCCAATGGCCAGTGAGTCAAGGAAGGATGGTGGAACCACCTTCGCAGGCCAAGACAAACTGCCAAAACTGCCCATTCCCGAGCTAGAATCCAGCTGTAAGAAGTACCTGGAGGCTCTAAAGCCGCTGCAAACAGCGCGGGAGCATGCACAGACACAGTATGCGGTAAAAGAGTTCCTAAAAAGTGATGGCCCCGAGCTGCAGGAGAAGTTGAAGACATACGCCCAGGGAAAGACAAGCTATATCGAACAGTTCTGTAAGTAGTGACACCAAGCCCTTCTGACAACCATGTACTAACATCCACAGGGTACGACTCTTACCTCAATTTCGACAATCCTGTTGTTCTCAACCTGAACCCCTTCTTCCTCCTGGAGGATGATCCGACCCCCGCTCGCAACGATCAGGTCACTCGTGCCGCCTCTTTGGTTGTCTCATCACTTGAATTTGTCCGTGCCGTACGCAAGGAAGAGCTTGCTCCAGACAAGGTCAAAGGGACTCCTCTTTGCATGTATCAGTTCTCAAGGCTGTTTGGAACTGCTAGAGTACCCACCGAGGAAGGTTGTCAAATCGAACAAGATCCTGAATCGAAACACATTGTCGTCATGTGCCACGGCCAATTCTACTGGTTTGACGTACTGGACGATAATTCGGATGTTATCATGAGCGAAAAGGATATCACCTTAAATCTCCAAACTATCGTTGATGATGCGACTCAAATTCCGATCCAGGATGCTGCAAAGGGGGCACTGGGAGTACTGAGCACTGAGAACCGCAAGGTCTGGTCGGGCCTGCGAGATGTTCTGACCAGTGAGCCAGGCTCCAACAATGCTGATTCTCTGGGAATCGTGGACACAGCTCTCTTCGTTCTTTGCTTGGACTACGCCGAGCCTGCTGATGCTGCAGCGCTCTGCCAAAACATGCTTTGCGGTACGAGCGAGATTGAGAAGGGCGTTCAGATTGGCACTTGCACAAACCGGTGGTACGATAAACTCCAGATTATTGTGTGCAAGAACGGAAGTGCTGGCATCAACTTCGAACACACTGGTGTCGACGGCCATACAGTTCTGCGATTCGCCAGTGACGTTTATACCGACACTATTCTTCGATTCGCCCGCACCATCAACGGTATGGCCCCTTCACTCTGGGCCTCTTCTAGCCCCGACCCATCTAAGCGCGATCCCGAGAGTTTTGGCGATGTCAGCGTTACCCCGCGAAAGTTGGAATGGGACATGATTCCTGAACTCAGTGTTGCTGTTCGCTTCGCCGAGACCCGTTTGGCCGATTTGATTGAGCAGAACGAGTTCCAAACATTGGACTTTAGCCACTATGGCAAGAACTTTATCACATCGATGGGATTTTCGCCGGATGCTTTTGTTCAGATGGCTTTTCAGGCCGCCTACTATGGGCTCTATGGCCGTGTGGAGTGTACTTATGAGCCCGCCATGACCAAGATGTTCTTGCATGGCCGAACAGAAGCAATCAGGACGGTCTCAGAAGAAGTGGTCGATTTTGTCCAGACTTTTTGGGCTGAGAACCCTGCTGAAGCCAAAATTGAGGCGCTGAGGAAGGCTTGCCAGAAGCATACCGCGAACACCCGGCAATGCGCAAAGGCCGAGGGCTGTGACCGACACCTATACGCTTTGTTCTCCGTCTGGCAGAGAAGCTTGGAAGACGACCTTGATTACAGCAACGGCTACTCTAGCCCGGGTGATGAGTACTCCGACCAGGCCGGAACATCTATTGGCAGCCCTGCGCAGGATTCACACCATCCTGTTGATGGCGTCGAGGTGAGGCCCACGCGGGATCGTGGCTACAGCGTCAACTCTAGATCACGAGACCAAGCCCCTCTCCCAGCTCTGTTTTCCGATGCTGGATGGGATAAGCTTAATAACACTATCCTTTCGACTTCTAACTGTGGCAATCCCGCCCTTCGCCAATTCGGCTTCGGTCCCACGTCGGGAGACGGATTTGGTATTGGGTACATTATCAAGGATGAGGGACTTGCTATTTGCGTTGCTAGCAAACATCGTCAGACAAAACGATTTGTCGACACTTTCGAGAGTTATCTCCTCGAGATCCGCCGTGTCCTTCGCGCCGGTAACCGTAAGATGTCTATTGGAAAAGCAAGTCGTGCTCGTGAGGTGGAAGCAGAACGTCCCAAGCTTCTCAATCGCATCAAATCTCGAGGACGGCCTATTACTGCAGTTGAAAGCCTGCGATCAGCCACTGGTACCACGTCACCAACAAATGAGAGCAGTACCTTTAGTGAAGATGATGAAATGGGCGGATGTAAGTTTCCCCATTTTTGAAATGTCTTGCAGACAGTTTACTAACATGACATTCAGATGGCTTTTTCGATGCTGGCATGCTGTTGCAAGCCCTCAAGGCTCGCAGCGAGCACTTTGAATCGACCGATAATCGCACCTCAGACAGAGCTGCCGCCGCACAAGCTCGTCGTCGCGACATTGGAAAGAAGTTGAGATTGAGTGATTATTAAGCATCAAATCATACATATTTCATAGCATAGCGTGTTCATGGATAGTGCATGGAGTTATAGGGGCTCATGTGTTATATCAGGATAGGTAGAACTTTCGAATATGGCGAATGTGCAATTTCCTTGGTGCTCAGAGCGAATTCGTGTGTCTTGAGTGGTGACTTCATTCTATCGATTGGGCACAGGTTGATTCTGCAGGTTTGCGAGTTGAAAGATATACAAGAGATGGAGCAAGTAACACCTGAATAGACAAACCCAACTGTGCTTTCGCCTTTACTTACCACTTTGGTATAGACCATTGAATGATACGGCTACTGATCCAACATCGTCGGAGCTTATACGCGAGAAAGGGATAGATTTCCGCTCTCATTCGTCCATGTTACGATGACTTGTGAGCTTTTGGCCATGCGATAGCATGGTGAAGCCTAGGTAGTCAAATATTTTGGCTAGCTATTCACATATCATCGCACATTATAATTCGTGTACATCACATGCCGGAAGCTACAAGTATAATAAGGAACCCTGAATTTCAAAGACCTAGTCTAGATACAGGCTTGGGCGTTCTCTCCCTCTCTCATTCTAGGCCAGTCTGCCGGCCAACCCACAAGGATCTCTCATGCCCCATATAGAAAGCAATAAATCAGTAGTCCCTGAAATCATACAACCCAAACATGAATCGTTGCCCCTAGTCGAAAGCGCAAATAGCTAGTGGAAAAACAAAAGCCGAATAGGATAAAATCGTCTATGCCGAGGATTGTGATCGTAGCGATCCAAATACATGTACACGCCCAAATCGTGATGTCTGCTCTTTTATATACGCTGCCGTTCTTCCCAAGCAAAGCATACCAGAGTGAAGACGTCAGGATAAGCGGCTGTCCTGTAGCGCCCTTTTGATAATGTTACACACGACCAACTCTGGCGGATGTCGTGTCAATCGATCGAATTGGGCCTGCGCCCTTTTGGCTTAGTTTCTGAGACAGATCAAAGGAAAATCGTGAATCATAGTGGTGTCAACACCACGGTACCACTGAAGACCGTCATGAGCGTCACTGTACAAGCGGGTTAATTTTCAGACTTGTCGGTCTAAACCCACTTAGCATCCCCGGTGTTGCCCGCACTGCCATTGGTGTTACCAGTGGCAGGAGTATCAGGGCCGACATTGCCCTTAGCAGCGCCGTTGGAAGCAGAGTTGGGGGTAAAGTTGCCAGGAGCCTGTCCATAGTGAGGTTGTTGAACAGGTACACCGGCAGTAGGAGCCTGGCCGTTCATGGCTGGGTTGGGGGAATAGACAGGCATGTTTTGGCGCATGGCGGGCATGGGACCGTTGGGAGGAATACCGTTGCCCTGCAGAATAGGTCCGTTCCCGGAGATACCACGAGAGTGAGCAGCCCGCAGAGGGATCTGACCCTGTGTGTTATCGGCTGGTGTCACTTGGCCGCTGGATGCAGCGCTGCCACGGTTGTCGAAGGCCGAGATCTTAGCTTGAATACGACGACCGTAGGGAGTGGTCCTGATCTGGGGCAAGATTGGGCGAATTGCTTCCACAAGGCGGTACTTGTAAGGAGGGGTAGCATACTCTAGAGCTGTCTGGATGACATAGTTGGCGAAAGAGTCGCGAAGAAGGCGTTCCATCTCCTGGCCACGTAGAAGCTCATCCACAATAAGATCCCTGGAGGGAGGCAAAGAGCAGCGCAGGCACTTCTCGATGACGTTGGAACTGAACTTGTGTCGAGACAACTGGGTGATGCAGTCTTTAAAAGTCTGGACGATGGGCTCAGTAAAGAGAGGCTCGTTCAAGTCAATGATATACTGAACGACGTAGTTGCCGAAGGGATCCTGAACAAGGATTCGCGCATGCTCGGTGATGCGCTGAATGAGCCAAAGCTTTTGATCGCCTGATGCATGGTCGATACAGCGCTGAAGAACACAGCAGCCATGTCGGTGAGTGCCGACCGCGACGCAGTGGTTGCCAACAGCATCAAAGATGAACTGGGCGTCAAGGGAACCAAGTTTGTTGAGGCACTTCTGAATGACATGGTTGCCGTTGAGGTCCTGAATGAGCTCGACGACTTGGAAACGAAGAGCCTCGATAATGATGTGAATCTGCTGAGGAGTGTTCACATACTCGATCATCTTCTGGAGCGCGCGTGTGCCGTGTTGGTTGAGCGCAATGCGGACCATATCCTGCGAAGCGTTTTGAATCAAAGTAGTTCTCTCGTCGTCATTGCAATACTCAAGGAGCTTTTGGCACAAATAATTACCAAACGGGTCCGTCATGAGCTCAATGACGTGCTTGTTGGTTTCGTTCCAAATCATGTGAACCTGGTCGGGATTGCGCTCCTCGAGCTTCTTTTGGAGGTAGCGACAGCCATGCTGGTCCTTACAAAGATCGTAGATTTGACCCTGGAAGGATTCGAGGGACACGTTCTGGTAGCGGGACATCGCTATGAAGAAATCAGTACAAAGTATGCATAGTCAATCCAAAAATCACTAACCTTCGTTGTCAAGCTGTCGTCGATGTTGCATGACGCGGGCCTGGCTGTCGCGAGGCTGGTTGCCCTGACTATAGTGACCAGCATTGTACCCGTTGTAGTTCTGGGGCTGGTACATGCTACCACCATTGACACCATTCATGTTCATCTGCTGCATACTATTCGCAAGCATATTCACATTGTAGGCACCGGGCTGGTGGGTAGCACCCTGAGGGTGGTTTTGAGGAATAGCACCCTGAGGAACGCCCTGAGGAACGCCCTGTGGAACACCATAGCCGTTCATGGGGTAAAACCCGCTGTTGTTGAAGTTGTTGCCCATGGTAGAAGCGCCACCTGGAGTGTTGTTGCCCACAGATGTTGGGGCAGGAGCTGTGTTGCTAGGCCCAAAGGGAGCAGCACTGGCCTGCAGAGCAGACTGGATGGAGGGATAGGAAGGCTGCTCGCGGCTAACAGCAGTGTTGTCTGAAGAAAGTTCGCGACTGTGACCACGATGAACGGCGCCAGCAGGAATGCGGCCAAGGCTAGCATTGTGGTTGTGGAAATGCTGCTGAGCGTGAGTGTTGGCCTTTGAAGATGACCCTCCTGGGCTCTTGACAGTCGGAACATCGTTGGAAGAGAACGAGCTCTGGAGCTTGGGAGGCGTGGCCATGTTGCCGTTGCCAGCGGAGGACATGATAGAACCACTTTCGATAGCGTTCTCGGAGATGTACTTGAGGTCAATGGAGTGACGGAGGGAAGCTGGTCGAGAGGCAAGGCCAACAAGATCGCTCACAATGTTGGAGCTTCCGTTGATAGAAGAGAGACTCTGCTGAGCGCGGCGATGGTTAGCAAAATGGGTCCAAGATATAGAAGAAGATGTCGCTTCGGGTTGAGGAGAAGGGGGTAGGGCAAGGTCCAAAGCGGCCGAGGATGCAGAGAACTGAGCGTAGGGTTGCTGTTCAGACAATGAAGCAACAATAGCAGCAACATAGATTCTAAGGTGGGGCGCTCGAGGGTACGAACAGGGGCTCAGAATATTGTTGCGCAGTCGCCCAATGATAAAAGGACAAAGAATACAGATTGACCAGGTAGGCAGAATAGGATTGTGCACAAAAAGTTAAATGGTGAAAACGCAATAGGTCAATGGTAAGGGGAGAGGCTCAGGTGAAGATGCACCTCGGGGGAAATGTGGAGCTCAGTTGTGAGTCTTGCACTTAGAGAAGCTGTATGAAATTCCGAAAGACAGTCTCCTCCCAGCACTCGCGGTGCCAGTTTTTTCGCGAATGGCCACGTGAGGATTGTTTAGGATGAAAATTACAGATAAGATGAAAAACTGAACTCACCATCTGATCATCACGACGAACAAGAGTCGGGAAGTTTTCGTCAGGAACACTGTGGGCCAGTGCATTTGAATCCTCGTCGCCAAAGAGGAAACGGGTAGTGTTCGTCTGATCGAGACCGACGTCGTACAATCCGGTACGCGAACGGGTCACAGGCATCGAGTAACGGTTGATGCTATCGTTGGAAGACATGATTAGCTTTGTTTGAATGCTTTGTAGAAAAACTTCTGGGCAATTGGTATAAGTGAGTGGCGAAGGCGTGCTCGATACTGCAATACAGTAATCAAATCTGAACTGATGCTAACGAAAAGGCTCTTTTCGAAGTTCTTTTCTTTTTCAGTGAAGCAATTGGGAAAGGGAAAAGGTGGCTTGAATGAGAAGTGTTGTTATGAGAAGTGTTATTATGAGAAGTGTTGTTGAGTGAAAGAAGTGTTGGTTAGGACTCAAGCAGAGGTTCAACTAGAAGCTTTTATATCCTCAAGAGCTGAGTTCGAGAGTGATTCACTGCCTTCGGCTCCTTTCCCCACTGGGTAGAGAAAAGTCATAAAGCTTAGAAGAGTCCGCATGCCCGGTTTTCAAATCGACCGTTCGCTATAACAGCGTTCGATCTGTTATGGTTGTCTGCAACCTGAATTAAGGACCAAAATCCTAGATCGCAACGATTTACGTCTCTAGGCCAACTCGGTGATGAGACTCTTCTGGGCCGCCTGACTTCAGAGGTCCAACCGCAATTACCGCTTGGAAAGATGCGGGCTCACGAAATGCAAATGCATACGACAGCAACTTGTTCACTTACGCGTTGCCCGAACGATGACTACTAGGGTCCTGTCGAACGGCCTCCTCCTTTTCGTCGTCACTATTTCGACGTGTAGTTGGGACAGAGCGCGAAGGCATTTGGGTTGTGGTGTCGTCAAAGCCGTATCGCGCTTGTCTGATACCAGATTGGGGAGAGGCGAGCTGAGAACCGGATCGGACGGGGCGGTTGAAGAGACCTGGAGGGGAGGTCAAGCTGGACATGGAATATCGACTCGGCCGTGACAGAAATGTAGGGAACCCAGAGTTGTCGCGGTATTCTGGGGGTGTTGTAGGTTCAGATTGGTGGCCACCCATTCTACCCACTTCCTCCTCCATCTGAGCAAGCTCCAAAGCCTCTCGTCGCTGTTGCTGGTCCAACTTTTGCATCTCGAGCTCAAAACGCCGCCTTTGTTCTCTGATTCGCTCGTACTCCATCTTCTTCTTCTCAATCTACGTTTGCCATTAGTCAATAATCAGATTTCATGTCGGTAGGTTTCGCATCGCTCGGACATCGGTGTTATTGCACATGGGATACGTTCGGTGGATTATGTGACGGAGGACAGGAAAGCGATTCCATGACATACCAATTGCACCTTCTGCATCGCCTATAAACCATTATATCAGCATTTGTCATTACTACATGTTGGCGACCAAATATCTTGACACGAAACCAAGTCACAGGAAGCCTCGAGGCGCCAAACAGGCGGCAAATCTGCAATATCTTGACTACTCACATTATAATCCTGGGAAGGCTCTGGTACTCGTTGAGCACCCAAGGTAGATAGTGTCGGGACTCGACCGGAATCGGTGGTGAAGCGGCGGGGAAGGCCAGATCGATGGTCGTGAGCTCCGACGTGAGGGTTGGCTTGGGCTTGGGCTTGGGGAGCCGGCATTCTGGAGGCATTTCGTGGAGGTGAGACAAACGAATGCATGGCCGGGTCGTTTCCCCGCGGGGACTGCTGGGAGCGAAAGCGCAGTTCGTCCATAGCAGGCTAATAGATACAAGATAGTACACGCCGAATTGGCAAGCGGTCTCTGTCTATGACACTAAAGACATGAGAGAAACAGACAAGTATTAGCAAACGCGACTGTATAAGATGTAAGATGAGGCAGAGGAAGAGCAAAAAGAGCCGAAGGCGATGGATGGAACGTTGTTGAGAGGCGGGGTGGACGTGGTCAGTGTGGATATGGCCCTGGAAATGGGGGGTGTCCTTTGAGACTGGGTTCCTACAGGTAGTCCAGGGGGTTCGTGGGCGCTGAGTTGGTACACCTCGACTAGAACTGAAATGGCCTGTGGACTCGAGCAGGGTGATGATAGGTAGCATGTGACTGTATCCGTACTGTATACAGAACACATAAGGAAAGGTAGGACATTTAGAATGGAGGGAGATGAGTTGACTTGGAAGGGATGATGAAGCTTCAAGCCACACGAACCACAGCGACTTTCTCGTGGACCTGGAGAAGAGTAGAGCTCAGAGGTTGAAGTATTGGATTCGGGATGGTGCAACTAGGAATAGCACCAATAGTGAAACAGTAGGGTGGTGAGGGAGATGGTGTTATTGAGGACGACAACGGTGCTAGTATGTATGGTTACGGAAAAGGAAGAGCATCCTCATCTTGATACTCTGTTCCTGGCTGTCTTCTTCTATCTTCTGGCGACATGCTGCGAGGACTCGTCTGGGTCATCATCTCTTCGGAATTAAGGTAGCATGGGCGTGCGATCTATATCCAGTAGGCGTGCCGTGCCGCGATGTGAATGGGCATCTGCCAAATGTATGGATGGACTGGACGAATACCAGACTGCGCTATGTCGGTGGATGGTCGGGATGCGTAGGTGTTTGTCTTCGCCGCGCTATGCTACCCTTGGCCGAAAAAGAGAGTTGACGACATAACCCGACTGGATAGGAGAGACAGACAAGAACAGATTACCAATATTCGATAGTACATTCATGCTATGAAAAGGTACCTAGGCGACGCGCCTAGAGATGGGAGGACCTTGTATGGAAGCTGGAGAGGGCAGGTACGAGAATGACGAGAGGGTGGGGAGAATGAGGTACAGTTGCTTCCTTCCTTGAGATGCCTCGACGAACCAGAGACGGAAGCTCTGGACAAAAAGGATGAACCAACCTGGACTCTAAATGACGCTCAGTGCGTGGGTGGGAGTAAACAATCGGATGTACAACGGACGGACACTTGGCGCGTGTCTTGCTTAGGTGGTAATAAGAGCGGAATATAGCGAGTAGGTAGCTGGAATCTGGTATCGTACAACGGATGGGATGGTTTACACGCTTTCTCTCTCTTACAGCGCGCCCTGGAAAGCCAGGAGCGACAGGCTGGTCTGGAGGAAAGGGAGGGACGGAGCGAGATGCGATCGATGGATAGAAGAGTAAGGATAGGTTGATAGTAGAAGAGAAGAAGAAAAAAGTGTCCAGTCGGTGATGGGACCTCACTAGAAGAATGGGAACCTGGCCTAAGGCGGGCTGTTTGGCGCTCGGCTTTGAAGGTCGGCGTCAGACGTGGGGAGCTGTGGACACGAGACAGGGCCTAACAGACAGTAAAAGGCAAGTCGTTGAAGCACCGAGACGCAGGGTTCAGTTACAGGTCCAGGATGAAGCATGAACGAGGACACACCCCCAGAAACGGTAAAGAACTGCAGGGAACGAGCAAGGTTTCAATTATTTGGGGAATATAAAGTTTCCTTCTTTACAACAAAGCTTGTGTATCAGAGATTGACAGCACATGTGAAACATATAAACAGACCTCATTGCCAATATCAAAGTATTTGACAAGAGTCATTTGGCCAGGGGCTATCTCGCTCGACATGGGTTGAAGCTCTTCACGAGGTCCAGACTACAGTAGATATGCATCTCAGCCAACCCGCAACCTTGAATTCAACAACGCCAGCGTCGTACTGTAGTTACGGGTATGAACACAATCAAGACACATGAAACTTTTACAAGAATAGCTGCAGACGTAGCTGTGATCCATCCGCGCCCAAGAGAACCACTAACAAGACCATCAGTGGAACCCAAATCAGGCACCATAGAAAGCCAACTCTCCAGCTGCCAGGGGACGGGACGGAGGGATGGATGGATGGATACAATGTCCACTTCGCTCAACGGCTAGGCACATCGACTAGCTAGCAATAGTGGTGCGTTATTGGTCTGCCAGCTTCGTTCCAGAATAAACTGAATAAAGGGTTCAATTCATAGTAAGGTCGCAGTCTTCTACGAGAAGCTTGTGCTCAAGACAAGGCCCGATATCTTGACACCATAGTAAGAAACACTTCGGACTATTCTCGTCCGAATCCACATAATATCTTCCAAGGTGGGTTATGGCATTAAAAAAACGTGGTACAAGACCAGACTATGTGCTGAGGCCTATCGTATGTTGAGACATTAACATCAATTCTGGCTATTCCTTCCCAGTTGTCTCTGTTCGTATGATACCATCTGTAGATGAATCGTTTTATCCGGTGTCAAAGATATGGATGACAACTTCGGGTCGAATCTTGCATGAGAGCGCAGCTTGACAGAGCATGGAGGGCTGCAGGGATTAGCTACCTACCTAGGTACCTACCTAGGCAGGTATGCATCATAGGTGGTCCCTGGCTTTGGTAGCTTACCTTACCTACTTCGATGGAGAAGCAGTCGAGGTCGCTATCTTTCTTTCCAGGCTTGTTTAGCCGTGAATGTTTACCGGAGTTTTTATCCCTCCTGACCTCTGCAAGTGTCGCACTAAATCGTAACTCGTTGATATCCTGAGCTAATGGAGGCAAGAACGAATTACAAGCTGTGAGACATGCAGGGAAGGAAGGTGAGATAGTCGCAGATGCTATTGGATCCTACATTTCAGCTTCTCCCCCCACAACAGGAAGCTACAGACTTCAGATTACGCCTGTCAGTGGGTATCTAGCTTATGTCGTGCCTTGGGTTCCTTCTCTTCGATTGAGATGGGTCCATCTGCCATCAATTCGCTCATCGAAAAGATTATACCTAGTGAGCCGCCATTGCCTGGGTATTCCAAGCTTACGACTTGACAATTCCTCTAAGCTCGTCACAAGATACATAGGTACGTAACGGGTGCCCACTCATTGTCAGGCAGAGCAGGTGTGGGTATGATGAGATCTTGAACAACCAAGACATGAGCATCAACGGACCGCGCTCCTCCAAGGGAAGTGGAAGCGATTGATATCTCTCAGGACCCTTGTCCTCCAGAGGCACGCAAGACGTGGACCAAGCGCACATCCCAGTCACTTTCAATCTACGCCGCCGATTGGTTAGTGCTGTTATCCTTCCTGCACGTCACCCAAAAACCCATATTGAACTGCAGAAGTCAAACTAACACGTCCCCAGATTGCCCTTGATGCATCGACCAGGAACGCCCAGGCGTAGGAGCTTGTTCAACCTAACAGGCCCACGATTTCGTCACAGACTGAACGTCCATAGGCATCGCCACTTTGTTTACAACAACAGATGTGCCTTGGGCCCCCAGCCATCCGCCACGAACACTTGACACATGACGATCATGGTTGTTAGTTTCGTTCACCGCTTTCGAAACTTCATCCACGCGGGGCTTCACGGGCTTACGCTCGTTCGACTCAGCCTTAACCCAGGCTACAGAGCTCATCACAACTGCCCGTGAGGACCCAGCCTGATGGAGCGTGACCCTATGCTGGTTTCGCATCGTTGCTTGATGGAGCCTGATCAGGAACCGATCGCTGGACCGCCATAACCTTGGTCTGTATTGCACCTGGCGTCATGTTTCCCTTTGACCTCCGCGGTAGCACCTTCAAACTGTCGCTGGCGTGCAAGCCAATTAGCTTTCTATACCATGGTAAAACCTGAAAAATCATGGGAGCATTGGTTTGAAATCGATGCTGGGGGTATCACAAAACCCTCCGCTTGGTTGGTCCGAGATCCACCTCGACCACACTGTTACACATAAAGGTAGTCTACTACTAGTACTGCCGTAGTTTAGTCACTGTCGGTAGGTTGTGATTTACAGAGTTGCAAGTGTCTTTATCAGGAACCGTTCCTACGCAATTGCGAACAATTCCCAGCGTTGCATAATTAAAGTCGTAACCTGATCATTTCTCTAGGCCTTGCTACTTGTAGCCGACTCCGACAGTCAGCTATTCCATACATCCTGCTCAAGCTCAGACGCTTCTAACAAAAGACCTCGTCTGAGATCAACCTAACAATGGATAAATAGCAGTAGTTAACTATACGAACTTAACTAACAGCATCCACGAGACACGCCAAAATCCACCACCACTTGCTGCTGCTGTTTGTTCTTCTGGCAGGTATTCGCTCGACTTCCCCTCACAGTGAAGAAGACTCCCCTTCACCGACTTTTATCTCCTGCCGCTACAAGTGGTCCATCAAGCTACCTAGTCGCCTTGCCGTCCCACCTCGCTACCTCTCAACTCGAGGAGTCAGGGTCCGATCAACTTGCCGTAGGGACTAATTGCCAGCGCCAAGAATGATGTTGGTGGTTCATCCCGCTGTGACCGCTGCATATCAGTGAGAGTTTCACCCATGATACTGCAATTGCTGTGTATGTGAAATGACTATTAAACCCTTTTGCAATGGGCTCACCACCCAAACAAGACGGTTTTCGTGGCATACCTAACATCAAGTTCAAACTACTGTATTGTCAGAGGGTCGTGGATACTACGTGAGTCACTCACGCAATACGTTGGTCATTTCAACATCCAATGTGGTGATAGAGCCTGTACTACTAGGTTAAGGAAATTGTATTATAACCGTACAGCCATTCAATGAACATGATTTGTTCATGCTTGGTATCTCGGAATATGGGTGCTGCTCTCAATGACTTTCTTCTCCAGCCATCATGACTGGACCTGTGAACGACATTTGCCTTAAACTCATTGACCTTTGCTTCAAGTGAGTGGTTTTAAACTTAGATGTAGCAATAAGTATCACTGTAATTATAGTCACCCGAACGTTGACTGTCAGGGTAAATAAACAGGACATTGAGTTCGACGTTTATGTATAGTTTCACCACAGCCACAGGGTAAGCTCAACTACCTACTTGGATGATTGTCTCCGTTTATACATGGAGTGGTCAACGAACGATTGGAAAACGAGAAAAGCACCTAAGACCTGTTTCATGATTTTAACAGTTCTATATTTCCCGTAACTTGCTATAATACATTGACCAATGTTGAGCAACAGTATGGCTTTCAGGTGTATCCTCTACCTTGAGTCGCAAAGACACACGTGATCCTTATCTTATCACAGCGCGCTCGTCCCCCACCGTGGCACAACAGACCGAGTCGGCTCCACCTATGACCGCGGGGCAAGAACTTTTTGCGAAAGCTTAGTAGTTATCGCAAGCTGCCGCAGAAAAAAAGTAGTCATTCCGCGCCAACACAAACACGCCCCGAATCTTCCGTTGTAGATGCGCGCTCTTAGGTGACATTCAAGATGCCTACGGTCGACGATGGCTTCGAGGCTCTCCTAGAGCCATTCTACAATGGCAAGAAGCTTACAGATCCTATTTCTACAAAGGAAGACAAGTTCCAGCTCTTGCCCGCCTTCCTCAAAGTCAAGGGTAAGAATGCCGATCCGGTCTACGAGTCTCGTCACTAATTTTCTCTCCAGGTCTTGTCAAGCAGTATGTCTAAGTGACAGGTTTTTGTCCCTGCAGTTACTGACTAAATATCTAGGCACATTGACTCATACAACTTCTTCGTCGAGCAGGAGATCAAGGACATTGTACGCGCCAACCGAACGATCAGAAGCGAAGTAGACAGCAACTTTTGGCTTGAGTATGTCCTCTAAAGAGTTACTCGAAATCATCATACTGACCGCCTGTACAGGTTCACAGACATTCGAGTCGACAAGCCCCGGCGTCAAGATTGGCAAGATGCAAAATCACACACCGAAGTCACTCCCATGGAGTGTCGTTTACGAGATATGACATATGCTGCACCAATTTCCGTCGATATTCAATACATCCGAGACAAGCAGAGGATCGTACGTAAGAACGTGCCCCTCGGACGTATGCCAGTCATGCTTAAGAGTTCCATATGCCGCCTTGCCAATGCGAACAATACACAGATGGAGGAGATGAACGAATGCCCGCTCGATCCTGGTGGTTATTTCATTATTGGTGGAACAGAAAAGGTCATTCTTATCCAGGAGCAGCTGAGCAAGAACCGTATCATTGTCGAAGCGGACGAGAAGAACAACATTATTTCAGCCTCGGTTACCAGTTCGACACACGAGCGAAAGTCGAAAACCTATGTTACACTGAAAAAGGACAGGATTCTCCTCACACACAACGTTTTGGTTGAGGGAATTCCTATTGTTATCATCTTGAAAGCGCTGGGTGGATTGTCAGACATGGAAATCATGCAGCTCGTGGCAGGATCCGATGGACGATACCAGGACGAATTCCTTGTGAACTTTGACGAGGCCACCAAGGTCGGTGTTTTCACCCAGCACCAAGCCTTGGAGTACATTGGAACCAGAGTCAAAATGGCACCTCGCAGAGGAATCTTCGGTCCCCAGGTCCGCCGTAACCACGTCGAAGAAGGTCTTGATGCTCTGGCCAACCTGGTTATTGCTCACGTACCCATCGAAGGACTCGATTTCTATCCAAAGGCTATCTATGTGGCTATGATGACCCGAAGGGTTCTTATTGCTGCTCACAACCCCAAGCTCGTGGATGACCGAGATTTCGTGGGAAACAAACGACTTGAGCTTGCTGGTCAACTTCTCTCACTTTTGTTCGAAGATTTGTTCAAGCAATTCACCACCAACGTGAAGATGTCGATCGATAAGTTTCTTAAGAAAAACAACAGGGCTGTCCCTCTTGATGCTGTCAATATGATCAGCAACCACGCGAACAATATTGGTTACGGAATCAATCGCGCCATTCAGACCGGAAACTGGAATGTCAAACGTTTCAATATGAACCGAGCGGGTGTCACCCATGTTCTGAGTCGACTCAGTTATATCGCTGCTCTTGGTATGATGACAAGAATCAGTAGTCAGTTCGAGAAAACACGAAAGGTCTCCGGTCCTCGTGCGCTTCAACCATCGCAATGGGGTATGCTCTGTACGTCAGATACGCCTGAAGGTGAAGCCTGTGGTTTGGTAAAGAACTTGGCTCTGATGACTCATATTACCACCAATGTGGACGAAGAGCCTGTCAAAAGATGGATCTTCACACTTGATGCTGGTGTCGAGCCTATCCGCAACTTCTCTGGTGCTGAGATGCATCGGGAGGGGAGCTACATTATCCATGTGAACGGTACACCGTTCGCGTTGACTCGATATCCAAAACGATTTGCTCAAAAGTTCAGAACGATGCGTCGAAGAGGCTGGATCTCTCCCTTTGTCGGTATCAACATTAACACCCACTTCAACGCCGTTCATATCGCTACTGATGAAGGACGAATTTGCCGACCTTATATCATTGTTAAGAACGGTAAGCAGAAGCTTAAGCCCGAGCATTTGCGACTACTTCAGATGGGCAAGGCCACTTTCGACGACTTCCTGAACCGAGGAGTTGTCGAGTACCTTGATGTGAACGAGGAGAACGACGCACTCATCACCATTTATGAACACCAAGTGACTCAGAGTACCACTCACTTGGAAATCGAGCCATTTACTGTCCTGGGAGCCGTTGCAGGATTGATTCCTTTCCCTCACCATAACCAATCGCCTCGAAACACCTACCAATGTGCTATGGGTAAACAAGCCATTGGAGCCATCGCCTATAATCAGTTTAACCGTATCGATACTCTGCTATATACTCTCGTCTATCCTCAGCGACCTATGGTTATCTCCAAGACGATTCAACTTATTGGCTACGACAAGCTTCCTGCGGGTCAAAATGCCACTGTTGTTGTCATGTCGTACTCAGGATATGATATTGAAGATGCTTTGGTCCTGAATAAGGCGTCAGTCGACAGAGGTTTTGGCCGATGCCAAGTTTTCAGAAAATACACTACGGAACTGCAGAAATACCCCAACGGACGCAGAGAACGTATCGGAGATCCTGAGAACGAAGGCGAAGGCAAGGTCAAACGTCGCATCGCTAAGCACGAGGCTCTGGACGATGATGGCCTGGCAATTGTTGGTTATAAGGTGAACAGTGGCGAAGCTATGGTCAAGAAGGAGACACCACTCGATCAAACAAGTACTGGCATTGGACTGGACCGTGGACCTGGCGAGTTCCGCGACTCGTCTGTTTCTTACCGAATCGCAGATCCCGCATATATCGACAAGGTTATGATCTCTCAAACTGAGAAGGATACTACGGTCATCAAGGTCCAGACCAGACAGACTCGACGACCCGAGCTGGGAGACAAGTTCTCGTCTCGTCACGGTCAAAAGGGTGTTGTGGGTATTATCGTAGAGCAAGAAGACTTGCCGTTTTCAGACAGCGGGTTGAGCCCTGACATTATCATGAACCCTCACGGTTTCCCCTCCCGAATGACTGTCGGCAAGCTGCTCGAGTGTCTTACAGGAAAAGCTTCTATTGTTCACGGTCGACCTGATTATGGTTTTGGTGATGCTTTCAGATCTCACCCACTGGAGGAGATGAGTCAAGTGCTGGTCGACCATGGATTCTCATGGGAAGGCAAGGATTACTTCACATCCGGTATTACTGGAGAACCTTTGGAAGCTTATGTCTTCAACGGGCCCATCTATTACCAGCGACTTAAGCACATGGTGCAGGATAAGATGCATTCTCGATCTCGAGGTCCCCGAGCAATCTTGACGCGCCAACCTACAGAAGGTCGTTCGCGAGACGGTGGTTTGCGTCTGGGAGAAATGGAACGTGATTGTCTGATCGCCTACGGTGCTTCTCAGCTTCTGCTGGAACGACTTATGATCAGCTCAGATGGTACCGAGATTGACATTTGCCAGCAATGTGGTTTATTCGGCTACAAGGGTTACTGTCACACATGCAAGAGCACCAGGGAGGTTACCAAGATGACGATGCCGTACGCAGCGAAGCTGCTTGTGCAGGAGCTTATCAGTATGAACGTTGGTGTACGACTCCAGATGGATGACGAGTTTCCCCATCCCAGATAATGGACGGCTGCACGGTGTAGATATGCATAAGAATGGAGTTTAGGAACTTGTATACCTTATACACAGCATAGTTATTTTTAGGAGAGGTATCATATTGTTATTTTATATCTATTTGTGCATGTGCATTTGCACCAATGTCTCATAACCTGACAAGAACTGTGTAGATGCGACAAGACATATCGCTATTCCACATTTCCTTATACAAACATATCGCTATCACTTCGTCTTTTGGGCCTGTACAGTCTTTAGTCCTCCCATCGTGACCTCGAACTCAACTGCTCCATGTAGCCCCTGGCCTGTTGAGGGTGCGTGTGGCGCAAAGACAACCTTCATCCATCTTCGCCATCCTCTTAGCGTTGGAGCTGCCAAGTCAGAGTCATCCTCCGCAGTTATCGGCGCAGCTTGCCTTATACGCCCATAAACAGGTCGCTTGAATAGCGCAACCCGACATGCAATCTGCGTGGACCAAACAAGACCCAAGCTGGGCGTCTTGAGCGAGTAAGATGCGTGAGGATCGTCACCCCAGCCTGTGAACCAGCGCTGCTGATAATCAAGCATTAATGCCGGAGGCGGTGGCGGGCCTTCGGGGTCTTGTAAAGCGAAAGGTAATGATGATGAGGGTGTGCCGGGGAGGTTTGTAGATGAAGGGGGTGGCATACTCCGTGAAGCAAGGGGACTCTCGTAGACGGCGCCACTGCTTCTAGGAGGTGCGTGTCGTGGTGTTGAGCTGGAGGAGAAACGATCGGCGACTTGGTTAGCTACCACTACGGCAAGGTTATGCCTGCGAGCTAGATCGCGGAGAAGAGCACCAAGACGGACGAGTTCAGCGCTTCGAGCGGCCATATTAGAGCCGTGGGAACCCTGACGCTCGAATTCGGCGCGGTAGTTGGCGGCCACTGAATCGAGGATGATGAGTCCTATCTTGTGACGGGATAATAGAACTGGGACTTGGAAATTGAGAATGTGGTCTTGTGTTTCCAGGTCCGGGGTAACGGCGCTGTGGATAGCGTCGAGTGAAGGGCGAGCATCTTCGTCATATTGTTGTATAATGGGATTATGCTTGAGCATTTGAGCAAGACGACTTGTTGCCATTGCGGCTTCTGTTGAGATGTAGAGAGCCTCGCGACCTAGACCATGAGGAGGCGGAAGTTGAACGGCTAGACAGAGAGATAATAAGGCCTGAGTCTTTCCAGCGCCGCTCTCACCAGTGAACTCTGTCACCACCCCCACAGGCACGCCGCCCCTTAAAGCAGCATCAAGACCAACATCAAGAGTACTAATAATATTCTTCTCCGGTACAGAATCAGGTTCAGGTTCAGGTTCTAGAAGCGGCTGCTGCGGACTGAGATCGTCGGAGAGAGAAGCTTGTATCGCAGCTATGAGGCGCTTGAGATCGAGAATAGGGAGGCGCGTTTGTTTTGCGATGTCGGCAGGATGAAGAGTGAGAAGATCTGTTGTCGAGAGCGCATTTTGCTCAATTGTTGGGATGAGAGCTGCGAAAGGTCGGAGGGGAAAGGAGGGGAGGATTTGGAGAAGGTCTGTCATGAGGACGATGATATATGAGACATGGGTGTATGTATGAGTGAGAGTGCAGTGTAAGTGAGAGAAGAGGTATGAGGTAAGGAGCTGAGTAGGCAGCTGTTACTAAGTTTTCTCTCCCAACTAGAAACTCAAATAGAAAAGGCCCAAGAGTCCGACACTTCGTAATTCAATAAACACACTTGTGTTCTGATGGTTCTAGTTTAGTGATCTATTTGATGATGGTAGGTTGCACTTCACGCGTTAAGTGACTGCAATAGACGCGGCTAACACAGATACATGACGCGCTTAATTAGTTGGAAGTCAAGCCACATTTCAAAACGCCACACTAATATCAATTCCACCAAATTGAATTTACCAAGACCCTATGGATGGAAAAGACCAAGATTTTACAATTTTTATGAATGCTTTAGAGATAAGAAACTGGATGACGATGTAAGTAGAGGTTCAGGTTTAGCCCAGTAGAATTGTAACGGCCGAAGATGTTTCTGCAGCAGGGTGGTCAAATGTCTTATATAATCAGTGAAGCATTTTATCTCTGCTGAAGAGGTTCACGTTGGGGAGTAGAAGACAGGGAGTACCCGTTGATCAGACGGAACCTGAAAATGATGGACTGCCAGGAACTGCAATGGAAGACTGTTGCTTACGAGTGGATCTTGAATAGCTAGCCCCACAAAGTGCAATATTTTCCAATATGAGGGGCAGCGAAAGAAATAATTTCAGTAACAGGAAGGCCCCGAAAAGACCAGAAGAAAAATCTCCCAGCGCATTAAACAATTACAGTAATTATTTAGTTTATGTTATGTCGCATCATCAAATCACAGTCAATGTCACATCACATCTCAGAGAGCAGTATTCAGCCAGGAAACCGTAGGTATTGTTAATCTTAATCATGAAATTGGAATTACTTTTGATTCCATTTTTTGTGCTACCAAATAAGGTTCCCGACTCCCCAGAGTCCAAGCATGCAGTGCCAAAACCAGACCCTCCCAAATCGAAATCGCGCGTACAACCAGATAGCCGTAATGCGAAAACAACAAACGTACCAGCCACCCATAGCATGGGGCGAGCTGTTTATCGGTATCGCCAGAGGGAGAGGGTGTTGTGGCGCTTCCAGGTCTTTCTGCGGCCAGCCTTGGTCTTGTTGTAACGGTGACCCTTGTTGAGACCACGGGACTTCTTGCCGGTGGCGGTAAGGCCACGAGCCTCGCGGTGCTTGTGGACGGGGTTGACGATCCAGTTGATGCGGGGGTCGATGCGGATGGCCTTGTGCTGGGGGTCGACGAGGATGACCTCGTAGTACTTGTAGGTGGAGTCCTGGTTGATCCAGTAAGAGTTGAGGACTCGGAGGTTAGCGCAGCGGCGGCCGACACGCTCCTCGGCGGTAGCCTTGAGGGATCGCTGGTACTTCAGCTGGTTGATACCGTGGTTGGTGGGCTTGCCTGTTGGTTGTGCGTTAGAATCTGACTCCTCACTTTGGAGCTTCGAGAGAAAACCTACCGTAAGTGGCACCCTTAGGAGCAGGGCGCTTGCGGCCACCACGGCGGACACGGACGCGGTAGATAACATAGCCCTGCTTGGCCTTGTATCCGAGGCGGCGAGCCTTGTCCAGACGGGAAGGACGAGAGGCGCGGTGGATGACGTTCAATTGACGGAGCTATATTGATGCACTCTCAGCAAATGTTCAACGAGTGTATAGCAGAGACGGGGTATTAAACCAGCCCGCTTCGTCTCGAGTTCTCTTCATCGGTGTCCATGCGGACGCATTGTTTGACAATGTGCTGATTTCGTCGTTCTGAGAATTTTCATCCAATTGTGGAGTCTTGAAAAAACATTCCACACAGAAACCCAGAAATCGATTGTTTCGAACACGCGAGAGGAGAACAAGAGATCGAGAGCAGGTTGACCGCCGTCCACAGGGGAGAAAAATCTTGTGCATGTGTTTGTTGTGGTTTAACGTACTTCCCAGCAGCGAACTCGGAGGAGGAAGGCAACGACATCCGACTGCTTCTTCTTCTGAAGCTCTTCGACGTACTTGAGGGCACCCATCTTGGCTGTTGTCGAGGCAAACGGTAAAGGTTAGCGAAAGGAATTGAAGGAGAAAAACAAAAGGCTTGCAAGGAGGAGAATTTGAAGGGGGAATGGGGGGTTCACATACCGGCTTGGTCGAGGTCCTGGTGGTTAGTAGGATGTCGAAGATTTTCAAGAAGGAAAAGAACCACCGATAACTCAGTTTCCGTTGTGGAAAATTGTGGCCTGTGGGTTAAGCGATGCGCTAGCCCGCTTACTCATCCAGGGCTGCCGTCGAAACGTGGTCTGTGCTGAGGTAAGTCACGTGATTTTGCTTGAGAACTGTTCGAGATCTTTACCGTTAGAAACGTGCCGTGATTGGTTGGAAGCCTTGTTGGAAGAAAGATATACTTGAATCCCATCATATTCTCTCTATTATATAGATCGACGATCAACATAGTCAATCTTTCTCACTCCCCATCGTAAACTTCCAATATGCACCATACACCCAGATCGTAGCTCACATAACTCATTCCAAACAAATCACTTCCTCTTCCTCCACTTCCTCCGGCAGCAGCTTCAACAGCTCTGTAAAAGCCTTCAAATGACCTTGAGCAAGTTTCCCCCATACATCGTCAGACGTCTCAGGCAGAGCCTCCTCGATGAGCTCCCATGCTACTTCTTCGACGCCACTTTCAGTATCTTCAGGCTTGGTGGGAAGTTCATACATGTGAGGCATGACAACGTGGTTGATAATTTGTTTAGCCATGTCAAGGCCACGCAGGCTCAGATCTTCTAAGTCTTTAGCATCTTGTCTCCAGCGCATCCAATTCGGCACTTCAATTCCGGTATCTTTATTAACCAATCTTTCATAAGCATCGACGTTGCTACGCAGATCGTCGAGTGCCTTCAGCATCAGCTGTGAGTAGTCTGGGGTCTTCTTTGCTGAAGCTGGCGTAGAGTGCATCCAAGGTAGAACAGTGGCAAGGTCCGAAGGGAACTCTTTCATGATTGCATTGCGGTCGACCCGAGGGCTATTAGAGTTAGCAGGTTCATTATGCGAGCACCAAGAACCACATACGTTGGTGTCTTGATCCCCTCATCAATCAGCTTGATAAGATCATCTGCCTGCTTTTGAATATTCGTCTTCGCCTCATTGCCTTGCTGTGGCTTTCCCTTTGTCGTTATGGAGGTATTGGCAGCAGCTTTGCCTTTCCGTTGCGCCGTCGTTGCAGCCGGCTTCCGCGCTCGGGCTGTTTTCTTCGGTGGTGTATCTTTGGGATCATTGTTTTCTATATAATATTTAGTTGACTGTAAGGTTGTGGATGAGGAAGCGCTTACCGGTGGCTGACGTCTTCCTCTTGCGTGCTTGAGGCATGTTGAGGTACAGAGGGAATGTGAAACTTCTAGTAGAAGATTGCCGGGAAAGAAAAATGCTCAGACTCAGATAATTGATAGGTTGAACTTGGTGTAGAAAGAATTTCTTGTCTGTTTTTGGGAAGAGAACGGCATGCTCCTGGGCTGGAGGGAAGGTGCACCCTCGCTCTTACAAAAAGTTAACAAAAACCAAGAGTCGCCCACACCTTCCTTTTAAAAGTCAGCTGTCACACACAACGTCCTGTACAGGCAGGCACTCGTCTCTATTGGAACACAGTCTTCACAACCAGATCTGCGGCTTCATTGTGGGAAACGATTATGTATGGGTGATACCTGAGCTCCAATTTAATCTATCACATACAGAGTCTCATTTTCAGGCCTCGAACCGAGCACGCAACCCTCGAAAGCAAACCCAACTAAGGGGGAAAAAAGAAAACAGCAAACGTATAAAAAGCAGATGAATAGTAAACGAAGTCTTTGTCATACATGATTCCGGCTATATCTCCCAATGTCCCTTTTTCGTCGCATATTAGTTACAGCGTTAAATGCGAAACCCTTGGGTCTTTCTGTCTATAATCTCAACCTGTAAAAGCAATATCCATGCCATCCGTGTCTTCTTGTCTTCTTCCCCTACTCCCTGTCGTAAACGGCCGTTGGATCACTGATCCTGAACAAAGCGATATCGAAATGGAAAGCAGCTATTGAGCAATCTCGTAGTTCTCGAGTGTTGAAAGAGAGTTGCCTGTAAACGCCCAAAAAATCATAGAAAGGGAATGCCGGAATCCTAATGCGATACTTAAACACACAAGCAAATAACCGTTTCTTGAGTCCAGTAAAAGCAAGTTCTGACTCTTCTGGACCTGATAAACTGGCCAACAACTCCACTGTTTAGACATCAACTGCTTCTCTTCCATTGAAAAGAGATTGCTGCGATATGTCTTGATGCAAAGGAGCGAATTGAGAAGAGACTTCTCATGGTCGCCAAACGTATGCGGCAACACGATTAGTGAGTGTTGAGTGAGAGACCTTGGAATCCTCCGACCCAGTCATTCTGAGGAGCCAGAGGGGAAGTAGCCTGAGAGTGAGGCGCAGGGCTTGGTCCTGACTGAGGGTTAGGGAACCGCTGACGCATGGGCTGGTATTCTCCAAGCTGGGGAACACCTGCTCCAGGATAGCCCTCAAGAGAAGCCATAGCAGCGGGACCATAACCAGGGTTGGTTCGGGGATTAGTGAAAGGACTACCGAACTGTTGGTACGCAGGATAGTTCGAGGGAGGGTACCCAGATGCCTGCGGCTGTTGCTGCTGAAGGCGGTTTTCGTTGCCAAATGGTTGACTGAAAGTTGGGCGGTACCCGCGACCATCTCGGGCTCCAGGAGTGAAGGCAGATGCCTGATGAGGCTCCTGTATCTGCTGGTTCTGGCGGCGATCATTGCCGCCCGCACCACGGTTGGCGTTCACGGCACCAGGGCCGATACCACTAGGGGCCTGGATACCAAGAGTAGGACTAGCGAATGATGCGGGGTTGATAGCAGACATCCAGATTCGCGTCTTGTAAATCTTGAAGAGATCTGTCACGAGGGAATTGAAGTTGATGTACGAATCAGCGAAGTAGTAGAAAGTCAACTTCTTCCAGTCCCTAAAACAAACTATGTTAGTTGCGTTTACTTCACGAATGGTGGAAAGACTCACATTTGGAATTCAGCGTCAAGGATCTCCATGTTAAGACCGTGCTCCTTGACCTTTTGCATACAAACACGCTTCGCCTTCGCCTCCTGGCCTTCCTTGTCCCGCAAGGCATGGATTTCGTGGGCTTGGGCGAGTCGCTTGATGAGCTTGGGTCGAAGTTCACCGGCGTTGGGCTCTTGCGCATGGTGCTGGCTGGGAGGTCCCATGCCTCCAACCGCGCTTCCTTGAAGACCGGTGGAAGAGGCGATGAGACCTGCACTAGATCCCTCCTGAGCGGCAGCAGCACCTTGAGAGTACATCATGAGCCATTTGTACTGCTCTTCGGCGTAATGTTCTTTGAGGTCTTTGGCGGCCTGCCAGTCGACGTTGTCCTTAGCTACAGTTCCCAGGTCAGTGCCGCGATCAGCCTCGACTATCACCAGATCACCAGGCTTGACGTTGAGACCAGTGCCCTCTTGGATATAGAACACATCAGCTCGGGCGCACTTGAACAGCACCATATGAAGGAGCTGGTTGTGGCGGGGCTGGGCAATGTTATAAACATTGCGATGTGGAGAAGGCGCGCGGTTGCCATAGGGGCTGGGCAAACCATATGGAGATCCGTACTGATTGGCATAACCAGCCTGGTAGGCGTTCCCCATGTTCGCTCCAATGTTGGCCCCTCCACCAAAATACTGGTTAGCTATTGTTGGTGTTAGCAAAGGATCCGCTGTAGTCTCGCGCTCCAGCATACCATGTGAAGTGGCCCCGAAAGAGGCAGGGTCGGGGTACCCCGGAGGATAGTCTTGAGATTGCTGCATGTCGAGTGCGGAAGGTTCGAGTGCGGAATCGGGAACAGAGCTGATAGAGCCTTGACGAGTGGGCAATGTAGCAAAAGAATGTCTCCTGCTCTGCGAGATGTCAGAAGAGGAAAAGCCGAGAGAGCTCGACCAGCCAAGGGCAGCTTTCTTGAGGTGGGCATTTTCTGCCTTTCGGTTATCACCAAAAGGCGAACGGAAACCCGCTCCAAGTTCACTCATGCGCCTGTTCGCTGCGCGTTTGGCCAACATGTCCCCAGACTCGTTTGCTTCATCGAGCTCATCAATAGCGTAATCGGAATTTTCTGGGACCGTTTCCCGCAAGGAATAGCCGTTTCCAGTGTAGGAGTTACCAGTGACTGCGCGGGGTCTGATGCGGGAATTGTACTGCGTTTGCTGTTGCTGTTGCTGTTGCTGCTGTTGGCGCAGCATGGCGTTTTCGCGCGCCAGCATTTCAATTGTTTTAGCTTCAGAGGACTGATGAAAAGAATTTTGCATAGATTCACTCGGGCTCTCATCCTCGTCGTCCTCAACTTCCTTGACCTTGCCAAGCATTGTGCCGTCGTTGGCCATCTCGCTCAGCATACTAGGGCGTGAGGGTCGATGTTGAAGTGCAGGGTGGCGAGCACGTCCCATCATGGCCGAGGAGCTCATAGAAGGCGGCGCGGCATTGCTCTCAGGGTCAAGCTGTCCGACGGAATAAGACTGCGATCGATACGTTTTAGGAGTGGGGTGAAGCGGAATAGCAAACGGGATTTGAGCGTTAGGGACGGGGTCTCGCGAAACTGGAGATGTTTGTATCTCCGAGTTAAAAAACGAGTTGCCGCCACCGGGTGGCAGTGTCGATGTTGGTGACGGCAATACTTCACTAAGCCGCGCAGGGGGGTCTTTACGATCCGTATTCCAGATAGTACCACTCCATGGGAAAGCGGATGCGCCTGGTTGTCTACCCATTACGGATGAAGTTGAGTGAGATCCCCACGCTCCAGCACCGGCTTCACCAGATGGCGTGCTGGGATGCGAAGTCGTTGGCGACATTGAGTTACTAGCAATTGAGCTTCTTCGAGGACGACCCAAAGTTTGAGAAGTTTCGTTTAACCACGAAGGTCGTCGAACGGGCTTAGGCGGTTGAGATGATGTGAGCTGGCTGGTTGCTTGCGCAGATTCGTATCGATGATCGCCTTCGTCGTCTGAACTAGCGAGAGCCTCGGAATCGGGCGTAGAGGTCCTTGCATGCAATTTATCGAGCAGCAATGACTGGTTGTTGCCTGGAGCGGTGGGATGAGACCCTTGGCCAAGTCTTGAAGACGGCCCTGTTTTGAGAGGACCAGAGCTCATTGTTTAGAACACACACTGCCTGTGTTTCTTTCTTTGTATGAATTTGAAATCACAAAAGCAGCTGGTTGATGATGCTCTACTATTTGAGAGCTTTTGGTTTTTTACGGCAAATTAGCTAGCACAAGTTGATCGTGTTTCGAAAGACGCAGAGAAACAAAGCCGATGCCGAAATAAAGCTGTAGGCTGTAAAGGATTCTTTGAGAAGTAATAAACGCAACTGCACATGGTTAGCGGAGCGCTCAACAGTGAATAGAGTGTCATGAAAAACGGCAAATAAGTGGCTCCTCTAAAATTAGGAGAAGGAAATACAGACAATGGTGCCAAAAGAAAGAGAGTGCATAAAAGGCGACCTGAGAAATGAGGCAGAATCTTGGTCAAAATGACCCAGATTAGCTGCAGATGCAACAAGTGAAACTTACCAGAGATGTAGATCTCAAGTATATCTAAAGACTAGGTCGTTACACGTGCCAAATTCTAGATCGTTAAAAACAGATGAAACGTAAGAAAAATGACACTGATTCCGTGATCGGTGTCGGGAAGATGCAGCCTTGTCAGGTTGCAATGCTGGTAGAGTCGCAGATGTGTGGTTGCGATATACCAGTGCGGCTTGAGCCAAGGTGGATGATTAGTTTGGAAGAAGGCGACAGAATATCTAAACACCAGCGCGTCTAACCCCAGGCGCAAACAGAAGATTCAAGTTGTCGGATGAGAATAAAGGGCGCAGATAAATACCCGTTCGGGGGTGAGGGCTGCGTGAGAACTGATATAGGCTGTAGCGACAAAGGAGACTCAATCGTGGCCCATTGTCAGTGAAAGAGCTCGAAAGCAGCGCGCGAAGTCCGACACCAAAAGTGACGCGGGGTTAATGCTGCACCGGGGGCGGCGACAAGGCAAGAAGCGCGGCGGCGGTGGCGAACACTTAGCGATCACAAGGCCTGGATCGTAACTCTCAAATTAACCTGCGTCGACCCCTGTAGACAATCAAGAAGTGTTGTTGAAGAAGATCAAGACGGATGGTTGATCGCGAGAGTTGGTGACGGGCGGGCACAAGGTGTGCAAGTCGAATGAGGAAACGGGGGAAGAGCCCAAGAGAGTTTGCGGAATGCAGTCGGAAGGCGGGGGAGAATGACAGCGGCGCGCTGCAAAGAGGCGGTAGTGGGTAAAGATGGTTTTGGTGGAAGAGGCGTGGGAGGAGGAAGAGGGGATAGTTATGTCGCGTGTCGCGGAACAGCGTTGTAGTGTGCAGTGTGCAGTGCTATGTTGTGTCGCGAACTAGGTATTTGCTGCTTGCTGCTGCTGTCGCTTTTGGCGGTTGGTTGTCGTGGCTAGACTTTTGCGTTGCGATGCGATACAATGCGCCGAGTGTTCGAGTTGTCGAGATTCAGTCCACACGAGACCAGGTTCTAACTGGGCGGTATGAACCTCCAGTTAATACTGCCGTTCCTCTCGCACCTAGTAGCAGGTACCAGGGTGGCGCGGAAGCTTTGAATGGAGAAGCTTTGGGAGTTTAGGTTGTAATTAGGCGGCGCAGCAGGGGAGGGGGTTCCTAGCTGTAAGCGCGCCGTGGACTACGTCGCAAAAGTTGGCTGGCCTGACTGAACAAAGAAGAACAGATCAGGACAGGACAAGAGGGAAATTGACCTAGACTATCCGTAGAGTCGCAACAACCCTTTATGATGAATGAATGAATAAGAGAAGGTGGAGCGAGGAGAAAGCTGTGGAGAGTACCGAAGTGGGGAGAGCCTCAGAGCCCGACTGATGTGATCTTCTGATCAGGGGACGGGACTGGGAACCTGGACTGGGCTGAGGGGTAGGCGAGCTACGAGCGAGGCAGGAGACTCTCTGTCCCCTAGTCCATTTGCCAGTCAAAGCTGGAGAACGATGCGTTAGCGAAAGCCCTAGAGCAAGGTACCGATACTTTTGGTGACTGGGTAGAGCTTGCTTGCGGAAAGCTTGGGGGTTTTGGTGGCTCGAGCAACGCAACGCCGGTTAGACGGGCTGATGGATGCTTTGAGCAGAGCAGCGTCGTCACACAGAAAGAGATGACTAGAAATTGACTGAAAAGGCCCTACCTGGATTCTCAGAAAATATATGTCTCGTAGAAGGTATACCAGTATTGAGTGAGAACTCGACCTGGAAACGTGGTACAGTAGATATGAAGTTGGCGGAGGTCTCAGAAAAGAAGCGGCGGGGACTTGACGGTGATCTGGGGAGAGCTATCCGTAGAACCACTAGCTTGAGTTCGGTAGCTGGGAGCTGGGCGGGCGATTAACTTCGTCGCCTCGGCAGCCAGGCCGGTACCGGTAGAGTAGTCGACGCTAACTTGGGCCGTACAGTAAGACAGACGATGGCCACAAAGCTCTGTAGGTACAGTAAGGCGAGAGGGATCAAAGAAAATTGCCAATGGGGGAAACAGGATATTGATATGTTTTTTTTTGTTTCTCTGGGAGGAAGAAGAGGGGGCGTCTTAAAAGATGGTGTCAGCCAAGTGATGGTGGTGAAAGTGAAAGTGTCGAGCCTAAGGCAGCTTAAGAGAAATAGATTGGATGGTGGATGGAGACTTCCAATTGAAGCAAGAGTGAAAGCTGGGGTAAGGGAACCATAAATTGGAAGGAACAAAGACGGCGTCGAATCGCCCAATCAGTTGTTTTGGGTTATCTCGACTCAATTGTCACGTATGGTTGATCCTACATGGAGATGCAGAAAGGTAGAGGTATCGTGGAAAGACTCAATTTTGGACTGGCCTAGACTTTTATGTACTGTATGGATGGCATCGACAACGCCTCAGCTTCTGGCTATCCACCCATCCATCCACCCATTACTTGGTGCCTCTCTCTGGAAAGAGTAACGATTAATGGACCCTGAAGAAGACGTCGAGTTACGAACGATATTAATACCCCTAAACATTTAAGACAAGGTATCTTGAGGCTTTTCTCGGACAGATCCATTGACAATTTTAATAGGCCAAGCAATTGCTTTTTGTGCAATGTCCGTGAGCTTTAACCGTTGAAGGGGTCTAAGCTTCTGAACCTGGTGTCGTGTCATATCAGGCCATCGTGTTGGATTGGATAGAATTGGATTCTTGCAGCGGCAATCGTCGATGAATGCTTATTCTCCGTAGGGTAGCCGAGAAGCTAAGCTCGTGATGTGCGAGGAGAAGCAAGAAGCAAGAAGCATTGGGAGTCGGAAGTGTCTGTTGCATGCATCAGTCAACCTTGAGTTGCATGTGCATGCGGAGAGAAAAGCGCCTCTGACGTGCCGTGATGTTTCTGTTCCACACCTTTAGGGGACTATTTGGAGGCTGAACGATCAGGGGGGGCTTTGAGCAGTCTTTGAAGCGTGGTACAGTAGTGAAGACACTGAAATGATATTGGACTGGTTTACTATTCGTCTTGATCTATCTGAATCAACTGCCGAAGACAATAGATATCATAAGATGATATCCAAGTAATGATTGAATGACCTGAACGTCTGCAATGACCCTTCGTTTCTGGTGGTGTGCATGTCCCTGTACTTACAGGGCTTGGGTCCAAGTTAGTTGCAGTCACAGTGAAAGCGGATTGGACGCTCCACACTTTGAGAATCGATATTGATGGGGACCTTGCTAACACGGATGCCCCACCGACGCATCCCCGACCAACCGAAGGATGCGATGTCAGAACATCCATGGATCACATCAGGTGAATGGCGATGAACCAAGTATTCGACGTTGCAATATAACTTACAAGAAGGGACAATTGCAGCATTCGAGGCAAATTATGTTTTGTAGAGTGATAGAATTGGGGAAGCGAAATCATTGTTTAAACCCTGCCTACCCGGTATAGCACACTCCTCCAATGAGAACCCAGTATTTGTACCCCTCAACTCAATGATAGCAACCTTCTCCCACTGACAAGCAGCATCGTCATCGCATGTCGTAGCTCAACCCAGCCCCAAAAACTGTCCCCTCGTGACCATCTCCCCTTGTTACTGTACGCAACACCTTACAATCTCAACTAAGGGACCGGATCATGATCGACTCCGCTTCCCTAGGCTTGGAGCTTGACTCCGCCTTTTAGCTTCTACTTTAACCTAGACCTACTGTAGACTGACCAGCTACTGTAGCTAAGCAGCTATTCAAGCTTTCTTACTTGCTACTGCTCACGTCACTTTCCGAAGGCTCATGAACTGTGCTGATCAGGATCAAGATCAATGGCAGCAGCTTGTGAGATCTAAAACTGCGCGTAACAAATCAGAATTGGCTGCGGGCCGCTTTTATCAACGTCAACCATCATCACCAACAACAATTGTCGCTTCTCATTCGTCCATACAATTATGGTGCTTTGGGTCTCTGTGAATTTGATATCTTGTTTATCATGAATGTCACTGTCTGTTCCGTTTAGTTTGAGGCTTCTCAAAGAGGTCATAGCGGTCATTGCGGGGGTTGTAGATACTGTTTCCGGAGAGCTCAAGAGGGCGTGGTAGATTGGGAATCGTTTCACATTCAGCTCAGGTATTGGCTATCTGCAGCGTAAACACAAATCGTAATCATTCCTCCCAACTATTGAACCTTTTGTGCATTTCGTGCAAATGGGTTCAATACTATACATGATCTTAATTTGAATCCAGCCTCTTCACTATGTCGTGCGGCGTCTAGCGCATCTCGAAACAGTTTCAGGTGGACCACAGGACAGCTCGATCAGATTGTCCTCTCCGTTACATGTTCTTGATAGAAGACCGTATGTAAAACCCGTCTCTACAGGTTGAGTCGGATTCTCTCTTGGTTCGTCGGTGGTTATCATTCAGTTGTAGGAAATATGTATGGATGCAATCCAGTGGTGTTTGTCATAACGTCGTAAATCTTCCATGTATGCGTGCGTGCATATGTGTGCTGATAAAGAGTGTGGGCTTTCTAGCCAACCGAGACGACTACATCGCCTTTGCATTTGCCGTACGAGCAACACTCAGAGGCATCCATTTCGCCTTTGAGGATGGCATCGACTTTGGACTGGAAGCCTTGATAAGTTTGGGTGCAGTTATGTGTTTCTTTGTGGTACTCACTTCGGGGCAAGGTCCACTTGGCGAGATGGAGGCTCTTGCGATGGGCGAGGCAGTGACAAAGGCAGCAGAAGCGGCGAAAACGAGTGTGAACCATTTCATGGTGATGGTGGTGATAGTGTCAGTGATAGTAGTAGTAGAAAAGATGTAGGTATAGACGACTTCTAGTCGAGTAAAGAGTGACTATTTGTAGAAAAGAATGACAATAGTTTGAAGAGACAAAGAGTGACGTTGGGCAAAAGCTGAAGAGCGGGAGAAAAAAAAAAAGAGAGTTGAGCTTTGGCCCGAATTTATATTAGAAGCACTGCAGAATAAATTGAACAAAATTTCAAGGGAGATGCAATGGATGTTTGCAAACAGCCAAAGCCTGGGCCAGTGGAGTTTGTTGGTGCAACTGCCAAGACTGACAGGGTAGAAAAGGCAACTGCATCCGGCGTTTTCTTTTCCGGGCAAGAACAACAAAAAAGAAGTTTTTTTCTTTCTCTTTCGTGATAGTCGATCCATCAACAACATTCCTTTCCTTTTTAATTCCTTGGTTTTTGGCTTCGCTTTTGGGTCCTTCTCGCACTAATGCAGGTACGACAAGGAAAGGGCCCACTTGCGTCATTATTCCTGGGGTCACAATCAACTTGATGGAACCTTGCAATTGGATATTTGATACTGTTATCTTCAACTGCCGACTCTTTTATTCCCTCTCTAATTATCACGATCTACAACGAACCGAAGTGGTGTATCACTTATACTATCTCTCGGGACGCGACAATGCGCCGACATTCCCAGAAATCAGGTCAGAGACATGAATCAAGAGAAACAAGAAAGACAGTGTTTCACAACCACAAGTTCTAGACTTGAATCATGAGACATGACAAACGAAACAATAAACGCCAATTCCGACTTTAATTCTTGTTTCTTTTCTGACTCAGCCCTATGCTTACTCTCAATTCGAATTGCAGTCACTTGGCTGGTGCTTTTTGGCGAGGAATCTCGAAACACTTCTATAACAGCGTCCTTGCGTTGACCTGCTTTAATTGATGGGATTATTCAGGTCCTGTCACTTTACATCGGTTAATTCTCAGATTTCTCGGCTGTCGTTTGCCGATCTCGACCGTTGGACAATCTTGACAATGCAAGGGACGTTCAATTGCGACATATCAAGAAATGTCTTGGCATTTCTCTGTTGCTCCACTTCTGATTAAGCTTAGACACTTCTATCCTGGATATACCACGTTTCTTTGATGTCTCGACCACTAGCGATATGAAGAGTAGAGAGGTGGAATGTCAAGCATGTGCTCGCTATCCTAGCAACCAAAAAAGTACTTGGCTATGTGGTTTATATCCGTTGTGCAGCCAAATCCGTAGACCTCTTGCAATTACTTTCCCTCGTTCACAGACACCCTAGGATAATGTCTGCTGAAAATCTGTCCAACCAAATTTCCAGAAGAATCCTTTGAGGCTTTGTTGAGAGACGCCAATAGCCACACGTCGAAAAGTCCATCGTAACAAGCTTGTTTTCCCGATGCTGCGAACGATTCCTTGATGTGCTTCGACGGAAGTTGTATCCTCTGCTTGCTCGTACAGGTATGTTCGGTAGTTGTGTTCCGAAGTTGTGGTTTTGTGTGGTATAGTCTTGCCTGTCTAAGCGTTGGAGTTTGTAGGACTTTGGGTGTAGAGCGGAGTGTTGGTAATGTGGTAAGGCGGAACATCCTGGGTAGGGGTTGAGTTAAAGAACCGGTAGTCGTGGTCGTTTAGGAAAGAGTTGGTGCATGAGTGATTAGAACTGAAGTGAGACCGGTAGAAGTGTTTGTAGATCTGGAAGTTATTGGATTAGAGTAATAATAGAAGCAATGAGGATCAAATCCAACAGAATCTATATATAATTCATATATACAATTAAAGTTATAGGTATCGGAACTCTGATAAGACTATCCAAGATGGGCCGCAGAAGAGATACGCCCATGATCCCAGCTTAGGTAAATACAATAAACAGATAGAGGCGAGATAGATAGATGAGCAGTAATCAAACACTGATCTAATGCACTACAGTCGTTCCTCCTTGAGAGTAAAGGCTTTTCCAGAATCAGGTTCATACGAGACACAGTAATGTCGATAATACCAAGCAACAAACATATGGCCATCATGGAGGTTCGGCTTTCCCTATCTCTCAACTCCATCTATACCAACCAGATCCCTGAGACGACAATTTGAGTTCTCCCGAGAAGTAAAACGTGGTAGAATCATTGGATCACCTCTACAAAAGCCTCTTCACTTATCTGATCATGAGTGTCGAAATAAGACACCTGATAGCATAGTCCAACTGAATATAAAGTCGCCATGTATAAATACCAAAGCCATACATTCTATCATACTTTTCATTCACACAAATCAAACACTTCTCACATGACATCTAATCAAACTCCAAGCCCCCAGTAACGCCAAATTCAATCCCCTCACCACGACCAGACCTCAGCACCCACTCCTCCAAGCACAACCTTAAGCCTCTCGCCATCAGTTTCCCCGACAATAGCGATATCGCCAGGATCAGCAACACCGCTGTACGCATCAGCTACTAATTTCACCTTGCCAGGCTGCACACTCCAGACCTTGACGCGCTGGTCGTTGCTGACAGTAATGCCGAATGTTTCCGCCCCGCGTTGCACGAGCACAAGACCGTTGATCGCTGCTGCATGGGCCTTGCGTACTATTCCACGGCTCGAGGTTGTGTATCTGCGGTTACCCGACTCGTTTGACATGGCGACGAGTGTCGTGACACCGAGACCGTTGTCATCGCCACCTGTAAGGACTAAGAAGCCTTCTGGGGTAGAGTGGAGATCTAGACACTTGATGCTGCTTTGGTGCACTGGGACGACTTGGACGAGCACATGACTGGATACCAGGGGCTCATCAAAGTTTACTTCCCAGGTAGTCAGGTGTCCGTCCGTAGAAGCTGTAAGTGCCGAAAGGCCCTTTTCGTCCACCCCGAGATAGCGAATCTGTGTCAAGCAAGCTCCCGTGTACGACATGCGGGCCAGAAGATGGAAGCCCTTTCCTGGAGTGTATCGGTATGTTTTCAATGTCGAGTTGGACAGGATCATGGTGATGATGATATTTCCGTTGGCGTCCTTGCAAGCGTCAAAGTCCATGATTCGAAGGTCTGCGGCAGGACTCTTGTCGTCGAGAATGCCTTCACACAGGATACCAAGTCCTTTGTACTGGGAGTTTAGCCTTCTAACGGACCAGACGAAGAACTCTTCGAAGCCGGCACTGCTGAGAAGGTAATCATCTCCAACCCAATGGATCTTTTGCAAACCCGAGATATGTAGCTTTGTAGAGGCGACACACCGTAGCCCAGTGTCCTTCTTTCCTGACTCTTGATCGTCATACTCCCAGATTCGCACAGTTGTATCTTCCGCACCGGTCGCAATGTATCGACCACTTGCACTCAAACCCCTAATCTCTCTGCCGTGTGTTCCATACCTGAGCGGTCGGTGCATCGGCGTATGCTGCGAGAAGATGTAAAGTTTGCTGACCCTCGTGTACCCAAAGCGAACTTTGTTGTGGTCGACAGGGTCATGTGCAATGGTAAATGTCCGATGAGCACCTCCACAGTCAACCGAAGCGATTTCTTCGCGTCGGGTTTCATTCCAGACGATAAAGTTCTTACTCTTGAAGCCGTACAAGATCAATTCGGGGGACGCATCTTGTGTGAACCAGCCTCCTTCTATATCTGCACCAGAGGGGGCAGCGACCTCATGCTGGAGGTGCAAGCGGACTTCCTCACCGAGATCTTCAATTTCGTAGATTCTGTACTTGGTGTCTCGACTTGTAGCCAGGAAGTACAGAGGAGCTTCTTGTCCTTCGGTAGTTGGTAGAGGGACCAGGCCAGTGATGGCATCTTGTGTGTTGAACCTGAAGTCTAAGATGGGACGGAACTCGTTGCCAGTCTGTCTCAATATTGAGAGAAAGCCGTGTCGTGATCCGATGGCAATCAGGTCACTCCTGAAGCGGGCGGCAGAGATGGCAACGAATCTCTTATCAATGCCACGGATATCCGCCGTGGCTTCCACAGTCCCTGTACGCCAATCGATAGAGAAATATTGAGAATCCGAAGTGCCGTGTAGGTGAACAATAAGCTCTGTAGGCCCTTCACCTGTAGTTGATAGTATTGAGATGTTGAAAATCTTGCCGGGCACAGAGCCTATGAGTGTAACTCCTTGGGCTTCAGAGTAGTAGTATAACTTGCCGCTGGTCGTTCCCAGAATAGCTGCTCCTTCGCCAATCGTCTTGAGTGTATAGCACGATTGGAATTCAGTGTTCACTTGTTCCTCCAGCTCGATTTCCTTCCACTCGAGATGTGGCTGCAAAACACCTACAAGGAGTCGTCCCCAATTCGTTGTCACCAACACACGATCATCAGAGATGAAATCGTAACGGCTGAATATCTCCTTTGCGCGGAGAGGCTTTAGCTCGCGAAGACTCGGCAAAACGGTCGCAACGTCCTGGAAGTCAAGTCCCTTTAATTCGTTGATCGATGTTGACCCAGAAGTTGTCAAAGACGCAGGTTGCGTGATGAGCGAGATCTTGCTATCAGCTCCTCCCGTCGCGATGAGTGTTTGTTCTCCTCGGTTCACCACAGCGTGTGCCCAGAGATGCTTGCCATCATGCACAGCATATGTCTCGATGTGCTTCAGAGATCCGGATACCTTCTCTGGCGAGTTATCGATCTTCAACTGCCACCTTTGGGCGGTAGAGTCTTCTCCAAAGGAGTAAAGGGACATGGGGGCTTTCGGTAGTGTCTGCCCTTCTGTCAGAGCAGCGAACTTGATACCCCAAATTCTCGACAGATGGCCCATGATCGTCGCAACAGGTCGCAACTCCTCCGCTCTGGGTCCATCATCCAAACCTGCTTTTGATCCGAAGCCAGTCTCTCTTGGTGCAGCGAAGTCGTGCTTCTTCTCATGACCTCCATCTTGTCCTGTGATATTCCAGATTCTCACCGTACGGTCATCACTGCAACTGGCAATAAGCCTCAACGTCGATCCATCCTCGCAGGGCAGCTCTTCTGAGATATCAACGCCGAAAATGGATCCTTCGTGGCCGTTGAGAATGGCGAGAAGTTCAGATCGGCTCTCTGAAACATGGCATCGCCATACCAAAATCTCGCCAAAGATCGTACCGCCCGCCATGAGGACAAAGTCTTGGTCCAACCATTTCAATCTCGCAGCGTAAAGAATCGGCCGTGAAGGCGATACAACAGCACCAATAACCGGAGCATCCTCGCCGTTCAATTTCAAATGAACAACCTCGTTATGAGCCGTGGCAAGAACCGCCGAAGAGTCATCGTATGGTGACGGGGCAACATCATAGACCCAATCTGGAGCAGCAGTCTTGTTCACCACCACTCCATCATCCACACCATCAACAAGGCTCTTTATATTCGAGACAACAGCGATCTGCGCAGCGCCCCAGGCGAGTGCCCTCCCATTGCTCAATAGGCGAATTCCATGGATAGGCTGTGCTGTGAAGACGCGAACGCTGCCTATACGGACAGCATGACCAGGTCGTAGATCATAGAGGGCTAGATGAGTGTCCTCGCCTGCGAGAAGATACTCTGCATCTTTGAAGAATGCGAGTGAAGTGATAGGACCCTGGAAAAATTCCCGGGTAAGGCGTGACTATGGATGTGTGAGCTCATGATAGCGGGGGAGGGGCAGCACGACAACTCACCTCTGGCATGACCACAAAATTTGAGAGACAAAGAGAAAATTATAATAAACGCTCACTGGTATTTCCAAGACATATGTATCTTGATCTAATCCCTCGCCGCTACTGAGATGAGTCAAGTGGAGGAGAGAAATTGAGCTCTTGTATGAGTGAGGTTTTGTGTGGGTTCAGTCAGCCATGAGCGAAAATTTTTGGACTGGTTCTAGTAATTGCTCATCAATGACCCATAACGAGTGAAGCTTTCATCCAACTCATGACTCTCACAACAATCACATCCATTAGAGCAATATGCAGACAGATAGTTAGGTAATTTGTTTGTATTTTAACGCTAAAAAGGGCGAGTATAAGATCAAGCTACGTATGTTCATCCCAGTGCCCAACCAAAAAGAATAACTTTGGGTATCATGCCTTTCCATGGCATCTTCCCCGTCACCGATATCTCCCAACGACCATTGCTGAGCCGTAAACATAAACAAAAAGAGTTCATAACAGCGTGAATGCTGTAGCAAACAATATCCTGTCATTCAATCCCAGAACCAAAAAACCAGAACGCCATTAATGCAATCATCAGGAGGTTAAGTTAAAACTTAAAGAATCATGTCATGAGAACTACTCGCGCGCCTGTTTAGGCACGGTGAGAGTAGGGCTCGTAGGCGAGATCGGAGCGCGCAGTACCGGCGGGGTAGCGAGGAGCACCGTACTGGGACTGGGACTGGCCCTGGTTGTGGTTGTAGTAGCCGGTCTGCATCTCGTGGTCGTCACTGAGAGGAGCGTAAGAGCCGTGCTTGTTGCCAGCACCACCGAGGAGCTTCTCGCCGTCAGATCGGCGGTTCTTCTTCTTGTCGGATCGGCTCTCAGGCTTGCAGCAGCAGATGGTGAACATCCAGAAGAGACCAGCACCGAGGGCGAAAGCGGCGGAAATAGCGACACAGGCGAAGAATCGGCCGTTGATGTGACCCTGGACACCATAAAATCTAGCAGAGGCCTCCACAGCACCAACGACAGTACCAGCCAGGACACCAGACAGAACAACGGCGGCGATAACAAGGGTGCTGGCAAGACCGGCGACAACCCATGTCAAGCAGGACATGATACGAGAGCAGTTGGCGAAGATTCCGAGAACGATCTCAGCGGCGAGAGCAATGAAGGCAGCAATGTAGACGACCTGGGTCCACTTGGTGGCAGTTCGGAAGGCCTTGAGAGCACTCTGGATCTCCTTGGGGAGCTCAATAGCGATGTTCTTGTTGGTACCGACGAGAGTGGAGGTGTTCAGAGACTTGCTAGCCCAGTCGAACTCGGGGTCCTCGCACTTTCGCTTACCATCCTTGTCGATCTTGCAGAAACCCCAAAGGTTGATGTCGTAGTACTTGTCGAGACCGAGCATCTTGGCGGTGATGTTATCCTTGATGGGAGCACCATCCTCGGCACGAGTCAGAAGCTGGGGCACATCACGGGTATCGATCTTGAATTCGTCGAGGTTTAGGTTGTCAACAATGTTATCGACATCGGCGGGGTTGATGCTGAGGTTCTCAACATCGACTCGGAAGATGTAAAGAGACTTGTCGGCGACACCAGCGAGGGCACCGACGAGGAGGAAGATAATGGAGCCGACAGTAAGTGCGAACGGCAATAGCACACAGAAAAATCGACCGACGCCCATTTTCGATTATAGTTTGCGGTGTAAGATTGAGTTTTTGTGTGGTTGTTGATTATGCGGTGGATGTTTTTTAAAACGTCTTTCGATATCGGAGGTCGAATCGGTATGACGTAAGTTGAGTTAGCAGCGAACGAGTGCTATTATAAGCGAATGACTCTATTCGAGTGAGTAGAACAGAACACGACAGGTAAGATGACGCGAACGTAAAAAGGGAAAAGGTGAGATGAGATGAGACGAGATACAGCAAGAAGAAAGAGGGAGGAAGAAGGCGGTGGTTTTATAAAAAGCTGAAGCCAGGGCTGGTGCTGGGCGTGAGCACTAAGGTACGTTTAGTTTTTAGTGATACAGCCCGTCCTACAACGCCTAAGACCAGCAGATCCATGAGCTGTAAGAAGAGGGGGGGTTGGCTTGGCCTTTGACGTGGAGGAGTGGAGTGGCGCAGCGTAGATACCCCGGACAGTTGAGATCGGTTATAGTATGAAGTGATATTGACACTGTTTTTGTGTGAAGATTGAGGCTGATTTACAGTGCGCAAAAAGAAAGCCTTGTGTTGGAGGCGTCGTGCTTACGACTCCCAACCCAAGCCCGGGTTCAGGTCGTTACAGCTTGAGGTCAGGTTCCCACTAAAAAGGTCACAGTGGAGACATTAGGACGCCGCTCAGCCACTGAAGCTTTCGCTGCCTTTTTGTTTTTGTTTTCACTTGTCCGACCTTGAGGGCGCAGCTTCTCATTTACTCTGATCAGGCTGTACTAGTTGAACGGCTGAAGAAAAGACAATCAGATGGTATGTTGGCTGACAATAGGATACAGGTAGTGACAGCTGTAGTGAGGATAGGTAAACATCCATATGCAAACTCTCTATCTCACGATCAGCATGACGATCATGTCATTGGCCCGGCAGCCGAAACCCATTGAATGGAACAAGCCTTGATTGATAGACAGGGAGCCTCCGTAAAAGTTCCGTTTTCGCTGAGATGCTCATGATGACATTGATGGCTCCATCAGATCAATCCTATTCTCCACGGTAATTCACTGTTCCGTATTATTTCTCAACTCAACTCAGCCCAGCCCAATAGGTACCTAGCATGGGTCTTGATGATCCTTGCAGACTCAAAGGAAAAGAACGCAAGGACCCTGAATGCACAAGCACAGCAACGTTTTGATGCTGACGACACCTGCTAGGATTTCGATCCACCTCCACCACCACCACTTTTTTTTACGATGGATTTTTTCCCCAGTTGATCAACATGTGAGAGACAAACAAACCAAGTGGGACTGCCTGTAGTACTGTAACGTTGAACAACGCAATCCAATACATCACCAAAGTATATTCACCGGTAGTTGTACTGAGTTGAGTTGAGTTGAGCTGAGCTGAGATTGAGTTACCGCTACTATAGACAAATTGGGATGTGACAAATTGCATGTGGGATGTGGGATGGTATGGAAGCTCCCGTTGGATCTGATTTGGGCTGCGGCTGACAGACAGACGGTCAAGGATGGATACTTGAACCGCCCTTCCTCCTCCACTGTCAGCATCCATCTCACCCACAGACATTCTACTAACGTAAACAAGCGAGACAGATGTCCGCCATTTCTTCCGCAATCGCACAGCCTTATGTCTAGGTATGATTTATCGGAAAGACGAAACGAGAGACATCTTGTCACGAAACACATTCCCCTGGCCTGACTAGCAAAGCAAAGCCTCACTCCATCCCAAGAGCACAGCCCATTGCTAGTCTCGTCCCGGGTAGCTTCAGAACATACTCTATCTAATTTTAGAACTGCCGCGTTTTTTGCCTCGCTCAGCCCAATGTTAATAATGAGATCTTCACTTTGATAATCAATCCTTTTCGTGCACCGCCCTCCAGGCCTGTTGACATTTCCCGATAATTATCTGCGTCGCGTCGTATTTCAACGTCAAACTCAATTACCAATATTCTTCGCTTACATGGCCATAAAGAGGCGTACCTGCCGACATTTTGTCTCGGCATCATCCTATGGCAATTCTATGAATTCTTTTTCTGCCTCGCACTTGCAGGCAGGCCTCGCGAAATTTAAGCTGACCCATACAAGCGCATCAAATGTATTGGACGCCGCTGACTTGGAGTATCATCTCAATACCCAAAGTCCTTCTTCCATATACAGCTAGCTGGTTATCACAACCTTAGTGACCATATTGACTCTCCATCTTTTGCTGTTATACCTGCACATTTGGGCTTGAGACTATGAATTTTGTAGAATTCGCCCCAGTCGAGCAAAAGCGCCTGATGTTCAAGGAACTGTTGGTATAATATCATCAATGGATGGAGATCATAAATTAAGTTCACGGGAGTCGTTTTAAAGTGCATAGTTCTTACAAAACTCTTATTTTACACAATCCAGTTTACTGTCGTGCATCCACTATCCATGGATCGACATATCCTCTCAGCTGCTTTCTCCAGAGCAGGATGCCAAGTGCGGTTTATGATCCGATCATCATCCAATCACCCCCCGAATACTTGCCCTCACTGGTCTAATCGAACTGAACCTCAACATCATGATCACCCACTCTCTCATTCTTGTGGTAGACTGCGAAGTTCACAGTCCCATCTTCGCACTCCATCTGGATCCGTTGTTCAAGTCTTGGGAAACTTTCTCCGTTGCGGTTGGTGAATCGGGGCAGGGTGTTAGTATTGATCTGCCTGTTCCAGACGATCGTGCAAAGTTGTTGGATAGTTCCCGAAGCACGGTGCACCCGAGGAGGAGGAAATCCTGTCGCGCAGAAGATAGTCGACTGGACTCGCTCAAATCCTTTGCTCGATTTTGGGTATAGCCGGCGCAAGTTGTAGTGAACCGACCGCTTGGAGGAAATGTTGTCACCCTGAGTTGTGATAAATTAGTTCTGAACTATTCCATACCTTCCTGGTTTGCTCACCTCTACGAGAAACCATTCCATTTGGTTATCGGCCTTGTATTCCAGCGTTTTCTCATCCCAAAACTTGTCACGAGCATCGCGTCTACCTTCGATGAATGGGGTACAGTATTTGACGCCGTAACTCATTCGAGCGACGCGTGACGCGATAGTCATCCCCAAAGTGGTAGTGAGACCCTGTTGAATGAGACCTTGGATGACCGCACCGCGGCAAATAGCAGTCCATCTAGATTGTCGTTAGCTGTGAAAAGACACGGATGGCTGGTCTATCGAAGCATAAGTACTCACGGCTTGGTTCCGCGCGACTGCAGCACAGTTGACGTGAATCGATCCCGAAGGCGGTTGAGGAGATATCGGCTGCGACCAAACCCCCCGACAAGAATGATGTACTGGATTATATAAGTTAAACGACTGATCATAGGATAATCTCCAAGGACTAAATACCTTGGGTGCCTTGCCATATTTCTGTTGAATAACATCGACTTGCCGGTTCACCAGGGCCTCAATCTTGCTCACGATTGGGGAGAAGACAGACAAGATCTCGCCACTATAAACAGAATCAGTAAGTCGAGAATCATCTATATGTTCCAGTCTTACGAGGTGAACTCCAAAGTTGTACGACTTTTTAAGCCTTTGGATGAACTTTTGTTGCAGATTTCGGGTAGGTCGACCAGCCAGAGTTTCTGTTGATTAGTGAACTGGTGCTTGATGCCGTGCTCCCATTGATCATTGAGAAACTTCTTCTCATCAGACTTTTTGACCATGTCCCAAGTGCCGTCGGGGATTTTGGTCTTGACGAGTTCGACGAATCCTTCATCCAGGAAGAGCGCTCTACAAAGATCGCCTGGTTGCAGGTCAGTCACCTAGAAACAATGAAGGTGAGTGCGTAGATGCATGCTATGGTGACTCACCATCGCCTTTCACACATTCTTTGACGCTGCATGGGTCTGTAGATTCGAATACATAGCTGATGATGTCCTTTGTCATGTAAGCAGGGAACATTTCGGCCAGAAGATAGACTTACAACCGTGCCACCCCCCGCATCGCAAACGACGATAGTGTCCTCGGCCTGAGGGTATCTTAGCGTACTTGCTCTCCGGAACATCAAGTATTGTACTGTACCTGGATCGTCGATCGTTTAGCAACGTCTTTGAGGGTGGCGAGAGCAGCGGCCTCTGGTTCGGTGATAAAACGAAGAGTGGTGGCGCCTGCTGGGCGCGAATCAAGGATACCAGAACTTTGGGCAGTGACTTTCATTCTGCTCTGCGCATAGGCGGGCCATATGGCTGGCATGGTGATGATGACGTGCAGCCTGGACTGCTCCACCACATCCGAACCCAGAGCATCTTGGATGGACTCCATCGAGTGGTTCCAGAGCTTACGGAGGAAAGCCGAGATGATATTGCCAGAACTCTTTTTGGTTTCGTTCTGAATCCGACGAGCTTCCTGCAAGTGAGTTGATGAAGCCACTTCAGCTGGAAGATCTTGGCCGTCAAGTAGGAACAGTTTGAACCACTTTAGAGGTTCAGCATTGAGAGGAACGGAGTATCCCCATTTGACTTCCATGTTCTTCTCATCGAAGTACAGTTGGGAGGGCGCCTTGTCTTTATCGGAGCAAGAATGAAGCTCCGCATCCCAGCTGGTCACGATCTCAATATTGTCGGACTCTCTGGAGTACGACCAGGCGACACCCGAGAACCTCCAAATACAGTTAGGCACTAGAGTTTCTCGAATACATGATTGACTTACGTAGTACCAAAGTCGATGCCAATGATGATGGCATCTCGAGGAGGTTGGTTGGCAGCCATGCTGCCGGTGGTCTTGCTGTCTTCGTAGTAGTGGTAGATGAAGAGGAGATGGCTGTCACGAAGAGGGACGACGGTGAAGAAAGAAGAGGTCTAGGATGGGAGAAGGAGAAGAGAAGAACATTTAAAGGAAATTTAGGCAGAGAATGGTTAAGTCAAGTACCTACTGGAAGATTTTAATTTGCAGTGTTGGCAGTTCTCGACAGTGTTCGCCAGCTGCATAAAAATAAACGATATTAATGAACCTGCCGCACAGTGATTCACTTAGAGTCACAGAAGCCCTTAATGGAATCAACAAATGCAGCATCAACGTTTTCCTACTGCTAAAATATTTGCCTGCAGTACTGGCATTGCCTTTATTTTCTGGGTGGCTGTCCTCTTCCTATCTGCATCCAACCTTCTTATAGTAAACGCCAGCGTTTTCTTTCACCTTATGAGTCTTTATCGATTAAATTCTCATCGTCAGGCTCCCTTTCAACTTGCTTGATTTCTTTGTGATGCACAACATCTTCCCATCACTCGTCTTGGCCCAGAGTTCAGCTTGAGCAGAGAGAATTGCGAAGCCTATGACGGCCCCAGAGATCGTATTGTAGACTATAACAGGTAAGAGTTCTACTCAGCAAAAGTCTTGCGAGCCTCAAAGCTCCGTGATTATAGCATCGGCATTTAGAAGTCGTCCCTAACTGAGAACTTTGAACAGACGACAATGCCAGTTATTTGTCTTAAGTAGACCAAGCAAGAATATCGGAAAGATGGCGTCCGGACAACGACGAACGGATGGAGGTTTCCATCCTGGAACTCCTGTACCTACGAATGCTCGTCATGGTCCTGGATTTCAACCCTTAGTTGACCTGAGCGGCCATGCAAACCCTACACTACCACACATGGGTAACTATATGCCATACAATGTGGCCTACTCGGACTATGCCCCTATGAACGAATTTCGGAATCATCAGCAAGCACGAACGAACTCCTTTTCGCAACATTCTGAGCAAACTGCTGAAGCACAGATGTCTGCTTTCGAGCGTTTCTCGGCTAGGATCAACCCATTCACGAGCACTACCGGTAACCGACCTGATAATCAACAGTACGAACATTTGGTCGATCAAATCAAGCGTTGCCAAAGTCAGCTTGAGGAAGCTACATACCATCGCCAGGAACTCGAATCAGAAAACCTGACTTTAAAGCAACAGCTGAAAGAGTCGGATTCCAGACTCGCAAAAGCTCTCGAGGAGCGCGATGAATACAAGCGCATCAGCGACGGTAACGACTGGACAGGGTCCGTAAAGGTATCAGACGACGATGTTCAAGACAAATGGAAGCAGCTCGACTACAACATCCGTTCCTTTGCGAAAGCGTTGGCCAAATGTCCCGTCACCCCACCAACTACTGACCTCGCCAAAGAACGTTTCTCCATCATAGCTTCGCACTGGATGGACCTCCTGGGCGATCAAGATTACAGAGAATGGACCATACATGCTTATCTATGGGTTGTTGTGCAAAACGTAGTCTTCATAGGATCAGGCAAAATCTGGGGTGGTGATCACGTCTGGGGCTTCAAAAGACTACGAGAAGTTCTTCTTGGTACGTTAAAACATTTATACTCAAGGAGAAATCTGACGATGACGCCACAGAACATGCCTTCAAAAATCATCGTTTTGGACTGCCAGGACCAAGCATCCGACACATTGCAAGGTGGTCTATTCAGGGTGCTTCTCTCCTCGGACACCTCTCTAGACGTGACCCGGAGCGTCTGAAGAGAGTAGTGAGGAGAGAACTGGACCAAGTAAAAGACTTCTGCGACATAGTCTTGAGCAAGTCGAATGTTGATTTTCTTCAGGGGATGCTGGATATTTTCGAAAACGCGCTGGAACTCGACGAAATTTTCATGAAGTCTAAGGCGGTCTTTGCGATCCGCACGTGCACCCCAGCGAAGCAGGAACAATCGCGATTCGATGCCAATATGATGGAGGCTCTTGCGTATAGCGAGACACTCTCTTCTCAGACCATCGTTGACTTCAATGTGTCGCCTGTGCTTGTCAAGAGGGGAAACGCTGATGGTTGCAAATACCGCAACAAAATGGTCCTCTGCAAGGGCTCGGTAGTTTGCCATTGAGCTGGTATCATCTTTGAAAGCTGCGGGACGACAAGAAGCATGGAAATGCGATTCTGGTGATATTCAGCAGCAGAATGTACAGGCTTTAGGAATGTCTCATCAGGCATACGCCCGCATCTCGCCGTTCAGGGATAGCAAAAAGCAGAAGGGCTTTTAGATCGCGACTGGGCTTACATGAAGTTAAGTTAGCAGACTTCACGATATAGGAGATAATTGTGGTAGTAATGTCAGAGTTGTTGGGTATTAAAACGTCTTTCTTTACATGAAATTGTATCACCGTTGCGAAATGTACAGTACTCCCAAACTCAATTCACCTTTACACAGAAGAGGAATAGTGTGTCCCAGACCGGCTGCGGCTGTCAAGACCACGCGGGGAGGGTTTCGGTGAGATGAGCACGAGGGATGGTCAGCTGTCACAGCACAAAGTCTGTGTTATGGTGATACTGAGCAGGAAGCGAGCGAGCTACTGACGCACTACGAAGGCGAGAACGGCGGCCTCAAAATGGGTGAAGGAGTGATAATTTGATACATCATTATGTTGATTTCTGCGGTCATGGAGGAAGGAGATTGACAGTGAGGGGTTGAACATGTGCCTCGTAGTCTCAGTCTTGGCTTTTTTGCCATTAGTGGTGTTGTGGTGGTTGATATCGAGTTATTAGGATAGTATCCTAGGAAGTGACATGGATATGTGAACTGATTTGTATTGAGTCCGACCGTTTGACCGAGTTCCTTGACTTGTTTCTCAGAGAAATGAATCGTGAATGGTCGAGACAAATCAAGCTCTTGCACGTGCCAATCGGTTGACTTCAAACGTCCAGGGATTGAGTTTTGACGTTACATATCAAAGCTCTCTGCTGTATGTGTATGCTTTGACCTGTTGATCTGTCTGTCTTTGTTTTAGTCTCGATCTGATCTGTCGAGCCACTGATTCAGGTCCCGAGACCAAACGATGGGACGATTTTAGGTGCTGTAAATGTCGCCATATGATAACCTTGGCGGAGGAGGAATACCGAGAATTGTTAACGCGTGTTGCTTGAGAATCCTTACATTTAGTTACTCTTATCGGGTCTTGGCTCTTTTTTTAACCTTGACACACGTATCACCCAAGACGACTAACTGCTTCATACCCCTGCTGTATGGTCTATTTACAACCAACCCAACCCAACCTCGCACTACTGAAGCTCTCCCCTCCATTGGGCGCCGATCAAAGAAACCACCCCGGACGAACAAAGTCTTGGCTTTGTGGTTCTCATCGGAGGTTGTTTTGGTTTGGTCTGTTGTATTTGTTGTTGGAAACCTTCTCTGACCTCGGGTAGTACAGTCTCTCAGGCCTTGTTAATAACCAAACTACCTACTATCTTGAACCTCAACTCATTTTCAACAAAGAAAAGAAAACTGACAAAAGGTGTGGAACCTTAATTGTCATAGCCTGAACCTGAGCCGCCACTTTTTAACTCGCTTCGCTTCGACCTTTCCGGTTCCGCTAATAATACGCTCTCCTCGTCTCTCTAGGCGTTACTACTCTACTGTAGCGAGTGGACACTGTAAGGTGAGCTTGTCTTCTCGACTGGCCTCAACTCAAGTTCCATTATCTCTACTCTTCCTTGCTCTGGATTTGTCTTGGCTTTTTCTTGGGGTAATAGTAGGGACCAAAAGGTGGAGAGAGTAGTTGCCTGCCTTAGCTATTAACCTACCTTACCTATCTCACCTTTGCAACACACTTGTCTCGTCTGTTGTTTCTTCTTCTTACAACAAACTCTCTTCCCACCAGACAAGAGCCTCATCCGTCGCAATTGGTTCTATCTTTATCACCGTCTGTTTGACTGTGTATCTCTGTCTGATTGTCTATACAGACACTTGATCATTCACGTTATTAACGACCTTCCCATCTGTACTCTACTCTGCTTTGCCCTCAATTCAATCGACGTCATTCGCATGCGAGAACCGCCTTGAATAGACGCCCGTCGTATCTATCCTCTATCTTTGCTTCCTTCACCTCATATCGCCTTTATCATTACGACCCTTGCACCTGTACTTCTACTCTACCTCTCTACCCGTGCCGTACTATCCATACTATACCTATACCGATACCGATACCGAACCATCTTGCGCCAACCCACGCCCGACGCTCAACGTTTTGCCCTTAAAACGTCTTGGCAATCTGACTTTTCAGTCTTATCATAGTTGCTTGTTATTAGTCTCGACCTAAACAACAGCTACTCAATTACCTCGATTATACCCGACAATTCGTTATTGTTTGTTTTGTTTGTATGTCTACCTAATTCTTCTCCTACTTCACTCTCTATCTCTCCTCCTCCACACTGTGGTTATTTTTTTCCACTTACGGTATCTGCTGCTGTATGCGCCGCAACTTCTGCACCCACTCATTCTCACTCTCTTCACTCACCTTCTCTCTCATTCTCAGAAAGTGAGTCACCCTAACGTGGACCATCTCTAGATTCTCCGACTCGGTCTTTGATCATTCAGCGCTATCTCCGATCTTCTTTCGGTTCGCGCTTTCTATCCTCTCCGGCCTCATCCCGGCGTTAACGGACCTCCCCACGACGTCATCACCGCCGCAAAACCCACCCGCCGACTCACTTCAACACCATCTTGAAGATTACGACAAAAAGTAACTATCTACAGTAGTGCTTCTATTCGAAGCATCTTGTCAAACTGCCCAAAACGGACGCATCAAGGAGTCAGCGCCGCTCCTCCTTCTTCCTAACCTTCGATCGCTTTTTTCACCCTCCCTAACACCTCCCTTGACCTAACCGCTCGGCAATATCTCACCTGCGTCGACGCCAAGAATTGTTACGACTTCCCGAACCTCGTCGCCCGCCCGCCCGCCTCTTATCAAGCACCAACCAAGCGAGCCTGAATTTGAGTCATCCGTTGGTCAGAGTCGAGGGCAACACATACCATGGGAAACAACAACTCCAGCCAAGGTGGATCTGGCTCCAAGGGCTCTGCCGGGCCTGATGGACCTCTTCAGTCTTACCCGTCTTTTAGTCGGTCTGACACCAAGGAATCCTCTCGTTCGTTCCGTTCCCTAGGATCCAAGATCCGCAGCAGCAGCAAGTCGGACAGCCCTAGGAACTCAAAGGTCTTGTCCAACGGCGAAAATCCGACCGAATCTAAGGTCGAAGAAAGACGTTCCAGTAGGCATGGACGCTCAAGCTCGTCCCGATTGAGCCGCAGCGAGCTCCCTCCCCTCAATACCGCCGGAACCGACATGTCAGCATCCGAATCGGCCGTTGCAGATTCCGCCGTCGGGGACGACCAGCCTCCTCCTTCTCCCGTCCACGGTAACACCAAAGGCGGCAACCACGATGTTAGTGCCGCGCAAGCATCGGGAGAGGTCGATCACGTTTCGGATCAGCCTCCCTCTGTCAATGCTGGAGCAAATGCGCACATGCAAGCTCCAGGACAGTCGATTCTGGTTAAGCGCGAGAACACCATCAACCCAGTTAACACTGGTCCGTCTGATGAGTCCAAGGTTGAGGGCAACTCCAACGTCGCCATGTCTGAAATTAAGGATATCGATCTCGACGACTTTATTAAGAGACTCTTGGATGCGGGCTATGCTGGAAAGGTTACTAAGAGCGTTTGTCTCAAGAACGCCGAGATTGTTGCTATTTGCCAGAGAGCACGAGAAGTTTTCTTGTCGCAGCCCGCTTTGTTGGAGTTGGATGCGCCTGTCAAGGTGGTGGGTGATGTCCACGGACAGTACACCGATGTTATCCGAATGTTCGAGATGTGTGGATTCCCTCCAAACTCAAACTACCTTTTCCTTGGCGACTACGTTGATCGAGGAAAGCAGTCGCTCGAGACTATCCTGCTGCTCCTCTGCTACAAGCTCAAGTTCCCCGAGAACTTTTTTCTCCTCCGAGGAAACCACGAATGCGCCAATGTCACACGAGTTTACGGCTTTTACGATGAATGCAAGCGAAGGTGCAATGTCAAAATCTGGAAGACGTTTATTGACTGCTTTAACACTCTTCCTATTGCCGCGATTGTCGCCGGCAAGATCTTCTGTGTTCACGGAGGATTGTCACCAGCGCTAGTTCACATGGACGACATCCGAAACATTGCTCGACCTACTGATGTCCCCGATTATGGACTGCTCAACGATCTTCTTTGGTCAGACCCCGCAGACATGGAGCAAGATTGGGAAGCGAATGAAAGAGGCGTTAGTTATTGTTTTGGTAAACGGGTTATTACGGAGTTTTTGGCAGTACACGATTTTGATCTTATCTGTCGAGCACACATGGTGGTTGAGGATGGCTATGAATTCTTCAACGATAGGGTTTTGGTGACAGTCTTCAGTGCCCCCAATGTAAGTCATCCCCTCCCGGATTACCCCGATCAACGGCTAACGCGCTTAGTACTGCGGTGAGTTTGATAACTGGGGCGCCGTTATGTCGGTATCCGCCGAGTTGCTCTGTAGCTTTGAGCTGCTTAAGCCTCTCGACTCGAGCGCTCTCAAGAGCCATATCAAGAAGAGCCGAAACAAGCGCCAGCACATGCTCAACAGTCCGGTATGTCACAAAGTTAATCAGCGTCTGAGCTTCCACTAACTTTTTCCAGCCCGCCATGATCCAGCCTCAGAGCATGTAATGATGTACATATCGCAAATACGTATTCGACTTTTTATGCCAGCTTTCTCCATTACGAAACATTCATTTACACCAATGACGGCAATTCGAGGGCAACCCGGAAAATGCTGCCACCTTTGAGCAGAACAAACAGCGCAAAACAAACAGATCAACTCTAATTAGAGTATGAATAAGGTCCACACACGTGGCCTCGTACTAAGAACAAGTACATTCAACACGCGGTGGCCAAGTATCACGGTGTGACAGCCGTAAAGGTCACGGTCTCTGCTCCGAGTGACGGACGTAACTGTCCTGAACATACAGCCTGAAATGGCTGAACGGCGCGCAAGGCCCAGAACAGCGCCGCTATGAATACGCTTTGGAGTTTGGGAACGATTGGCCTATACTTGGCGCACTTTGTAAACGGTCGATTGATTGATGGGAGGATTGGAAGGGTACAATCCTATAGAGTTATTCATGGGTTTATAGCAAGATCTGGGATCTTGGTTTTGTGCATAGCAACGGGAATTGAGTACAAGCAATTCCTAGTAATTTGTTTCTTGTTTATATACTCTCTCCTCATGACTTGTTTCTTTCATGTTGAATGGTGAACTCATGTGTAGATGCTGCCAAGAGTTGTGATTGGCCAATGCGGGGTGTGTCTGCTTAGTCATGATTTCTTGGTGTCGAAAATTGATCGTCTAAACCACCGACAATCAGCTTCACCACATCAGACAACCACCGCCAAAATGCAACGCCACGCCTTCCGTTCGGTGTGCAGCCGGACAAGGCCAGAGCTCGAGCAGGCCTCGGATGCTCTCCGAAACTATGCCCGCCAATTCTCGACTTCACAGATCCAGGCCGCCGATGGTCCCAGCGCCCCGAAGCCGGCCGCTCGTCCCGCCCGTCCAGCTCAGGCTGGTGGTCCCAAGGTACTTGATATAAAGAGTCTGCCCATGCGAGGCCGGGGAGGTCTTCGGGGTCGTGGTGGTCTTCGTGGACGAGGTGGATTTGCTGGCAGGGGAGGGTCTTCAGCTGGGGATCGCTCATCCTCGCCTGTTCGCACTGGGTCACCCATGACAAGAGGTCGAGGCGGCTTTGTTGGTAGAGGCCGCGGTGGTGGTGGAGGCCGTGGGCGTGGTGGACGCGGTGGACGTGGTGGCCGAGGAGGAAGAACCGGCGGTCGAAGGGACGATGAAGAAAACAAGGATAGAAACAGGGACCGAAACGAGTTCAACCAACTGGACCCCGATGAGCAGTCATTCGACGACAGCATTCGATTCGGCATGCGCTCCGAGTACAGACCATCCCTCACAATTGAATCTATCAACGAATTCGCCCCTGTTGCACCAACCACTATCTCCGGAAAGTCAGCCACCGTTCTCCAGAACCTAAGCGTTCTCGGTACAGCGGACCACGTCGGTGCGCCACATGCCTTCCAGGCTAAATACTACGCCTCCGAGATCGAGTCCAGTGGCATTCGCTTCTTCGCCGACCCAGAGGCTAAGAAGGCCGCCGAGGAGCACCTCCAAGAGAAACTCAAGGCCGAAGGCAAGGAGTCTACCGGCCCCATCATCACCGACGCTGAGGAGTCTATCCGTCAGGTCATCACACAGCGAGCTATCCAGGGTCAGCACGAGACACCCAAGTTCGCATCAGACCCCGTTGGAGTGTCCCGCTCATGGCATCTCCGATCTGAGACGTACTCTACCAACGACGTCAACTCATTCCAGACAAAGTTGACGTCTCTTCTGGAAAAGAAGGGCGCAGCTGGTGGTAAAGGTGGAAAGGCGCGCGCTTAAAAGAAATCTGTATTAGATCTTAGGATCAGTGTACACTTGTCACGATATGTAATACTACAAATATTCTGCATCTATCCTACAACCCCAGTCTGTGGATCTATAGTTGACGAATTGTCTGTGCCTCTTCCTGGTCAATCTCCTTCATCTTCTTGTCCTGTACCTTTTGCAGCTCCTTCTCAGCCTTCTTGACGATGTCAGGGAGAACAGTGCCTGACTTCTTCCAGTCCTTGAGGGTCTTTTCGTGTCGTGATCGAGCATTGCGGATGCGGTCCTTCCACTGCTGAACAGCCTCCTTGATTCGTCGCTCGACATCGTCCTTGCGTTCTAGCTCCACCTTGAGAAGAAGCTCAAGCTCATTGTCCTCTGATCGCTGAGGCTGCTGGTTGAATTCCTTGCTCGATTGAACCGCTGACATAATGGGCTTGATATATTCCTTATCGTTGACCAGTAGTGAAATAGCTCGACCAGATCGGGGAACAACCTGAGCAAGCTCTCGGAGGGGGAACGTAGCATCGGCGCCCTCCTCATCTTTGACAGCAACAGGTAGCGAACCCAAGTTTGTAGGGTTAAATCGTCCACCATGAATCATACCCGCCAGCTGAGTCTTGAAGTGTGCATCGATGGGTTGGTATGCAGCAATAACAGCTGTAAAGTCGAGAGGATCCTCTGGGTCGGGCATAGGCACCTTTGCGGTGTCATATTCAGCCTTGTTCATGGACCCCGCAGCCGCCTTCGCATTGGCAGTGTTGGGGCTGTTTGCAGGTGCCGTGATCTTGCGCTTCTTGAGAAATGAGGGAGATGTGCCGAATGCGCGAGGGCTGGCGGCTATCGAGCGGAGAGGAGCTGGTCTAGTTGACTGTCAGTCGATCAATTGCATGATTTAAGTGAGGTCGTAGAGAAACAATGTATGGCGGGACGTACCCCTCTGAGCGCACCAGCTGGCGCAGACAGGTCCTTAGAGGTGCATTGACTCGTGAGAGTGACATTGTAAAGAATGTGTGACAGATAAAGCAGTTTCGGGTATTTCGTAGGTCTTGGTGAAGATCGAAATTCCTGCACGACGTCAGTTTGATGGTGGGTTCTGCTAGTGATAAGATAAGACATACTATTCTAGGACAAGAGTGTAAGTGGAGGTGTTCCGAACATATCATCAGCTACAGAAACAGATGGAAGAATACAATGACATTGAAATTCAAATCGGGAAATGATGAGATTAATAACGTTTCTATTCTTCTCTGAAAAAAGAGGCGAAGAGGAAGATATTTCGTCTATTGTTACATGGCTATCCACTCAAGTTGTCCAGTTGACTTCAACAACTCATTGTTGAACAACAGCCCACAACTCAAAACCAATCGAGTTCAGACTTTGGCTCTCTTCAGAACCCTGAGCTGCTTTCTAGGTAACTGAATTCGACATGCATATGCATCTGGCCCCCACATTCAGTCTTACTACACCACCTTGTTAGTCTGCCCCGCAAAGACGTGGCCAAAAAGGATGATATGAGCGCTTCTTCCAAGACAACACCACATCACACACGTCTTTGATCGTGGCAGGGTTCGAACCTGCGGCCTGCTGCGAATTACATGCGAATGTAAAGCAGATGTGATAACCACTACACCACACGACCTGGTTAAGTTGGTGGTGTTTGTTGTGGAATATACGTGTTGCGCCCCGGGAGGACGAAGCACCACCACGTGTTCACCGATTGAGATATCACCGAAACAGCTGCGAATCACTAGAAACAAGTGATTTGGAAAGCTTAAATCCCGGAAAACTTATCGCTATTGCCGTCAGTCTACAGGCTGAGTTGACGATTGATGCTATGGGTATAATGGACCTACCAGACATCTTTCAGAGTTCAGCCATGGCAACAAAAGTAATCAATCAAGTAACTCGTAGTCAAATCAGTTTCAAGGGGCTTCTTACAGATTCAAAAAAGATGATGTGTTCGTAGAGATACTTTCATTGGCTTCAGCCGATCGTTCGCGCATGAGAGCCAAGTTATCTCGTCTCTTGAGTTTTTGACGGCTAGGGACTCTGGTATCCTGACAACTATATACACAGGATCTAACAATTATAGCATGCAGAACATAAACGCGCTCTTACTACATTTTCATACGGTAACTTATCTTTCGCGAATACTTGCCTATTTAGTCCATATGAACGGCCCGGTCAATCGTTAAAATATGGGGAAAGCTTGAGCAATTGCTAAGTTGGAATGCCGGAGTCAAAACTGCTTGAGGCTAATAAACGGTAGCAAAGACAAAAGATGCAATGCACTGACTCATTGTAAAAGAATTTCTCGGCGACTGGCAGTAACAGGCCGTGCCTCTCGTTACCGGTTCTGCCGGAGCCGATTTTGGTGTCCAGATTAGAGATGCCGGCTCCGGGACTTACCCCACACAAGCTCGGAAGCTTTAACAAGACGTCACCCCGCCATCACTAAACCAACTTTCGATGGCCATTACATTTCCTTTCATCGACAGTCAATAATTATAGCCTGGCCTTCTTGACTGCCGATATCTCCAATTGATTGACTGTGATATTCTCAATTGACAGTTTAAACAGTCAAGATGGCTCTACTTCAACGTCTTGTTGCTCCCTCGGCGCGAGGTGCGCTGCGACAGTCCCCAGCTATTACCTTGATGATTACGCGAAAGGCATCTAACGCCGCTCCTCCAAAGGTAACCAACTAACTGCTCACGGGTGACTTAGTTGGATACAGACTAATGTTCTTCAGCTCAAAGATCCCTCTCTTCTCAAGCAGGATGTCTGTTACGTCAACGGCGAATGGGTCAAGGCCAAGTCGGGCAAGACATTCAAAGTAAACGGTGCGCTCCAGTCTCTGCCGCTTATGCCATCGTGCACTAACAATTGTAGATCCCTCCACTGGCGACCTCATCGGTACATGTCCAGAGTTCGATTCCAAAGACGCTCAATTAGCCATTCAGGCAGCCGCCGATGCCTTCCCTTCTTTCCGCAATAAGACAGGTCGTGAGCGTTCTAAGCTGTTGCGCGCCTGGTACGACCAGATGACCGCCAATGCGGAGGATATCGCAAAGATCATTACATGGGAGAATGGAAAACCCATTGCTGATGCTAAGGGCGAGACAACTTATGCTGCCAACTTTCTCGAGTGGTTCAGCGAGGAAGCTCCGCGAGTATACGGTGATACGATTCCCAGTTCGGTTCCTGGAAATCGTGTCTGGACCATTAAAGAACCTGTTGGAGTCTGCGGTTTGATCACACCGTAAGATTGCCTGCCATTTACTTGGAGTTAGATGCTGACCTCCTTAGATGGAACTTTCCCGCTGCCATGATCACCCGAAAGATCGGACCTGCCATGGCCGCAGGATGTACAGTTGTCGCAAAGGCTCCCGCCGAGACACCCTTTACTTCACTAGCTCTCGCCGAACTAGCTCACCGCGCAGGAATCCCCAAGGGTGTCGTGAACGTTGTGACTTCTCACGAAAACACTCCTGAGCTGGGCGAGCTTCTTACTTCCGACCCCACCATCCGCAAGGTCTCTTTCACCGGTTCTACCGGAGTTGGCAAGCTTCTCATGAAGCAGTCAGCTGGTACTCTCAAGAAGCTCTCGATGGAGCTTGGCGGAAATGCTCCTTTCATTGTCTTTGATGACGCCGACGTCGATGCTGCCGTGACCGGAGCTATCGCCTCCAAGTTCCGATCTTCAGGCCAGACTTGTGTTTGCGCTAACCGAATCTACGTCCAGCGCGGTATCTATGATGAGTTCGTGTCCAAATTCACCGAGAAGGTCAAGTCTTTCAGCGTAGGAAACGGCTTCGACCAGGGTGTTACACATGGACCTCTGATCCACGATAAGGCGATTGACAAGGTCGAGGCTCATGTGAAGGACGCTGAGAAGAAGGGTGGAAAGATCACCATTGGCGGCAAGCGACTCAACGATCTTGGTTCCAACTTCTACGCCCCTACCGTCATCCGCGACATGACTCCCGAGATGGACATGGCTTCTCAAGAGACATTTGGACCTGTTGCTGGTCTCTTCCCCTTCGAGACAGAAGAGGAGGTTGTCAAGATGGCCAACAACACCGAGGTCGGACTGGCAGGTTACTTCTTCTCTCGCGATCTGGAGCGTGTACACCGTATCGCTGAGTCTCTTGAGGTGGGTATGGTTGGTGTCAACACTGGTCTCATCTCTGATGCTGCTGCGCCGTTTGGTGGTGTTAAGGAGAGTGGTTTCGGTCGTGAGGGATCTCTGTACGGTACCAGTGAGTACCAGATTACAAAGATGATTACATATGGAGGCATGGGTAAGCCTCTTCAGTCATAGGGGTAAGGATATAATAAAGCTTAGTTTATTATTTAATAAAGAATAAGGACGTCATAAGATTAGACCATGAGAACGTATCCAAGACTCTTGGCGTATAACTTGGCCGTCAAAAACTCAAGAGACGAGATAACTTGGTCATTCAACTACAACTTAGCGCAGCCTGGGACCCTTTGTGTCCACTACCCTGAAACTTAGAGACATCTTTTTAATACTTTTTAGAAAATGCTTATCTTTTCAAGCTAGATAAATAAATAGTATATAACAGTATGAAAGTTGTGCCTCATTGGGCCTCAAAGATTGTTTCTTGGTATCCCATATCATCCCAAACTCCAAACACCTCATGCTGATTAAGGATAGTAGTCCAGCCATAGACATTTTCCAGTCATTATCCCTCAATATTCATTCATCTGTATCTGGTCTGTTGTGCCCGCAGTGGCAGTTGGCGATCCAATGTGTGGAATGCCTGTGTTCGAGGAGTGTATGGCATCGCTTGAGCATCAGGTGTCTTCATGTTGTGCATTTCCCAAACACCTCTCTCCTTCGGCTCTGAAGTCGTGGATCCCTCTTCTTCTTCATCGTCGTCAGAAACATCGTTGATCTTGTTGGGAAGCAGAGCGTAGATTGAGAAGCCGAGGTTGCAGAGATAAACAGCGCTATGCAATTGTCAGTACAGTTCAATTTCATCTTCTTAAAGCGCAACTTACAGCATGTATACACACACCACAAGTGAGTATTTGGCAATCAGGCAGCTGCTGTACTTTCCATAACGCTTTGAGATGTCGCACCCAACACGGTAGTACCAAGCTACGGGTGCAGGATATCGTGGGTCGGCAAAGTCGGGTCCGATAGTTCCGTAGGTGCTGACAGTGTAGAGAGCGACCAAACTCAGGTTGATGAAAGTGGCAAAGATCGGGTACCAGCATCTCATGATAAATGCTGTGAGCTTGCCAAGAAGGAAGAAGAGCGAGATAACCGAGATGGCCACATTGAAGTCGGTAAAACTTGTTCATGTTAGACAATATTCATTTGATGGCCTTTCAAGGCAACTTACGTTCTTGTCCAGACGAGGGCAATCTTGGGCAGAGGTCGATGGTTGGCATATGCGTAAAGAATCATGGCAGGGTTTGAGTTGAGCGGAGGATCATGCTCCCAACCAATCCTCCACATGTCGCTTCGGTAAAGATCAGGCTGAGAGATGCCAAAGATGACCAGGGCGGGCACAACTCCGAGCAACTCAAGAATCAGCAACCACCATGTTGCCAGTCTCGCTGGACGGGGCCATTTCCGAAAGAGAATTTTATACGTCCGTGACTTTGCTGGTTTATCCATGCGCTCCTGAGATGAGCGGCCGAAAATGGGAAGCTTCATCTTATCGGAGTTGTATATCTGTCTGATCTTGTTTAGGTGCTGGCTGTTGTTTCGTTTGTCGTTGGCTGCTAGCGGAGCAGCTATAGTTGATTCCACATGCGATATCGTCGCAGAGCCTTATGAGTAGTTGAAGCTCTTCAAGTTTGTTCCTCGCTATGGCTGGCCTGCAGCTTTGAATTTCAGTTGAAGATGAAAAGAAGCCGTCCAGGTGGCCAGGTTGGGGGTGGGCAGCCGTTTAAGGGCCTTCAAGGCGGCCAGCAGAAGTGCGACGGATCGGCTGAAGAGGGAACTGCATACGAATACAGTAAACTAGTGAGGGGGCCGCAAGGGTTTCCCCAGCTGTGAGAGGCTCATGGCCTGTGAAGAAAACCGCTCTACCACTGCAATCAGTGTGATGCTGTGTGAAAAGGGCCTGTGAGCGGCAACCAAAAGGCGAGAGGCGGGCGTCTGCAGTGACACTCAGTATGCCAATCACTACCAGCATCTAAAGCGCAGCCAATGGTGTTGCAGAGCTGCTTGGCCATCACCACTCGTCTCCTCTGTTAAGCGCCCGGGTGGAATATGGTGAGATGCGCGATGCTGACGAGAGGGCCCGATTGGCTGGGCACGAGGTTGGAACTGCAACCTCATGAGTCTGACTGGCCAATCAGAATGCGAAGTGTATAGTTGAAGATGTGCCTCCAGAGTCCGAGTTGCTTTCACAGCAGGGATTTAAGCCGCCATCTTTTGCCATCAAGTGCTCGCAGATTCGAATCCGATGTGATCTTCCCGTCCGGAAGTACGGCTTGAACCGATTTTTGCATTGTATCCATATGTTGGTTCATGGCCAGTCTGGTCAAGTTTTAGCCGCCTGCTACTGTCTATCAGTCGAGTGATGGACGAAATGGCACCAGTTGTGATATTCAACATACAATCATCAGCCGTGAGTTGAACCATGAGGAAGGTCAAACCATTGCGATAAGACTTTGTATGAAGAGGATCCTGCCTCAGTCATCAAATGTGAAATGGGTCAGCTGGCGGCTAACTGTAGCAAAAATGACGTTCTTGCACAACCGTAAAGTCAAGAATTATACTTGGAATATCTCAGCTTAATGCATGTTGTCAATTCAGGCTCTTGGATCTCTTGTTTCTTCTTTTCTTTTTTCTGCGTGAGGGCATTCCCAGTTGTCCTCAGTGTTCCCAAGTTTGGGTTTAGATGCGTTGAGACCTCTGCACATCTGACCAATGTTCTGGCCATGGAAACAAATCAGAAGAGATTGCCTGCGGTCAAAAGCCCATGGAAAATTCACATTATCGACCAGAAGGAGATCATCAACACTTGTTGCAGCTTGCATACTTCCAGTACTCAAACGAATGACTGAGGAGACCCAGATCCTCACAGTTCTCGTGAATGCCAAGAGTCAGTGACTAAGCGAAATCACGAACGTAAAAATCCAAACTCAGCGAAAAGTAAAGAATGTACTTGAACCAGCCACAACGTCACATCACCACTTGGTGCGGTGGAAGCTCCGCCGTCACGGCATCAACGGAGTGGCTGAACGGGAACGACCCGTCAAAAGAATTGATTGATGACTGTATTTCAAGCAGTCAACCCAGTCAGTGGTCTCACCACAATCACCAAGCGATAGGATCCACACCGCTTCGGAATTGGGAAGTTCTGGGCGCTTCATGTGTTCTGTTCTGTACGTTAAAGCCGTGGGGGGCTCCAAGGCCAAGTCCAGGCTGAGCTTGAGCTATAGATCGGACAATTATTCTGCACAAAAGATACCATGTCGGCCGAACGAACTCTATTAGTGACGGATGATGAACCAGATATAACATTACGTACTTCGTGGATACCAGATGGTAAAGTTTCCGCTTCGGCTTGAAGTCCAATATCATTGTTCGGAGGCTCACTTCATGGGCATTTTCTGAAGCCAACATTCAAAGTCAGACTCTCTTGCAGCCAAGAACCAGGGGTCAGACTTCGAGACCGTGTTCTCTGAAGACGCTTGTGAACAAGTTGGATCTCTGACAGGGGGGTCCAACTGAGGACGTGCGACAAGGTGGGTTCCTTTTGAAAGCTCCCAAGGCTCAAAGCGTGGTAAAACAGACCGTTCTAGACCTCGCAGATCGTCATGGGTATTTCTTGATGTGGGAGAGTAAGTTCCACGCATCCGTTCCACAACCATTTTGCCCGTCGTTCATTGCTTTAGATCGGGAACTTTTTTTTTTCTCGCCCTTTTTTCTGGTTCTTTTTAGCTGCTCTCTTTTAATTAGTTGATGACACTCGCGTCCCCGAAGCTTGGGTTGGACGTCCGTTATCTTCTCTTTACGGATTCCCCTTTCTTGATATATGCGTACCTTGAGCTAGAGGTTAGGTTACAAACTGCGGCAATAAGAAATGCGTGCCTCGGTAGTTTCGTTTTGCTTTAACACCCCACCCCCTGTGAGCCTCAAAGACAGGTTTTACCAATGCCATTGCAGAGTCCCTCAGGGTCCTTCATTGAGGCTGTTTTGTTTGACTCTTGTGACAAGTCATTCAATAAGTGAAATGAGAATACAAAAGCTTCCAGTCTGTTATAGTCTGTGGGATTGAAAGGAGCGAAAGAACCAGCATCCTTGCATCGCATTGAAAGACCCTATAATGGCAGCCGAAGCAGCCAAGATCACTAATATTGGTGCCGAGAGGTTGCACCGATGGTTCCGCCGCCGTTGATGTTTATAAGAAACAGGGATCTTTGAAGGCATCGTGCATCTTCTGGTGTAAAGCTCATCCATCCGTCCGCTTCTCTGTAATAGCGTCCCATCTCGATAAAACCCGACGACGAGGTACGAATCACGCGAGAACAAATAGAGTCGGGATCTATTCGATACGATACGACGAGGATCGACAGAACAGGAAAAGAAAGGCCTGCGTCTGGTGAAGCTGAACCAGTAGCAGCCAAGATTTGCCAAAAGTCAAAAGCTTGTTCGAATGCCCATGTCTTTTTTGTGAGTGGTTGAAGACGGTCTTGAGCGGGGCGGACCAGGGCCGGTCTGATATCTGTTTGGCTTATTCTGTTTCTGTGCGCCAGAAAAGAGGCCGGTCGCATACCCAATGTGGAGACAGTTCAGATCGCGGATTATTTACGGATAGAGAGGGAGAGCTTCAGAACCAAATTCGTAGTTGGAGGTGTTTTGGCGAGCTTGACGCAGGTCCGCTGAGGTTTCAATTCGGAGAAGGTGGGTACTGGGCTGTAGAAGCTTCTGGGTGCTGTAGCCACCAGTGTTCCTTCCTTCTTAGGTTCTTTCCTTTCCCGCGTATTAGTCTTGGGTAGTTGTTGATATCAGCACCACAATCATGAGTTTTCGTCGGATTAGAACCCGGTCTGCAGGTACTCTGTACTGGACTGTAAAGTGGTCAGGTCCCCTGTCCAACTCCCCTGCAGAGTTCAAGACCTAGACCTCGAAAGCGGGTAGGTTATTTGGTGCCAAGCAAAAGGATATCCACTTGCAGGCCGCCGCACGCCAGTTCCCCGTCCTAATCTCCATAACCCCCAGCATGAACCCCGGTTCATCAGTTCCTTTGAAAGCCCATGAGTTTAGTTTGCTGTGCTTTGCTTTGCCTTGATGTGCTGTACTGCGTTGTATTGTGCGTGTTGCGCTGTTGTTACCTGTACCATATCTGTGCTTACTGATTCTCCATGCCCTAGCTGAAGCTGAGTTCGAGATGCGTTAGGAGATCAACGTTGATCTTTTCTACCTCTAGGCTAGACATGTCTGTCATAGATTCAATTCCCCCTTTTGTCATTATCAATAGTGGCTAGTCCCCTAATCCAAGTCAGTCTCGTGCTGTGTTGGTTGATTTGAATCAACGAACGACACTTAACATCCAATTCCGTTTTCCATTTCTTCTTATCCATCGTCCAGAGACAAATGCGGAGGAGTTCCTCTCCATACCTACTACCTAGGCCTTACAGACTAACAAGCAGTACTTATCTCAATTATTGCCACCTTTACCTTGCTGAATTGGACCTCTTCTCTTCAACCCTCTAATCTGCGTGTATGTAGACTTGCTGGCGTTGAGACATGACCTCTTTATTCTAATATCCCTTCTAGGCCCTCGTCCTCGGCTGATAAAGAAATCAATGGCCCTCTCTTTATCGACTATCTACTTCAGGGCTCCATAATCAACCACCTACTGTACCTACGGCTCTTTTTCCCGGTACTCGAAAGCCGCAACGCTACCTTAAATCTCATGCCAGGACCCGTCCTTTTTTGAACCCGAGTCCGCCACTCCGAAACCTTGAAGGGTTTCCGTCAAGTCCACAAGGTCGAATGCTTCCGTCAATTTACTTAATTATTTGGTATCCTCTCCGCTGTTGGTTTCTTTTGTTCCCCTTGATCGGTCAAAGCAAACAAAAGATATACATGCGTTGTTCTGCATCCCGTCCAATCTGAGTCACATCCTGCCCTGCCTGAAAGTGCCCTGAAGCATCCCCCGGACGATACTACAATTCTGTCCGTACAGCGCCGTGCAGCCGACCTTTAGCTGCGAATCCCCCTGCAACACATCCGTGTCCATTTCCATCCTCTGATCCCATAGTCTATCTCGATCCCCGTCACATTTCTTTCCCCTCCCCCCTTCGACCTGACATCGCAGCGGCGTTCTCACCATTCACTGTACTGTATTCACACTTACCTGGCTTGGTAAACTGCGCCGTGCAGAGGGTACCTGGCCGACAGACGACCCGAGAAAACCAGCACTGAACTGTCAGGTTTGTTGCTGTTGCTGCGCTGCACTCCGTCTCCCCACTTACGGTAACGGTACAGTACGGGCACAAGTTACAGTCAGGTCACATTCATTCAGCCAACCACCCGCTGTCTCCCACGCGTACGGTACAGCGCTACGCACACCCGACCTCACGGGCACGCCCCTCAACCAGGTCGCATCTCGATCTCTTGCTGGCCGCTGCGCAAGGCCCAAAGCCACTAGGTGCCAAGGACTCGCAGTCCCTCCGGGGCTTCGATTCCGTCCTCTTCTCCAGGCGCCTTCATGCAGCAGCTTTCTAGTTTCAATTCTCCCTCATCTCCTTCTGCCTCTTCGAATCGTCCTAAAGCAGACTCTGTCAATCAGGAAGAGGAGGGTCAAAAGAAAAATCAACAGCAGCAGCGTCATCAGAACCATCCACATCGCTATTTTGCTTCTACCTCTACTCCGGCTGAGGTACCCACATTTGCAACTTCAACTACAGCCACAAGCAGCACTACTAACACTGAGCTTAATACCAGCGCCTCACTTTTTGCTGCTGCGAACAACGCTGTTGGAAGGGCTTACGACAGAGTTGCAGCATCTGGCAGGACCACCAAAGACTCCCGTCGAATCTCAGAAGTACCAGCATGGCGACAGGACCTTAACCTACCCAACTTGGCCTCCATCGTGCCCTCGCCCGACTTGGTCAACTCTTTCTCGACAGCTTCGACTACCGGCGCTATTCACCAGTCGAGTTTATCTACGGCCGGTAGTCCGCGAGGTCCTAGCGCGTTTACACGAGGACTCCCACAGACCCCAATTCCGGCGAAGCGTCCCTCCGCCCCGACAAGAGGTGAACCCGTCATGCACCCGTCACCCATCAAGAAAGCCCGCACCGGGGCATCACCACCTCGCAAAGTCGAACTTCCTAACAAAACCGCCAATCTTGATCCTTCAGCACGTGGAAAGCAACAAGGCCCCCTCTCACCCCTCTTTTTCTCCCACACGCCGGCGAGGCATGTCCATCGTCCGGCTAGCTTTCCCACGGCAGATCCTGCTGTTTCTATGCTTTCACGTATGCGAGAGGACCCGGCTGGCGGAGTGACAACGTTGAAGTTGCCCCGTGCAAGTGTAAACTCTGTTACCCCTGGTAGATCAGAAAGCACTCCTGGCAGTTGGGGCTCTTCAATGGATGTCCCGGCTCACACTGCAACTCCAGACAGTCGCAGTCTGCCTCCGGGGCTACAGATGCTACAAGGTGTGGGAGTAATTGAATTCCTGGAGCAGGACGAGAGGCCTACTTTTTTGATAGACCTGGATAACTCTGCCAACACTGGTCGTGCTGGCTTACATATCCTATACTACAATGCTTCTCTACGTGGGGCACATGAAGTGCTTCAGTACCTATCCGTGGACCAGGAGGATACAAGCACGGAAACTGATTTTGGCCGCTTCAAGTCATGGATTATGACACCGCTCAAAAGCCGTGCATCGACCGACGGCTCATCAACTCACTTTTACGCTGGTATCACATGGACCCTTTCAACATTACGACGAAGGTTTCGCTTCGTCAGCGCTCATGCCAGCTTTTCCACTCCTCGACCCAATTCTACACTACCACTTATTGATGAGACAGCTGCTTCAGAAACGCGGAGTGTCGGACAATCGCCGCGGATGCCAGTCACTCCTGACGCCGAGCTCGTTGATGCGCCTGACTATTTTGGTGACGCTGAACCTCTTGATACTAATTTTGATACACGGAATCCCGATGTTGATACAGTTATGGAGGGAGGTGAACCAAGATTACATCCCGACGATTTCACAAATCAGGTCTTCCAATCGCAGCCCGCACCAAGGTCGATATTCGATTGGACAAGAATACCCGTATCGGATTCACTTCCTCCTCACATTAAGTTTGCCCGATCTGTAGATTGGGCGGCGACTCCTCTGGGACCCATCGAGGATTGGCCCGCGGACCTCAGATCCATGTCTAATCTCATCATGGGCAGCCCACACCCCGCTGCCATGTACTGGGGCCCCCAGTTTGTGATCATCTACAACGAAGCTTATCTGGACCTAGCTGGTCAAAAACACCCCAAGCTGATGGGAGCTTGCTATATGGATGCTTGGCCGGAGATTTGGGATGAAATCAAGCCTGTGTTTAAGAGCGCGCTGGAATCTGGTCAAGCAACAATGAAGCATGAAAATCAACTTTTCATTAACCGACATGGATTTTTGGAGGAAGCCTTCTTCTCCTGGTCTATTGTTCCCCTTGTAGACGGCAACGGCGAAATTATGGGACTTTACAACCCTGCTTTCGAGAACACTCGCAGACGGGTCAATGAGAGAAGAATGCTCATGCTTCGCGAGATCGGCGAGAGAACAGCTGCAGCCACCACTGTTTCAGGCTTCTGGCCTCAGGTACAAAAGGGACTGGAATTCAACGAGTTTGATGTGCCCTTTGCTTTGATTTATTCAGCAAGGGAGGATACAGAGAGCGAGGTTTCTTCATTACATTCTGGCAGTTTGATTCACTCACCTCAACTAGTCCTCGAAGGAAGTCTCGGTGCCCCAGAAAATCATCAAGGGGCACTCACGCACCTCGATATGCGGCAATCCGACGATGGCTTTGCACCTTACATGCGTCAGTCTATGGCTGCAGGCGGTGTTCCCATTGTCCTATCCGAAGCAGACGGCACTCTTCCCATGCACTTGATCGACGGTCTTCACTGGAGAGGGTTCGGCGACCCCTCAAAAACGCTTGTGATTTTCCCGGTTATCCCAACTACTACAGGCGAATCTGTCATTGGATTCATCGTCATGGGCGTCAACCCTCGCCGACCTTACGATGACGATTACAAACTATTCATTCACCTTTTGTCCCGTCAGCTCGCCACGTCAATGGCATCCGTGGTCCTATTCGAGGAGGAAATCAAACGCGGCCAGAGAGCTGCTCGCCTTGCTGCGCTAGACCGACAAGAACTTTCGATGCAACTGTACCTGCGTACACAAGAAGCCGTGGAGAGCGAGTACAGATTCACCAGAATGGCCGAATTTGCTCCTGTGGGTATGTTCATCGCCAATTTTGCAGGTAAAATCAACTATTGCAACGACATGTGGTGGCAGATTTCCAGGCACTCCAGATCCGAAGACTCGGTAGATACTTGGATGGACAGTGTTCGAGATGAGGACCGGCCGGCGCTGGAGGAGGCTTGGGACAAGCTGCTTAGGGAAAAGGTGACCATTTCTGTGGAATTCCGCTTCAAGTGCAGTCAACAGAGCGACGGGAACACAATCGACACGTGGGTTCTCATGAGCGCCTATCCGGAAAAGAATCAAGAAGGCAATCTCAAGCTCATTTTTGGTTGTATCACCGATATCTCATCTCAGAAGTGGGCAGAGAAGGTACAGAATGAGCGACGTGAAGAAGCAGTCGAAATGAAGCGTCAACAGGAGAACTTTATCGATATCACGAGTCACGAGATGCGCAATCCTCTTTCTGCGATTTTGCAATGTGCCGACCAGATTGCAAATAACATCACGGTTTTCGACTCACACACCATCAAAGCTGATGTAGAGAATTTGTTGGACGGTTGTCTCGATGCTGCCAACACCATCAACCTTTGCGCAAGCCATCAGAAGCGCATTGTTGACGACATTCTGACATTGTCCAAATTGGACTCTAATTTGTTGGCTGTTACGCCTATTGATGAACAGCCTGTTAGGGTTGTGCAACGAGCCTTGAAGATGTTTGAGTCGGAGTTGGTGGCCCATGACATTGAATTCGAATTCAATGTCGACCAGAGCTTCGATCATTACGGTATCAAGTGGGTGAAGCTTGATCCGTCAAGATTGCGACAGGTTCTGATTAATTTGATGACAAATGCCATCAAGTTCACGCAGGGTCGTGAAAAGAGAGCCATTTCTGTCAGCCTTAGCGCTTCAAAGCATGTGTCTGAGGTGACCAGAAAGGGCATTACTTATTTTGATCAAGTTGATCATCAACGTGCTTCGGTCACCGACATCAACAACACGGACGAGTGGGGATATGGTGAGGAAATTAACATTCACTGTACTGTTGAGGATACTGGTCCGGGATTGATTGAAGAAGAAATGAAGCTTCTCTTCCAGCGATTCCAACAGGCGACACCACGAACACATGTCCAATATGGCGGTTCAGGACTAGGCCTGTTCATCTCTCGTATCTTGACTGAGATGCAGGGCGGTCAGATCGGCGTTACATCTCGGCGTGATATTGGCAGTAGCTTCAGCTTCTACATCAAGTGTCGTCGTTCTCTAGCCCCTCCTCCTGACTTCGAGGAGGTTACGCCATTCAAGATCGCTCGAAAATCACACGCTCCAGGCATCCCACAGAAGCCTGAGCTCACCCGTCAAGTTTCCAAAACTGCGACGACGACAACAAGCGAAGAAACAACCCAGCTTTTCGACGTATTGATTGTGGAAGACAACATCGTGAACCAAAAGGTTCTTCAACGGCAGTTGCGGAACTGTGGCAACAATACCTTTGTTGCCAACCATGGCAAAGAGGCTCTACAGACTCTCGAGCGATCAAGATTTTGGGCAGGAAAGGAAACCGAAGGCGTTGATATCTCTGTCATTTTAATGGATTTGGAAATGCCTGTCATGGACGGAATGACTTGCGCCCGAAGAATTCGGGAGTTAGAACGAGAGGGAACGATTGTGCAACATATCCCAATTATTGCAGTGACGGCTTATGCTCGACCGGAACAGATCGAGAGTGCAAAGGCTGCAGGAATCGTAAGTTGCTACTGAAAAGAACATATGCATACGGCTTACTAACTCTTGCCCTAGGACGATGTCATTTCCAAGCCTTTCCGGATCCCTGAGCTTTTACCAAAAATCGAGGAGCTTGTTGGCAAATACAAAAACCTTTCAGTGTCTGCTTGATGCTGTAGATAGCTTGTCTCACCGATCGACTCACCCGATACACTGGCCAGGATTCTCTTGGCTTAACGAACTTAACGAATCTTTCGACACTCGTGGCTAGGCACGGTCTTCCCTTCCGATATAATATCTTGACTACCACATACAACATTTTATTCTATTATTCGGCTATACGTAGCATCTGCTTCATATTCGTTCTGGCGTTTTTAAAGGGGGAAAGAGACCTTGGAATGGTTTGCGGGATGGCGAGCCCGCGAGATTATTTGACTGTAAAATATGGAAGCGACATTTCTGTTTGGGCCCTCGAGTAAGAGTGAGCACTTCTCGGGGCGAGTTACATGGGGTTCAAAAACATTTTTGGAGAGGGATTATACTTTGAGCATTCTCACGAAATACGATAGAGGATAAATATACCGGCGTTGCTAGGGCTGGTGGATGCTGGTTGACTGATATTTCTGGACAAGACATGGACCGGTGTTATACCTGGCTTACCTTGCTTGTATACAATGATCTATGATCAAGATAGTTACGGCTTTCATGTGCATATAGCTAGACAAGATCTGTCCTTTGTCAACAATATTACATACTAAGTCACCACACACATAAGACTTCTCAAGTAGCGTGAACAAACTTCAAATGCTATATCATTTGCTCAACCTGTACAGCATTATACCATTCAAGCTTTCATGAGAGCGAGGCAACATTTCGGTTGCTTTGTCTGGCACCATTAAAGGATGAGAATATGGGTTCCATCAAGATACATCATAAAGATGTGTTTAGATACATGGACACAATGTATTAAGCTCAAGCAAGTTCACAAGTAGACATCAACAAATTTATTCAACACGCAGCAGTTGTATTATTAGGTATTAATTATCTCCATTCCGGGTATCAGACAAGAAAAGACAAGAAGCAAAGGCGCGGACAAGCCAACTCATCAAGGTCGGCAGCCCATGATAACAGTTTTTTTGTGTTTTTGTGATATCAGTTGGCAGATATCACTTTTCTCAAACATCCTCCTCTCCTCCGTTCATATTCAGTAACTTAGCTATGGAAATTGGTATCAGTGAAGCAGTCTCGACAGGGTATCTCGGTATCTTGTGAAGAAATGCAGATCCATCCTTCCATCCCCAAACCCTTTCAATGCGCGTGTTGTATGGTGGTGTGGGATTTTTGTTTCATTGTAGTGAGTCGTAACTTTCATCGCCAAGCCCTCTAGGCGGCGGCGGTGACAACGGGAGCAGGGGCAGCGTCCTTAGGCTTCTCAGCCTCAGTAGGCTCCTCAATCTTGGGGGCCTCATCGGTCTTGGGCTCCTCGGCCTTGACCTCGGTGGGCTCCTCCTGGACGGTCTCCTCCTTGTTCTCCTCACGCTTCTCAGCGGGCTTGGGAGACTTGCCACGGATAGTGTTGCGGAGCTTGGAGAAGGGAGACTCCTTCTTCTCACCCTCAACGGGGGCAGGGGACTTGTCACGCTTGCCGAAAGCGAAAGGAAGAGAAGACTTGCGCTTCTCCTTGAGGTCCTTCTTGGCCTCAGGGGCGGGAGAGGTAGCGGCGGCAGCCTCGGTGGTCTCAGTGGGGACGGTGGCGGGGTTAGAGACATCGACGGCGAGAGGAGTGGTGGCCTCAACAGGAGGGATCACAGGAGCAGTGGTCTCGGCCTCAGCAACATCCTTGGGGGCCTCAGGCTCAGTAGGCTTGAGCTCGGGTGTCTTCTTCTCCTTCTTGGAGAAGACGTTGCCGAAGAAGCTGTTGCGCTTGATGGCGGTGGGCTTCTCCTTGGGGCTCTCGAGGGGCTTCTCCTCGGTGGTGGCAGGGACAGCCTCAGCGGGGGTCTCCTCAGCAACCTTAGCAGGCTCCTCGACAACGACGGGGGCAACAACGGGAACCTCCTCGACAGGCTTGGCAGGCTCCTCAACCTTAGGGACCTCCTCAACAGCGGGGGTCTCAGCGGCAGGGGTCTCAACGGCGACCTCGTCGGCGTTCTTGGTCTCGGCCTCCTTCTTGACCTCCTCCTTCTTAGCCTCCTCCTTCTTGCCGAAGCCGAAGAAAGATGTTCGCTTGCGGCTAGCAGATCGGCGTTTGGGCTCCTCGGGCTTGACGTCCTTAATCTCCTCCTCCTTAGCGGCCTCCTCAGCGACGGGAGCGGCCTCCTCGGTAGCAGGGACGGCGACAGCGGTCTCCTCCTTAGGGGTCTCAGCGGCCTTCTCCTCCTTCTTAGCAGGGTTGAAGCTCTCGAGGGTGGCCTTGTAGGTCTCAGACTCGGTAACAGTGGAGGCAAGCTCCTTAGCCTCAGCAATCTTGAGCTTCAGCTGAGCAACCCAGTTGTCACGCTCAGCGGTGTTGGAAGCCTTGAAGGTGTGCTTGTTGCCCTTGGCAGTGAGGTGGAACTTGTTAGAGCCGTCGATCTCGGGCTCAGTGGCATCAGCCTGCGGGGATATGGTGGTTAGCTCGCTGCGATATGCCGGCAGTTGAGGATTTGGAGAATAGTGGGTCCAAGACTTACCAGGCTGATGACGCCAGAGGGGTTCTTCTTGTCACCAACGAAGAGAAGACCCTTGCCAGTCTCAGAGGCCCAGGCGATGTTGGAGTGAGCAGTCTCAGCGGACTTCTCGCTCTTGAGGTAGTGGGAGAGAGTCTTGGGCTCAACGGCCTCAGTGCCGAAGAAGAAGAACTCCTTGGTGGGGATGAGGTTCCTGCGGGGGTGTGCGGTTAGCGTCTTGTTCCTGTATAGGAGATGCGTCTGCAGTCAACTGCTTTCAGTGGCATATCGATAGGACGATTTGCACCTTTGGCATCGGACTCATTCGCATATGGACTTCTACTTACTTGGGGAAGCTCAGGCCCTGAGCCTTGTGGTTCAGGTGACCCTCCTCGATAGGCTTGGCCTCATCCTCCTTCTTCTCCTCCTCGGTCTTAGCAGCCTCCTCAGCAGGCTTGGTCTCCTCAACGGGCTTCTCCTCGGTAGCGGGAGCGGTCTCGGCGGCGACAACGGGTGTCTCCTCGACAGGCTTGGTCTCGGCGGGAGCCTCAACAGCAGGGGCGGAGATGCCAGTGGTCTCAGGCTTGGTCTCCTGGGGGAGCTCGATGTTCTTCTGTTCCTCGGCCATTTTGAAAGATTCTGGGGGTATCAAATGAGATTGGGTATCACAACAAACAAAGACGTTGGTATAAAAAAGGAAAGAAAAAAGGAAGTTAATCCAGAAAAAAGGCGTGGGTTTCAGATGGAGCTGAAGAGCAGGTAGGGGAAGGAAGAAAGAGGGAGAAGATGTAGGGAACGGGGAGGCTTGGGGTACTTATTGTTGCTCTCTCGCTGTGAAAAAGGGATCAGAGCCTGCTCAAGCAGAGATGGAAAATGTACCTACCAGACTCAGGGTCACACTCAGTGAACAGGTCTAAACTGACTACGTGGGTCAGGGCGGGGCGTGTGCAGAAGCGGGCGGGAATTAGGGGGGAGTGAAGAGATTAAAGACCGGGTAGGGCACTTTAGGGGAAAGATGACTGTCAAGTTTTCTGTGGACCAGTTAAACTGTTGAGTATTTCGTAGTATCAAACAATACTGTATTGTACTGTCTGCCGTACGAGGAACTATCCATGTTGCAGTTGTGCTTCACTGCTAGTGTATAGTGTTTCTGGATCTGATATTCCTCACGAGGCTATTCACAACTATCCTCTCCTCACCGTGTTCTGTTCTACGGAGTCTCTGATTCCCAGACCACCTGGCACCGACGGACGATCTCCTTGGCTAGCCTGATAGGTAGATTTTCATTAGCTACCCTCGCGTCAACTCGCCGGTCATTGCAGGGGCATCCTTCTCATCTCCTCCATTGATATTGGATGACAGTCCATCTTTCGAGATACACTATATCGATCTGGACGATAAGGATTAGCCTCCGCTCATTGCTTATGCGGCTCTCCAAAGATGTACATCCTTCATCTGGTTCCCCAGCAACTATTACTCAAGTTTCAATGTCTCTCCTCAACCAATTCTAAAATATCCTTCCATCCAATTTTTACTCCTTGTTGTTGCTGGGTGATGCCCTGGTCTGTGCTGCATTAAACAAGTGGAACTAATATTGCAGATGCCCCATCGACCTGCCGGCTACCAGTGGATTTGGATTGACTCTACTTTAGCGACCAACGCTAGCCGCGGACAAAATTGCTGTAGCAATTCAGGGCCCACGTACTCGACCGTACCTTCCCACGCCCAGACGGTACCTTCCTTCCCATCGAGTAGTTGATCAGACCTTCCTGCCCTCTACCGTTCCGTCCAGTCGACAGTCAAGTCAAGTCAAAGAAGGAACTCACCGTAACTCCCGTTTTGGCCCCATCAATAAACCACACGATGTCTATTCTCCTGCTTCAGATCTCATGTCAAAACACCATCGCCTGAAGCACCTACCACGCAATACATGCTGCTGTCTATCATCCTAACGGGCAATTCCGGCCCCTTTCGTGATCTCCAAACCCCAATTTCTCCAGCCTGGGACTCACGACATCGATCACTGTTAACGATAGCGTGGAACATCTTCTCCCCAGCGCCTTGGCTAATTGAGCTCATCTACAGAGGCCTGTGCAACTATCAACACTATTTGATACTAGCTGGGTCTATCGAGCCCCGTTGTTGAATACGGAAATCCTCCCTCGATTCCAATTACCCGTATCAAATACGGTTTTGCTTCCATGGAACTCGTGTACTATATCGAAAACCGTGCCAAGCTACACACGCCCCATCTCTCGCCCTGACTCAATCGTGCGGGTCTGTATTCAAGAGAAAATAGAAGGCACCCTTCGCTGTTTCTTGCCCGCTGATTTTCTTTTCTAGACCAGTGCAGGGTCTCGAAACGATGTTCAATATCGATCTCCAAGCCGCCTTTTCCCCCCAATCACCTGCAGGATTTATCTCCACTCTGCCGAGCAATCTTGCCTGGCATTTGACCTCCTCGCGCTTCCCTGGGATTGCAATAACGGCAACGTATCCAGAGCCATGTGCGCTTTCACACATGCAGGTCTTGCTTTTTATGACTTGGTGGCTCGTCGTCTGGGCGGCTGTCTCTCTTCTTGCGGGCTGTGTCTTTCACCTAAGGAACTCATCCACCAGACATACCTATTGGCTCCTAATAATAAAAACAATCTGCCCAACTTCAAGGATCCTGCGCAAACCCCAATCAGCGCCCAGCATCCATCCACCTCCTGTGTCTGGCCCTTGCTGTCCTAGTAAGAGAGCTCTGGCTTCTTTCCGAACTACCCACTAAGTCCTTGTTCTTGGTTTCTCGCTTGAGCCCAGTGCCGACGTCTGCACCGTGCCCATGCGGCCAAGATCAACTCGGTTGGCATGGGTTAAGGTGGATCACCATTTGGAACAGAACCCGAGATGATGTTGTTATGCCAGATACAGCGTTTCGACAAGTGGCAGTCTTGACACGCTGCACAAAGGTTGTCTACTATCTTGTGAAATGCATGACCATGTCTTTGTTTGGCCCGTTTGGCATCTTGGCCCTACTGTGCTTCCTTGCACCTTGCTCTCAACTCAGACGAGTCGGGCTGCTGGTCTAGTCTGTTCAGATCTACCATGAGGCTCTCTTGTCTCATGTTGGGACAATAGCTCCCGTGAGAGCATCGCCGCAGGTCAAAAAACGCGTTTCACACGATTTGATGCACACAATGCTGCGTTGATGGTCATCCCTGTTCCGTCTTGGAGACCCCCAAGTGTCAGGTCAGGTCATATCAGGTCACGCTTCAGCTACCCGCAGAAGCGTCATCCTCCGACAAACGCCCTGCTCCAGTAATATCATGAGTCAACCCTCCAACACGTCGTGGCTACGGGAGCCGGCCATGACAGAAACTCTACCGGGCACACCATCAAGCAAGAGCAAGTTCATGTGTAGAATCTGACAGTTCTCGATCCATGATTTCTCTCAGGTCTTCCATGGAAAAAAGTTCAAGCAATTATTGAACCAAACCGGTTTCAAGCCCAAACATGGCCTTATGGCGGCTGGACACTAGCGAAAATGTCGTATTAAACAGGCTCCGCTTGGTGCCCTAACTTGAGATGCTCTGGCGAATCAATCAATACGGTCAACTGAAGCAAGGGACTTGACCCCATAAAAGATACAAAGCCATGCACGAGAGGTACCTCGCTGGACATGTGCACAAGAGCATGCTTTTTGTTTCCCAAGATAGTATCGGTACCTTACTTTGACCGATAGACCCGCATCTACTGGTCTTCAAGACCCTTATTCGCCTGTCATTAAGCTCACTCACTTTCTCAAGATGGGAGAATCACAATAAAGCACAGGAATGCTACCCTAGAGACTGGCCCAATTTCATCTGGATGAAATTCTGAGAACAGCAAGCCGCCTTGGTATGCCTTGAACAGTCAAGAGCTACCATAAGTGCTTCGACTTAGACGTACAGGACGTCAACGATTCCCACACCCGCCGTATTCCTTCAGTGCCAACACAACGTTGACGTTATACCCATTGACAATCGCATTACAATGACACAATTCGGCGTTGCGACACTTGCATTATGGCAGCAGCCACTTAAAAGACAATCCCACAATCAAGTACAAATAGTATTAAGCTATGGAGTAACCCCAGGTGTAGCTCACACGATCGCACTTCTCCCTCGCCGTGCGTTCAGGTGACTCGAAGCTCAGCTGCCACTTTAGCTAGTTCGAGCATAGTTCTTTTGACCACTTGGGAATAGTCGGGCAGCCAGAGCCGCGATCACCAAGCCAGTTTGGGCGATTCAACACCCTGAAGCCTCCGCCAGAGGACCGGCCTCAAGATTGCAAATACTGATGCCCATTCCTCCATGCCCTTGACTCAGGCATTCCGAAGCTACTGTTACGTGTTGTACTACTGGAAGTTAGAAGCCTTACTGATGAGACACCTGTTATTGTACTCAGCTGCTAGGGTGGATCAAAATAGGAGAGACACAACAGCCTGCAAACAATACATACACATCGACTTACTCGCGGGGCTGTTAAGCGGCACGAGTGGCATGGCCAACCTCAATAACAGACAGTATGTGTTCACGTTGGCTTACTCGAAGGTGGCTTAATTAGACAGGAACCATGACAATGGCTACCACAAAAGTTGATGGATTGGGGAGAGCCAAGAAGTCTGGTTCCCATTTGGACCCTTATCTTTATTCAAAATAGCACTTGGGGCGTTACAATTTGGTCGATGTATTCTCTCACCGCGCCGTCTTTTGTTTGATCTACCAGAGGATCAAAGAGGTGCACGCCAACAAAAGAGAGAGATGATGGTCCCCAGTGCACGACCATGATCACCATACACGGTCCGCCTTCGGTGGACAATGCAATGCAAATGAGGTCCACATGCCCGTCAGCGCAACCACAACTACGACCACGTCCACCCACAAGCAATGCTGGTCTGTGGGACCAACCCTGCAGCCTCTTTGGCGTCTAGTCTAGGCGTTCAAGCATTGCAACGTGAGGGTTACGGAAGAACAATATCTTGTTGAGCTTGATCCTCAGCGTTCATGACGGTTTCTTTTCTCGCTTCAACGGTGTTGTAGCATTGCCCCTTGGAACGCCGGAATAGGACCCGAAGAATACCTATCGGCGTTGGGTTCGGTTCGACTGATGATGAATGAATGAATTTTACCCGGGTCACACCGACATTCTCTAGGCTTGAGATTCTACAATCTTTTCATCCCTGAGATGGCTGATCACTCATCGGCCGATGGTACCTGAGTCTGTCGGCTTTAGAATTTAGGCCCTGGTCCTTTTGATTTCGCGGCTGAAAAAGTCGTCGACTTTTCCAAGTTTATCTGTGCCTGGGTATAGTTGCTTGTTTCACGCCTGATTAGTCCTTTATCGAGATATGATTTGTTCTTTTTTTTTCTGTGATGAGGCGAGTTGTGATGTTGAAAGATCAACTCAGAGCCGTTGCAACGTCTGGCCTATTGGATTTCATCTTGGCGACCATGACTCATTTAATGCTGCGTGGCTATTGTCTTCCTTGCAAAAAGAGCCGCTCAAGAAGCCCAAACCATGCGTGCTCTAAATGACTACTCGCATACATATTTTCGGATTCTGTCAAATAACAAGCTGGGGCAGTTCCACAAGATGATCTTATTTGAGATTTTATGCGACCGTGCAATTTAACTCATCCTAGCGGCCCTTTGTTCACTGGGTGGGATTGAGATCCACCTATTCTTGGTGGCTAATGCGAAGCTTTTCTGAGTCGTCGTGATCCAACCCGTGATTCTTCAGCCTCGGTCGGATACGACGATACGGTCAAAGGATACGGGTGCGTTCCTGAAGAGCCCGTTTTGATGTTTGGTGGCCAACTTCAAACAGTCCGTTCCGCTATGTTTGATCATGTGTCGTTCACAAGCTTTTGTCTCATGCGTTGGGCGCAACGGTACAGAGTACTCGTACTATCTGCTAAGTTACTGTACTGTACTGGCCGCCACCGTTTCGAGTCATATGATTCGACGTTGCAGGATTCGTTATTCAACGTCGTCTTCACGCACCGGCGATCCTTGAGTAGCGGTATCCGCGTCAAGGATATTTCGACATAGTCTAGTATATAACACTGAAGAAGATTTGCTATCAGATGCCGTCCCGTGGAGCAGGGGGTTTCAACGAGTCCCTTATCTCGGCCATCAAACCTGGCGTGAAAGGATCCGTACAGCTGATGACTTTCGAGCCATCCATCCATCTTGAAGCCAAGGCGAGTCGTCACAGATGTGGTATTCTACATAGCTCTTCTTTGTTGAAGATAGTAGCCATAAGAAACCGAAGCCTCCGTTTGCATGACCTCGTGCTCATGCGTGCCATGATACACACGCAAGCAAGCAACCTTGGTAAACCGCTTATCCCGCTGTGTTCTCGAATTGGTCGAGTCGCCGATATGTGGTTTCCATGCCGGACTGGACTGTCACACTCTGTTGATCCCATCTGTCCTAGGGCAATGGCGTATCGTCTCGTCTGGACCTTATCCTCGTCGAGAAACAAAACGTCGATGCAGGACCCCGCAGTCATGCAGATTGGGCCACGCCACGCCACGGTCATAGCTAGCATGGCCATGTGCGCCATGTGCCCACCTCTTTGACATTGACGACACCCAATGCAAAGCTTCCGGGACGGGCTTGTCTTGTCCTTGTTTCCATGGCTTTGTTAGCTGATGGTGTGCGGGACCCTGGTTCAGATTGGGTGTGAGCCAACACGACTTTGGGAAAAAATCACTGACTGGCTGGCCCTACAATACACCACTTTTTCTGTGTCCGGCATGTGAGTGCCTGCGTGATAAGGCAGGGTTTTTGCGAGCTTGCTTGATTCGATGTGAAATGAGGTACTAAGCGGGGATTTCTACGTCTCCAAGCAACTTCCTTGTTGTCTGTTTTCTATTACTTTCTTGATTTTCGACTGGGTGTGAGATCTTCGTACCGTTGCCTGAATTCATAGCAGAATACATTAGCATTCTTTGCCGCACCTCGCTCAACATGCCACTTGCAGAATTGGACGTGCATGTGATAGTCAAGTCGAGGAGTGTAATGCAAGGAACCGTGTACTGCCGGAGGTGTCATGGCTTGCTTTGTTCAGACGCCTCGTAAGAATCATGTTGTACCCAGATCTGATCTGACATCAGTAAGCATGCCGATTGACGCACGACTGTCCTTCTACATGTCAGCTATGATAACGACATGAGTGAGGTCTTTGTCTTTCACATTTTGGGTTTCCAGTATCCAGTATCGTAACCATGAGGCCGGCATTGATATCTTTTTGGCTTCATGCGGTCCACTTTGGCTTACAGCCTCCCAGAAAGGAGGACCCTCTTCCGTTGTTTCTTGTCTTTGGACAAATGTCTTCGATTGGAGCGCATCGCTTGTGTGCTTTGAGTTGTAAGTTGTTGTCTGAAAGAGTGCCTATGGATGGCAATCCATCGTTCTGCGCAAAGTGTTGTGTTGAATACTGACGGGTTTGGTGATTCGGGAACCTGGCCGCCTGTGTCTTGAGCATCAGAGTCTTCTCTTCCTTCAATTCAGAGAAGGTCTGGCTGAAGAGTATCTTTAAGCGTTGACATGGCGATATAAACGTCTAGTTAGGTTCGAGGTAGTATGTTGTGTATCTTGGTTTCGCGCCTTTAGACGTAGCTGAGGTCGAGTTGTAAGAGAACTTGTCGAGACAGGATAAGAATCGAGTACAAATACCAACACAAAGACTCATGAGGTTTCTGATTCGTTCAAAATGATATCGGGGGTTCGAAAGGGGTGCGATTCGGAATAGTTGGCCAAGGGGGTATTTTGACGGGAGGTAGAGATCAGTTGACCGCCATCGTGAATTGTAGACTCGGATGTCGAAAGAACTCAATGAAAGTTCCCAGATGTGGTTGAAATGGTTCTTTGAATCTATAGCAATGGTCTTAGATAGATGTCTCTGCAAGGGAGAGTTGCGGGTGGTTTGATCGTCTGGTGGGCTTGCGTCTGCAGTCTGGTCAGCGTTTCAGGGGTTAGTAGTAGTTGTTGTTTTGGAACTTGGATGCTTATCACTATAGAAGGTCAAGCTTGAGATTCTTGTGTCTATTAGAGGCAATACATCGTTGAATGACGTGGTTGAAGAGGGCGCGACCTGGAGCAATGTCGTCGCTGGTAAAGTTGGTAGGGCGATCGCGATGTCTGCCGCCGAGAGAGATATTGACCGCGAAACTTGCAGTATGGAGTTGAAAACAAGCAGAGGTGATTTAGGATGTATTTAGAAGCAAATAGTGTAGTAGTGATACGGTGCTTTCTTGTGTTGATGCATGGCTGAGATGATAGAGTAAGGTTGATGGGTGTTGACGATGGCTTCGAAACTCGGAACTCCAACCCCCTTCCTTGAATCGCTAGAACACGACAGTATTGTTCAGGTCTTATTAAATATGGTCATGTCTTATGTTTTATTTGTTCGTGTACGGGTTGCTCGCTGGATACCGAAGAGTTGGCACCGGTACGTGATGTTCTGGGAGAATATCAGAACACTACCGATGTCACTTCTTGGTACATTTCCCAAGTCTCTTGGTGCATATTGGTTATGACAATTTATTAGAACCTAATCTTTTGGTAAGGTAGTGTCAGTGCAGGGGAGCTCGAGAGAGCAGCTGGCGGTTTGTTTGCTGTCTACTGAATCCCCCTAAAATTCCTCCACCAGCGAGTACTTTCAGAGGGCCCGAGGCAAACGACAATCGCCAGTACCACAACTCTAGAATAGATAAACATGCACATGCACATTTAGATGATAGAGATGCAGAAAATGTGTATTAGTGATGCTCAAGCCTAATATGTTGTTGATAATGATCGAGTTCCAGTGACCTCCTTTTTGGTCTGTCCTGCCAGGGACCAGTAGGTATAATATACACCAACACTCTTTATTTATCTAGATAGAAGCTACTTAAAGATGGCTCTCGAAAGTATAACAGCTGCTCCGCAGTGGCCTGCTGCATCCCTTCTGGATGGAGTCTGCTTTGGTTGGCTGATTCCCCGCCGGTTCATCTTTTGCTGCGTCACGGCTATCCACAGCCTTTCTCCTACGACCTCCACAGCCGTTCCTTCCTCCCACTTCACTCCTACATCCTCACTCCTACACATCAACATCATCACATCCTATCACATCTTGGTTTGGAACCTCTACCTAGATATCAATAGGTATTGATACCAACGCTACCCTCTTTCTCTCTCTTTAGGTAAGTTCAGACTAAGAGACGAAATCATTTGCACTTTGACTCTGTTCAACCTCATCTCGATGCCCATTCACTCACTGACTTCTTGATACAGAGAGAGACCTGAACATATTGCGTACTTCTACTTCTACAGCGACCTTGGAAGTTTTGACAACCCATTTTGGAGAAAGGAAAGGCATTTCTGGAACAGAACAAACAACATTTTGAACAGCCGTTCATTTTGGTGAGTACAAATTTCTGAGTATTCGGTCCTCGATTTCTCCTGCCGCAATAACCTTCACCACCCACCTTCCTGCCTATCCTCTCCGCGCACGCACACTCTTCCTTTTTTCTTCTTCATCATCTCTCCTTCCCCATCCTTTCACACTCCGCGCACACACTCTTCCTTTTTCTTCTTCTTCTTCTTTTTCCTCTTCTTCTTCTTTTTCCTCTTCTTCTTCTTTTTCCTCTTCTTCTTCTTTTTCCTCTTCTTCTTCATCATCTCTCCTCTCTCTATCATCCCGTCTCCCACTCATCTCATATCAATATCATCTCACCTTATCGTCGTTATAGTCATACACGATCCCTATTCCATCGAGATGGCAAAAAGAAAGTCTAAGATGGGAACTAACCCCAGACAAGAACCTGAAACTACAATGTCTATCGACCAGTATGGCCCGAAAGAGGCCTGCAACCGCCTTGAAAAAGAAGGCTACCATCCGCTTGTCACAACCAAGTCGGTTCGCCAGATTCTTGAAGACTTTAAAGCGAAGCATGACGAGAACGAGAATCGAGCCACTTCCCGATTGGAATTCATCATCGATAACCAAGGCCGAGCCACCCATTTCCAAGGTATCTACGTCGATTCTGGAAACCTGGTGATTGATATGACTAGTTATATCATGACCAAAAAGGCCAACATGTATGTCACCAAGGATGCTTCACCATTGGTCGGAGTCTTCGACGGAGATCAGACATTTGGCCTCATCATTGGAAAGATGATGGCCGCTCAAGGCATGAAGCAGCTGGAAAACTTTGCTGTAGACAAAAACCAGAGACTCTGGGCAAAACTTGCCAGAGGAATCGCAATCTGGAATTTCCTCGATGCCAGTTACCACGGAGAGATGACTGGCTCCGCCGTCTTCATTTGCGTTCATCCCACTGGTTCCATGGCCCAACTGAAAAAGGAAAATGAGCGATCTGCCAAGATTATTTCCGATGAAGTTGCCTGTCGCGATAACATTCTGAAACTCGTGGTCGCTATCCGTCAATATCTTGGAACCACACACCCAGACGCCTGCGATGATCAGGGGGAGAACAACCAAATGGTGCACATCGCCAACGGTTACCATTGCCCCAAAGACATTGTAAAGATGGCCCAAGCGATTCCTGCCGTTGCCGACGGGGATATTCTGGAAGCTTTCGCTAAGGCTGTCGACCCAAATCCGACCCAGGACTATTGCATGTCTAAGCAAGTTGCCTTGTTTCAGACCATGAAACTACGTAAGTCAAACCATTCCCTATTACACTGATTACATGCTAACATTCTTGTCTAGTGACCGCCATTGCCCGTCGTAGCAATCTCATCGAAGTCTTGCACTTTCACAAGACTCCTTTGCTTGACCGAAAGCTTATTGCTATAATCCTTCGAGCTTGCCCACACGTCAAGATGCTTGGCATCTACGAATGCCCGATGCTGCACTTGGGCGATGTCGTCTTCCTACTCGACCTTATTCGCGAGGTCAACTTGGAGCGAGACCGGCAGCATCTCCCACGGGTGGAATCCCTTGATTTCTACCCCAGGTACCATGCGGGAATGCCCTACAAATCTAAGAATGAATTCGAATCATACGGATTTTCTTGGAAGCCCAAGGACAACGACATTGCCCAGCGAGGTGTTCTCACCATCGTCATGCTGGCAGTCCTCAAATCGCGTCATATGAAGGTCAAGCTCCTGATGGACCGAGATGCTGCCTTCATGACATATCTTCTCAACCTCCCAATGGTTCCCGGCAAGATATGCGCCTTTCTAGACGGTCTCTATCGTTTCCTTGACCTGAAGGAAAAGAGATCCAAGGATGTGAACGCTATCAAACAAGCCATGTACGACTTGCTCAAGGCGGTACGAAGTGGCCTCCAGCCTCTCAAGAACGATTGGGTCAAGTACTACATCCACAAGATGGGAGAGTCCTTTGCATTCTGCTGCTCATGTGGTTACGAATTCTTACCTGAGTTCTTTGACAACGGGGAGATTGGAAATCGGCCTGAGCGTCGTACTTGTTCCGCATGCATTCTGCGCTACCAAATGGACAATGAGATGGACCATCTCAAACAACCAACCATGAACATCATGGCTGGTTTCTACCCGGATTGGAGACCCCATGCCTTTAACGTCAATGCCCCCCTCCTTGAACAGGGACACGACCTGGCACATTTCAAGACTGCCAAGGCTGAGGCCGACCCGAATCCCCAGATTATTCTCCCAAATGGTGAAATCTATTGGGCCCAGCGTGAGGAACCACTGCTCCGCAACCGCAAATGCCACTTTGATAGTGTGCAGGGCTTGCCTACTTTGGCTACGCTTCTCAATGCGACTGTTGAACAGCAACTTGATGCCAGGGACGCGGCTTTGTTTGTTGATGCACGGAGAACCTTGTCGCTCATGTGGGGATTCTGCTACCCAGGTGTTCTCTGGATCAACCCGCCGCCAACTCTGGCTGGCATGATCTCAGCCAGAGGTTGCCCGGATCACTATGATGAAGATCAAGGCCCTCGATTCAGCCGCAAGCCCAAGGATAATCAGGGCATGCGCATCAGCCACACCTTTGCGTCCGCAATCGAGCAGTACAACAACAACTTGGGCGAACCTTTCAAGAAGGAAGTATTCGATTTTGATGAGGAGGCCCAACCCAAGAACTATTGGACCCCCGATGGCAAGGTGTCGGACGATTTTTGGTGAAGGATGACGTTTACGTTACTCCTGAACATTACGGCCCCAGCCAAGATGGGATTGCCGACAAGACAGATCTGCAGCCATAGGAGGACTTGGTTTTCTTCTTCTTTTTTCTCTTTCTCTTTTTTTCGACACAGAGACATTGCTTTTGCTTACACATGGGGATTTTGCTAATACAGAATGGATTGATTGATTGATTGAGGATTTTGGCGATGAAATTTGGAACTCGATGAGGTTTGATGAAAACAATCAGGCACATAGTTTGTATCGGGGACTAGATACTACCTAGGTATCTAGAGGACTTCTGATACGTACCCGAGTCAGATGAAATGGTTCTTTTTTGCACAAAATCCTACCCCTTGGTGTTTTCAATTTCAATCTCGTGATGTCCCTTAGAGATCAGTAGAGGCCAAGACATAAAGTACTATACCTATAGTCTTGGGCACTCTTTCAATTTTGAACTCACTGAACCATGAATGAAGCAGGTGGGTAACAGAATATTTTTCCTCTGAGGCTTACACTGTCAAACTAAGTAACCTAAAAGCAAGTCCAAGCTCGCATAAAATGGTTAAATTGTTTCGTCTCTTCTACTTTTGGCGGCCAATTCTTCTGATACCCTGACGTGGAGGTTGAGGTTGAGGTTGATAGGAAAAGTGGATTCTGGGGTGAGTGCGTCGCACGTGATTCGACGATCCGGTTCATGGAGCAAACCTCAACAGTCGATGAATGGAAGAACCTTTGCTAAGAGTCGTCCCCCTCCAAAGCAACTCACGATGGCCTCTTTTCTTCGCGCTCTTACGCTATCAGCGAGGTCATTGACCCCAAGCAATGCACTGGGGGCTTTTGCGACTCGCGCCCCTTGGTCGCTCTTCGCCAGCCCCGCGACGACACCCATCTCCCGAGCCCTCGGAAACGGATTGATGCAGCAGACTCGAGGCATGAAGGTTCACAGTTCGGTCAAGAAGCGATGCGAGCACTGCAAGGTGAGAGGAGGCAACCTACGAGAACGGGCTTAGCTTGTTGCCTCGGAGTTCTTTGTTGGAGGCTCACATTCTTTCAGGTCGTTCGACGAAAGGCCGGCAAGCGACATAACGGATACTTGTACATCATCTGCAAGGCGAACCCTCGACACAAGCAACGACAAGGCTAAAAATTACGAGACACGGGAGGAAACTGTACGATATTTTTCAACGAATTGCGGGATCGGACGGAGATGGCGAGAAATACAGCCCACGCATGATAGAACGAGCAGAAGACATTTAGCTTGACAGGCGTCAGGATATCTTTTTGAAAGGTTGATCAAGGAGGACGGTAACAGCGATGGGACTTGTCCGTTATGTACAACTACAACTACTATTACAACTTTTCTGCGCTACATACCATCGATATACCTCTCCATGCCTTCCCACTCCGTCTTGCCAACTGAGAGGAGGTATCGAACGTGTGCCTTTACAGAAAGCTAGTCAGCGGTAGACTATCAAGTAGTGAAGGGGGGAAACATACCGAGTCATTCACATTGCGACGTCTCTCGAACTCATCACGGGCGTATCTTCGAGACTCGGCTCTTGTAGTGGGATCGGCAATCTTTTTCGTGCCGCGCAGAATAGTGCGGTAGAAAGCCAGAACTCGACCTCTTTGAATGAACTAGACAATTTCACCCTATCAGAATTCGATGTCATGACTTGTATCAGACTGACTTGTACATACCTGGTCGAGACTTAGTGTAGGCTTGAGGCGAGAACCGCTTGGGCGAGTGGCATAGCCACGGCTGAAAACCAGCAGACGAGTGCTGAGGACCATTCCGCCTGTTACTACCTCATCGACTGTGAAATAGTGAATATGCTCATCACTTGAAATTTGTAGTGATAATGATGATGAAAAGCTTCAAACTGGTGGCTTCGCATCGTATCGGACGAACCTCGGCTATCAAATGGGTCTGGTTTGTCCATTGAGGGAAAGTGGTCTTGGGCCCGACAAGTTGTTAGTGGCAGGTACGACCGTGTCGAGAGACCGAATTTCTTAAATCCCTATTGTTGCAATATCCGATCTCTTCATCATAATTTGTTTGAGTTATCAGAATGACGTGTACAGATGATACGAAAGAACCGAAACGACTTGTGGGAAGAAGACGACAAAAGATAGAAAATCCTATCGAAATCGCCAATAAGATCTCGGACGATGAATTCATTACACAATATCTAAAACCTAGGTGAGCCTTGACTGTCAGAATGCATTCAGACCAATTCGTTAATATTGCTTTAGCGATGATTGGTCAGACTGGAAACATCCCAAGGATGAAACAACCTTTAATCTGAGTCTCGTCCGTCCTACATGTATGAGTGATGAAGACTTGGAAGCATGCTACAACTTGGTGGATGAGACAAGCGGTACAGACTATCGAAATTCGTCTCTTGGTTGGCATCCATCTGTGAAGAAGAAGGAAATGCGGTCCCCAGATCTTCGATATATCCTGGTCAAAGACGGAGAAGACAGCATAAAAGGATTTGCATCTTTTATGCCAACGTTTGAGAACCATGAACCGGTTGTTTACTGCTATGAGATTCATTTGAAGCCAGAATTGCAAGGGTAAGTTGACCAATGTGACCTTTTTCTGGAATCATTACGATATCCACGGGATGTCGGTGGAACTCCAGGAGTATCCGACCTGATAACGAGAAAACAAGAACATCGTGCTAACAGGTACTCCGCAAAGAACTGGTCTGGGCAGGCAACTTATGTGTTATTACATGGACGTCGCAGAGAACATACCAAGTATCGAAAAGGCCATGCTCACGTGTTTCGTGAGTAACAAATCTGCGCTCAAATTCTACGAAAAGTTGGGATTCACAAAAGACGATTATTCCCCGAGGGAGCGAAAGTTAAGAGGAGGAAAGGTGGTGATACCCGACTATGTGATACTCAGTCGCCCAACGGCCGCAAAGAAGGTGGGCGACTCACGAGCTCATGCACCTGGACGTTAGCAGCAATAATATGAGAAGCAATAGCAAATGTGTATGCCATGTTACATTTGCTGGCCAGCTCGTATCACAGGCTTACTCTGTTGTGGAACAGGAACATGATATCAATTTCGAGCGTGTCTTTGATGCATACGTGATATTCACAATCAACGACAAACTCGAAATAAAAATTCGACCGAGTACAATTCTAAAGATATCCGAACCTTTGGCCTTGTTGGGGAACAAAGTTCAAGGCCCGTCTAAGCCGCTACAATTGGTTAAAGCTGCTCTAAAAGGGTGTTCTCCTGTTCTAAAGATATCACCATGCTATGATCTTCGCAGTGGTGGCCGGACTCTGCCTAGACTGTTCCATGAAAGCCTAAGCTGAGGGCTGTTTTCAACTCCCTTAATCCCGACTGGACGAAATTGCGTTGGCTGGCTGCACCGTTGTTCGCTACCTCATGGCAATCAGACAATCTATTGAGAACTAACCAACTCGGGCTGCATTAATCTTGTGATAGTGGAGGTGATCCTCTGCTCTCACGGATCCTCACCAAGGCTGACACGCTGGATGGGTCTCAGAGCAGAAAGCTTGGGCGGTGAAAGCATCTGAGATGAAATAACTTGACCACTTGATCGCAGCCACAGCTACCTCTTCGTCTGTTTTATTTTTACGTCCTAGTCTTTGGATTCAAGCTTTCGCTGCAACCCTTACAGGTGACAATCTGCCAGCACTACCCGCTGCAACCATGTCAGCCCTAGGACGCTAGCTCAGACCCGAGCTGAGGTACCTTTTTCAGCATCAGCTCCAATTACCGTGTTGAGCTTGCCGGCTTCGTGCAGAGTTGTACAAGTTGCACAGCCAGCATTGCGAGGTAGCGTCAGTACTATGTCAATGTGGTATCTTTCTGCAACCGAAGGATGCTCTTCCTGACCTTCTTCTGGATTAGATCCGTCAGCCGGCTTGGAGCTTGGCTCCCCTGCTGACCCTGTTGTCTATCATTGAAATGAAGGACGCCCTAGTGAACACGGAGGCTTAGAGCTGAAGCTTGGGAGCCTGGGCTGTGATACGCCCGGCCTGAAACAAAAGGCGAATGCCGTGCCGAGACGAGACGATTGTCAGCTTAAACTGCTTGTCCGTAGGAGTTCGTCTCATAATAAGGTGCCGTTGTCGTCCACCGAGTCTTGGCTGGTCCCTTTTCTCTCCCTTCTTTAACCCACCCACGATCTCTCTCCTTGGCTTCTGTGTAACTTCTTTTTACCCGATTTCAGTCCATCAATCGACAATCGACTTGCACATCAATCACAATGGCTCAACAATACTCTCAAGGACCCAATGTCCAGAACCAGGAATGGCAGAGCAACCTCTGCAATTGCTCGCCCTGCGACTCTTGCATGCTCAGCACTTTCTGTCCCTGTATCCGTATGTTCCTGCATAAGTCAATCTTGGCACAGTTGTGAGACTAACAGTTCTCTTTATAGTACTGGGTAAAACTGCCGACCGTATGAGAGACCCTACGATGCAAACTGCCGATACCTGCAATAGCGATACTCTGATTTTCTGCGCCATTCAATGTGTTACCGGCTGTGGTTTTATGTAGGACTTCTTATACCTCACATGTTCGAACCGTCAACTGACACGTGATTTCTAGTTACTCCATGATGAAGCGTGGAGAGATCCGTGAGCGATTCGGCATCAAGGGTAGCGGCATGAATGACTGCTGTGTTAGTTACTGGTGTCTCTGCTGTGCTCTCATCCAGCAGGATAACGAGGTCAAGGCTCGTCTTTCTCAGGGTCCTATCACCCAAGGCTACCAAGCTCAGAAGGAGGGCATGCACATGCCAAATGCCCAGCCCCAGTACCAGGACCAGAAGCCCAACCCTCAACAGCAGGCTCAGCCTGATTACCAGCTTCCTCAGCACCAGCAACAGCAGCAGTACCAGCAACAGCAACATGCCGGCTACCAGTCTCCTCCCCAGCAGGCTTACAATCCTCATCAGCCCCAGCCCCAGTATTAAGCCGAGCCATTGGACCAGGGTGTGAGGATGGATTAAAATGAAGGATGCACTTACATGACACTATGAAAAAGAAAAGGGCAAGACATGTGAGAAAGCGGCTGAAGATGGCGGCCTGGCATGTGAATTGACGAGCGCGGACGGGTACGCGTTGATGGATTATACCCAGTGACTTAGACGGTCATATTCTCTTAACTAAGTACTTAAAACAGCTATTTTTTGCTTATACAAATTTTATTCCAAACAGCCGATCCATCAAATCCCTTTCTCCTACAATGTTTTCTCCTTCAAGTCCAACTGAGTGATGGAAATCAAGGAGAGATATGACGGTCTAGAAGGCAGCAATAAAACTCTAAAAAGCTTCGACCTCAGCTGGAAAGACCCTTGTAAGTGAAGTTCCATCTCGCCTTCCCTTTTAAGGAATGGCTTGGCTTTGGCATGTCATGATGCTTTCCAGGATTATTGTCTGTGCTCCAATGCTTCGGCGATTTCCATTCAGCACGGCTTCTTGAATAATGAGACGAGTTGCCTAAGATAGTTTAAGTGGTTGAGTGTGTTCTAATCTGCTTATTGAAAGATGTACACAATTCTGTACTGGTGCTTATATCTCTCAAACGTTGACCATGACAGAAAACATCACAACTCCGATCGACCGGCAGCACTTCAGTATCCTGAGGGTATCAATAAAAATTTCATTCATGACCTCTGTCTCTGTCGATTTGTTCAGACAGTCAGACAGCAAAACGCCCGCGTCGCACCTCTAATGGTTGGACAAACGCCTATTCAGATCTACAGTTTATCGAGGCTCTTTGTATCCTCATCCCAGAAACCCTCTGAATCTTGTGCCCAAATCCCTAATGCAAGTGATTGCATGTCAAACAAACCAGCCATTTTTTCCGTATCCCAATCCATCATCATCCTATCATTTTTCAATACATGTCATTACGCGTAAAGCTTCTTCTCATAAGACTCCATGTTCACGTTGCCCTCCAACTGAGCACTGGCTGTGCGGAGCTCGAAGCGGAGCTCGCCAGCCTCAGCGCAGCCGTGCATACCAGACAGGCTGGTCATACCACTGTCCTGAAGAGAGTGCTTGAGACCGGCAGCGAGGTAGGGAACGAACTTCTGGATCGAACTATTGACTATGTTAGCATTCCACGATCCAATAAATCATGGGATAGAACTTACCCTCGGTGAGCAACAGCACCAGAGACACCCTGAGCAACCAGAACGCTATCACCCTCGGAGAAGTAGCGGGCAGTTCCAGCGTTACTCTTTTGGCTGTCCTTGCCACCGTTACCGGCCTTCTTGTCCTGCATAGCGTCGATGCTGCCCATACCTCGGTAGGCCTTGACGAGCTTACCCTCACGGGAGACGAAAGAGGTACCAGGAGACTCGGTGGTACCAGCCAACAAACCACCCATCATGATGGTGGAAGCACCAAGGGCAAGACCCTTGACGATGTGGCCAACGTTCTGGATACCACCGTCGGCGATGCAAGGAACACCGAAGCGAGCAGCGAAGCGGCTGACGCTGTAGACGGCAGCAGCCTGGGGACGGCCAACGGCCATAACCTCCTGGGTGATACAGGCGGAACCACTGCCCATACCAATTCGGAGACCATCGACACCAGCAGCGATCAAAGAAGCGGCCTGCTCTCGGGTCACGACGTTTCCGCCAATGACATCGACACCAGGGAACTCGCTCTTAACCCACTTGATCATCTCGATCTGGTACATACTGTTACCCTGGGAGCTGTCCAGGATGACAATGTCGAGACCAGCCTCAACGAGCAGCTTGAGACGCTGCTTGTCCTCGGGGCGAGTACCAATAGCAGCGGCACAGAGGAGCTGCTTGCTATCGGGAAGCTTGGAAGCATTAGGGAAATGCTGGTTCTTGGTCAAATCGGATCGAGAGATCATGGAAACAAGGTTGGAGTCCTTGTCAACAATGGGAAGCTTGCCCTTCTTGGACTTGGACAGAATCTTGTTGGCTTCGAGGAGGGTGACGGTCTCAGGAGCAGTGACAAGGTCCGTAACCATGACATTGGTAACGGCCTGGTCGAGGTTCTCCTCAAACTGGAGGTCTCGGTTGGTAACAATACCAACAAGCTTAGAGCCAAGCTTGCCATTCTCTGAAATTTTTCATTAGCCTATTATTCCGGTGCGGGGCAATGCGACCATAGAAAAAAATGATATGTAGTGGTTGTTCATAGTATAGTTTCTCCCCATGACAATAGTCTATACGGTGGAACGAAAGTTATATGAAAGGGTGTATAATCATGCAACCAGGAATGAGAACGAGTTGTGCTGTAGATTGTACTTACCAGTGACAGGGAAACCACCGAAACCCCACTTCTCCTTAAGAGCTTTAGCTTCGCCAACAGTGGTGTTGGGGTCAATGACGATAGGGTCGTTGATGAAACCGTTCTCGTATCGCTTGACCTTGCGAACCATGTCGGCCTGAGCCTCGGGGGAGCAGTTGTGGTGAATAACACCAAGACCACCCTGGAGAGCCATGTGGATGGCCATCTCGTCTTCCGTGACAGTGTCCATAGGAGACGAGACGAAGGGTGTTCGGAGAGTGATGCGCTTGGTGATGGGCGCTTCAAGGCTGACCTCAGAGGCAGCGAAGCCAATGTAGCCAGGGAGGAGCAGGAAGTCGTTGTAGGTCAGACCACCGTGCTTGGTTGTGTCCATAAGCTCGTGGATGTCGAGACCATCCCTCTGCTTGTACTCCTTGAGAACCTCAAGGGCCTTGGTGTGGTCGAGCACTGAGGCAGACATAATGGGCAACTATAAAATAAAGGAGATATTAAGAAATATGAGGTCGAAGACGAGACGAGTCGATGAGCAAGCTCTGGCCTTTATCGACTGCTTAGATTGATAGAACGCTTCTTCCCGAAAGAAAGAAAAGAGAAAAGAATTGGTGGTGCCGGCTCAAAAACTTTTTTATGGGAACGCGGGACCCTGGGATGGGGCGCCGATAATGGAGGGGCAGTTCCTCCTCTTTGGATGAACACCCAATTGAGGCAAGTCTGTCGAAGCAAGTGGGGCAAATTGGTTTTTTCAGAGCTCCTGCTAGTTTTTTTTTTTCCAGTGCGCTAACGTTTGTGGTTCGTTGATGCCCGAAGATAGACTTACCCTATGTCCGGATTAATTCCGTCAACTCTACCTGTCAATAGGTATTCTTGAGGAGTTAAAATTTCATTCAATATTAATTTTGTTTATGTGAGATTTGATCTTAAATTCTTCAGGCTCTACTTGTGCCTAACCTATCGTCTCGCCACGTTGTTGATCAGTCCTTCAAAGACTGAAATGCACCTTGACCTCAACGTCATTGCTCCATCGACTTTCAAGACCCATTTCCTTCCACGCTTTTCCAATGTCGATCTCAAGTACATACTTGTCGACAGCTGAAATAGCCACTGTATGCACAGGTATCACTTTTTCCTGAATCGTGATCAAAAAGTCCCCATCAATGGTTAGACTGGGGAGTGCGGAGATATAGATTCCTAAGACAAACATGAGACCATGACGGACGTTAAACAAGACCAGTCTGACTTACCTAGCTTGCCGAATGCTTTAATGCGTGTAACTAGCGTGACGCGGCTATTCTGTAGTTCCTGCTTGATATCATTCATAATGACTGCTGCAACACCAGCCATTTTACCCAACAAACCCAAGTTCGAGACGTAAACTTCGCCATGTTTCGAGCTGGAGAGAGGCGTCAAGGAGAACGCAGAGAGTATTTCATACCCCCGAATGGGCAGTGAAGTTGTGAATAAGGACCCCGAACCCTCAAGCGTTGTTGGTTGCGAAACCTTACCAGTGGTATGAGCGCGAACCACATAGTAGCCAGGAACTATACCAGGAAAGCTTGAGAGAGACACAAGCTCGGTCAACGGCCTGGAGGAGACGTTGAAGATACCCAAAAGAGGGTAGCCAGTATGTGAAGCTCCTGCAATCTCATTAGTTAAAAAAAAAAGTTTGCTAGCAGAGAGGCTCTTACGATGATGACTTCCCACTTTGAGAAGCAAATCGTCATCATATCCAACATAAGGGTCTACAGTCTTTCCCAAGGAGCTTGGCCGGAAGATGACAGTCTTCCCCTGGGGAGTGAGACCTGTCATCTGTCTAATCAGATCCATGTTGTGCTCACCAGGAACATCAGTGATGTAGATAGGTCCTCCACTAATACATCTGGCCGCAGCATGAAATCCGGAGTACTCGTGGACAGTTTGGAACATATCCCAGTCAGGAAGGACGTTGAGGTAACTCATAAAGATGGCGTTATGTGCGTTTGTCCAAACGTGCCATGGATGAGACGCGGGTATCTCGGGGAAGAAGTCATCGGAGTTGCGAACCAAAATCGCGGGTCGATTCGTAGGCATCTGAGAGTGAAAGAGGGCCTGCGGAAACTGTGACATACAAGATATAGCCTTTGCACTAAAGTGACGCAGAGTCGAGATATTCCAAGCATCAAGGTAAGTGTTGATGAGGTCTCGACGAGGTGAGGCTTCAATCCATGTATCAATCATAAACTGGGCGTCCGTCTTGACAGCATCAACTCCGGCATCTGAGAGGAATCTATAAAAGTCATCGTAAAAACGGTTGACGTCCTCCTGTGCGATAACGGTCATTCTGCCACCCAAAGGAAGGTTGCGACGGTCAGCATCCTCCCGTGTGACCTCGATGGTTTTGTACGTCTTAGCAAGATTACCATCAGGAGAAATACCACCCCAATATCCCAGCAGTGCATGCCACACAGCGATATGCTGGATATGCGGGTGGTTTTTTCGGATATGGGATACAGTAGCTTTCAAGCCTTGAGGGAACGCTTTAGGCTCGGCTTCAAAGTCCGTCCAGCCGTACTGGAACTGACTGGGGCCTTGATAGTCGATCGACTGCCAGTTATCGTCGATGATAAGACTCGAGACCTTGATTTCATGTTCGCTCAACTTGTCAAGAGCATCGAAAATCTTCTGGTCTGTTAGTTTCTGTCCAAGAGCGTTCCATGTACCTATGGCACGTCAGTTGGTGATCCAACTTCACGGGCGTGAATAGAACGCCGAACTTACAAAACCCAAGTCCATCAAACCAGTATTCTAACCACTCTGGCTTGAAATCATTCATCAAAGCAGTCAACTCGTGTTTCGATTTATCATTGACTTGCTTCGTGACCGACACCAAGTTCCTAGCATGGTACATCACCGAAGCCATGGCACACTCGAAATCGTCGCCCTCCGAAACAAGGATGACAGCCTTCTCTTCAGAAAGCCCGTCATTTCGTGCCTATGTAATTAGCAGCTGCACAAAGCTATGTTGCAGGCACCTACATGAACTTGAACTTTCCCGTCTGGCTCGCTTCGGAAGACTGGCAAGACATGACTGATACCGCCAACAGCAAGAAACACGAGATTTTTGCCTTTAGGGCTCAAAAAGCAACAGAGAGCCCCATCCTTATCGAGAGAAAAGTGCGACTTTCCATGTCGAGGAGCAAGCCATGGTGACCACAACCGAACAAGTGAGAACCATCTGTACCTAGTCAGACAAGATGGATCCTTGACGGTTTTGACAACTCATGAGATTTGTCAATCACACTCACCTTGCACAGGTACCCCAAGGCGACCCGATTGTGATGTCCCTGTAGATTGAATCATCGCTATTCACAGGCGGGATGTCGGCTTCAAGCGACCACAGTGAAGTTCGAGGTGACTGACTCAAGTGTGATCTAATAGTCCAGTCTTTGGTATTTATATCAGGTATCAGATCGGACAAATTGTCAGACAAACACCCAACAGGAGTATTGACAGCTAAGCCATCATTGAGACCTTGTTCATCGCGGATCCATCTCCATTCAGCATCTGGACTGTGACGAAATTTGAGAGTGAATCGAATCGAAGCCTCAAATGAGATGGACGTAGAGAAATAGAAACAAGACATAGAGTCGTCCAATGTTTGTAAAGTTTGAGGGGCTGGAGTATCCTGGATGGAGAATAACTGCACATCCTTCCAGTCCGAATTGTCTACAGAGTGCCATGCTGAGACCTCCCAGGACTCGTTGGCACGAGACTTGGGTATCTCAAGAACAGTTGTTAGAGTGACACTTTTGCCCACAACTGAGGTTACTTGCCCCAGGGGCGGAAAGCTCTGAAGAACAACCTTCATATTTTCAGGAACCGGAAGCGGAGGAGGTTTCTGTTTAGAGACGTAGATCTTCTGAAAGACATCGCCAAAGTTGTAATTGTCAGACGGCATTGCAATCGAAACAAGAGTGATAGGAGCAGACTTTAAGTAGAGATGCGTTTATTAAGCGACTTAGATTTTGAAGGTAGAAAACATTCGTATTTTGTGCTTGTGAAATCTTCTTAACCGCAAAAACAAATCGTAACAATCATGCGATCATATCAGCAAACTGTTTTGATGCTGGGTGATAATCATGTAAGTTGTTGATATTGAGGTTCTGTTGTAGAGACGAAAACGGGTAGGCGTTGGATCAGAGTGGGGCTCAGAGTGGTTAGTAATTGGCGCCTCCCATTGGATGATATCATAAAGCCGGTTGCTGTGATTCGGGGACGGTCGGAATGACTAATCCTGTGCGCCTAATTGCTCAGGCTCAAAATTATCTCAGTAAAGCTTCTAGCCGAGCCAGATCGAAAGATTTCATCAAACCACTCAATTCAGCGTCGACCCTCCAAACCTGCGTCATGGCGTCCCGGAGACTGGCTTTGAACCTCTCGCGAGGTCTGCGAAACCGTGCTGGTCTTTCGGCCGCCGCTCCCTTCACACGAGGCTTTGCCACTCCCTCTACCGTCGGCAAGACTCAGACTTCAACTCTTAAGAATGGATTGACTGTGAGCATCATCGCCCGGGGCCAATTGGCTTCGAGAACCATTTCGGAATGGTCTCCTGACGATTGTTACTACTAGGTCGCTACCGAGCACTCGCCCTTCGCGCAAACGTCGACCGTCGGTGTCTGGATCGATGCCGGTTCCCGAGCTGAGACTGACGAGAACAACGGTACCGCCCACTTCCTTGAGCATCTCGCTTTCAAGGTTCGACAACCCATCAATTGACCGAAATCATCGTTAACAATGTTATCAGGGTACCGCCAAGCGAACTCAGCAGCAATTGGAATTGGAGATTGAGAACATGGGTGGTCACCTGAACGCCTATACTTCGGTCAGTCGGATGAAGGGATATGGAGGTTGAATGATACTAACATTCGTCCAGCGCGAGAACACCGTCTACTTCGCCAAGGCTTTCAACTCTGATGTTCCCCAGTGTGTCGACATCCTCTCCGATATTCTCCAGAACTCCAAGCTCGAGGAATCCGCCATCGAGCGTGAGCGCGACGTTATCCTCCGCGAGTCCGAAGAGGTTGAGAAGCAGGTTGAGGAGGTTGTTTTCGATCACCTTCACGCCACTGCTTTCCAGCACCAGCCCCTTGGCCGCACCATCCTTGGCCCCAAGCAGAACATCCGCGACATCACCCGAACCGAGCTTACCGACTACATCAAGAACAACTACACTGCTGACCGCATGGTTCTTGTTGGTGCCGGTGGTATTCCCCATGAGCAGCTTGTCGAGCTCGCTGAGAAGCACTTCGCTGGTCTTCCCACCAGCGGTCCCCAGACCGGTGCTTACCTCCGCTCCAAGCAGAAGGCTGACTTCATGGGCTCTGATGTCCGTGTCCGAGATGATGGCATGCCTACTGCCAACATCGCTCTCGCCGTCGAGGGTGTCAGCTGGAACTCCGAGGACTACTTCACTGCTCTCGTTGCTCAGGCTATCGTTGGCAACTACGACAAGGCTGTTGGCCAGGCTCCCCACCAGGGCAGCAAGCTCAGCGGCTGGGTCCACAAGCACGATCTTGCCAACAGCTTCATGAGCTTCTCCACCAGCTACAACGACACTGGGTAGGTTCTGAAATGATGCTTTCTGTTTCACTGTAACTAACATTTCCCAGTCTCTGGGGTATCTACCTCGTTTCCGACAAGCCTGACCGAGTTGACGACCTCGTCCACTTCGCTATCCGTGAGTGGATGCGTCTCTGCACCAACGTCAGCGCCTCCGAGACCGAGCGTGCTAAGGCTCAGCTCAAGGCCTCCATTCTCCTCTCCCTCGACGGCACCACTGCCGTTGCTGAGGACATTGGCCGACAGCTCGTCACCACTGGCCGCCGTATGGCTCCTAACGAGATTGAGCGCAAGATTGACGCCATTACCGAGAAGGATATCATGGACTTCGCCAACCGAAAACTTTGGGATCGCGATATTGCTGTCAGTGCTGTGGGAACCATTGAGGGTCTCTTCGACTACCAGAGACTTCGCAACACCATGAAGCCCAAGTTTTAAGTTAGAGAGGGCTAGTGGAGTTGTGAAAATCGAAACCCGGGTATAGAGTGTATGAGATACCGTTTACAGGCCTAGTGTACCATAAGATTTCCTCTGTTCATACTAGGTAACATGGAGTTGTGATAATTGTGTACTGAATGTACTTTCGCGCGTATTGATCATGTGCGATTTCCAAACTTGAACTGCTTCTCTGTCATTAATTGATCCCGGGTATGATAAATCGCGAATGCAGATCATTATTGTGGCACAGAGCAGGGGTTAAGAACCTTATGATTTTCTTCAGCTTAACCCAGCTCTATGGCATAAAGGACAATGTTTATTATGATTCGCTTGCAAACGTTCCCAAGGGTCACGCAAACCCTTTACATGTTTGGATAGCCTTCCTGTAGCGTTGTAGAACAAGCATACACCCCCCGTTACCCAGATTGCCCCAAACGCCATTAACACCATTTATATGTGTTCCAGTTTATGCATTTCCGTTGGGTGGCAAGACGGGCACCTAGTCCTCCTCTGCCATCTCTTCGTCGACGTCTTCACCAAACATATCCTCGACAGTGCCACCCTCAACACCGTCTCCACCAACATCCTCGGGCTCAGGTCCTTCGATACCCTCCATGGCATCACCTCCTTGATCCATTTCCTCATCATCATCCTCATCCCACACATCCTTAAGACCCCAGCTCGTTCCACTAAGCACGAACCGCTCGCTCGGTAGTCGGACACCCCATTCGCTTGGTACAATCTTGGGCAGTGCCACCTTATTCCGCTCGCGCGCAAGTTCCTGCATGTATTCTTTGCTGATACCTCCGCCAGCGTTTCCTCCTCGGAATTGGTAGCTAAGGCGTGCTGCAATGGCGAGTTTAACAGCATTGGCTGTCACTGCAGCATCGCCTGCTGGTGCCGAGATGGCGCCGGCATTTGCTGATGGTTTGGATCCTGCCTCTCTAACATATGGGTCGCCCGACAGATGGAGGGCGTCGCTCAAGACGGAGGACGTATGACGGTAGGCGAAATCGAGAAGGAGAAGAGGGACGCGTTGCTCGTAGGCAGTGACGCCTTGGGATGTGAGTAGAAGCTCGATGAGACGAGAGTCGCGCGGTCGAGGAGCGCTTGTTGATGGCGTTGGAGGAGGAGGAGCACTCTGCGAGGCTGTAGCAGCGGGTTGACTGGACGAGGCTGCCGTAGTTTGTGTGTTTGGTACTGTTTGTGAAGTTCCTGCTGATGAGGCTGGAACCCCATTGGTTTGCGGTTGGCTTGACGACATCTTGATAGTGATAGGTTTCCCTGGAGGGGATATTGGAGATGCGGGAGCTCGTCAAATGTCTGAGGTGATTGCGCGCCGAGTATTCGAGTTTCGTCTGAAGTTGGTCGACGCGTGTGCGGATTGAATAGATTTGAGTCGCGGCTGGCGATTGATGTGCAAAGCTCTCTTAACACTTCAGCGATAGTTTAGTAGAGATCAATATGCCAAGCCTAAAGCTTAATGGATATTGAATTATTTCCCTTGCGACGGATTCACCGTTGCATGCGCGCGTAGCACTTCGGAGACTCTAATAATCCGATGAAAGGTCGCGGATTGAGCACGGACCACACCTTAAATCTCATCCATTGGGACAAGTCGAAGTGGTTTTTGGCAGGGAAAGAAAGATGGAGGGGCAAAGACGCAAAAGACTGCCCCACCAAATCCCGCCGATGCAGGAGGACTCAGTCATTACATCAACTTTTTCCCGGGTGGTTTCTTGACTCATAAATAACATCATCTGGACAATCGACGTGACCGAGTTCCTACCATTCCTTACGCCAATTCGATTTATACATCTCACTGCAATATGGAAACAACCCTCCCATTGCCGTTCCTGGTGAGCGTTGCCAGCCCCAACGACCAATCCGCCAACGATGGCCTCAGCCGTCAAGAGATCGCTCTTCTTGGAGGTGCATTTTACGAAACAGCCTCCAAGGACTGGGGTCGCCCCAGTGCTGGCACCAATGTTCACATGGACGCTACAAGCTTGAGCAACCCTGACGATGTGATTGCATTGCTTGATAGCGGGGTACGAACGGTGTTTGTAACCTCAGAATCTTATTCAGAGTACGAGCAGTATGGCGCGAGGGTAATTCCTGCTGTCTCGTCACTTATTCTTTCTGCGGCGACAGATGACGGTCTATTGGTCAAGGACTTTGATGTCTCCTCAAATGACGTCGACAAGTTCATTGAAGTCGCGCAGTCCAAGCAGATCAAGAACCTTTACGTTAAGCCCACCCCTGAAACCGATATCGAGAAATTCCTCGAGGTGACCAAGAAGGCCAATGCGATTCCAATCCTTCCTGCTACGCGATTGACAACCGATAAGAACGACTCGACCCGATTATCACTATCAAAAATCATCGCCTCATACTGGAAGTCCGACCGACCTGATGGACTGATCCCCACTGTTGTTACCGATGACGCAGGAATTGCTCTGGGTCTCGCTTACACTAGCGAGGAGAGTATTCTAGAGGCACTTCGAACGCAAAGTGGTGTTTACCAGAGCCGTAAGCGTGGCCTCTGGGTGAAGGGACTAACCTCTGGTGACACCCAAGAGTTGTTGCGAATCGGTCTCGACTGTGACAACGATACTCTCAAGTTTGTGGTTAAGCAGAAGGGTCGCTTCTGCCACCTGGAGCAGTTCGGATGCTTTGGAGATCTCAGTGGCATTTCTGCGCTCGAACAAACACTCAAGTCTCGCAAGGAATCTGCTCCCGAAGGCTCCTACACTGCTCGCCTGTTTTCAGATGAGAAGCTCCTCAGGGCAAAGATTATGGAGGAGGCGGAGGAGCTCTGCGATGGTAAGACCAAGGAGAACATCGCTTTTGAGGCTGCAGACCTGATCTACTTTGCTCTCACCAAGGCTGTTGGTGCTGGTGTTAGTCTCGCGGACATCGAGGCTAACCTCGACGCCAAGAGTCTCAAGGTCAAGCGAAGAACAGGTAATGCCAAGGGTAAGTGGGCTGAAAAGGAGGGCATCAAGACTGAGGAGGCCCCAGCGAAGCCATCACAGCCTGAAGCTGAGAAGCCTGCTGACGGGCGTATTGCCATGGAGCGAGTTGATTCTACAAAGATTTCCCAGGCCGACCTCGTGGAGAAGCTCAAGAGACCTTCCCAGAAGTCTCCCGACGCTATCTTGAAGATCATCCAGCCCATCATTGAGGACGTACGAACCGGTGGTGATAAGGCTGTTCTGTCTTACACCCACAAGTTCGAAAAGGCAACTTCTTTGACGTCTCCCGTTCTCAAGGCTCCCTTCCCTAAGGAATTGATGGACATTCCTCCGGAGACTATCGAGGCTATCGATGTATCTTTTGAGAACATCCGAAAATTCCACTCTGCTCAACAGGAGGAGAAGTCTCTTCAGGTTGAGACCATGCCCGGCATTGTCTGCAGCCGCTTCTCACGACCTATCGAGCGAGTCGGTCTTTACATCCCTGGAGGAACTGCTGTTCTCCCTAGTACTGCTCTGATGCTTGGTGTGCCCGCTATGGTTGCTGGTTGCCAAAAGATTGTCTTTGCTTCGCCCCCTCGATCTGATGGTCGCATTACCCCTGAAATTGTCTACGTCGCCCACAAGGTTGGTGCTGAGAGCATTGTCTTGGCTGGCGGTGCTCAGGCCGTCGCTGCCCTTGCCTATGGTACCGAGAGCGTAACCAAGGTTGACAAGATTCTTGGACCTGGCAACCAGTTCGTGACTGCTGCCAAAATGCATGTTAGCAACGACACAAACGCTGGCGTTGGTATTGATATGCCTGCTGGACCTTCAGAGGTTCTTGTTGTCGCTGACAAGGACGCCAACCCTGCATTTGTTGCCTCTGACTTGCTTTCTCAAGCTGAGCACGGTGTTGACAGTCAGGTCATCTTGATTGCTGTCGACCTTAGCGAACAAGAGCTCCAGGCTATTGAGGACGAGGTTCACAAGCAAGCCATTGCACTTCCTCGTGTTAACATTGTTCGAGGCTCTATTGCCCACTCTGTTACCGTCCAGGTCAAGGACATCAAGGAGGCTATGCGTATCAGCAACGAGTATGCTCCTGAGCATCTCATCCTCCAAATCAAGGATGCCGAGAAGGCTGTCGACCAGGTCATGAACGCTGGCAGCGTCTTCATTGGCCACTGGACTCCCGAGAGTGTCGGCGACTACTCTGCCGGTGTTAACCACTCATTGCGTAAGTTCTTTTTTTCATTGTCTGTCATTCTTCATTGTTACTAACTGATGGCACAGCTACTTATGGGTTTGCCAAGCAATACTCGGGTGTCAACCTGGGCTCGTTCCAGAAGCACATCACCAGCTCCAACCTCACTGCCGACGGTCTCAAGAACGTTGGTAGTGCTGTCATGCAACTAGCTAAGGTCGAGGAGCTTGAGGCTCACAGGAGAGCTGTTGAGATCCGCCTCAACTACCTGAAGCAACAACAGTAGAACAGGAAGTCAAAACAACAAAAAGCGTATGTAGAGTAGGTAGATATGATCATGATGATTTCTTTCAGGAAAAGGTGGGAAAGGCAGGAAAAGGGGTTATTAGGTTGGGAATAGACGTTCAATATGGAAACGATTTAGAATGCCGTAATATTTCAAAAAAGAAAGACCATCTCAAGTAATAATTTTAGCCTGTCAAACAACCTAAGCTTTTGTCTGTACAGCATGTCTTGAATACAAGTGAGTGAAACAAAATAATAACGCCACGCTATGCCTTAATATGCCAGAAAATCCTTCTCCCTCTCCTTCTTCTCCCAATTTCCAACTACTCTGTCCGCGCTGCTTAATCAACATCGCTGTCTATGAAAATCATATCGAACAACCTGCCAAGAAAAACACCCTGGACCCGTCACGCGTTACTGTTTTTCGGGGGCAACAGCAACAGCCTCGGTGGCCTGCTCGTGGTACTTAGCTTTCCTTGAATTCACTTCATTTCTCTTGGGAGAGATGACCAACCCCTGTGATGTGCTGGGCGAGGATGTCCTCCTTCAGATCGGCCGCCTTCTTGTTTCCAAGAGGGATAGGATTGGAGGCACCCTCACCCTCCATATGGCCTTCTTCGCCATCTTCGTAGATTTCGTCTTCGTCGTCCTCATCATAAGCTTCCTGCAGATCGCGTGCCATGGACGCTTTCAGTTTCTCCTCATCGACGCTGCCACCCAATACACTTGATGCTTCGGCGAATTCGTCCATAGATGCACGGGAGATGTAGCTGTCGGCAAGACCTTCGCCAATCGCATCCATGTCCTCGTCCACTTCGGCATCTTCTTCATCATCGTACTCCTCTTCGTCGTCACCATATTCGCTGGTCGGTCCTTCAGGACCGTTGTCGTCGTCCTCATCATCACTCTCGCTCGCCGAGAAGTCGGCCATGGCGAGAGGGTCATCTCTCCAGTACGTGAAATCCGTATACTCCTCGCCGCCACCTTTTACCAGCGTGCTTACAGGAGGGAAGTAGTGATCAACGACTTCGTTGATATTCACGTAGCTCATCTTGAGCTTGTTGAGAGTTAAGAGATCCAAAGACACTTCGGAATTGGAGTTGATGGTAAAGATGCGGTTTCTGGGTACGTCGACGGTTCGGTAAGAAATTTGATCGGTCAATCGGTTTCCATAACCAGCGTAAAATGGGGTACGGTCTGGGCCGTAGAGGTTTCTGATATCTCTAAGAGTAGCCATCTTGAAGATATGTGGCTTGCGAAGATAAACTTCTCGTCTCAAAGCAGCCATTGTTCGGTCTGGCGAAAGAATAGTTGGGCCTGGAGGCATTTTGTAGCCATCTTGCACAATACCAGCCAGGTAGGCTCTTGTTGTATCTGACTGTCCGACGGATCGACTAGTGAGATACATGATGTTATAACCGTTGGCGGAAATGTCGCTGTAAAGCTTGGCAACACCCGAGTGTGTCCAGTCACGGCCGATCATGTTCAAGACATGGCCAAGAGCATCTGACTTGGTAATAGTGCCATCGATATCGGAAATGACGACAGGTGTCTCATGTCTCCAGAGATACATGTTGGCTTTGCAGGTAGCTCTGTTTACAGTGAAGGCCATCGAGTTCGCGCCAGGCTTCAGCTTCAAGTCCTTGAGCTGCTGACTAGTCAGCCGCAAGGTTTTCGCATAGTTTCTGTTAGGATCGCCTGCGTGGCCTGAAGATCCTGGCGGTGTGCGAGGAGGAGTTTGCAAGTCTATCGGACCAGCATCGGACTCGGTACGTCGATGAAGGGGCATAGGCGAAGCGGTCGCATCACTGCTGTCGCTCTGATATCCAGGGTCCGAAATAGCATCGGCGGCAGTGGAGCGACGATGCGACTGCAAAGAAGCCTCAATGGTCTTGTTCATGGCAGCCTGTTTCGCCTCCTCGCTGCTGTAAATCCACAGGTTTCCTTGCTCGTCGAATCCAAAGAGCGCGCCGATGTCATAATTTCCATCCAACTCTTCTGAAAGAATTTGTCGAGCCAGAATCTCAGCTCGAAGGATATCCTCTTCATTACCCTTGAAACCGGTCATATCCAACATCAGATCACCAGTGTCGGTAACCTTGGTGGGGATGCTTGCAGCAGACAGTCCCTTAGACAAAGCTCTGGCACGCTGAAGCGCTTCTCCGGTAGATAGAGGTGGAGGACTAGAAGACCTCTCAGAAGCAACATGTTCGTCGTCGTCGGCCGAGCTATTGCCATCCAGGCCTTGGCTTCGGGCGCTCGGTCGGAGGATATCCTCGCTATGTGGTCGGGGTATTTTTGTTGAAGACCAGTCGCCAGACACGGGACGGGCGCTGGGTAGTTCGGGTGAGGTTGAAAGGGGTGTGATCAAACCTGCTCTAGTATCAGTATAGGTTCTTGCAAGCTTGCCGCTTGCACGTACCATTGTCATTCCTTTTCTCATACAGAGCAGAAGGGGGCGGTCGCTGAGGCTTGGCCTCGGAAGCGTCCAGCTCGAATGCTTCTGGCTCTTGCAAACCAGCAGCAGACTGCTCAGCATTGAGTGGTGGACTGCTTGCAGGGCTAGAGGCGGGCGAAACAAGAGGTGACGTCTGTAGCGACTGTGGAATCCTGTCTGTGGTCTCGAAAACGAAGAAGGCCTCGCCGCCCTCACCAAGCTTCATAGAATAGCTTTGCTTGACGCCATTGACCTTGAACTCGACTTTTTTGTCCGAAGGTCGCAGGAGAGAAAACTTTCCAAATCGGACATGGAACGGGGAGCAGACTAAAGAGCCATCTTCGTGCTCGACGACAATGACATCAATAGCACCACTAAGGGTCGCGGGGTTGATTGAATTCCATGCTGTCGACACAGACTCGCTGAGACCTCGCACGTATTGCATCTTGCCTCTCGCGGCAGATGAAGTCGTATAGTATCTTTTGACGATATTAATCGCAAGTTGGAGAAGTAGAGGCGGCTGTCGCGGGGAGGTTGAATGACGATCCGTAGGGACTCTGTTTAAGCTGACGAGCTTCCAAGGAGAGGAGGATGCAGCAGCAAAGAGCGAGAGCCCAGGGCCCTAGAGAAGTTTATCTGATATCAGAGAGTAAGAGTAAAGCGTAGGGCAAGTGAAAGGTATGTAAGAGAAATTCTAAAATGTCTGTCTGATATTAGAAAAGAAAGCGGAATGGAATGCGGATTGTTGGGGGAGTAGGACGGTCGAGCCAGTGGATAGAGGTACCGAGTACCTACTATACTTGCTGTGGTTGAGCGGGCCCAGGCTCTTTTTTTCTTCTTACCCCAGTCGCCCAGTCTCTTAGATCAGGTGAAGACGTCACTATAGAGTTGGAGAAGTTTTAGTAGGTTAGAAAAAAGAAAAAAAAAGAAGAAAGGTTCTTTCAGATAATGAACAGATAATGTTTGACAACAATGCAAACGCGCGAAACAAAAATACGATGCTGAGGGGACTATGAAGAGTGGTGACACAGCATAAAACAAAGAATCCCATAAGCTCAAACATCTACCTAAGAATGACGAAGTCATTGTTACAGAAGACCCTACAGTACCTGTACAGACGTTGAGGGGCGTTCCACCCAACATACCCTGCCGTAGTACCCGGTACAAAGATACTACCCCAGCTCGCAGGGGTCTAGACATCCGCCAGAATCATGATGGATGCCCCAGCAGAATCTATCACATGAACGGCTCATGCGGCCAAGTTTGCCGAGTTGAGACTTTGAATCATTCGGTTTTACAGGTAGTTCTTGGTCTATAAACCTGATTGATGGTTAGAAGTTTCTATAGTTGAACGCGTCACTCGAAGGGGTTGGCTCTAGGACTATTGTTCTTGAGGTGTTAGTTGCTGATAATTGGACAATATTCGATAGGCTGCAGAGTTACCGGGATATTTTTGATGGATTTGTTCAACAATTGATATGCACATGTAGCCAGTACTACTGTCTAGTCTACTACATATATTCACCTACCCTTGCTTGTCCTGAGTAAATCCATGCTTGGTACAAAGAATCTGACCGCACATGACTGCCAGTCATTTATATCTCGGCATCTTTGCTCCGTCAAGTCACACTTGGCTGTGGTCATCGTCTGCCAGATAAGCGATCTCGTTGTTGGTTATACGATCTCAATTGGAGAGAACTTCGAAGATTCTTTTGGGTCGTTATTTTTCGCTCTTCTATCATATGCTGACACTAACTTACACAACTTGACCGCTCGGGATCAGCCGAGGTTGTAAACAAGACCCATAGACAGGGGAAGGATTATGGTTATTCTATATTTGACCCTCTGATTAATTAAGGGGAAGGGAATAATTGATTTTTCGCAGTAACTGGACCCTTTTTGATAATGAACCTATCTATGCATACAGAGTAGGCAGGTACTAAGGTATAGATAGATAGGTGGCTGAAGTATCATTGTCAACCACAAAGCATGTAATCACTTACTTACCCTATTCAGATGCTCAATCATGTAGTGAAGAGCATTGAAACATAACCTTCCAATCATGTTTCTCGCTAAGAGTTCGCATGGGAATAAGACATGCATACCATCTTGTCTTTTTTCCCTATGTGATGCAGTAGGTCTCGAATGCCAGTAATCACTCCATGAGAATCAGTGGAGATTGGTGACCTGCATAAGAATGAGCCGCGGCTCAACACATGCTTCAAAACAAAAGCCTCCGATAGCTTTCAAGTATACTGTACAAGTACTTTTTCTTTTTCCATTTTGATTTCACCCTTAGGCCACAATTCTCAGCCGTGTTCCAGTCCTTTCCGCACTTGCTTCTCTACTACAAGTTGTCAGCCAAGAACACTGCATATGATAATCGATATATCTTTGTCTTGGCGATTGATGTCATTGATTGACCAAGCTCGTCTTCGTAACCTAAAAGCTACTAAAGCTCAGTACAGTGGACTACAAGTTACTAAGTTTCTTGGATTGAGGCAGCTTGATAGCAGGATGACATAGATAGTCAAACAAGATCGAGGAGAGCGTGAAACCAATTGACGTTAAACTTATGTAAAATACTCGGTGCAGACGAATTCACATGCTTGCTTCCGTTGGAGATGCCTAGAGTCGATATCGGTCCGTTGAATTTGAACAGGGGTAACCACCAAACTGGACAAACCCTTCTGCCTTTGGAGAAGGTTCCATGAGGCCTTTCTGGAAAGCTCGGGCACTAGACACCAACTGAGGAAAAACCCTGAAAGCTGAGTTTGAGGCGATCTCCGGCACTTGCTGTTAAGGCTGTCGAGCTGGTCATTAGTGTTACCAGCTTGAAGCTGAACTGGGATATCATGTCCAGGTACTCAGTTTCTCAACTTGGATTTCATCTTTATCCTCTGAATATCGACGCCTTTGAGTACGGATGTGCAACACTCGATATCGATTCTGAACATGAATTGTTTATGGCAAGTCTTGTGTGCGTGTTGATATGTCCCAAGCTTGTGGAATTCGCCTATCGGCCATCTCGACGCCTTCAAGCGTTTATCTGCGAGATGAGAAACGGCAGAAACCTTATTTGCGCCCAATAAAGTTGCCATCCAGATGGTACTGTACTGTACGCAAAGAGCCGTTGAAAAAGTCAGCCATATTGCGTCTTCCGTCTTGATGAGTGGACGTTCTGCCGCAAGCATCATTAGTGACGTTTTGCGGTAGCGATTCGCTACGCTAGCGATGAGGTTTGATCGCGAATGCATTCCAATGGCATTCGCGTAAATCTAATTGCTGTGAACTGTAGAATAGCTTTGGTAAACATTGACTACTAAATCAGTTATCGTCGTAGACGCGACGGATTCACCGTAGAAGCATCAATCCTATGCCATTGGTATAGGAGGCACCTGTGGACCTGTAATGAGGAAACAGGCGGCAACAAACGGTTATCAAATACAGTGCATAGAAAACAGTGATAACCGTCATTTTGTTCATATTAGATGGCCCAAGAGCGTAACATGGCGTGTGAACTGCAAAATGTTAGTCGCTTGGCTGGCCACGCGACAGGTGAAAGCACGGTGTATCATTCATGGCAACACTGTAATCTCCGCAGAAAACAGCAGCCCTGTGGCTGAGAATTTGCACGCTGCAACCAAATCTCCACTGGACCCGAAAGGGACCCCGAGCCGATGACCACGCTGGTCTCTCTTTCCTCCCTCTCCAATGATCAGAGTAGACTCGCTCCGAACCAACCCAAACCAAGCAGCCCATGCCCATGCCCGCCTATTTTTCACCCACTGCTGGCATCGGCATCTGCCTCGAGGATCCGTTTCCCACACGACAACCTGGACTTGGACTTGGATTTGGACGATTCTTGGACGCTTGGCTCGGTCTTCAACATCTTCAAGACTGAGATCGCGCTGAGCTGAGAACATGTCATGGGAGTTACCCGTCTTGACTACTCTCATCCTCAGTGTACTTGGCTTCTGGTGGATTTATAGCCCTCGCGCCAGCTACCAGAAGGCCTTGCTCTACGCCTTCCTCTGCAGTCTTACTGTCCTTGTCGATACTCGTCGCCTGATCGAATACTTTTCTCCCGCCACGATCGAAGCATTGCTTGATTTCCGCATCCATGTTCTTCTGATCCATCATTTCAAGATGGTCTTGACACTTGGTGCTGTCGTTTGGTGAGTTTGCCCCTCTTGTCAAATTCGACAACTCGACCCCTCTGTTTTGCATCACGCTGACCATTGGCCCCCTTTACTTCAGGCTACTGCATCGCTCGTGGCAGACATTATGGAAACCCGTCCCCGACCTAATCAACATTCTCGGCGTCGACGTGCCCGAACCTCCTGATGTTTCTCTTGCTGGCATCCGATCCGATGCTGCTACCCTGAGCTGGACTCGCCCTACCAGTAATCGGCCGGTACAAAAATATACTATCCAAGTGAATGGCGTTCATGGTTGGTCTTACTGTCAAGATATATATCGAACTCGAATAGGGTGAAATGCCAGAACTTAACTAATACGGTTGGCATCTAGTTGGTGATTCACCTGGAAATGAAGTCGCAATTACTGTGACAGGCTTGAAGCCAGATCATTTTTACAATATCAGGGTTGTTGCTGTCGGCCCGAACAACTTCCAGGCTGGAAGCAAGGTCCTACGCCTTCGAACTTTTGGAAAAGATGGTAGACCTCAGTTGGGTAACTCACGCTTGCCTACCAGTTTTGCAAACAACGACCATCCCCAATCCAAGATTGGCGACGAAGATGACGAATCCGATTCGCAAAAGAAGTCTCCGGTACCAACCGTCGAGGCGGCCCCTGTGCTGGATGGTAACAACGCGTCTACGTCTGATGTGAGCGCCACTGCTCCGAGCCAGCGACGAAATACGGTCAACCGACGACACTCACCGTCCGTTGCTAGCATGGATCAACCTCAAATCAAACTTCCACCTGTGGACGGCCCAGAACTGTCACTCGACGAACTGAACCGACGATTCGAGTCCACCAGGAAAGAAGTTGACGAAATCCTTGCTCAGTATGCCAAGGAAGAAGCCGAACTCCAACAGCAGGAAGAAGAGCTTAAACAGGAGAAGGATGCCAAGAGACAGGCTTTGAAGGAGAAAGAGGAGCAGACTGCGCAGCTGAAGGCGAGTGTTAGGACCACTATGGAGCAGATGCGTGCTGCGGAGAAGGAGCGAACGAAGAAGGAGCAGCAGCTAAAGGACAAGGAAAATAAGAAGTCCAAAGTCCGTGATACTGCTTCTAAGCTCGAGAATGACATTGAGAGGATGAAGAAGGAGCGAGATGGCTTCGAGGCTCAGAAGAAGGAGCTGAAAGAAAAGAGAGACAATGATGGTCAGGAGCTTGATGATTCCAACGCGAAGCTACAGGAGAAATGTGCCGAACTTGAAGCTGAGCTCCGGGAGAAGGGAAAACAACTCCAGGACCTCAAGGCCACCCGTGAAGAGCTTCCTGGTGCGGACGATGAGCAGTGGAAGGAGAACGATGTTGTCGTGCGGAAGGAGTGGGATGCCAGGAGAAAGGAACTGCACAGTCAGCTGGTTGCAGAAACCAAGAAACTCCATAACCTGGACTCGCAGATTCGGTATCTTAGGGAGGAACAACACAATATGGGGCTGTACTACAGCAACCAACCAGACCCTACTGCCGCAGAGTTTGAGCCTGCAACAGCTCAGGATCCCAGAGACAGCGGGAACTTCGACTCTCTTTCCCATCTCAATCTGTCACCGCCGCCCAACCAGTTTGGACCACCCGACGACTCTTTCTCTGGTTTCAGCCGTGCTGGATTTAGTCAAATATTGTTTATGGACCACAACGCGGCCGACAATGCTGATGATCACCAGTCAGAGGCCGACTTCAGGGCCAACGCGGGACCTCTTAGTCCTACTGCTCACTCTCTTCTTCCTTCAGGCATCTTTGACGAAACCTTTGAGGATGCTGAAGAGCATCTTCCAAACCAGTACTTGCCAGAATCTGTCACAGCTGCAGAAGAGGATAACCCACAATCGCCATTATCGTCAGATGGACGCTCTCTCAACATGTTCTCCAGTCCTCATGGCTCGTCTCACAATCTGCCTTTCCCTCAGTACAACGACATGGACTCGCAATCCCTGAACATCAACTCATCCCCACAGCAAGCGCCTCTTCAATCAAGTCATCGACTATCTAGCTTGCTGTCTAATTTCCAACGCAGGGGAGCAAAACCAGCGGATGTTGAAGGACCTGCGATTGGCAGCCTTAAGGCGGGTCAGAGCCAATCGTTCCCGCGAAGCACCGATGATCATGACATGCCAGGCAGCAAGCGTAGGATAAGTTTCTCATGGATGAATAGGCACTCGGGAGAACCCAGCCGGTCGAGCATGGGCCCTACTTCCAGGCCATTTTCTGCTCGGAGACTGAACCCATTTGCCAGCAGTGCCGGCGCTCTTACAGGAGACAACGATTCCCCCGACTCTCGGCCTGCGTCAATTGCATCTACGGACCTTCCCCGACCCTCGACTGACAGTGGCTCAATCTGGAACATGCCGGGTGACTTCTCTATGCTATCCAAGAACCGAGTCTGGTCGCCGAACGAAGGGCGCTGGTCTTCCAGAAACCCATCTCGCCGTCCTTCACTTGGTGCCGCCCCGACCGTGCTTGAGACGACCCTTGCAACAGCCAATGATGAGATCCTTGACGATCGTGACTTACTCGACCCTCAGACATCACCTAGTCAGATTGGTGTCATCGGATCACGCCCCCCTAGTCACCGAGCATCAATGAATCGGAATCTCAACCCAGCGGCACCCACTTTCAGGACACCATCTTTCTTTGGTCGCAGAGATAGAGATGCTAGCCCCGACAAAGGATCGAAGGGTAAAGAAAAGCGTGGTAAATCCAAAGAGGGCCGTACTAAGGGCATAGAAGCTTTGACACCCACCGTCGAAGTGCCACCAAACCTTGATGACTCGCCATCAAGTCCACGAATGTCTCGCGACGCCTATTCTGTTCACACGCAGAACTCGATATCAGAATCCCATGAGTCTTTGGATTTGGGCATGACAGCCTCGAATTCGACGACGGACAACAACGCTGCGAGTCACAAAGACGCCGATAGCAGTGTGGTCAAGAAGCTGTTTAGGAAGGGAAGCTCCAGCAAGTTTAGCACACTGTCTTCCAGGCTGAGTAAGGACTCTGTCTTATTTAAGAAGGGGCCCGGCAGCAGCACGTTTTCCGAGAAGAACATGTCATCAGAGCATCGACCTAGTATTGGCGATGCTGACGAGCTTGACGAGGATATATCTCAGCTTGGCCGCAGCTACGATAGTATGGCTAGCAGCCCTTCGTTGGGTCAAGGCAGCTTCAAGTCCAAGGACGCCCCTAAGGAGGGTCGCATGGGAACGTGGCGCTTCTCGATGAAGAAGAAGACGAAAGAGCCTGCCGCTAAAGAGAAGGAAAGTTTGGAAAATGACAGGCCTGTAGATGAGTAGAGAGGTATATAATAGCATGCGATGCTGCGTAGAGCAGTGCAGCGTTCTAGAATATTATGTAGCGAAGCGAAGCGGCATGTTGGCATTGTAGTGGATAGCAAGATTTTATCATGATTATTCACATCGTTGATAATCACACCTCAACCGTTGTACTTTTTTGAATATAGTAATATTCTCGCCGAGTTGTACAATTACCTTTAAAGGGCATGCATGCTCCAATGTTAATCGAGGCTCAGCTCAGGGGAAGTTCAGCCACGTAGTACAGAGTAGTAGCCCAGCTTATCCGGGATGGCCCGCTTTTAGCCATCATGGCACTTGACACGTGCAAGGAGCTTCCTCATGCTCATGTTCATTGCGAATAACAACGTCCACCATTGACTCAATCATCTTGGGGGTATTTCGGATAACCAATGGATGAGCCGCAGTCATAATGAATGGCAACTATACAGAACCCTCAGCTCTAGACGCTGGTGAGTAGGTGGTGAAGCTGGAGCTTACTTTATCCCTTTGTTGCTAACTCATCCCTCCATAGTCGACTACAATGCGATAGATCACCTCAACCTTCTGTTTTCGCATCCATCGGCGATATCGTCTATAAGCGAGGTTTCGAAATCGCTCCAAAATCATCAAAATGCACTTTCGAACGATATAGCCACGCTCGAAACCACCCAGGCTTATGGCTCCGACTCAAGCCTCGAGCGCATGCAATCGGCGCAAGCTGAGCTTGCCCAGCTGTTTCGAAAGATCGAGACGGTGCGCTCGCGTGCGATCGAAACGGAACAGAATATCACATCGATGACGGCCGATATCAAGAGACTCGATGGGACGAAGCGCAACCTAACGCTGAGCATGACGGCGCTCAAGCGGCTACAGATGCTGACAACGGCTTATGAGCAGCTCCGAGGCTTAGCCAAAACGCGCCAGTACAGAGAGTGTGCAGGTCTCTTGCAGGCTGTTTTACAGCTCATGAAACACTTCAACAGCTATCGCAGTATCGAACAGATCGCGACGCTGAGCAGGGGTGTGGCTGAGCTGCAGCGCGAGCTTCTGGAGCAGGTCTGCGAGGACTTCGAGATGGCATTCGCCAAGGGAGAAGTCGGCTTGCGAAGGGGTATGCTTGTTGAAGCCTGCCTTGTCATGGACGCTCTTGGAGATTCCGCCAAGGCTCGTCTCATGAACTGGTATGTCAACACCGAGCTGCGAGAGTACCGACAGGTATTCCGGGGCAACGATGAAGCCGGCAGCTTGGACAATATCGGACGGCGATATGCGTGGTTCAAACGAATGATGAAGACCCATGATGACGAGCACTCGATGATCTTCCCACCGCACTGGAGGGCCAATGAGACACTGGCAGCGGCGTTCTGTGACGGTACTCGTGATGACTTCAAGGGTATCCTGGAGCGCAGCATGCGACGTACGGACGGTAACAGGATTGATGTCAATCTACTATTGAGTTGCCTGCAGGAGACATTGGACTTTGAGCAGAGTCTTGAAAAGCGTTTCGCAACCACTTCAAGAGCCAGTATCGACACACTCAGCTCCGTCGAAGATAGGGCGCACAGCTTCCATGGCATGATTTCAGTTGCATTTGAGCCCTACCTGAGTTTATGGGTTGAATCGCAAGATAAGCAGCTGGCAACGATGATACCCAAGTATCGTAGCCAGCCACTTATACCGCCTGATGATGAGTTCTCACCACAGGCTGTCATTGCCTCAGCGATTGAGTTATTTCACTTTTACAAACTCACGCTGTCGCAATGCGCAAAATTATCTACCAGCGAGCGTCTTCTTGATCTAGCTAAAATACTGGCCAAGTATCTGGATGAATACGCCCAACAAGTCCTGCTGCACATATTGCAGTCTGGTGGCCCTCAAGGTCCTCCGCTCCAGGATGTTGTGCTTGTGTTGAACACAGCCGACTTTTGGCACATTAACACAAATCAGCTGGAAGAGAGCATCAAGAAGAGAATCGACGGTGAGCTCGTGTCCAAGGTTGACCTTTCATCACAGTCAGATGCCTTCCTTGGCGTGGCGAGTGCATCAGTCCTAGCTCTTGTTCGCGCCGTGGAGCTTGACTGTGAAGGTGTCTGGCGTGAAATGAAGAATACCAACTGGAGCACTATGGAGAGTGTTGGCGACCAAAGCTCATACGTAGGCGAGCTTGTGAAGCATGCTGATGGGAAAGCTGCTGAGATCTTGGGTATCATCTCGAAGCAACAGTACGCCAGGGCCTTTTGTGACAATTTGGTGGAGCATCTGGCGACAGGGTATATCAATAGCATTATTCAATGCCGACCGATATCCGAAGTTGGTGCCGAGCAGGTAAGTTTGATCCATTCGCTTGAATCAGGTTCATGTCTAATAGTGGGTTTGCAGATGTTGCTCGACAAGTATGTTCTCACCAAGGCCTTTGAGAAGTTGATCATGCACCATGCATCATTCTCAGGACACGAGGCTCCTCCATCGAGCTTTGTGCGAAGAGTTCAGCATTGCATGAATCGACTTGACCCATTGCTCAAGACGCTTCAAGTGCGACCCTCGCCACCAGAGGGCTTGGTTCAGGCGTATCTGATCCATATCGGAGATCGCTCAGATACCAACTTCAGGAAGATATTGGATCTGAAGGGAGTTCGAAAGGCGGACCACGGCCATTTGATAGAGCTCTTTGGTATTCACCGGGATAGCACAACCAATGACAAGCTGGTTGCTAGTTCCCCATTACTAACACCTCTCATGACAACCATGAGCTTAGGTAACACCGCTGCCCTGTCAACCATGAACCCGACAGTAGCATCGGCAGTCAGTCCTAGGTTTGAGGCCGGATCACTGGGCGAGAAGCTTCTCAGCGCAGCAAGAGATATTCAGGGCAGTACGAGCACCGTAGCACAGACAGGATTAGAAAAGGCAACAATCAACGAGAACTTGCGGAACTTTGGCAAGTTCTTCAAGAGAGATATTGGATCATTGGGAGCTAGATTTGGAAAACGGGATGGTAGTGTTGGCGCAGAGGAAGGACGATAGAGCGTTTGATACAGTTAGATCGACTAATAACGTCATGGATCCCTTGTTTATTCATCTTTTTTAACTCAAGCCATGTTCCTGGTTGTCATGAGGAATCAATTAAGGATATCATTTAACCACCATGTACCTATCTTGGTACATTGCCTTAGCCGCGGTACAATTCGGCTTAGTAACGTCATTTGATGCTACTGATTGATAAGGGAAAGCAAGTAGAAAAAATAACCTGGTCAGTTGTCAAAGTCATCCAGCAGCTTCTAATCCTTCTGGTAAGGCAAATGTCATCTCCACATCAAAGACTCTCTCCGTTGGCTTATAAATCCACTATTTCAACCCCCGATCCAATCAGAATCTCTCCTCGAATTTGATTCCATATCCCGAATCTGCATTGACTCGACTTGCCTCACCTCGCATTGCATGAATAGTCCAGACCCCACACATCAAACCACGTTCACATTCTCTCAGGGTCGCCGCATTCGCCGAAGTCGCTTTCAGCTAGTTAACTTGACCAGTTTTTTCTTTACCGCCCCTCCCTTCTACAAGTTGACATCGCATTGCTAGTCTACAGTGGCGCTTTCCTGTTCCTGTTCCTGTCTGAATAAAGAACTCGCGACAGCCCACCTTTTTTCTTCTTCCCCCATCCCACCTCCAACACCGCCAAACTGTTCTCCTCAACCTTCAAACGCGTTACTCTTCGTTCAAGCGCTGGCCTATCGATTGCGGCAGCGGCGACTACGTTTCAAAAAACAACTAGAAAACCAGCCGTCGAGTTTGGTGTTAGGAAAATGCACAGCAAGGTTGTCAGTATGTTTTACCCCTCCATCGACAGGGTGAACCCCTCATACTCCGAAAAATTACAGATAAGGCTGACATTGAGTTTGTACAGTTATCGGTTCAGGGCCTGCTGCCCACACGGCTGCTGTCTACTTGGCACGAGCCGAGTTGAAGCGTAAGTAAAACATTATGCCCAGATAATGGTACTGCAATATTAACACAAGATAGCCGTTCTCTATGAGGGTTTCATGGCCAACGGTATCGCCGCTGGCGGTCAATTGACCACCACCACCGAGGTTGAGAACTTCCCCGGTTTCCCCAAGGGTATCATGGGAGGCGAGTTGATGGTAAGCTTATCTCAGACTCTCTGACTGAGAAATCAAACTAACACGACCCCAGGACAACATGCGAGCCCAGTCCGAGCGTTTCGGCACAGAAATCGTCACCGACACCGTTGCTACCCTCGACCTCTCTTCCCGCCCCTTCAAGTACACCACCGAGTTCTCCCCCGAGGAGACACACACCGCCGAGACCGTTATTCTTGCCACCGGTGCCTCCGCCCGCCGTCTGAACCTCCCCGGTGAGGAGAAGTACTGGCAGAACGGTGTCTCCGCCTGCGCTGTCTGCGACGGAGCCGTCCCCATCTTCCGCAACAAGCCTCTCTTCGTCATTGGTGGTGGTGACTCCGCCGCCGAGGAGGCCACTTTCCTCACCAAGTACGCCAGCCACGTTACCGTCCTCGTCCGTCGCGATGTCCTCCGTGCCAGCCGAACCATGGCCAACCGACTCCTCAACCACCCCAAGTGCACCGTCCTGTTCAACAGCGGTGCCACCGAGATCCGAGGTGGTGAGGATGGCCTCATGAGCCACCTCGTTGTCAAGAACAACAAGACTGGCGAGGAGAAGGTTCACGAGGCCAACGGTCTGTTCTACGCCATCGGTCACGACCCCGCCACTACCCTTGTCAAGGGTCAGGTTGACATGGACGAGGATGGCTACATCAAGACCACCCCTGGTACCACATACACCAACGTCGAGGGTGTCTTCGCTGCTGGTGACGTCCAGGACAAGCGATACCGACAAGCTATCACCAGTGCCGGTACTGGATGCATGGCTGCTCTCGAGGCCGAGAAGTTCCTTGCCGACCACGAGGATGACGAGCGAGCCGACGAGCGACCCAACCCCAACTAAGAAATAAAAATAGAGACATAGAAGCTTCAATATAGACTTGCGCCGTTTTAGACAGGATATAGAAATCTAGTTAAAAGTCACGAGCAGTCAATAGACTCAATCTAATGAATTTTACGTTAAATAACTTTTCATAATATCAGAGTGCACATGTGACATTTCCAATTGAGGACCTTTATTTACTATTTCATTACTTATGGCCGACTATGTTCTTGAATTAGACAAGATGCGCCAAACAACTTTTTATCTGCCAAACCTAGGACAACAGCATCATAATGCTATCCTGGCTGGTTCATGGTATCATGATATGTTATTTTCTTAGTTTCGCTCGAGAACAGCAGGAGGGGTAATCTCGTTGCCCTTGAGGTTCTCAAGACCCTCACCACCCTGTACAATGTTAGCATAATATTCTCTGTGTATATCTGAGCGTTTTGACTTACGTAGCTGATAAGAGGTGACACCTCAACACCGACATCGGCCTTGTCGCCAACAACGATGGCACCGGCAGCCTCAACCCAGCGCTTGCCCTGGGTCATGATATCGGCCTTGCTGGTTTCAGGGTCATCCTCACCAGTGCCAGGAGCGTTCTTGAGGGGAGAGAACTCGTCCTCACGCTTAACCTCGAGAGAGGCAAACTTCTCCAGTGACAGGAAGGGGAAGACGTCGAAGACGAACTGCTCGAGCTTGATGCCGTTGGGCTTCTCGGGCTTGACAGTCTCGCCGCTCTGGAGATCGGCGGAGGGGATCTTCTTGCGGGCGATGTGGTGGGGAAGCTTGTGAGCCCACTGGGGGATAGAGTCGAGGAAGCGGAAAGAGTAGTAGTGGTTGACAATGTTGGCAGCACGGAATCGGAGGAGGTCAGGCTGCTTGGGGTCGGTCTCCTCAGCGGTAGCCTGGTCAATCTCAGAGTACTCAACAACATCGGGCTTGCCGTTCTTGGAGAGAATCAGACCGACAGACTCGGTAGCGTTACGCTTACGCACGACCTTGGTGGCAATGTCGACATCGAGAGAAGCAGAGAAACCGATGAAGACAGGGTCAGCGACCTTGACAAGGCAATTGTCAACGCAGTAAGCATGGATGTGCTGAACGCCACGCTTTCGCATGTCGTCAACGACACCAGAAACAACGAGAGCGTTGTAGAGACCACCGTTTCCATCAGGGGCAACGGCAACCTTGCCCTTGGTCTCAAGGAGGATCTTGCCGTCGTTGGAGATGCAAGGCAGAACACCCTGCTCGAAGATCTTGACGTTCTCCTGGCTCAGACCGAAGTAGTTGTTCTCCTGGAAGAACTTCTCGGTAGGACCACGAGTAGGACCGCTGGTCATGACGTACCAGGGAACAACGGCGTTTGAGCCCTTCTTAGCAGCAAGCTCCTGAATCTTGGCGATTCGCTCACCCTGAAGCTGGAAGAGAGACTTGTGAGAGGGCAGACCAATGTCGTAGCAGCCCTTGGGAGCAGAGCTACCCAGACGGGTACCCTGGCCACCAGCCATGAGGACAACGGCGACCTGACCCTTGGAGATGAGGTCAAGACCAGAGTCGTACCACTTGGCAATATCATCGGCGCTGGAGTCGAGGATACTGGCGGTGGCAGATTCGGGAAGAGGCTCGAGACGGTCGGGCTCATCGCTGGTCTTGGGAGGGTTCAAAGCGCGGTTTGTGATGTCGTTGATGTGGGAAGGATCGAAGCCAGAGAGCTGCTGGTAGAGGGTTCCTCGCTCGGCGGAAGACAGAGAGTCGTAGAAAGTGAAGACTTGCTCCTGGCCGGCCTTGGAGTACTTCTCCTTGAGCTCGTTGAGAGCCTCGGGAGTAGGCTCAGCAGGGGCGTCAGAGCCCTTGCCAAGGTGAAGCGCCTGCTTGATGGCCTCCATTGTGATGTGTGTGTAAGTGGTTTGGGGGGAGTTGCGGTGAGAACGATTGGAAGCTTATAGACGGGTGTCTAGAAGCTAAGAAGAGAGGAAATATGGAAGAGTTGAATTGGTATGAAGAAAGAAGAGAAAAAGAGGAAGAAACAATGGGGGGTGGGAGAGTTGGGAGCTAAATACGAATGGAAGACAGTCGATCTCGGAAAGAGCCTTACAGCAAGGTAGTCCGCGACTTTCCTTTTCGTTCTTGACGTCGTACCTTCCCTAGCAACGCACCTGCCTACCCAACACGTTTACTTCCTACCTAGCTTACCTACTTCTTACTACGGTCTTACCTTACCTTTAGGTGTAACGCCTTTACTTCACCGTACCTTGCTTGCTTAAAGCTCCCACCCCAACGCTGATGCCCCTCAGCTGCCCCGCCTACTCTAGGTCGAATTGAGCTTGGCGGCCAATTGGAAGAGGACCATGAACGGCGGAGGGGCCCATCGATCCTGCCTCATGCTTGGTGCTGATGGAGAGGCTTTGCTGGATGCCATGGCGCCCATGCTGTTACGCTGCCACCTCCTATTCGATCATTCATGAGGTGTTCGTTTCATACATAAGAGTGTACGTAAGCTCATATATAACGGTCATGTATAGCAGACTTCAGAGTCAGGTATCAGAGGTAACTCTTGGAAAAGAGTCGTTACAATGGCTCGTATTTGTCTTCAACAAAACTGTATCCATGATTTTCACAGCAACCATGAGGTCCATACAAATTCTTCAGGGACCAGCAGGGTTCGGGTTCGTCAACTTGTCTCAGTACCCCACCATGACATTGAGGTGAGGCCAAAGGCAGGGCTGTTGTGTGGCTGTGGCGGCTGACGGGAAATGTCGATGTCATTGGATGGATCTGAGATGCTGAAAATAGCATCTTATGCCAGGGACGGATGCTGTTATTCACACTGGTAGTTTGAAGGTCCAGACATGAATATTTTCAAAAAGCATATACAGAAAACTGACACTGCAGGTTACAGGAAGAGATATCATGCGTTCATCTTCTCAACAGTATCCTGATGCAGAACACAGTAACTGGCCGCCAATGAGCAGGGATTTGCATTAGCAGCTCAGGTCCCGGACACAAGACTCCTAGCTTTTGGCCTGTGGCGAATGATCCAGAACATTATTCACGCCACAGTCATTAAGACGAGTCTGAGCTATCAAATTGCATCAATAATACGATGAATTGATTGATTTCCGCGGACCAAGAAGAAATAAACCAAATCACAGCCGCAGTTCCTGAACTGTCCCAAGAACATTCATTTGCTAATCTTAAATCAAGTTGTCATACATTTCCAGCTCCTTTCACTTACACCATCAGCCGAGACACAATGACGAGAAGCAAAGTCGCTCAGAATACTTCTATACAAGAACCTACTGAAGATGAAAAGATACATGATGGCCAGAATATCTCAAGCTCACCTCCTCAACCAGCAACCTTCAAAGGACGTCTTCAAATGAGTGACTTCATGTTCAAGTCAACTGAGCCCACAGTTAAGGGAGAAACCTCCCCTATACGAAGATCACCAAGATTTAAGTCCTCAACGTCTTCTGCCTCAGTGGCAACCACACAAGTCACTATAACGAAGAAGACCAAGAGGAGAGATACGGAGGATAAAGAGAACGATGTTACGCCAAAGAAGAAACGAGCGCGTCCTAGTTCTGGATACGCGCCACCTTCAACATACGCCCATCTGTCAGGTCTACCCGATGCCATCACCGACAACCTTCTTGTTCTGTTCATCGGTCTAAATCCAGGAATACAGACAGCCAGAACTGGACATGCTTACGCTCATCCATCAAATCTATTTTGGAAACTTCTCTATTCAAGTGGTCTCACTCCGCGTCTCTGCAGTCCGACAGAAGACCGTCAGCTCCCCGAGATGTACTCAATGGGCTTCACAAACATTGTCGCCCGACCAAGCCGCAACGGATCTGAGCTCAGCAAGCAGGAAATGGACGAAGGTGTTGAGATTCTTCACGAAAAGTGTCGCAAGTACCGCCCCGAGACTGTGTGTGTCGTGGGGAAAAGTATCTGGGAAAGCATTTGGCGCGTGAGGCATGGTAAACCTGTTGGTAAAGCCTTCAAGTATGGCTGGCAGGACGAGTCGGAGAATATGGGCGTTATTGAAGGTGAATGGGAGGGATCTAAAGTGTTTGTATCTAGCAGTACAAGTGGTCTTGCTGCCACGTTATCACCGGCTGAGAAAGAACGGATATGGGCAGAAATTGGATCATGGGCCAAGAGACGGAGAGCAGAAAGGGAGCTTGAGGCAAAAGGCAACGAAGCATAGATCTAGAACTACGTATATTCGCTATAGAAAAGCAGGCGTTCATCTCTCAGCTGGACAAAACTTGACAACAATAGTGATTGGTTCTCATAGATTGCCTGACATGTCTAGCTACAACTTTTGCCGTACCAGGCCCTTCTTAGTATTCAGTATAAAGATATTCTTCCCAACTCCATTACGCCAGAAGCCAAAGCGTCTATAGAGCCTAGCCTTTTACTTGCATCGCTTCTCAACAACATTAGGACCGTTCTCCTCATACTCCTTTCGCGAGATCCACATTTGGTGGAATGTACCCAAGCTGGCAAGGATGCTACCACCAATCCAGGCGCCGAATCGTCGTTCGCTGGTAAGACCTGCGGCGTGGATCTTGATCTTGAGACCTGGGTACATGGCCATGAGCTCGTTGTTCAAACGGTCATTGAACCCATTGATCAAGCTGGTGCTACCGGTGACAACAACATTGGCAAGTAGATTGCCTCGAAGATCGACATCAACAGCGTTCAGGGCAGCACGGATGAGTTCGGGGATGGTTTGCGTCTTATTAAGACGGTCAGCCTCGGGGATGGGGTATCCGGCGTTCTCATCCCACATGCCCTCCGTCACCCGGAATCGTTGTTCGCGCCACATTTGGTTGTAACCATCAGGCATCTCGAATACTCGGCCTGGTTGTGTCTTAACGTACTCCTCGTTGCCAGGTGAGCTATAGCGACCAGGACCACGCCAGACCTCCACTACCGACTCCTTGAATTCCGTCAACACACGCTCCTCTTCGTAGGCACGGAAAGAATCGGTGATAGAGTAAGGGAAGTTTCGTAGGCGGACTGAGGGGGGTGATAAGGCATCAACCGGCGTCTTATTTTCGATCATGAATGTGGGTGTCAATTCGACCCTGGGCTCTGATGACTCGAAAAGGGATCGGATCTGAGAAGAGAGCCAGATGCCACCAGCGGGAGACTTTTGAATAGAGCGTTTCAGCACCATGCCGTCGTGGATAGCGGTAACTGAGGTGTTGGCACCACCGACGTCGATAACGAGTGAAGTGGCCTTGCCGGCTGCAAAAGCTGCCAACACTGGGGTACGACTTAGCCAGAAGGCAGGGCAGCCCCAGTTCTCCATAATGATCTCGATAGCCTTCTCACGAGCCTTGGGGCTGTTCCAAGGTGCCTCGGTAACCAAGAGAGGGTTCTCGCCCAGGGGCTTCTCCATTGATTCGGCATCGGCATCGTCCATATTGATATCGCCCTCTCCATCTTGACCTTCTGGCCTAGGGTCGTCGTTGAGGCCGTTCTTTGTGGGGTGTGTTTGTCGTTCGGGCTGGAGTCGCTTCACAAGCATGTTCTCCCAGATCTTAGCGGCTACATCCCAATCTTCTACGACGCTGTCCTTGTTCATGTAGTTGCGGACTTCGAAGTTCTCACGAGGGATGAGGCACTCATCGCCGAAGAGGTCGCGGGAGTTGTCGCCTGTTACGTGCCCGTAAAATGAAGGCAAAATACTCTTGGGAACATCTTCACCAGCGAAGCCCGCCCGGGTAGAGCAGTATCCAGGGTCGAGAACGAGTGCGGAAACCTCATCTATGTTACCATCAAGTTAGTGGAGATCCTTATGGCGGGCTGACGCGACATGGGGGAGCTAGAGCAGCGCGTACCTCCGCCGTAGATTTCGGTAGGCTGTACCGACGAGGAAAGCGGTTGAGCCATGATGAGAGCTGTGAAAAGAAATGTTGCTGTTCGGAGATGGTGGAGGTCAATTAGATGATCCGGCGCAAAGTGTCGCGAGTTTTGGTGGAGTTGCGCAGGCCAAACCTAAGAATGATGGAGTTCGCGTTGGAACAAATTTCAGCCTTGAGATAGAGTGCGAGTGGTTGGTCGGTGAGGTAGCGCCACAGTATTTTGAAGCTGAAGTGTGGCTGTTGAGAAACCCCCACCGGACCGCGGGTCAACTTCGGTGGGGCAGACTTGGTATAAAATTTCGCAGATCGACTCTCAAATAACTCTCTTTTTCTTCATACATGGAGCGCGAGTTCCATGTTACCATCATGATTGTAAGTACACACTTTTTGCTTTGCTATTTGCCCTCCCTTCCTTTGCCTATATGATGAGTTCGCATATCTCGCTTCAGAACCGCTGCGATTGACACAGTTCGCTGTGACTGATTTAAACTGCCAATTCTCTGACCCTAGCGCATTGCATCTCTTTACTATATTTTCACTTAGTTATTGAAGCATTGCTAACTCAATTGATAGAAGATATGATGTCTATACGATACTTGCGCCAGGCCGGCCGGCCTTTAATACAGTCGGTTTCTTTGGCTTCTACAAGTGCCCGTCACTTGCAAGCGTCTAACTGTGGCAAGTCCTTGACGAGGACAGTATGGGGCTCACAAAGTGTAGAAAGCAGGAGGACCCTAGCTTCTGCCGCTGCTGGGTATGAGGATAGTATGGAGGGACTGTCACCTTTCAAGAAACAGCGCCGAGCTGAGCTTTCGGCGGAGCAGGAGGAAGAGGATCCCCTCTTCACAGAGACACATCCTCGCCTCGTGCACCGAACAGAGCCCATGTCAGTGCCAGACTTTTACGAGGCTTTCGAGAAAGCTCTTGATGATTCTAAGGATGTCACCGTTCACGGCCGAGTCCGATCTAAGCGAGTTGTAGGAAAGCACCTCATCTTCCTCGATATTGTGAATGAGTTTACGCGCCTTCAAGTTATACTCAACCGGTCAAAGTGCATGGTGGAACATGATTTGAGAAGATTGAAGTTTGGAATGTTCAGAAATTTAATTCAAGTGGGCGACCACATATGTAGGATCCCTAATGCTTATCCTGTTGTATCCCAGATGCTTACAGCCTGGCAGCAATTACTGGTATTCCAACTCGTACTAAGGCTGGTCAACTCACCCTTGAGGCCCACCATCTACCTGAGCTCCTGTCCCCCACCATGGAGCAGATCCCTGAAAAGCTCACCGATCCTAAGACGAGAATGCAAGAGCGTCATGTTGACATGTTGGTGAATCGTGAGGCCATTGACGTCCTGCGTCTACGTGCCGAGATCACCAAGCACATGCGCGACTACTTCCACTCCAAACGATTCCTCGAGTTCCAAACCCCGATCCTGGCTGAGAATGCCGGAGGTGCCGTCGCTCGTCCCTTTGTTACCAGAGCCACCGAGTTCAAGAATAAAGATTTGGCATTGCGCATTGCACCCGAGCTATGGCTTAAGCGTCTCGTCATTGGAGGTGTTGATAGGGTCTTTGAGATTGGTCCTTCATTCCGCAATGAGGGTGTTGATGCCACGCACAACCCCGAGTTTACTATGTGCGAGTTTTACAGTGCCTACAGCAATTTGGAGGACTTGATCAAGGAGACCGAGGAGCTTTTGTGCAGCCTTGCCCAGCACTCCCAGGATCTCATTTCTACTCAGCTCACATCCCTTCCTCCAATCGACATGTCTCGCTTCGTCCGTCCCTTCAAACGAGTCGAATTCGTTCCTGCACTGCAAGAAGCTCTTGGACTGCGTCTGCCCAAGCTCTCATCGCCAACTGCTTTACCAGAGTTGCTTGCCATCTTGAAGCTTGCCGGTATTGAGGTTCCTGGTGAGGTGTTCTTTTCACTAGCCAAGTTGCTTGATCGCTTGGCTGCTGTCTACTTGGAACCTATGTCCTTCACAGAACCTATCCTTATTACGAACCACCCTGCGTGCATGTCGCCATTGGCAAAGAGCTTCTTGTGTCCTGAGACTCTTCAGCTAGTGTCAGCTCGAGCAGAGCTCTTCATCGGCGGTCGCGAATTGGCCAACATGTACGAAGAGGAGAACGACCCAGAAGCGCAAAGACGCAAGCTATACGAACACCGACATCTCGTCAACAAGGATGATGGTAGCGTGGCTATCGAGCCTCCGGAGACACCAGAAGGCGAAGATGCTATTGAAGAAGCGCTGGAAGAGCCTTTCGAAGACGAAGATGGTGATGCTGCTCCTTTGGACCAGAGTTTTGTCAAGGCTCTGGACTATGGCCTGCCTCCCACTGGTGGCTGGGGATGCGGTATCGAGCGTATGGTCATGTTGTTCTCTGGTGCCAACCGCATCAGTGACTGTCTCAGCTTCGGCACGATAAGGAACGTGGTGGGACTTTCTGCGGCAGAGGAGAACAAGAAGATCGGCTCTGAAGAAGACAAGAAGACGAGCGAAGATGGAAAGAAGACAGACCCCGATGAGGGATTGTAAAATTCTCATAACTGTACGAATAGTAGACCCGATCGTCGGGACGATGTATGACAATAGAATTGTATAATATTGTAGCAGTACCTACATCTTAGAAAGCATGTTACGGAACAAGACACTTCACTGCATATTGCTCACGTAGTCTAAGAGTGGCTATGGTACACGGCGAAATCGGTGAATCACCAACGGGGTAGATCTCAACTGGTATCTCAAAATATGTACAAAGAAGATGTAACACTATCTAAGTCAAGCCAAAGCAACATGTCTACCTAAACTACACTCTCTTCCTTAAAGAGAAGCAGAAAGCTGGAATAAGCTGCTGCCCTTCTTAGGAGAAGACATATCCTTAACCCAAGACTTGACAGTCTCATCACTCAGCGACGAGCCAAAGTCAAAGTTATCAGACAGCTGCTTGATAGCGACGCTTGAAGTTCGCTCACAGAACACAACAGCAACCTTGATGTACTTGTCAGTGGGACGCTTGAAGTAGTCAGAGCTTCCAGCGCCGTTGTTCATGTGGAAAGTGCTCTTGCACTTGTCATCGCCTGAAGCGAGGACTTCGTAGATATCGACCTCACCGCAGCCGGTCTTCCAGCAGCTGCACTCGCTGTATTGACCAGTACGGGGAATACGGCCGTTAAGGGCCCAGAGGGCAGGCATGTCGCCGTTGAAACCCTTGTCACCGTCCATGGGCATCATGAACTGGAAGAGAAAGACCTTGTTGGAACCAGAGAAACCCTCTGTTTATGGTTAGTGAGTGTTCCGTGAAGATCAGGTAAGGGAGACGTACTGTATGCGACATCTTTGGCGCGAGCGTAACCACAGCTCTCGTCGCACTTCTCGGCACTCCAGATGGAGAACTCCTTGTTGGAGGGGATGTAGACGTCCTTCAGAACTTTGGAAGAAGAAGAGCCGCCGTTTCCTTTGGCGTTGAGGTAAGAAAGGGAGTTACCCCAGGTGCTGCCACTCAGTTAGCATGAATCCAACTAGAACCATTGTCAGTCAAGAGTATCGACTCACTTATCAAAGACACCAGAGCCTTCACCACCATAGTTGCCCAAGAACATGACATTGTCAGCAACTCGTCGCTGGGAGTTGTAATAAGCAGTACGCTTCCAGTGTCCACCAGAAGAACCAGAGTAGGAGTTTGTCTTAGCACTTCCTTCCTTCTTGGAGCTCACAGCTGAGTGCGAGCTGGCCTTGAGTGGCTTCTTCTCGGTCTCTTCAGGCTTCTTTGCCTTGTCAGAAGGGGCACCAGCAACAGCAGGACCTGCTTGAGTAGCAGATGGGCCGAACCAGTTGTTCTTCCAGGACACGACCTTTCCGTCAATAGTAGCAGTGACCCACTCTTCACGCTTCTTGCGCTGCTCGTGGAGATGGCGATGGCCGTGGAGGTGAGGTGAGGGGACAGTCTCGGTGTCACGCTTCTTCTTGCTGGAGTCGAGGTTGTAAACAGCAAACTCCTTGAGCTTGAAGGGACCTCGAATGTGAACAGAAAGCTAATGGTCTCTTATTAGGTTCTACTGTAGATATTGATGAGTGACGTTTGACTTACATCCTCGCTCAGAGGTCCGAGAGCGCCGTCATAAGAGACGGACTCTCTCTGGCAGGATCCATCAGAACCCATCTTGCTCACAGCCTGGTAGCTACCCTTTCCAGAGAATCCCTGGTAGAGGATCTCCTCGATAGCACCACAGAACCAGTTACCGCCCTCGTTGACGGCGTTACCGGTACATTGTTGAGTAAGGGCCGAGGCAAGGCCACTGTAAGCCAGCAGAGAAACGTTTTGAAGCTTCATGGTGTTATCAGGATTCAAAATACGTCAGCTTAAGTTGCTTGTAGATATTGTGAGACCTGTTTCCGAGGATCTTCGTTTCGTAATAGTGTAGTATCTCGTGTAAGGAGCTAATGCTTCGGTATGAATTGTCTTTCAAAGAATGGATCTCAAAGACAATGACGGCACGGTTGGTTTTAAGGAGCGACTTAACAAAATGAGTGAATAGCGGTTATGAACCAAAGTGTAGTAATGAATGAATGAATGTTTCAGCACCAACCTCAAGCAGGAACGAGGATGACCAGAGACCTCAGTCCATCATGAGGGCAATGGCGATATTAAAGGAAACCCCCATAGTCTGGGCAAAGCACAGTCACATCCTTTCAGCTTCCCAAAGGAGAATCAGGGCCAACAATGCCTAGCTTGATCCCAAGTCTGGGCGGTAGATCTCAATTCTGTTCCTGGCACTTCAGAATGGCTTATTGGACGTGATCAGCAGCTTGTAGCCAAGATCGATAGTGGTGTGGTGCAAGCATATTGTTTCAGGGCATTAGAGACCGGACTCTTGGCCAATCGAAGAGATGAAATGACTTGTTTCCAATAGTTAATATTGACGACGGCGTGACCTTTCTGTATTTGGCATGAGGCCATCACCGAGAGCCACGCCTAGGCGCGTAGGCGAATGGCGCAGCGGTCTTGGCTTCAAAGCAGCGTCTTTTGGGCTTGAGGCCAAGAGGCTTGATTAAACGCCGAGAAGCGCTATTTGAAATTGGACTTGAGAGTAGAAAGTAGCCCAGACTGCTCAGTCCTGCTATAGTTTCTATTCATCTCAAGTCTTTCACCTTGATGGCTTGGCGACAGCGAATCTGTGATAAGTCCTTGATGAATCAACCAGGAATCAACACATATTCTTTGTCATTCAAATACCGAAACATAGCGGGCTTTGGTGGACGAATTGAATGACACCTGAGTAAGAGACGCATGATTCTGCGAAGAAGAGAGGCTGGCAGGTGGGTAACAGAAGAATAGGTTGTCCTTTAAGGCTTAGGCTACCATAATAAAGTAGCCCAACTGCTAGTCTAAGCTAGCATAAAGTGACCAAATCATTTCGTCTCTTATGCTTTTAGGGGCCATTTCTTCTGATACCTTGAGGTGGCAGGCTGGGGAAGCATCCCTGAGACACCAAGAAAGCCGCGTCAAAGGCCAACGCTTGTCTTGTCTTGGCTTTTCTTGGCGGGTCCCCTATTTTGACTCCTTAGAGCCGAAGCAAATGACGATAATGACTTTGTTATTTTAAATGACAATAAGGTCGTTTCTGGAATGTCCACGTGTTGCCCGATTCGATGCGCTATAATGAAAAGAGAGAAATTCCAGAAGCTGCATTCATGTAAGAGGCGGGAAATGATAAATTGAATGCCGTTCATAATTCGAGGGTCACAAGGCGAAAGTTGTAAGTGAAATTAAACCAGCAAAAAGAATTGACTAAGAAGGTTAGTATATTAGGAGGTGGAGGGCGGGGATCGAGTGTGGTGATCTTCTTTAAGGTCTAGGTGTGCTATTGTATATTCATGGGTTGGTTTTTTTTGTTTTCCTCTTTAGTTTTTGGCAATTTCAGGGTTTGAATGTGGTGATTGTTTATAAGGTTTGGATATGACTGTATATGCATATTGTTGCGGTTGTTGATACCGCTTCGTAACTTATCGACTTCGTTTCACACTGACATCTGTGTTAAACTGGTATATAACCAACTCTATGTCGGGCTTTTAGAAAGTATAATTGGGTGGTGAGGCTTTGGGAGTCTCTGCTTGATTGAACCGATGTGCTCTGCGGGTTGTATTCTCATATCCAACGACATAATTGGTCTCTGATATTATGCTTCATGCTTTTGGTATATACGTCCATCTTTTATCATAACGATCCCATCTAATCGTCGAAACCACCCCATTCTCCGTCATCACCACTGTCGTCGTTCGCTTGTAATTTTCTCTTCTTGCTCCCTTCAATAGCGCCGCGACGGTTGTTCTCCTTGCGTCGCTCATAACCACTCTTGGATGTAATCTTGGCCTTGGTGCCACTTCGTCGGGCCTCAACACCCCTCTCCTTGAGCTTCTTGCGGTCTGCCTTGCCAACGTTTGGCAGGGCGTCGAGCAGCCACTTTTGAATCCCAGCCTCATCCCCTGTCTTTCCAGCCTGCTTCTCACTGGCAGCGATCACGTTGGCAACCATCTTGACGAAAGGAATGTCCTCCTTAGTGTAGAAGGTGACTGCAACGCCACCTTCACGACCAGCACGGCCTGTTCGTCCAGCACGGTGGACGTAGCCAGCGCTGGATCCGGGTACATCGTAGTTGACAACACCGTTGACACCAGCAAAGTCCACACCTCGAGCAAGAACGTCTGTTGTGATTAAGACCCAAATGTCACCAGCGCGGAACTTGCGCATGATGGCGGAACGAGCAGAATCGGTAAGACCACTGTGGAGAGCAGCGATTCTTGCTGCACCACCAGCCTCGAGAGGAATATCATACTGCAACTCTTCATGCAAAGCAGTCGCTCTGTCAATAGTCTGGGTAAACACCAGGAAAGGAGGTCGTAGTGGAGGACCCGAATCACCGCTGCCTGTAGGGTGTAACAGTTGTCGCAGGGCGAGCAGTTTACCCTGCTCGGATGCAGTGTAGATGAGCTTGTGAGCAATGTTTGGCACAGCTGTATCCTTGAGACCAACGACTAATCGGACAAAGGGCTTCGGTGTGATAGCCAATGACTCTGCTCTCGAAGTCAACTTCTCTGTGACCATGGACTCGATGTTTGAGCCCATGGTAGCGGACCAGAATGATACGCGAAGGTTGTTGTTTGTGCATGCGGTCCAATCAGCCATTGTAGCATCTCGGAAAAGGGGATCAAGCAAAACATCTGCCTCATCCAATATCAGATCTCGAACCGTAGGCAAAACCTTTTGTGTACCTGCTGGTCCAGATGTAAGGAACTTGAGTAGAAGGAAGGGTGTAGTGACCAGGATATCGGCCTTGGTGATCTGCTTGGGCTTGTCGTCGGAAGGCTTCTCGTCATCATCCTCGGAGTCAGACTCTTTATCCTCGTCTTCTGAGCTGTCCTCTGCCATATCCACTTGCTCAGCTGATAGTTGTGTTTGCTTCTTCATCGAGACGACCCTGAGACCTGTGCCCTTAGACAACTTTTGTCCCTCGCTAACGATTTGGTGCACCAGTTCTCGGGTTGGCGCAACAACAATGGCCTCGAGTTCGTGGATATCGCCAGTCTTTTCTTCAGAGCGCCTGCGCAGGATATTGTTGATGGCGGGAATCAAGAAACTGATCGTCTTTCCACTTCCTGTAGGGGCGATGGCCAGAAAGTCGACACCTCCATCCAGTCCATCTTCATCCTTCAAGGCCGCTTGGGGGTGAACCAAAAGAGGCAAACTGCCCATTTGGACTTCAGTAGGGACACGGTATCCTTGGAAGACCAGGTTATCGGCAACCTTGTCCGAAAGGCCGTAAGCTTGTCGAAGCTCGCCAAAAGAGTCCAAGGGCTGTGGGAAGAGTTGCTTCTTGCTATCCTTCTTGACTTCGACGGCCGCCTTCTTCTTTTTCTTGCTCTTCTTAACCTTGGACTGATCCTCGGGCTTGGAAAGTAGAGTAATCTTAAGTCGATGCGATCGCAGAAGTTGGCGACACTCGTCCTCGCTCAATGTCTGGGATGATCGTGTAGGTTTGGGCGCCTGAACAGCTTCCTCCGTCTCGACAGCTTCCTTAACGACAGGCTCAGGCTTGGGCGCAAAGAAATCGACTTCGGGCAGCTCTGATTGAACTTCGGGCTCGGGTTCATTCTTTGTTCGCTTTCGCTTCTGACCGCGGACTTGATCGTGGTACAGCTGGGGGTTCGTGGTGGTGCCAGCAGAGGGAAGCTTCTGCTGAGCGTTGCTGGCATTTTGGGAACCCTTTTGGGTCTTTTTGGTTCCACGCGATAGAACCTTGAGGATATCCATGGTGAAAAGGAGTGCGCTATTACGCGTGGTTGAAGCAGCGAGCGTGGATTGTGCGGTGCGATCAGAAGGAAAAACTGCTAACAATTGAGAATTGGATTAAGAAATTTTAGTGGAGCTATTTCATGTTTACTTGACGGAAAGCGCATTCGGATAGTGGGGGGTGGGGGATGAGTGTGGCTGGTGAAGAAGCAGAAGCCACAGTTGAAAAAGCACAGCCATGAATGATGATCAGGGCAGCTACTTTAGTTACGTTAGTGGACGTTGCGCTATGGCGCTACGGCTTTACCGTTGCAAGACAGATCCAAGATTAGATGCGCTATGTCTTAAAATCCCCGATCATTGAATCTGTGCACGTTCTTGACCTCCTCGATGATACCAGGAACACTACATGGAAGATCCCTTGTCAAATACAGTACCTTTTTACCCAATAGTTGAGGTCAAGATGATTGGTTCCCTGTCGATCACCGTCATAATCATGTCCAACTTTTGCTGCACAAGGTTGACGTCACACCAGCACCAGATACAGCCAGCAATCAGGATTTGGGAGCTCAGAAAACATGGAAATACATGAAACTGCAGCAGGAATTAGTACTGTACTTCACTATCTTTTATGACTTGCATTCCCCATTTCTTTCTTTTCTGACCTGCATTAATTATCTTCAAACAACTACAGATCTAATCATCTTCACTTATACAAACCGTCATCATGCCGACTATGCTTGGTCTCACCAACGACCGTTCCTCCAACGGTCTCAATGCTAACGAGAGCAAATTCGGCGGCCCCTCAAGCCAAAGGGGCATGGAACTCACCCCCGCTCAACAAAACGGCAGCATCGTTTCCGGCATCCAAGGATCCGACTTCTTCAACGGCGGCGGCAAGCAGCAGGAGCACGACCCTGATGAGGAATCAGACGAGGAGAACCTCAAGACTATCAAGGGCCGAAACCTCTCTGCTGTAAAGGAGATGGAGACTCTCCTCTGGCGCGCCCTTTGCGACAAGCCCAAGACTGCCCTCAAGTACATCGCTAAGGACGCCGTCATGTCCAACCGCTTCCTCTTCGGCGACCCTACGCCTCGCACCGAGGACTCTGATCCCCCCCTCGAGGAGGAGGTGAAGCACTGTGAGGAGTGGCTCGCATACAAGATGCACGACCCCCAGCCTGTCGAGATTGGTCTCATGGCTGCTGCCATTGGATACAAGGTCACACTGTTCCGTCAGCTCGACCAAGGAGACGGCAACTTTGGCATGCAGACTGTCCAGGCCACCTGCTCTAGCTCTTGGAGACAGCTTGCCAGCGGAGACTGGGAGCTCACTAGTATGTTTGCTGGTTAATTTGGTGGAATGACGACTTGGACGATTGCATAAAATTGGATTGGCGTTAATGATGTACCTACCTATGGAGTAATGGCTTGTTGATTCGTTGGAACATGGTCAACTGAGATATATATATGTAAATGAGATCGATATTTTACCTAACTTAGGGCTTCTTTGATCGTCAGCCATCGTTGTCATTTCTTTGTAACTATACTGTTGATGTTAAAAGCAGGAACTTGTCCTTGAGTTGGAACTGACATAATTCAAAGATTCATTCTTCACCCGTTCTAGACTTGTTTCTTGTTATCAAGAGTACATCCATCTCTGGATAGCACCTGAATCTGTTGCATTCATACCCAAAGGCCAAAACTCCATCCTGGTATTCGTGATCATGACGATTCCCCTTTCCCATGCTATACGCCAAATCCCTCGCAAACTCCTATATATGTGTGTGTACATGTGTGTGTATATATATACCCTCTTAACAATCGTCATCGGTAAGCGGCTCAATACTTATCTCATAATCCAACCTCTTCCCCATACCCTTTGCGTTTCTGATATCATGCTCAATATGTCGCATACACTCTTCTCGAATATTTCCGAAAACCTCCTCATTATACAAATAAACCTGCCGTAAATGTGTGACAGTACCGGAATACTGCCGGATACACAATCCTGTGATCTTCTCCTTGTCCTCCATAGGCAGAGCTTCAACAAACTCTTGAAGAGACATGCTAAAGAAGCTATAAGGCGAGAATGTGAATCGATCGGCGTGTCCGGTGCAGTGCCGCACTGCGAAGGCAAACTTTATAGGTGTGTCGGTATGAGTGGCGTGGCTGCGAAGATGGTTGTCAAGAACAGACTTGGCGTGCTCGCAGTCGAAGTAGGGTTGCTTCTTTGATGGTATCTCTAAAAGAGCCTGATATGGGTTCTCGCACTTTTCCTTTGGAAAACACGGACCTCTAATATCGTCTAGGCCCTTTTGTGCTGTCAGGTCATCACCTAGGGCCCAAGAATCCGATATGCCGTCGATATCATCTGTGAGATCTACAGGGATTTGTTCTGGGGCGGTGGAAAACTCGTGACTGGGACCAGCGAAATGTGTTGTTGCATCGAGTTTGGACTCGTTTTCGACCTCTCCCAGATAAGACATGTGTGCTTGGGGTACCATTATGTTCTCCCCAGGCTCTGAGCAACCATGAGAAAGTGGAGCTGCATTTGTCGGTCTCACGCTGATGGTTGTCTCGTCGAGAACAGAGCTGCGTCTCTCTGTCGCAGATTCATGTGGTACGGCTTCCTTGACCTTCTTTCTGGCATTCTCAGGGTCATCCTCCCTTGCAACCCCGCCGACAAAGACTCCACTATCGACTGTAGACGAACGAACATTGGCGTCAGTTGACGAAGGGTCGAGCTCCTCATCTTCAGGAATTCTGTCTTTCCTCTTTGATCTGTTCTCGCGGTTATTGAATTCACGAAAGACTCTGTCGGAGACGTCAGAGAAGGCGCTATCTACGGTGTCGTCGTCAGATGGAGGTACAAAAGCGTCAAAGTAACGGGGATTCTTTGCTCGATTTTGGTCCTCTTCAAGTTCAGCTTCAGCTGGACGTTTGGAGGCTCGAGTCACTGGTTGGCCATTTTGAAAGCTAAAGTAACCCTGAGGTGGTGCCTCCGCAGGAAGAGAAGGTAATCTCTCGGGAAAGTTATCCAAGGTAGGAGAATCCTCTGGATACGGCTCTCTGGGGTGATGAAATCAGCAAATGACTCGACTCGTAACAAATCTTGTGGTGACTTACCTCTTGGGAGCATAATCGGACGTCTCCTCGGGCTCGTCAACAGGGCAACAGTCATCTGACAAGTCCTCGATTGTAATGGGGTTCTCGACAGAGTTTCCGTTTCTTGCTATTAATTGCTTTTGGGTCTTGCGTCTCTTGACCCTTCTACGATTGCCATTGATGAACTGAAAAAAGTACTTGATCAAAAGCGACGTGAGGCTATTGATCTGTCAGTGAATGAACCAAAGAGGCAGAGGGGATATGATACATACGTTGCTTTATCCTTCTGATAAGTATAGCCTTTCTTATTAGCAGACGTGGGTTTCTCGGGCCAAAAGCGATATCCTTCTCGGTTGAGAAACTGCTGGGCTAATTTTCTCAGAGTGTCTTGACATTCCTTGGTTGACCATTCCGAGAGCCTCTTTTCGCTGATTCCCGTATCGTCAAGAAAATTATTGTAAAATTTGGTGCGGGCGCTTGTAAAAGAGTTGAACACGGTTTCATCTTCATTTTTCATTCTCAATCCAAGTTCCGCCAGAAGCTCCTGACGGGTTGGAAGTTTGGAGGGGTCGTCTTCTGGGCTTGCCATGGATGAGATCATCTTTGAGACTGAGGATTTCTTTGCTTTGATCGTCCTTGGTGAAGATGAAGATGAAGATGAAGCTCCAGTTGGTTTTGGTTTTGCTGAAGTCGACTTTGCTGGTGTCCTTGAAGTGTTGGTTGTCTTGGAGACTAAAGCTGCCCTTTGTTTTGACTTTGATATAGTGTCTAAAATCATGATGGCGGTTGATATGTAGGTATGGTGATTGATTAGATTAGATGGATGCTTCAGTATATGTCCTTGACGATGACGCGCTGCATTCAGGGACACAGGGTCTTTCAAGTCTTTTAAATAGAAACACTCGTACAACTCAAAGCTGGGAGTTTTTGTCTCTGTTTTTCTTTTCTTTTTGTGACCGCCCGTTGGTTGGGTCCGTGAGTGGAGGCGGCTGGTGCTTGTGCTGGTGAATCTATTAAAGGCCGTTGGGGGGTATCCTTAAGTAGTTGGTCAAATCATGAAACTGACGCGATTCTCCAACTCTACCGCGTCTTCTTCGTGATTTAGAAAAAGAAAAGAAGAAGAGAAAAAAAAAAGAAAGAAAAAAAAAGACGAAACAACTTAAAAAGTTTAGGTAGTATTGACAAGTCAAATACTAAATTAATTAGTTGTTGGGCACAGTTCGTTTATATAGCACAACGATTTAAATGATCAGCGAGACAGACCCGAAAAAAAGAAACCGATAATCGCTTGCTAAGTTCTGGACTCTGCGGAGTATAGACTGCCCCTTTTTTCATTTAATTAACGAAAGTAAACAAAGCAGAAAAGAATATATAGCTTAGATCTCTCTGTTGGGCTTGTTTTCTCGCTTTTGCTTTTTCTTCCTTCAATTCCGTCATCGACAAACCGCAGGACATCACGAGTTCACAAACCCGTTGTTGGTTCCCATTATCAAGGTTCAGGTGTGATAGGTCACAGGTGGCGAACAAGGGTAACAGTGCAAATTGCTTTTGTAGTATGTAGTGGAGGGGTTGATCATTCATCACTGGAACGGTGAGACTCAATCCTTGCTAAGAGATAAAAAATCAGGGGTTCAAGTGTTCTGCAACAGAATCTAGATGTCTAGACCCCGTTACACGTTGGGTTGCAGAAAACTGGGCAGCGATGGGGATTCTTTATCTTCTACTGATACCCTTGTTTTCTATCTCCTCTAGGTGGGTAACAGAAGAAACGTTCTCTAAGGCTTAGGCTACAGAAATAAAGTAGCCTAAATGCCAGCCTAAGCCGGCATAAGGTGACCAGATTATTTCGTCTCTTATGCTTTCGGCGATCAATTCTTCTGACACCCTGCGGCTCCTCCATGGTATGGATCCATACCTACCGTACCTAGCGTACAGAGTTTCCATACAGTGGGCAGCTTTCCCCGCAGTCCTCGGACGCGTTTCCCTACTAAAATAGCTGGACGGGCAGTGATAGTCCACGAATTAACTAACAAGTAAAGGCGGATGCATTTACTGTCAACACTATCTTGAGGACCATAATATCATCATTTTATATCCCAAGTTATGTTATAAAATATCTTGTTTACTGTTCCCTTTACCAGCAATTTTGCTACGTATCTTACGCACGTTTGTAGAGATAAGCACCAGTGCGTGCATGAAGGATTCTAACTATTTCCCGTGTCTTGGTTAGCTCCTAGGATTATGACGATCAGGCACTGTACGGGTAGTTTCCTATCGCTAATTTCATGTATCTTAGTAGCTGATTATACCTAGAGAGAAGACAAAGATACCTACATGGTAGGTAGTAGGTAATTCGTGATATGGCCTTGTAACCCATTAATTCCATCAGTCCAATACTCTTTAAATATATATAGTATACAGTATAGGTAAAAGAAAAAGAAAGAAATAAAGTATCGATAGAAACAGAGAGAAAGAATAGGACCCTAACAGGTTCTCGTACAGCACCCTTTTAGGCAGTATTGTTTGTCCTAGAGAACAAGACTCGGTAGCGCTTCGACTGCCTTTCAGCCTCGGGAATCAACTGAGAACGTTGATAATAGCTGGTAATCATGGCCAGACATTCCACCCTGAACGTTTCAAAATCGTCTTCATCGTTCACCATGTAAGGGTAAACCCCTTCCTCGATGGTATCGAAAACTATGTAAAAAGTGCCAAAGTCGTTGTTTAGATTCAGTGCTCTGACTACATCGTTGAGCGAAATCTGGAAGACGGACGGTTCAAATGTCAGAACGCTGTGGATTGTACCGTTGTGGCTGATGCTGGATCGGTATGTGATGAGGGATGCTTTGAGGGCCATTCTCTGCAGTTGGTTGGGTCTCATTTGGTTTCGAGGAGCTGGGAGGGGAACCTGGCTGATCTCGGTATCTGTCCTTACAGCAGAGGCAATGCGATTCATTTCTGATATTCTCGCCTGCTCCTGGCTCTCACTCGATCTAGCTTGAGGTAAAGAAGTAGTGTCGTGCACCATATCAGGCCTCTCCTGTTGAGCTACAGCACTGCTAGAGGCGGGGCCCATTGCCGTAGTCTGTACTTCTCCCGCAGCTCGTTCAGCTTGTTCCGCCGCCCAACGAGCGGCCTGTGCTCTGGGTGTAGACTGAGACGTCCTAGAACGGGAGGTCTCAGGGTGCAAAGGAGTTGCTGAGGTTGAGCCATTGGTACTATCTTTTGCTTGTCTTTGTTGGCATCGGTTTGCATAGCTTCCCTCTTGTGATGCAGATGAGGATGAACTCCCAACAGCTGCCTCTAGTTGTTCATCCGTAGATCTATCTGGGAAGGACCTTTGTCTTACAGTTCGACCAGACTTTGTAATTGTTGTCGAACTAGCAACTTCCTTGCCCTTGCTCAGATTCGGCTTGTGCGTTTTAAGAGGACGGTTGTTGTTTGAGTCTGGCTCAACTGGTCTTTTACTAGACTCTTGCCGCTGACGAATAGTTAGCTATGATAGATAACGGATCGATAAGGAGGGGAGGACTCACGTTTTGTGCAACTCGTGGTGGGCTGTCGGGTCCATCATATGGGTCTACCGCTGGTCCTATATTCCCTCCAGCGGGCAGTGATGCTCTCGTCGACGTCGAATCGTGCCAATTGGTGAAGTCTGGTATATCAGAGCTGATAGGCATAAAAGCGTCGGTTACATGGTTCTCGGATCCTTCATTGGCGCGACGAAATGATATATTATGGTTAGCCCAAGGGTCGTTATCCCTAGTCCAGTATCAGCATTAGCATCAGGTAAGATTCGTAGGGGCACATATTTTGATCGATTACTTACGTCGATGGTCCTGGCATACTTGAGTTCGATGTCATATTCTCGATGTCTATGGGATTATCGACGGTATTACCCCTATCATCAAATTGGCTGGGCTCGTTCGGGAACTCGGTGACACTTGAGGATTCTTCAGTCTTTACGGGCTGGTGCAAAGCGTCTCGGCTAGTTTGAGATAAGTGAACGCCGGGTGAGGTCGTCGATCTTTTTCGTTTCTTCTCGCAGGCCGTACTCCAAAATACTTTTGTCATGAGACAACGTATCCTATTCGAGTGTCAGTTCGGTTTGCCATCAAGAATACTACGATACTAACTTGACCGTGTCTCTCTGATAGTTCAAATCCGTTTTCCAATATGGCCAAAACTCAGTCCCCTTCCCCTTAACTTCGAGAAAATCGTTGGTCACCTCCAAGAGACCTCTCTGATGGACACGGTTCTTCCACTTGGTTAACTTGAACGCAGGCAGATTATCGGTGCTCGACACGAACGTCCTGACTTGTTCAGCAATGGCCTTTTTGAAGGCGAGATCTCGTTCTCCGCCCGGTATACCGTAGCCGAGTTGTCTGCGTAGAGTGGTAAGGTTGGGAATGGAGGAAGTTTTTGTTCTAAAGACTCTTTCGCACCGATGTGGCCTGCGAGAGGGTTTGGTGGTTGATGCCATGGTTTGTGTTTGAGGCAGAGGATATTATATATATATAGTGGCCTTGGTGAGGGCATGTATGGCTCTATGTATGGCTGTATATCTATATGTCTATCTGTGCATCCGATGTGTGTGGGTTGCTTTTCGGGTCGGGACTAGTTTTAACATTGGTCGATCGAGGCTGTCATAACTTTTACCAGGAGGACCTTGGACCTCTTGGAGGGGATCCGCCTACTGAACAAGTTGAGGGTCGTATCGATCAGGACAACGCTGACACTGGAGCTCGGTTCTCCTGGTTGCCTCATTTCCCTGTTGTTTTGATTTACTGAACTTCTGCGGATAGAAGCCGGCGGCCTGGAAGGTTGCCGATGAAACGGGGACCATCCGGTACGGGAGACGCGTCAAAAGCTTGAATACTTCTATCCCCAATGCTTCTTGAACATGCCATCTCGGTACCTACGAAGTACCATCGTGCATCTAAGCTATGAGTCACGTATCTCGGAGTTCCCAACCATCGTACGGGACTATCCATCACTCCACTCTCAGTAAAGAGCAACTTCTCAGCACCTCCCCCAATTTCATTGCAATTCAATCAACCTTTTACTTGTAGAAATAATTCATTTTTGCCATTAAAATAGCCATCAAAAAGTTGTTAGCAGCCAGTTGGGTACATACGTGTACGCTCAAGACCAACTAGGACGTAACCAACTGCATAAATAAAACCAGCTGGAGCAGGGATCCCTGCATTTGACATCTAAAGTGGAAAAAGAGTCGAATCATAATTGATTTTCTGCTAGGTTTGCCTGTTCTCTCTTTACTCAGTATGTGATTCCTGCTTCTTACTACGGGCTGACCGACCACCCCTGGCTTGTTTTAAGATGACATCCATTTTAACGTCGTCACGAACACTACTTGCTGTGGTGGATCGTGAGTAGGATCTCTCGATGTCTTATTAAGAAGAAAGAATTAGCAACTCGCCTAAGGATGAGCAACGTTAGGGAAGATCCCGTAGACTAAACACCCACGACCCTGGTCCTAGACATCAACTCAAGTGCACGACGATCTCATCCAGATCTGATAACTTACGTCCAGAAACTTCTCTCAACCTCGCCTTGAACCTTATGGGTCGCCAAGGTACGACAAGGTGACAGCATCTCACCACCTTCTGCGGCCTGAAGATGTCGTTCACCGTCTTTCTCGCCCCCTCTTCCACTCTCTCCCTCCCCTTTGCCCTCAACGTTTTTGCTTTTATTTGCCGTTACGTGTCAAAGCACAGACAATTCTGGCCGTTTTAATAATACACAATCATCCCTATGTAATCTCCAGACGTTGAAAAATTCACGGCCAAGATGGTATCTTCACAGCAACAAAATTACGCCCCGCTCTCCTGTTTTGTAGTCCTGCTGTGCCGTAACCTTTCATATAGGGGCAAATAACATCAGTTCAGCTTGCAACGCCGGATGCTATTGTTAGGTCATCTACAATAACTTGGAGGATGAACGTCTTCGAAGGTTGAGTTCCACTTTCAGAATTACATAGTAGTTCCCATGTCAGTCTACCTCTTACTTGCTGATAATGAAAGCAGATTACCTACACAAAGCCGATGTTAATAAAGTCACTTCAGAGATAAATCATTTGAGATAACTACCAGCACAACATGGTACTCACTGATATTAGGTCTTAAAAGGAGCCGAAACTTTGCTGGTGGAATCACAGTCCGCAGTCATAGCTTGTTCCCATCCGCTATGAAGTCAAAGTTGACGTCTGCTGTCATCTCAACGGCATCCCCGTCTCATTTCCCCGAACAGACTAGCAGTCTCCATCGTCTTGACTTCCCCGGTGACCTTGACCATGACACTATGATTGAGTTCAGCATACTCCATAGAATCTCAACTGATCCGCCGGCTATCTGTAAGGCGGTTTTCGCTCGTAAAGGAACCTTGTAAAGAAACTTAGAGCTTAACTCCAAGATCCTAGCCATGGTACTCGTTTACCGGATCTTAGGAACCGAGTTCATTCCGGAATGAATATTGTTTCGGGGCCTGTCATGACTCCACTGGTATAGGGCAGAAGCATAGCAAGAGACAGGGTTGATGCAGGTACCTTGCAGAGGTCGGTACTTGTCGACAGGCTCATGTCTCACTTACACATGAAGGCTGTTAGTAATCTACATAAGTTATACAGACTCGCAGATATATGTAAGTACCGATATTATGAATACGGAAGACCATTAGACGAATCGTCTCATCGCTCACAGACATTCGCTCATCTCACTCACTCCAACTTACATAGGTAGCTACTAGAATATAGTCTATATGTGGCTCACAATTCTGCTTCTAAGCTATCCTATAAACTCGCATAAGATTAATCATCCAACATGAGAGAAGCAGTTCCAGCTCGTCCATCTCCTCTCACACCTAAAGGCAATAACAGTTGGTTATCATCAGATGGTTCATACCTAAATAACATCAAACAAAGCTGCCATCGCAAGCTAGAACTTTATTGCGTGTGCTGAGCCAGGAAGAGATACTCTAAGAAAGAAGCTTGGCAAAGAAAGGGGATCTACTATCAACTACATTTCATGGAAAATGCTCATTCTGGAAAACTGCACACACTGATTAAAGGCTAGAACAGTAAGTATTTTAGACATTCTTGTTTCATAAGTTAATATCTTAAGATTTAATCTTTTGCAAATTACTATTTTTGCAAAGCTCATATATGGCAAATGCCACCTCTTAAGAAGCCATCATGGTCTTTAGTAATCATCAATATACTCTCCCTCTTCCTCCCTTCCCTCCCCATACAAAATCTCACAAACGCCTGCCAGCGGAATATCCATCACCGCATCCGTTCCCTCACTCCAAATCTCTCTCCATCTCAACCTCCCATCCGCCTGAACCTTTCTCTCCCGGTTCCTACTCCCTTTCAGTCGTCCCTTAGCATCAATCTCCGCCAATTTTCCTGCCCCATCAACGACAGTCTCCACGCTTGATAGCGGCACTGTAAGCATCTCCGTGTTATACGCCGCGAGCGCGACGTAAATGTACACAACCGTCATGACGATAAATGCCGGTATGGCAAGCGCCCACCATCGATTAGGGTAGTAGTCTATACCCAGCGCGTGGAGGAATGGGGAGGGGAGGTAGCCCCAGAGTAGGTAGATGAGAAAAACTAGGCTGCTGAATAGATACAGTACGAAGCCGTAGTACTCATACGTCGGCACCTTTGGCGCAGCGCGAGGCACAGGCGCGATGGCATCATCATCAGATGCATCTGGTGTAGTTGGCCTTGAAGGTCGTAGAAGAGAAGTAAGTGATGGCGAAGGGGGTAAAGGCGTAGGTGGTCGCCCATAAAATGGAGGTGCGAAGAGGTTTTGTGATAGTTGGCGAGGGGGGGAATCTTCTTCTCCTGATGAACTTTCTGAGTGGGCGTCTGAGAGGATCTCATCCTCTTCGTCTGAGCTTAAAGACATATTGACCGTGGTCGTTGTTGTTTTGTGATGTTAAAAGGAGATATTCAATTTGAATGTCAAAAGTTGATGTGACGTTGCTCGATTGAGGTGAGTTGACCACTGAAGGTGAGTTAAGGCCAGGTACCCGCTGTATGATCGCTAAGGATTCATTCTAGCGGCTCGTTTAGTACTTTCAGGCTACCCGAAAGCTTAACTGCACTACCTAAAAAGAGTTCACATTAAAATGCATCATCCAATATTGAAAAAATGAGCATTCTAGGATTCTTCAACCACGACCATTTGCACTCATTATTCTATAGATACTGTTACTGAGCAAGATTACAGATCTAGTCAAGCTGGCGTACGGCTACCATCCAAGAATTCATCATCATTAATCCGCATCTTTAATCTCTATGTATACACTTTGTACAAGAAACCTTCTCTTAATTATCTCGAATTACCCATCAATTGGGCATCTATACTCCCTCTCAACCCCGACCACTTCCCCGTTCTGCTGCTTCTCTTGTAACTCATCTAGACAGCTTTGGTGGTAAATGTGCCGACATGCCAGCACCACCAATGGTCCCATGGGCTGGTCCTTATTATTGCTCACGCCACTGGTAGCGTTCGCTTCGATGAGCATGCTCGAGGGTCTCGTATCGACTCCTTTACCCTTGGCCTTGAGGTCTGTTTCGCCATCGTCACCCTTGGCACGTTCCGCTGCATTGGCCTGTCTTTCTTTCCTTCTCTTTTCCTCAATAGCTTGTTTATCTTCCCATGCTTCAAACACCGATGTTCCAGCCACTCCAGGTCCCCAAACTCTTCGACTACACGCTTCGCATGTTGATCCTCTTGGTCTCCAGCCACGTTGACGGAGCTCGACTGACTGGTTGACGTTGACAAACAGGCTGCGTTCCAGGAGACGATTCGATAACTTCAAGATCGACTCTTCGTACGCATACGCCGAGAAGATTGATGCAAGCACGCCTCGTAAATCGGCCAAGTTCGGCGACGAAGCAGCTGCTTGTGTCAGGAATGCTCGCAAGATACGCAAGAAAGACAAGTTGGAACTGGCGTTTGATAGCAGTTTTGATCCCGATTGTGAGGTTGTCTGACTAGACGTTGTTGTGAGCAGAGCCGTGAATGTGTGCTGAACTAGTGACCGCAGAAGAGCCACGAGCTTCTCCTCATCGAACTCATCATCACTGGTGTTTTGCTCAGCAGCAGTGCTTAGCGCAGGTGACAGATTCTTCGTGATCTGCACGCATGCGTCGATCAAGCTCAGCCAAAGAGCTTCATCGGGAGAGAGTGTCTCGACTGCTGACTTGGGCGTCTTTTGGACCATCTTTGACTTTTTGGATGAAGACTTGGTCTGGCCTTGACATAACCAAATACCAACGTGGACATACTTCTGAAGACCTTCAAAGAGGTCCTCTGCGGCATAGCCAAGACTTGGTCCTGAATGTTGTTCTTCAGCGCCAGTCAAGAGTCCATGCATGGCCGATTCTAGGGTCTTGAGATGCTTTACAAGGCGTTCCATGGCATCCTTGACTTGACCTTCCCGAGCCATCAACACCACAGCTGCGTCAATGACGCCAGTCTCTTCCATCGTAGGTAGTAGCTTGTCCAATCTCAAGTCGGTCGACTGTACAATGCCGACATAGTCTGAGACATGAGATGGCTCAAACTTACACATGAGCTGCACATATTGTTCAATCAGATCACGAGCAGTAGCCACCTTGGTCTCTGTTGCAGGCTCTTCTGGCTCCAAGAGAGTCTTAAGATACGTGTGCTGCAACTCTGGTGCATCCTCTGCTGAGTCGACAATGTGTTGGTGAAGGTCCAAGTCTTGTTCGGTCAGTGTCTTTGCTGTAAGTGAAGGCTCAAGCTCGAGTAGATCTCGTGCATGCTCCCTGACGACCTTGAGCACCTCTTGGGTCTGACGTCCAGTAAGTCCTGCCTGGGGTCGCAGACATTCGCGAAGACAGTCAAACACCAACTCCTGATCCTCTGGGTCCTCAAAGTAGGTTTGTACAAGGTTGCCATACTGCTTGTCCGTCTTGTATATACGTTTCAAAATACGATAGAAACCCGCCTTCTTGAACAATGGCATCAGGTCTGGCATATCTGATGGGTGGTAGACAGAAAGGAGATACTCAGCACTGAGCTGTGCATCTTCCGCCAAGTCCTGGCCTGGATAGTTACAGAGTCCAGTCAAAACTCGCGACAGTGTTGTGCCTGAGAAAAGCAAATATTGGGGAAATTTGGGAAGGTTTCGTGCGATGAACATGTCAAGATAGATTGTATCTTCCGGCGCAAAGTCGTTGGGATTCATAACATCCAACAAGATAGACAGCACATACTGTCGGTTAATGGTTTGCCCAAAGATCTGCTCCTCGGGCAGGTCACCCTTGGAGCTGCCATTCATATGATGATCATTTGAGTCATTCAAGAACGAGTCTTCGAAGGCTTCGTTTAATGCGCTCAGGAAGCTAGGTGCATCCAGCTTCAGGATCATACGAAGATATGGGAATGACGGTTGCGAATCAGAGTTGGGAATGGTACGGAACTCATTACCACTGCCTTTGGGCCATGTTATTGTTCTTCCTGAGAAGAAGAACCAGTAGATCTCAGATTTCGCCCTGGTCGCCATCTCTTCGGTCATCGTCTGCTCGTTCGGGTACACTCTTCCGGTCAGCGTGTAAGACAGGTAGGGAAAGATCTTGAAGGCGTTGATGCTGAAGAAATCGTCTGCTGGGTTGTTTGCTGTAAAGTCACCATCAACCATGAGAGGGATGAGCAGCGAAAGGAGGTCGATCATAGGCGTGATATAGTCACCAATACCTTGGTTCCAGACGTAAATAAGTGCGTCATACAAACTGTGTTGTTTGCACAGCAGAGTAGTCTGGTCCAGATCCAAGGTTGCCGTCTCCATATGACAGATCATCTCCTCAAGTCTACTCTCCCAGCCACGGCTAACGTAATGCTGAACCAGATCTTTGACAATAGTTGGTGGTACCATCGTGATCGTTTTCTCCAGGATGCAGGGCTCGAGGCACTCGAGGAAAATGCCAGCGATATCAGCGTCTTCATACCATTCATACATCTCATCAAAGAGGAAATCTTGGTTGTCGACGGCTTGGCAAGCTGTGAAGCATGTATCCGCTAATTGCTTCATATGATCATCGTCGTAACTCTCGGGGTCCTTCTGGCGCTGGCCAAAGGCGTACTTCAACGAAGCGCTGATGATCTCCATAATCTTGTCACGAACCATGGTGTGGCGTAGAGATGAATCTTCAGGCAGTCCAACAGTGAGTTTATCAGCATCGCCAGTATAATATGAGGTAGCAAGCTGGATGGCGCCCAGGTAGTCGCCATTCTCCATCATAGCAATAAGCCTGTCTGCCCAGTTTGACAATGCGCCGATCGACACTTCATTAAAGCCAAGGATAAATATCCTTCCCTTGTAGGCTTTGAAACTCATGTAAAAGGCATCGGCTACAACTCCATGCATAGACGGATCATTCTCATCATGTTGCTCCACAAGCGTATGCAGCTGCTCAGAGAATAAGTCTGCGTGGTATATGTACTTTTGTACCAGGTCAAACCCTTCAGTCATGCGCATGCTTCTGTCTTCAAGAACAATCATCCTTTGGGATATGGTAAGGACGGCCAGAACGGAACGACTGAGCCATTGGACGGCAACAATAGCCTCTTCACACTTCCATCGATTTCGTGCTTTGAACTTGTAAGATGCAGGCTGGTCCTTGTCCTCACGAGGATATTCGTCCACGTCTAGCACAGTTAAGATATTCGACCAACAGTAGGCAAGCTTCACCTTTGAGATATCACTTCCAGTATGAGGGTCTGGTACTTTTAGCTTTACAGCTGGGAACCATGCCAAACATCCTGTCATGGCACTATGAGGAGGCACATCTTTAGGGCGCGCCGACTTGTGCTGAGTTTGCGCCACAGGTGTAGTTGAAACGATAACGAGGAGGTACGGCGTGAGCATAGCTGTCAAGCCAAGGGTATCTGTTGAACACTCAACATTACCCAGGGGCAGAGGTGCAAACGCAAGAACGGTACTGGGCTTGACCGTTTTCCCTGCTGGTAATGGCGCATCCGGATATCGACCAAGAATTCGATGAGTCCTTACAGTCCTTCCAAGTGCACCTGTTCCTCTGGTTGCCAGATGCGAGAAAGCCATCCCCCGGTTATCTGCTGAAACAAGTGCCGTATGACGAGTTCCCAAGAAACCGAGGTGAACGATAGCAACATCAGGCACATGTCCATCTACTGTGCGATTCTGGAGCTGTGTTGGTTCTAAATGTGGTATTGTTAAAAACGGTCTTGAGGCACGACTGGTGTCCCAAGTAAAGATGTTGCCGCTCGCATGACCTCCTGCAATTGTAGTATGGTCTGCAGATATCGCAATAGCGGTGATTGGTCCAGATTCAACGGCTATAGCAAGTCAGTTTATACCCTCCAGGAAACAGCTTGCAGCCTACCTTTTGTTCCTGGTCCAATAATCATTTTGAGGTTTTGGTTGTAATCGAACACTAATATTATACCCTTGGACGTTCCGAGTACTATATTCGCGGATACTGCGAGACATGTGGGTGACCCGAAGTTTCGTTTTCCTGCTTCAGAGAATGCGTGGCCATTGAGCTTCCGTAGCTTGGTCCAACGAACAACTTCCCATGGTGGAGTTGGTGTTTCGAGGTCGTTCTGGTCGAGGAGGAATTGGGAGCTTAAAGAGACATTACGGCTGTGACTGGAAAGAAAGGGAACCACCGGGGATGACGAGCGAGGCGTATGGATATTGGAAGAGGAGGAAATTCGCGATTGGAATCGTCGATCGAATGGTCGGAAGGATGGTGAGGGACTGCTTAGGCCAGGACGAGAGGCTACAGATGGGAGAATGCTGCTTCCAGGAGAGGAAACGAATGATCCCTGCGACAGGTTAGAGTATGCTTCGAGATCCAGCAATTGGTATTCGTACTTGAACAGATGGCGTGTCGTCAGGTCCCGACAGCACCGAATCTATCGGACTCCCAACTCGCTTTGGTAGACCATGCAATGAGCTTCCACCCAAAGAGCTCACATCCGAGCTATCCTGATGTTGCTGCTGCATAATCTCGCGATATCTATCCCCAACGGACCCGTTTCCTATAGGGACAGGTGTGAGGTGACGATCAGGTCCGTCACTGTCCTCGAGCGAACCATGATCAACACCATCAGCACCAGCCTCCGCGGGCGCATCATTTATCGAGTCGTCGCCATTGTCCAAGTCCACGTCTCCCGGGAGCGACAGGTCTTCTGGATCGGCCATTGCTCCATCACTACATGCGCAAATACTACCGCGTCGAGGTCATGGCACACTGCGCGGTATAAACGAGCTGGTGGGTTGGCGATAAGGCAACAGTGCGTTTAGCCGTTTCTGGAGCTTGGTATAAGATGAACCAGGTCGGAGGGGCAACCGAGACACGCCTGGAGAGGTATGTACGCTTTGGAATGCTGAAATTCTTAAAAGCGTTCACAGGGCATCAGCTTGTCACGGCTCGATCGTTGTTGCAAAGGAAGTATTTAAAAGGGATCGCGAAAGCCGAAAGCTATAGGCGAGCTACGTAGGTCAGTTAGTTCGTTACGCAGCCCCATCGTGGAAGGTTGGCAGCGGCGCAGTCCAGCGCACCTGCCCAGCGTCTCCGTACGGGGCGGCCCGGGGATTCTCCGGGCGGTCTGCGCTGTGACGTCTTTCCCCGATGGAAGGTCGCATTTGCGACAAGAAGTTCCACTGTGAATCAACAAAGCTTCTTGAATACTACACTCCTCGTAATAAACTGAAACACCATAAACAGAACAAACCACCAACGAGAAGTCCTCAAAATGTCTTCAATTGGACCGAAACTACCACCACATCTATCAAAGCGGAAACGCACACCAGACAATGAAGAGTCCAGCAATAGTAAACATCGGCGCAGCGAATCTCCAGCAAAGAACACAGACGAAATCGATCTCGAAGACTCAGACGATGACTACGGTCCCAGCGCGCCTCTACCCCCAAAAGCACCCATCGGCCCAGCTCTACCAACATCCAACAAAGGCGAGATAGATCTCGAGTCAGACTCAGACTCAGATACAGGCCCAGCACCACCAAAGCCTACAGTCGGCCCAGCACCACCGCCAGCCGACATCGCACAACGCCCTGCTGAGTCTCCCGATTCAGATTCAGATTCAGACTCCGAGGATGGCTACGGTCCCGCGCTGCCCGGCGCATCCAACGTGAACAAACCTACCATAGGACCTCAGCTCCCAATCGCTGAACCAGCACAACAGCGCGACTCATGGATGATGGCACCCCCTGAAGCATCAGGCTATTCAGAGCGCGACCCTACCAAAATGCGCAATCGAAAATTCGCCTCCAAACCAGCATCATCATCTGGGCCCTCAGCCGTCTCGGCAATATGGACTGAAACCCCCGAGGAGAAGCTAAAGCGACTACAAGACTCCGTGCTAGGACGCGCCGACAAAGCCGCAGACACAGAGCCTAAGGGCGGAAAGTCGCGGGAGGAAGAGGAGCGGAATCGCAAGATTTCTGCCAATATTGAATCGCAAAGAGGCAAGAGTCTATATGCGGAGCATCAGGGACGAAGAGAAAAGTCCGGGCAAAAGGTTGAGGAGGAAGACGACCCCAGTAAGAGAGGATTCGATAGAGAGAAGGATATGGCACTGGGTGGCAAGATTGGTACAGCGCAGAGGAGGGAGTTGATGAACAAGGCCGCCGATTTTGGTGGTAGATTTTCAAAGGGATCTTTTCTATAGACATTAACTGGTATTCGGATAGTCATACCAGCATGTACATCATATACCACAAATATTTACATATCACGTTTACTCATAATGAAGAGCGTATGATGGGACAAATATCATTTGTGCCATCTGACTATACTATAAAGACCCAGAACCAAGCTAACTCCGCCGCTCCGTTCCCATCCAGCTAAAAGCCATGTTTTCTAGCCCAATGCAAATACAAATATCTGTCTTACAATAGACAGTCCCCAAGAGTACCAGTAAATCCTCGATTTGAGCAGCCCACGCTGCCCTCGCCTTCGCTAGACATGACCCACGATCGCAACCTCAAACACCATCATCAGGGGTATATATAGCTCGTCGAGCGTTATACAGCCTCACTCTCTCCCGGTTATACAGCTACTGTCGCTCCACGTGTATATCATGCGGTATAAATCAAATGCTGTGTCGTCAAAAAATCAATTCCTTTATAATGTGAAGATTCGAGACGGTTGTGCCCAGCATATCGTTGTTGGGAAGGAATGAGAGAAAACCATCGCTAAAAAGATTCGTGTCGTTATGTAAGAATAAAAATTGTGATACACATCACTATGAGGCGGCCGGTGTTCGGTTTGCCGCTTCAAGTTGTGAAGGTGTTACATCAGGAGTGTTTTGGTTGTCCTGCGCTTGTCGCCTTCGACCAAATCGCAAAGCACCTCGCATAGATGAGAGAACACCACCATTTGATGTTTGAGTAACTTCTGGTGTTTGCTGGGTCTGCTCAGTCTGTTGAGCAGGCTCCTGAGCAGCTGGAGCGTCGCCTGTCCTGCGTCGACGACTAGCAGGAGCTGGGGTTTCGTTCCTATCGTTGCGAGAACCTCTGATCCATGCAGAGCGAAGAGCAGCAGGCATGCCAAAGACTGGGTTGTTTCTGGGGTCGAAACTGGATCCGTTGTTCGCACCGGCCTCGTTGTTGGCATCAGGGGCAGGACGAGGCTTGGGAACATAGTAATCGGCCTTGCAGAGCGGGCAGCAAGCTCGTCGACTGGTCAGCCAGGGGTCGACACAGACGGCGTGGAAAGCATGTCCACAAGTCAGTCCGCGAACATCGTCGTCATCCTCAAGTGTATCAATGCAGATAGCACATGTATCACCGGGGCCTTCGAGACACTCAGGGGGCAGAGCGCCGTCGATATGGTCGTCCTCATCATCAGTGTCCTCACTAGAGACTCGCTGAAGCCGGGCGTTGTTTGTAGGTTGATCATTTGGAGTTTGTCCATCAGTTGTAGTCTTGGGAGCCTCCTTTGACTTTTCCGCCTCAGCAGCCGCGGCCGCAATAGAAATCTCGGGTGCTGATGTTTCGGTAGCGTTACTCGCAGTAGTCGTCTCTCCCTGTCCATTCGGTTTGGGTGCGTTGATGGCCGGTTGTTCGTCAGTTGAGTCGCGGACCTTTGCAGAAAAGTCTGGCACGATTCCATCCGCCTCACGAATACTGTTAGGTCGAGTGGGAGGTGCAGAAACGCCGCCAGTAGTAGGAAGACCCTCCTTTGCACGATCGGAAACCCATGTCTTGTACTTCATCATCGGGAACTTGTCGTTGACCTCGTCCATGGTCATTAATTTCTTCTCGCGACGTCTACGATGAGGTCGAGGCATGTTTTCGAGAGGTATAGGCTCGCCATCCTCGTTCATTCGCATTTGTCGGTTTCGGGCGTTGTATCGGAAGCAGTATTTAACACCAACGATGATCCTGAGATTGGGTGTTAGAGCCATTTCAAGACATGATCCAACCATCGCCATGCAACGAGATTAGATATATGATCGTGAACAATTTCTCACCATAAGTTTGTAAAGACGACACCAAAACCTAGAGCGACAAAGAAAAGAAGAGGCGAGTTTGACCCGCCTCCATTGTCTTTTCTGTCATTGCCGTTATCTGTTGTAGTCTCGGCGGCGGCCTGAGAACTCGTCGACGAAGGGTCTTCAGCGGCGGCAGCGCGAATCACGACGTGAGAAACCTCAGTCAGTATCTGGCTAACGGCGACCATTTTTAAAGTGTGGCAACGGCCAGATTAAATCTTGAGCAGTTGGAAGTCGGCTCGAATTGAATCGCGGGTTACCGTGCGGGTACCATGGGCCGTTCAAGAAGAAACTCTTGCGGTTGAAGGGCGGCGGCGGAAGAAAGGCAATTAGCAAAAATCGCCAATCTTGATCAATCGCCCTTGAAGTTTAAAAAAGGGCGCCTTTGTCCGATTTCTCCTTCTTTTCACGGAAGAAGAAAAAGTAATACTCGATTATGAGCGAGTATGTAGTTGATGAGGTGAGAATAGAATAGCCGACGGAGGACGGAGAGGTGGAGTGGCAGGACAAGGCAAGAGGCAAGGCAAGCAAGGCAAGAGAAGAGACAGAACAGATCCAACGGCAGGTGCGAAAGTGGCCGCGTAAAGGATAAAAAGAGCAGGAAGGAGCCCAGAGGAATGGGGGAACGGGGCGAGCGAAACCGGGCCGGGGGCTAGCGGTGCAGCGTGATTGGTTGAGTCAGTACGCCGTGTGGAGTTGAAGCCGTAGGGAACACTGTGAGGTGGTACCTTTGCGACAGCAACGATTGGGACAGAGGGACACAACAGGCTGGAGAAACCCTGGAGAGGCCCTAGGATGAGCTGGAGCTAGTGGGTAAAGTGACCTGAAAGAGGTAGGTCACCCCCAATTGGAGTATCGCGTAGACTTGACAGGGGACCAGGTGTGATATGTCTGTGGCTGGAGGTGATCAAAGCCTAGATGGTGTGGTGAGATGGTGAACTGCGCTGTGAGGTTGGGTGGGTGGTTGGCTCGGAAAGGCGTCCCGTTTTGGAGATTGCGAGACCTTTCTGATAGATATCGCGATAGTTGATAGTGGTGGTGAGTCTTTAGTATGTCGAGTCCAAGAATAGAAGAAGAATGAGATGATGTGCTCGTGATTCAGAGTCTGAAATTAGGTAGACGAAGGTGCTATGCTGTTTGTGACAACCACGAATGAATGCGCAAACGAACTGGTGGTCTGTCCCTTGCAGATGGAGACCTGCGGTGTTTATAATTAATAGGAACTCTCTAATATCATGATGGGTCAAGTGGTTTAAGTCTAACGGGCCCATCCGTTTAATATTCCCCTGATACTGTTGCAACCGCGCGATAGAGAAATGCTTTTTTTGTGTTCCGTATTCTCGGGCGTATTTGCCCATTATGCTAGCGCTTGACATCTTATCCATCGCTGACAGTCGTGGCGCAGTCCGCGGGGTGAAAGAGACCTGACCTGGACCAAGCGCGGTGGAGTTTTGAATTCACAGAAGCTGTGAAAAGCACGGTTCTCTGACCAGACCAAGGGTTTTCTCTTTGAGATCTATTGCTGGTTCTGAGACAGGGCATAGCAGGGCTGGGCAGGTTTGAAAGATGGGACGAAAGGGAATGCTAAGGTTAGAATTAAATTCAGGGCCCAAGAGTTTGGTACTATTGACTTGCTATTATTTCACATTTACGGTTTCATATCTGTTAGTTTATTTAACCGTCAGCAGTAGGAATAAAGCTAAGGCAGGATCCATTCAGCCATTCAAGCGTTAAAGTTGATACTGCACTGCCTTAACTTTCTAACAGTTGCTATGGCTCTAACGCATCTCTCCGACTGGCGGCTTGAACCGTTGATCTTCAAAGTTCCGTCACGATAAAGAACGTGTTGTTTATTTATTTACTTTTTACATTCTCGCAACTGTGCCTTGCTTTTGAAGGCCCAATACTTTGACCGGGTCAATTGACAAGCATCTGAGCGCTTCCCACCGAAACGTCCCCACTTGTCGCCGACTCAATTCGTCTCAGCCCGTCCCGCAACTCAACTCCTAGTTTCTGTTTTCTTTGAAGCGCTCCACTACGATCGTCATCGACAAAAGGAAGTAATTAATGCGAAAAGGAAAACAATTCCTTCTCTGACCGTATAACTTTATCCTGGGTTTGGAGGCCTTTCATAAAAAGGGGTCTTACTGCAGCTGACAGCTGAGACCTTGTCCTGCATTCCGCTTAGTAACGTCCAAAGGTCTAGACAAGCGGCACAGCTCAGCCCACGATCTTGATGAGCCTGGCCTGTAAGAGAACGCGTTCCCAAAAGCTTGGCCTTTTTGGATAGTGGCTGCGAAGGTTCACTGGTATTTTAGTTCAGCGTATTTAGTTGTGCCTCTATACGCCTCAGTTTCACGGTGAACCCGAAAAACAGGATAAACAATTAGTTCTTGAGCAGGTGATACTGGAAGAATGATTAGAATATTAGGAGATGACGATGTTCCTGCAGTTGTGCAGTAATACGTGGTATAGCTGTGTCATTGTGTTACTGAGGATTTGATTGATGAGTGGTTATCTCTCCCGTACTCTCAAACCTCTAAAACAGGCTTTAATGACAGCTGTCTCAGAACAACCAACTACAAAGTTGAATAATCAAAACAATGCCACGTTCGTGATGGATTAATCTTTGGACTAGGTCTTGGCTGGCCTTTATTGAAGCAGCCTCAAGCGATGCTGAAACACATTCGAGAGAGATATATCCTGGCAGTGAATGCTATGGATTTTTAGTGGAGTGAAGGAGAAGTACTCTACAGTGCTCCTGGTTAAGCTCTCACACTGCTCCTTAGCGTCGATGTCTGGCGCATCTTTGGGGGCAGGGATGCCTGTACTGTAGTGGATAGCGCAGCTGCACCCCGTCCTCTCTGGCGGGTCTTGGCTTACTCGCTATCGTCTTGGCTGTGGCGATTGGATTGGTTTTAGTTTCCTAAATGCCTCTCACTCAGTCTGCATTAACCAGAAACTGACAACAAAGGTCAGCGGGGTTTGAGCCTCAAACCAGACCGGAATCTGCGGGAGGTTCGGCTGCAACGGGATTTCACCTGTCACTGTTTATTCATATAAATCAGGCGTTGAGATTGTTTATTGTTTCTATTGAGTTTACCGCATTACGTATTCGTCTCTTCCGTACATCCCGGTACGCACTTTAATTGTTGAATATCAATGGGGCTATGACGCAGTTATTGAAACCTCACCTTAAAAAAGAGCCTGACTCTTTGACTCTGACTGAGAGAGATACAAACAAACCAGCCAGACGACCATGGGCTCGACCAAAAGATCCACGTCAGATCTTCAGTTATTGCTAAATCCCGGCAATTCCCACGATTGTCTTTTCCTCAATTGTTTCTCGACTGCCGAGGGATGTCACAACACCAATGGGCTATGTAGAGATATCCCATGTAATTATTGACTCTTGACTGTTAATTACAAATACCCATCAAAATCTATGATGTCGATATCTATGCCGAGGCTATGGTATCTTGGCTCTCTCATATCCCCAGATAATTTGATAACTTGCCTCAAGGTAGGCATCATAGACATAATGTTCTCAAAAATGATTGAACATGACGCTACCTATTGATCGTTTTTTTCTTCTTATGATAGACTGAGCACGGATGGACCCTGGCTCTTGTAGTTTCAAGGACACTTAGTCAGACTTGACGATCACAGCCTTGACTTTCGGTAGCTGTCGACACTACTTCACAGCCTCAGTTTTCGTCAACGAATAACCAGAAACCCCAAGCATCAACTAGACTTCAGACGAGAGAGCGGCTGACTGTTCCCGCTGCGTCGTCACCAGATCTTCTATCGCCTTCCTGTCCTGTCCTTTCTCAGCTTGGCTTTTGTCTTGGCTTTTTGGTGGTGTCTGCTAGCTACTGCGAATTATCGAATGGCTTCATGGACCTGACCTGACTTAAAAGATCCCGGGTGCCACCCCCGCTTTCTGTAGTAGAAATGGCCTGGTCGAGATGCACCTACTGATCCCCTCCCCTCTCCTCTTTGGACTCCATATCATGGGGTATCCTGGTGGAGGTGGTGTTAGATCTGGTTCCGAGGTTGACAACCTGTTACCGCAATTGCTTTGACCACTTTGCAGTGTCTTGATAGCAATATGTCTTTGATATAGGCAACATAATATCTCTAGAAAGCAGTAAGATTCATTGAATTAATATTGTAAATTGAGGTATTCAATTATCAATCGTTCTTAATCAACCAACCAGAGTCGTCCCTCGGTTCTCCACGTCAGTCTTCCGAAATAGGTAGGTTAAACTTTCTTAGTCTGCCCCACGCCAAAAATGTTGCCTTTCTGCAGACAGAGACCCAACAGTCACCGACTAGATCATTACTGTAGGCTCAACCACAACTGGAGACTCCCCTAACAAAAACAACACGCAGAAATATCTCAAAAATGCCTCCTACAAAGCTCCCCGAGTCGGGAAATCCCCTGTAAGTCAAAGTGGCGGTGCTTCAACTCGCTCTGTTCTACCCCGGTGCTTTCGAGGTGGAGAGAGTATAGAGCAACCCATTCGAGTCAGCTCCGACCAGTGAAAGAGTGTGTGTGGGCTAATCTTTGTCTGGTTGTTTTTACAGTGTGTTTTTCGACATTACTATCGGAGGTTAGTCTATCCTGTTTCCCCCTCCGAGGACGGAGCATACCATCGCTCCAGAAGTGAGGCTATTCCCAGTGATCTACATCAGAGTAACGATGCTGCCGTCAATATCACTACTCACCGCCATCACATACACACTTGGTATTGTTCCTCACTGACACATGCAGGTGAACCCCTCGGCCGCATCACCTTTGAGCTCTTCAAAGATGTCGTACCCAGAACAGCAGAAAACTTCCGCCAGTTCTGCACCGGCGAAAGCAAGAACCCCGTCGGCCGTCCCCAAGGCTACAAGGGCTCCAAGTTCCACCGCATAGTAAGTTTCCCCTTCTGATCTCCGACCTGCAAACTAATCACAGTCAGATTCCAAACTTCATGTGTCAAGGCGGCGACTTCCTGAATGGCGACGGCACTGGCTCTACGTGTATCTGGGGCTTCAAGTCCTTTGAGGATGAGAATTTTACGCTGAAGCATGACCAGCCCGGTCTTCTCTCCATGGCTGTACGTTATCCATTCTTTTGTTGGTGATGTTGTGCTAACAAGTGTCAGAACGCTGGACCAAACACCAACGGATCCCAATTCTTCATCACCACAGTTCCCACACCCTTCCTCGACAACAAGCACGTTGTCTTTGGCAAGGTCTTCGAGGGTATGGACGTGGTCAAGAAGATGGAAGCCACAAAGACTGGCTACCGCGGCAAGGACGTGCCGAATATGGACGTGGTCATCTCCCAGTGCGGTGAGATGTAAGTACTTGCACCTTACTTGGTGTAACCCGTTCCTGGGACTCGCGATGGGTCGGTAGAGATATGAGACCATTGGAACACGATCGAAGAAATGGAGAGGCCGAGATCTGGAACAGGATAGATACCCGTCGTAAACACAAATCTCCATGTGCCCCTTACTTTGTCGGCGCTTTTCATCGTTTGTGCCATGTTACACTAAACTCGTGAGTTAGATTAAGTGCAGCGTGAACCATGGCAATGAACCAACATACAATGTTCCAGGGTCTCCTACGTTCTCATGGTATGTGTTTGTGTCGAGCCAACTGCCGAGATGACCACATCACAAGTTCATCAAACACAATCACAAAGGCACAGCAAACACGTTTCACTTCACAAAGGCACACACAAATCGCGACGAACTGTTTTGAAATTTTGCCAGGATCGAATTTCGTCCTCCCTAGATCCCTTTCACCCGAAACGAAATGCTCCCGTACCAAAAAACCAGTAAAAGCAAATGCACCATGCTACGTAAATTCATGTCCACATATCCGAGCCGTAAACGAAAGACCACGCCACCAATCCCGACTCCCCCCTTTCCAAAAGGAAGGGAAGTGGGTGGTGCGCGCGTAAATTTCAAGTGGTATCATACCCTTTATATCCAACGCCGTTGAATGCGACCGGCGCCCCTTTTTCATGATGTGTTGATCCTTTGCCTGCATCTGGTGAAGATGAGGAAAACACAATGCCGTCTATATATACTGTGAAAGGAAGACGTAAGGAAACGACGCCCCTTGACGAGGATATAGGAGTCAAGGGGTTGTGAAGATTGGGCAACCTAAAAGTTGCCAAAGACCCAGTTCCGGCGGCTGCGGAGGAATGGCGTTGGGATAGGAGGGCCATCACCCTGAGGTTGAGTCGGGGCGCCTCCGTTGGCAGGAGGTTGTTCGCGGAACTCGCCGCCGGGGAACGTGGGTTGGGCAGGAGGAGCGTTGGCTTCTCCAGTAGAGGAAGGTGTGTTTATATGGGTGACAATGGTCTTGATCACCGTGGACGGCTGCGGCTGTTGCGGCTGGTTACCTCCGGTGGGCTGTTCCTTGGGCCGCGTAGTATAGAGTGTCTCATAGACAGTCGAAGCAGTAGGCGGGGTAGGCACAGCATCAGACGGGCGCTTGCTCTTGGTGACAAGGGCAGTAGTCGTGATGGTCTTGGTGCTGATCTCTCCGTCGACAGGCTCAGGAGACATAGCGGGGAGAGACTCAGTAGGAACAGTGACATATACAGTGGAGATGATGGGGGAAGGCTTGACAGTCGCAGTGACGGTCACGGTAGCAACATTGTCGCCATTGCCAGATCCTCCGTCAGCAGGTGCGGTAGCGGTGGGCTGAGCAGGCTGAGAGGGAGATGAAGGAGCCGTGGGAGGAGGGGCATCACCACCCTTGCCGCCGTCAACGTCGACTTGAAAGTTGGACTTCATCTGCTCCTCGATACCGGCAGAGTAAATGTTCTGATCTTCGACGTACTCAAGGATGTGCTGATCCTTGGCGGCGAAGGCCTCAGAGCCAGTGATCTTGATGTCAATGACACTCGAGTAGCTTTCGTTGCGCGCGATAGCGTCCATAGTGAAGCCGTTGGGGACCTTGTCTCCACGCATGAAGGAACCAGCCCAGGGGAACTTGCCATTCTTGGTGGCTTCCATGTCGATCTTGTCGGCGTTCAGATCGGGCCAGTCCCAGTACCAGTAGATGGTGTAGATGTCACCAGCCTTGAGGTCGGTAGGGAGCTTGAGGTCAGACTGGCAGGCAAGCTCCTTCTCGTGGATTGCGCCCTGGTCCTTGAATTCGGCGGAGCGACCGGTGCTGAGCTGACCACCGTTGGGCTGGTAGCACTGGCCATCGTCATAGTTGCGAGTGGCGATGAGCTTGCCGCGCTTGTCACCACCGGTGCCCTCCTTGTTCCAGCGAAGGTGAACATCGAAGAGCTTCTCCTCGTCCTTGGGCTGAGTGGTGCCGTAGAAGTAGATAGTGCCGCGGTTCTTGGGCTTGTTAGGCTGGTTCTCGGGGAGAGTGGTGTGGCCATTCTCAAGGTGCATAATAGCAATGTAGTCACCAGCAGCGGCTTCAAGCATGGGAAATTGGGGATCCTTTTCGAGCTTGAACTTGTTCATAATCTCCTCACCAGAGTAAGCGGGTTGGCCCGCCTGAGGGAGAATGTTCTGAGGGATTGTGTCGGCAAAGGGGGGGTTGGTAGAATCGCGAGGCACGAAACCACGAGGGTATCCCATTTTACCGATCATGGTGCCATTTCGAGCGAGTTTAGAAGCCCACTCGACCCAGGAGTGAGCCGAAGCTGGCGAGATGAGGGCGCTCCCCGCGAGGGCGAGGCCAGAGGCGTGAAAGAACTTCATGTTTGCGAGTGTTCTCGTTGTGTAGATTCTTTAGTGATGTTTTGTAATTGCGGATTGCAAGGTAATCGAAGCTGATTTGTATCGAAATGATTTTCAAATAATGATTTTCGAAAAAAGGAGTGTTGTTAGAAAGTGAACTCTGGAAGAGAGAATGAATGCGTCGCAATTTATGCGCAAAGGAGTGGAAGGAGTGAAGCCTGTCACTTTCGATTCTTGCTAGTGCTGTATTGTTTATTGTGAATGAGAGAAAAACACAATTGTTGTGCGGGTGAACAGGCAACAACAGGCAGCGCTTCTCCTTTGAGCGTTGAGATTGACAGCTGGCGAACACTGGCAAGCTGTGTTAGCAGTCAGGTCACTAGGGGAACAAGTAATGCCTGAACACTTACCACTAAAGATAATGTGAGAGTTACAATAAAGAAACTGAAACTCTTGCAATCAATAGTGATTGGTTATGTTTGACTTAAACGATGTTTGTCGTTGCTGGAGTGTTCGGTTATGGTGTGGTGAAGTAAAGATCCTCCGGCCGGCGCAGGTAAAGCGTTGATAATTTAGTCAGTCCCGCTGATGTTCAAGTGAAGGATGGCGACACAAGGAAAAAATGAAACAAGGAGTTTGTTCAATGTTAAAAAGAGAAGAAAGAAGAAGAGAAGAGAAGAGAAGAGATAGAGGTGACAAAGGAAAGAAAGAGAAAAGGTTGTATACCGTTGACTCTACTTCAGCATCTTTGGTGTTCGTGAGTCACGAACAACGAAACGGGTGATGCGTGTGATGAGAGCGCAAAGGCTTATCGAACAAAGACTCAGAATCTCTGACAAGCCGAGAGAGCACGACAGCGAACGGATGGTAATAGTTCAGAGCGGAGTGGATGGGAGGACGAGTGGTAATTGAATGGATTGCACGAGAGGCAAGCAATCAAGAACACAAGTGGGACAAGTAATGCACGGCAAATCAAGCAAAGAATGACAAGCAGGCACCCGGAGAACGAAACATGAGATCTTTTAGGTCGAAACATGAGATCTGGGACGCAAGGTATAGTTATCTGTTGCATCCCCTGGTGAACTAGGAACCTATCGTTGAGCAGCATGGTTATGGTCTAGGAAACTGGCCTCGTACAATGGAGTCGAGACGGAGACGGGAAGGAAAAGACGCAACGCAACATTCAACATGCAAGGCACGATCATGGCAAGGGACAGGGGACAGGGACATGGGAGGACAAGGCGCGGCTAATGGCATGTCGAGGATATGTGTAGCTTGGCGTAGTCTGAGCTAGTTCATCCCATCGTATCGAGCTATATCGCGGATAAAAGATCGCGGCAGCTCATACATGCCATGAAAAGCAACGCTGGCGCGGTTAAGTTCCAATAGTGGAAATAGAAACGAAAGCTTGGGTAGGCTATGTTTCGTCGCAGTATCGTCTGGGGAAGCGCTCAAGGGGGTACAAGAGCAGCTCCGAAACAAGTCGATAGGACAATTCTTAGAACATGAATCTGTTTGTACAAGGATCTGATACTTCAGACTCTTGGCCAAGATAAAATGTTTCCCACAATAGAGTATTTCTTCCGTGTTTCGGAACTAGGATCTTGATAGCCGCCTGACTGGTCAAAGAGCATCAAGCGAATATTTCCGCCAAAGCGTCTCAAAGAAGACTCACAGCTCTTCAGCGGTTGGTTGACCAGAGCAACGGGACGGGTCTAGACATGGATATTGATGGGAAAATAGATTCTAGCAGGGGTTGAGTCCAGGTCTAGAACTCTTGAACAATGCCTGTAACGGATTAATATGAGCCACTGCCAGAACAAAAAATAGTATGAAACAGGCCGATATAGAACCAGATAATTGGATGTCGTTGCTCGGTTGGCGCCCACAAGATTCGGGCGTCTAAGGAAATTGGCTGGCGACCGTTGCAAGCGCGCTTTAGTGGGGTCAGAGGTCAATTGGCTGTGGCTTAATGATCGATTACAGGGATTCGACAGGGGCATCTGGTTCGCTGTGGTTGAGCCTTGTCTTTTGAATTGGTGAGAAGAATAAGAAAGAAGCCTGATTCTATGTCTCAGAATAATAGAAGTGTTGGTCGCCTGAGGCCTACCGCCGTGGCCTTGTGGCCTTGTCATGGCCTCATCCAATTATAGTTGTATGTCTGCGCTTAATCAGAGAGGAAGGCGGCGACAGTGAGTGGCTTCCTCGCTGGTTATCAGAGTGGCTTCCTTCCCAGTCTTGACTTGACTTGTATCTTTAGACGCGCCTTCCATTTATCAAGATCTTATCTATTTGAAACCGTGATACCCTCTTTTCTCTTTCTTCTCTCATTTTTCTTCATCTCTTTCTCTTAAACTTGTCGGTCAAGAATTGTCGTCGTCATCGTCCCACAAGGTCAACTCAACGGTCGCATCCTCGTAAATTTTATCGCTGCATTGATGAGCATGTTTGATCAAGCGCCCAAGAACAACTCCACCAGAATAAAATATCTTGGAAGAGTCTCATGAGATCATGAACTTATGAGCTGGGTATCTCTCATCAGATGACTCTTCTTCATATTATGGAGTGTTTTCTCCTGTCTTTGTTAGCTGTTCTTTGACTCACTCACTCTTAGTCACACTCTTCTATGTTGTCCTGCGTTGTACAGAACCACACGTGTGGCAGAAAACTAAAAGAGAATCAGAATCTTGACCGCTTCATTTAATTAGGGATTGTATCACTAACCGATATTCTTTCTCAAAGACCTGAGATATTTGAAGGTAGTTGAAGTTGTCCCTAAATAGGGCGTCTTCATACATCTTCAGTATCCATAGCATTCATTATTCACCAACACAGACTAACATCTTCAACTCCTGCAATCAATATCGATTTCTTATACTCAACCCTCGCAAACCTCCTTCATATTCAAAAACTCCATAAATCTATCGTATGAATATTCAATACCTTCGCACCCCCTCAAACTTACTAATACCCATCCCTCAATACACCCCTCCCTTGAGTTGTTCATTTCTTGACACGCCCTCTTGTTTCCTTCAAACTTTCGTCTCGTCTCAACAATCAAAATGTTACGTCAACGTCCCCTGCTTATCAATTCCAGTTGACGAAATGCCTCATCTTTTAACGGTCATCATCATCATCATTACTTTATTTGACGCTTTCAGTTGATATCTCACGTGCCTACGGGTGTGGCTGTTTCGTTTCGTCTTCTTCAATGGCTTCTCTCAATGTCTCACTTCCCCAATTTCTTCTCCTTCCATGTCTCTCATCATTACTCCTTTCAGCTACTCCAAGTTTAGCTTCCGCAATATATTGCTTTTTCTTCTCGAATCTGCACTGACTATCTGGGTTGGGGTTTTGATTCTCTTCCCTGTGATTCAAGGGAATAATTCATTGTAAAAGCCGTTACAATAACTCACACCCTTCAGTCTCCAACTCAATCGAAGTGGATCGTGATGTAGATGTACTGAATTCCATCTCGACCTCTAAACCTTCCGACTGTCGATCCTCCTGGTGCCTGTTTGCGATGGGAATGTCGTCACTGTTCCTTACCTTAGTGCCCGTCTGTGATGTAGTGATCGACCAACGACCTGTCAAAGTCAAACTCAAAAACTTCTTTAGCCTATCGATGATATGATTAATATCACATCTGAGACGTCATGATAAGAATTTCACTGAAACGAGTAATCATTTCCAAATTCGGATGTATCAAGTGAACACCATACATCATAGTCAAGGCGAAAGATGGGACACAAGGATTGGCTAATTAATCTCTTTTGTAAATCTTCGATAAACTATCAAACAATATGCATGTCGTATCTGATACGAACTTGGTATTACTGCCATGATCAAAAACAATTCCCAATAGTTGCTCCAAAACGCCTTCCAAATTCCCGTACATGATTATTGTGACATTAACTGCGTAAATGCATCATTCCATCTCATCGATGGTCTCGCTCACCATCCTCCTGCTGCTGCCATTGTGACTGGGATATGGCTATCAATGGCATCTCCTCTTCTTCGCTTCATCGGCCTGGGGCTGCCGTCACGGTCAGCTCCCGCCATGTGTGCCCATTGTGATTGTGTCCAGATAGCTGTTTGATCATTACTTGACTCAACCTTGTGGTGAGATCCCCAATCTGATCCACTACCGGTGCCTGTAGACCACCCGTCCAACGCCGGCATGTCCCAGCCTTGAAGACCAGTGTCGCACTCTGAGTTATCATAGACAAGAGAACTCGAAAGATCAAGTCCAGATGTAGTTGATGGGCTCTGGAAGGGGTTCACGGTGGACATGACAGGTTTGAGATCTGCCAGTGTCGTTTGCGCATCGTAGTAAGCCGCCTGGCTGTGTCCGTGTCCGTGTCCAGTGACAGGATGGCTCTCGCCCGCTGTGCTGCAAGTCGAAGGCATGAAGCCAACACCTGTGCTTGGAGGCATTCCGTGGTCAAAGCTGCCCGGGTACGACCCTTGTAGACCTGCGGTTGGTGGAGGTGTAGCGAGACCACCAGAAAAGGACTCGAATAGTGTAAGTCCATTGTTCGTTGCAGGCACAGTTGGCACTTGGGCCAGGCTCACGCTGGGATCCCATGCAGAGCTAAAGGTCTCGTTCATCGCCGCTGTCATGTGTTGGTTGATTGAAGGTGTGGGCGACATGATAGAATCTCGCGACATGGAAGCTGAAGGGTAGACGAGGGCCTTTTGCTGGTGGTAGCGGGACATGGGGTCGTTGACGGTCAACCATCTCCAAGAGGTACCAGCTGGCTTGAAAACAGGGTTGTACTTGTACCATTGGTTGGTTGTGTTGAATCGCCAGAACACAATACCCTGTCGAACCCATCGGTTCGAGTCGGGCGCACATGACCAAAGCTCCTGGTACATGGCCACCTTGCAGATGAGATCGCTGCCGGTGAGGTCGCGGCGAGCCCAAGAAGCGGCATCACCATCGTCCTCGGAGCGCTTGCGCTTGCTACCAGCACGGTCGATATCGTGCTTCTTGCGATCATCGCTCTTGGTGCGCTTCTCCTTCTTGCGCTGGTGCTCAACATCAGGGTATTGAACAGCCATGCTCAGGATGCTAGCCCACTCGACAGCAGGGAAGGGGACGTGGATGTCCTGGCGAGGGCGAGAGTGGCAGTCACAGTCAGGCTTGGAATCGCTGCAGCCACGACGGTGAATGCCGGTCTCGTTGGTGTAAACAGTAGACTTCTTGTCATCGCTGTGAAGCTCAGACGGTCGTGTAAGGCGGGTTACACACTTCCAGCGGTGGTTCTGGAGGTTGGGGTTTGTGATTGCCACCTCAACAAAGCCAGTGAGCTCAGACCCAGAAGGGAAGCGAGCATGCTCATGCAACTCAAGAGTTGCGCACATCTCAAGGAGCAAACATTCCTCATCGCGATCGGGGAGTTCGAGAGTCTCGTAGATCTCGGGCGCATCCTTCTGCCATCGGCGGGTAACCGTCTTGACACAGGCAGAAGTGGTTCGATCCAAAGATCGTGTGTACTCGTGGAGTAGCACATCCTTTCCGAGTACACTTGGGCTGTCATCACAGTTGGTGTACTTGTTAAGGTGAGGAAAAGACTCAGTGTCAAGAGGAGTGTCTTGAGCATCGTAGGCGACCTCGTCTCTGAACTTGACCTCAGAAGAGGAAACGTAAATCTCAGCGGTCTTAGGTCGCACTGAGATCAGAGACTGAAGAGCCAAAAGTTGTGAAAAGTATTCGTAATTGGGCTTAACATCAGGTACTCGACCCTCAGCAAGAGCAGTCAGGACAGGGTTGGACTTGAAGGATTCTTGCTCCTCATCGTCATAGTAGTCCTCTGAGTTTGTGGAGCCAGGCTCCTTCTTCTCCTCAGCAGGGAAAAGGAAATGGACTGAGAATGTCAGTGAAATTTCGAGTTGTCAGAGATATTTTGACTTACAGCATCGCAGGTCCTCGAAGAACTTCTTAACTACTTGCATATGACTTGAGACCTGCTTGCGTCCCATTTGCTCAATGCTATCGTTGCTGTTGTCGATTCGAAAAATTTCTTTGCTGCCGAGAATGGCAACACAGATTGTGAAGATGTATTCGCTGATAAGCATGTTGCGGCCGTGTAGCTTTCCCCCCATGGAGAACTTGCGGCGGCCCATGTGAGGCATGAGAAGAACAGCTGAGTCGCATTAGTATAAGTCAAGTCATTGGTTTTTGATGTACTTACAGTCAACGAAGGCATCCTCAAGCTCAGGCCTTCTCCAAACACCACCCTTATCCTTCTGGGTGTCTTTGTGTGCTTGTCGGTTACGGTATTGGCGGAAAGCAGGCCAGAAGTAGAGAGGGTTGACTCCATTTCGTGGTCTTCTTTGGAAGCGAGGCTGGTTTCTGGGTGTAGGTACGCGGTAGAGGCACTCGAATGATTGTGAGGGGATCATGGGAGCTGGAAGGCTGGCTGGCACTGAAGGCGAGATGCCAACTGGGCTCGAGTAGCATGGAACCATGCTGTTGAAGCTGTGTGACTGAGCATTGCCGGCTTCTCGTAGAGGCAGGCGGCTGTTGTTGTGATATGTTTGTCGAGCATCTCGAAGATAGTCTGGCGAAGGTGTATAGCGTTGTGAAGACAGCACTGGTCTTGGGTGGTAAAGTGATGAAGACATGGCGACGGCTTTGGTGTTTTGCAAAAGGAATGCCAGTAACAGAGCTCAGAAGGATAGACTTGACCCAGCTGAAATGGTGTCTGTGACTCTACGAATGCAGACAATGAGTAGACAAGAGATGATGAGAATGTTGAAAGGAATTCAAGACGTGGAATGGTGGGATAGATGTATGCATCTGAAGAAAGGAGTGTTTAGGCACTGGAACGAAGAATCTCGAGGAGAAATCTAATAAACATCTATAAATCCAAGACTGGGGAGTATATCATAGATAGTCTGCGGAGCCAGGGCTGGAGGCGCCCCTCGTCAACTCTACCTACTACTCAAACGATCAAGATCAAACCATCCATCATCTATCCACCAAAGAGGGTACGTACGGTAATGGGATGGCATGGGGGTGGGAAGGGCGCCGCCTCGTCCCCGTCCATCTCCAACACCCAAGACTAACACCAGAGCTCCAGCCAGCGGGGAACAGACCTGACCTTGCCCGGAGGGAGGTCTATGTCGGTAGTAGTGGCGGCCAATTGTGAGTGCTTGCAGAAGCCACCAGCACATGGCAGCTTTGAGCTCTGATCGAGGGCGTTAGGATGCAAGGGAGTGTCAGGGCGGGGCCCCGATAACTATCGCCAATCATCAGGGACTTGCGGAGGGAGGGGCGTGTATCGAGGGATCTTAGAGACATCTTCAGAACGAACGGCGCAAGGTACGGAAAGGTATGTATTCAAGATTAGAATCAGACATTAAGAGGATCCGCAGATTCCCCTGCCAGGGCAATGAATTCTTTGACGAACCTCTAGCCCGAATCGAAGCCACTCCGAATAAGCGTTGCGAGTAATGCATGCCATCCGTTCTGCAGTGACCATGACCCTTGCCAAGGGAGAACGGCGTAGTAGAGCTGTCAAGACCAAGGCCAACTGTGCAGGATCAGGCACAGGCACAGGAACGCTCAGCCTTGTCGAAACCCTCAATCCAAAGTAAATAGTATCTCTATAGTTTTCTCCTTCATACTCAAACGTCCATCTCCTCGTTCTCATTGCCAATATTGACCCGAGTCCTTCCCTTGCCAGTCAGTTGCTGGAGGGCCATCTTGTTGACTTGTCCTCCAACCTTCTTCTGCATCTTCTCAATCTCCTCCTCGGCATCAACTGCCTCTGCCTCAGCAAAGTCCAAGACAAGCTTGCGACCGAGCAAGTGGGTGTCCCTCAACGAGTTTAGTGCGTTCTCGGCTTCCCGGGGAGTGACAAAATCTGCAAAAGCAAAACCCCGAGGCGTATAATCAGCCTTCTTGGGAAGGCGTACCGATCTAAGCTGGCCATAGGTAGAAAAGAGGGACCTGATATCCTTCTTAGTAACCTGGAAAGGCAAGTTCTTAATGATGATCTTGGTACGCTGCCCTGCAGCCTTCCTAGCCTTGTCCTCGCGACGTCTCTCCTCAGCTGCGTCATGGCCCTTGTGTGAGGCCTTGACAGCGAGTGTATGATCGTCAAGAACATGACCGTCCATGACCTTGAGTGCAGCCTGTGCTTGGCTCTTGGTACGGAACTCCACAAAACCGAAGCCCATGCTAAGTGTCTGCCCTGGTTTCTTTGGGTCCATCTTAGTCTTGACCCTGGCCGAGACGAATCCGTCGAGGGACTTGAAAGTTTCTGCAAGCCGAGACGTAGAAGTGGAAAAGTTTAAATTTCGCACAAACAGTGATGTTGTTTCCAACTCTTCCTCCGGCTTATCACCGCGTGACAGCAAGTCGCTCACACTAAGGTTTTGGACCGTCTGAGCCGGTCGATCTTTTAGCGACACGGCTTGCTCCAGTTGGTCGCCGCCTCTGAAGATGTCACTTGGCGCCTTTTCCAAAAAGAGAACACTATCACCAATCCGGCGATATGCCAGGTTGCCAAAAGCGGCTTTGGCGTGGTTCGGCTGTGAGAACTGGACAATAGCAATTGTCCCGCTTGGGGGCATCAAAACTCTAAGCACAGGCCCAGACTCCTCAAAAAGCTTACGGAGTTCGTCGATCGTGGTCCCATAGGGGAAGTTCTTCACCAAGATAGCAGTATCGCCCCGCTTCTTTGATTTGAAAGCCTCCAGGTCCACCCCATTAGCCGTGAAATAGGCTTTGGTCTCTTGAATGACGCTCGTCTCCGCGATGGCCTGCTTAACACCAGCATCAGCTGAGGTAGGGTCGAGGAGTTCTGATTTTGAAACACCAAGACGGTTGGCAACTGATGCGTTGACGGCATCCTGGCTCATATACAGCGCATTCCAGTTAAAGGTACTTGTGGATGCGTTTTGTTTCTTGCGGATCATGTTTTGTTTCTTGAGAGGGAGTTTGGAGAGGGCAAACTCATCCAAAGCTGTGTCTCGCTTCGCACTCGCAGGAATGATGTGAAGAATACGCCCCTGAAACGTCGCCCCGTCCATGGCTTGGAATGCTTCAACCGCTCCCGAAGGCTCAGTAAACAAGATCAGGGCGAACCCCTTGCTGGTACCTGACTTGCTGGCCGGCAGATGAACCTAATATCCAACAGTTGTTAGTTGATGTATAGACTAGTAAAATCCTCAAGAAATGCAGTGAAATTGGCAACAATTCAGCTAATCGAAGCATCTACTAAAATATTCGTCTCAAGGTTCTCATCATATACCGTAGTATAAGCTGTCCCTATCTGAGGTTCATCACGTTGCGGGGTTTTGCATAGGAAAGAAATAAAAATGCGTTTGAAACATACCTCTTCGATTGTTCCGAATTGTTCGAAGCTCTCCCGAAGGTCATCCTCGGTGGCGCTGTAGGGCAAGTTTCGGACGAAAAGCCGCGATGTTCGGCGGATCGCCTCAAGTGAGTCGTCCTTTGCCGGTTCACCCCCTGTTGCCTCGGCCGCGGGCTCATCCATCTCCACGTCATCCGCAGCAGGCGGGTCGTCTGGAGTGATTTCCATTGCATCGCCTCCCTGTGCATGATCGGTCTCAGTTGTTGAAGGCCCTTGCACAGGCGTTCGTTCCAGATCATCGGGATCAACGAGGTCCAGCAGTCGGTTTGTACGTGAGCGAAGCCAATCGTCATCTTCCGCAACGACCTCCTTCGGTTGCGCCACAGCAGGTTTTGTCGCATCTGCAGACTCCACCGGTTCGTCACCTGCAGGAGCTTTATCCTGCATATCAGAAACCTCCTTTGCTTCTTTCAGCTGCGAAGGCAAAGTCTCAGAGACAAGAGGCTTCGCTGGAGGTTCGATTCTGCGCTGCTTCTCCTTCCGAGCAGGAATTTGCTCGTACTCATCGTCGCTCTCTTCTTCAGGAACGGCGGTAGCAGCAACAGCAGCGACTCCATCACCTAGGCCACCACGGACACCGTCGTCCATAGCTCCCTCCCTACCTTCCTTCATTACGTGAAGGAATTCGCGTAGCTTGGGGTCGGCAGCAGCAGCTTGGGGCTCATCTCGCTTGCGCTTCCTCAAGGTAGAGTCAGAGTCTTTCTCAGCCGATTGTTCCTTGCCCTTGATCGTGGTGGATGGTTGCGATGCAGGTTTGGAATGCGCGGCGCTCTGGTGTCTGTTGAGGGCGGGGTCTGAGATCTAACATTCCATCAGTATTCGAAGTCAAGACATTATTGAGGAGTCACTCACAGGTCTAGCTGTCTCTACGGCGATCTTGGACATACGAATGTAAGACTTGTTGAAGTATTTGACTGCCTTGGAGGCATCTTCGGATGTCTTGTAGCCCACATAGCCAATGCGTCGCTGGGGAATCAGCTTGACATCGGTAATCTCGCGACCCTGGGCGGAGAAGTGTTTCCGAAAGTCAGCCTCTGAGATGTTGGGAGGCAAGCCCTTGATGAAAATTCTTGAGGAAGCCATTGTGAGGTTGGTTGTTGTTTTGTTGATATCTCCCGATTATTTGGCGAGTAGTTCACCGGGGGAGTTTGACGCGTGAAGTCATTTTTCAAGAACGTGAGCTCTTTAAGAAGGGAGAGGAAAGAAAAAAAAAAAAGTTCTCTACCACACTCTTATTGTCCGAGGTTGGGACCCGAAGTAGGCCCGTGCACCCGGAATTTCCAACAGTTCCAACCCCACTATTCGGCTTCTAGGATGCTTCTAAGCAGACGTTTTTCTTCACCGCCCGCAGTTGAGAGATGGGAGAAATTCCAGAGATCAAGTCAAACGCCACAATAATATTGAATGTTGATGAAAGCAGTTGATTATAGTTGATGAGGGTCAATATCTACTGTATTATGCCATTTCTGTTGTCTTTCCGTCATAATGTGTTCCTCAATGCTGTGATACAGGTAATGGCAGCTGGCAGAATTCTGCCGCTTCGAACTTTTCCTCCAGCCATGCTTCAATATGCTGGATACTTATGATGGATATTGGTGGTCACAAACATATATACGCCTGTGATGATCAATAAATAAATACATTAAGCATCAACATTCTCATTGCCAGCCTGGTCGTACACACTCAAGAATGCTGGTGGTGGGAATGACTTTGCCTCCAAGACTCACCTTGCACTCAAGACCTGCATACTGAATACCAAAGGGGTCATGTTGGAATCAAGTGGCTGGTAGCTCTCGCGATGCTTCTCTGGAGTTTGCATCTCCGGTTGACCTCTCATCTGCTATCTTGTTCTTCTTCAACACTTGTCTTCAGAATGCACATTCAGAATGCACAAAGCCGCCTGGAGCTTACAGTTGGTACTTGACAATACTGAAGAAATATCATCAATATGTTCTCGTATCAGTCTTTGTTTCGTGTCCTCGAATCCAGTTGTGAACATAGGATATCCTACAACAACGGGAATGGAGATGGATTCCTGGTGGTCAATATGCGTACAAGTCCAAAGGAGCGGCGTTATGCATTTGCTAGATGCCGATCACAGCTCCCATAGCAAGAAATGGAATCTAAGACAACGAAAATCTACATGTCTTTCAACTGCATATTCTGTTCATTCTAACCTGGAGCATCATTTTCTCTCTTTTTCTTCATCCTCAAAGAGATGCTTCATACCAGAATCATCGTTTGCAACAATCATTGACTGAAAGCAACATCAAGAGATCTTCAAAACATCGGCTTCTCTTCCTGGTCTCCTAGCAACTCGAGAATTAACTTTCTATCAACAAGCGGTGAGTCGAAATCTAGAAAGATTCTGAAAGTTTAATGCCCATATAGCTCTGAATTTGGCACTCCGACATTCCTGGTCACTCACCTTCTCTACTCTATCGCTACAACAATATCCAATTCTTCAGTACTATAGACATGGAATAAAGATAAAAAAAAATTCTATAAAATCGTATTGAGTCTACTGGAATATTCAGTGCTTTCTTTTTTGATGAATGATCTTCTAGAGGGGTGCTGGAAAATGCATTCTTGATGTGCATTCTGGCATATGTAAGATGCACACTCCACACCATGAAGCCTTGGAATGACTGGTGAGGGAATGCGGATGCAAGCCATATTCTCTGGAGAATTCTTGCCAAACCTTGTGGAGGGCCATCTGACTTTCTGTATGCTTGAGCGGTCAGGATAGATAAGTATAAGAAGTCCACTCACTCCGCCACTCCAAATCATTTGGTTCACATGTTATTCAGGACTGAAGACATATACGACCTGGGTTTACGTCTACATTTGTTTTATCATATCACGACTATTCTTGTGTCGGCGAAGCATATCAAGTATGGCTTGGAACTGGAACACCAACTGGGCAGGCAACGACACTCGGATGTCTCGACTCCGGAACTCATCGATAACTTCATCCGACCACAGTTTCTCACAAAGTAACCCCGGACACTCAGCACAGAATCAGTACGCCTAAGATTTCCCGTGGAAAAATCGTTTGTAAGAGCTTGGGAGTCGGTCTGATATGGTACATGGCTGTCGTGAGTCATTGGACGATACTTCGTACATGATTCATGAGCAAGAGATATATCACACTGCCATATGGGTCCGGAGACACAACACCAAACGAGGAAATACTTTCCAAGCGATACGCCCGTCATCTAATCTGGTTAGCAGTCCCCATATGGTTACTCAAGCAATGATCATGAGTCTTCAGCTGGATGCACGTGAAGTCCTTCACTGGCAGGCAATCGACTGCATCATGATGCAGAACCTGGCGAAGAATAAACTTTGAAGGCTTCTCACAGGCTTGATAAGTTTGTTTCATCACTCTCATGAACAAATGATATCGGTAGGTGGTAGGTGGTGAGTGGTAAGTGAACGTAGTAGTTTCACGTTGTTGTTCTTACACCTGAACTGAAGCTATACCAAATGCGATATTCTTATGGACTCATGACGCCGCCAAAAACTTTATTCAAGCCTCTGGTATTGCCTTTTCTGCTATTTTCTGACATAACGCGGACGCATTCGTCCGTATCCTGTGTTAGTCTCTTGCGTTTTGGGATCCTTCTTACTGTTTTCGGCGAAGACTGCTGGATCTCTCTCTGATAGGTTTCTGACATGTCAACTTGTAGTTATGATGACCTTTCTCCCCTTGTATCATTTATCTTTATACTTTGCGGCAACACTTTAGCTTTTGAGTTCACTTGGGGGATCGTTGATCTTCATGGCGTGGGTTTAGATGTCAAGATCTCATCGTTCTTTCAAGTCTATGGGGTGTCTCTAGGTAACTTCTTCTCAATTCACTCTTTGGGAGTAATTCATAGTTTCTCTTTTATTCGCCTGTTGAGTTTTCGCGCGTTAGTGTTGTAACGCTCAAGTTACAGTTGGCCTAGACGCTTGAGTCTGGATGCTACACTTCAGCGTGTATCTTGATATGCCCGCGGCATTGAACTCAGGTAGCAGGGATAAGAAATATCACAATAGAGTCTAGGTTTAGTGCGTAAGGTTCAAAAAGTATCGTCATATATTATGTTTGGCGGAAGTTCATGCTTGTTCCTTTCTTTCCTGAACAACCAAGGTCTTGGATAACCTTATAACATGACAGCTCATATGATTCACAGTTGTAACAGAAAGCCAAAAACTCTTGAAGAGCTACAGGCCTCAAATAAACTCTACCATCTATATCACGCCCTTCATACTAGCATTTTTCTCTAATCATCACGCCGTCTACCTGCAACTATTACAGAGTTCGATAGTATAGGGTAACTTGAGAATCGACAGTGGAGCCGCTAGTGCAGGTACGTACCGTTGCTCGGATGGCACCTGCCGCCCCCAGGCGTTGTCACAGCGAACACCCCCAGTTAAGCCCAGGGCAGCTCAGGGCAGCTCCTGCCTGGCGAGGCTACAGCTTGGTCACCAAAGGAAGAAACAGACCAATCAGTGCTTGCAACAAACACGCGACCTGCACTTAGCACTTCCATTACTCCACAAGGCTTTAGCATTTGCGCGTTTCATCAACAGCAAAAGCTACCTACAAACAAACCACCCGTTACCTTAATACTTTTTGCTTTACTTTTAACTTCACTGTACTAATCGCTTGACAACACCGGCGCCTCTTACTTGCCGCTTATCGCGTACGTACGCCCCAGATCCTGCTAGCAGATCGTCCCGTGGCCCCCGACAATTCACTATAAGGGGGGCGCGCATTAAGGGACAAGGCGTCTTCGACCGCCAGCCTCACGACGTCAAGATAAACTAACACAAGTTTGCCAGTCGCATTTGTTTCCCAAACCGAACACTTTCATCAATCTTAATCAAAATGGCCGACGCTCAGGCTCCTCCCAAGGATGAGACTCCCGTTACCCGGGAGAAGCTTGAGGGTAAGCAACACCCCCTCGAACACGAATATCGAAACAACGTCATGCTGATATCCAGCCAGCCCAGATCAAGTCCGCCGACATGGTGAGATAACCCGACATGCATACCGAATACACCGGACACGATCGCTAACGATGGAACAACCAAGACCGAGGACATGCAGCAGGAGAGTATCGAAGTTGGTATGGAAATTAAGGACAGCGCTGCGCCGGCGCAAAGGGAACAAGGCTGACATGATAACAGCACAGGAGGCTATGGCCAAGTACACCATTGAGAAGGTTCGCCGTCAAGCGCTGAATCTCTGTTGCCATTCGAGCTAACACCTCATGACAGGACATTGCACAGTACATCAAGCGAACCGTTCGTACTCACCAAGCCCTGTCGCATCATGCAGTTGTACTTACACCATCCAGTTCGACGATCGAAAGGGACCTACCTGGCATTGTATTGTTGGTCGTAACTTCGGTAGTTTCGTTACTCACGGTTCGTCAAACTCAACTTGCGGAGGGGAGACCCAATTCCGTAGCCTTGGGCTCGGGAAGCTTGACTGACACATGTCACAGAGACCAAGCACTTCATCTACTTTTACCTTGGCCACTGCGCAATTTTACTGTTCAAAACGCAATAGGCATGGGAGAAATGGCTCACCGGTGGGGGCCTTTGGAAGAGCTTGCTGTAGCAAAAGAGGACAGTATGGTTGGGCAACAAGAAAGAAAGGCAATGGCAATGGGGCATCATCATCGACATCGCTATTACGCCGCTTACCCTCCCCTACTGTGCTCGCCTCGATGTACGATACGGACAGCCGTGGATCTTGCGGCTGTACTAGGTTTATGATCAATAACGAGGGGCGCTCGCCCAGTTTTTCCAAATCCCGCTGTTCCTGGTCCAGACAGGTGTTGAAAGTTTGTTGCTAGGGGTGGCTGATCTACCGCGATCTGCTTGCCAGGTTGTGCCTGATGCAAGGCTGTTGAAGGTTAGCTCCCGATCTGGGGATCTGAGCCTGATTTGCCCAGATTGTTCCCGAGACATGATCACCAGGGTATCTTTGATATGTTGGCTACGTCTTGGTTGTCCTTTGGCCACTTTTGATCGGAATCCTTTGACGTTTGCTGTTGTTGAAAAGTGACAGAGTTACGAGTTACTGACATGTCCGTGACCACATGACGACCATCGCCGATTACCATGTCTCCTCAGCACCGTGAACATCTCGACCATCGGCCGACTTGGGTTTATACTATGATCAACAGCCTCGCGTCGATCCACCTCTGATTAGTTCACGTGGTGTAGGAAGCTATCATCTTTCTGGGTCGAAACCCGGCCCCAGACGAGTTACCCGACGGTCTAGAGAAGCTTCAGTCCGAGTAAAGAGTAGTTGCCGGCAGCACACCCGTTCATCTTTAGATGGCAGCTGGAGCCTTTGGGCCGGGACAAAGTCAAATGCCTCGTCCGCCTTGCCGACTCGGTCCTTGTACAATAGCCGCTACAGTACTCTGACTAACCTGTCCATCAACTAAGTCAACTATCCCGAGAGATCAGACCAAGAAGCTAAACTATGGCAAGGTAGGCTAAAGACATTTTCGGAACGGAGGCGGGGCTTCCATCTCCATAACCAATGCCGCCTCTCGTGGGGGTGGGCGACTAACACGGATAGAGAGGGGGTACACCACACTACAATACAGGCACAAGGCACAGGAACAAAGAAAACGATTTGCATTCTCAATTTGAATTTGGGCCTTTTATCCTTCGGGAGCAAAAACTCTAACAAGAGCTAACCTTGACGGAGAGAAGAGAAACTAATTCAGTTAGCATGACGGGTAAAAAGTCGAGATGTGATAGCCGAGATCATCAAGTGGTGTCTTTTCTATCCGAGACACCCATTAAACATTGAAGACTTGAGGGAAACTCTATTAGTAGGGACATCATTGTATGATGCTATCTTTGCATGATCATCAGGCACTGGAGAAAGAATGATGTGAGGAATTTGATCATCGTCTTGCTTTAAATCTTTACCTTTAAGTTGACTTCACTTTCACTTTAAATGGTCCGGGCCGCTGCCGTTGTCCAATGACACGGACCAAGAGATGTATGATTTTGACGGAAAGGGATTTGTCGATGTGACCATTATATCACGAGCCAAGATCAAGCCTTTGAGCCAAGTGACCGAGACCATTTCGGCCCATGTACCCACCTGCTTGATTGGGTTGTCATACTGGTCTGGAAGGGACTTGGTATAAGCAAAAGATGGACAATCGGATCTAGATGAGTGTAGTGATTGGGTTTGAATATTCACATTCCTTGTAGCTGACTGCTCTCTTCATCGTGATATCCAACACTGCTTATGAATATGCTGAGTGTTCATGTACGGTTGAACCGGATGGTACTGTAGGCAAGATGCTGCAACCAAATAGGCGTGCATGGCATGGCATGAGTGCAGTAGCATTGGGATGATAGGTGCATATCAACAGTTCCACCGGCCCCGATTAGACCGAACGAGCCGAGCCTATGCCGTTCGGTTGACATGTTCGGTGTTGTATCATGCTGTATTACCTTGAGGGATAAACATGATTATGACAGTTATTGTGACAGTTTCTATGTATGACTACCTATACAGTGTCTGATAAAGTGGCAATTCGATGTCACTGAGGAAAGTTAGGTCTGTAAGATATTGCTGTTTGAAACGAGAGTGATCTCGGAGTTCTAACAAGGTCAACTGAGCTACCCTAGACTATCTTCTTCAACAACCAGGCCAGATCAGAACACTTGAGTGCCAGTTATTGATACTGGCGGCTATCGTAATTAACACGCGACCGCAGTATTTAGTAGACTCTATCAGTTAATGCGAGCTTATAGGGAAAATGCTGATTAATGCAAATGCTATGGTATCGCGTCTATGTCAACCTCAAAGGCTTCAACAACACAAAGCGAAAACTAACAACTGCCGCATAACTCCTTATTACCACAATCATTTCCCTAGCACGGCACTCAAAAGATACTAATCATCCCAAGTTACCCATTATCCATCCTTTCCAAGGCACAAACTGCCTGTGCAGTGTTGGTAGATCAGAGCATTGAAGACCCAGCGGCTCGAGCTCACTCATCAGAAACATAGTAAACTGATGGTCTATGCAAGCGATGATCTTGTGTATTTTAGAGGAGTAAGTTTGTGATACTCGGAGTGACATCAAGGTTCTGCAGAATCGGAGTTCTTGACAAGTGAGTGTTACGCATGGAGAGACATCGGGGTACACTCGAGTATAGTTGCAGGTCCGATGATCCTGGTTCATCAGGAAGAGGGAGAGTAGCTATATAAACAAGTAATGTGCAGTGTAGGAACTGTGCCTCAATATTAGGAGAGAGATTTGGCAGTTCCCTTGCTATTCTTGATGGCACTGGTGCTCTGCTCGAATACCTCTATGTCTCCCCTATTCCTCGCCTTCAGCATTCAAGTCTATGTCAGTAGCAAATAGCTGGATTGAAAATCTTCTGAAACTAGAATAACAAGAATTGAGTCATTTACCGGTAGATTTTACCCAAAGTGATAAGGGAACCTTGGCAGTATCCGATATGTCTAGCATCCTCCCGCGATATCGAGTATTATCGAATAAGAACATCCCATCTCGAAACACTCAAAACACACACGTCAATAACTTGGATCCCTGATCAGGCTTAAGAGGTAAATTCGAAATTATCCTAATAGTCCTAGAGGCCCAAGACGAAAAGTGCACATATGCCATAAGTGACAGAAGGGATACTGTACAGTCTGACGAGGCAAATAAGCGCCCATTTCTGCCCAGTCTTTCAGTGCAATACTCCGTACAAAACGTCAGAAGACAGGAGTCAGTAAGTAACAGGGATCATGTCACCCTTGTCATTTCTGGGATGGAAATCGAATAGTAGAGCGGGTCTGCTATTCCCTGCCGAATCCCTATCCTAGATTTCCCACCTGAATCACTCGCCGAACGGGCAAATCCCTTTTTTTGTTTGTTTTGATTCCCCAATTTTGGTTATTGTCACGACTAGACTAAATGTTACAGATGTTTCCCTGTAATGTCGGTAGTAGAGAGAGTCAGTCCCTTTCTTCTGAAACTAAACATCAAACAGTCATGATAACTGGTCACGAGCCAAGGGCCTGGCGTCAAGATTCTGAGACAGTTACAGGCTTCTTTCTGCCAGTAGCCAGGGACTGAAAATAAAAGTGCAAAATGTCAGCGCAAGCCTCAATGCACACGAACGGCCGTGGCGCATGCAGACAATTGTCACCACAAACGCAAGGGTCCACTGATTTAACGTTACTCTACAGAGTATCTCCTTGCGATGTCTTGTTCCTTTGGAGGATCTTGTCATACGAATAACATCATCCTGCTCCAGTAGAGCCAAGACAATCCGCTAATTATACAGTAGCGGTCTGTTGAGAAACCTCGGAAACCAGACCAGGACCCATTCTCCGGGCCATGTTGTACATACATACACAAACCAGTGCCTGACTATACTCAAAAATCCTCGAGGCGAGACGGAGAGAGGAGTCTGGAGCCATGCCAGCGTGACCTGTTTTTCTCTGTTTTCCACAGCGCTAGGAACCTGACCATTACCGGGCCTCCAACACATAGTACATAGTATGGAGGTTAAGACATGACCCTTTGACGGTGAGAGTGACAGGTATACGAGGAACAATAGACAGCGAATAGAGGCCAGGCCGGGTCGGGAGGCTGGCGGTCTGCTCGAAGACACACAAGAAAAAAAAAGAGGCGGCGCATAAAGTGACAGAAGAGACCGAGTTTCACCAATTGGGATACAATCCTTCTAAAAAAGGCATCGTATTTCTCTTTCGCCAAGCGCGATTAAAAAGCCTCTTTCTCTTTCTCTAGAGAACAGGGCAGAGAGAGTAAGACTCAGGCAGAGATATGACTGAAGTACGAAAGTGATGTCAGCGATCATGCTGCTGTGCTGCTTGCTGTATGTACTGTAACTCAAGTGAGGCGGCGCATCCAAAAGGTACCTCTACCTTACTCAGTACTGTACTGTACTGCACCTCTGATCCTTGTCGCACAACGCAGCGATTATCCATGTCGACAAGGGTCTTTCCGCTTGATGCCCCGGGAGGAGGATCCTTGTCGAATCCAGCTACTGCTAGGCACGAGGCACGTTGGCAAGCTACGAGTTGTAGGAGCATTTTGTCTCTGAGAAGTCGTATTCAACTGTGCCTGTGACTGTGCCTGTGACTGTAACTGTTGCTTAGGTTGGCGAGTTTGTCAGAATCAGTGCATATTATCAATTACAGAGAGAAGCTGCCTGTATCTAGTAGGTAACAAACTCAACTAGACCGCTCGGATAAAGGTGAGACTTGCAGTACGACAGAATTCATCTCAAGAAACAAAAAGTGACAGAAGTGATGAGGGGTAGTTGAGTAGTTAAGACGTTGAGAAGGCAAAATCAACCGTTTTTACTTCTAGAGGTAATAAAGCCAAAGTTTAAATAAATCTAAAAATACTCAAACTTTGAAAGAGAGTTCAGACAGAGACTCTGAAGCTGTGCTCAGATCCCACTCTTTCATGACTGTAACAATGGGTCAAAGACATTAGACAAAGAGCCAATTCATCAAGATCAAAGCTATCAATCATTAATAATGAATGACATGAGAGGAGAATTATCGGCTTTGTGGAGTGAGAGAAAAAAAGAGGCCGGCGTTGCGGGGGCGGGGCAATGAGTCGATGGAGATATGCAGCTTCACAGTTAGTCGATCCTGCAGTCATGTCATTCAACAGACCCGGATCATATCGGAGAGAAGGAACGATAAATGCGTTCTTTTTGTCTTTTCCTTCTCGGTCAGACTATTAGACTAGATCTTCGGCTCTATCGGTGGAATAAATTCCTTCCTTTCCGCTCTCCCCGCATTACGGGACGGAGGAGCGGGTGTTCCCTTTGATCATGACTACGGCTAAGAACGGTCCAGATTATTAATGATGGATAGAGTAAGTATCTGAGAATGAACATACAAACAATCAATCGAGAAAGATGTGGTTGTTTGTTGATGTATGAGTATCTTGCTTAACAGATCTCGAGTAGCAGAGAGATCCAGGCGTCAGAACATAGCAATGATATCGCAATGACAATTAATATACGAATACTAAAGTTTCCAACTACTGCAGACAATATACGAGAGTCAGACCAGGTAATAAAACTAATTAATACCCTTCACCAACTGTCTATAAATCCCAATCTCCCCAGCTTAATATTCCCTAATTATATAATCTGCAAATCATTATTATTCGCATCTCCCCCAAGTTTCAGTTGACATCTCTGACAGTCCTGCATAATCTACTGTATTCAGAGCTATGCACTCATTTCCCTTTTCCTCGTGAACAATTTGGACCCTGATCCACCCAGAACGATCGGCAATCAATCACGTCCAGAACCAGACCAAAGTCATCTGCAAGGTCCCGACCACACACCAGTCCAAGTCCAGTCGCGAAAGGTAGGGTAGCAGCAGGTGATTGGCGATGGAAGTTCTTTTTTCGCACAGCCTTGGACGAGCCTCGATGAATCAATTGTCCATATTGCGAATCATAAATCGACAGACTCAAAGGTTCGCAAACGTCAGCCTGTGACGCTGACATGGGCGGAAAATAGATGAGCTCAGCCTTTTTCTACTGTACTGTACGATGGGAAACGGGAAGCCCGACATGCAATCTGTAAGCCACATACGACCATCGATGGACTCACCGGGGTTCAGATATTCCATGCATAAAGCCCTGGACAGTCAGGCTTTCGCCTATCCTACAGTACAGTATCCGTATACGCTACTGTACTCAACCGAATCTCATCAACGCCAGAGATCAATAATGAGACAGGAAAGGTCCCTGGAACATGCTCTTCCGCATCTCTTCCAATCAGCCTATTCCTAACCGCCTCGGACAAAAGTCGTGGTGGTCGCATGCTGGGTGCCGTTCTGAGCTGACGACAGACCAGACCAGATCACGGGGGTACCGCCGAGACGAGACGAGTGGGTTCTCCAAGACATGTCATGGACGCATCTGCTCTGTCTCTGCCTCTGACTCGGCCAATCTGCCTTCCAGTACAGGGTATCTTTCAACGCGACGCATTCTGTCTGTACCACGAACGAGAATATCTTCGTATCGAATGCCAGAATTGATCTGAACCAAGGTCTGCATCATCGTAATCAAAAGTAAAACCAATGCATGGGTGCGAGAACGTAGTGGTCATTCGGCACGGGTAGACTAAACAGGTCCAATCCATCGTCACCAATCACCAGATCCCCCAACTGCTCGGTCGCCATGTGGCAGCGTGCAGCATCACTGTGCTGGTGCCGTACCCTACTCTGTCTGTACCTCGCATCACTCCCACCGACGAAGCGAAGGCGCTCGACCTTAGCCTCATCTTGCTCAATTGGTAAGAAACAGGGTTCTTGAAAGGTCCCCCTCCTTGGGGTCTCTCAAATCCCCTTCATAATCAGGCAGGCACACCGACGACGAACCCTCAGAGAAGCGTCGAGATTGCACATTTGCTTAACAATCTGAATTATCCACCTGCTCAATCTTCGACTCACTGGAAATAGAGTCACAGCTCCACTGTAAACAGTCAGGAAGGCCTAAACGGTCATGGACCCGTTGCCGGCTTATTGGAAGCGCGCCGACAAGGGGGTCGCTGCGGATGGGTATGGGGGTTTGAGCTTGCGCTATTGTTATTGCAGGCATATAGCAAAAGAATATGAAATTGGGCATAGCGTAGACCAAGTTGATTTTGGTAATTCAACAGCAAAGAGATTCATTTCAAGGGAGGAAACTTGATAGATAACGAACAAAGGGGTTCATTTCAAGTCTCTTATGAACAAAGTTTGCTTGGTCTGAAACCAAAGGAGATTCTTTTTCAAGCTCAAGGTTGTTTCAGCGAGCGTTGTTCCAGCCCTTTGATCTCAGACCGAATGAGTCCTCAACTGCCTGGCCAGCCCTTTCAGGAATGACTCGAATGAGACTCAAACAGAACAGAGCAGAACGAGAACATGAACAGCTCAGATCAGACGGGACTGCACGAATAGCAAACACCAGCATCCCATCCACGGTTCGGCCACGGCCACGACCCCCCCGGCCGGATGACAGATCCGTCATGACCTCCATTCCGAGCCCTTGATGTCTCTCGCTATGGGTCAACCAGAATGGGTCTTTCTTGTTCGCTAGGCCTGGTAGCTCAACCTGCCCGCTGGATCCAGCCCGTCATGTCCCGTTCCCTGGGCTGACGACCTGACAACCAATTGAGACGTGAAAACAACAATGATGCGACAATCCGGAGAGCGATTCTGTCTCGTCTTTCCACTTTCTCTCCGCTTCTCAGCTTCACATTGATAGAGAACCCTCCATCCATATCAAAATGGCTCAGAAGAACAAGCAGAAACCTTGATCTAGAGGCCGGCGAACGGGACGGGAGGAACCCTTTGGCTTTCCATTTCTGGGACGAGTTTACTCGACTAGCCCAACGCCTTGCATGCATCCACCACATCACTCCGTCCCTGTGGGCCTCTTGTGCTACTCGGCCCGCTCTTCGCTGTCGATGTTGTTCAAAAGTACTGAGTCGTACTTTGGAGTCGTTCCAGGGCACCTTTTAGCTCACTACAGTGGACTTGACCTGAGGAGCGATACTTTTTGTATACTTTTGATGGAACCTTGACCGGTCAACTCTTCCACATGCACCACCAGGCGCACCATCAGGCACGCCACCGAAGCCACGGCCCCAGTGGACGCTAGCGAAGCTGAAGATGTTTGAGTACAGAGGATGAACATGTAACTCAGTAGAACAGCCTTAAGTCAGTCGCTGTAACGTCGCTCGGTACAGTGGTCATCTGTCTCCTCGGCCCCTGATCTGCGTCGTCCCTAGCGAATGCTCATCACTGAGACCACTGTAGAGCTCTGAGTAGCCATGAAGTACTGTCACCCCGGACTAAGGCCCGTAGCGTACCGTGCGGGCTACTTGGCACACGAGAGCAGGAAATCGTCTCCCTGGTTGAGCGAAGTTGCTGTCAATGAGTGTTCTGCGCTGCCAGACCCAAATCTAGAGTGTTGAAGCATACTGTGCGGTGCGGTCCAATGCTGAGCTGTCTGGCAGTGCTCCAGCTGTCCACTGTCCACCTCAGTGCTGGTGCCCGTGCTAGGGGCATTGGGGCGCCTCCTTCCTCCCCGGTCAACTTCCCTGTTTGGCCGCACCCACTCCCGCCCGTCAGGTAAGGTAAGGTAGTAAGGTAAGGAAGGAAGGTACCTCCCCCATGTTCCTTCCGCACGCAGTACCTTGGTACACCCTCGTCTCCCGTGCTTCCATTGTCGCTTCCTTTCCTGGGCTCGCCGCTGCTCTCATTCCCTCATCGTTCTCCGCCCTCCAACTTTCTCCCTCAACTTGTTTTTTGCTTCTCGACGAGAGTTGCAAATCACAGAGGGTGCTGGAGCTTCTTTGTGTTATTACGGGTGGTAATCATTGTTACTGCCAGTAATAGACTCCCGAGCGCTCGCCCATTCATTCATCTTTGTCCTCCTTAATCGGAGTGAGAGGGCCCCCATTCTTGCGTTGCGTTGCGTTGCGTTACGGCTTTGGCTTTGGCTTTCGTACGCCCAACTCATCAAAACAGCGGCCTCACTCTCGGCTCACCTTGTTGGATGACAATGTGACAACGCTTCTCACTACCTCTCATTAGACTTTCCTCACCGGCGAATCTTTTTCTCCTCCACAAAACGCCCTCTCTTTACGTTCAACTCTCATACTTCAATCCACGAATTCAACCGACTAAACGTCACGCTTCCACCCTGCTCCTGCATTGATCGACACAACAAATCAACTCCGCGACATTTCCTACCCCACGACCTACCAAGGCTCGTGATAACCTCCATTATGAACTCGCTCAAGGTACCCGAGAGCGGGATCCAACTGGAGGGCTCGAATGGCAAGGATGCCAGTCTACCTTCCCAGGCTTTTGCACTCACCTTGAGCGATGTCCTCATTGAGGACATGATCAAGTGTGTGCAGAATGGCGATGGTATTCAACTTTCGCTTGGAGCCAACCCCGTAAGTCTGACAATCTGAAAGCCGTCTATCACTGTGAATCGAAGATCGCGGGTTGAGACATTCGGGCTCGTGTTTTCGGTTGCTAACCTCTCTCGCACCCAGACCTTCCTTTACGGTTCCAAAACACACACCATTGCTCCTCCTACCGACTCGAATCCCTACGACCTTTACCTCACACGTCCTTTCGAATCGACACGAACAGCCGAAAAGATTCCTCATACCGGCACACTCTTTGAAAAGCCTAGGGGTGCTTCTTCGAAGAAGTCGCAGGCTAGCAAGGCCGACAACACCGCTGATGCAAAGACCGCAAAGTCCAGCAAGAGCGCTGCGTCCTCAGGATTGGATTCTGACATTGAGACTCTTCAAAATGGACTAGCGGCTCATGCTGCTTCTAAGGAGAAGTCGGTCTCACTTGCCTTTGGTTTTGGAATACTCGTACTGACATTTGTTGAAGGGCACGCGTGGTTGATAGATTACCAACGAAGAAAGGCGCGATCAAGACCAAGACCACCAAACCACTTAGCTCGGCTCCACGATCGATCCCTCAATCTCCAGGTCAGGTGTCACTAGGCTCTGCCACACCCAACCCAACATCGCAACCCCAGAACCGAGCCAAAGGAGACCGCGCCATGTTGGTGCACGAGCTTGCTGTGCAGGATCGCTCATTTGATTACTTGACTAAGAAGTGGGAGGGCAGTCAGGAAGATATGGAACCCACACTACGAAAGGTTGCCGATTACCTCGACGACAGCAAGAGATGGTCACTGAAGAAACGAACATGGAGAGACCTTGATGTTTGGAATTACGATTATGATACCCAAGAACTACGACAGAAGGCGATCGACAATGCTGTTCGACAATATGACAAGCAGAGAATTACCATTGCCGAACCAGAGTGGGACAGACTGCTGCCCAAGGAGGAGCGAGGAACAGGGAAATGTTTGAGCCGAGTGCAGGCCAACCTCACCAAGATCAGCACTCCATCGATCAACGTGGAAATGGCGGATGGTGGTTCTACGCCCCGAGATAACGGGGACGTTTTGGATGTCAGCCGGCCAAAGGCTGGCGGAGAGGCCATGTCCAGGTCTACCTCGAATCCTCTCTCTAACAAGCCTAAAAAGCCCACAGCTCAGGAGGCCCAGGTTAAGCGTCTTCTGGGCAAATCCAAATCCAAGACAACGGCAGCGGCTGTGTCTAAGCCTGCATCAAAAGTCACGTCCACCAAGGCGTCGCCTACCAAGCAACGACCCGCCCCTGCACCCAAGGCGAACGGAGGAAGGATCCTATCGGCGGCAATCATCTCCAACTCGGACAGTTCAGAGGACGAATCTGCTCCTATGATTCAGTCCAAGCCAAAGCCAGCTCCCAAGCCGGCAACTAAAGCGAAGGATACGGTTGTGGCTAAACCACGACCTATGATCAGGGAGCCAGTGAAGCAGCAGATCACGGCGAAACGACCTCGCGAAGATGACGATTCAAGCTCCAGCTCCGGAACACCCTTGTCGAAGCGCATCAAGCCTAAGCAACCGCTTGCTGGCCCTCGATTGAAGCATCGACCCTCTGATGCAAGCCAGAATTCTCGAGGAACTATCACTTCGACTTCAATGAAGAGCAAGAACACGTCACCGACAAAGTCGTCGCCTCTGGCATCATCGCCACCCACCAACGCTTCGGATCTTGAGAACGACGCACCAGCTGCACCGGTTGTAAAGAAGCGAAGGGTAGAGGCTTCGAGCAAACCGACCGCATCGAAGCGACCAGCCACGGCAATCTTTTCTGACGATCTCGTGCAGAAAGCACATGCGTTCAAGGCTTACTACCAAAAGTACGAAGCCTTGCACAATGAGATTTCCGCCCTGGACAGACCCTCGTCTAAAAGGCTGGACCACCTCCATGAGATGAGGAACCGACTGCAAACGATGAAGAATGAGATTTACAGTGAATGCCCTCCCGAGAGGAGCTAAAAGGCAGCAATAATATGACAGGCCCGGATAGGCCGAGGGGATTGACTTTCAACGGCGTACAGCATCACGACCGGACAAATTTTACAGTTCTATTTTGCATTGGGAAAACAGGAATTGCATGAATAAGAGCTAGCCGGACAGGAACAAAGCTCTTTTTTGATATTTGCATAGTTATTTGATACCACATGACAAGACAAGCCAAGCCAAGGCAGGCAGTTAGATTAGGCAAAAGCCAAACAATACACAAAGCGTTGAAATTGAAATGAAATGAAATGAGGGAGCACAGAGTGACAAATGCTAAGCATCTCTGAGTGAAGTGATGGAGTGCTCAGTTGTCGGTCAAGTTTCATAGACTGCCGTATGTGGGAAGATGGGTTCCTGCAATGACGTGAGGTGCATGTGATTAAAGTGCGTGATTTACCTAGGATTTACCAGATTGGGCGTCAAAAGAGATGGTCTATTGTTTGGTGGGCCGAATGAACGGGTGAGCTGAATCAGGACCCTCCCGATAAAGAAGGTTAGCAAAACTTCCCGCCGTACAGTAGCGGCTGGCTGATCTTCCAAGTGAATGTGTCAAAAGTGGTGCCTGTCAAGCAATGTGGTCCATAGTGATCTTTGACGTGCAACGTCAGTATATGCAGTTTGAAATACTTACCTACTGGTGGTAGGAACGTACTTTGTTAGTCTTTGTACCTGTTTCTGCACGCAGCCGTAGGTGAAAGAAGTTTGAAGAGAAAATAGCAGCGTGGTGACATGGCCTGCATTTCTAGCTAGGTAGATTGTGCTGCATATAGAAGACAAAGAGTTGAATCTTCAGAATTCACCTGCATCCAGAGAATGTCATCAGCAAACATAGTCATGGAGACTTATAAATATCTCGTAGAATTGCAAGATATTTCCAACTTCAACTTCACCCCAGTCTCTACTCAGTAACAGTCGAACCAACAAGTCACTATCATCAACAAGTCGCCATCGCCAACAATGGCTTCCAGACGTTCACCGTTCCCAGATGTCGCAGAGGCTCCTGGGCTTTACTATGGAGACCAAGGATATCTCTACCCAGTTCCCCAGACTCAGTTCCGAACTATGTCTACTGCACCTATGCACCTGTCTGAAGATCGACACGGCCAGATCTATCCTGCGCCAGTTGCCCCAGCAGCTTCAACCTACATCATTTCCACCTGCTGCCGCAACGGCCACAGCCGCCGACGTCGTGCCTCGCGCTACTTCAAGGCCTACGATAGCGATGCCTCAACTGAGAGCTACGTATCGTATGAGGAGAGCCAGCCAGCTCGACAGGAAGTAGATCGCCTTCCACCTCGAATCGCTCTCAAACAACTCTCGGATTACCTCTACCACACTGTCGTCTTCTACGAAACCCAGCTCGTTAATTTCGCTCGCGAGCATCAGCGTAGCGGCCACGATAGTTCCAATGAAGCCCTTCGTCAATGGCTCTGGAACGACTGGGTGAACCGCCGCGACAGCGCCACACGCGATAGCTTCACGTCTACAAAGACCAGCGTCACGCAGATGCTCCACCAGGTGGAATTGGCTGTTGCGACGCCCTGGCTGGAGGATACGGAGCTTGTGGCACGATTTGACTTCAGCATCAAGACTCTCAAGGCCATGTGCGGCGAGATTGTCAGATTGGCTGGGAAAGCGGCGACTGATTGGCGGGCTTGTCGCTTTCTGGTTGTTGAGTTGAAGAATGCTCGAGACTATGCTTGTCCGACTGGGCCTATTCAGCGTCCCTTGTTCGTTGGATGGGAGAAGGAACAGATCTTGTGAATACGACAAGAGAAGGAAACATCTTTGGACCTGCTGAGAATCATTTTGTTTGGAGTTGATGTTAAGGTTGAGATGCAACCAGAGCAAGGATAGATAAGAAATGTTAGGGCGACCAATCGGGAAGACAGTGGAGATCATGTTCATAGCTCCCTTTCCCCTTGTCAGGTCAGCCACGTGGATCATGCCGATCTCAATCTGTGGCGGTGCAGGCAGCATATGTGGCGCAGGACGCGGACATCTATGGTTTGATAGACAGATAGACTTGACCCAATTAGATGTTAGTCAAAATCGCAACTTTTTTTTTCTTTGATAATTGTTAGGCATTTTTTTATTGTTAGCCGCTCATTGTGTGGATTCCTTTTGGCGTCCTTTTTCTGACTTCCCCGGATTTATTTGCTTGGACAAAAAATTCCTAGCGAAACCAGGGACTATGTTCTAGACTCAAGGTGTGTCCGATATGTCTGCATAGTATTTAGCTACTGTCTTCCGGGGCTTTCTTGTGCTCTTCAAAGACTACTTTTCTGATCAACTTCTCCTATTCTGAAACTTTTCGCCGTTGAAGTTTCTCGCCACACCAACAAAATCTTACTGACTCTCTTAAACATCTCATTGGAATTCACAAAACGGGTTGAAAAGCATTGACGAAAGGAACCTTTCGACTTGTTCAAAATGGGTATCGAGGCACTTGATTTCCCCCAGATGTGGGAACGTCCCAGCTACACTCAACTAGCGGACATACTTCAAACACTTGAGCTCAGTCCCCCTATCTGGAACCACAAGCGTCGCCGCTCAGAGATCATCGAGGAGCAGGAATCCCTGGCCAGCCAACGCAAGGCCGAAGTCACACGTTATCTCTCCTCTATCATCAAGAGCCCTCTATCATGGATCGAGGATGACGACGAGAAGGAGAATCTATGGACTCAGGCAAGCAAGCGCATGTCAGAGCGATGTGGACGTACGGCTATGGGAGAAGTTATTCGAAGTTGGCCCTTTGGAGACGACGCAGACGAGTTTGAGTTGATTATTCGAGAGCCTGCCCTTACGGGAGATTCATTGGGCTTTAAGACCTGGGGATCTTCATACGTGCTATCACAGCATCTTCCTCGCATGGCTGAGACGTCCTTGTTTCGACTCTTCGATGAGACGCTGGGTCAACCAAAACCTGATGTCCTCGAGCTTGGATCTGGAACAGGACTTTTAGGTCTTGCAGCTGCAGCACACTGGAAGGTTTCCGTGGCGCTGAGCGATCTACCAAACATCGTGCCCAACCTCAGAGAGAACGTTGCCAAGAACACTGAACTCATCAAGTCTCGCGGCGGATCACTCACTGTCGGCGACCTGACATGGGGTGGCAGTGAGGATGAAATTGACCAGACACTGTTTGGACAACTGCATCAATTCAAGGTATGTTTCGTAGTCTGATTGTGATTGTGTGGAGAGGCAACAGGGGGGATATATGACTCTTATTTGCAAACGATATGTTTTCTAACTACCCCTGTGACTCTAGATTGTCCTCGCGGCTGATCCTATGTACGACGATGACCACCCAGCACTTCTCGCTTCCGCCATCAGCGACCACCTGGCTCTAGGCTCAGATTCACGCGCCGTCGTCATGGTACCGCGACGAGACACAACCACAGAGCGTCTTCTCGAGTCGTTCCGCCAGGCCATGCTTGACCTCGACACACCACTGTTCTGTGAGGAGGAGGACGAGCTTGCAGGCCAGGATGACTGGGTTGAGGACGACGAAGCAGGCAATGTACGATGCTGGCTTGGAGTGTTTAGCCGTGGTGGTTCACCACTACCTGCAGCAACCTCTGGTAGCTGTACTAGTGATTGAGAAGGTATCAGAAAAGGGGGAGTTAGGCGCCTGGGACTTGGGACGAATAAGGGATATGGGAGGAAAAGATTAGATGACTAGATATAGACTGATTGATTGACTGTTTGATACAGCAGCAGGGAAACATAGCGAGTATGGATTTGATCTTGTGCAAACACCGATGCTGTTGACCCGTTTGTGATTTCGTGAACAATCACCAAACGCTCCTAGGGGGAGCCCTTCATAAAGACTGCTTCTCCTCCCACTCTTGTGCTTCTACTTCTCCTTTTCCACTCGACCTCTACTCTAAGAACCAAAACTAGCCTCTACATAAGGCCTTCTCTTCTACCAATCGTTACTTTCAACCACATTGCTACAAGAGGCCTCTTGCTTGATATCTTTGCCTGATACCCTAAGACTCCCTATTGTTCCTCTCATTCTTTCGTCCGGTCTCAAGTTCTTCATGATTCACTGTCAATAGCTGCGTACCCTCAATACGTCAGCTGACCGTCTATAAAATCCCCTCGAACCCTTCTTCCCCAACCTTTCCCTTTCACAATCCTACATCTCAACCATAGTGATTAAGAAGCTTCCCTCTCTGTATCACTGTGCCTCCAACTACCAATCCAACCTATCACATACTCATTGTCCTTCATAATTCCCTGAGCAACAGACTTACCTCAACCGTTTATCACCAACTACTTCTCCCAACCGACTGCTCAGACCTTTTTTGGACATTCCCAGTTTTACACCATACAACATCGCCTTATCACTAAGCCCTTCACTTTAAACCACCAAAACTACTTTGCTATTGCTCCTAGCTCATCATGACTGGCAAGCCAGTTTACAAACCTGAAGAGATCCGCTTCGCTTTAGATCTCATGCTTCAAGATCTATTTAACGAAGAGATCTCTCAGGCTTTTCAAGAACGATTTGACCGAGAGTTGACGGACAACCAGATCCGATACTTGCGGAACAAGTATGGAAAAGATCCCGACTATGGGTATGTAGTGTCGAGCGATACCTCACTCCTTGACCATACGACTCTTGACTAACATGATATCTCTAGATCTCCTTTGATCAACCGACCAGCCAACAAGAAGGTCAAGCGAAGACGAGCTGCTCTTGCAGCAGGTGTGACTTCGCCTACTTCCGAGTAAGTCCTTCCAACCTCCAAGGGGCTACCCTTTAGTACTTAATACTAAACATAGCTCTAGGGACTCGTCTGGTCCTTCAAAACGAACACGCCGAGAACCCTCTTCCTCCTCAGCCAGTCTCTCATTGTCTCCCCCGAACCAGCCTACAGGACTCTCTCAGATCCCACCACTCAATTTTGACAACTACAATACTACTCCATCGTCCAATTTCCCCAACTTTGGAGCATCGCCCCCTTCTCAGTTCTCCAACATCCGCTCTCCAAGTGACAGCTACACCCTATCCCCACCTCAAGATGCGTTTTCTGGGCCTTCGATCAATACATGGCAGACACAGCAACGACCGACCTTCACCACCAGCTTCACCCCAATCAACACCCAATTCGGACAGCACAATGCCAGCGCTCTAGACCAAGCAAGTTCCATCCCCAGAAACGCAGCACTGAGCCCAGGCTCTCTACAATATCCTCAATCCCAACCTCTCCGTAGCGCTAGTTCAACCCAACAGCAGGCCTTGAACTCTTTTGTCAGCGTCAACGTGCCCGTCTCCTCCCCTCAACAAACCGGGAGTGCTCGGAGCGGGGCTTAGAATGCCCCTGCTACCCAACACTCGCCGTCCTTCACACTGGAGATGCCCCCATCCAACTTCTCACAGATTTCGGATGTTATATATAACCAACAACCCCTTCCTCTCCAAGCTTGCCAACCAGCGCAGAAGCTAGAGCCAGTCAAGGAGGAGGATTCAACTTCCTTGAGTTGGGAGGAATGCTTAAGAGCAGCTGGCCCAGCCGGTGGCCGAGCTCCTTCCAACCAGTTGCTAACGCATGGCGTTGAAGCTCAGAACAAGCAGCTCCAACTGAACCAACTGCAGTCGTTCCCTCCGAATACTATAGACACCGAACATGAACAGACTGTCCAGAAGCAGTCGCTTGTGACCTCCATGGCCAAGCAAGAAAACAACGCGGTTCCGGGTCAAGGCTACATTGACCCGAGATTGTTCAGTGGTAGCAACGACCCGCGAATGTTCGTCAAGAAGTCCCCTTGAGCTCTACAAGGAGTGTCGAGACGCATATACTATGCCCCGGAAGTCGTTGGACTATATACATGGCCTTGAGAAATGGCCAGGCCCATCAGTGCCCAACTTGATACACAGAACGAAATATCCCCCTTGTCATGACCGCTGTCAGCTTGCCTTTTTCAGGCTTGATCGGCTTCGAGCCGTACTTTTCTGAAATGGATTTTATATAGTTAGTTATTCTTTTTTGACACGAAACAGACCTAATGATTGGGTCAGGCAGCCAGCCTGGCGAATATGTACAGAACAGGATAGAACATAGAACAGGGGACTGGACGAAGAGCGTTATTGGATACCCGGATTTTGAATTCCTTAGCACAGCTTTCTTATAGTAAACAACTATTCAAATCATCTGTGCCACTCAGAATTGTGACTTGATATCATCCAAAGCTTCTTATAAGACTTGCTATAATTTGCCACTGTTGGCTTGAACAGCCACCACTGACCGTATCCTTCAACCCTCTCTTACATCAACATGCCCGCTAGAGCCTCCCAACAGGGTATCTCGTGCATATGGAAACGAATAGACCGCCGCGTAAATCTCTTCAAAATGCCTCTCCACCATCGCATAAACAGATATGTATAAATGTGTCGTACTTGTAGGTATGTTGGCGCAATAAAACCAATGTGCCTTTGTGGCTCCCGACTCCCAGTTCCAGTATAAAACAATAACATTAGACGTAACATGACATAATCGTAGTTGGCCCGGCGCTATCTCAGGGCCTGGGAAAAGAGTTGTGGGAAGGATAATAGCACCTTTATACTTGAATGCTAATGTTGCGTCGTGTTTCAACCTCTTCAATCGGAAATTGGAAAACGACTTTGAAAAGATCTCGTAGGTAAGCATATCGTTGTGAACTCTTCATCATCATTTGAATGCTCTTTGCCATTTCTTGGGCAGTGACCCGCTTGCCTCGGGCTGGTAAGGTGTGGTGTCGAGGAATTATAGCATCCGTGAGGACTGAGTTCTTGTATTGAGCTAACAAGTTTGAATGTGAGATGAGGGAGCCGAATGATCCAGGGGGAAGGTCCTTCACAAAGCTTTGCAAGGCGGCGGCCGCAGCTTTAGGATCATGAATCGAATCGCGATTGAAGCCCAGGTTCATAGCAGCTGCAAGAACAAGCATTTTGGCGCGTGTCACATTTGCATCCTCCGACGCAGCAGTGGTGGTAGCGGTGCTTGAAGTCCGGGCGCTACTCTTCGAGTAACTTGAAAGGTTAGAGGCGCTGCTTGACCATCGGCCACGACTGTTATCACTGGGGGTGCCGAGGACAAGAATATTGGGCATCGTGGGTGAGCGACTCTGTGGGGAGATCGGCGTGTCCTCAAATTCGGTCACTGGGGTTTCGGGGACAACAGGATTCCTTGGCTTCTCTTCCTGGCGTCCACTCTTGACACTATCGTGCCTTGAGCGGACAGAGGATGGATTTGATCCGCGACTCTGTCGGCCGTTCTGGTCATTCAAATATAGTGGGAACGGCTGCCCTGGACGAGGCGTTCCGCCCCTCTCAGGTCGCACTTGAGTCCAACTGTCTCGGAAAACATCACACAATTCCAAGCAAGCCTGAACAGTAGAGCTTAACAACTCCTCATCTGGGCGTCTCCCGTCTCTCCTGTTTTGTCTCAGATTAAAGAGCATTTCTGCTAGAGCCCAGCAGGCCCGGAGTAGTTGATCGGTCTCTTCGGCCAAATCACTTCGTTGCTTCATGAGCCGGTGACAAAGGGCGATGTAGAAGTCCAACGTGCGCTCCCTGAACTCTTCCGGTAGGTTGAGATCTTGAGCACTGTACAAGCTGTTGACTCGTTAGAAATGAATGGGTGCTCTACTATTCCTGGCACTTACTGGTTGTTGAGCTCGAAACTCACACGCAAGACCGAATCCGCCGCTTCATCATTGCGTTGTCGTACATCGAACAATGCTTGGCAAAAGTCGCGACAGAGATCAAGGTTGACCTTGACATTGAAGTTGCTGGCATCCTCATCTCGGCTCATGTAAAGTCGTTGACAGAGTTTCCAACAGGTTCTCCATGCCTTCTCGTGAGCGTCGGGAATGCCACTTTTACCAGCAACACGCTTGCGGTTGATAGAACTCAACTTGGACATACTGTTACATAAAGTCCAGCATTCTGTAAGTGCTTCCCGCAGAGTCTCGATCTCATCTGGTTGTTGAGGTACCGGCAGTGCTTCTGACTCATAGTCCTCGTCGTCACCCTCAGCCTCGGTTTGTTCATCAATTTCTGAGAACGTTAGCTATAATCAGCAAACTCAACGTATCATGACCTACTCTCCAGGCTGCTCGTGCTACTTGAGCGTAGTCGAGCCCCGTCATCCAACATAGACTGCAAATCCTGAGCCCGAGGCGTAGCACTGTCTATGCTGTACCGTACAGGGTTGACATCGGTTACAATCGGAGGTCGTGTTGGATGAGTCGACGCCTAATGGTTAATTAGTACACGACCAGTAAATGAGCATGGGTAAACCAACCTTCTCCGATGCACCGTTATGACCGTTATGAGAAGCTAGACTTTCAGCTTCTGACTTTGGAGAGGTTCTAGGGCTCGGTCCTTTCTGTTCCACTGCTGGAGTTGGGTCCGCAGCAACCTGGCAAATGTTAGATACGTGGTGGGATTGCAGATACAATAATCGGAACGTACCCAGCTAGAAAAGCTTTCAGGCGCATGTATGACAGATACTGCTTCCTCAGTACTCGATTGGCGCACACTCTCAGGCAAATTTGTCGTAAGCATTAACAGCTGAAGCAGGGTCAGTTGACATCCCAAAAAGAACGCAACGAGTGCTTGTCTTAGAGACTGACCTCAGATCTACGAGCGGACTGTTTGTTGGTAACCTCCCTCTCAATGTCTTCTGAAACATCATCCTCGATTTCGGTTGTCTCGGTGCCATTGGACGTAACTGGCGAAGGACCAACAATATCACTGGGACTCATGACATTGTAAGAGCTACTTGACATGCGATTGACGGAATTCGGTCGAAGGGAAGATGAATCGGTAGCAGGAGGGGGAGAAGAGCTGTGCCACCAAGTCAATACACAGGTATTCCAGATGTTTTGATCTTCAGCGCCAAGTTTGGAGTATCGACTTACAATGGTCTGAATGGAGAGCGACGGCTCTCATGATCTGTGGGTGCAGACATGTCTGTCTGAGGGTAGGCGAAAGGGAATTGAAGGTTTCCAGTCGATGACCTCAAAGGAGCTTCAAGGGCCATGACGGGAGCCGAGGAGCCTGAAATGTTGAGCTACACCAACAGCAGTGTTATGGAAGCTCTGACGGGAAGGCTAGGTCCTTAAGACGAGTCGTAGCTTCAAGCTTTAAAGCAAGAATGCCTTGCAGTCTTTGCAATGCAGCTATTCCAAGGTTGACTGGAAATAAATCACCAGAGCAAAACAGAGACTGCCAACAATTATCGTGGCAGTGAAGAGTAGGATCTGAGCTTGCTGGCCGGTGGTCGGTCGTGGTCGCGCGCGGCCAGTTAAGTGACCCGTGATCTGAGATGGTGTACTAGGATTGGAAGTTTGCGAAACTAGTTTGACAAGACCGACGGTATGGAAAAAAGAGGATTGATCGGCTAGCAAGAATACAGAAGACCCCAGATGCTGAAGGAAAGGCTCAATAAGACCCAACAGTGAAGCAAGTAGCTGTCCAACAAGAACCAGCTCACCAAAAGCCGAACCAAAGAGTCAGAGAAGGAATAAGATGGAGGGGGAAAGGTCTAAAGAAACAGGCAGGGTCAAAAGCTGGAGCACCAGCGGTTGCGACGACGGACTAAGGCAGACAGACGCCGTTCCGACAGGGGTTGATAGTCAAGGTCCCTTGTGCTCGCAGCCCTGTTGCATTGGAGCACTATGGGTCAGGTATTGAATGTAGCTTTGTTAATGTGGGTTGAGTCAGGAATAAGCTTGACGGTAGCGTTCAAACATGTTGTTCCCACCCTTGACACCTGCAAGAAGCTATATTTGATCAAGCTGGCTATCTTGCTGCTGTCGAGTCCAACTGTGTACGTTTTATCCTGGAGGAGACCGTAAATGCGGCCGGCGCTTGTCGGGAACGCGGTATTTGGCGCGATGGGAATGAAGGAGACGCGGGTAGAACAATAATAAGCAAGCCGGATTGAGCTCGATTATGTTCTCTTTGATAATACCTTAAGGAGTTGGTTCGTCTGGGAACTTTTGCGCTTGACTAACAACAAAGTAATGATCCGATCTCTGCACCTGTCAACGATTTATCTGAGCGCAGAAGAACGATAATCGTGAGTTAAAGAGGGTTGGGTCGTCAATGGGGGGTGTGCTCTGAGCTCTGGCTGACGAAATATGGGAGGTGTGGGTATTGAGGTTAACAAGCCTGGGATTCTGCGGCTACGGCACAACCTGTGACACTTGAAGCTGTCCTGGGACAACTAAAAAGCAAGCCCTTATACTCTCAGTTGTCTTTGCCGAGATCAGACATGTGTGGACCAGCAGTGGATCGGCGAACAGATGGGACTTGAGAGAGTACTGTATGGTCGATTTGGGGGCCGAAAGACGTTGGACTGTCAAGGTCTCAATGGGTTGGGTTCTTTTTGCTGATGGGCTGGTAATTGAGCTTCGATTTATTCCGAATATGGCTTCACCAGCCGGAGGAAAGGTTTGTATCTGTATCCAATAACCATGAGGTGTGGCAGAAGCTATCGACTTGACCAGACGGAAAAGACGAGTGGATGGAGCGGCTAAAGGAAGAATGGTTGGTTCCTTCAAATGAATAAGTGCCTTGTCTGGTCTTGATTTTGGTGATGTCCTCGGAAAATAGGGTGTGGTCAAAGCAACTTCTTGGCTTCCTCACTGTGCCTGTATTGTAGTGGCTTGATGCAGAGAACTTCAATGCTTACTATCGCTGGCGAGAGAAATTGAATGATCAATTGCATGTAACTGAGACAAAGTGAGTAATTTCAGGATGGTGATGAATTCAGAAAGCTGTATGTAGGCGAGGACCAACAGCCCAGCATTTGCATCGTGTAAGTCCAAAGTACCTGCCTGCCTTAAGATTACCCTTGGCGGAAGGAGAAGCCTGTCAACCTGCCTGGTTGATGGACGAATGGTAAGAGACAGGAGGCCCACTCCTGGTAAGCACCTGCCCTACGTACAGATCTCAATCACTCTCCCGCGATAGCCTGAGGTAGGTGCACGTCAATTGAGACAAGGCAGGTGGCTTCTGACGGGAGGTCTCAGGCACAGGTACAAGCACATTTTCGAACCTCCGTCCTCATTCATGGCCCCCAAAAACTGTTGATACTCATTTTGTCACTCTTCCGTCAGTTCTACGAGTCAATTTCAAGTACGTGTTTTGACCTTCGAGATGGTAACACGCATAATTCGAAGCTACATACACCACTTCTGCAGCTCGACAGTTGTCCGTTACTCTGCGCTCAGCTAAACAGTTTGACTATGGAGTAAAACCGCGTCGAGACAATCACAAAAGAAAACTCCAGCCGCCCGCCCCTTGCAACGAACCAGTTAAATCCCAGACAGCTGGTCAGGGTGGACGGATCGTGGCTTCTAAACCCGTGGGGCCATTAGAGAGGACAGGCGTCGGCGCTTAACTCATGGTGGGACTGGTCAATCCTCCGCAATCCCCCACTTGCATTGCTTCCACCAACAACCTCGAACCATCCAATTGTTATGCAGCGTGGAGCTTCGTCTTGACGAGGTCCGGTACCAAATTTGTGTTCAGCCGTGACGAATTCAATGCCATGTGCCATGGGCCGCTGCACAGCATGAACGGCACGGAATGTGACACTCGACTTTCGATGCGTATTCAGCATGATCGACAACCTAAACCAGCATCTCGACAGACTCCAATTCTTGCAAGGGCATAAACATACGGTGGGAGTCAAAGTACCTTCTCATGATGGGCTTGGATCACAATTCCGTTATGGGGCCTTGGGCTCATAAGCATGAAAGCCAACACGGTGTTGCTTTGCATGAAAATGCTATGGTCGTACTCCTACCTCCGGTTATGGAAACATGGGACGGTAAAAAGTGACCTTGAAGCTTAGGGTGCTGTCAAAATAAGCAAAGGGCCTGCCTGAGCGCTGATAGACGAACTCGACAATTTCGTCTATAGTTTAACTGCGATCGATCGCTTTGATACATCCAAGCGAGGTGACGTCCTCTGATACCTCATCTGCGGCGGACCTTAAGACCGAACGTGTTGGTTCTACTCGCAGGCTTTGTTGCTTTTCCCGACACCACCTCCCCCGAAATCACCTGAGGTCGGACTAGAGTGACCTTTAGTTGCTTTATTATGATCCGCGAGGCAGAATTACATGTCACAGCCAGCTTCGAAGAACTACCATTTCTCCCCGCTTCTCTGGAAGCTTTTGAATGGAAATCCACAACGCTGGATCTTCTTGGTAGTGCTGACGCAGTAAACGCCCAGGGCTCGCAGGGGTACCACCAGGATTTTGGGCGAACCAATCAATATCCCAAGTCAAAACCCAGCAGTCTGGTCACGGCGGCTTTGGCAACGCTAAAACGAGCCGGTGGCCCCACTAGCCGGGGCCGCAGGAAGTCCTTTCGCGAAGTGCAATCCGTTGGCTTCCATTGGAACGGGTTGTCCCTTGGCTGGCTTCTCAGCAAGACGCCCCAAGCAAGCGAGAGAACTATACACCAGATAATGAGAGAAAATATAACGATGGGGAACACCTGGCCAAGAAAACCTAGCTTCACTTGCCGTCTGCTAGCTCTATCACCTTTAGCTAGAGGACTCTGTCAGACCACATGATGCTTTGAAAGTTTAAGTATTTGGTCAGGCAGGTTGGTATCCTTTCATTCCAGGATGGTTCAAGTTCGCCCATACTCGTGGTACATCATGGCGTTGGCATCTCTCCTCAGGGACGATGGTCAGATAGCCAACCAAGCTGTACCTGTGGACCTTCTCGACCTAAACATTGAGTTTTGTGGAAAGAAAACCGCACTCCATTAGAACCGGTTGACAGTTGTAAGGGACCGCATGTTGCAATTCAGCACTGTTTGTTTACCTCACATTCTTCACTCAACGCCATAACAGTCAACTTGTCCGGGGTCCTCATCCTGGGAGCCATTTTACTATTAGCGTGGTGATATACCCAAGGCCTGCTGCATTGTTTTAGCCATCACAGCACTAGACAGACTGTCGGAATTGTTCTAAAAGATCGCCAATCCGACCTGCTGGTGCGGGGACATCAACTCCTTGTTAGCCGGTTGCGTGTACCCTTGTTGTCACTACTGTTGATGTGTAGCTCCACGAGTTCGCCCGCGATATTCGGAAGTGTGCAGGCTTGCCGTTCCTTCTAAGCCAGGGATCTTTTTCAATGCTTCCCAAGACAAGGTTGTTATCATGGCACGGGCTTTACCCATCCCGCAACTCTTCCCGTGAATCTTAGCCGACGAGTCTGTGTGATTCAACAGCAATCTGTCGATACTGCTGATGAATCTCTGCACTCAACACGAATAGTACGTGGTACAGATGGTCTTCAAGACATTGCGGTGAAAGGGAATTGAATATGCACGAAAAAGCTGTGGGGTTGTGAAGTGCATAGGCGCCAGCCTACTCGACATACAGCATGCCAACTCCCTTCTTTCTAATACGATTTGCTTTGTTTATCAAGTCGCACAACTCGATGACTCAAGACTTCCTATTACGGTATCCTGTCCGTCCGAAGTGTTGGCTTTGGGGCCAAGATCGTGTCGTAACGATCAGCATAAGCCCAAGCGCGGTTGTTGGTCAACCTAATGCTACACAGACCTTTAGGCTCACTTAGGCGCGGTAGACGTTTCCGGCTTACTTGGGGACTTTGTAGAATATTCTATCAAAGCGTGATAGTTATGGTGTAAGAGTACATTATTACTTTGTCTTACCCTCACGGCTGCCAAGTACAGGGATGGACTTATCAGGCTTGTAACACCCATCTTGCCTTGATCAACAGCTACGTGCCTTCATGGCATTTGTTCCGCTGTCGTGGAGGGCAGTCCAACCTGTGGGATAGGTTGAATGGTTCACTTTCATCACACTCGGAAAATAAATGAAGGGCCTCAACCAGTGCTTGCCAGTAAGCAGCCTCACTGGTATTGGCTCTCATCCACATAAAGTGATTAGCACTGCAGTTTCGCAAAAGCCATTGAAATAATCCCGCTGGCTCCTGTGTAAGAGCCTCATCCTGGATAACCAGACAGGATGAACGGTTCCCTAATAAAGCTCCGGTAGAAAGCGATACCTCGGTTGCTTTATTAGGCAAATCATTGTTACAAGGTCACCTATCCTGTGGCTCTCGCAGCCTAACTATGGGATAGTTGAAACATTCTGCCTTTTTCGGCACCCGAAGAGTCCTAAACTCTCATCGTCCATCGCGATCCATTGTTGGGGGAGTATCTAATGTTGTTGCATCCTTTACACCGACACTAGCATGAGCCAACAGGTTAAGAATGTTCCCAACTTGCAAAGCAATAACACCATGCTATATCAACCCATTTATCGGGCAATTAACGGTGTCTATGCCGTTTGCCCCACCTGCTGCAATTGATACTTGTTGGACTGAGTTAATTAACAGTCCGCCTCCTAACGTTGGATGCTGTTGGGTTGACAAACTTGTCGTTCACCTTCTCGTACAAGCATATAAGCCGAGGGGCACAACCAACAGGTCTGCGTGAATTTTCAAGGGTCCTTAGGCGACACTGACCATGGAAACATAGCGAACACTGGATATGGTTTCTGTAAATCAGGTGAGACAGGAAATATGCGAGACAGTTTGGCTAGTACTATCCGGGTCAGCATAACGTTGGCGCAGTTTTCCTCTGCAGGCATTCAAAGTCTGCCTGTTGTTTCTTACAGCAACTGCACTTCCACCGCTCTTTGCGCACAGGCATGAGACAGGGCAGAAGTACGGTGCAAGACATGTCCATCGTTAAAAGAAGAACCTGACGGGTGCATAGTATGCAGATGTCGCCTCATCCTGGGCTTAAAGTTTTTCCTTCCCGCACAAAAAGGTACGTGAGGACTGCGAAGGCCGGACTCAAACTCGAATGCTCATTGGATCTTCAAAATCTCGAAAGGGTCTGTTAAGGGTTCCATCGATTATGAATACTCTTGTCGTACTCTGTCTGACTGACCCTGATGAATTCATTGCCTTCCCTGCGCCGTCAAAATGACATATTTCGGCTACATTTCCCAAACGCCAAACCATGCACAACCATCCCTTGACTGCTTATTTGTGAGGACGTGCCTACACGTTCTGGCTCAATTGCTGCTTCTTCTCGTTTCGTCCATCAGGAGTGTACCTAGTATTGATGTTAGAAATCGCGTTGTGTGCTGTATTCTGGAAATCGGATCGTACTTGAGGAGCTTCTCGATAAGGTCGACGTGGGTCATGATCATACGGCGGCAGCAGTATCGCTTGAGACCGAGCTCGTCCATAGCGTCGCTGTATACATCGTTAGCCTCTGAGAGAGATATGTCGTAACAGTAGTTATCCTACCCATCGGTCTTGCGTTCGTCCGCGATCAGTTGAAGGTAGCGCTCCCAAAGGTCACCAGTGACCTATCAATCAATAGTCAGCAAGCAGCGCGACTTGGCGCATTGTGATCGAAGACTGTACCTTTCCACAGGAGAAGCAACGGATGGGGATAATCATTTTGACGGTATTTCGTAAATGCGCAGGTTCGTCGGATACGCCAAAAAGATTTGCGACAAGACAAAGAGGCACGTTACAAATAAAGCTTGCTGTGGTTTGGCGTCGTAGCTCGTCCTCGAAAATAAATTCTCCTTATCGGCGTTCCGGGGTTTATCCGGAAGCTAACTTATCTTATCAGCAACAAAAAGTTCGCAAGCGGGACCAAAATTTCTGCGAATCTCTACCAGTAGATGTATACGCTGGATCACTTTCTCACCTTTTTCTCTGACGTCGAACTTTTCACCAACGTCGCAAGCACAGAAATAGACCTCATGCAGAGAGAAGAAGGTGGTGAAAATGGCTCCCAACAAAAGCCCCCGAACAAAACACGACCCGACCAAGAAGCGCAAACGGGATCTTAATGAGAACGACTCAAGAACGAAGCGACAAAGAGCTGATAAAAAGGCAGCCAAGGCCAATGGATCAAGCAAGAGCAAGAGTGGGGTTGTTTCTGAGGTGCCCGAGATCTCTGAGGCTTTGACAGAGACCGGACCTAGAGAGATTGAGATTGTTCGCCAATTCGATAATACAGATGCAGGATGGCGCGTCTCAAAGCCTATGGGCGGCAGAATGCTTGATATTGACCCTGTGATGACAGAGGATGAACAGTGAGTTCGCAAAATCTAGGTGCGGCGCGCCTAGCTAACCTGTGCAGATATCTCATTTTGGCCTACAACACCTCGATCCAGGTTTACTCAGCAGTCGACTCACTCCTCGTTCGAAGAATCCCAATCACAGCAGCCGAAGCCTCCGATGAGAAGACATCAGCTCCCGCACATATTGTCGCCATGCGTCAATCGAAGCAGAACTCCGACATCCTCTGGGTAGCCACCTCGGACGGTCATGTCTACCAGGTCAACTGGACCACCTCCAAGACACCCGAGTCCTTCCAGACACAGTCCAAGACCGCTAATGCCATGGCCCTCGTAACAAAGAAGGTTTCCGGCAAGGATCAGGAGATCATTTTTGTGGCAGAGTCGGACAAGCCTGGCCGAATCGAAGTTGTCGCATACCCAGCCGCAACAACAGAGTCTGAGCACAAGGTCATTTTCGTTATGAAGAAGCAAGGCAATGGCCTGCAACTGCTCGAGACAAGCGAGGATGGACATCTGGTTGGCGCAATTAACGACCGTCTCTTCTTTGGCATTCCTTCTCAGGATCAGTTCGATAGCCTTTCCGCATTCAACTACGAGATTTACACTTTCGACATTCCTGATCTGGTCACCTCACTTGACCTCCGGGTGTATCAAAGACCAGTCGGAAAGAAGTCGCGAAACCTTGATGCGCCCGTTTTGGATATCGTTGTTGGTGGCGCTCGTGGTCAGATCTACCTCTATCGCGATGCCCTCGCTAGAAGCCAGGCGCTTGCGAATGGAGCTGATAAGACGCCTATTCAAGCGCAAAACTTCCATTGGCATCGCAAAGCTGTGCATTCCGTTAAATGGTCACACGATGGTATGGATACTCCATCATTTGTTCAATCTGGTCATACTAACATGCGACAGGTAACTATATGATCTCAGGAGGCTCAGAGAACGCCCTTGTTCTGTGGCAGCTGGATACGGGAAAGAAGGATTTCCTTCCCCATCTCGCTGCTAGCGTAGAGAACATCACAGTCTCTGCCAACGGATCCTCATACGCTGTTCATCTCGATGATAACTCGGTCATGGTTCTCTCAACCGCCGAGATGAAGCCCACCGCATACATCGCCGGTATCCAGTCAGCCGCGATTAACGTCTCTACACCCAAGGACCAGCTTGTCCAGCGAGTATGGACAACCCCTACACATATCCAGCGACCTATCCCAGCCGTCATCAACCCTAAGGACCAGTCAAGGCTTCATGTGTGTGTTGGTAACGGTCGCCAGGCTACTCTGGCAGGAGGCTTCTCCGCTCCCTTGTTGCAAACATTCGATCTCGACAGTTTCCGCAGCGTTTCCAAGCAGGCTTTGGCTCGAACACAGCCAACAGACGTTAACATCACCAACAAGGGTCACCCCATTGAGGAGCCCCTTGTTACTCATGTAGCTTTCTCTGCTGATGGAGCATGGCTCGCCAGTGTGGACACTTGGGAGCCTTCGGCTCGTGATGTGGACAACGTAACCAACGATAGCAGGGATCAGCTTATCGAGGAGCGACGTGAGGTCTACCTCAAGTTCTGGGAAGCCCAACAGGGCGAAGAGCAGATCGCGCTTGTTTCCAGAATCAACGCTCCCCATGCTACACACCGTAACGAAGCAGTTCTTGACTTGACCTCAAATCCTGTCTCCACTTGCTTCGCTACGATCGGTACCGATGGTAATGTTCGTCTGTGGCGCCCCAAGACTAGGTCTCAGGACGGAGTTGTCGTAAAGGGACCTGATGGCCGTGAGATTTTCACATGGAGCTGTTCACAGATTATCCCAGTTGGCGACGGTATTCCTCAAGATGATATGGTCGACATTCCCGAAACTTCTGCCTACCAACAGCCTCAAGGAAAAATCGCATTCTCAGAGGATGGCTCTGCTCTCTTCGTGGCTTACGGAACAGCTGGTTTCGGTGCGGTCTACGTGATTGATGCTGCGTCAGGCGAGGTGGTCAAGGCCCTCGAGGGCCAATGGAAGGGTCAACTGCGATCCGTCCAAGCGCTTTCGCCTTTTGTTATTATCTTGTCCGATGAGCTGCGTGTTTACGATGTGGTCAGCGACGAGTTGCGATATGGTGTTGTGATTCCCAAGGTCAAGGACATTGCGCTGCTTCAACTGGCCGTCGACCATACCTCAGGACACTTTGCTTTGGCCCTGCCTGCCAAGGAAGGATCTCTCCTTGCAGTCTTCGAGCCTGAGTATATTGAGCCCTTGATTGTGCGTAGCACTCCCCAAAGAGTTGTTAGCTTGATCTCCGCCCCCGAGACCAGCGGTTTCATCGCCCTCGATGACGCTGCTCAAGTCTGGGTCGTTGCTGAAGGATCAAACTCTTCATCCCTTGCCACAATCCAGCCACTTGAGGACCTCCGCCTTGATGGTATCGAAGTCGACAGCAAGGAAGTTAACCTCATTGATGAGGACGAGGATATGGCCAGCGATGCCGAGGACGAGGCCGGAGACGCAGCTGAGCCCGAAGACGTTGAGATGGGAGACGACGACGATGACGACTCTCATCCCAGCGTGTTCGCGCAACAAAAGTTGTCAGACATTTTCGACTCTGCACCAGCGTTCGCCGCCCCTCCAATTGAGGACATGTTCTACAAAGTGATGGGCCTACTCGCCACAAAGCCTTTATCAGCATCATGAGAAGGAAGGAGATGAAAAAAGTGTTTATATAATAAGGTGCGGTAAAAAGCTAAGCTAGAATGTTTTGTCAAAGGGGGTTCATCATCATGCGCGTATGTCACTATGCATTGTACTGGACTTGGTCTGGTTGAATAAGGGGGGGGTAAATCTTGGGAAGATTATCTAGATGATCGCAGCGCCGGCGTTAAAGCAGGTTTGAATACCAGCTGTCACTCAGTTTCGAAGGAACATGTCCGACATCGGTGTATTTATGCGGGTGACAAAGAGAGGCGATCACCAAATGTGTTGCTACTACCTCGGCATTTCTCATTTATCGGATCCGAGATACAGTACATACTGGACACCAAAGACTGTGTTACATACTGTGACGCCAGATGCCGACTTAGACCGAATTGCGCCATAGCATGAGGAGGTGATGGGTAACCTGTTGGCTACATATTCACAGGAAGAGAAAGATACCAAGTTATTCATTTATCAACCAGTTTCAGTCAACTATTTCACATTTATACCAATCTCAACCGCGAATTGAAATGTCGTTTACGTCTATTCCCATCCTGGACTTGGCTGCGTCCAAGGATCCAGCGACAAAGCCTCAGTTTCTTAAGGAACTTCGTCATGCGTTGATGGAAGTTGGCTTCTTGTATCTCAAGAACGTCGGTATTGAGGATGAATTGTTCCAGAAAGTTATCGAACTTGGAAAGGGATTCTTTGATATCCCCGAGGAAGAGAAGTGAGCGATGATATATCTCATTGTCTGGCTATATGCTAATAATTCAACTCACTCATCAGACTCAAGATTGAGATGAAGAATGCTCCTTCTTTTCTAGGCTACTCACGACTCTCGGCAGAAATCACAGCTGGAGAAGTCGATCACAGAGAACAGATCGATCTCTCTACCGAGCATCCCGTTCCCAAACCAGAAGCTCCTCTATATCGAAATCTATTGGCGCCCAACCAGTGGCCATCTGAAGACTCACTGCCAGAGTTTCGCAAGGTCTACACAGAGTACATGGACCGCATGGGTAACATTTCGATCCAATTTACAAGCCTCATCGCCGAGGCAATCGAGCTGCCCAGTGACGCATTCAACAAGTACTTCGACGAGGACCAACAGCACAAGCTCAAGATCGTCAAGTACCCTGACGCAAAAGAGCTCGGTATCCAAGGCGATGCGCAAGGTCAGGGCGTAGGTCCTCACAAAGATAGTATGCTCTCGAGCTATCTCCTCCAAGCTACATCGCATAAGGGTCTTCAAGTACAAAATGTCCGTGGCGAGTGGATAGACTGCGAGCCCATCCCCGGAACACTCGTCGTGGCTATCGGTCAGGGTCTTGAAGCACTTACACAAGGTGTCTGCGTCTCAACAACACATCGCGTTCTCTCACCCGCGGCAGGATCCGGCGCACGCTTCTCAATCCCCTTCTTCCAAGGCGTGCGCATGAGCGCTGAATTCGACGATCTCGAGAAAGTCGGCGTTGGTCTTGTCCCCGAAGAAGTGAGAGAGCAGCGACGCAAGATTGTTGAGCGCAACGGTGGCCGTATTGATGATGTCGAGTTTACGTTCCGAGCAGGCGGTGTTTCAAAGACCCTTGGTGAAGCAACTCTGAGGAATCGTGTAAAGAGTCATCCTGATGTTGGAGAGCGCTGGTATCCTGATATTTTGGCTAGTATTCGTGAGGAGCAGGCTAAGGCGAAGCAGCAGAAGGAAACTGTAGCGCCAGCTGTGGAAGCGCCTCCCAAGGCTGTGGAGGCTCATTAAATCAATAGCAAGACACCGAGGGACAAAGTAGCAAGCATATGCAAAAAAGAACCGTATAAAGTTATCATGAGTCCCTGCCTGTCATCTAAACTTCTCTTTGTCTCTCCATCCAGGACCATCACACCACATTACGCCTCGCTTCGCTAAATGCTTTCCATTTTTCACTTTTTTCTTCTCTTCGTCTTGTGGTATCTTCTATCGTACGATGCGGTTGTCGTTGTTTTGCGTCGAGGTGTTCGTGTGGTCGGTTTAACCCTCGTAGGTAGGGAAGCACTCCTTGATGGCGTTCTTGGGGTGCTTGTTCTCGGCGTGCTCTTTCAGACTGCAGCAGAGTTAGTTGATCAGTGGGGAGAAGTGGAGGGGTTGTGGAAGACATACGCAGGGGCCTTTGTGGTCTTGAGGAAGGTAGATTTGCAGATCTGGCACTGAATGTCGCAAGCCTTCTCGTTCTGTATCACATGTTAGCAGACAGCCCAGCTAAATGAAGGATTATTCTGTTTACTCACCACCTTGAGCTGCGACTTGGCAGAGGTCTTGTCCTTAGCAGCGCGCTCGCGCTTCTGTTGAGCCTTGGCACCCTGAAGCAAACATGTCAGCAAGAAGACCTCCAATACTGTGATACTATCTTCAAAAGGAAAGGTGACGATGTACTTACGTTACCCATGTTTGCGATTTAGGAAGAAGAGGGTGTGTAGACTGGACAAAAAGTTGGTAGTAGAACTGGCGGTGTTGAGGAAGATACAAAGTGTGTGTAAGTTTAGAGTAGGTAGAAGATGGATGGGATTTGTCTTATCCAGAAAAAAACGGAAAAGTCTCCCCTCTTCGCTATCGCTCTTTCGGGCACTCCGTTATCTTTGCGCTCAGCAATTGGACTGGACTGAATTTATTTTTATTTGCTTGTCCACTGTCCACTGACTTTTTTCCCTCCCCCTCGTTAGCCCATTTCAGGGTCTCGACCGTTCCAGAAATCCGTCTCCATACGGACATTTACAAGGAAGGGTCCAGCATAACTGGGGCTGTGATGGATACCGTTTGTTACAGTCAATCAGGTCATGTTAGTGACTGTATGAATCAAAGGACAACTATAGTCTGTCTATTCTTGTGTTGATCAAGTATCTTGTATATTTATTAAATGTATTGTTACTCATGTATCCGTTCCTAATTGGACCTTCTACTCACAGCATGTTGACATCCCAACACCACCCAAGATGTCATCAAACCAAAACAGATGGAGGATCGTCAAGTTAAAGTTCTGTAACAGGCTCACACGGCAACTGTCTCAGTAAGCCCGGAGCAAAGTTTATTCATCTCTCCGATCATTCCAAGTAAGCAGCCCTGGAGAAGATCGCGGGGAGAGACTGCAAGATCCGTATAAGCGACGGGTTTAGCGGCACAAACATCAGATTGTTAGTAGGTCAGCAGTAATCAAGCTGAACTCCAACCCTACCGGATACGAGAATTGCTCCAAGTAGCTCTTACGATCCTTTCAGCTTACATTGGCATCAGTGTATCAAAAACGTTGGATGCTGAAAGCCATAGAGACAAAGTAGTTCAGACACTTTATTCCAGATTAGATTAGCAGCTTGGCTACTTTATCTTAGCGCCCTAAGCCTTATAGGACAATTACTCTGTTACCCAGTAGATCAGTTCCTTCTACTCTACATCGGCAATCGGGAAATGCTACTTTTCTGCTGACCACCCCAAGCAGCCAGAGTCTGAAGGATCCGAGTCTCCGCCAGAAGTTAGCTTGGATACTGGTGTAAAGAGCGACGTGTAATGACCGGATACGCTTATTGTTCTGCTCAAAGCAAGCTCCAGAGGTGATGATCTCGTATAGGCAACAATATCCAATCTGTTGCGATTAATAACGCCATATACTGCTAGAACTACCTCCTCAGAAGCCAAGATACCTCTACATTGGGTGCTGATCTGATGTCAGAGTTGTCAAGATTTGCGTTCCCACTTTCATTCGAGGTATCCATAAACATATATAAGACAGCCCAGAAACCCTGTGGCGCGTCTGCATTCTCACACACCTACCTACATCTCCTTGTCTCTCATACAAACATGACTCAGACCAAGTTCTCGTCCTTGCGTGCCAAGTTGGTCCAAGGAAGACTCCTACTCCCAGGAGACGAAGGATATGATGAAAGTCTCAAGAGATGGAGTATCACTTGTGTTAAGCCCGCTGTAAGCTGCCGTATTGCTGTTATCTTGTACAGAACTTACTCTTTCATAGGCTGCTGTAGCTCAACCTAGGACTGCTGAGGAAGTGAGTGCCGTGGTCAAGTTTGCAACTTCGAACGGAATCAAGTTCAACGTCAAAGGAGGCGGCCATAGCACCTCGCAGACATCCTGTGCTCCATCCCCTGAGGGTATGGTGCTGGACTTGTCTCTTATGCGTGATGTCTCAGTAGACGCAGACGCACAAACCATCACCTTTGGGGGAGGTTGTTTGTGGAGGGATGTCGATGAAGCGCTCTGGGCTAAAGGCCTGGCTACCATAGGAGGAACTGTCTCTCATACAGGCGTTGGTGGTCTCATCCTACACGGAGGTTACGGAGTCTTGAGTGGAAAGCACGGGCTGGCCATCGATAACTTGATTTCGTGCCAAGTTGTTTTGGCAGATGGAAGTATCGTGACCGCATCTGCCACGGAAAACTCAGATCTCTTTTGGGCACTCAGGGGTGCCGGTAGCAGCTTTGGTGTTGTGACGCAGTTCACCAGCAAAGCGCACCCACAAGGCGACATCTGGGGCGGTATGGCTTTCTTTTCGATAGAGAAACTCCCAGCTATCGTCGAATTCATGAACATGTGGGGGGCTACCAATGATGGCAAGCAGCTCTTCGTTGCCGCCTTCACACGTGCTCCTCCGGGACCAGATCCCGATGCACCCAGACCCCCTGTGATCGTTACACGAATGGCTTATTTTGGAGAGAATCCAAGCGAAGAAGGTCCCAAATATTTTGCTCCTATCTTGGAAATAGGCGCAATGATGCAGCATGTCGGGCCTATGCCTTATCCTGCAATCAATCAAGGCTCAGATGACCAACTCAAGTCTGGAGGCCGATATTTGTTCGGTGGCTCCAACTTCACTCTTCCTATGAAGTTGTCAACCGCTGAGGCAATCAACAAGCGCTTCGAAGAATTCACTGAGACCACTCCAGGAACAAAGGGTTCCGTGGTTTTGCTCGAATGCATACCTTACCAAAAGATCAAGGAAGTTCCTGTCGAGTCAACAGCTTTCAACTCTCGAGGTCAGTACTTCAATATAGGTGTCGTTTACACATGGGAAGACGAGAGCCTGGACACCGAAATCCGAATGTTCAATCGTTCTTTTCAGAATGAAGTTCGTGAGCTAGGATACAACGACAAATCCTACGCGGACGGTATTGGCCATTACCTCAACTATGTCGAAACCGATGATATCTCGGCTGAGGAAGCATTTGGATCTAATTCAAAGCGCCTGAGGTCTTTGAAGAAGAAATATGATCCAGATAACGTCTTTGACAAGCTTTGGAAGTTGATCGGCCAGGTTGAGGACAATTGGGTTGGTTGATGCTATGAAGATGAGTGCCGTTACTGTCGTTACCTGAGATACAGATTAGTAGGTGAAATACTGGCAGTGGATAAACCATATTAAATAAAGTCTAACTAAGTTTTCTATTCTTGAGGATTTAAAATGATGGCATCGTTAAGAAGTTTGTTATGGAAGGTGCAAAGGTTGGTGTTAGTGTAAACGGCAACTACGATCGCGCACCGTGCGAGTCTCATCTCTTTCCCTCGCGTCGCGTTTGAAATATTCAAGTTCAACTTCTGCAACTTCACCTTTGAAGTTCACATGACTGTTTTGAGCAGGATCGTACCCTCCAGAGTGATCGCAAACACCAGAATACAACGATTCATATTTCCTGTGCCTTCATTTTCATTGGCTCTTGGACACAGGCACCCTTTCACCGTGTACAGTCGGCACAACAGTATGGCGTCGTCAAATATCGTCTCTGCCGACAAAATTACCCTCGAGGAGTTCAATCGACGGCTTGTTGAATATGAGTCTCTAATTAAAAGGGTATCTGACGAAAAAGGCGGTATGTTAAATACCAATACGCACCACAGCCGATGAGAGATGTTAACAGCTTCGCTCTGGATAGCCAAGGATGGCCAGAAGACACTGCTAGAGCTCGATGAACATCGATATCACGAAGCATTGGACAATTTTGATACTGAATCTGAAACCCGGCCAATGACGCTCGACGATATCAAAACCCTTGTAGAGTGGAAGTTGTGAGTCCAAGACTGTCCTGTCATTCGAGAATGACAGTACCGCACAACTGACCATTTATTAACGAACAACCAGGCGCCATGGAAAGTTCAGGCCGACACTTATGAAACTGGTCTCATCTAATGACCCAAGTGATGCCCAGGATGTCGTCAAGCAAGCCGTTGGCATATACGACAAAACTGCAGACATTGGAGCCGCTGTGAAGGTGTTAACCAAGCTTCGAGGCATTGGTCCCGCCACAGCATCCTTGCTCCTAGCTGTCCACGATGCGAATCGGGTCATCTTCTTTTCTGATGAGGCTTTCTGGTGGTTATGTTGTGACGGCAAGCAAAACCCTATCAAGTACGATGCTAAAGAGTATAGTGCGCTATGCTCCCAGTTTGAGAACCTACGCGATAGACTTGGTGTGGTGAAAGCGAGTGACGCGGAAAAGGTTGCCTACGTCTTGATGAAGCAGCCGGATCAACCGGAGCAATCACATGGAGCGGCACCTGTCAAGAAAGAGAAAGAGGGTACATCAACGAAACCGGCAAAGAAGAGAAAACCCGACGTGAAGGAGACTAAGAAAGCCGACAATGTCACTCAAGAGCAGTCTTCGCTACGTCGGTCAAAACGACTGAAATCTTAGTTCTGCATGGTAAACTAGCGCTCATCTTTTTGATGCCCGGCTGTGCACATCCCGCACCTTTAATTGGGCCAAGCAGAATTCTAATGGGTGAAAGCATATGCCTTCCAAGATTCAGCTTTGCGATAACCTGACGATGGGGGTGCGGAATGTGCACAGCCGGCCATCAAAGAGACAACTGGACAATGCCTTACCTTTACCCGCATGTACAGAACTCCAAACTGTGAGATCCAGCATGTTGTATTGCACCGCTGGTCACTATGCAACAATACGCCACAAGCTAATCCAGGCAATCAAAACACAAAGCTCAAAGGATCGGGTACCCGGGCCGTGATAGCGTCAATATCCGAAGAATAACAAGTTCACAACCGAAGAATTTCCGCATGACGATGATTTCGCAAGATGAAATCGATGGCTGGAGCAGTAAACGAAGCCACCGTGAAGAGACATGCCGCCTTAAAGCGTGGCAACGGGCCATGCAAATCCCGTGTATAAAAAGGCCAGATACCTTGAAAATTCAGCATGTCGAGGATCCTCCCTAGTGACAATTGAAATCCATCTCTGCTGTTACTCGACAATCGAACTCAACCGGCTCGTTCATTGCATATGCATGAGCTGGTTAAGTGATTCAGAACAACGTATTTATCTCCTATTTCCGATATCCACTATCTACATCTACAAGCATCAGAACATGGCGCCAAAAGGGCACCGGCCTGGTTCAAGTAGTATGTTTGCTCAGACTACTGAGCCCATACCCTTGCCTACTCGCTTCGCTCGGATCAAGAAGGATCTAATCGAGGGTAAACAAGACCAGATCAAGGCCTCATGGACAAGATTATTGGTGAAGCTGAAGGCTGAAATTGATCTCATTGACAAGACGGGGCCTGATATTTACCCTTCTATCAATTTTGACGACCTCAAGAACCCCTCAGTGACGAATGCATTCGCTTCCGGGCTCAAGCACCGCGGCGTCGCAGTGGTTCGAAAGGTGATACCCCATGATCTGGCTACGCAATGGAAGACGGAAACGGAGGCACACTTGGAACACCCTCGAGCTCGACGGCTTCCAACTCACGATCCCCATCTTTATGGCGTGTATTGGTCTCCTGGGCAGATCAAAGCTCGAGCACACGAAAACGTCATATATACTCAACGTTTCTTAATGAACTTATGGCACTCTTCCGACCCAAAAGCACTTGTGAGCCCCAATTTTCCTGTCAGCTATGCCGATCGAATGAGGATCAGAAACCCTGGAGATGAAGCATGTTCCCTCAGCGTTTACGTCGATGGTGGAAGTGTCGAGCGTTGGGAACCAGATGGCTACGGTTCCGCGGCAACTTACCAACCCATTTTTGATGGTCACTGGGAAGATTGGGAACCATGGGAGAGCAGCACTCGACTGAAAGTGACGAGTGATTTATACAATGGTGATGGGTCATGCAGCATGTTTCGCATGCTTCAGGGCTGGGTTGCTTTGAGTGATGTTCCTCTTGGCCAAGGCACCCTTCTCTTGTGTCCGATGATTCGACTTACGACTGCATATCTTCTTCTCCGACCATTCTTTATTCCCAAAGACTCTTCTCTCTCAGGTCTAGATTTTCTTTCACCAGATAACTGGATCCTCGAAGAACCACCCTCATCCGTGATTCAAGGTGCATTGCCGTCCTATCCGCAAGAGCTCAACGAAGCTTTACATCCTCATCTCCAACTCAATCGCAGCATGATACCAATACCCAAGCTTGAACCAGGAGACTACCTCGTCTGGCATCCCGACGCTGTGTATGCTCTTGACCGTCGTCACCGTCCAAATACACCGCCCACGACAATTGTATATCTTCCAGCTTGTCCTTTAACTCAGACGAATGCTCTCTACTTGGCCCACCAACGCAAAGGATTCCTGCAAGGTGAACCAGGTCCTGACTTTACCGGAGCTCTTACTGGCGACATAACCATAGGAGGGGAGCAGGCTGTGCGGGAAGTTGGTGAAGCAGGAGGCGTGGATGGTATGAGGGCGATGGGGATCTTGCCCTGGGATGAAGATGAGGCTCAAGACGATATCGAATACGCTGTGTTAGAGATGGCCAATGGTGTTTTGTTTCCGGAAAGATATGACGCGGTGTACTGAAACGTTCCTTAATCGCAATGGTAATTACAGCTGATTGAATAGAAATGCTCATGTCACATATAGCAGTAGCGAGAATAGTGTGATTTGAATAATGACATCTTGCATATGCCATAGACCTTTGTGGCAGTAAACTTCAAAAAGGCTAGCATCCAACATCAGATTTCTATAAATATGAAATTCGAATACAATCTCAAATGGTCGACCGTCCGATCACCAACTTTACGCCGGTACTTAAACCCGTAACCGATATACCCGTTATTTTACATATTCCGCTTCTGGTGTTCCAGGTCTGTACGTTGTGCGTACCCTGACAGGCGCAGACCTGGCCCCCATCCTCTGCCCAGTCAAGCCAACGATAGAACAGTTATCGGGCATTGTTGGGTGAGCGGGTATCTTTTCCTAGTAACAGCGTATCACATTGCGCTTTTTAGATGCCCTTCCTGCCCTCACCGGTCTGCTGGGTAGCGGCGTACTTGTCGCTGAGCTCATCGTAGCTCTTGTGGAGCTGCTCGCTTTGCTTCTTGAGAGTCTTGAGGTCCTGATCCTTAAGCTCGAGCTCCTTTCGGAGACGGGCGAGCTCACCGGGCTTGCCGGCGGCGGCAAGCTTCTCAGCATCTTTGGTGTTGCTCTTGGTACCCTCGTAAGCGCGGACCTGGTCCTCAAGACGCATCACCTCGAGGATCATAACATAGGTGCGGTTAAGGATGAGCGACAGGAAGAGGGTGAAACCACAAAGGTACATGTTGCGTTGCGAGTAGAACTTGCGGGCCTGGACTTCGAGACGCTCGTGACCCATAACGGCGGCACTGTAAACGAGTAAAAGTCAGTAACGGAGCCAATTGTAATGTGGTGGTTGCGTGGGGTTACGTACCCTCCACCCTGCTTGGTCGATTCGGTAGCGGCGGCGAGCTCGAGCTGGACACGGTAGACGCGGTTCACGCTGTCAACAAAGAGAATCAGAATGAAGATGAAGGTAATCTTCATCCAGTACTGAATCTTGGCGACAATGGGGTTCTCGGAAATGAAGCTGTAGTTCCCGTTAGTCGCGGTGCTACGTGTGGAAGGGAAAGTTCGTGATAACGCACGTGAAGATCTTTCGCTTCACATTGAAGGGCATGGGGAAGATCAGGGTGACGAATAGTGCCATCTCGAAGACGAGAAGCATAAACACCTGGTTTCTACAGTTAGCAACTCCATTTCTGAGGGTATTGAAGCTCTGTGTCGCGGTTTGGACGACATACAAGAGTGTAGTAGAGCGTCATGGTGACGGCGGTAGCTGACGAGGGGTAAACAGCTAAAAAAGTGAATTCGTATGCGAGAATTGAAAAGCTCAGAGGGAGCTGTCTGGTTCGTGAGGTACGAGTGTGAAAATGGGAGGAAGAGATCAAATGATTGCGAGGGGAGAAAAGACTTCTGGTTGCGAGGTCTAAGTATTTGTACCTAGGAGGGAGGACGAATGACAAAGGTGGTCAGTTTGGGTTCGGACCTGAACCTGGCAAAAAGCTGGGAAAGCTGTTCCCAGTCGTGCTTGCTGTTACTGTTACGCTACGTAGTGCTTCCCTCTTCTGAATCGACAACGTCATCGCCTGTGGCTGGCACCTCCAGGCCGCTAATGGTGGCATGTGGGGCACAAGCTTCATAAGTGGCTTGTCTAACACGCTTTAATGCTACCTAGTGCAGATCTATCCGTGCCGTGTACCCCTATGAAGACATAAATACTATGCCATTTCATAAAAATGATATCAAGCCATTCAGAGACTGGGTTAGACAGCTGGAAAGGGTAATGTCTCATACAACGCAGTCCACTACTTGAAATCAACAGCGCAACTTCAATCGTCATATTATGTATCATATACCTATCTCTTGGGATAATACTCCAAAAGCCAAGCTATTCCTCACTCAAGCCAGAACCTAGTCCTGATCCAAGTAGGAACAGATATGCGCAGTTCAACATCTAGACTATCCTACAAACGAAGCCAGGCTTATATTACAAGCTTCTGCACCTAGATCATTGACTGCCGTCCTACCAATCCCCGTCGTCTCTCAACTTGGCCGGCAGGCGGCGATGTCTCCCGACTCTGTCAATGCGCGAACGAACCACCACGTCTTGGTCATCGTCGTCGTCGTCGTCGTCTTCGTCAGCGTTGCCATTCTCCAATTGACTTTGAATCGGCCTAGATTCTTCAACACGTTCCTCTGTGGGGCTCACGTCTTCCATGCTATCGTTAACAACTTCCACAGGCCGTGGTAGCTGTACAATTGGGCGCACAATCGTATCCGGCACCACGATTTGCTTCTCTTCTCGCTCTTCTGTTTCCTCCGAGACTGACTGTCTAGTTGGTGCGGTCGTTGGGGCTGAAGTGGGATTTCGTTTGTATTTTCGAGGCCGGCCACTGCCGGGTCTGGCGCCTCCTCGCTTGCCTCGCGTTTTGGGTACTCCCCGAGATTTACCACCCTGCTCTGATGCGGTTGTCTTTCCACTATGTCGCGCACGTTTTCGTAGTCTGGCCGCTGACGACTTGCTAGTTTCATAATCCGACTCTCCGTCGGATGGTGTTTCCAGGAGGGAGACATCTGTCCCCGTAGGACGGTACTCTTCTTCTTCCGAGTCCTCCTCGAACGCGCCCTTCTTGCGCTTGCGTAATGGCTTTGGGGCGAAGCCAAGTGTCTCCGCCAACGGCTCCTCGTCGTCAAGAGCTCTTTGACTCTTCTTCCCCTTTCCGGACTTTTTCTTGTCTGACTTTGGGGCCTTTCTGGCTACTCCCTCTCCGTTAGGTCGTCTTGATCGCTTCTTGCTATCGTCTGCCCCTCCTTCTATTTTTTCGTCAATCAGCTTCTTTGTGAGGTTAGGAAAGTTCTCTCCGTAGTTGAAAAAGAGTTCTTCTCCAGCTTTAATATCGCGCAGGGCCGTAAACTTGATTCGATATTCGCCATTGACATAGAGAATGCGAGGTGTGATATTGCATCCGTCCTTGTCGCTCTCTGATGCATGATTGATGTAACGACTCAAGTTGCCGTATGTCGCAGCATCCACCCAAAGACCTTCCTTTTCCAAGAGGGTGAAAACATAAGAGATGTTAGATGCTTCATCAAATACATCTCCACGCCGGGCTTCACGCCGTACGCCTTCGTCGTGACTGATCAACTCTCCAACATATTCAATGATGAAATCGTCCTGGGCGATAGGTTCAACAGTGAACAGTCCGTACCCAACACCCTCAAGCTGGCTCTCGCCCAGGGCAAGGCTCTTTACTTGGCCACGCTGAAGGGAACAGTTCTGGCAGCCAGTCGCATGTAGAATATCGTCGTCGGTGTTCTCGGGATCAGCTCTCTCCAGTACACCACATGTTCCACAAAGATCTGGATCGCATTCGCGATTCAACTGCACACAGATACATGGCCTGTCCCTTTGTTTGGAAAGGCATGTTTTGCCTTGTGAGTGGCAAGCACAGCCAGTAAATTTGTAGGTGCAGCTTTCCACGGAACACCCGCAGAACTTTTCGCAAAGAACGCCGTTCTTAGCACAAATGCAACTGTCGTTGGTACAGGGGCCATCGTGGGAGCAGGGCTCGAATGTGTCGCGTTTTTGATGCAGGTGAGTCTTGGTGTGACTCTCCCAGTCCCCAATGAAAGCCTTCTTGACCCTATCATACCAGGTGAGTGACCGAAATGCCGGCTTGCTCACTGGCTCAAGCGGGGGTAGAGATATATTGAGACGCTCGTATTCGTTGAAAACGTCGCTACAATCACGGTCAAGAAGCTGGGCAACTAGGCAGAAGGGGTCTCTTTTGACTTGGTTGTGATCGGCTGTTGCAACGGTACATCGCAAAACATAACGTTCATCTTCATTCCAGGCCCGCTGAACCGACAGAGACTCGGGACGGGGCGACAACTGGAAGCAATTTCGTTTGCACGAGCGCGCATGACCATTCATCATGTTGGTTTCCTCGTCGGTAATGCGCCGTTTCCGTTCAAGGGTTTCTGCAAGACGAGGAAGCATTGAAAGTGCGTGCTTATTGTTTTGCGAGTCATATTCGCCATGCTCGCAAGCATGACTGAAACAAATATGACAACCAAGGATCGAATAACTACCCAGCCAATACTCAATAGCTTCGAGTTCGTTTTCGTTTTGCGTGCTGGGACCGTCCTTAGCGGTCGGTTTTGTTTCCATTATGCTGTCGACCGATTCGTCCAGTAGAAGGACATCACGGAGCTCAATCTGTTTCGTGAGAGGTTGACCCTCATAAAAGACGCGGTGGAACGCCTGGGTAAATAAATCTGCAGCTTGATTTGCCTCAGGCGGGGTAGTCGATCCAGCTGGGCGATGAGAATTCAAAATGTCTGACTTCTGCCGAGGCGTAATTGCATTTTCGGGTTCACTACTTGCCATATAACGGATGAGGGTCGACTTGTCGCAGCCAGGCAGTGAAAGCTTCTCCAGCCAGTCCTCCAGATAGAGCAAGACAGTTGATGCAAATTCAGAGCGCACAGTTATACGCACCTTTTCTTCGCGACTCAGGGGTTCAAATCCACTTTCGCGGTCAAGGTCTTCCAATTCCTGTATCCAAAGATTGTATCTTTTGTCTTCCGAGTCTTCAATGTCCCTCAAGTGGGGTACAAATTTCAACATGGTGTTTGGTGTAAGAATGTTCTTTTTGATTTCCACGTGGTGAAAGCGATACTTGGGAACACGCTCTTCATCTGTTTGAATCCGTACGATTCGATAGTGATCATCTCGTTTGTTTTTCTTGGACTTAGTGACAGTGTGCTCCTTTTGAAAAATGTTAGTGCTTCTGGGTACTTGGTTTTGAATTACATACCTTGTGTCTGATTCTCATGGTTTCGCCCTTCTTGGCTGGCACCGGTCCAGTGGTGATGCCAGCGAAGAGATCGTTGCCATTGAGAACCCGTCGCTCTGTAGGTTTAGTTGATTCAATGACATAAGTAGACATGCGGCTGTGTCCATCTTTGATATCCTGACGAAACTGTGTCAACTTTTTTGCAACAGTAGCAACATCCCATTCAGGCTTTCTGGGCGTTTGATATTTGGGAGAGGTAGGTTCAGGTTGTTGCATTGATGTATCAACATCTTGTTCAACTTCTGGCGTTACCTGACGAGATGCCGAGTTGGAAGCTGACACACTAGACAGCTTTGCCATACTGTGGGCATTGTCGACGCTGACAGTCACTTGGGTCACCTTCTGCTCGCCCTTGATTACCACTGTAGGTGATGGGCGTGCTGACTCAATAGAATGCTGCTTGGGCAAGCTGGCAGTAATGGAAGTCGAAGATCGATTCAGCCTGGGAGGGCTAACAGGTGTGTGGGTGGAAGATGGACGCCGCTCAATAGAAAAATCGGGAGCGAATCGCGCCTGAGTAGTAGCCGAGTCTGCGCGACAGACAGGCGGCGGCGATGGTGATTCAGTTAAATCAATATGGGTGATAGCCTTGGAGTTGACGTTGATGGAAGTGCCAGATTGAAAAGAAGCCATGGTCGCGGCTAATTACTTTGACTCAAAGTTTAAGTGAGAGCCAAGCGAGGTAAGGTACGAATGGTGACTGAGGCAGGTGTATCCTGTTATCGATTCCAGCAAGGTTTTCCTAGGATTGCCCCTCTCTTTGATTCGCAACTGCCACCATTCTGCAAAAAGATGATTGCTTAAGAAGAGGCAGAAAGAGAGAAAGAAGGAAAGGGAGAATGTTGCGACCTGCAGTTGGCGATTCCGTTGTTGTGGGTAGCACCTTTGTAGGTAGGCCAGGGAAGGGACGAAAAGAAACACGACTTCCAGAGGTAGACGCGTGTGGACAGATTAGAACTTGGACTTGGTAAAGAGAAGCAACAGGCGAGACAAGGCGCAGTTTGAACGGTATTAACCAAAAGAAACAGAGACTCCGTTGCGCTGCAGTGTTTCCAAATGGTTCTGCACAATTAAAACGATATAATTTGATGGCCTTCTTGTTGACGTTGAAATTCGAGACGAGGCGAAAGATAAATTGAATTGGATGAATCTAATGTCAGACACGCGCGTTGAGAGGAGACTGCAGGGGACGTTGACAGGGGGAGCGCGCTCACTAATCGAGATTAGCGCGCTGTCATTGGTCGTTCAACTTGAAGACTCCCCTGTTGATGATGGGTTTGGATGGAAACTGAGTACAGCATATAGAGTGATGGATACTGGCATTGAATTGTATTTTCTTCAAACTCGGATTCGCAAATAGTCCTTTGAATCAGGACTACATTTTCTTTTCATGCATCAAGTTTAATTGACATTTGTATGCATACCTGCTAGTCTATCTGATCTTTAGTACTGTCAGCGCTCTGACCATGATGATTGAGAGTCTATGGTACGATTGAAGAATTGCAACTTGGGAAACAGTATTCGTAGTGAAACGTTATAGTTCTTTGATTTCTGCCGTATCTATATCTCGTATGTTGTGCATTCTGACTTTCCTGATTCTCCTTGTCTAAGTCATCATAGTAGTCATGTCTCACGTGAACGTCGGAATTGCCGGAGACACAAGTTGCAGCTGCAGCCTTTGCGAATTATGGACAGTTGACATAATGCTTGGCGTTGCTCATATTGATTCCTTATCATATACTGAATTAATCAATGATTTCTGGGGAATTTCAAGACGCCAATAAGCCCTTTGAACAGTCCTTGATAGCTCAGGACTTGGTGATTACTCAACCGGCACTCCACTTAACCTATTCCTCTCCAGGGATATCAGGAATACGACCTGAACAAGATACAGAAAGATGACTACAATGGACGAATTTAGAGTCAATGATGAGATTATAAGGATTGTGAGAAACGGTGACATACAGATTAGACTCGTGTCAAAACTAACCCTAAGAACTGCCCTCGTCGAGTAAAAGACGATATTCCAGATCTTGGGATCCTCTATCCATTGGATGCCTCTTGAAGATCTTCTCAAGTACGGAGAAGACCCTGTTTCACGACACGATCTAAATGGAATTAACCTAGCCAAGCAAACAAACCAAACATGTGAGAAGTTATTGCGGTAATTTAACTTGGTCAGATCGAACAGAACCCCTTGTTTGTTGATCTTTCCGGGCTGGAGACTGCCGGAGGATCGCTCAGTCTAAAAGCCCCTTCACCCACCCAGTGACCAGTGAGCCTCTCAAAACACTCAAAAGTTATGCCGCGATATCGTCATTTTTCATCTTAGAGACACACTAGCGTTGGGCTGGATTCAACCGAAGCTTGGTAGGCATGAACCGCATCCGGGATGGGTCGGTCTAGTTCAGTTCAGTTCAGTCTCTCCGGATGCACAGGCGAGTGAGGATCCTTGGCGCAGACAAAAAAATGCAAGACGTAGACCTGAGACATGCTTGACGTAAGGTAGAAGTACTTGAAAGAATGTAGTGATCACCAGGGGCTACATTGTATACAATACACTAATTGTTAGCGCCCGTCTGTATCCTCCTTCACTCACCATCCAATTCAGACCAGGTGGAGCCTTGATGACGTCGTTCTCAGCTCCCCCATAAAGCCGTGACGATCTTGTTCTCCGCAGCAACAGAACAACACCCACTGCAGCACTACCAAGCCTTGCCCAGTTTCTTGGACTCCCTCATATAACGTTCCAGCAGCCCGGCCACGATCTTCCTTTTTGTGATTTATTTTCCCGACATCCATCTTTATCCTTGCTTCTCAGCTCTGCAATCCCCACCCGACATTATTTATTCCCTGCCTGTCCTTGTTGGACCCTTTTCTTGTCTATCAGCTCAGCTCCACCGCTTGTCGCTCATCGCATTACCACTACTACCATCATGCATCGCACTTATTCTATGCGCCAGACCCGGGCGCCCACTGCCTCCCAGCTCCAGGTATGCAACACCCCCAGCGTTATCGCGCAGATGCAACGGTGAGGTTAACTTGAATGTAGAACCCCCCGCCACCTCCTTCATCCACCAAGTCCGGTCGTCTCTTCAAGAGCAGCTTCGGTAAGCTGATCCACACACCATCTCGACTTTTGCAGGACTAATGACATCTCCCCTTCAGGCCATGCCCTCCGCCGAAATGCTGGTGGTGCCTTTGGCCCCGACCTGGCTAAGAAGCTCTCCATGCTGGTCAAGATGGAGAAGAACGTGATGCGAAGCTTGGAGACTGTTGCCCGTGAGCGCATGGAAGTTGCTGTAAGTCCAGTGGATCACATATACACCGAACAGCGAGACTGACTTTGACAGCAACAATTGTCTATCTGGGGTGAGGCCGGAGACGAGGATGTTTCCGACGTTACCGACAAGCTCGGCGTCCTGCTGTACGAGATTGGAGAGCTCGAGGACCAATACGTCGACCGATATGACCAATACAGAGTTACTATGAAGAGCATTCGTAACATTGAGGCTTCAGTCCAACCCAGCCGTGACCGTAAGGATCGCTGAGATTTCATTAAATAGCCATCTACTGACACCGACAACAGGCAAGCAGAAGATTACCGACCAGATTGCCCAGCTCAAGTACAAGGAGCCCAACTCACCCAAGATTGTTGTTCTCGAGCAGGAACTCGTCCGAGCTGAGGCTGAGTCCCTTGTCGCTGAGGCCCAGCTGTCCAACATCACCCGCGAGAAGGTCAAGGCAGCCTACACTTACCAATTCGATGCTCTTCGTGAGCATTGTGAGAAGGTCGCCATTATCGCCGGCTACGGAAAGCACCTCCTCGAGCTTATCGACGACACTCCCGTTACACCCGGTGAGACCCGTCAGGCCTATGATGGTTACGAGGCTAGCAAGGCCATCATCCAAGACTGTGAGGATGCTCTCACCAACTGGGTCACTTCCAACGCCGTCGTCTCTTCCAAGCTCTCTACCCGTGCCCGCACACTGTCTCAGCGACGCCGAACCAACATCCGCAACAGGGGAGAGGGTCATGACCTCTCTGGCCAGGATGTTCCCCTGAACGACGGCAGCTCTTGGACCGCTCGTGACCGCGACCTTGATAGTGAAGAGGAGGAAGAGGATGAAGAGGATACCCGTGGCTCCATTCTGGACAGCGACGGCGGTTTGAACGGCGAGTCTCGCGGACGCACACAGGAAGCTGTTGCAGCATAGAAGGTGCTCATAATTGATGTGACAAAGTGAACACTGGAGACGACGTAATTACAGGAACGCGATCTTGGCTGTACAAGGCGTTGATGGTAACTTAATGCTGGAGGTTGCAAAACGGCTGTTTGGGTACAATAACTTTCTCTTGTGGTAGCCTTAGTGTACTTTTAAAGATTAATATTATGTTTGTATTCGCTATTATCATATGAAATTTCCACCCCTGATCTGACTTGCGAATTGCTCTACTTCCATCTTGACGATGTGATGTCCTGGTATGACCACTAAACCCAAGTAACGAGAGGTCATGTCGAGTTTGACTGATTGCCCTTCTGCTTCCTCGGCTGCCTTTTCACGCTCCCTGGCAGATGGCTGACGATACTCATATGTATGAGCCAGGACAATATTCCTATCCTTTATATTCTTTGTCAGTAATAACTCGCCGATTTGGACATCCATGAAAAACTATAGGGTATCGAGGGGCAAAGACGTACAGGGTCGGTGCATTTCAAGGCACCCCAGAATAACCGGCCATCCGACGTGTACACCCGAAGGTTCTTGTTTAAGATAGTCGCAAGGTATTCTCGAGCCGAGTCCGGATTCATCTTGGCTCATGGAATAAGTGATCGGTTGCGAGTGACTGGGCTTTGGTGAGAGAGCGTGGGGAATGTTAGGCTCATTGATTTTGGAAAGTGGAAAATGGATGATTTTGGGGCGTAATAATAATCCGCTCCCTGTAGGAATGGACGTTAGTGAGAACTGCTGGAATAACTTTTCAGAAGTGATTGGTAAGAAACCTTTCAATTCTAATATTTGATACATTCAGTTTTCTAGGTCCATGATACCCCAAAACTTTATTGAATGTATGCTTAATTAGGTATGATTCAACATCCATTCGTAGAATAAGAGCAAGATGACCTTGCTACTTCCACACTCGCTACCCTTTAGTACGGGATGGACGATTCCAGGGGATAAATACGCTAGAGCCAGCGGATTAGTGGCGGCCGGCCCCACGCTGACGTTATTCACTTCGAGGACTCATCCTCAAGGCAGACGTGAATTCCACGATCCTTTGCGCAACACCATCTTGAAATCTACATACTCCTTTTGTTGATTATCATCCGTGCATACGCTGGCCCGTAAACCATCTTAGTCTCAACTGGACCATGACAATTACTTTCACCAGACGAGGGCGCATCCCTTAGCATCGGGCCTTGTGCCTCTAACACCGCGAGCTTATCCAATTCACGGTCATAGTCCATCATGGGTGTTACCGGTCTCTGGACGGTTGTGCAACCATGCGCGCGACCGACGAACCTAGCGACTCTTAATCGCAAAAGGCTTGCAGTCGATGCCTCGATTTGGATCTACCAATTCCTCAAAGCTGTGCGCGACAAAGAAGGAAACGCATTGCGCAACTCGCATGTCGTTGGTTTCTTCCGTCGCATTTGCAAGCTTCTTTGGTACGGTATTGAGCCAGTCTTCGTCTTCGATGGCGGCGCACCCGTACTCAAGCGACAGACAATCCAAGGTCGAAAGCGCAGACGCGAAGGCCGTCGCGAAGATGCTGTTCGAACGGCCGGCAAGCTATTGGCTGTACAGATGCAGCGCATTGCGGAAGAAGACCAAGATCGTAGACGAAGAGACCGAGAACGTGATATAGCAGCGAGGGAGGAGGAGCAACAAGAAGTTATTCCAGAAGCTAGCGAGCTCGTCTACGACGATGAGGCTCTCATGTCACAAAAAGAACGACAAAAAGGAAGAACATTTCGAAAACAAGACGCTTACCACCTGCCAGACCTCAATGGAGGTGGCATTGCAGCAATGGGCAAACCTGAAGACCCAAGAATTATGAGTGTGGAGGAATTGGAAGAATATGCCCGACAATTCCATGAAGGAGAGGACATCAACCTTTACGACTTCAGCAAGATTGATTTTGATGGCGAATTTTTCAAAAGTCTTCCTGCTCCGGATCGATACAATATTCTCAACGCAGCACGACTCAGAAGTCGACTGAGAATGGGCCTTAGTAAGGAACAGTTGGAAGAAATGTTCCCAGATCGCATGGCATTTTCCAAATTTCAGATCGACAGAGTCAAGGAGCGCAACCACCTCACCCAACGTCTTATGTACGAAGTGGGTATGACTGGCACTGATCTCACTCTTGGAGTGAACGCAAGAGTTGCTGGTGAGAAGAACAGAGAGTATATCCTTGTGAAGAATGATGGCGCAGAAGGAGGATGGGCTTTGGGTGTGGTCAGCAGGGACAAGGAAGTTGGAGAAGCACATAAACCTATTGATGTGGACGCAATTCAAGTTCAATATCAGTCCAAAGAAGACGAGGAAGATGAGGATGAAGACTTCGAAGATGTTCCAATTGAAGGCCTCAACCGACTTCCAAAACCTTCTGCCGCGCAAGTAGCTAGTTATCAAGCGGCTCAGAATGCTGCGACAAGGCGCCGACAATTCTACGGTAGCCATCGAACAGAATCAACGGCCGAGGATGAAGGATCACTTTTTGTTGGCGGTAATGACGACAAAACAGGTGGCCTGCTCCAAGAGCCGCCCGAAGACCCGCTGCAGGCTGACGAGCAAGATGATCTCAACCGCGCAATCGCCATGTCACTCCAGAAACAGCATGGTATTGGAGAAGAGTCAGAGAAAGAGGAAGATTTCGAAGACGTGCCTATTGAAGCCTCGAAGTGGACGCAAAAGTCTGTCGAGTCACAGAAGCCTATTACAGCCCAGGGTGGCTCGATGATTGCTCATATCGTCAACAACCGAGCAAGTGCTGCTGTACCCAAGCGACAAGAGCGTGATACTGCCGCCGATAGCGACAGTGATGAAGATATGCAGACAGTACTTGCAAAGGCAAGAATGCAGAAGAAGCCACAGCCAAAACCAAAAGCAAAGTTTGTGCCTGCTGTTGAAAACAAGAAGAACCCATTCGATGGCCCATTGCCATTCCCTAAACTTGATTGGGGTTCATCTGTCTTTGGAAAGAAGAAGACACAAGCAGCTGGACCAAGCAAGGGTGCCGAGGCCACTGATAAAGTGCCGGCCCCATTGAACGAGGAGGAGGAAGATGATATGGCTGGCGGTTTTGAGAGAGAAGTAGTGGACGAGAACGCACCCAAACCCTTGCCACCGTGGATGGTTGATGATACAGACATCCGAGAGTCACTCAAGAAGCAGCAGGATGCAGAACGTGAAATCAATAATGCTGATAGACTTGCAGCCGAGGAAGAGGAGAGACTTTACCGCCGAAAGATGCAGGAGCAGCTCATTCATATCGACTCCTCGTCAGACGATGATAGTGATGTTGAGGTTCTCGACAAAGCACCTCCACCCAAAAAGGCGACTCAAAAAGAGGCAAATACTGTCGAAGTTAGCGACGAGCCTGAAGTCATCAAGGAGCCTTCCCTTGAGCCTGAAGAACCAGAAGCTGTTCTAGCAGAAGTGACAAAGGGGACTAAGGAGGCCATACCCGCTCCCGAAGCCCAAGGGCTCGCAGACCGTACCGTGACAGAGTCGGCTGAGCCTCCTGCAGAGGATGCCGAGGCTGAGTCCGAGAAGTCTGAATCACCAGAGCCAGAGTTCGAGGATGTGGTGCCTACCAACACAGTGACCGAAGTTGCAGCGGAGAAGAGTCCTACGCCTATCTTTGAAGAGCTTCCTTCCATTGGTGCACCCGCCGCCAATGAAGGAGGTCAACAACTCGATCTCGAAGACGATGATCTCTTCGACGATTTAGAGTACGATGAGTTTAGTGATCCTGGTGACGAGGAGCTCATGGCGTCACTAGCTGAGGAAGCTGAAGAACACGCTCGTTTCGCCAGTGAACTCAATAACAAGACGGCCGAGCAGAACAAGGAAGACTACGAAAGAGAGTTGCGCGCTCTTAGAAGTCAACAGAAGAAAGACCGCCGAGATGCCGACGAGGTAACTCAAGTCATGATCACAGAATGTCAAGCTCTACTTCGCCTGTTTGGTATACCATACATCACAGCTCCTATGGAAGCTGAAGCACAATGCGCCGAGCTGGTTCAGCTTGGGCTTGTTGATGGCATTGTGACTGACGATTCAGATACCTTCTTGTTCGGTGGCACAAGAGTTTACAAGAACATGTTCAACAGCAACAAATTTGTAGAGTGCTATTTGCTGGGTGACATTGAGAAGGAGTTGTCCTTAACTCGTGACCAGCTCATTTCACTTGCTCATCTGCTAGGTTCAGATTACACTGAAGGTTTACCTGGAGTGGGACCAGTCACAGCAGTTGAGATCCTCTCTGAGTTCCCTGGCAAATCAGGTCTGGAGCAGTTTCGCGAATGGTGGAAATCGGTACAGGGACAAACACGGCCTAAGGATGCTGATGTTTCGACACCTTTCCGTAAGAAGTTCCGCAAGTCACAAGGTACTAAGCTCTTCTTACCTCCCGGGTTCCCCAACCCAGCTGTCTACGATGCCTATTTGCACCCAGAGGTTGATGACAGCAACGAGAACTTCCAATGGGGCGTACCAGACGTGGAGGGTCTACGACAATTTTTGATGGCCACCATTGGTTGGAGTAAGGAGCGCACAGATGAGGTTCTCGTCCCAGTCATCAAAGATATGAACAAGCGAGACCGTGAGGGAACGCAGAGCAATATCACCAGATTCTTTGGAGGTAGTGTCGGAGTCGGAGCCAAGGATGCATTCGCGCCGAGGCAGAAAGGCCAAGGTAGCAAGCGCATGGCTGCCGCGGTAGACAGACTGCGAGCGAATGTTGCAGGCGAGGAGCCACCGAGCGCTGCAAATGGTGGAGGCAAGCGAAAGAGAGCGTCAAGGAGGAATGCAACTAATACAGCCGAGGAAGAAGATGTTGAGGAAGGTGATGGACAGGAAGAGGAGCAAACTACGAGTAGGAGCCGTGGACGTGGTAAGAGAGCGAAGGCTTCATAGGTATTTTGAATCTATAGCTTTATTACAGATCTCCTGAAATTGGATAAAGAGGATACATTCAGTCCAAAGCAATCTACTGCCGTGCATTGACATGAATAGATAATAATAGAAAACACCAATATCCTATCAAAAGTTCATCATCCGGAGAGAAGGAAGGTCGTTTATCGACGACATCATCGTTCCTGACATCATTGCAAAGATACCATGATAGGATAAGATGAAGTTATGATGACGATGGAAATAGCTCGGATTTGCTTATCATAGTCATGACGGCACCTGCCAAACGCGGGGCGTTATCCGAGGGGTGCTTTCCGTTTCCTTGCAGCTCCATAGCGCAGGATAAACCTCGGTAGAATAGGCAAGCACCAACTCACGTGCCATCTATCAGGCATTGATTTGGTGCTTGCGAAAGCTCGAATACGCCCCCCAAAAGTAACAGTTTGTCACCTCATTTCAAAGTGTTTTTCGCATCTCTTTGTTCCTTCCGACTTCTCCTCCCTCCAATTTTTATCACTGCGCGTGCGCATATTAAATAACACAAAAATCGCAAAAATGCCCATGGACGAACGTGAACTCGGGCAGCGCGTCAAGGCGCTCACTAAGTGCGTTGCTGCGAACGAGCCTCCCGAGAACGCTATCAAGCTGCTCGAAACATTAAAGAAGGATGCGTCTCCTACCGAAGAAATGCTAAGGGTACGTCAAATAACGAGTGGGATATGGAGAGCGCAATATTATCTGGACTTCGAGTATATAGCATATTGCCAGCTTTGCGCAAAATTCATGATCGCATTGTTCGCATTGTCTGCTTATCGCGAAATCTTCAACATGTGATATTTCATGGATATTGCTTTTCTTGGTTTGATTTGGACAGTCTACTAACACTGTGATTTCGCATTTACAGGCAACAAGGGCTGGTGTCTTTGTCGGCAAACTCAGATCAAATGCCAACAAAGATATCGCACGCGCGGCCTCCGAACTCGTCAGCAAGTGGAAAAAGCTTGTTGAACAAGAGAAGAGCTCGAAGCTGCAAAAGTCCAAGGTCGGTTCAGGATCACCGGCCCCAGCTCCCGCATCCGCTCCCGCATCGTCGCCTGCGCCTCCTCCTTCCTCCTCTGGAAACTCTGGAGGCAAGTACAAGGGTGATATCGAGAAGCGCAAGTACGAGACCGACAACGTCAACGTCAAGCGAACCGAATCGAGCGTGCGAAACTCATGCATTGGTCTTATATACAACGGCCTGGCGTACCGATCAACGGCATCTGAGAATGATGTCATCAACAGAGCTATCGCTGTTGAGAACGCCGCCTTTGTTAAGTTCAAGGGAGAGACACCCGACTACAAGAAGAAGATGCGATCGCTTTTCACCAACCTCAAGAACAAGTCCAACAGGGAACTCGGAAAGAGCGTTCTATCCGGAGAAATTTCTGCTGAAAAGTTTGTCGTCATGACTGACGATGAGCTCAAGAGCGAGGAGCAGCGTAAGAAGGAGCTCGAGCTGGAGAGGGAGAACATGAAGATGGCCCAGGTGCCCCAGGAGCAGAAGAGTATCAGTGAGAGTCTGGAGTGCGGTCGATGCAAGAAGAAGCAGGTCAGCTACACGCAAGCGCAGACCCGAGCTGCTGATGAACCTATGACCACTTTCTGCGAGTGCATGGCTTGCGGACACCGATGGAAGGTATGTATTTTGGAATATCCAGAAGCATTCAATTATGAAACTAACATACTTGGCAGTTCTCTTAGTCAAATGCAACTGAAGTGGAGACAGAGAGGAGTGGCGTTTCTTTTTGCGCAGAAGAACATCTACGTTTGCTTGGGTTCAAACTGCAACCATGTATAGGAGAAGGTCAAGGAGTTACGGGAACTGGAGCGGCGACTCAAAACAAAACACGTTTAATAATACCAGACGAGGAAAGACCATGTGCGCTTTATATACCTTTCTCTCTTTGTTTTTTTATTAAACTTACCTGGGGTAGAGATTCAGAGAGTGGGCGCCAAGTTTGGTGAATAGACCATTTTCAATGCTCGCTATAAATTTGCCTATTGCCATTATACATATATACATACAATTCGTTCATTTTTGAGTCTTTAAGCTTATGCCTTGTGGCCAGGGATCCCTAGCTCGGTGAACAGATTGGTCGCTTCTTCCTCATTCTCAAGCCCCATCTCCTTGATATGCTTCCAGAACTTGCTGAGATGTCTTGTTCCGGAATCGCAGAGAATAGTTACAACACGGCTTCCCTTGGGTAGTCTCATAGCTGTTTCGACAGCAGCGACACAGTTGACTGAACTGCTGCTGCCAACGAAGATACCATCATGCTCGACTAGCCAACGGGCCATGCGGCAGGCTTGCTCATCTGTTACCCGCACAGCATCGTCAATGAGTTCACGACCTGCTTCAAAATTCTCAGTCAAGCGTGTAATGCCAATACCCTCGACCATGGTGTCGACCTGCTGTCTGCGACGAGTGCCCTCGCGCTCTGTAGAGGAGTACATGACACCATGGCGGACCTTGTTGTAGAGACCACTGCCCTGAGGATCAGCGAGGACGACTTTGATGTCATCATTCTTTTGCTCTTCCTTGAGATACTTTGCCACGCCGGACACTGTTCCTCCCGTGCCTGCTCCTGCGACGAAAGCGTCCAACTTTCCATTCGTTTGTCCCCAAATTTCAGGACCAGTGGTGTTGAAGTGTGCTTTCCAGTTAGCTTCGGACTCGAACTGATTCGCAAAGAAACCCTTGCTGCCGTCCTTTGCCTTGCTAGCGTGTTCTTCCGCCCTTCGTCGTGCAAGGTTAACAAAGTGATCGGGACTGGTGATAGGCGCAGGCGTAACTCGCTCGACTGTTGCGCCGAGATGGAGGAGCAGGTCAGATTTCTCAAGAGCCATATCGCTGGGCATGCAAATGTGAGCCCTGTAGCCCATCGCTCGTGCAAGTGTTGCCAGTGAGATACCCGTACTTCCGACTGTGCCTTCATAGATGGTATCGCCTTTGTGTGGTGTGAGAAGACCTCTAGCTTCCGCCTCACGAATCATATTAAGCGCAACACGATCCTTTGGTGAATTTCCAGCGCCATTGAGGAACTCAGCCTTGGCCATGATAACCCGACCTGTAGCTTTTGACAACGACTGGATTTTGATAAGAGGTGTGTTACCAATGGTAGCTTCTATACCATCAGTCAGTCCATTCCTTGCACCATCGTAAAAAGTTGGCGACGAAGGTAAAGACTCTCGATCCTGAAGCTCAACAGGATCACCCCAAAACAAACTCGATCTCCTTCCACCGTCGGCATTCGCACGCCTCTTTTGTTGAAATCTTCTCTCGAGATCTGGGTAAAAGTCCTTGAAACCGAGAGTAACGAGAATACCGGTTGTGAAAGCAAAGGCAACGGCGGCTGAGCCGTAAGCCTTTGGATGGTCGCTAAGCGACATTATTAAGAAAAGATTCCCAATTCAAGATCAATTGGGCTTTTGCTGTAAGATTAGAAGACCTGCATTATTGGTTGTGGTGAAGCTTAAAGTTGGTCTTGGCTGGGGTTGAGCTTAAAGCTAATGGATGAGTAGAATTGGAGTGAGGTGAACCCTGGTGTGTGCGTGATGTCATGTGGAGCTTGTTCTTGTATAAGCGCCATGAAGTATAGAAGCTATAGCCATGGCTTGGCTCGATATTATCTTCATAACTAGTATCTATAAAGCACGTTTCTATGAAAGCTTCAAAGTACTAATTCTTAGTTCTCTCTAGATTTGACTCTAATTATTATCAACGAATAAAAGACATCGACGGTATTGACTTGTAACTTTCAATTACCTACTCAAGCATCCCATAGTTTCAGTATCAATCAGTCTTAGTCGACGAATTCAAATGGTTCAAAAGGTCACTATGCACTTAATCATGAGTTCAAAGAGAGACTCAAGTCACTCAAATAGGAAAACTTGCGCATGATCATCTCTAAATTGTCTCCATATCACTGGTGATCTATCCAATACTCTCCCCCTCAACCCGAGGAACACCCGACAAATCAAAGACCCACCCCGTCCAATGTAAAGCATCTCAAACACCAAAATCAAACCAGACAGTCATGTTCACGATATCTTAAAGAACATCCAAACATGGACTCCCCAATCGTGGCCCAACTCTTCCGCCAGCTCTTCCACCATCGACCTCCGGGCTGTAAAAGCATCAGGAACCTTCCCCGCCTCCGCAATGGCCTTCGAACCACCACCGCTATCAGCCAGAACCGCTTCTATGCTGCGGGACGACCTTCGAGTGATCGCGGAATGAAGACTAATGAGAGTCGATGGCAGCAAAGGACGAATCTCTTACCTCAGGATCGGTCGGCGGAGTTTGCCGAGTATCCTTACATAACTGCTGCCGAGCTTAAGGAACGAACTGAACGGCCGCGCAAGGTTAAGATGTTGCTAAGAGACTTTATTGACGGCAAGCTACTCTACCGGTCCACCGTTGTAACGAATACTGACTTTAGCTGTAGACAGTCTTTATAACCCCTCCTACGGCTACTTCTCCAAACAAGCTGTTATCTTTAGCCCAGGCGAGCCCTTTGACTTCAACTCAATGCGCGACGAGATCGAGTTCCAATCCGAGTTAGGCCGTCGATACACCGAATTCGAGGACATACTCGATGATCGCGAGGGCGAGAACCCAACACGCCAGCTGTGGCATACACCCACCGAGCTCTTCCGTCCTTACTACGGCGAAGCCATTGCCCGCTACCTCGTCTCCAACTACCGCCTTACCACATATCCTTACCACGATCTTCTAATCTACGAAATGGGTGCTGGTCGCGGAACGCTGATGTTGAATATTCTTGATTATATCCGCGAAGTCGATCCCCAAGTTTATGCTCGTACGAAATTCAACATCATTGAGATTTCATCTACACTCGCTGCGCTACAGAACAGACACCTTTTGTCAACAGCTGCATCTCGAGGTCACGCAGACAAGGTCGAGATTATCAACCGCTCCATCTTCGACTGGGATCAATACGTTCCTTCACCATGCTTCTTCCTGGCCATGGAAGTCTTCGATAACTTCTCTCACGACGGTATTCGCTACGACATCAACACCGAGCAACCCCTCCAAGGCCACGTTCTGATCGACGGTGATGGTGATTTCTACGAATTCTACGTACACGAGCTAGATCCTCTCGCAGCGCGATACTTCCGAGTTCGTCATGCCGCTACAGGAGGAAACTACCCCAAGCCATACCCCAACAATGCGGTTCTGCGCTACATCTCCAGCAAAATGCCCTTTGCCGCCAATCTTTCCGACCCCGAGTTCATTCCCACTCGACTCATGCAATTCTTCGACGTGCTTGAGAAGTATTTCCCAGGTCATCGTCTCGTGACATCTGATTTTGACTGGCTACCCCAAGCTGTCAAGGGAATGAATGCGCCTGTTGTTCAAACAAGATATCACAGGAGGATGGTTCCCGTCACAACACCTTTGGTAAGTTCTTTACCCATCCTACGACTGACAGGGTCAAAATGCTAACAAGTCCCAGGTTCACCAGGGCTACTTTGATATTCTGTTCCCCACAGATTTCCAAGTCACAGAAGCCATCTACCGTGCCATCACAGGCAAGCTGACCCGTGTCATGTCGCATGGTGATTTCATGCGCAAGTGGGCGTATGTTGAAGACACTGAGACTCGAAGTGGAGAGAACCCCTTGATATCCAACTATCGCAACGCCAGTGTTCTTGTAACCGTGTAAAATTAGTCTTGTACAAAAGCAAAAGGGCAACGTTATATACACGTCCCACATACATCAAATAAATAAAAAGCATAACATATACCCTTCCACAATGGCTTCATGACTGTTAATGTTGGTTCTTTTTTATTGGTATACTCTCTCATGGCACGACAAACAGCTCTGCCTACTAAAAACGCTCTATATCATTCCATTTTGTCTGTCCCAATTCCCAATATTACTCCGTGTGAATGACAAAATATATCATCCCTTAAGATAGAGTGACCTGATATACTTATAAACCCCCATTGAGTAGAGTAAATACACATTTCTTCTTATTTTTTATTTTACAGCTTGAGCTTCTCGTTGAGCCACTTGGTAGCAGTCTCAACACCCTCGTCAAGGTTCTCAGGCTTGGTACCCTGGCCTTGTCGTGTAGGCTCCTTACCACCTGAGCGGCCACCAACGACCTCGGACACAGAAGCAGCCCATTGCTCGGCAGTGACACCCTGGTCCTTGAGGTGCTAGAGAAAGTGTTAGCCAACATATTCACATAACAATATTCAGGTGATAACTTACAGTTCCGACGTAGACACCGTGGGCAACAGCGCCCTCCTCAGGGCTGCCACCAAAGACGTAGACAGTCTTCTCCTTATCCTTACCCTGGTAGTGCTTGACAACCTCCATCAGGGCCTTGGAGGTGGCGCTGACGGGCAGACGGCCAACAAACCATTTAGCATCCTTGTTGGTGTCGAAGTGCTTCTTGACAGTATCGAGAGCAACCTTTGACTCAGCCTTCTGGCGCTTCTTCTGCTCGGCAGTGACAGAGGCGTTGATCTTCTGGTAACGCTGGTTGAAGGAGTCCTTGGTCAAGGCAGAGATGGTCAGCTGGCTGAGCTCCACGCTCACGGCCTTCATCTGAGCCTCCTTCTCGGGACCGAAAGGCAGCTGGTCAAGAGCGTCAATCTTCTTGGAGAACTCATCAGCCTCACGCTGAACCTGGTGAGCAGCCTCGCCAGTGTAGGCGATGATACGACGGATACCCTTTGCGATACCGCTCTCCTCAATGAGGATGAGGTCCTTAATCAGACCGGTCTGTTCGACGTGGGTGCCACCACAGAACTCAACACTGTACTGGCGCCACTCAGGCTTCTTGGGGTCGGCAAGCATCTCATCGATGTCCTTGCCGATAGAGACAACACGAACGGGGTCAGGGTAAGTCTCGCCAAAGACAGCACGGCAGCCCTCAATAGCGCGGGCCTTCTCCAAGTCAACCTCCTTGGAGTAGATCTTGTCGCCACGACGGATGTACTCGTTAGACATCTCCTCGATCTTCTTGAGCTCCTCAATCTTGACACCAGTCTTGTGAGAGAAATCGAAACGGAGCTTCTCGCTGTCCACCAGAGAACCCTTCTGGTTAACCTCATCACCGAGAACCTCTCGCAGAGAGTGGTTCAGGATGTGGGTGCCACTGTGGTTGTTGCGGATGGGCGATCGGCGAAGCTCATCGTACTCGCAGATGACCTTGTCTCCAGAAGACAGGGCACCGTACTCGATGTAACCGTTGTGGAGGATGTAGCCACCATAGTTCTGAACATCAAGAACCTTGAATTCGGCAACATCGTCAATGACAATGCGTCCAGTATCGGCGACCTGACCACCTGACTCGGCGTAGAAGTTGGTCTTGTCAACCAGAAGACCAAGAGCAGTCTTCTCAGGGACATCCTTGGTTGACTTGAGGAAGGTCTTGCCATCGTAGATAAGCTGGACTTGACCAGTGCTGTCGCCCTGGACAAACTTGGCGTCGTCGTTGGTTCGCTCAACCTTGAGTTCCTTCTCAAGCTCGGAGATCTGGTGGACGTTGAGCTTGGCGAAGGTCTGGACGGACTCCTTGACTGCCTTGCTGGCTTCGCGGGCCTTGTCCTGGGCAGCCTTGACTTCCTCGTCGTTAATCTCGAGGTTGCGCTCCTCAGCCATCAGTCGGGTAAGATCGACGGGGAAACCGAAGGTGTCGTAAAGTCGCCAGACAACATCACCCTGGAGCTTCTTGGCACCGTCCTTGATAGCCTCGGCAGCATACTTCTCGAATTGAGCCTCACCACGATCCAGAGTCTTGGCGAAGGCAACCTCCTCCTCATCAAGAATCTCCTTGATATCTTGCTGCTTCTTGACGAGCTCGGGGAATTGCTCGCCCATTTGGTCGACAAGGGCAGGGAGGATCTTGGAGAAGAAAGCACCGATATCGGCGTTGAAGTACTTTCGGGCGTATCGAACACCACGTCGCAACACACGTCGAACGACGTAACCGCGGCCATCGTTGTTGGGAACGGCACCGTCAGCGATGGAGAAAGAAAGGGTTCGAATGTGATCAGCAACTACACGGTAGGCAGTGTCAATGCCATCGACATCATCCTTGCCGTACTTGTCGGCGTAGGGTCGGGCACCAGTGACTTCCTGAATCTTCTTGAAAAGAGGAGTGAAGCAGTCGGTGGCGTAGTTAGAGACTGTGTCCTGGAGGGCAGAAACGAGTCGCTCGTAGCCCATACCGGTGTCGATGTGCTTGGCGGGCAGAGACTTGAGGCTGCCATCCTTTTGACGGTCGTATTGCATGAAAACGTTGTTCCAAACCTCGACAACCATGGGGTCATCCATGTTGACAAGGCTTGAAGCGTTTCGGCCGCCAACCTTGTCGTAGTGAATCTCACTGCAAGGACCGCAAGGACCCTGGTCACCCATCTCCCAGAAGTTATCCTTCATGTTTCCAGGAAGGATGTGGTCCTCGGGAACACCAACGGACAGCCAGAGCTCCTTGGCCTCCAGATCAGGCTCCAGCTTCAACTTCTCATCACCCTCAAAGTATGTGACATACAGACGAGAAGGGTCCAGACCATAGACCTTTGTGAGAAGCTCCCATGAATATGAAACGGCCTCCTTCTTGAAGTAGTCGCCGAAAGACCAGTTACCCAACATCTCGAAGAATGTGTGGTGATAGCTATCCTTGCCGACATCGTCGAGATCGTTATGTTTGCCACCAGCACGGATACACTTTTGACTGTCGACAGCGGCCTTCATGCCGGCCATGGGATCGGTCTTGCCAATGGTGCCGAGGAAGATGGGCTTGAACTGGTTCATGCCCGCATTGGTGAAGAGCAGGGTGGGGTCATTGTGAGGGACGACCGATGAAGAGGGGACTGCAAAGTGAAGTCTTGTTAGCAAGTCGTGAGTCAGACGTAGAAAAAGGCGAAGTTGATCGCAGCTTCTTTGAGAGCCTCAAGAAGAAATTGGGCATAATTCTAACGTCCCTAGACGTCGTAGAACGCAGTGCCCGCACTATCGCATCGCATACCTATTGTGTGACCCCTCTGCTCAAAGTACTCGAGAAAGGTCTTGCGCACGCGCGCAGCGGGCCACTTGAGTTCCGACTCGGCCATGGTCGCGCTGGAATAAGACCGACGTAGAATAAAAAAAGGAAACCTCTTGTTAGTCGCAGTCCTTAGGAAATTCCGCGCGGGAGAAGTAATCGTTGCCGGTCGTAGAGGAGGAATTGTAGTGGTAGTGGGGGTTTCTGATTGAAGATTGTGGAGGAGAAGTTGATGTTGCTGGGGTTTGAATTGGAGATGGGGATTGAGTGGCGTAGGTGCAGCAGCCGCAGCGGTAGGCGGAGAGGAGTAGAAAGTTCTACAAGAATGAGTCAAGACCGGGACGGATACATAAGGCCCACGCTCGCCCGCGCCCGTACTCGATCTGCTAAAGCAGCTGGATTTCAAGCTCCGGGGCAGACAGCGCCGATTCCAACACCCGTAACCGCTATCGCAACCACTGAAGCTCCGATTCCAACCCCTAACAGCAGTCGAGCTGATACTCCTGCGATTGATAGACGCCCACATCGAAGGCAACGCAACACAACACAGCAGAACGTCTTGAACCTTTCTGTACCTACCAATCTCTAAGAAAAAAGGAACACGTTACGCAGAGTCAATTCTGACAAAGTTCATCCTGACCACGCGTGACTGTGTCGCCTGGATCCTTTTCGAGCCGTTGATTCGACGTTTGACAGGCGTTGAAGGGTTAAAAGTTCGCCTTTCTAGACCACTGCAGAATTGACCACTACACTGGGTCGCATCATGTTACAGACCCCCTCATCCTCCGCACCGGCTACTGCGATGGTTGCCGAAGGCATCGATAGATCGCAACGATCACGGCGGAAGAGAAAGGCGGACACTCAGGATAATGAACGACTTTCTAAGCGCCTGAGTTTGCTCAATCTTGGTATGTATTTCCATCAACATAAATATCCTATTTGCTTGATTTGTCGGAATCCAAGCTAACAAGGCACTTACAGAGAAGGGCGGGAACAAGCTCTATGTCCCTGTTGAAGAGCCGACAGCTTCAATACCGGCCGTTCCTACATCTTCCTCGAATGCTCCTAATGTACCCGCGAATCTTCCAACTCCTGATGAGACTATGCAATTAGACGATTCAAAACACAAAGTATACATCTACAACATCGACGACGAACTCTCCTCCGATAGCGAAAGCGATGATCCCGGTAAACTCGTCTTCCTCCCCGACATTGAAAAGCACCTGCGCGCAACCCGAATCCCTCCATCTGTGCTGGCCAATAGTGAAGGTGAATTGGCAGGCATGCAGGTTGTTCTTTACAGCGATCCGAAGTCTTTGACGATTCCTGAGGAAAAAGATAGTGTGCGCAAGGCTATCATCGAATCGAGACAACGCGCAAGAGAGCAGCAACGCTTAGAAAGAGAGGGGAAGCCAGATGTTCCGACAATAGAGAATAGCACCGTGAGTAATGACATGGCATCAGGCGCAGATGATCCAGACGCAATGGATCTAGATTAGAAGGACAGTAAACGGATGTAACAGAAACAACGACATATACCCACGGCGACTGGAGTTTGGTCATCGTCGAATTACCACGGAGATATTGGCACTCATTGTAATAATTGCCAGATGCAATAATTTGTATTTCTATGCTAAAATAACCATCCTTGATAGAGTTTCAATTTGATACTTTCCCACCAGCCGCGCAACGATGCTATTGACGTGTGTTTGAATTTAATAATTGATCCCATCATGCATATACCCTTCTAGCTATCTAAGCCTTCCCAGCACCAGTCGCGTTGTTCATCGCGGAGGCGGAGGCCCAGCAGGAGGAGCAAAATAGTCCGCAGGTCCACCATCGCCTCTCTGCTGTTGCCCTTGCGACGGATCGATCTTGGCGCCGTTCGGAGGTTCTTCGTACACGGGCGGTCGTGAGGGATCGTAGACTGGCGGAGGAGGCATGTTCTGCATAGGATATCCGCCTTGTTGGGGACCATAGTAACCGTTTGGTGGAGCGTAGTAGTATGTGTTCGGCGGTGGGTAGGCGTATCGGGGATCAACTTGGGCCATCATGTTCCTACTAACGAAGCACTAGCAAGGTTGTCAGTGTTGGTCATTCAGTGAAGGTGTATCACATGTTTGACTTACTCGATGATATGCTAACGGTCGCAAACCCTTTTGGATCCTCTTCTTCGCATGCCAGTATCCGCCAACGATCCAGAGTGTAAAGGCCAGGACTATCACAGCGAGGATGGTCCATTTGACAATGTATCCTTCCTGTGGGTTGATTAGTCGTAAGGTCTCCATGAAGCACGCGATCAGTACTTGCCCTACTATACCACCAATAGACATCATCGTCGTCGCGGTTAGAAGTATCCCATGTTTCACTATCCTCATTCTCTTGTCTACGCGCCAGCGCATGCCTCACAAAAGTTGCCATATTGGCGATGAGGGTGTCGTATGTCAAGAACCAGGTGTATGTTGTTGTAGAAATGGATGGATCGAGAACGAAGTGCAGATGAATTTCAGTTGCCGGTCCAGTGGAGTTGCCAAGGCGCCCCAGGATACGGTTACTCGTAAACAACCTGGAAGTTCCAATGGCAGGGATGAAAGGGCATAAGGCAAGGTATCAAACGTCAGCTTGATCAACAAGAAGGAATGGCCCCCAGGAAAAAAGAGAGAGTATGTGGAGGTCAGAAAATAAAGGAAGGGCTAAAGGAGGGAGGGATTACGGATAGTATCTGTAGGAATTATCTAGGATAAATGCAGAATTCCAGCGGGAAAAGGGTCTTTGTTTTGGATCGAAAGAAATGCAACATATAAATAGACTTTCCTCCCTCTTCAGTTTCCCCTTCGCGAAGGTGCATGAAAGTGCACAAAGACAGGAGAGGGGGCCAGGGGGTATCAGAAAAGGTGACTTTCAAGTTTCGGGGTACGAAAAAGAAACAAGCCCAAGAGCCGAGCTCAGGCTGCACAGACTGATCTACTATTTTTGTTTCCTATAATTTCAGTAGCCAAGTTTTCTGATGCCCCGAGTCTTTTGCCGCGACGATCTTTGCGACAGGTTACGTTACTCTCGTTTCACAGGCCAGGGGTGGCAGGGTAGTTGGTACGTCCAGCGGTTACGAGCCTAAGACAAACCACTGAAGCCGACATGTATGCCACCCTCTCTGTCCTTGTAAGAGGTCATCGTTACTTGGTTGGGAGAAGTGCCTGCGAAGAGGCGGCGCCTCAGCTTACTAGTTATTTCGCATATCCGAATGCCATTTCCCAATGATCCTGCATGATGGGAAAGGAGAACCTAGGATAAGCATAATATTGGGTTCCAACCATACTCATACTATGGCTATCTAAGGCTATCTGAGACTAGCTGAGGATTTGATTTAGATCTACATAGCATATGTTCGGAACTTAGGTTAGAGAGAAGTTATAGCCTTGTGTCTTGTTGAACCTTATTCTCATTGGAGTTTGTTGATCTAAGAGTTACCGTTGAACTTCTGTTCTTCGATTGGCATATACGTAGTAGATATTGAATTCATTCTGCGAAGAGTGTCAATGTCTCAATTTATATCCTACCGCTTATACAGTATCCATCCAATTATGGCAACTAGCTGAGCTAGGCCCCACCCCTCAACGAGCTCAAGCCAAACAGCTACTATAGCAACCTACTACTTCACCTCCAGTCTCCATATTCTTTCTTCCTTCAATTCAATTCTCTTTTCTGCCAAACAATGACTACCGAAACTCTCGTCCCCGATAACTCAGCCATCTCTTCTCCTCCCGCCAAACGAGCCAAGACCGCCGCCACAATGGAAGCCCCCCCAGCCCTCCAGATCAAGAAGCTCTCCGAGAAGGGCCGTCTTCCTACTCGTGGTAGCGAGTTTGCTGCTGGATACGATATCTACGCTGCCAAGGACACAACTATTCCTGCCCGTGGAAAGGCGCTTGTCGATACTGATATTAGCATGGCTGTCCCTGCTGGAACTTGTACGTTTTACATCTATAATTGCTTGAAAACGAGAATGGCGGTCTAACAATGTGTTTTCTAGATGGTCGTATCGCTCCCCGATCAGGTCTCGCTTCCAAGCACTTCATCGACACTGGCGCTGGTGTTATCGATGCCGATTACCGTGGCCAGGTCAAGGTTCTTCTCTTCAACCACAACGAGTCCGACTTTGAGATCAAGGAGGGTGACCGCATTGCTCAATTGATCCTTGAGCGCATCTACACACCCGATGTTGTTGAGGTCCAGGAGCTCGAGGAGAGTGTTCGAGGTGCTGGTGGTTTCGGAAGCACTGGTTAGATAGGGAGTAGAGAATGCCAACTCTTCTCCATGGTCATGATTTAATGATTGGGGGGTTACCAAGGTATATGCTACATGATAGCACAGATTAACACACTTGGTCGGTAAAGATAAAATACCAGGTTAAGCTACTTAACCACCAATAGATAGACAAAGTCATAGAAGGAATTATAAAGATTTTCCGGCACATTCACCTCCGTGTTAAGGGATATGGACGCTTCGCATTAACCTGAGACTCCAAACAACGAACCGGGACATACGTATAATGCATATGTTGAAGCTGTAGTTATTCTTCTATAATCAATCCAATGACGCCTTCGCTCCAATGCTATCAATGAGAGAAACAAATACCCGCTAGTTTCGATATCTACAAAACTACTCCCCCTGCAGCTCCCCATCCGAAGTCGGCACCTGGTGCTTCCGCTCGAGGGTTGGGAGGAAGCCCCTGCTCTCTTCTTCGAGCGTCCTCTGCTTGTTGATGGGCTTGTTGAAGCCGCTGTCGCCACCACAGAAGGAACACAAGCGAAAAGGTAATACCGATGATCAGAATGCTTTCCACGACACCATCATCGTCACTGTTCTGACCATCGCCGAGAGCACCGTCGTATAAATCGCCCCCATTGTAGTATTCCTCGTCGTCAAAGACCTGACCCTCGGTTTGCAAGAAGTTCGCGATCCATTCCGAGAATGACCTGTCTTTCTTTGGCTCTGGAGATATTGTCAGTACATGAATTAAATGCATGAAAGTTAAAAGACTTACTGGGCTCGTCCTGAATGGAGTGGATAGGCCCGTGTGTCAGTGTGTTCCAGGCGCTTCTAGCGCGAAGCTTCAGGAGGCTTAGAGTCACTGGTAAGTATGCTTCCTCGTTCACCTCCAAGGCATGGTCATAGTATCTCTTAGCCAGGTGGAAATCCTGAACCAAACCAATGCCATTTTCATGCATCCATGCAAGGTTAAACAGCGCCTGTGCGCTCTGTGAGTAGTCGGATGCCCCGGTGTAGCACTGAACAGCCTTTGATATATCCTCTTCAGCACCGATACCATGGTAGTAATAGTCGCCCATCTTGACCAAGGCATCAACGTTTGATTGTCTCGATGATCGCGTCCAGTAAATAAGAGCCAGAGTTGGGTTCTGGAGGAGCTTGCTCTTCTCTCGAGGCTTGCCAAGCAGCGCCGACACCGAGATTTTGTTTCGGACGGTGTCCAGCATGTATGCTACATTGGTTTGCGCCTTTTCGTAGCCTTGCTCGGCGGCCAGAAGGTACTCAAGGAATGCAAGTTCGTAATCACCGGCCTCGTATGCAGCATTCGCATCAGCCCATGAGGATACCAGGGGCTCTGCTTTCTCGGCAACACTCTTGTAATAGGTCAGTGAAGCACCACAGACCTTCTCTCTTCCGACACCGTGGTGGATCATCTCTGCGACGTAGTAATGTGCCTCGATATTGCCGTGTCTCCCAGCAAGTTCGAAATAGTTGTTGGCAATCCTGACGTCTTCCTGGCCACCCTGGTCAAGATAGAGCTGACCCATCTGTACCAGAGCCGGGGCATAATCTTGGTCTGCAGAAGACTTGAAGAGATCCATTGCTCTCTTCACATTCTCTTTCATTCCATAGCCGTGCAGCATCATCAGACCAAGGCCATGTTGGGACTGAGCATCTTGATACATGACACCGCGCTCAAACCACAGTTTTGCTTTTTCGAAGTTCTGGTGCACACCGTCTCCCCTGAGATGCATACGGCCAAGATATCCAGCTGCCTTGGCTGCGATCTTTTCGACGCCTTGTTTTTGGCTCTCACGATTACGTCCATCCTTGCTCCAGTATCGAGATGCTACCAGGATAAAATATTTTCGGGCAAGTTCAACGTCCCGCTCCAGGCCGCGTTGACCATCGTAATATATGCGGCCCAGATTGTAGGAAGCTTTGGAGTCTCCCTTCTGAGACATCAAGTCCAGATATTCGATCACATCGTCTATGGCGGCATTTGCATCGGAGCCAGGACTAGGCTTGAAAGCGTTCATACCAGAGCTGGATGCACTTGCACCTTCTCCATAAATGCCTCCGTGGTTATCGGAAATTCGCCATGACTGGTGAACCCAGGATCGACCACCAGGAGGTCCCGCCCGGTACCAAGTAATAGCTTTATCTGCAACGCTCTTGTAGTATTTCACTGCTGTCTCACAGTTCTTAGTCGTTCCAATGCCAGCATGATGTCTGAAAGCCGTTGCCATTTGAGCCCGAGCATCGCCGCGAACAGCAGCAAATGTGTAGTAAAGTAGGGCCTTGGCTTGATCGCGCTCTACAACATTGCCGACTCCTGTTGAATAGTATATTCCGAGCATGTACTGAGCTGTCGTATTTCCGTATACACTGGCAAGTTGATGGTAGTTGTTGAAGGCCACTTCGAGGTTTCTCGGATGACTGTAGTTGCCGAAGAAATTGATCTCGGCAAGAAGGTAGAGGGCGTCGGAGTTGTTTTGTCGTGCTGCCTGCTCGAGAAGCTCAACCGCGTTTGACACGGCGCCATCAACAGGTGTCTCATGCGATTGCGATGGGGCGGTTACGGGGCTAGATGGGATAGCCTTCAACATGTAACGCAGAACGGTTCCTACAAGACCTGAAGGCTTTCGCTTTCGACGATGTAAAGGTTGGGGAGCTTTAGCAAGCTCTATTCTTGCAGCATCGACCAACTCCGCTCCTATCGATTGTCAGTGTCTTTGCGCTTCTGTCGATGGTGGTGAGATTAATCATACCGTGCTGCGGGTCAATAGGATGGCCTTGGTCAACTGCCACATCAGTCTTTGGGGAAGCAACATGTTGATTTTGTCCATTTCCTTGCAAGTTTTGGTCATTGTATGTTTCCTGATAATGTTTAACGTTGGTACTGAGTCCTGAGGTCGCCTGCCAGAGCACTAATAGAGAGGTCAGTAAGCTGAGTTACCAGCTGTCGCGTGTGCCAGCGAGAAGCGAGATGGTGGACTAACGGAGGACCCAAACGAATGATTGTCGCATCTTTGGCAGCTGCTATGTGCCTAATAAACCAATTTTGATGTAGAGCATGGCTATACTACAGAGTAGTATGTAGATGCGAATCAACAGTGTTAAAGAGTTACCAGCTGTCCAGTTGAGTTGGAAGGTCGAATGAGGTAATGCGAGCTGGGTCCCGCAGCTAACCTAAAAGGGGAAGGCGCGAATAGAGCTGCATGGCTGAGTCAGCATTCTCCAGCCAGGAACCGAAACCAACCCAACACTTGCATGTGCCATGATGAGACATCAGTGAACATATTGACTGATTCGCCTCAATTTTGGCCGGTATTAGGTATATCACTTGAGTATAGCGGCAGTACACGCACAGTCATGAACTGAAACTAAGTTGAAGTTCACACGGAATCATGAAATGCCATCCCAAACGCAAATGGGTATTCTATGATAGACCTCCTTGAGCATTTATATTGTTAAAGGCCATAGTAGTAAGGGCATAAGAACCAACTTTGTCATGCGTTGGAGTTATTCTTATGACACTGATTGAGCGTCGTTGACACCATACGTATAATTGCATAGCCATTGGTTGAACTCCATCCTAGCTAGTATCCCCGAGTTACTGAGGTAGAATTCGGTTGTTAACATCACAAGGCATGGACTTTGAAAGACTAATACCACGAAGCACTTGTTAAGAACTTCAGTTATGTTATTAACAACCTACATGCCTGCGAAACTGCCGGTTCATTTTACAATATATAAAAAAAACCGCCTATTGTGGGTTCAAATCTCGACTTATATTAGATATATCTTCGACTGCCGAGAACAAATTCTGTGTATTCCTGAAGAAGACTCTTGGCGCTACGACTGGAATTCTCAGTGGTGTTGCTGGCGCGGTTTTAGTTTTGCTGAGATTCTTTGCGAAATAGGTAAAGGTAGTGAGTGAAACCTCAAGTTTCACTGCGAGAAGAGTAGGATTCTTGTATATGTGAAAGATCAAATACCGAGGGCAATATAATATTATGGTGGTTGGGTTACATTCAACAGTCCCTACAATGAGTTACATATGCTTTGCATTGTCCCCATTATGGATGAATCTGTACAGCAAGGTATGGATGGATAGTAGTATATCTGAGACGGCGTGCCTCGTTTTCCATGATGTTCACGAAGATCCAACGCAATACCGAATTAGTTCTATTCACCCGTCGCCTAACTGTCAGCACAAGCCAGCAGGCAGTCAATGGCAGAGCCTCACATTCGTAAATCTTCACTCTAAACAGCACATCAATATATGTCCTACAAGTTCGCCTTGCTATCTTGCGTCATCCATGTTGAACAGAATCGCATTGCCAACTCATCACGGCGATCTGAAAATCTTTTTAGCAGATTTCAGTTATAAGACGACCACTCACAAAAGCTCTGCAAGGACAGGGACTTTGCTGCGAGAGGGTGGGATGAAGATGCGCTGTCCATGCCAACTCACATCCACGACGCCCAAGCTACCGGTACAGCATGCAGCGATTGGATATCAATTGCAGAAAGCCAACACGGATGAGCGGCTATATTTGGACACTTCAGGGCTGGAAACAGTTTCATGTTCGTCATTTGGGATCTGGCGTTAGGTAGTCTAAACGGAACGGGTGTTCCTGGCGAGGCATGGAGCATCCCAGATGAATACGATCAGCTCATCCACGAGCTGGAGTACAAAAGACTGAAAAGAGTAACTCGACCAGCGGAAAGCGGGGACTGAAAGAGTGAAAGGACAGAAATCGCCGCCCGTGACGTGGAACATGGTGTTGGTAGGCTAAAGACTGCTTAATATTAACGGTGATATTGACAAGGAATGTTGCAGACGGCTGTGGCTTTAACGTTTTTGCTTTTGACAGGCCCTGAGGCTTTAATTCCTTTAGGCACTGAAATCGCGAAACATTGGCGTCGAGCGGCTGGTAATGACTTTGTATTGAAGCGGAATTAAATAAGTAATCGCTGGCTGTGGTCATCTTGGAAGCTTGAAATCATGGTAAGCTAAAACGCCCATTATAATTTGGCGTCCAACCATGGCGCCAAGATGAACACGCTTGTAGGGGCTTTGGCGGTAATTACCCCAGTCCATCATCCCGAGTTTGGGACCTGGTTGATGAAGCTTAGTTGACCTCCACTGTAAGCGAAGGCTTTTATTTTATATCTATCATTTCCATGCTCATTATCGTGGTTTACGAGATCGACAACTATCTGCAATGTTCATCACAGACTTCTGCAAGCCATTTATCACCTGTAGGAAACAAATTGGGAGCTACATGACTTGTCGGTACCTGTGAGGCCATCCAATAATTAATTACACACGGCCAGCCCGCTCGCTCGATGTAATTAAAAACCAGAACTTTAAGGAACGTTAAGCTCCACTCGTCTAATGAAGCCTTGACCCTGTGCAACGGCTCAATCCCGTCTGCTAGTGCCAGCTGATCCAATGATTATCACTGGTGTGTTTCTTTCTGTGACTCTCATCATTTCTTGTCGAGGGACCCTTTGAGAGGGCCTGCACCTGCTTGGCTGGCTGTGACTGGCGTAGACTAGAGAGTTGTGCATCATGATTCTCAGCCTCATGCATGGCAGTCAGTCAAGTTACAGCGCACAGCTGCTGTATTACCTTGACGGATACACTTGGTGTCCTGTCCCTGAGTCTCTCTTGTCGTACAGCATCACCGTTGTGACAATAGGTCTTGCAGTCGAAGACTTGACTCAGCTCACGAGCCGAATGAAGAAGATCTACTGAACGGATCTGTAGATGTCTCATATCTATGGTTACTTTTGTCTATCTTATCTTATGCACCCATCAAACGAAGTAACAGCCCCTCTCCTAAATCATCTCTTTTTAGATACTAGGCCCATGTCATTTTCATGCTCTGGGCAATGTTATTATCACTTCGCCCCAACCCGGCCAGTCCAGCCCTGTCTGGTGTAAAGAAGCCCAGCCCAATTCCCATCCCAATCTTAGGTATTAGTGCTTTTCTGCTTTTTCCTCTCTCTATTTCCTCTAATACGTACCGCTCGCTACCAACACTGGATGAATGATGAACCTGGTCGCGCATCCCCGTCGCCCCTGAAAGCGCGGTCCCCCATTCCCACTGTCACCCTCTCGTTGCTTGTCTTCCTCTCATATGGAGACTCACTTTCCCACTCGATCTGTCTTTCTCCTCTTTCTATGATTCTACCTTTTCTTTCTACCTTTCTATTTTCATCTCTTCTCTTTAACCCCCCGGTTTAGAGCCCCTCCTTTACAGTACTTCTTGCCTCCTCTCGTTTCGATACCCGGTAAGTTTAGAAATACATACTTTTTCCAGAAGACCCAATATCTGCAGAGGGGAAAAAAGGGTCCCCTGGACAAGGTCCTATACGACAGTCCAGTATTAACTGCGACTGCAACTGCACCAATCTTGTCCAGTCGCCCAAACCCACCCAACTTTTGGCCTTTGGCTCATCTGCCGCAGGTGCGCATCAAAACTGCCCGATGCCCACCTTCCCTGACTTACACGTCTCGCATTGTCTTGCGTGCAGCATCTTCAACAAACCACGTCGTCATCATTCTTATGCTGATAACTTTCTCAAACAGAACCTGTAGATCGAGTTTTTCCCTCTTTCAATCTCCGCTAGCTACCAACAAAAGGAAAACTTGCCGTTTGCAGACCCAGCTGGGAAATTATCAGAATACCACCTAGTCGCCTTTAAGCCAATTCTCTCCAAGATTACTACCCCCCTATTCAAAGATATTTCGAATCGACCCGACGTCACCTTTTCTACTCGCCGTGCATGAGATCTCGCTACGATTCTTTCTAATTCCCGATTTCGAATAATATTTTTTTTAGCCATCGCCCACTATGGCAGGCCTATTTTCTCGCCTCAAGGGCAAGGATGGCAAGTCCAAGAAGAAAGGCGCAAACGACTCCGAAAATGAGCAACCAACAAAACCACAATGGACAGATGCTTGGGCACGAACAACCGTCGAACCTGAGGAAGTTCACGAACTGATCCGGTGTTGTACGGAGGAGCTCAAAGCACGAGGTACGCCACCTGTGACATAAAATCTCCTGCAAGGCATATTGTGCACAGCATGCTGATTATCATGTCCTACTCTAGGTCTTGACCACCCATTCCTCCTATTGCCATATCGTCCAACCTCCGATCCCAGTGCTGTGCGCTCATTCATTCGCCATTTCTTCGAGTCCCATGCCACTCTACGAGGCGAACAATTGACACAGGAGCTGCGCATGACAGAGCCTATGGTAAGTAATTTGCAGAGAAGGGCCCTCATGATAACTGACTTTAGAATAGGTGGTTTCTGGTGTAGCAAAATGGTGTTGGAGTCGCCTTCAGGGCGGTATTGTTGGCTGGGATGCATACGAGCTATTCAAAGTGGGAGAATTTGGTAGGTGTCTTGTATTTGCAATCGCAAGCTGCATATGTGCTAATTTGCTCCAGACTCAAACATGGCCCGAGATTCTTTCAAGACCTTCATTCCCATCAGTGTCGAGAACGGTGCCCGCCAACGCATCATCTTCGACTTCTTCGATCTCCTAGCAGCCGTCGCAGCACACGGAAAGTCAAACGGTCTCGGTGGACGAAAGCTTTCGCGAATGGCAGCATGGTGGACATTTGAGCAAAAAGATACCAACAAGGGGTTCGAGGGGGGATACAACCACTGGCTTCGGTAAGCTGCCCCCAAAGTTGCTGCCTCCATTTGTCATTGCTAACCAGAAATCAGTGCTGCCGATGCGACAAGCCACATGTTCTTCGCTTTCCTCCGATCTCTCTCGCCCGAACAAAACGTCACTGGCATTACAATGCTGCCCAGATCCCTTCAGAAGCTCCTTCAAGAAACCGAGTATCCTCCTCAGCGACCCGAACTTATGATGACCAAGACGTACAAGGTTGTCATGATCGTGGACACAGTATCGCCAACCCCTTTTGCACTGCTACGAAGAGCCAATCACTTCCAATATCGCGATGAGGACCGCGCGCTCCAGGAGTTCTCCGAGTTTGAGGACCCCGTGCAGGCTTTGACTGATGAGTGTCGTCGTGTTCTTAAGGCCATCTCTGGCGCCAATCAGTCACAGGCCTCAAGCTCTAAGCATTCTACGAGCTTGCGCGATGCATCCTGGTCGAGATTTGAAGATATTGGCTTTTCTACTACCCTGGATGAGGAAGAGGATGACGATGACAGCGCCTTGGCCTACAAGCGACAGCCACCGGCACTGAGAAGAACGCCCGCCTCCGGCAATGGATTGGATCGACCGACAACTCCCTCATGGGCTGATTTTCTCTCTGCAGGTTTTGTAGATGAGAACCAAGGCGCGCGGCAAAATTTGCTTTTGCCTCCTGACAAAGTTCTACCTCCCCTGGAAACACAAAGACAGCACAGTTCCCAATCTCACCGACCCCGACTTGAGCACGATCAGTCCCTCGAGCCAGGTGAGCTCGCAAGCATCACAACACTCGCACTCGACGACTCATTCTGGTGGGTTTGGATGGCCAGTCTTGCTCCTGAAGAGACTGCAGAGCGTAAATCTGCCTTTGGACGATGCGCTGTTATCGAGACCAAGATTACTAGTGGTCGCTGGCTGGTAATGGAGGAAATGGTGGCCGGTGCAGCACCGGAGCCCCAAGAGGGTGCTTACATTGCAGAGAAGAAGGGATTCTTCAGCTGGACGAAGCGTGGAAAAGGCCTTGGTCGCCGAAAGTCGACAGCCAACAAATCAGTTGACAACATAGGCCAAGGCACCAGCAAGACCAGCATTGGTCCTGATACTCATGCCCGAATCCAAGCCAAGGCCGCCCAGCTTCGTGCACAAGAGCAACAGGAGAAGAGACTGGCCTCGCAGCCCTTGTACCAACGTCGTGGTCGAACAGATGCTGAGCTTATGGCGGAAAAGACTAACAGTGTTCTAACCCTTCAGCCCACCATCATCGGCGAGGCTTCGTCAGCATTGAAATGGGTATCCAAGTATGACAAGGGAACAATTAAGGATTTTTACCTTGCCAACAACAATGCTGGTCGTGGAAACATGGTATCGCCCATTCCCTCTGAGAGTATGATCGATGCGGCTTCCCACAATGGCGTACAGGCTCAGGAGCAACCTCCACAGGTGCCCGTTAAGGACGTGGTATCACCTATTACCTCCCCCACGTTCTCCTCCCATGCTCCTAGTGAGGTGCTCCGCAAACCAGTTCCTCAGCCGGAGCAACCCATTGCTGCTGCGCCCGAACAAGCTGCGCCGGAGCCTGCCCAGGCGCCACCTCCCGTTCCTGTTCAAGAGACTGCTCCCGAACCTACTCATGAGCAGGCGCCTGAGCCACAAAGGCCTATCAGCCCTATGAGCCCTATGCCACCTCCCAAGGACGATGAACCTGCCCAAGATGTTTCTCGTGAAGGCATGGTCTCGCCCACCCCATCAAGTCCTGAGAACAAGAAGAAGAAGAAACTTCAGAAGGCAGAAAAGGAAAACCGTGGTTTCCGTAAGCTCTTCCGTAAGAACAGAAGCTCCAAGGTGCCAGACGATGCTGCTGCGAATGTTCATGCCTTCCTTCGCCAGAATCAAGCAACTCCAGAGCCACCTCAACAGACTCCTACTCCGGCAGACACACCTGAGCCGATGGCTCCCGCTCAGAAGGTTCAACCTGAGGAGACCCCTGAGGCTCCTACGCCTGCCGCTGAGTTTGTAACACCTATGGAGGAGCCTGTTGAGCGTGTTGATACGCCTCAGAAGAACCCTGAGATTGTTGAGCCCACCATGGACCAGTCACAGATTCCCATGGGTGCTAAGGACTCTCCTGCTCAGAACTCTGTCCCTCGGTTCAACCAAGGTCCCCTCGAGGAACAACCAGCCTTTGCTCCTGATTCAGATGACGAGGACGACGCCACACCTCCCCCTATTCCACGATCCCCTCGCCACTCTCCTAAAATCGGAGGTCCATCTCAGTCTGAGGAGAAGTTGAGTCATAGCGCAGGCCCAGGTGTTCAAGACCGATGGGCCCAGATTCGAAAGAACGCTGCCGAAAGAGCTGCTACACGTCCTGATGAGCAGTTGAGGCCAACCTACAGTCACAGCAACAGGACTGGAGACAATGACGATGATACAAGTGGGGAAGAGAGTAAGTCCATGCGAAACCCCTTGAAGATAACTAGAAACACTAACACATATCCAGCCATTGAATCTCGTGTCGCCCGAATCAAGGCTCGTGTCGCCGAGTTGACGAACAACATGGAGGGCACAAATGGACCCCAGCCCCAGAACACTCGTTACTAAAAAGCTTGTGGTCAACTCAAGCCTTGACTTACTGACACGAACGACGTCTTACCCCTTATATGACCTCGCGACGACGTGACACATCTACGAGACACATTTTGCAAGCCCTGCGCACGCCTAATACCAGCAGCCAACGCTGATTTGTTTCTTCATTTCCTCGGGTGTTATTTGATATCCCATGTTTTTATTTTCTTTGCTTGATATATGATACCACTAGAGGATGCAACCAGAGGAAGGGCAGTGCGGATCTTGATAGTTATAGGGGAAGAATGGAAGGCTGAGAAGGCTGGATGGGCCTTCCAAGTGCTATAAAATCCTGTAATTAAGCATGTGTTTATTCGATCGAAGTATTCTCTCATAAGCTCTGTTGTCCGATGTTTCTTCTACTTCTATGTCTGATTTGGGCTATCGTTCTTCTACGATCGATGTAATCATAATCTTTCTGTCCCTGAAACACATTGAGTAGACTTGGTTGCTTGTGGCGTGCATGTCTACATCGAATCCTGTCACGGAAAGAATCTGGGGCTGTACCATTATTTTAATATCATACTCATTTTTTATTTTGTTTTCGCTCGCCGAGACTCATTATACCATGATCCATATACATAGATTCCCGAGGATCCTTCATTGTACCCTGACTAGAAAGTCTTATCCATATATCCCTTCATACCTTACACCAGACCCTTATCCTACCCTCAGTGTTTGAACGCCATCATAATACGTACACGCCAGTATCGAAAACCTTAAACAAGCCAATTATAACGACAGCCTTACTTTTTCTTTTCGTTCTCCTCCTCCTCGGCTAATCTGAGGGCCTCTTCCAGAGCTTCCTCATCCTCGCCGTAGTCAGCGTCGTTCTCCTTGTTCTCTTCGACCTTCTTGGCAGCCTCGGGCTTGGCCTTCTCAATGGCATCAGCCTTCTTCTCGGCTACCTTGGCCTCTTTCTCGTCAGACTCCTTGACGGGAGCCTTGGTGGATGCACCGGGTCCTAGAGCCCAGTCGATCTCGCCATCGGGTCCGTATCGCTGTACTAGCCAGTCATTGGCCTTCTTGAAATGATTGCAATCGAAGAAACCGCGGGAAGCACTGAGGGGGCTGGGGTGGACGCTCTGTAGGACGAGATGCTTAACGCGATCGATCTTCTGCACGCGCTTGCCAGCTGGTGTTCCCCAGGCCATGAAGACAACACCCCTTGTCCTCTTCTGAGCAACAATGTCGATGACCTTTTGCGTAAGCCTTTCCCAACCTCTATTAGAGTGGGAATTGGCCTCGTGAGCTCGGACTGTGAGGCAAGTGTTCAACATGAGGACGCCGCGGTCTGCCCAAGGAGTGAGAAGACCTCCACGGTTTGGTGGTGGCTCAAACGTGGGGTAATCCTTCTTGAGAGCAATGTACATGTTCTTGAGAGAAGGCGGCGCAGGAGTCGGAGGGCGAACGGAGAAGGCCAGTCCGTGGGCTTGGTTGTCGTTGTGGTAGGGATCTTGGCCGACGATGACGACTTTGACATTGTTAAAGGGGGTATGACGGGACCTGAGAAGCACGAATTAGACATACTGCAAGTTCAATGGCATATGAATTGAAAGCTTACCATGAGTAGATATCCTCCCTCGGAGGAAAGATCTTTCGACTAGAGTTCATCTCGCGATCCAAGAATCGCTTCAAGTCAAGAAACTCCTTGGACACAAGCTCATCCTTCAAGTGTCCCAGCCAACTGTCATCAAGTGTATCGATCTCGAGTTGCAAAAGCTCCTTCTGCTCAGGCTTCAGAGAAGCCACCCACTTGGCCTTGTCAAACTTGACGACCGGCGCAGGCGTACAAGCAGTACCAACAGCAGGCTTGGGAGCTGCACCAAAGAACGAAGCAATGTTACCGTCTGCTTTGGGTTTCTTGGAGTCATTGCCCGCTGCGGCACCGGCCTTGCGTTTGAGCGCTGACATGGCGAAGAACCGTGTGTGGAGACGAAGGGAAGAGTGCACGCTGAGCCCTCGATACGAGGGAGGGACTCTTGCGACGAGAGCTCGTGCAGGAAGAATTCTGGGCTGAAGCGAAAGTGTTTGAGGGATCAATTGATATTGTGAGTATCAAGATAGATCGTAAGGACTCAATGCAATAGTATAATGAACAGAAGGGAGAGATACGTGAGAATTTTGGAGTAGTAAAGTGGTGATGCAAGACCAAGGGGTTAGTGAAGGTTAGTTTAAAAGCACGAGCGACGCGTTAAGTAGAACGCGGTAGCCCCAGCGCTAAGCTAGTTTTCTCAGATCGAGCGGGCGTCCTGGACCTGAATGTGATGGAGAGTGATACATAGTGAGATGGGTGGTTGGGGCCTGGGGCTAGCAGGGCTAGCAGGGATAGCTTAAGCACTAGCGAGCCACGGCGTCATTCTGTCAGGCAGACGAGCAAGCATGGAGTTTGTACAACTTCACGGTAGAAAGATTGAATACTTGAAGTTCGAGTAGTTTATGCAATCAATTGTATTGTCATGGCCTCTGTTTCGAGGGTGACAGTTCAAATACTATTATGTTGTCTCGTATGTATATCGGAATTTCAGCTTCATATCGAGCAAGATATTAGCTGAAGAGTGGATATAATTCAAGTAAATGGTTTCTGTCGATCGTGAACACGATACGAGTATTCAGACATGGGGTGTAAGCAATGGTCGCTGGTATTGATCTATCATGTTTGTCTACAACAAGCCATTGTATAGTCAAACAGCAGCGTGAAGAAGGGTCCTACAACTTATCGAGATCTGCATATGGATGTATGAATCTCAATATCTGTTCTGTAAAGCCCTTGCCATCCCGTCTACATTTCTATACCCATACAGGTCCTTCATAAACCGAAACAGACTGCCGATAGCCGCTTATTTAGTACTGTGGTCACTATCATAGCTCACCATGGCAATGTGAGTATACTCCTCGTCGTCGGTAACATTTGACTCGGGTGTAAAAGGTCGTTGCTGGTGTGTATCATGAGAAGACTCGATACGACGCCTGGTGAGAGTAGGGTTTGACTCCTGACCAGCTCCAACGGGTCGGCGAGGAATGACAGGCTTCTCTTCTTGCTGGGGTTCGGTAGGACGTCGAGGCAACGGTGGTGTAACCTCATCGCTGCCTGCTCCTGACTGGGCCTCGCTAGCTACAGGCCTTCGAGGAAGTTGTGGCGCTTCCTCCTTGTCCTGGCCAACAGGTCGTCTGGGGAGAGGTGGGTTTTCAGATACAGGAGCCTTCTCCTGCTTTTCTTGACCCGGGGGTTGAGAAGGCGATACAAGAGCGGGAGGGGAAATATTAAGTCCATGGAGATCCTTCTCGATCTGCTCTTGGCTGGGTGACTGGGGCTTGTCCTGTCCCTCCATTGAGGTACCTTCAAAGTCAATCAATTCGCCCTCAGCATGGCGGTCCTTCATAAGAATGAGCTCATCCTTCTCGATCTCGGATGTAGCCTTGATACCAATAAATCCACACTTGTTGAGAATCTCACCAATAAGGTCGGGGTATCGAAGATGTCCACTGACAGCGTCACTCAAGTCCAGGTTCTGGATGCCGTCAACTTCCTGAATTCCTTGCAGGCCAGAGACTCCCATGGAGAGACTATGGGCACGGTAGACAAAGCCAAGAATCAAGTCATTCTCTGAGAAAACGTTGAAAATCTTTCCAGAGACAACGGTGCGGAGAGTACGCCAGTGAGGAGGTGCCGAGGGAGCGGGAGCGCCAATGATGACCACAGAATCGATAAGACCAAAGGCATGTCGCTCAGCAAGAGACTGTAAGCAGGCATGGATAGCTGTAGCACCCAGAGAATAACCGACAAGGGTCACAGGGCGTTCTCCTTGGACCTTGTTGATAAGAGCATCAGCAAGTAGTTGGCCTGCCTTTCGAGATCGGTTATGAGCGTGACCAAAGGGGTTATCGACATTAGAGGCGGCGGCGAGCAACTGGATAGGCCAAAGTGCAGCAAGAAGTGTAGCGAAAACAGTACGCTTGAGGACCTCCATCTTGAGCTTCTTCCAGGCGAAAGATTCGACCATGTTTCGCAGTGCGTGTCCAAGAGCAATGAGAGACTTCATTTCGTAACGAAGGGCAAAGACCTCGGAGTCGTCACTGAGAATGCGCCACGGTTTAGTAACATCATCCTCATCACGTAGCCAGCCGTTGATACCAATTGTAACTCGTAAACGCCGCTCTTGTGCTTGTGCTTGATCCTGTTCGGCGTTGAATATCTCGCCGAATTCCCCTTTGAGAGGGAGGAAGCTAAAGTCTTCAACTTCTTTCGCGTACTTGTCCACCATTTCTCCCTGGTTCATGTTAGCTAGAGTGAAGAGGAAGATTCAAGATCGCATACCGTCATTTTACCTCCGTAAGCACCGAATAGAGCACCTACAAGGGCACCGTTCATCCAAAAGATACCAAGGAAACTCGCAACACCTCCCAAACCGACACCACCGAGAATACTGCCAACGGCACCCGCAACTAGAGGAGCTGCCAAACCACCAGTGACGCCAATAACGGCTGCTCCAGCGACAGACGCAAGACCAACTTTCCAGAACCGACTGACCTTGTTTTCCTCTCGACGCTTGGCTGCTTCAGCTTCAGCAGACATGACCTCCTGCTGCTTGTCTTTGTCCTTCGAGGATTCCAAGAGAGTCTTTGCAATTTCTATCTCCTCCTTGATGATGAAGGTCTGGGACAGCTCCAAGGATGAAGCAAGGTACAGCGCCAGGGCTCGAGTATGAGCAGAGTACTTGCCCGTAGACAGAAGGAGCAGCAGGATACATGAGACAGCCTCACGTCTATCGGCCGCAGGGATGGTCGTCAATCTGGTTGGAATTGGGTGATACAGAGATTGGAGAGAAGCGAGATCCTCGGATTTGTTGACTTTGACGTCGCCAAAACTCATAAGATCTTCACCCTCTTCCGGGGTACTAAGCTTCTTCTTCTCGGCAGCTTCTTGGTGCTTGCGTCTCTCATCCTGAATTTTATGATCATCCTTAACTCGAACGATCTCTTCAAGCTTTGGCATGAATTCTTTCTTCCATCCTTTCATGTGCTTGATCGCAGCCTTTTGGATACGCAGTGCCTGAGCTGACGGCTTGTTTGGCTGCTGCTGCTCTTGGGCTTTCTTGTAGAAGTCTTCGTTCTTAGGTGTTGAAGATCTGCCTTCATCTCTGGGTGTCGAAGCTCCACTCTCGTCTCGAGGAGTTGACAGGACAGGGCCCAAGTCATCGTCAGATGCCTGGAGTTGATCAATCATATAAGAAGTGATCTCATCCACGAGCTGCAAGAGGGCTTGACGCCGCGCGGGGTTGAGAGTGATAACGATCTGACGAGGGTCAGAACATGTTGGCGCCATATTAATGGACAAAATCGCAGATAGCGATGTTGTTTGGATAGTTCCTGTAAGTCTGCCTAGTGGGTGCCTGTTGGTCTTATAGCAGGAATGGACCTGTGATGTCAAGAGGGGTCCTAGCCCCAAGCTGGGCCGTCAAAGTGCAGAACCAGTCTGGCCTTAGGCAGGCTGTATATGTGGCCTGGCCGTGCTGTTGGTTGTAGTGAGGAAACTCGTAGGATGAGCTGAAACGAGCTGAGGCCTTGGTGTAAGGTACAAGTGGACCGTTGCTGGCGGTTGGTTGTTGGGTTAATCGTTGTAACGTATGAGGTAACCACCGAAGGATTGCTCAGCCTCTGTCACGTGCAGCACAATAATAGGACTGCAGCAATAAGAGTAATGAGTAAATTAGGATGGAAATCGAGTCTTGCAGGAACGCCTTTTAATGAATGGCTTGAGATGCTGTCTTTTTAAAATGGTCGTGGCGCCTTGAGCTCCATTTGATCGCTGGAGGCTTGCAGATCCAACGTCATTGACACATGGGCCAGGAACCAAAAGGCAACCTTACTGAATGCGTTACCCTCCATAGTTTTAAGATCCAGTCTTTATGAGATAATAGGCATTAGAACGCATACCTAAGCTCAGACTCCTGAAGGTAGATTACTCGTAATACCATCTGTAAAGACGAAGAAAAAGAAGTTCAACTTCCTTGCATCATATCTAGACATGGAGATGACTTAAGGGTTCAACACGATCATCTGCAAGTTCTATCTTTCAAACAGTGACAATGTGAATCAAAATGATGGAATTATCAGGTGACTATCCAGGCAAGTGCAGAAACGTCAAGATAGTACATTTCCCTCAGCAATATAATTCTGATAAATTCCAGAAGTATAAGTTGTTCTCAAATCGCGTATAATTGTGATGCTTGACTTCAGGGTAAGAAGAGTAAAAGTGGACACAGACTCGATAAGACTATCAGGGGTCCGATAAGCCAGCCCCGCTAAAAAAATTCCCAGTCGCAACTCTCAAATCGTCCATGTTCCCCAACATTTCAGCGTTCGCCTAGATCTTTATTTAACGAGCCTGAGACCAAGACAACTCCCAATCTGGTCACCGAAGGGCCTTATAAATACCGATACGATGGACGCGCATGCGCTACTCTCCTCTCAAGGATGGCGAGGTACAGGCCATTCCCTCCACAAGACCGACGACTCGATCGGACTCGCGAAACCTCTACTTCTGAATCGCAAAGACAATACCAAAGGCCTGGGACAAAAACAACACTTCACCAGTGATCAATGGTGGATGAATGCATTCGACGAGCAACTTAAGGGTATCGACACTTCTAAGAAGGGAAAGGTGGTACAGACCATCACCACCGGCAAGCTCAACGTTATCGACAAGAACCTTGGAAAATACTCTGTCTACTCGACTTTTGTCCGAGGAGGATTCCTCGAAGGAACAATAGACAGACTCAAAATCAATGACTCGAGCGCAGACTCATCGGATACGGATTCAAGCAACCAGAAAGACTCGAGCAAGTCTGACAAGGAGAAGCCTCGGAAAGAAACCAAGGAAGAGAAGCGAGCCCGAAAAGAAGCAAAGAGACAGCGCAAGGAAGCACGTGCTGAAAAGAGAGCCGCAAAGGCCGCGCGCCGAGAGCTCAAGAAGGCAAAGAAATCTTCCAAATCATCCAAGTCATCTAAGTCATCAGCCGAATCTAGCGACGCGGACGAGGAGAAGCGACGGCGACGTGCAAAGAAGGAAGAAAAGAGAAGGCAAAGAGCAAAGGAAGCTGGAAAATAGAGGACTACGAAAAAGCGGGAGTTTAATGGCATATAAAGCGAATTGCATATTCACGGAGTTGAGGTTTAAAAAGGAATCTTTTATGGATGATACCCCATAGATGTATATTTTTACGTCTGTTTTGGAATCTTTCCTGGCTTGTTTGAGAGAAGCCACGGTCTTCGGTCCCAAAAGTCGTCCTTGATAATGTCCACATGTTCTATCACCACGCGAGCCTTTGCGCGGCTCTTCTTGTCCTTCTCCCGTTGTGTCTTGGATTGCTGGGTAGGCTCTGCTTGAGAATCGATAGTCTCTGTGATATTGTGAGAGCTGGGCTCGACAAGCTCGTACTGTTTCAATTAGTGCGTGTTCTTGAAGAAAAGGAGAAAAAGAGTACATACGTCGCGGAAGATGACACTACCCTTCTTGTACATCTCCGGCTCGTTGTTGTAGTTGATGGAACATTCTGAGAAGAGGATCTCATTCTTGTCTTTTGCGAGTGTACCCTTTCATATTGTCAGTGAACTCTTGGTCCAGCGGCATTCATGACTTACAGCAAGCCTCTTTTCAGCCTCCTTATTGTCAAGACCCTTGATCTGGATCAGTGACCAGAAACTTGTGTTGTAGAGATTGTTGATGTGACCTTTCTTGTTAGCATCGTTATTAGACCTCGCACACTCTAGAGCACTTACAATCTGCTTGTCGCCAGCTCATGTAATCCCGGAGGATTTGTACACTAGGGTAGCATACTGCTCTCCCGTCAAAAGACGGCAATGGGGGAGATAGGGGGGTATCCGGGAAGTATGTAGACCAATAGTGCACATAGTAAGCAGTGAATGTCGACACGACTGTGCTAACAAGTTTACTGTGACATGGTAAGTCGAGAGTCGACTCCAGGATGGAAGACTTCTGTACCTAGCTCTTCGTTCAAACAGGGTGCATGATTTGTGAAAGACGAAGCTGATAGTAATGTCAATACTGGAAGTCTGGAAAGGCTCAATTCAACGGACCTATACTCATCACTGATGCCGTATGCGATCATGATGTCTGGTAGTTCAGTCACAATTTGCTTAGCAGCAGCATTCATGAGATCTAAAGCTCGACGATCGTTCGGCTTCTCAAAGCCATACTTGGCACACATTCTTAGCACAGTCAGTTAAGGTAATATAGTTTAGTAGGCTCGTCTATACTTTGTGAAGCCTCTGCCATCGATGCGAACCACGATCCATGTGCTGGGCATCAAAGGATCGGTCGTCTCGAAGTTACGGACATACTCGAATCTTGAACACAATTAGACACATGTACTAAGTAGATACAGGGTTCCTGAAACGCACTTAGAGTTTGCCATCTCTGCTATTACTTAGTGAGAAGTCAACAGTGAAAAAAAATATCAGGCGCAAAACCTGTGCTTTGTTGGTGACTGTTGGTTGTCAATCAGAGGGGCTTTGTGAGAATTGTTAGTGCAGCTTGGTTTGGTGGGGAGTGACTCAGTACCGGAAAGGGTGCCCTGGTCTTATTCCCGTGCGGCAGATAGTATCAGCCACAGTTGCTGCTTGCACACCTTTACTGGGGGTGAGGTGGGTCATCGCAGCCTTGCAGATCGACATCCACACCTACAGCACGGCTGAAGCCAAATTCTAGTCTTACACAAACACTGTCTTGACCACTGAAGGCGGGCTCATTGATCATTATATCTTGATGCTATTCTTTAGAGTTTCACCAACATGAACTTGTTACTTTCCGACGATTATCTCCTCCAGGATTACCCCGAGAACATCACGAATACGATCCGATCAGGACATGCGACAACATTGCGCTTCAACCGCCAGGGCGATTACCTGGCGTCCGGCCGAGTCGATGGAACAGTGGTGGTATGGGATCTCGAGACTATGGGAGTAGCCAGAAAATTGAGAGGCCACAATAAGAGCATCACATTCCTAAGCTGGTCGCGATGTGGGCAGTATCTTCTCACGACCTGCCAAGGATGGAAAGCTATTCTCTGGGACCTTCAGGATGGCAATCGTCTACGAGAGGTTCGCTTTCGCGCGCCGGCATATATGGCTGAGCTTCATCCATGGAACCAGTAAGGGTATTGTGACCAGTCCAACGAGCTTAATTAACATGCGCCAGCCTTCAATTCGTCGCGGCGCTTTTCGAAGAGCAGCCCGTTCTTGTCGATGTCACCGACCCCGTCGACGTAAAACATATTTTACCCTCCGCACCGAAGAGATCGAATAGCGACGGCGACGCCGCATTGCGCGAGAAACAAGCCAAAGAAGACGCCAAGCAAATGACAACTTGTGCGGTCTGGAGCACCACGGGAGACCACATTCTCGCTGGCACGAACAAAGGAAAATTAAATATTATCGATGCGAAAACCTACGAAATTATATACTCGGACAAGATATGCGCAGGAGTCATTACGACAATGAGAATGACGGTGTCGGGCCGTGAATTACTTGTCAATTCGCAAGACAGAATTATTCGAACATTCCGAGTGCCTAACTTGCTTGCGGAAAACCTCGATCTCGACACATTACAGGTGCCATTGGAGCACAAGTTTCAGGACGTCGTCAATAGGCTGTCATGGAATCATGTCACATTTAGTGCTACTGGCGAATACGTGGCAGCCTCGACGTATAACAACCACGAGCTGTACGTTTGGGAGCGCAATCACGGCAGTCTCGTATGTATGCTTAAAGACCCGAAAGAAGAACAAGGAGTGATAGAGTGGCACCCAACTCGTGCGCTCTTAGCTGCCTGTGGCTTGGAAACCGGTCGCATATACATATGGTCTGTTGTGAGTCCGCAAAAATGGTCGGCACTGGCGCCAGACTTTGCTGAGGTGGAAGAAAATGTCGAGTACATTGAGCGGGAGGACGAATTTGATATTTACGCGCAAGAAGAAATTCACCGAAGGCGACTGGACGCGGAAGACGAAGAAGTGGACGTCTTGACGCTCGACCCATCCAAGACTCTGGATGAAGACGAAAGCTTCCGGATGCCAATCCTGTTTAATCTCGGCGAGAGCGATAGTGAGGATGAATTCATCGCCGTATCCACCGGTACCATGAGACGTAGGAGTCCTGGGGAGGGTCAAAGTGATTTGGAAGAGAAACTACCCGTCAAGAAAATTAGCACGGCCAGCAGAAGGGGGCGAAAGCGTTAGAAACAGCTGCGAAGAAAGAAAAGTTAGTGGATACAGGACAAAGAACAAAGTGGCCTTTGGCGCATGAATTATAGGGAGCTAGAGCTGCATGGGATGGGATGATTAGCTTTTATAAGAGCAATTGATTTTTCTTTCATCCCAAGAAGAGATAGAAAAACGGGTAGTGGCATGGTAATAATAGTTTTTAATGCCGTTTGAAACTCCCTTATCAAAGACAAAGTGCTCGCATAAATAGGCACACCTCTAAAGGGAAGACTCTCCAATAATGTATACTGACCATTGAGCTTCATGAAGTTCTACAAGTTCAGATATATCGCGGTCTTGTGAAACCAAGATTAGCGAACCCAGAAAAGAGGAAGCTCAGCAGCCCGATAAAGTCGGATTATTGTTTCTTATCTAAGTATAAGTTTCTCGCACCCCTTATTAAAGTGAGAGCATGAACAATTGAGAAGTGTTTCGCCTGAGTCACTGCCCGGATCTCTAACGTCAGAGGGCGTGATTGGATCCATTAATCTTAGGGGTAAAAGTATAGGTACTTGAAAGCCTCATTAAAAAGCGCGACTGGCGGTCAAATCACACTCATAAACTGCTTTAGTCAGCACGTGAGGACGTGGAGCACAAGTAACGCTACATAACTTCCAACAAGCCTCAGGCAACACCCAGAGCTCTAGGAAGCCCCAAAGAGGCTTAGTGTGTGACCTGCTGCCAGCCGCTCTCAAGTCCAGATTCTTTCAGGCTTCCCCCGTCCTTCTCGCTTTAACCACGACAAACTTTGCCTACAACACAAAGTCATCACATCGCGCGTCGGGCATCGCGCGCAACTTATCGAAACAGCTCATCGACCGACATCGACCGATTGACGACATCGCCGACCGCGATTTTTCGATTTTCTGCGACTTACGAGGTGGCGGCGACGGGGGAGACCAGCCTGAGGTTCACCTAGGCCCGGTCGGCGGCCAGGACAGGCGTTGCGGCTCATCGCCATCCAGCAATCGCATTTGAGTGCATATATCATCGAATTTCTTAGCCTTGCGCTTTTCACAAATTACTTAATCGCAAACTTTTGCACTTTTCTTCAGCTTTTCGCGTTTATTTACGTTCTGGCGCGCTTTCACACCTCTACTCTCGCTTCTCGCTCCTTTCTACTCCACGTCAGAACAACCATCAATCGCCACCATGGCCAACCTTTACTTCACCCACTCGAGCGCTCCGCTCAAGACAGTGGAGGAGATTCAGTTCGGTTTGATGTCCCCCGAGGAGATCAAGAACATGAGTGTCTGCCACATTGTCTACCCTGAAACGATGGAAGAGAACAAGACGAAGCCTCGTGATGGTGGTCTCAACGACCCGCTTCTAGGATCGATCGACAGACAATTCCGTTGCAAGACCTGCACACAAGCTATGGGCGAGTGTCCTGGTCACTTCGGTCACATCGAACTAGCGAAACCTGTCTACCACCCTGGATTTATCAAGAAGGTCAAAAAGATCTTGGAGATTGTTTGCCACAACTGTAGCAAAGTGCTAGCCGATACTGTTCGTCTCACTACTGTATGACGCTATTTGACCTTTGTATGCTAACCTCCTACTCAGAGAGATCCCGAGTTCGTTGCAGCCATCAACACTCGAGATCCTAAAGTCCGTTTTAACCGAGTTTGGGAAGTGTGCAAAAAGAAGAAGCGATGTGAAAACGACGAGCCGAAACAAAAGGACGACGAATTTGGCGGCGCAGTGAAGACTGGCCCCTTGGAAGGCCACGGAGGCTGTGGTAACGTTCAACCTAATGTTCGACAAGCTGCTTTGCAACTCAAGGCTGCTTTCGAAGTCACAGTCGAAGACGACGGCCAGAAGTCTAAGAAGAAGGAGACAACACCCATCACCCCCGAGACAGCTCACGGCATCTTGAGGAGAATCACTGAGGATGATCTCGTCAACATGGGTCTTAACTCTGACTACGCTCGTCCTGAGTGGATGGTTCTCACCGTACTTCCCGTACCACCTCCCCCTGTCCGCCCCAGTATTTCCATGGACGGCACGGGTACTGGCATGCGAAACGAAGATGATTTGACCTACAAGCTTGGTGATATCATCCGCGCCAACGGAAACGTGAAGCAGGCTATTCGTGAGGGATCACCTCAGCACATCGCCCGAGATTTTGAGGAGCTACTACAATATCACGTTGCCACTTATATGGATAACGATATTGCTGGTCAACCTCGTGCTCTGCAAAAGAGTGGACGTCCTGTGAAGGCCATCCGAGCCCGTCTAAAGGGTAAGGAAGGTCGTCTCCGAGGTAACTTGATGGGTAAGCGTGTTGATTTCTCTGCACGTACCGTCATTACAGGTGATGCCAACCTGTCGCTCCACGAAGTCGGTGTGCCTCGCAGTATCGCCAGGACTCTCACATATCCCGAGACCGTCACTCCTTACAACATCAGCAAGCTGCATCAACTTGTCGAGAACGGACCTAATGAACACCCTGGTGCCAAGTACGTTATCCGGGCTGATGGCCAGCGAATCGACTTGCGACATCACCGACGTGCTGGTGCCATCTCTCTCGAGTATGGATGGAAGGTTGAGCGTCATTTGATGACTGGTGATTACATCATCTTCAACCGTCAACCGTCACTGCATAAAGAGTCTATGATGGGTCATCGTGTCCGTGTTATGCCTTACTCCACTTTCCGTCTTAACCTGTCCGTCACTTCTCCTTACAACGCCGATTTCGATGGTGACGAGATGAACCTTCACGTACCTCAGAGTGAAGAGACACGCGCTGAGGTCAAGGAGCTTTGTCTAGTCCCTCTTAACATTGTGTCGCCCCAGAAGAACGGTCCCCTCATGGGTATCGTCCAGGACTCTCTTGCTGGAGCGTACAAGCTTTGCCGTCGAGATGTTTTCCTCACCAAGGAGCAAATTATGAACTGTATGCTGTGGGTCCCTAACTGGGATGGTGTTATTCCTCAGCCCGCTATTTATAAGCCTCGTCCTCGCTGGACTGGTAAACAGCTCATCAGCATGGTTATCCCTAAGGAGGTTAGCCTGTTTAACGGTACCGACTCTAAGGAAAGCGCCCCTCTTAAGGACGAGGGTCTCTTGATCCAGGCCGGTCAACTTATGTATGGTCTTCTTACCAAGAAGAGTGTTGGTGCTGCTGCAGGTGGTATTGTGCATATCAGCTACAACGAGTTGGGACCCGAGGGTGCTATGGCTTTCTTGAACGGTGTTCAGCAGGTTGTCACTTATTGGCTTCTGAACAACGGTCACAGTATCGGAATCGGTGACACGATTCCCGATGCGGCGACCATCGCCAAGGTCCAAGTGCATATCGACGAGGAGAAGGCTGAAGTCGCTCGCTTGACAGCGATGGCTACTGCCAACGAGCTTGAGGCCCTGCCTGGTATGAACGTCCGAGCGACATTCGAAAACAAGGTTTCCATGGCTCTGAACCAGGCCCGTGACAAGGCTGGTACCACAACACAAAAGAGTCTGAAGGATTCAAACAACGCTGTTACCATGGCTTCTTCAGGTTCCAAGGGTTCTTCTATCAACATTTCACAGATGACTGCGCTTGTCGGTCAGCAAATTGTCGAAGGAAAGCGTATCCCTTTCGGTTTCAAGTACCGTACTCTGCCTCATTTCACCAAGGACGATTACTCACCCGAAGCTCGTGGTTTCGTCGAGAACTCTTATCTCCGTGGTCTTACTCCCAGCGAGTTCTTCTTCCACGCCATGGCTGGTCGTGAAGGTCTTATCGATACTGCGGTCAAGACTGCCGAAACAGGTTACATCCAGCGACGATTGGTCAAGGCTTTGGAAGATCTTTCAGCGCGCTACGATGGTACTGTTCGTAACTCTCTGGGTGATATTGTTCAGTTCCTCTACGGCGAAGACGGTCTTGATGCTATGATCATTGAGAAGCAGAAACTGGGAATTCTCAACATGTCGAACAGCGCTTTTGAGAAGAAGTACCGCCTAGATCTTGCTAACCCTCCTGATTGGTTCAAGCATGACTACGAGTTCGGTAACGAGTTGACTGGTGATAGGCCTTCCATGTCTCTTCTTGACACGGAATGGGAGCAACTGCTCAGGGATCGCCAACAGGTCCGAAAGATCAACTACAACAAGGGTACCGATGAAATGATGCAGCTGCCTCTCAACATCACTCGTATCATCGAGTCAGCGAAGCGAGTCTTCAATGTTAAGGCCAACGACAGAAGTAACTTGCGACCTTCTGATGTTATCCCGGCCGTGCAAAACATGCTGGAGAACATGAAGATTGTCCGCGGAACAGATGAAATCTCATTGGAGGCCGATGCGAACGCCTCCATTCTCTTCAAGGCCCTGTTGCGTTCTCGCTTGGCTTTCAAGGAAGTTGTCAAGGAGCACCGACTGAACAAGCTGGCTTTCGACCACATTCTTGGTGAACTCCAAAACCGATGGGATCGTGCTTTCGTCAACCCTGGTGAAATGGTTGGTGTCTTGGCTGCCCAGTCTATTGGTGAGCCCGCTACTCAGATGACACTGAACACTTTCCATTTTGCTGGTGTGTCTTCCAAGAACGTTACTCTGGGTGTGCCCCGTCTCAAGGAAATTCTCAACTTGGCCAAGAACATCAAGACTCCTAGTATGGCTGTGTACCTCAACACACCGCTTGCTAAGCAGGAGCAAGCCAAGAAGTTGCGAAGTATGGTCGAATACACCAACCTCCGCTCTGTCACTTCAGTTACTGAGATCTACTATGATCCCAACATCACGGAAACAAACATTGCCGAAGATGTGGACATGGTTGAGTCTTACTACATGATTCCTGACGAAAGCGTGGATCCCACCGCCAATCAATCGCGATGGCTTCTCCGTATCACTCTGGATCGACAGAAGCTCCTCGACAAGGAGATCAAGATTGACGATGTCGCTCAGCGCATCAAGGAGGAATACACCGCTGATCTGGCGGTCATCTTCAGTGACAACAACGCCGATGAGCAAGTCATTCGTATTCGAACTGTCCAGACCGGTGACAAGGACGATGATGGTGACGGTGGCCGTATGGAAGACGATGTCATGCTCAAGCGCTTGGAGGCCCATCTTCTGGACACACTTACTCTCCGTGGTGTTCCTGGTATTGAGCGTGCTTTCTTGACCAAGGGTACCAGACTTACCGAAGACACCGACGGAACGCAGCTTGCCATCAAGGACGACCCTCGCTGCACACAGTGGTACCTCGATACCAGTGGTACCGCTCTGCGTGAAGTGTTGGCTGTTGATGGTGTTGACGCGACCCGAACATACACCAACGATCTTTACCAGATTGTCGAGGTGTTCGGTATCGAAGCTGCTCGTTCCGCTCTGGCCAAGGAGTTGACCAACGTGTTGGCCTTTGATGGTTCGTACGTCAACCATAGACATATTGCTCTCCTTGTCGATGTCATGACATACAGAGGTATCATTTCCGCCGTCACACGACACGGTATCAACCGTGCTGATACTGGTGCTCTGATGCGTTGTTCGTTCGAGGAAACCGTGGAGATTTTGCTTGAAGCTGCGGCGACTGGTGAATTGGATGATTGCCGTGGTATCTCCGAAAACGTCATGCTTGGCCAGATGGCGCCTATGGGTACAGGCAACTTTGACGTTCTCCTGGATCCCAAGATGCTGGAGACTGTCATTTCCGACAACTCTCGCATGGGCTTGATGGCAGGCATGCCTACAAAGAGCGGAGATGTTGAAGGAGCCGCCACTCCTTACGACACTGGATCTCCCATGGCTGATTCAGGTTACCTTAGTATGAGCTCTCCTGCAGCAGGAAACTTCTCTCCTATCCAGGGTGCTGGATCAGACACGCCTGCTGGCTTCGATACCGTATATGGTGGTGGTAGCGTTGGCTTCGGTGGTTCTGCTCCAATGAGTCCCTACAACCGTGGAGCGGCCAGTCCCTTCAGCAGCACTTCTCCCACGTCGCCATTCAGTTACTCACCGACATCACCCAACATGGGATACTCGCCCACTTCACCTCTCATCGATGGTGGTGGCATGAGCCGATATGGACCGACGTCGCCTTCCTTCAGCCCGTCGTCACCATCATTCTCGCCCACCTCGCCCATGTTGCGGCCTACAAGCCCTGCCAGTCCCAGCTACAGCCCAACATCGCCAAGCTACTCTCCCACTTCGCCGTCGTCTCCTCGACACTACTCGCCCACATCACCGGCGCAGTTCAACTCTCCCACCTCTCCCAGCTACTCCCCGGCAAGCCCCAACTACAGCCCGACGTCGCCCAACGTGCATGGAGGTGGCCCAACCTCGCCATCCTACTCCCCAGCATCCCCCTCCTGGTCTCCAACATCTCCTGAGGCTTACTCCCCAACAAGCCCAACCTTCCAAAGGAGCCCCACGATGCAGCAGTCGCCTACCAGCCCAAGCTACTCACCTACATCGCCTGCTTTCTCTCCTCGCACGCCGGGTCCGGGGAACTCTGGAAACCAATAGTGAGTCTTGTCTGGTGTGACAGAATTGAAGAATGACAAGCTAACCATGGACAGTTCTCCCAACTCGCCCTCAAATGATTAATAGTCTTGATTGAATAATGCATACGTGGCACAGGTTGTCATTTCAGTTTTCATGGTTTTCTGGTAGGGATTTTTATTTAAAGCATGATAGATCCACAAAAGAAGTTGGTAGGGATTATACAATAAACGAGAAAAAACACAAAACCCATCAAATTGAAGGAGGTGGATGAAGTGATTCGTTTACTCTGAAAGGCCACTTGATGAAGAAAGAAAAAGAATTGAATTGATATTAAGGGGAATTCGAATTTTAATAGCTGATTTGACTTTTTTGATGTACAGTACACTAGCGATGGGGTCGGCGAGGGGGAAAGAGGAGATGCAATGATATATAGGTTGATGATTCAGATTGGAACCAAGACTGCACTGCACTATACATACGCTTAGCTCAGTATGAAATTGAATTGGCTTGTTTGCCTAGCCATTTTCTTATTTGCTGCTAGTTGTGGTTGTGAAGTGTGAAGTCTGTCTTGACTTGACCCTATCGAAGCTTTATGATTATATTGTTTACATAGCATATAATACACGAATTGTTGTTAAAGTTGTTACATCAGTTTGTTTGATGACTATTGCTATTATTAGGATTCACATCATATAAAGTGAGATAAGTGTCGAGTATGAATTGTATTGTCAACACCATGACACTGGACTTTCAGCGGTAGAGTCGGTAGACAGAACATCTCGAATCCACCGGAAGATAAGCGGTACACAATGAATTTTGGTAATCAACATGAAGCGCTCCACTAAGAAAGAAGCCAGGCCTTCGGTTATTTGTTAGGTGCGTGGGCTGAAGTCCGTTGGTGGAGAGAGAGACAAGGCTCGAATAAGAGTGAGCTGAGGTGCGACAGTGTACGTATTATGTATTATGAATGGTGTTTGTAAAGAGACACGGGAGAGGAGGCATCCATGACGGGATTCCCCACGATCTGCAAAAGCTTTGACAGTTCCAGACCGAAACCAGATCCCCTGACTCTTCTTTATCTTTATCTGTAGATAGCTCCAGCTCCTGGGTGAGTTGTAGTGGAGCTGATAGTGTACCATTATGGCCAGGTCAACAAGATTCATGTGATTTAGGCACGGGAGTCAAGATGCCTGCGAGATTGACTCCTGTCATCTTTATTCTGCACGTACGATTAAAAAGCAAGGCAATGCAAAAAGGCTGCAAGACCGGACCGTGAATGCGTGGGAGTGAGAGTGAGAGTCTGGGAGAATAGAGAACCCCCACGTGTAACCAAGCGCAGTCTCAGTTGTTACACTAGCGAGCGAGTAAGAGGAGTTGTATAAAACACGGCAAGTCAAGGCAAGGCAAGGTAAGACGCGTCGCGGCAATCGTTAATAAAATTGTTAAAAAAAAAAAAAAAGTGTGGCCTCTCTCCATATCCCCTTGTGTTGCGGAAGGTGTTTGATTGTTTTTGGATAGTATCCATACCGGTTATCCACCCGGTTCTAATTAAGCTGTCATTGGTCCACCCCAGGTTCTTCTCAAGAGGGTGCATAACAGAAGAGAAGAGTCTGGGGGCATTCCTGCCGCCTCGGATGATGATACAAAACAGTGGCAAAAATAGCATTCAAAGGCATGAATGATGCTTCAGGTCTGAGAGTTTCGTAACAGGACGCGACGACTGTATGACGAGGGATGGTCGGTAGCATATCAGACAAAGTTGTACATTCAAGCCAAAAAGGTAGATCAAGAGAGTGAGAGGGAGCGGGATTGGCGGGACCTTCCTAGCTGCGACCTACACAGGCTGAAGGCAACAGAGACTGGCTTACGATAGAGATAGAGATTCGGTGGTACGGAAGCACGGGGCTGTCGGGGTACCCCGGGGGGTGGCTGATTAGTGGATATACTAGGTACTATCAAGAGCATGGCATGTGTCTATGAGAGACCATAGACGAGAGAGAGAGAGAGAGGTTGTGAGGAAATCGTGAAAGCATAAGAAGGACGCTTCCCTCTTCTTTCTGGTCGCTTCTCTATCCATCAACTCTCAAGCATAACAATATTCGACCATCTCCTCAACTTGAACTCAACTACAACAACACACTCTATACTACTCACTCAATCTACCTCGACAACCACCAAAATGTCCGACCTTCCTCCTCAGAACTTCCTCCCTCTCACTCCTCCTCCCAAGTCCTCCTTCCTCTCTCTCGCACCCGCAACATCTCCTTCATACCCTCAAAAGCCCGCCGCCCGCTCCCACGCTCGTCCTTCTCCCGAGCGACGATCATCAACCGAGTCTTCAGACTCCAACTCTTCAGCCTCTGGCTACCGCATTCTCAAGCTTGGACCCGTTCACTGGGGCGAGCACGCTGATGAGAACAAGCGTGACTTCCATGATGTTATTCTTCACTAAGTCAAATTTGAAGTAAACGGATTGTTTGGAAGCGAAGCGATGATTTATTTGGGTTCAAATTGCAATTTTATCTATCATGACCAACAACAACAATTTCAACGTCACGAAAAAACAGGATACCATTGAATGAGGAAAAGGCAAAAAATATGCTACAGAACAGAATAACCCCCAGAAATCTACATGGGGTGTGAGCGAGAGCTCGGTTGAAAGGAACAAAAATGAATTAAACAGGAACTAGGATTAGGAACAGGCTGAACAGCCAAGTATTTCTCAATGCAATCACTACTATCTCTCCTGCCATATGTATCTCCTATCAAGTGAATGTGAATTATTCGATTACTATTCTACTGTATCGGGACTTGAGTCTTGGCTGTCTTAGCACTGCAAATCACTAATTACATCCTTTCCGAATCCAGAAAAGAGCGATGATCGAATTTCTATCATGGATGATCAATTGCAGTACTGCTATCTTTGCGCTGTACATACAAAATAGCGGTATGTAAGGCTGGCCTATCATCTGACGTATATGCGACACGAGCTCTGCTTGCACCATCGCTCTCGGTGGTATTATTCTGTGCAAGATAGCAAAGATTGTCTCTCTCTGTTTGTTTCTCTATGTGTAAAATACTACGTAGTAATGATATTTTTTATTTGCACATGTTTGTATGCACAGCTACACACCCTCAACCGGCATTTCATTAATTCTGGACCGGTCATGTGCCCATTCTGTAGATAGCGTCGCATTACTTCCCATCAACTAGGCACAATAGCAACTAAAGAAATAAAACGAGCCATCAATAGCCGGGGCAGGCCGACCGCGCAGACTTGCTATATCCGTTTCCAACATGATCTGTTGATACACGGCCCAATCAAACCCCAAATAATCCTTCTAGCCCTTCGGTACAGTAGCTTGTCAGGGATCAGGTTCTGGTTCAGATCTCTTGTTTCTTGGGTAACACTTTCGGGAGGTGACCGAGAACGTGCATGACGTCCACAAGGGTTTTCTCCAGAATATCCATTTTCTTTTCGTCTGCTGAGTCAAGAATACCCAGTACAACCTACTGCTCCCTCATTCTTTTGTGAGACTCCAGATTCAAAGTTGAAAGTAAAGTAGAGGGCACAGCATATCTGGATGGCCGATCATGGGGGCGGAGCCATGTCCGGCTTTTAGTTTAGCTTGTGTTATGGTTATGCCACACTGTCACAGAGCAGACAAGATGTGCGCTCCTCTTTCTTCATAGTGACAGTATGGTGAGAAAGGCAAAATCACGAGCAGTCAATCAATGCATCAACCGTCAGCCTCAGCTTATCGCAAAGTCGCCATCGCTGCGTTGATACCATCCTGGAAACTCTAGATTCCAGACCAATTGCGGGGAAACGGCTCCAGCAGCTCCAGCTTCGCATGCTAAAAAGAAAAAAAGTCAATTCCAAAACAAATCATGAGACATCAAAATACGTCATTCCTCATTTAAAGCTCGAGCTCTATGTCGTACCGCGTGACCTGGCCCGTGTCTGGTCTCCTGTCTATGCGGTGATCGCTCGGGTTTCCGACTCGCCAGGTTTCGGGGATATCGAGGCTTTGAGAAGGGCAAGAATAGCCTTGTTTCAGTGGGTAATGCCTTGTGCTTCCGTAAACATTCAAAACGTGAATAGGATTTGAATTGTAGCGAGATTACGGTCAAGCCCGAAGATGCTCGGTTTGACAGCATTGCCAAGACGGGACACCAGATACTCATCCCACGCTGATCTACCAATGCTGATCTCGCAGCTTGATAACCTTCGTGCCAGCAGCCCAGCACCTCAAACGTTGATCGCAAAGACAACTGTCAGACAATCGCAGTACACCCTCTTCCACGTACAAAGCCACTGCACATCTCGGCTTCTGTGCCGCCTCTCTCCGTCCATAATCAACGACCGCCACGTATCAAACACACCCTCAGCTGGTATCAGATGTGCCACAAGTTCAAGAGATCAGCTTGATTATCTTTTGATGAAATGGTCTGGCATTTGATGACATTCACCACTTCTTCTCCGTCCCAATGACAGTGATCTCCTTCCTCTCCGGATCAACCAGCCGGATTATCTCCCGCCACTCAATCTCTACACGCCGTGATCGTTCCCCTTCCGGCCCCGGGTATCCACCTTCCGCTCCGCATCCTCCGGAATGGAACCGGCACCAGGTCTTTGGATGCTGAGCGTCTACCCATAGTTGCGCTGATATCAGATACGGATCTGCCAACACTCGTAGCAGCCCTTCCAGAGGTGGTCGAGCAAACATCTGCATGTCCTTCTCGTGCTTCACAGGCTGGAAGTACATTGGCGTTCTCGGTTCAGCGGGAGTGCGCACCCAAATGGTGAGGTAGTCCATCCTTCCCTGCACGGCCAGCTCTGTCAGCAACGGCACCACATCCGATCCGAGCCACCCTCTAAGCCGGTCAATCCTTAGCTCCAATCTCGCAATCCTACGCAGCGCACCTGGCGTTGTGAGCAGACTCGCTCGGCCGGGAAGCCTCTCATCGGCTCCGGACGGGACAGTCTGCAGCTCTCTGCGGATGTGCTGCGCATGAGGGCCTGTGGCATCCAGTAAGAACTCGTTTCCTGCGTATAGCAACGGCGCAGCGATGTTGTGTAGTGCTGGATGAGAGAGCAGAATGGGTAGAGGATCGATGGGTGATGGAGTACAAGGACAGAGCTGAATAGGCGTAGAGCTTGTAACAAGTGGTTTAAGTATGAGACTGAGGATATCCACGGGTAAGTCGAGGAGGTTTAGTGTGTTCACTTCGTCGGTTGCCATAATGATTTGACAGTCAACCTGATGATGAGTAGATCCTGGTGTTGAATGAATTCCATCTGCTGAGCGCTCTCAGAAGGTCTCGCATGCCGTTGTTGATAAATTGGATAAATATGCTCCATTCGAAATGTTCAGCCAGAGTTTAAGTCAAAGTGATTCCGAGACATCGCTGAAGCTGAAGCTGCCTGGTTATGTTGCAAGGTCCAAATTGAATCTCCAGGTGGCGGTTGAGCAGTGCAGCATGCATCACCATCGAGATAAGTGGGGCTCTTTCTGTAGAGCTTCTAGAAATTCACCCAAATAAGGCAGGAACTCTTGGATCTGATGAGATAAGTTAACTTCCTTTCCTGATACTAGTAAGTAAAGGTCTTTCCTTCTCTTTTAACTCAATGTGAAGTCTAGAAATACCCCGATCTCTATTGTCACTCGGGTTATCCTTCGTCTTTACAAAGGATCAACTCTTCCCTCAGAGGTCGTCTCTTTATGGCTCTCTTGTTTTCCTGAGGCTCTTTTGTGTATTTAAAAGGGCGATATCCTCTAATATTCAGGGAAGGGTTCTTTTGCACTAGAATGAGTACTGTGGTGCGGTGATAACCGCGGGTGTCGTCTCTTCTTCGCTGCTCCCCACCTCTTCGAGGGCTGTGGTTGCAATTCTTCTTTTAAAGAGAGTACTTCTGCTTCTAACAGATGACTTCACTTGTTACAGACACCGCTTAGCCTAGCATAGAATACCTCAATCTCATATTGGCAAAAAGTCTGTTCTTCCAATAATGTCGAACATCTTAAGCGTATGCTGAACCCCTACACCGGAACCCAAGGCAATGCAGATCTTACTACAATGGCTTCACGAATGCCTGATAGGCATTGAATTACTTTTGAATAGCTCCATTGGTACAGACATTTTGATTCTAGGAGAGACCTTCTCTTCGCGGAAACGGGGGGACTGGATGTCGCCGAGTTCAAGCTACTCTTGGAACACACACCACTCAAAAAGAATGTGTCCATGGAGCTGCTAACCTCTTCAGACATGTCCGAAAAGCAAATTTATGTTGAAACACCATCCTATGAGACAGATTACCAAGTAGGCAGACTTTCAACTCCGATAAGAAAGTTATACCAGTCCCTATGAAACCATAGCGAGACAGATGCCGACTGCGAAACGCCTCTAGTGTCTCGAGCACAATGATCCCAAGGTACCCATATGACCTCTCGCTTCTGTTTGATAGAATCACCTTATATCACTGAACCCCCAGGTTCCAGTTCGGGTATTCAGATCATCGGTAGCTACGTCTAAACGAACAATTCCTCATCTCGAAGAGAATACTCGTGTGCACGATATGTGGCTGAAATTATATAGTGAAAAGTACCCATTAATGTCCTTCCCAATGTGCTGCAATAACGGGATCATAATCTTATCGGGAATGGTGTATTGTTATTGTTTACCTATGTATGAGTCGTCCAGAGGTAGGCCAATCTGTTTGCCTCTCGTTAGCACGGTACCACAACAAAGACTCCATTGCTATTCCAAAACAAACAAAAGATAACCTTTGCAATTTGTATCCTGTGGTGCGCATATACCGTGAAAGGTTTCTTCATCTACACTTCGTCATGAAACTCGTACAGCTCGGAGTTTTCATTGACTCTCTGAAACGGTCAGATCCAGTCCAGCTCCATGAGTATTAAGAAAGTGTATCGGCTGTTTATACTCCTGGACCGGCACGGGACATAACATTTGTAGCCAACTATTACCCTGGACGGGATGCAACAAATTTGTTCAGTGATGACCTTCGAGTGCAAATTAAGGACAACCTTCGTGTCCAAGAAACGATTACACTACCTCATTCAGATAGATATCTCCTGGACAGACTTCCAAGAAGGTAGATCCAAAGTCAAGTACTTGACAATGTGTTCCCCCTCTTGGAAATGCCTCACAGGCCTCAGACTCTGCTGCAAGGGCAAGAAAGATGCGGTCAGTCTGATGGCATGACTCCGTTCTGGGAACTTAACCACATGATACGAGATGTAAAAAGAAAGCTGGGTGATGGCAACCCAAGAATCCATGACCCCGGGTTGACAAAGTTGGACACTCACATCGTAGTCCCTGTTATCGCCTAGGACGAAAGGCGGCATGAACTTCACCCCGAGTCCAGAGCAAGTGCAATAATTGTCAAGATCATAATGACAGATCTAAATCATGATATGATTGAATGTAGCTTTAACATATGTGATATTGATTATGAACCCAGAATATGAGGCGGTCTGCTTCCCCCCTGTGCAGCTTGATAACTGTACCATGAGAATTGCTCACCCCGGTTTCTTTCGCGTCTATACTCTTTCGTTTTCTTTGTCATTCAAAGACCTTCCTGCAACCCTTTGACGCCATGTCGTCTTTGGGTTGCGACCGGGGTTGAGTAATAAACGTTGGTCAGCCAATAAGAACAACTCCTAAGCGCCGCCGTTACAGCAATCTGTCGCTAAACCCTACGAACCCTGGATAAGTTCCAGTAACTTGGTGCCTTGAATCCATTTTCTAAGTTTTGGAATTAATACCATTTGTTAATCGTAGACGCGCACTCGCGCGCCTTGGAACATTCTTCCAATTCGGTAGGGAATTTGGCGCAATACGGTGGGATCATCGCGGCAGCATACATCAGCCCAAAAGTAGGGCTGAATGTCCAAATCCAGTCAGGAGAACCTGGCTTCTCTGTCATAGGAGTTTGTTTCTCTCCGTTGGGCCGTGCCGTCGTCATGAACGGTCAAAGCTGTGATGATTACTCGGTTCTGCCAAAGTGACGGTGTGGGTGTAAGTGAGCAGCAAATGCTGCACTATAATCACTCTGATCACCAACAAGAGCTTGGTTGCGTGGACTAGTTCGGGGCATCCATACTTCTTCCGAGTAGATACAAGTTTACTGCATCTGGTTATGATGACCCCGACTGATGTGCTCGGAAGTAGGGACCCTGTTGCGCCAATATCAGAGCAAGTTTGAATTCGCAACACATGCACGTCGGCACATATGTGTCTTCCGTAATAGGTAAAGAACCAACACTGAACAAGGGCTCCGTTTGGTGAACATATAGTGATGTGTATAAGTGAGGCTAGTCTTGTTTGTGCCGTCGTGTGCCTCGATATCAGTCGAGGGGTGAGAACATTAGGGGTTGCCGAAACCATACTACGTTCTTCTGCGTCTGTTCATCTCGATTGATCATTAAACCGTGACTCATAATTAGCTAGTTACTGGAGCCACTTTGCATGTAACTTGTTGGATTATCGTCGTCTGATGAGAGACTTGTTGGACGATCTCAATCGAGCTTGCAACTCGTATTACCCGCATCCGGCAGAGGTCCAAGTTGGAAGGTGCAGTGCAGGTAGAGTGTAATATTAATCACTTGACTGATACGCCATGTGCCAGGGGATTCCACCTGGGTCTGGAGAGACAGAAGCGGATGCATGATAATGGCTGCGTGTCGTCACTCCAAGTCAGACCGCGGCCGACCGAGATTATAGTTCGTACATAGGCCTGTCGAACTTTCTCATCGACTTCTAGCAACATTGGGGGCTGTGGTAACAGTTGGGTCGCAGAGTTGGCTGCATGAGGCTTTCCGACGGGAAGATCCTAGGGCCGCAGATGGAAGCCATACAGACCAACACTATCGGCCGAGGATTCAAGGGGCTGCCAACACTGAGAAGCAAGCGGTCAGACTCGTAAAGAGAATCACAACTGTAGTCCATAGGGAAGGCTCGGAGAAAGATACGCCAAGGGTCGGGGAGAGTGTGACGGCGAGAGTCTATTGCATGCTCATCTAGTGTATTGTCCACATGATGCTGAACTCCGGGGGCTCATCCGGCAAGCAAAGTACCAAGAGGCGCAAGGTTCAGGAGATATTTGCCGCAGTAAAGCAACCCAACGCAGCCCAAATCGACCCAGACCGTCGAGTATAACAACGATCAAGGGGCGTAGACGCAGACGCAGAAGGAGGTAGACGCAGGCGCAGACGCAGACGCAGAAGCGAAAGCAGTGGTAGGCGCAGTAGTAGCGGAGTTTGTCTCGTACAAAGTGGATCAGCCGAGGATGAGCGCATTCCAAACCAACAACCGCGTCGGAAAAGCGCCCCTGAAGCCAAATAGTCAAGTCATTGCTGGAGTTTTGTTGTCATGGGTTGATGTTTGAGGCGCGTTGACTTGGGATGATGTATGTGAAGACAAGGTCAGGTACAGCCGCGCGCCATCACACCCAACCTGAACTGCAGGAAACGGCAGGGGTCAGTGGACCCACTTGGAGAGCAGGCAGGGGTAGGAGACTAACACTGTGATAAACGCGGAATGCTAGGCAGACTCTACAGTGCTAATATTAACAGAGTTGCACTCCAAACAGCAACCTTCAAGCGCCTCTTGACAGGGGTCGTGCCTGCCATGGCCAAGCTCGGCCCAATCATAGGAAGGCAGGTCTTTGTAGTAGGCAAGAACTGATTGAGTTGAAGCCATCGGACCTGCTTTAGCAGGAACGACGGGAAGGATGGATAAGGCAGCCACGCAAAGTATGTACCGTAGGAAGGTGTTCTAACTGCAAGGTACACGGCTTTTCCTTTGATCATAACTCAGCCTACAACGGCAGTTAGTTTTTTCCACTTGGCCAACAGTCTTCAGGTCGTCTTTATCCTGTTCTGTCCTCTCCTCTCCTATCCTGTTGATATTGGTCCGCCTCGGCATCCATCATCGCTTGATGCAAAGTCAAGTCACACACCCCCGCGGCTGTTCGATGAAGATCCCAAGACCCAGAATGGACAAACAGGCATACAGACTAGACTATTGCTTGGACATGGCATGATATGGCACAGCACAGCATGGAGCATAGCGGGATAGTGCAACGCAGAAATCACAGCTCAGTCACACTTGTCAATAGCGAGAACGGTATGGTCAAGCACAACCATGTGTGACAAACCTCGGCCATCATGCATCGAGTCATGCAGCAGCGCGGAATTGTATGAAGTTATCCCAGACGACATGCCTTTCTTTTCCGTATGCATCACCTATTAGTCGGTAGCAAGGTTTATACAATACCTTATGTGGGGAAGAGAACAAAGAGACCTGGACCAAAATCAGGAATGAGGTCCGTTTATATGGAGTCAGTATTAGTACTACCCACGATATGCGGTTGGCTGCGCGGCTTGCGCTTCACTCGACGATCGCCGCGGTCACTTCTAGTATCAGGAACAGCCGACACACGCTTCTAGTGATATCAAAGTCTTGTTGGCTTGCCGCGATTATCTTCATGGCGTGCCTTCGGCGGTCCGCGCGCATGAGTAGGCCCGTCTACCCGCGTGAAAACCTTCCGAACGCCTTCTTGATGAGGCAAAGATGCAAAAGAGCAACAACGTTACCTTCACCCGCCGCGTCAATCTCGGGAGAAACTTTAACACTACACGCGCGGATTTTATTCACATGGGTCGTTATCATTGCAACACTGCATTATACAGCACTATCAACCCCTGATGGTGTTGAATAGGCCAAAGCCGAGAGGCTGACGCCCATTCTGCACGCTTTCTTTGTTCGCATCAAACACGGCTAGTACCTGATCCTTCAACCACTTCAACCCCAGAACGACCCTACATTCTGTGGACTATCTAATCTACAAGGGGATTAATCGTCTTCTTCGCGGATCATGTGCAACATCCGCTGGGTCCACAAGGCGTTTAACGCCTCCAACGCCTCTCGCGTCTTAGCTTGGCCAAGGAACAAGGGATGATGGCAGAAACCCTACCAACAGACACTTCTAAGAAGAAAATTTCCTCCAGATGTGCCGGGAATCAAGCTGGGATGTGACCCTTTCGGGGCTGAAGAAAACCCCGTCAGCAATAATTGCTCCTGCACTGGGATAGCAAGTCTCTGATCAGCTATTCGATCTGAGCCTGAAGTTTGGTCTCTTGCCTTTTTTCAACATACAACTTTGTCGAAACATTTCTATTAGTATTTGCGGACCCATAATACTAAACTGGGACAAGAATCCTATCTCCTCATGATGATCCTAGCAGTGCATGGGGATATGAGGGCCCGCATTCATCAATCAGAAGGGCAAATTCTGTGGCGTCATGACACAAGCCATAAAACCCGTGCCGTTGTTGTTGGTTAAACGGATTGGATGGAATTCGACAGCGGGAGAGGCATTGAAAAGATGGTGGGTTGAGAAAAATACCTGTCACGTCCATGTGGCAGCTGCAAATAAGACAACTTCGGCAAATTCCTCCAACGTGTTGCTCGTGCAAGAGCAGACGTTGGGCCTAAGGATCTTTCAGCGGGACTAATGGCGAGCTTGCCGTTCATGATGATGATCAATCCGTGTACTAGCAAGGAAGATTACGATCTTTGCCGCATGGTTTCGATTATGAATACAGGGATTTGGTTGATATCAGCTACTGGTCGCCCACGCCTCAAGCACTGAGCTGATAAATAATAACCCACTATCAATTCCAAAGCACGCTGTGAGCTTTACACAGATATATCACAAAAAAGTACATCCAGCTTCCATATGATGCGGCTATTATGCTCATGAACGGTAGTTAGTCTTCGGCGAAGCAGGCTGATAACCAACAAGTACATAAAGAGATCGAAACAACTGGTCCTTCAGGATGCGGCCACAACGTTGACGACAAATTGAAAGACGCATGATGGTGGTCACCCCTCAATGCAAAAGAACACATCTGTGAAGTGTGGGTGCACGATGCCCCATCATACAAAGGGCCCCATTGAACCTAGCAAAGTTCGCACACCTCCGGCTGTAAGAAAAATTCCGAGTAGGGAAGATATCACTTCTTTCTTCAGATGAGACAAAATATCTCAACCGTGAGGCTGTCCAAATTCTACTGGATTAGATCCCATGGTTTTTGTTGTGGGTGTGAACTCGAAATTCAGGATAGTTCTCAGAGCTCCCAGAGCTCTCTCCTTCGACTGTCATGATGCAACAAGTTTGAAGAAATTAGAGCTGCCAAACGTCGAGTGAGCGACCCCCAATGCGGTTGGTCTTGTTCAAATCCCCTTTGTGGACTGATGTAGCTTGACGTAAGTCGACCCTTGGGCCAGCCCGCCTACAGAGCGTGGTGTTGCGGCACACAAACTACTACCTGATTTGGGGCTCGGAAGTTATATCTCACTTGAACAACTTGATTGTCTCCTTTTCCAGAAATCCCCTCGTCTGGATTTTGCAGTTGTTTGCGGGGACCTGAGAGCAAGGGCCGAGAAGTTAGAGAGAGGAGAGGAGTGAGTGCCTAACAGCCAGCACCAACCCACACCCCCCTCCAAGCCTCACCCCCTGGCCAGGCCAGGGCCAACTGACTAGGTAGTCAACCAACCATCCTACCTATCTAAGCAACCCAGCTCCTGGTCTTCAACACCGGGGAAGTGCAAACAGGACCAACAATCGATTTTCCTTGCTATCATTGTGAGGGTTATTTCGACTTTGACATTGTGGGATCTCCAAGACACCTGTGCACATCACGTAGTGTCATGGACAGCAAACTGCCTTGTTCTACCATACTCGTTTCCAAAGCCTCGGGACGGTTTCACCAGCTATATAAAGTCCAAGGACATCTGGCTTCATTTCGATTATCACAGCTCAGACTCAGCAGCGATTCATTCCACAGCTATCACCTGAACCATCCATACAACAACAACAACCCAAGAGTTTCTTTACACTCAAATCTCTCAAAACCCCAAACTTCCAATAGATCTTCTCGGTGTCGAACTTGAGAAAGTCTATCACGGCAGCCAGCCTATTTTTGCCAAAAGATACACAAAAACACATCCGTCGGCACTCGTGCAACCCAACACTCTTACAAACCTGTCGGATCACGGCTGTGAACTATCCGTCATCTGTTGAGAGTAACTTCAATTTTCAATCAGACCATCCTCGCACAAAGCAGAAGGTCTCTTATATATTGAAGCTTGCTCCAGTATCAACACACTTGGAGTCACCAACGGTCATCTCAACACATATCTCACCACTCAAACTCCAAACCACCAGCAACCATGTGTCAGTGGAAGACTACCCAGAAGTGGAGCAAGTGCGGCTGCCAAAAGGTCGATTACTCCCCCAAGCCCGGCAGTAGCTGCTCTTGTGGAAGTGTCACGGATCAGGGCACTACAACTTGGGAAGGATACTGCAACCTCCCTAGCTGCCGCAACCCTCCTCGGGCTTCTTAGTAGGTTGGTATTTGGGTTTCCCTTTATAGCGAGCCTTTGAGGTACAGAGAACTAATCAATGACCATTGATAGTGATCCACGCTACCCTCGAAGGAAGGGAGAGAAGCTATGAGCAGACTACTAGATCTGCAAGCGACTAGTCAGGACAACCGGGGCAGAACACGACATTGTGGGGGATTTCTTACTTCTTTCTGGACTCATACTTGAATCCCTAGATGGACCGTTGTATCCATGGAGTTGTTTGGCGACAAACTTGAACTCCCAGAACAGCACAGACGAGAGGATGATGCAGTCAGTCATTTCCGAGGTTTTTGGTGGAGGGTTTCAGGGCCATTCATGTTTCTTCTACATTCTATCTATCTACTCTCATTGATAGTTTTCAATTTCAATTTCACTTTATTTCTTGAATCACATATTGGGCACGAATTGATGGAAGGATTCTTTAAGAAATGTCTTTGTTGAATAAGCATGGGATGGGGTGTAAGTGCAGGGGTATATGTAGTGACTGACGGGGATCCCATGCTGTGGTGGATATAGGCGAGATTTCAAGGGACTGGGGTTGTCTCGCTTATTGTGTTAACCTTTTCTTTTACTTGGTGGACAAATGATGAGCACTGGGTACTATTGATGTTATTATTGTTACTCGTACCATATCCCTACGTTCCATTACTTTCGAATTGCTCTGCTCTGCTCTGATCTGGGGCTTTGATCCTTCTCGATCTTAGTTGAAGTTGGTTCAAGTTAAGTTACCTAGTTAGATAGTCTAGCTTAGTCTCCACTCATCCTTATGGCCTTATCTGCGACCGCCTACGCCACGCTACGCCACGGCCAAATCAATCACGGCCATGAGGATGGCCCTACCGAAAGCCACAACCAACGCATCGAAGACGCAACTGTTTCACTGTCGTCTTTGTTTCTACAGCCTCATTTACGGATACTGTGGAGGAAGATCAAGAGGAAAACGCCTCGTGGGCGTTTGCTAGAGGCGATCTTAGTCAATGCACGGGACGAGACGAAATATGATTGTCTCGGTTAGGAGTCATAGAGGTTCCGTGTAAGTCAAGTTTCCACTTAGGTCACTATAGTTGCTACCAACAATATGCATTATAGCACTGCCTTAGAAGTCTGCCGAGATTGATCCAATAGAAGACATTTCTTTTGATATGGCAGTATTAAAAAGAAAGGAAAAAGAAAAAAGAGTCAAGGCAGAGTTGAAGCTGCTGGTCTGGACTGAACTGGACTGGCCTGTCATGTTGTTAAGATTAAGCGCCCAGAACCGCACGTACCCTCTTTTGTCCAAGTTGACTTAGTGTCGATAGACTACTGTACTGTAGACTGAGTCGTCAATGAGTCGGTGAGTTAAAAGGCTAACTGTTTCCGTTTCTTTTCAATATTTGAAGGCGTCTTCTTTTTTGTCTTGATCTTACTGACAAGTCCAGTCCTGGCTGGGTTACCCCTGGTCCTGGCCCTGTCGCTGTTGGTGGAGTTGAAGGAAGTGGGCGACAGCTTCGCATGCAGACGTCACTCATCATGTGACCTACCTGATGTTGTTGCTAGGATGGGCCTCAAAATTGAAGTTTAAGTTGACTTACCTCTAGTCTTGGCTAGAACAAGCGTCAAGCATATTCCTATTCGGACGACTAAACCTATTTCGACAAGTACAACTTATTACCCGTTGTGATATAAGGGTAATACAATGGCCCGTAGGTAACACCCGCATGACTCAAAAAAAGAAAAGTCTCCGTCTATGCTTTTATGGCTTGTGATAGGTATTTGGCATTTCGCTTGGATTAATTGCCGTTGGCTTTGTGCTTCCGCTTCCCATGCGGTCCGTACCTTGACGTGGCGTGACTTGACGGGTTGTGGCATATGATGACTGCTTTTGTAGATATCTCCGCTTTGACAACAACGCATGTGGACTGTAGAAGAAGTACATTCTTGGGGAGTTGGAGTTGTGAAAGTTGACCTTTTTAGGTGGAAAAGCACTTCTCTGGTTTGGGCTACATAGAGATGGAGGGTTTGTGGCACTTTATGGGAGGCATATGTATGATATTTGTGTTTCTTATGTATTTATTGTTCACTACCAGTAGCATCTAGGTCATTATCTTGACATCTTTGAGATTACCAATCAATTTTGTGTCTTACTCTTGTAGACCTCCTTCGTCCGAATAGTCCGACATCTTGAGAGCTTGAGATGCGCCGTTGTACATGAAGCGAATCCTAAGTTTATAGTCAGCACGAATTCAAGCGCCAGTCAGAGGAGGCTTACTTGAGCGAAATCTGGTCTCCTTTGTAGCCGAAATAGTCTGATAATATATTATACCATAATTGAACCTTGATGATATGTTCAGCGCGATAAGTAGCCATATTGACAGAAAGACGTATGATCCAGTGATAATGACGAAGGCAGGTCTGATAACGTTCACGATGGAATCTGGCTTGAGACAATTTCCATCTGTTGGTATCTGAAGTCGCAGTAACGAGAGTCGGGAATTCCGCCGACCCTTACATCGTAATTAGTTATTGCATACGCAACGTTCAGAGGAAACTACTTACGTGCGCAGAGTTTGTTGCCTGCCACATACTCATGCGAAGATCGAAAGATGGGCACAATGTCCTGCATCTCATCGGTGGGATCCTCATAATATGATGGTCCAGTGTAGTCGTGAGATGAATCATACTCGGCCACTAAGATAACCCTATATATGTTGCGTGTTCTCGAGGCACTATGAGCGGAGAGCAGATTTGGTGGTCATTTCTCTTGAGCTGAATTATCAAGAGATATATCCGGTAGCGTTCATGGTGATTATAGCCTCAGAAGGCTGTCTTTTTCAACGCCGACGACGTGGTGGAAGCAGAATATCTCCTGAGCTCACTTCGCAGGTCCAGAGATTTTCGGCGACCCTGAGCTGGGCGGTTCAGACGGGGGCGTTGTGGTGAGGGGGAAGTTATATATAATTATAATGCCTTAAGAGATTAATACCCAGTGATAAACGTTAGACGGGAAGTTCAGAGATCTTACCAGCCCTTATGTCGTGGTAAGAGAGGTCTTGTGTTCTTCGTCGGTACTTTCTTGTCCAGTGAGATGAACAGTTCGTTGATGTGCCAAAGGCAAGATTGCCCAAGGGAGTGTAAGGAGATGATGGACCGGTGAGGAAGTAGTATATACTGATGCCTTGATAGGAAGTTGGGAGACATCGTGGAATGGACGAGGTCCTTTATGCCTAAAAAGCTTGGGAGATCATGATATCATCAAAAGAAGAGCTTGTCCTACCTGACAATCCATAGCTCCAGATTGGAGAAACATGAGCCATTTACTACGTGCCAGCTGGGTTTTACTCGCAAGTGGTTGTCCAACTTACGCCATGATATAGCCTCTATACTAAGAGCACCATCTGTACCTTCTTGTTTGACTCCAGTCTTTTTATCGTCACCATAAAACATCTGGTCAAACATTCACTTTGAAGTGAACAATAGGCAACTGTATGGGTGTGTATATGTGAGGACTGCTAGTCCTAGATGGAAACATTCGGAGACACTCTATCGGCCACAGCATTCTTTAATAAGAACACCCTAATGCTTAATACATACCACAATATCGTAACCCAGTCTTGCTGACAGATAGCGCAAAGAGAATCACATTGCATTTGTCACTAGCAGGCATGGCACTCAATCTGATTTTCTCAACTCATAGTCGATTGACTATCTTCACAATCATCTTACTATTCCTGCTCTGAACTCTGAGAACTACCTGACGTTCCCCTGATATGAATCGATCCTTCTGGGACGTGTACTTGAGTAGGTCCAGAGCCAATAGACTCTCGGCACCAAACTCTCATAGCATCTCATGGATCTTCAACTCAACATTTCCCTAGCCCTTCCTTACAACACCAGTGATCCCAATTCACCACGCTTACTTCTTGGAGTCGGAAGAGTAAGAGTTACCGTTGGGTGCGGTGTAGGTTGAGCTGCCCTGTCCATTGTTGTGGTAGGTGCTTCCATTGGGGTTGGAGTAGTAGTAAGAACCATCCCTGAACAAGGTCAACCACCTGTATACTTCACTCTAAGATTCGGAACTTACGTGTTGGAGTAGTGGTAGGAGTTTGAGTTGGAGGCGCTGGAACCATAGTCCCGAGAGCAGTAGTGGTTGCCCTGGATTCGTGTTAGTAGTGAATCATATAAAGTGAGTTTAGTCATACCTGGCTGTTGGTGCCAGAGCTCTTGACGTTGTAGCTGTCAGGCATATTGACTTGCTTTTCGATGAGAAGAGAAGATGTGTAGTTTCGTTAACCGTTGAGAATGAGAATGAGAATGAAGATGGAGAAACAACTTTCACAATAACCTGGGGAAGCCGGCCTTTATAAAGTAAGGGGACAGTCGCAACTTCCTGGGAAGTACCGTAAAGAAATCCACAATGTCTTTGTTTGCACTGTTTCAATTGGTTGTATTCGCTTTGTTTGGTTGTTTGAGCTTGACCACTGCGAATAGTGCAGGGGAGGTTATCATATACCCCGCTCAGTAGTTACGACGATGGCCAAGCTTGAGTTGCCGATTGTGTTGTCTCATTCGATGGGATGTAAGTGGCTCAAACTCAATGAAAAGACGATAAGATGGTTTATTTGTTCTGATAACGGTTTGGTTTGATGTGGTTGGCCAAATTGGCTCAAGCGGTACATCACCGCCAAAACAATTGGATGTTGTGGTTGTGCAAACAATCGCGAATGGCCTCAGTCAATCAACAAATCACAACAATGCACTATACGCAAAAAGTCACTATTTTCATATTGGAGATTTACTTACATTCGATTTTGGGATTTTCTACTTGTTTTCGGGGCCCATTACGAGCATACAGCCTGTGTATAACATGTTTGTCTTTGTTAGAGGTATCATTGAGCACACTGGCCAACAATAAACTCACACATGCAAACAGTTTTTCAGAGGGGAAGCGCATATTTCAGCTGACTAAAACCTGTTATACTGTTTATTAAAGAGCAACCCTTCCGCTGCAATACAAAACCGTAGTTCATGCTGATCACAATTGAGGCATAGGGTAAGCATGTGGCAAACGAATACTTGACTGATAGGTGAATTCTCCGAACTTATTCTAGAAACTCTTGGTGATCTCATAAGACATGGTAGACATTGACGTAGTCAATAAACATTCATAATTTCTGAGTGGCAGATTTGTAACGAGTATGCATGTTAGACCAGTTTGGTGCACAGTTGCCATCGTTCATTCTCGAATTGGAAACAGGAGATGAAAAAATTTCCAGTATACTTGCTAAGCTTGTATGGCGACAGGAGCTATGAGGTCAGATCTGTCGTGCCTGTAGAAATATTTGCCTGGTTTATGTATGTCAGGAATTTCCGTCGGCCGTGCATGTCCTCGCATGGTTGAATCTGATTGGAGGTGGCACAGTTATACTGATCTCATTGCTTAGAAACACCAATAATGAACAGAGAGTATATCGAATATGTCTATATAAAGGCGCTTCAGAGTCTCTATAAGAAAGTTTCCAACAACCTCAAATAAATTGCGGCATCAGCTGTTTGAAACAAGTTAACAAATTTATACTCACACTTCAAAATGGCACCAAGAATCTTCATGTAAGCCAACCACATACCGTCGTGCTTTGTGATTGTAAGGGAAACTAACAAATATACAGCACTGGAACAACCGGTAGGAAACTCTTTGCAGAAGCAAGCGATTGTGTGCAAACTGACATTTGCTAGGTTATGTTGGCGGCACTGCATTCGACATCATATATGAGGCTCACCCAGATTATGACTATACACTTTACGTTCGCAATGAAGAACGTGCCAAACCTATAGCAGAAAAGTTTACCGATGTCAAGTTTGTCTATGGCGATCTTGATAGCGTTGATGTGATTGAGAAAGCAGCTTCTGAAGCTGATGTTGTCGTTCGTATGTTTAAACGCCAAACCAAACTATTGAAAATGGCAACTTACATGATTCACAGATACGGCAGATTCAGCAGACGCACCTGGAGCAGCCAAAGCGATCGCAGCGGGTCTTGCCTCTAGCCACACGGCCGAGAACCCAGGATACTACATCCATCTCTCAGGCGCAGGTATCTTAACCTGGTATGATCTCAGAAACAAGCGCTACGGAGAACCGCCTCTTCCTGATCAAAAGTACAACGATATCACAGATATTCAGCGCATACTTGACCTACCTGATGAAGCCGTCCACAAAGATGTGGAAAACATCCTCCAGAGTATTGACTCGCCCGCCGTCAAATACCTTATGGTGTCACCTCCCGTCATTTACGGGCCTGGCAGAGGTTTAATCCACAAGGACAGCTTCGCAATCTCAGAAATAGTTCGCGCAACTCTCGACCTCGGATACACCCCAATCGTTGGAGCTGGAAAGGCGAAATGGGATAATGTCCACGTTCAAGACCTTGCACAGCTCATCGCCAACGCCGTCGACGCATCCCAAGCTCCGTCCAAGAATGAAGACGATTCTGAAGTTTGGGGTAAGAAAGGATATTACTTCGTCACCACGGGAGAACACCAGTGGTATTATGTAGCCACTTGGATCGCAGAGGAAGCTCATCGTCAGGGATATATCCCCGAGTTCAAGACCAAGCATGTCACTATGGAGGAAGTGATCGATAGGGGATACAAGGCGGGCATAGCATGGGGAATTAACTCCAAGAGTGAAGCTGAGAGGGGGAGAAAGTACTTGGGATGGGAGGCTAAGGGAGCATCGTTGAAGGAGACGATTGCTGGTTCAGTGGCTGCAGAGGCTGAGGCTCTTGACGTGAAGCCCAAGTACAAGTGAGGTGGTTGAATTTATAGTGAAGTGGATCACGATAGTATGTTGATGGGTAGACCAATCGTATGCTACCTATTTAGCAACTCATTCATCATACTATAAGTCCCCGTTCTTGTAATTCATGTGTCCCCGGTCGATATCAGTAACTCCATGGTCAAGGCATGCTAGTCTATTCTGAAGCGCATCTGTCAAGTTCCACAGCATCAACAACTGTAATCATCAATGCCGAAAGGCTATCCGTACCAATACGGCTTCAGGGTAATTCCGAGATACAACAATCATCTATGAGTTTCCAGAAGGCCATCAAGAGCCGTCATTCGCCAATAGCGAGTCAGAAACTCACTTGCCGGAGAGGTGGTGGTTGCAAGCGAGTAAGTGGCCGTACTACAAATCTACATAGTACAGTATCAACAGAATTCTCCGCCGGAGATCCGAAAGCGGCAAAAAAACTGTTATCGGGATGACCGTCAAAAGTTATTGGGTCCGACATGACCACGGGAACTGTAGCTGGGTTGGGTTGGGCTGGACTGCAGCAGGCCAGGCTTGTCATCCTCAGGCATGCGGGCTCGGAAGAAATTTTGCTTCTAGAGGCGGCTAAATCCTTGCCACTGGTACAAGATACTGGGTAATGATTTGCTGAGGCGAGAGGGAAAATCTTTGACTGATGAGGTTCAAGGTTTACAGTACAGTGTGTTTTGCCCACACAAATTCATGATATCCTCGAAATATAGAGGCTATACTTTACAATGGAACGAAAATAATAACTGCTTTAAGTCTATAATAACCTATTCCGTAATATCTCCGGTCTAGAATTACCTCGTCCCATTTTAAAAACACTCTATCAAAAGTGCGATCTGATCTGGTTGCCCAAGAGACTCAGACAGAAAAATGAAAAAAATTCAAGATGGAGCATGAAAAAAAACTCAGGCGAGGGACTTTACCCTGATAGGTTTAGTGGAGGGGATCCCTACAGACCACTGCCCCGCCCCGCAGAAAAAGTTCACAGGTCCCTCCAAAATTTATTATTCTTTTAACGCCCGCTCAAAATCGATGTGGGAGAATTTCCTTTCTTGAAACCCCACGTTCTTCTTCTCTCCTCTTCATCCTTCTTCCCTTTCCACCACAAACCTTTCAGACAAGACAAAATGGCGGACGAAGTTTACGACGGTGCCATTGGCATTGATCTGGGTAAGTCTATTACTCTTGATATTCTATCTGTCGTTGTCTTTGAGATGTTTCTATTGTGTGCGCCGTCGGGCGCTGGTCTTACTTCATGATGCCCTCAAAATGAAGGCATTGGCAATCAAGAGAATCACCTCCAAAGACAACAAACACAGCTTTATTCATCAAACAACCGCTAACATTCATCTCTTCAGGTACCACCTACTCCTGTGTTGCTATCTACGAGGGTAGCAATGTCGAGATCATCGCCAACGAGCAGGGTTCTTTCACCACCCCTTCTTTCGTTTCTTTCACTGAGAAGGAGCGTCTGATCGGTGAGGCCGCCAAGAACAATGCTGCCATGAACCCCCGCAACACTGTCTTCGATGCCAAGTGAGTTCTTTCGCTCCTCCGACTCTCCACGAACAATTTCTGACTGAGATCCCCCACAGGCGTCTGATTGGTCGTCGTTTCGATGACCCTACCGTCAAGAAGGACATCGAGTCTTGGCCCTTCAAGATTGTCGATGACAACGGCAGCCCCAAGATCGAGGTCGAGTACCTCGGTGAGAACAAGCAGTTCTCTGCCCAGGAGATTTCCTCCATGGTCCTCGTCAAGGTACGCACACAAAACTCAACCCCGCACTAGCAATTTTTACTGACCCCTCCAAATAGATGAAGGAGATTGCCGAGGTCAAGCTTGGCAAGAAGGTCGAGAAGGCCGTCATCACTGTCCCCGCCTACTTCAACGACAACCAGCGTCAGGCCACCAAGGACGCCGGTTCCATTGCCGGTCTCAACGTCCTCCGTATCATCAACGAGCCTACCGCCGCCGCCATTGCCTACGGTCTTGGTGCCGGTAAGTCCGAGAAGGAGCGCAACGTCCTCATCTACGATCTCGGTGGTGGTACTTTCGATGTCTCTCTCCTTAACATCCAGGGTGGTGTCTTCACTGTCAAGGCTACTGCCGGAGAGTAAGTTTACGTTTCCCTTCTGATACACAATTGCTAACTCAGAACTTTAGCACCCATTTGGGAGGACAAGACTTCGATACTAACCTCCTCGACCACTGCAAGAAGGAGTTCGGACGAAAGACCAAGGTAAACTTTACCCTAAACTATCATCTCTTATGGTGTTGTTATGAAAACTTAGGCTAACACCCCTAACAGAAGGATCTTTCCGGCGATGCCCGTGCCCTCCGACGTCTCCGAACTGCTTGTGAGCGTGCCAAGCGTACTCTCTCCAGCGGTGCTCAGGCCACCATTGAGATCGATTCTCTCTTTGATGGCGAGGACTTCACCATGTCCATCACCCGTGCCCGTTTCGAGGACTTGAACGCCAAGGCTTTCTCCGGCACCATTGAGCCCGTTGCCCAGGTTCTCAAGGACGCCGCTATTGAGAAGAAGGCCGTTGACGAGATCGTCCTCGTCGGTGGTTCTACCCGTATCCCCAAGATCCAGAAGCTTCTGTCCGAGTTCTTCGACGGCAAGAAGCTCGAGAAGAGCATCAACCCCGATGAGGCTGTTGCTTACGGTGCCGCCGTCCAGGCCGGTATCCTCTCCGGAAAGGCCACCTCTGCTGAGACCTCCGACCTCCTCCTCCTCGATGTCGTTCCTCTGTCTCTCGGTGTCGCCATGGAGGGTAACATCTTCGCCCCCGTTGTTCCCCGTGGTACCACCTGCCCTACCCTCAAGAAGCGAACCTTCACCACTGTTGCCGACAACCAGCAGACCGTTCAGTTCCCCGTCTTCCAGGGTGAGCGTGTCAACTGTGAGGACAACACCTCTCTCGGTGAATTCACCCTCGCTCCCATCCCTCCCATGCGCGCTGGTGAGGCCGTCCTCGAGTGTGTCTTCGAGGTCGACGTCAACGGTATCCTCAAGGTCACCGCCACTGAGAAGACCTCCGGCCGCAGCGCCAACATCACCATCTCCAACTCCGTCGGAAAGCTCACCAGCGACGAGATTGAGAAGATGGTCAACGACGCTGAGGAGTTCAAGAGCAACGATGATGCTTTCCAGAAGAAGTTCGAGGCTAAGCAGCAGCTCGAGTCCTACATGGGCCGTGTTGAGGAGATCGTCTCCGACCCCACTCTCTCTCTTAAGCTCAAGCGTGGCCAGAAGGAGAAGATCGAGAACACCCTCAGCGAGGCTATGTCCGTTCTCGAGATCAGCGACAGCACCGCCGAGGACCTCAAGAAGCAGGAGCTTGCCCTCAAGCGTCTTGTCACCAAGGCCATGTCCTCCCGATAAATGCACAACGCTGTTAGAGATTGCAGTGGTGTGTTGATATCCTGGAGTAACTGATATTGGAGCTTAAGAACCAAGCACCCTCGACGCCTCGCGAGGGGCGATTGGGGTTTACGACTGGCCGAGGTGGAGTTTTCTTTGTCATTAACGGTATAATTGGACAAGGACGATGACCAAGGCATATGAAAAGTTCTGCATGTTTCATGGGTATGCCGCTCCCGGACGCGGGCGGCTATGACTAGTAAAATGAAAGCCGATGGGAAAAGGAAAAAGGTCCAATGGTGATTGTAGATTCGTTGGCCAGAGTCTACATGGGGTGGACAAAGGGCCCTGTGAATTTAAGCATAGATATGGTAGATTGCAGAAAAGGAATGATGCTATTTTACCACTCAATATTCGCTCTGTCTTGTCTGTGATGTAATGTGAAAGGTAACCCAGTACCAGGTCTAAAGCTTAGGGCGCCCAAGACAGAGTCTTAGAGCTGGCTGGACTAAATGCTCAAAAGATATGTTCATCTCTTCTGGTTTATGGTGTTTATTGTCTAAAGAGTCTTAGACCTAGCTAGACTAAATTTACATAAAGTGCATGTTCATATCATGTCTATTCGGTTGCGCTACATTTGATGACCAAAACAGACGGTCTTGCTTGATCTTACAGAATTTACCCGCGGTAGGCTCCAGTCCCTCGATGGGATAAGGTTAAATGGCTCTGGCTGGACTGCAATAAAGGCATCACCGCTGTGAACCTAGGTAGGTACTTAAGAGCCTAAGGTTCAGTCCAATTCTATTGTTTACTTCCAGCACTATCAGTCAGTCTGACAGAATCCCCAATTGCGGAGCATCAACACAAATATCTTACACGGGTCGTTTGGGACCAGTCCAGTCACCGTGTTTCGGGAAGCAATCGCGCACAACTTACAATCGTCCTTCTCATTTACCCGATGGCAGAGGTAGCAGAGTCCTTGCTTTGCTTTCTTGAGCGCAGATTAGCCCAGTTACTGTATTTCAGAAAGCAATTGCGTATAACTTACAAGCGTCCTTCTAGTCACACGACTCCAGCCCCTTCCCCAACAAGATGGTAGTTGGCGATATAGCCTGAAGATGGTTTCTAGAAGATGGTTTCTAGTTACACAACTCCAGCCCCTTCCCCAACAAGAAAGCAAGTCTTGCTCGATGGTATTCGTTATCCTCTTTAAACTATAAGTCCCAGGTTAAATCCATCTTCAATGTTATAATCAATAGCAACCTCTTCCAGTAAAGTCAAATCTCAATAAGTCAGGTATACATATCATATACATATCGTATCAGCCACTAAACTCTAATAACAGTAAACACATATTAACAGCTGCTAAGCTATACACAAGGTAACTTCTTCCTTCTTCCATCTTCAACCTTCAATTAACCCAACACAACAAGCTGCTCTTCAGTTAGTCAGTCAGTCAAGACTTCATCATCCAACGTACCAAGAGTCAGTCAATTAACCCCGGTTCCCTTCGCTGCACATTACTAACTGTCACAGCTTGCCCACAATGTCGGCTATCGTACAAAGAGGCCTAACAACCACCTCTCTATACATCAACCTCACAGTTAACCTGTCGTACGAGAAGATCAAACCGGCCCTTCGGAATTGCAACGACATCAACAAGCTCAAGCAACTGCAGGCAGAAGCTAACGACCTTAAGAAGACCCTCCCAGACTAGGATTTCAAGGGGCTATTACGGCAGCCCTATCCGGTCGTACAAGACGACCTCGGTCTGGTTAAGCTAGCGGCCTTTGGCTGCGTTGCTCGATGGTATATAGTTGGCGATATGGCCCGAAGATGGTTTCTAGTCACACGACTCCAGCCCCTTCCCCAACAAGAAAGCAAGTCTTGCTCAATAGTATATAGTTGGCGATATAGCCTAAAGATAGTTTTTAAGGTATATAACTCTAGCCCCTTCCTTAATAAGATAGTAGTTAATAATATAGCCTAGATAGTTTCTAGGTATATAACTCTAGCTCTTTTTCTAATAAGAAAGTAAATCTTACTTAAGTTAGTAATACAGCCTAAAGATAGTTTCTAATTACATAACTCCAGCCCCTTCCCTAATAAGAAAGCAAATCTTGCTTAATATTGCTACTGGATAAGGTATCAATAAGCAGCAAGGAACGACCGGTTGATGTCCGAGACCACAACACTACCAATACATGCCGTAAGTCCACGATAGTACTCAAGTTTAAGCTTCCAAGTATCTTGATTGTCAAATGTAAGCTGCTCTCAACTATCCTTAATAATACACTACAGAGGCCAAGTGGTCCGTTAAGGCGGGTATCTTAGTCAATAGACTTACTATCACCAAGGGCCAAAGGACTTCCGTGTTAATATGATTAAGAATCTGCTGTATTGATAAGTAGGGTATTTTATTTGTCACAAAACCTCCACTAAGCTATTTACTACATACACATACAGCCACCAGTACTGCTTATATTTTTCTCCGCTTTATACAAGATTCTGGCACATTCGTCGTTGCCATGTGTAATCATAGGTGCGCCCATTCCCACGGAGGCAAGGACATTGAACTGGATTTCGCGGCACCGGCCTCGCTGTCCGACCAAGAGCCAGATGATGCCGAAGAGTATGAGAGCGCTACCGAACCTAACCAGGTCCAGTTGATTAAGTTTACGGCCTCGCTGTCCCAGGAATCGCGAAGCTTCCTGGTTCATCGTTTGGTGTAGACTTGCCTCGCTGTCCCGGCCTTGCTGTCCTAGGAATCACGTGGAGCTTTCTGGTTCATCGTTTGATGTAGACTTCTTTTCTTATCGCCCGGCCTCGCTGTCTTGGCCTTGATCCTCTTTAAGTTACTGTTTGCGTGGAGGCTGTAGGCGACATCGCGCCGGCTTGCTCAAGTTGGCGAAGCCATCGAAAAGAGTGTGATTGGTGGCCATCGAAGAGGGTGTAGTTGGCAGCTATAAAGAGAGGCTTCTCAACGAGGATCTTGTCCCCTTTTTCAAGAGGGTGTGGTTGGTCATCTAGAAGATCTTCAGCGCGGCGCCATAGGTAGGTATCAGAGGTCGACTGACTTGCTGTAATGGGTTGTCGGTCAGGGTGATTGTAGGGGGAAGGAAGGGATGGAAGGGATGGAAGGCTCTTGTGCCTTGCACAGCATTTCCGATGTTAATCTTCGCTCCACTGCTGGCCCATTTCCATTTCCCTCGCTCCTACCTAAAGACTCCTGGGACCCAGGCACCTTCCGCCCTCAACATACCTACTTAAATGGAAATAATGTTGATGATTGTCACCTGAATAGGCGCACATAGCAATGACCCAGCAGTCTAACTATTGGGTTTAATGAAACCTCTGCACGATCACGTACGCTTAACTGTCTGGCGAACAGGTGACCCCTAGTTCGATGACACTTCAACTACACGCTCATGATACGTTTCATAGCCATTGCTTCTTTTTTTTTTCTTTTTTACCCTTCTTGTTCTTTCATGTCTTAAAGATTACGACCGAACATCAATGGATTACCTTAAGATCAAAAGTTCAATGGCAAACTTACCCAGTCACCACATCAGGTTTTACCTGCACTTAAGAAAGCAAAGCAAGGACTATGCTACCTTTGCCATCAGGTAAATGAGAAGGAAAGATTACGACCGAACATCAATGGGTTACCCTAATATCAAAAGTTTAATGGTGAACTTACCCAGTCGCCAGATCAGGTTTTACCTGCGCTTGAGAAAGCAAAGCAAGGACTATGCTACCTTTGCCACCGCCATATTGCTAACTATTATCTTGTTGGAGAAGGGGCTGGAGTCGTGTGACTAGAAACCATCTTCGGGCCATATCGCCAACTACCACCTTGTTGGGGAAGGGGCTGGAGTCGTGGGGCTAGAAACCATCTTCGGGCCATATCGCCAACTACCATCTACTCCCATCGTGGTTAGGCGGAATGCAGTTGTAACTACCATCTACAGGCTATATCGCTAACTACTATCTACTTCTATTATAGTTAGGCAAAATGCAGTTATAACTATAACTACTATCTACTTCTATTATAGTTAGGTAAAATGCAGTTGTAACTATAACTACTATCTACTCCTATTATAGTTAGGTAGACTATAGTTATAACTACTATCTACAGGCTATATTACTAACTACTATCTACTTCTATTATAGTTAGGCAGAATACAGTTATAACTATAACTACTATCTACTCCTATCGTAATTAGGTAGAATACAGTTATAGCTATAACTACTATCTACTCCTATTATCGTTAGGCAGAATACAGTTGTAACTATAACTACCATCTACTCCCATCGTCATTAGGCGGAATTGTAACTACCATCTACTCCCATCGTCGTTAGGCGGAATGCAGTTGTGACTAGAGACCATTTTCAGGCCATATCGCCAACTACCATCTACTCCCATCATCATCGTTGGGCGGAATGCGGTTGTGATGATAGGTGGGTTTCATCCTGGTTCTGCCTATACTAGACCTTCGGCATTTAATAGAAGTATTATTAACGACTACAGTCATAGGAACAAGCTAGATATACTACTGGACTAATCTGCTCCTACAGTAGAGCCTACTATCTAAGAGCTTACAAGCAAATAGTTAATAGAGGGAGAGTATTATACTAAAGGGGGTCCTACTTAATACTATACGTAAATAACTGCTGTAGCTATTTTATACTTTAATACTAGTTTTCTTTCCTTAAAATAAAGTTCGGAAAAGGTTTTGCAGAAAGAATAAGAAGCTAAGCAAGCGGTACAACAAAGCAGCCCATTCATAGATATTCTCATTTTCATGAAAGCTAGTAGTGTACAGAAAAGTCGTTTTATTTTATCCATAAAACTTTTATTCTGACTTGCAGGAACGGCAGGTAAATTAATGTATTAATTGAACCGATCTCAAAATAACCGCTCTGTCTTCACACTGCAAATGTCCTGTCACTGGGTACGGCCGCCTTGTCAATATAGCAGACAGGTACACAGGGCTTAGCCAATTATATGAGGGCTTTGGTAAATGTAAATTAAATAACCTCCTTTTATCTTTGGGACTTCTGAGTTCTTTTTCAATATCACCAAATGTATAACCACCTTGCCAATCATCTATAGCTTAACGGCCTGAAGCAGGACATCGATCTTCTGGGCTCTTCTTCCACTATATGGGACCATTGGATAGTATTATCAGGTACCGCAAAAACACACACTGCGGCGACCTCACGGTAACTCATGGAAGACCAGCATGATGCATTGATGATGGAGATTCAATCTAGCTAATATACATGAACCCAACCCAGGCCTTTTCGTTATACCACAGACTTATCAATACAGCATATTCTCAATCATATTAATACGGAAGTCCTTTGGCCCTTAGTGATAGCAAGTCTATTGACTAAGATGCCTGCCTCAATGGATCACTTGGCCTCTGTGGTGTATCCTCGCCGCTTGGCTACTATGAAAAGGTATAGATCGCCCCGAGAAAAGCAAGTTAAGACAAGAAAGGCCGTCTTTTCTGCGATTAGCCCAAGTAACAGTGCCCGACCATCTCGATATATGTCTTCATGTCACGCAAAATGTTCTGACTGACAATTTGGTTTCACAGAAACCTCCCCAAAATACCACCTGCGCCTGAGAGCTGGATTAGTCTAATTGTGGATCGAATAGTGGACAGAAAGTGCGATGATGAGAGCAGTGTAAACAACGGCCTCGACAACAAGTTGCTGCTTAAGGATTCCACGCTGATCCTTAGTGAGGCAATTGATCTCTCCATGGGTGTACCACGAGATGGTGGAGTTGAGCTTGCCGTATAGTACGACTGGACCGATGAAAGGGAAGAAGAAAGTCAGTATCATGATCCAGATGAAAAGTCTCTTTCCCCGTTGAGCTACCATGTCTGTGCGCTGACGGTGATAGAACATGTTCTCACGAGCCTCTTCGATAAGGCGAGACTCTGCCTGCGTAAAGGGACTTCCGTCGAGAATTTCCAAGTCGGGTTGGAATCTGCTAGTTCGACGAGTCCTTGTGCTTGAAGAGAATCCACGAGATGGGGTCAGCTCCGTACGAGGAGTTGAGAAGCTCGGCCTCAGTCCTCGATACCATGCTCGATGAGTGCTGGAATTGGGCTTTGTCGAGGGAGGAGTATCGAGGATCGCAGAGGATGAAACAAGCATCTCAGAAATCCTCTCGCTTGCTATGAGCCTGTCAGTATTTGATCTGTCGCAGCCACCTCTTCACTTACAATCACGACGACGGAACATCTGACGCAATCCATGTGGCTGGTGAGTCGGCTCAGGCCGTGCGATGTCATCTTCGGGAGACAAGGGCCAGAGGTTTCTCTTTGGAGGTGATGGAGTCGCAGGAGGACCAGGCGATGGAGCAGTGCTGATAGTGTTCGATCTGCTCCGGGCGGCAAAGTTGCCTGCACTCTCAGTGTGATCTTCTTCGCCTCTTTGTCGCTTGAACTGCTGCAACATTTGAGCCTCAGGAAGACTGACTAGAGGGAATGGTAGGGAGGGGAGCTCTTTGAGGAAATTGTCATGGGGAACATGCTTCGATCGGTTCGAGTCGGCGGACTCTTGGATACCACGTCTGTATAGTGGCTGATCAAGAATGGTCAAGGGGGTCTTGGGAGGCTCTCGCCCTAGGTTTCGACGAATTCGGTTCCAACTGAAGAACTTTTGTCCATCGGGCAAGTATGAATCAGCGGTTTCGCCGCTTGTAGGAGGAAGTGCATCAGAGTCGAGGCTCTGATAACTGGCTCTTCGTGGGGTCAGGTCGGAGAGAAGGATACCTTGACCCTCGGGTGGCTGCTGATTTTGGTCTCTGCGAAAGATGTTGGAGAGTCGAGCAGCTGACTCTGGCAACCTGGACATGGGTTGGACAAACTTGCGAGTCGTGTTGCTGAATGTTCCTGGACTACCGCCATATCGCGGAACAGAAATCGAGAGATCAGTTCCTTTGTCGCGACGGACATGGTACGAGTCATAAGGATTATCGCCGTATGGATGACGGATAATTCTGTCCTTCGAGCTGTATGAGCGAAGGGTTGGGCCACGCTCCGTCACGTCAGATACATCGGCCAGACTGCTCCCGGTTCCTTTTGCGATGCTGTCGTGAAATTCCTGCTGCATGGAGTTGAGAGCTTGTTCGCTAGTGACAGTTTGCCAATCGCCCTCGGTACCGGTGACAGGTCGGTCCTTGACAAGAGTAGCAATTTCGCCGGTCAGTCGTCTATTACGGACAGGAACACGACGAGTGTTTTTGTCTGCCTCACGGTGAACCGGAACTTTGACCTCTTCATCGACATTCTAGGTCGAACGAATAGCGCCAGCATGGTAGAAGGAAGCAACAGGGGCGCCTCTGTGCGAAGCATTTCCAATGCTTCCCTCTGGGGGTCGTGGGATGGTCTCTTTTGAAGAGACGGCTAACCCGGCTTTGTGCAGCGCATCACTGACTTCTCTTTCGGCCGATGGACGTAGAAATCCCGAGTACGGATCTCCGTCATACTTGAAGGGGTCTTCTTGACTGTCTGACGAGGTAAGTGAGTACCTCTTGGGTGCTTTGTGAACGCGATCATCCGTTGGGTAGTATCCGGGATCGCAAGGAGCGAGAGACTTCCCGTAGATGTTTGTGTCTTTTCCATGGCCTGATTCGCCATGCTTGCCAAAGTCACTATAAAAGCTGGACGACGAGTGGAACGATTGCAAACGGGGAGATGGTCTCGGCTGCACTCGCACGGACGGGCCAGAATGTGAAACCCGCTCAAAGTCCTCTGTTTGTGGTGCCCAGACGTTGCGATCAGTCTTGAGACTTTCATTCTGCGGTTTGTAAACAAAAAAGTTTCCCTGACGTCTCATCGCCTTAGTTGAAACTACTGGGTAGGCTTCAGGGGCGTCATCTCCGGCAACGGTTTCCCACTCTGAAGTGGCTTGATCTTCGCCAGACAAATTGTTGGACTGGGAAATTGCGAGTCCAGTGCCAGTAATGGCTCTGGGACGGGAAAGATGTTCTGTGACGAATCTGTTTGGATCGGGGCTTTTACCACGAGACTTGGTCGGAGTGGGAGAAGAGAAGTCGCGTAATTGAACGCCATCTTCGATCACAGACTTGTCAAAAGGATTCGAGTGACAGGAAATGGTAGAGGCGGTGGTGTTACGGCCATAACGCGCATCTCGGCCCGAATTGTCGCTCTCAGTGTATGGCAGCGTGTATGGCAGCGACTATTGAGTTTAGTAAGTTGGAGAATCTTGTGAGAGGGGAGGGGATATAGTGTGTGACTTACATTTTCGGAAATAGGTTTCATGTTTGAAGCTTTCACAGGAGTAAGAGCATGTGAGCGAGTATGCATGACATGAGTAAACAAGTGAGGCTTCGAATAGTTGTAGAGATGTGATTAAGTAGGAGGAGTGAGGGGTAGGTGAGAGTGAAAGTGAAAGCGACTCAAAGTGCACGCAGTATTCGAAAAAGGGAGGATAATCAAAGTGTTAGATTCTGTATTAACTCTTTTTGAGCGGTTCAACACGCGATGGAAGAGTAACACGGTAAATCACGATGCGTTGAGGAAAGGAGGAAGAGTAAGGAGGGTTGGAGATGTCAGGTTCAAGTTGACGCTCTCCCCACACTATGATGCAGGAGATATACTCCTTTGACTATAAAAGGAGATGGCTGGAGCATCAGCCTTGGAAGGGGTTGGCAGTGATTGAGAAGCTCTCTGCGTGGATTTTGGTGGGTGACGGTTAGTTGTCAGTGCCAGGAGGTGACGGATCTAGGAAGGGGGCTTTATGCGCGAAAAGTGATTTTAAGAGGCGCTTTTCTTGATTAAATTGATATTTGGAGTAGTAATCTACGCCTATCTATTTTTATAGTGTTTTTGTTCGGATGTGGTTGCGGAAATGGGGAGTGTCGCGGTGATGTCGAGGTGAGCGAGCCTCATGTCATCAGCGACTACATTGTACGAACAATGGAGTATCAGGTCGACTCATCATGGCTTGAGAGTCACTCTCCGTTGTTTCCAGCTTTTAGTGGATTGCAGTTACTCTCAGCACATGAGACTAAAATATCTACGATTGATCTGGAGTTTTCCATCTATCTATGCTGTAGTAAATCGAGAAGAGAGAAGCGCTTGCTTTACATACCAGCCACAAGGCTTGGCGTTATAATACATCCCAATATCCATGCTTGAGATCATCACGACCTTCGACTTTCAAAGAGCTCTCTCGCAAACCCTCTACCCAACCTCACGGATCTTGCCAATATAAGGGGCACCTTCCTCCATCCACCTCTAACAAACCACCAACTAGCCACACCGCCAGCTACAAGGCCCGTCAGACTGATAAACAGCATATCCCAATTCCTCGCCTTCCATATTGGCATGCGCATATCCGCTGTCTGAAGATGCATAGGCCGTAACTCAACGCCATCACGAAAGCGAAGCTCTTGGTCTATCATAACTTCTTCGATAAGATCGGCTGCGAGGTGCTTTCGTTTGGAGTTGAGGTTTGCTATACGCTTCATGCGACGGACGTTAGCAGCGAAAGATTCGTCTGCGTCGGTGGTAATGCTTTCTATAGCTGAGGCGATGGAGGAGGGTGTTAGGTAGGATTTATCGAGGGAGGTGCCAACGCCTGATGCTGCGAGACGGGCGCTATTGCAGAGTTGGTCGAAGAAGTACCCTATCGCCAGGACGGGTGTGCCGTGAAAGAGTGTCTCGTTGGCACTTGACCCGCCGCCATGGGTAAGAAAGAGAACAGTGTTGGGGTGGTCTAGAACAGCTCTTTGGGGCGCCCACACAGGAAGACGAAAGTGCGGATGGGCGTCGTTGAGAAGATCCTCCACACTAATAGTCGAGCCATCACTAAGAGGATAAGACTTGGAGGTGTCGAAATTGGCGCGAGGTTTCCGAGGAACAGCCCAGATAACACCGTTGATAGATCCAGCATCCAACGCCTGTATAAATCCGAGAAGATACTTTGTCAACTCTTCTCCCGGAAGGTTAACGTGTGTGCCCAAGCACGCATATATCGTCTTATCATGTCTGTCCAGGAACTCAGCCAGATCATCATCCAGTGGAGGATACTCGTCGCTGAGAATAGGTCCAACAGGCGTCATAAGAGGCGGCAATTCCTTCGGCGCCTCAAGTCCCCAGAACGAATTGACCAGAACAAGATAATCAGGCTTCGGCATAAGGGAATGGCTATAGTTGACGCCTGCATCAACACGCATCTTTTTCGTCCATAACAGCCAAGGTATAATCGTCGGCAATGCCGCAAACACCACAAACTCGTTCCAAAACCTCGACGTCAAAGAAGCATGCTCGGAAGTCAACGCCCCATCAGCCTGAAACCCAGGCTGGCCTGGATGATAACTCACAGGTGCCATGGCGTACGGCATCTGCGGCCATACGCTCGCGAGCTGGATGTTGAACTGTTTAAGCATATCCCTCGCTGCACTATCAGCAAAAAAGTCCGCAACGATAAAGTCCGGCTTCGTCGAAGGATCCAAACATAGAGCCCGCAGACTCTTGTAAGTTTCTGTCCAGAAATTGTCAAAGAAGTACTTGGACTTCATCATCGGCGCAAAACCATGCTCATGACGCCAGAGCCGCATACTCTCATAGTGCACATCCAAATCATCTTCCGTAGCAGCCGGACCGACAATATGCGTAGTTTTTATAAAAGGATAATTCACCGTCCACTCTTCTTGGCCAGCACAAGTAGCAAATTGGATCTCATGGCCACGAGAAGCAAGAACAGCGCCTATTTCAAGAACCGGAGCTACAAAGTGTTAGCTTTGACGATCTTGTGTGGGGGAATTTACAGTACCTGCATGAGTGAAGCCACCTGTTGTGACGAGGAGAAGAATTCTCCTGCGAAACTCATGGGGGCTGTCAGCCATTGTTTTAGGCAAGTCAACGTTATTAGGCTGGATAGTTTAAATTGGAATGTGTGTGTTGGGATTGTGATGGGTTGGTCTATATCTCACATGTATGACGCCTATGCTGGGAATACCAGTGGGGTTAAGCTTAGATCCGCAGGGACGACTCTTGATCTGAGACACGAATAAATCAGAAGACATGAGATTAATGTCTCGTAAATAGAAAGCAGAAATAGTTGTCGCCTGTATTCGATAACTGAAGCTCAACAAGAAACCAATTGTAAACATAGACAGTTGATAACATTCCATTTCTCGTCTATCTCTATTATCATTGTCCATCGTGTAGTGTTGTCTTTTCAGAACTGAGGACGTCCCTTCTAACCTGCTTCAGTCAATGCCAAAGCCTTATTGAATCCTCCATCATGTCCGGCGCACTTATATACTAAATTCTAGGCCTTGTGTGCCTCCATGCGTTATCAAGAGCATTCCCAACGCCAATCCCATGCATTCCCATGTGCAACATTACCCAACTGTATGTCCCTTTCTTTTCTTCAACCCGCTTAATCGTCGAGGTGCGTTCAACGCAATCCCGGTATTATCAACCAATCCAAGACAAAACGTTAGGATAGCAAAAAGCTCATCCAGTGTCAAAACTGGCAAGAAGGGGTATAAAGCGTATTCCGGGTTGAAAAGTTTAAAATGTCCGGAGTTTCAGAAATGAAGTGTTTACGAAAAGTCATCAGGTCGTCCGGGTCTGGCCATGTCGTCTGCTTGTTGAACAAGTTCCTTGGTCTCGCGTGCCAGACCGAATGCAATAGGTGGTAGTGTCTGCACCCACATGCGCCATTCGTGCGAGTTTGTGTCCATACCAATGTTCGCCATGTCTTGACCCTGGTCGGCAGACTCGAGTAGGCGTGCTCTACATTCAGCCAACTGGTTGGCCGATTCGCCGAGGCCGCATGCTTGTGATTCTGCAATGATGTCGCTCACAATGGCATTGATGGAACCGATATCTTCAGAAATTTGGCGCATGTTGGCTTCTCCGCGGACGGTGTTTACAAGTCTCTGGATCTCGGCCGATAGAATGGAGTTCTGTTCCTCAAGGAAGAGCTGGATGAAAATGTCAGTATTGGACTGACATCGTCATGTCTGAAGATAACTGACCTTGAGATCTTCGGCGGCTCGGGGATCCAGCTGCGGTGCTCGTCCGTTGGGTTGAGTGTTCGCGTTGGGTTGCCCGAGGCCGATTGGTACCGCGCTGGCCTTGGACATGGACCTTTGGTGCGAATATGGCTCAGCGGACTGGCGAGGCGAACCCAGCGGGCTATACGCTGATGAGTCAATGCTGCCTCGCATACCACTCAAGCCCTGGAATGGGGCTGGAGGTGGAAGCGTGTTCTGCATGTTCGCAGGATGTTCGGTAGCTACGGGTGAGAAAAGAGCACTGGAGTCCGCAGGTGTCATGGTTCCATCTTCATCGTCCAACTCCTCAGCAGGGGTTGATCGAATCTTGACCAGACGGAGCAGGTCAACGATAGCAGCGGCCAAATGCGACGCCGCGGTATCCAGCAGAGAAACAGGAGACATTCCAGCGCTGGAAGCAAAGTTCTTGGAAGCTGTGATGAAGTTGTTTGCGGTTGACGATACCTTGGACCTCAACTTGGTCTGCTGTTGGATAAACTCCTCGTCGTCGGTCTGGGGCACCTCGATATCCTTGGTGATGCGGCGCACGCTGACAACAACGAGCTTCATAGCATCCACCACCTTTTGAGGATCCTCAGTTCGAGCTTTCTGCAGAAGCTCATCAATGGCAATTTGGAACTTGGTGACGTGAACATCTTTGACCATGCCACGCTCATCAACGAATCCCTGCTCACGGACGTGCTTGGCCGCATCGTGCTCAATCCCGGGACCAGCAGAGGTTGCGCGCATGTGTCGCAGTTGCGTCTTGACACCAGCGTAGCGGTCCTTCCATTCGTGAACCTCACGCTCGAGCCTCTCAATCTTCTTCTCAAGTTCTGCATGTCGTTCGTGTGTCGTACCACTCTGCTGAGAAAGCTCGCGCATCTCGAGCAAGAACTCTTGGGCCTCTTTCCTGACTTCCTCTGTGACCTGCTGTTGTTCCCGAAGTTCCTGTCTAAGTTCATCATTTTCTCGTTGGAGTTCAGAGTCTGATGCGCCAGGCCCAACACTTCTCTCGGACTGTTGTGCTACTGTCATATCATCTCTGAGCCTTTGTATCTCATCCTCGTGATCGTCGCGTACGCGCTGCAATTCTTGCTTCATCGAGTCGTTAAGGTTTTGCGCCTCAGCCAGCTTGTTCTCAAGATTGAGTCGGAGATCACTCCATTCTTGCTTTTCTTGGTTGATTGTGGCAGCTTGTGAGCGTTCCTGGTCCAGTGCGCTATTCATTTCATCCTTCTCCTTTTTCCAAGCCTCTTCCATACTCTCTAGTTTCTCTTGTAATTCCCGTACCTGATTTTGGGAATCCTCTAGGGCTTTCCTGTCGGTCTATGTCCTGTTAGCATATTGTTGTGTACAATCAATAAACCAGTATTTACCTCTGACATAATGCCGGTACCAGCGCTCCTCTTGCTCTCGCGATTCGGGTCATGTTCTGAGTATCCTTCGCCTTCGCCTTCGTCATCTTCTTCGAGCATGATACTTTTGTTCGGAACAATTGTGTTGTTCTGGTTGAGCTGTTTTGGAGTAGGACGTCCGTAATCGCCATTCTGTCCACTTGGGGATGCTGGCATTCCGTAAGGATCTTGTGGTCCAGGACCTCTCATAGACGGCGCATCGGAAGGCCTCCTCATGCGGCTTTGGGCTCTTGGGGGGAAGCTACCATTGATCGGTGTGCCGGGTCCTCTCATTGACATGGGACTTCCTGTACGAGCAAGGTCGGCTCCAACGAAGCGAGGGAATCTGCGTTCGAGTTCGTGGTAAACATCGGCGGCCAGGTCTCGGAATCGCGGAGGGCCAAGGGAAGATAGTCTTTGGCGAGCCTGGTTTCGCTTGGGGTGGAAGTTCTTCTCGGGCATCAGAAATGTGGGAGGACCATTTGGAGCATTCGGAGGCGCCCTGGCGGCGGACTGTCTTCGGATCAATTCGTCAAAAACATCGGTACTGAGCTCATAAAATTGAACTGAGGAAAGGCGCAAAAGCTTGTCGCGAGCTTTGTTCGGCTGCTGCTTGTGATTGGGATCGCGGGTGTTGAGGAATGTGCGCAGGGCGACATAGTGCTCGCTGAGGACGGCCTCGTCAAGGTCGCCGCGGACACTGTTGCGGCCTTCGCTGCGAGCGTAGAGTTGAGTACCGTTACTTGACCGCGCAATGGAAGCAGGTGGCGATGGTCCTCCATTGCTTCTAGGACCTGGTCCAGGACCTTGGCCAGGACCCGGGCCCGGGCCTGGGCCGTTGAGAGGAGCGTTTGGGAAACCGTTGATGCTCATGGCGCTGTTGGAGCCGCCCGAATTCGGGGGCGATGCAAGATTAGAGCGACCGTTGGGATAGGGGCCGTCGTCGGGTTGGTACTTGGAAACAGAGAAATCGCTACCGCCTATAGAGATCGGGGACAACGGCGCATTGCGTCCCAGACTGATGCTCATGATCAAGAAGGAAAAAACAAAAAATGCGAAACCGAGATGATGCTGGAGGGAGATGGAACTGGAACAGCACCAGCCGCCTGTCTCATATGGGCGCCACACGGGGACGGGGTTGAGAAATGAAAGCGGCCAAGGTAGGTAGGTAGTCTAGGGACGCTCGGAATCGACAATCAATCAATCGAGACGAACAGGCCCCAAGGATCCCTTCCCCCACAGGATTGGGATTGGCGTCTTTCAGGGGCTACGGAAGCGCCAAGCTTCAGCGTGTGGCCGAAAACGACAAAGACGGACGACTTTGAGTGTGGCTCAATGGTTGAAAGGAATGATGATGTTGGTACTTGAGAAAGTGTCTGTCAAAATATAGTATAGTAAAGTGGTGTAAAGAAGATACGGTGAGGTTGAAAGAATTGTCCAGTTAGACCACGGACAATTGACAGGGAAAGAGACGTTGCGGGTCAAGTCTCAGCTGTTGATTGTTCCTTCCTGGTAACTTAAAGGGTAAGAAAACAAACAAGAAGAAGGAAGGAAAGAAAAGACAAAAGCAATAATCGAGAATCGAGAGAGACCGAATGGACCGTCAATCAAAGATCAATCTACTGAATCGGAGTGACAGTGACCCCAATTCCATCCAAAAGGGGGTTCAGGATGGATTTAGACTGAATCGGGGTTCGGGGGTGATGAGATGGCAGCTAGGATGGGCTGGATTGGCCCTGGGCTTGAAGTCGTCCACAGTCCACGGTCCCATCCCCTGAACTTAACTGAACTTAACTCCACTGACACCATCGCAACGGGACTTAACTGCTTCTAGAAAATAGCGTGCGTGCTGTGCATTTTTTGGTGTCAGTCATGGAAGGTCCCCAAGTTCTGGTGGACAATCCCAAGGCGAGCGAAGTGGATGCAAGTTTAGCCAGCCAGCCTAGCATTGGATATGACCAGCGCAGTGAGCACAGAGCACTCACTGACTGAGAGCAACCAGACGAGATCTTGACGGGAAATGAGACCTTGGGTCTTTGTCTTCTGGGGTCAGAGTCCAGAATGTCCAGGTATGGAGATAGGCCCCGTCTCCCCCCCTGGTCTGGCAATTTATTATTATCGTTGATGAAGGAGTGTTAATTTCTTGAGTCCACCAAGATCGAACAAGAGCCTGCAAGGTATATCTTTGGTATGGTTTATCAAGTAATAGTTCATCGTAGACTCTCAAAGTTGTCGGGTTTTGCATCGAATTAGCTTCTTGCATCTGCCGCTTTGAATGAACCAGATGATATGATCCATGCAAGGGGAGCGGGAAATAAGCACTTCTGTCCAGCCAATCTCGATGCATTTCGGGCCTAGGCTTGAACACCTTATTCAAGTCCCGTTCCACTGAAGGCACTGTGCCTGAGCCCTGAGGTGCTACAAACTACAAACCCCAGGGCTGTCCCCTGCCCCTGAAAGAAAGCAAAGCGCCGCTTACTCCTCGCTTCTGATTCGTCCGATGATCCTGGTCAGGCGTTCGAAGCTTAGCGGGTTGCCGAGCGAGGCGCTGGGGATACGCGGGTCTTTAAGCTCGGCACGTGCTTTGATGGCCACAGCCACCCGGGTCTTGGAAGCCGGAATGACACTAATTAATTAAGATGACTTTGACTATCAAGTACGGATGAAGATCATTGAAGGTATCGTGAGGCCTCAAGGAATCAACTATTCCATGGTATTGGTATTGTTATCTAGATATCGTCATATGTAACACGGCATACTACTATTCCGGGCTCATTACCGGACCTCGCTTATTACCAACATTGGATCTCAAACCTCACCCAGGACCCTGAAATGATTGTCCGCTTGGCCGCTCAATAACAGCCTCAAACATTCCAAACCGCTATTTCTCGTATTTTTCCCCGTCCTCATTCCTATCCTCTAAGCGCCAAGAAACCTTAACCAGGCCTCCATGTCAGAAGCAAGCTTGTCTCCAATTTCAGCATCAATGATACCTTCCTGCCAGCTGATATCAACGCACATCTCTTTCCCTTTCACGCTCATGGAGCTGATATGGAAGACGGGAGATGTAATCTCACAGCTAAGTTGAAACACGGCTCTTTCAATCTTCCATCCTGAGCCTTCCCCATCCATTGTTCCTAGGTTGGAGACACCCCAGGCTCCGACTCGTGGCTTCTTGAGTTGTTGCTTCTTCTGTATGCGCCAGTCTTTCACCAGGCCCATCAAGCCTGAAGGATCATTGTTCATACCTTGATCTAGCTTGTTCTGAATATCTTTTCGGGCTTGAGCAGCAGCAGACCAGATAATACCTTCAAGCTGGGTCATGGTATCTTCGTCTGAAGATACACCTTTGACTTTGGTGCGAATTTTCGATACCAAGTTCCTATCAAACATGTGGTCGCATAAGGTCATCTCGTTATCCATAGTCGTGCTAGGGACATGCCAAGGATACGCCTCCGACTTCGTGGGAATGAAACGACGAGTATCCAATGCAGTGATAGCATACATTGAACTTGCCTCCTTCTTGTGGTGCTTCTTACCTTCGGCCAATTGAAGAGAAAGAGAAGCCAGCGGAAGAGCATGCAGAAGACCTGTGATAGTAGTTTGATGCGATCGACATTTATCGATAACCTTCTTTAATGTTGCATCGTCAATAGAAATAGTCCTGAACAGAGTTCGATAGGGCTCCTCGCGAAGAGGAGCCCAGTCGGCCTGAGTAGGATCGTGCGATACAAGAAATGGGGGTTTTAGCTCTTTCCAAACGGTTGATAGAGCAAATCCCCAGGAGATTGGGATCTTGATAAGCTTCTCCGGGGGTGGCGGGAATCTATCCGCAACACTTTCGAGGTGTAGAACATTGTTCTTGAGGTAATGTAACTCTTGGCTGGCTTTGGGGTCGTTGAGGTTGCGCAAGAGGCTCTGATGAAGGATCTTGCCTGATACCCCGTCAAAGTTGGTATGATTCCAGCAAAAGATGACGTTGAACGATTTGAGAGACCCTTCTGGGTATAAGACAGTAATTCTCCACCCTGGCTTAGTCTCGACGTCGGTAAACCAGGTATCAAGTTGATTACCGATTGCTTTCTCCAGACAAGAGTCATAGTTTGCCGAAGCTTTGATCTCTCGCCAGCTTACATGCTCATTGAAATTGACAGTATCCAGCTCAATCCATGATGGCGTAGCCGAATCTTCGTTTAAGATTCCCACTTGGAGCATGGGGTGTTCAATAACTGTAAGTGCCACAGCTCGATGGAAAACATCCTGGATAGACTGCAGTCCACCTCCAGTGAGATGCTCTGGAAGACCATAACGGCATGTTACAGCGGTTCCACAGCTATGACGCAACGTGTGTAGGGCTGAATGATACAGTTCTCTGTTGTAAGTCAGTAAAGTGATACAATTGGAGGTTTAGGTTGGGGTTGAAAGAGGCCATACAGGTTGCTCATTGGTCGAATGACCCTGGGTTCTCGTGTTGCCATTTTGCTGGTTAAGTTCCTAGTGAATAGAATTCGAATTAAATCCTGTTATTTGCTGTTTTGTATGCGAAATAGACTTCATTAGTCTGGTTGTTCAATGTATTTATTCATCATGTCGCGAATGCGGTCCCCGCGGATGACCGTTTTATCTCGCCGCGGATGAGCGAGGAGGATGCGAATGCATGTCTTACACCGAACGAGACGATTAGGAAAGCCTGTGGTATGAGGACAATATCTGGCGATAAAGAAAGTTTATTTGGGAGCATAATGGACGGTGTTTAGGTAGTCATCTCCAATCCTGACCATGGAACTGTGTGTTACCCGGTCGTATTGCCTGCCTGATTCTACAACACAGACCTTCGAGCTTCGCAGGTATATGTCACGACAATGTGTCCTGATAATACGTGATTTGGAGGACTTGAACGGAGTATTTTCATCATTGAAATTCTATAGCAACCATTGCGGAAGTCTGTTCTGCAGATACTCTACCATGCAATGCCTGGTTAGCAGTTCAGGGTAGCCTCATCACTTAGACAACCCATCAACCTGGACATCACAACACTAGCAAGCAACACCCTGACAAACTCCAGTCTATCAAGATCCACCCTACAAAGCCCATTGCGCATGGTAAATTAAACCTCGCCTTGTTTGTCAATGAGGCGGTTGCAAATACGCACTTGATAATGCGACTGGCTGCCTCTTGATACCCCTGAAAGATTGTCGATCTTAGTGTATCCGATCCAAAGTAACGGCCTCACGACTTGAGCCAAATTAGCTTCGATAAAACCCTGAATATCATCCAGATCTTCGAAATCAAAGTTTCACCTCCTCTCAGTGGACAAGTTATAAACAAAAGCTAACAGCCTTGGCCATCAACGGCATGAATCGTTAGGCTATCTCGAGTGATCGCCGGCGTTGCGTGACAATGCGGATCGATTCGACACAAGATCCAATCTTGATTAGTCTTTCCTGAAACACTCGCTATTGATGTAGTTTGGACAATCTTCATATAACAGTTAAGAAGCCGGTCAGAGATCGACATTATGTATTTGTCTATGATTTCGCGTCTAATACACTGTGAGGGGCCCCAAAAGTTTGGTAGATAGATCTGCTTGATCGCGAAACCATATTGGGGATAGTAGCGGAAGGACCGGCGGTACACAGATGGGGTTTGTAGGCTATGCTGGGTCTTGGGAAGGTCATCATCATGCTCAGCTATGCATGGATTCGTGAGAGCATGTGAAGGTAAATCCCAGCTGTTGGTCTGCCGGAAATGACACTTGAACATCGTGAAAGACTTTGCTGTTGGCGGCCTCAACGCCTAAGATGGAAGCTTCAGACAAATGCTGTAATATGGTCGTCACAATATGACCTGCAAGTCCATCCGACCAGGCCCGGGTCTCTACGACTAGAAGCAAGAAAGTTGTATCCTCCTCAACTAAGTCTTCTGTGTCCATCCTACTGGTTCTTCTACCATGGACATGTTCAATCTTCATGATTCGAAAAATGGTGCAAAACAGCCTGGGCCCTTATTGATACACCCGAGCTTCAAACGGTCATCGATAAGTTTCAATCGCTTCACCAGCATGCAAGTAAGCTCTTACGAGGATCAGAACCAAGCCACAGTCCAGGTAGCTGGCAGGTTGGGCCATCTTTCCTGCCATGAAGCGAGAATATCAGGTACTCGCTCATCAAAGGTGGCTCTGCTTGCAGCAGAACCGTTATCGAAAGCAGAGGCACCAACAGCATCACGCTCCTCTCGAGCTGCTGTGTTGAGGGAGTTGGCAAGATCCAGGATACCTTGACCACCAACGGCAGCTTCCTCGTGGTTATCCTTGATCTCGACATTGATGACATGAACAGGTCGGTTAAGTGGAGAGCCTCTGTTCATGAGGTCGTCCACAACAGCATCCCAACATCGTTCTTCGCATGTGATGACAATGTCGACCAGGCCGCCCTCAGTACCTTCGCTGCCGCGGTCCTTAGCGTGCTGCAGACGAGGTACACCGACCTGCCAGTCTTGCCAGCGTTCTGGTCCCCATTTGACCCCGCGATTACGATTCAACATGTTCAGGATACCATTATTTTTATACAAACGAGCGTCCTTGGACTCAAGCTCCTTGAACATACTGTCATAAGAAGTCTTGTTAAAGTGGTACACGTTAGGTTGGGTGATGGTTGGTCCAGGCAAGCGGACAAGAGAACCTGTGCCGAAGGAGATGACAGGATACTCTGCCTGCGAGAGCCGTAGATGGGCCTCCATAGAGCTTTGAGGGCATTAGCAGAAGTCGTCAATTATAGGACACATGTCTACGAACCGATTGTTGTTACTGGCACAGACAGTGCAGAACTTCAGTTTGTATCCGTTGTCGCCTTCAGATGAGCCATTTTGGCTCTGGGCCGCAGAGCCACCGTTAGCAACCTCCATCTCTTCAAGGTTCTAGCCGGGCGAGAAAACGAGATTGTTGGCGGGTGCAAAGGCACGGTGCATGCTCGAGTAGCAAGACGCGATAGACTATGAAGCAGCGATGTTAGCGCTTCAACTCCAGAAAGATGCAAGTCACAAAGTAGTAGGCGCAATCAATCTTCAGATAAAAAAGCGTATAAAGTGTCTTTTCAGCAAAGGAAATTCAGACAGCTCCAATATGTTAAACTCATCATGGAAAGGTTGGTTTGGTGTATCACTCATGCAGTTACTTACCCAGATTTGAATTATAAAGTTGACACAATCACGATCATCTCATCGTGGTCTCGTCAACTTTTGGTGTACGCGACGCGTGAAGAAGGTTCTTTGAAGGAAGAGATTGGAGAATTGTGGTGAAGCTGTTAAAAAGCTAAGAGCTAGGGCGGTGACGCTAGTTCCCACAATTGCCGGGTAAAGTGCGGCGACAAGTGATGAGTAAGCGTGATTCCAGCTGTTGAGACATCAATGGAAGGTGCAGTGCATGGAAGCTATGGTGGGGAGAAATTGTTCCGTAGTAAACGAGGCCGTTTTCGCATGAAAGAGATAGATATCTTTGGGTTTGAAAATCTGTGTTTGATATACAAGAGTTCTTAGGACAGTATCGACATATCACGTTTGAGGTTTTCTCCAGTAACGCAACCAAAGGTCATGCATGATAAGATATGGTATAGACATAACACATGAGATGCAGATGCAATAGGTACGAACAGCACTTTAACCTCAATGTCGTCGGAAGCCAAGGAGTGTTTACCTCAACTGAAGTTCGAGTCTTATAGTAGAGGGACCTGCAATATGGTTAAACGAGGAAGCTGAGATTGGATCGTCTTGAGTAGCCAAAAACTCACTCATAAGTGATTCAAGACAAAATAAGTCAGCCAGAGTAGCCCTGCTTTGACGTTATAACTGCTCGCTTAACTTTGACCTCAGCTTAGGTCTCCAGTTTTCTCTTCCTTCCCTTTGGGTGGTCAGACGGCTGAGATTCCTTGTTGCTGAGGATCGACCCAACGGGAGGATCTCCACCCTCAAGATCAACCAGTAAGTGCCATTGGCTACTAAACGCCTGCATAACCTGAAACAGACGACGCTTCGACGTTAGCCAATAAGAAAGAAGATCAATTTACCAGGAATAGAAACCTCACTGAAGACTCAGAACTCACTGACTTGGCTCACAACAACAAAAAGAAAAGAGAAGGTGATTGTTGATGCAGCAGCATAAAGAGATAACGTGCGTGATATGGTCGTGGATCGACTTTAGCCTATTGGTTTCTTTCCCTAAGTTTGCTAAAGTTGCGAATGCATCACTGGAGTTCTTGCATAATGATGCATCACGACGCATTCGAGTGCACCACAGCCATGTTTATTGAGAGTATTGAATCTCAAGGTTGTAATATTGCATCCGCTGTCACCTGTATTAGTCCCGCATGTCCAATTACGCTACACCATCTTACGTCGAACCGCAGAAATTATCTCGTGTTAGTAGCATACGGTTTGTGGGTGTAATCAGTTGGTAGTCATTAAAGCCTCGGCCGTCGGAACAAGATCGCGGGTCCCGGTCTGAAGAAACCTGGATCAAGATCCCAAAAGTCCGATGAAGAGACGAAAAACAACAAGAACATGTGCTGAGAAAGTATCCATGTAAGCTTGCCTTGCCTTGCCTTGCTTCCAGCTTGATTTCTACGTAACCGACCTCGATCTAAGAGCCCCTGCCATACATCTTTCGGGGTCTAGTTTCATCATCCTGTGCGCCATGATGATGGTAATTTCCAGAGAAGCCGGGAGATGTTGACAGCATTATTCCATTGCGACAGCAACGATACCATGTCCGGAGATTGCTGTTATGGTGGCCCGGTCTTGGAATTTCCTTGTTCGACTCGACTCAGCTAAATTTACTTATATGGAAAGTGACGAACAGGGTCGCTTTTCCAGATTGAGATTCCAACGGCCCGGGTGGGCTTTTACTAGGAAGAGCCCGGTTGAGAGTTGTCGTAAGTCTTGATGAACGTGTATGTGAGTTGCGTATGCACATGCGAATGCAGGAAGATAGGATCAAGTCCCGGGAGGAACACGAGGGACACTGAACAAGGATAGAGTGTCTAAGATACTCCCAGTCTCGGATATGGTCATGTAGGCAGAGAAGTGCAGAGAAGGTCGTGGCGTTCTTGGCTTTGATTGCTGTTGATGGGTGGAATATACGTACTGTACATATTTTAATTAATTACATCCATGGTTAGGATGAGTGCGGCTCCTCCAGCCTGGGTAGGGGTGCAAGGTAGCATCTCAAATCCTTGGGTTACTACGGAACCACAAACTAAGTCACGTAGCATAGCATAGCATGGTAAAATCAGCTCGCTAATTAATGATGTCAAGAGATGTTCTTAGATGAGATAGAAACACTTTTTGACTATTGTAGTTACTGTGTTATCTCTGTGTGACCTTGTTAAAGTCATGGACAATTTGCATTTTCCTAAATTTAGGCCCAAGCTACTACACAAATTTTAGTCAATTTACCCCTCATCTGGTAACTGCCCGCGACTAACATGGCCGTTGAATGTCCCCCATAAAAGTAAAGTAAAGTACTTTATTAATGAGACCGGGTTATCAGCCCCATCATGGGATTGCCCTCTTCCTTCACGGTTAACATCATCTCTTCAGCTTATGGCTAGTAACGTCTCTAGAATAATTAAATTCCCCTTCTCCCTAGCGCCGAGGAAGGAAGCTGGCGATAGAAGACGGGGTCTCATTGGGCCCTTGTTTCCGACTTACAGGCGCTGACTCGCTGCTTGACCAGTCGGATTGGTGCACAAGGCGCTTGCTTTCAGTGGTGTGGTGCACTATCGCGACCAACTCTGCTCCACTACAACGCCTCCAACTCCAGCAGTAGCAGCCAAAAAGCCAGAGCCAAAGCCCAGCTACCTACAGGGCAGGTCCCGGGCCCGAACGTACGTGCCAACGGGCGACCTTACCGGGTACGGACTCCCCCAGGTCCTAACCTAACGTTAGGTTCCTTTAGGTCGAGGTCTTCTTCTTTCTGTCTGTTCTGTTCAGTTCTGTCAATCCAAAGACGTCGGGTGCTGTGCTCATGTTGAGGTCTGGGCGGGCAAATCAATACTCGCTTCTTTCAGTCTGACCTAACCCCCACTAACACAACTAAACTCTGCCTTGTCTTGCTCTCCTGTCATCCATCAACAATCTTACCTGGGATCCAATCCTATCCTTACCCCAGTCAAGGGCCTAGAAGCGCAAGCGCAGGCATAGACATTGGACGACCGGCTCCAATACAGTGCAGTACTTTGCAGTGCAGTGCTGTGCCCTTGTTCGTTCCGAGCACCAAGCCAAGAGCAGGGCATTGTTTTCTCTCTTCTGTTTCTGTTTCGGTTGCTACTGTAACTATTGTTGCTTCCCATCTGTTTCTCTACGCTCCTTCTCTTCTCACTCTCTCTCCACACTTGCAACCAAATCCCATCTCGTGCTTTTGTCGCCTGACGACTGGTCGTCTCGCATTTGCATTAGGGCTACGTTGACCATTATACTTGGATCTCGACTGGAGCCCTTGATCGACCGCCGCCAACGCCAACCTACGGTACTCACGTCTTAGCGCTACGGCTGACTTGACGTCCGCCGCTTCGACCAGCTCTGCTTGGACAAGACCAACCTCGATTGTTCAAGAGTGCACACTGCGAATCGAGCACATCTTTGGCGCAGATCGCCTTTGTCTAACATACCGTTTTCCCCATCGCCTCGACCCTCGCAGCGGACCCTCTGTTCAACGACCGCACTGATTTATCCGTCAGTCTTACTGCCCCGCGAGATACCTTCGCCGCACGCCCATCCCCCGGCGGTTGCGCGGCCGTGTGCGCCAGATCGCACGACTGTCGCTAGACTCTGTCTCGAAAGGCATGTCGGCGACGGCAGTTATGTCGACGACCTCTTCTCCAGTGACCTCTCCCATAGCAGCCGCAGCCTCTTCTCCGAACCCTAACCACCCCGCGCTGCCGCCTCTAATCACATCTCCGTCATCGCGCCGAAGCATTCAGTCCCGCCCAATGTCGCACGTTTCCAAGAGCCGGCTCTCCCAATACTCGACAGGCTCTTTGCCTACGAGGTCCCGTCCGAACTCTCACATATTTCCGATGTTCCCCTCGACTCTATCGTATACACAAGTGCGGGACTTTGCCTACCCTGTCACCCATCCTCTACACTATGGCCCGCCGCCCGAACCCTCGGGTCCGCCATCAGGCATGACGACCCCCGCGAGCGAGCACCGTCGATTGTCAGACCCTCCAGGGTCGCTGGATGCACGCATGCCTTGGGAGTCGTGGGGCACAGAAGGTTTCAACCGTGCCCATGACCTCGCTCCTATCCAGTTCGATGGCGGTCCACCATACAGCGAGGACGAGGATTTACAAAGCCCTGTTGTGGCTACACGCCACCGCAAGCACAAATCAACTTCAGCGGCGACAGGCATGAGGGGGAGGACAGGTCGTGATGTTGAGATGCATTCGTCCAACTACGATCATGAGCGGGGTTACTACATGGGAACTAGTGGAGACGGCAGCGAAACTTACTATGTTAATAACGGCGGCGAAGCCAACGGTCCTGGCGGGGACTTTGTCACATATCCCCCAGACCAGGCACGTCACAGTCGAGCATACCACTATGCCCAACAACCCAGGGCTGCCGAGGGCGGTGAGTACTATCAGCCCGAGTCTGACAGTTCCCCATCGTCCCCAGGCTTCAATGACGAGTCTCGCTATTCACGAGATTATCAGTTTACTATTACGTCGCCGGACGAGGAGTTCCACGGTAAGGCCGTTGCCTTGTTCGATTTCGAGCGAGAAAACGAAAACGAGTTGCCCCTAGTTGAGGGTCAGATCATCTGGGTTTCGTACCGACACGGGCAAGGCTGGCTGGTTGCCGAGGACCCCAAGACCCAAGAGAGCGGCCTGGTGCCCGAAGAATATGTCCGATTACTTCGAGATATTGAAGGAGGAATGAACAGCCTGACTGGTCATCTTGTGGAGGGATCTGGCTCTCCTGACGTGGGCACACCTACCCAAGCGGAGCATAGCGGTCAATATGGCCATACTCCATCTTCCAGCAATGCGACTAACGGGTATCATCAGCCAATCGTGTCGATGTTCTCGACGTCGAGCAAAGACCTTGACCCGTATCCCACCGAGCAATTGGGACTTCAGTCCGGACAAGCGCCCCCTCAAGTTATTCACTATCACGGGCAACGCGGGGGAAGTCAAGCAAACACGCCGACGATTGCGCAGCCTCAAGATACTGGTATTCTGAGGAGGGAGAGTCATGATGGTGGAGAAAGAAGGGACTCGAATGTTACCCCGGTGCAAGATAAGCCACCGATGGAACTAGGAGAGCCGAACGTTGGAGAAGAAGTGAAAGAAGGAGAGAGGTGATATGGGTTGTTGAATAATAACGAATTGCATGCCATGCTTGAAGATACGCTCACGATTCGATGTATTCTGACGGAGCGGGCACATATACCAATAATACCACAGCGAACTTTCAAGATGGACGTTTAGCAGGTGATTCCGAGACTATCCTCCCACGAATTGCCAGATATTGACGCCGATAGTGATCAGCATTCAGAGAGGAGTCTTTTGGCAGATCAAGGTTGGGATTTATGACGGAGTTAAAGATGTTAATGTGTAAGAGACTGTTGGGACAAACCCCAGAGATGGTTAGAGGAGCAAGTGGGTGTCAGAAGAATTGTCCTTTAAGGCTTAGGGTACAGAAATAAAGTAGCCTAAACGCTAGCCTAAGCCAGTACAAGGTGACCAAATTATTTCGTCTTTTATGCTCTTGGGGTTAATGCTTCTGATACCCTGACGAGGAGAGAGGGCCAGTCAGTGTTAGAGTTATATCATTGTCAAAACTTGTATCGCTAAAATAGTTCTCGATGGGATAATCGAGAGATTATGAATCATTATGGATCGCCAAGCCATTGCACATGAATGAATCGCATTGGGCTTGTCATAGTCGATGACAGGCTCTGAGCTGGGACTTGATGAAATGGCCTAGGCTCATCTTTTGTTATAAGTCGAGGCGAAGTCTTCAACGTATCTTGTCTCGACCCCTAACAGATAGTATTCAAAAAGGTCATGATCGGATATTTAAACATGACCAAGTAAACTAGAGGTTCTTGGCATGATAAACTCAATTGCCATGATTATTCCCATCGCTTGAATATACACTAAAGATAGAAAGCATGACCGGATGCTTGGTACTCTCCTCCGTCCCGTCTGGGTCTATCCATTCTGACGTGCTTCTCGCTCGGGATGTCACGTGACTCATAACGTCATCCGTCGTCGCGATTTCGGAACATGGTACCTTGATACGCCCACTTCTCAGTAACGTCAACAACTCTTTTTTGCTCTTCTGTTTCTGGCCAATTGACTTCCCAATTGACTTCAAAACAGCATCATAATCAAGTCAAGATGTTCGCCCGATCTGCATTCCGCGCTGCTCAGCCTTTGAGGGTATGTTTTCTACCTGTGCTTGTCGCATATAACACCCCTCCTTCCGTCATGGTCTTAGATTATCAATCAAGCAATTCTCTTATCAGCAAAAGCTAATTGAGTTCTATTCCAGTCTGTTCGTCGATATGCCACCGAGGCTGGAGGCGCTGGCGGTTCCAATGCTTTCCTCTACGCTGCTGGAGCTGCTGCTGTAGGCGGTGCTGGTTACTGGTACTTTGGCAAGAGCGGAGCTCCCGTTGCTTCCGTTGCCCAGGATGTGAAGCAGGCTGTTGGTGGTGAGCCCAAGAAGGCTTTCACCGGTGGTGACCAGGGCTTCCTCTCCCTGAAGCTCTCTGATGTCGAGATTGTCAACCACAACGTAAAGCGTCTGCGCTTCGAGCTCCCCGAAGCTGACCAGGTCTCTGGTTTGCACGTTGCCAGCGCTCTTCTCACCAAGTACAAGGGCCCCAACGATGAGAAGGCTACTCTCCGACCCTACACCCCCATCAGCGATGAGAGTATGTAGAGGAACTTGCTTTTTGGAAAGGAATACACACTAACTGCTGTACAGACGAGAAGGGCTTCATCGACTTGCTTATTAAGAAGTACCCCGACGGTCCCATGAGCACACACATGCACGACCTTGTTCCCGGCCAGCGCCTCGACATCAAGGGCCCTCTTCCCAAGTACTCTTGGGAGGAGAACAAGCACGACCACATTGCCCTTATTGCTGGTGGCACCGGTATCACCCCCATGTACCAGCTCGCCCGCGCCATCTTCAACAACCCCAACGACAAGACCAAGGTTACTCTTGTCTTCGGTAACGTTAGCGAGAATGACATCCTTCTCAAGAAGGAGTTCGCGGAGCTCGAGAACACCTACCCCCAGCGCTTCCGCGCCTTCTACGTCCTCGACAACCCTCCCAAGGGCTGGGTCGGCGGCAGCGGATACATCTCCAAGGACCTTCTTAAGACTGTCCTCCCTGAGCCTAAGAACGAGAACATCAAGCTTTTCGTTTGCGGTCCTCCCGGTCTCATGAAGGCCATTTCCGGAAACAAGGTCAGCCCCAAGAACCAGGGTGAGCTGACTGGTGCTCTTAAGGAGCTCGGTTACAAGGAGGACCAGGTTTACAAGTTCTAAACAAAGTCATGCGTGGATGTAATGATAGATTTGAATGTTGGCGACAAAGATTACTGCTAGTGTAAGATTCAGCTTAGAAGAGCGACTTAGATGACGATATGCCGTCTTGAATTGATACCAGGTCAATACACTGCATTCCCAATTGCGACTAGATGGTCTAGGTGGGTGACAGAAGAATTGTCCTCTAAGGCTTAGGTTACTAAAATAAAGTAGCCTAAATGCTAGTCTAAACTGCCATAAAGTGACTAAATTATTTCGTCTCTTATGCTTTTGGTGTCAATTCTTCTAGTACCGTGAGGCCTCAGTATCAGAAGTAATAAAAAGGCAAAACTATCAAGATTGCTGATATGCAAGATGCTGTTCACACATATTCAATGCTAGATGGTAGCTAGATAGTCTCCTCCAAGAACATATATCCAACAAGATGATGGCCTAATTAGTTGAGACTGTCAATGGCCTGGTTGATGCATCGCACAATAATAGCAGACCACTTAAGACCGTTGGTATAATCCTTTGCGTCAATGCTCTCATCCCAACCAGGGAAAACAGCTGTAAACAGTCAGTATGCGATTCCCCTTTTCTGATTTGGTGACTTACCTCCAGAGTACCCAGTCCAGATACCAGGCGCAAAAACAACATGCTTGAACCAGTCTCGACCATCTAAGCCACCCTCATAAAGGAAGTTTCGCTCAAGGAACTTGTATTTGTTGTTGATCTTTACAACAGCGTGACCAAGACGAATCTTCTTGACGATGTTCCACCATGGAATACCCTCTTCAAGTTGGCGCTTGGCGATTTCAGCATCTTCGTCAAGCTCGCTGGCTTTGACATGGAAGTCACGGAGATGTCGACGGATTTGCTTCAAACTCAGTTTAAACTCATGCTCGCTTCCGATGGGTTTGTCAGACAAAACAGAGCCACGCATGCTGAACATCTCATCATCAGTCATCTCTGCTGCAGCAGGCTCGAACTTGGCCTCGACCTGGTCAAGGTAGCCGTTCAGAGCGTCGGCGTACTCAGTAGCACTGAAAGGAATGATGACGGAGCCAGCGAGCTTAGCGATGGTCAGACCTAGAATCTGCGCCATAGTTCGGTGGTACTTGAACCCAACATCACCGTACTCCTTCATCCAGTAAAAGCTATCGTAGTTGCTGTGGTAGTGATAAACGGCACTGGTATCGCTGTACTTGAAACCAAAGTCGATGCAAGGAATACCCGCGTAGTCCTGGAAAGCTGTGAAATCGCTGCCACTGCCCATGGTGGTGATTCTCTTGGACCAAACATCGTTGACAGTTTGACCAGGAACGGTTTGGTTGGGAGAGGGAACAGCACTTGTGACATCGCGGATGATCTGGTTAAGGAGAGGAGCTGCAGATGCTGTGAAATAGGGACCATCGACACCAACATCGACATTAACGTAGGCGACGTTGGCCTCTGAAAGCCAGGGAAGGTATTCCTCGACCCATTCGGTACTACCAATTAGAGAATATTCCTCACCGTCCCAGCTGGCAAAGACGATAGTTCGAAGTGGCTTCCAGCCTGCCTCGATAGCCTTTCCGACTCCACGGATAACCTCGTTAAGAACCGCAGAACCACTGTTGGGATCACCAGCTCCACCAGCAATCCAGGCATCTCTGTGGTTTCCGACAACGATGACTTCGTTGGCGATGGTACCGTTGACGATTCCGATGACATCCCACAGAGGAGTGGTGACGTATTCTTGCTGGTTGTAGAGGTTGATAACTACGTCGTCAGGGGTAGGACCAATGTTGTACTCGACACCCTTGTACTTCAAGCCGAGGTTCCTGTTCCAGTATTTGTTGAAATCTGTTGACTTGGGGCCATGGCCGTTTAGAGCCTTGAGGATAGGAAGGGCATCTCGGTATGAGATGGGGATTGAAGGGATAGATGCAGTGGCATCATCGACTGGGGCACGAGGAGCGCCAGGCTTTGAAGGGTATCCAGGTGTAGTTCTAGAAGGTTAGTTGAGTTCTCAGAGTAGAATAGGATGTCACATACGGATCACCGGGGCGGATGCTCAGGAACTCAGCACTTCCACGCTGAACAGCACTCGGGTTCCGTGCAGGGCCCTCAGGGTAAGGCTTATATCCATGCTCTTCAGTTCTCTCACCATCATCGCCAGGATCGCTGTAAATAAGGACACCAGTGAAACCAAGCTCTTGTGCGCGCTTGATTTTGAGACCTCTGAAAATTCCGCCATATCTAGCAATGGCGATCTTACCCTTGACGTCAACCTTGGCATCGACGAGATCCTGATAATCTTGGTAAGTTCCATAGTTGACGTAGACGAAGGAAGCAGTAACGTTTCCGCTGGCTGAGTAGCCGTGGAAGATAGGAACGCGGTTGTCGAGAGAGGTCGTTGGGTCTTCGTCAATGATGTCCTCTTCGAGAGAAGCCTTGAAGGTAGTGTTCCACTCTTTACCATTCTTTGTCTTTGTCTTTTCTAAGATGGAAACGCTGGCATCGACGGGGTAGTTGAGATAGGCATCATAGGATACGATGCTGGACTTGACACCAAACTCCTCCCAGCGGTCTCTTGTCCACTCAGCCTAGATGTTTAGTCAGTATACATGCAGAAACGAAGTAATTGTAATCATGTACCTGTGAGAGGTTCTTGCCAGCCAGATGAGGACCAGAAGTGTAGTAACGGCTCCATTCCTCAGCCTTCTTGGGATCCGGGGTATCAAACAGAATTCGCTCCAGGTCATCATAACTCAAACGGCTTTTACCAGGTAACCAAGAACCAGGATGTCCATGATGATGCTTCGGTCCAATCAAGAGGGTTTGGATAACGAACAAGCCAAAACCGCCAACGACGACAACAGAGCAAATCAGAGTGAAGAACCGACGCCAAGTTTGATGGGGATACCTCCTCCGGGGAGGCCCGACCCGAACGGTTTGAATGAGAGGAGTACTCTCGGTTGGCATTTTCTCTTTCTCTTGGTGAGAAGAGCTTCTGGGGATGGATCTTAGTATAAGTCTTGGTCCGTCCGGGAAGTGGAGGGATATAGCTCTTGGCGGGGCGATTTATTGTTCAAACTCACAGCCGGCTCATGGTGAAGGTATCCTGGAAGTATCGATCCTGGGATTATTCAAGCTTTTAACATGTATTGATCCTGGGTATTGATTGATATTGATGTTGTTGATGAAGAGAAAGTAACGCGAAGTAAGGTATTGAGTAGAAGACGTGATGTGATCCAGGTGATGACGTTACAGAGCAACGGAGCTCATTGGCCAATCATTTTATTGCTTTAGGCTCCACCAAACGTTGGATGCCTCGGGATAACAGAAACGATAACAGAAGGAACGAACGAAATAAGTTAGACACTTTATGGAGATTTACAAAGGGATTTTAGTGGGTTTATTCCTGTATTATTATGGAATTTATGTCTCAGGTCTCCCCTTAGGGAAGGTACCACCAGCCATTTTTGGCCCTACGATATCACGAACTGAAGGATGATTGCAGATGCAAAGAACCTTTCAATCTTCGTATTGAGAACTGCCAGGACCAATTATATATAGAATACATCAGATGACTAAGTCCACCATGAACAGAGTAGAATTCTTACTACAAACTCAGCTTATACGCCGCCTACCAACCTTCCAACCTCCGCATTAGACGCCTAGAGGTTCATCGCTCGGACCGGCAATAGAGCGGAGACTAGCGGGGAAATATCCGGAGGCTTGCAGGTGCATCAGACTAAGGACAAGGTCCGCTTTCGGGACCAGATGATGACCCAGACTTGGTGATTACATGTTGATGGTTGCAACCAAGAGACCAACATTCCCTTAACCCAGCCAACGTCACTGTAGATAGTTAACAGTAGAGTTTGTCAGTACAGTGCTGTACTGTACTCGAGTACAATAGTCCTGTACGTCATGTTAACTGCCGATGTCTCACAAAGGAACCACAACAACTAAGACAATTACTGATGATTTAAATACATTGATAGTAACAGTCATAGCAGCTGAAGTTTGCTCCTGTGACCCCCCCCAATTCTTCACACACCTTTTATTAGAGGGGGGACCAATTATGTCTTTCTTGACCGACATGTCTAAGAGAGAATCCCTGCCGCTGTTCGCCTTTTTTTCTGCAACTTTCACTTTTGATAAGAGACCAAGCCTGTTTTGGAAATAATGACCCATAACTTTCTTTCCTCAGTAGGCTGTACTTTACCTTTTCATCGGGCTCAATTTCATCTTCTTGTTTCCTGTCTTTTTTGTTTCTCTGGCTTAAGAGGTTGGGAAGGTTGATGAGTTATCGTCTATCCGCATATCTTTTGTTTATTCCCAGACTATCCCCTCTTAATCTGTCGTTGATACGATTTTGTTATTGTTAGAACGAGAAAAGAAAAGAATTGCTCTGTTCACAATCTTGCGCCGTTCCTCTCTGATCGTCCTTCTCTGACTCTCACTCCTCGCAATCGTTCTCGCCATGACGACAAAGGATGGGCCGAAGCTGCCAAAGCAGCAGTTGGCGATTCTGGGTAAGTTAGTCTATATTAATCACGAAATCATCATCTGTAAAAGCTTTTCAAGACCCTTGTCATATGTCCTGGGCCGTGCTTTCATCTCACATCCGCCTCTTATACGTTCACGGTCACGATGAGATGAGATGAGGGGATATACAGATCTTTCACATTACTATTCTATCTAAGTCCCTCTCAGAAATGAGCTCTGGTGAGAGTGTTATCAATAAACAACCTCATCAGATACAGAGACACTATGATCACACTTAAATCTACACTCATCAGCCTATACCGCCGGGGCCCTCACCAAACCTCTAACTAACCTTCACCAGCCATCGCTCGAGTCGCCGAACCAATGGCTTACACTTCAGTCTTCCCCTACCTACCCGCCATGGTCAGCAGCTTCGGCGTTCCCACCAACAAAGTCGGAAGCTGGGTAGGCGTCACATCAGGTGTCTTTTCCATTTCGCAGAGCATCACGGCTGTTGCATGGGGAAGAGCATCTGATGCCTACGGGAGAAAGCCGACTATTATCTTGGGCTTGATAAGTACGATGGTTTGCTTCATAATATGGGGCATGTCGACGAGTTTGCCTATGGCTATTGCTGTGAGAGCTATCCAGGGTGGTGGAAATGGAAACGGTGAGTTGAAGCCTACCGCTATACTAATACTACATACTGACAGGATCTAGTTGGCATTATTCGAACAATGGTTGCTGAGATGGTCCCTGAGCGAGAACTTCAACCTCGTGCCTTCTCCATCATGCCCGTCGTCTGGAGTATAGGCTCAATCATCGGACCCAGCTTCGGAGGCTTCTTCGCAGAGCCTGCAGAGCAATATCCCGAGATCTTTGGTCACATGGAGTTCTTTAAGAAATTCCCATTTATCCTTCCTAACTTAATCTTGACCATCTTCTTCTGCATCTCAGTTACTGTCGCAGTACTGTTTCTTCATGTAAGTCTGCATTATACCCTTATAGATACCAGTATTAATATCGTTTAGGAAACACTTCCTAGCAAAAAGGGTCATCGGGATTGGGGTCTCCTAGTCGGCGAGCGCATCGCCCGCTCTTTCAAAAATACCCGCCCAACACCCTCTACCCGCCGTCCGTCTTTCGTCGATGGCGAGGCTACATCGCCTCTTCTTCCTAACAAGACAGCACCTAAGAAGCAAGCTGAAGAGCCACCTAAGAGAGAGCGTGTCCTTACTCGTCAGACCTGCATCAACCTTCTGGCCTATACATTCTTGGCTTTCCACTCGGTGGCCTATGATCAAATTCTTAGTGTCTTCTTGAGACATCCTGTTGAGAAGCACACCCCCGAGAACACCGCGTTCCCTTTTTACTTCTCTGGAGGATTTGGTATGTCGCACAGCCAGGTTGGACTTATCTATACCGTGTATGGCGTTGTTTGTGGCGCTATCCAGTTTCTGCTGTATCCTACCATCGTCGCTCGCTACGGAGTTTTGCGTTGTTTCAGAATCTGCTGTAAGTTCTCACCTACCACACCACTAACCCGTCTTTGCTAATTTACCCCAGGCCTCCTTATGCCACTCGCCTACTTCCTCACCCCCTACTGTGTCCTTTTCCCAACCCACAACTCCCGAACAGCAGCTCTCATCGCAGTAATGTTCATCAAAGCAGCAGGAATTATCGTCGCCTTCCCCTCCACCACCATCCTCCTCACCAACTCTTGCACTTCCCTCCGCGTTCTCGGCACTTTAAACGGCTATGCCACAACCTTCAGTGGCCTAGGTCGAGCAGTAGGTCCTGCTTCTACAGGCGCTCTTTTCACCTGGGGCGCTGACCATGGGTATGTCGTTACGGCATGGTTCTTCCTCATGTTCGTTGCTATCCTAGGGGCTGTCCCTGCGTACCTTGTCGAAGAGGGCGCTGGACCTACGGCTTCTGCTTCAACGTCGGTGGAGAACAGTGATACGGAGGACAACGAGGTTTCGTCATCCTCTAGTACACTGTTGTTGCCCGAGGGATCAGCGGTTGCTTCGGATTCCGAGGACGAGCAGCCGCTGAACAAGGCCAGACCTGAGGGTACTTACGGAACGATTCAAGGGGGACGAAACTAACTATCGTGAATTCGACACGAAATCATATACACAGATCTAACTACGAAGCATATTGGGCAAAAATTGTCGAGTCTAATCTAGCTTCTATCTTCGACCAAACTGTGGTCACAAACATTTATCTTTCCCTATCACAAAAAGGGGAATATATGAGGATTGGATGCATTTGTGCATTTTATACATTGCTGGCGTCAAGCATGATGAGTACAATGATAATGTTTGCATTGGATTTGACGGTGAAAGTAGCGGTAGTAATAAAAGTATTGTTTTTTCCTGATACAATAGTGCGAACTGTGTTGCCGTTGACGATAGTAGAGTTCAGTGGCTGTGGTCGGCACCAATGAATTGAGCCGCAAGTTGACCTGCTGGACGGGCCATCTTGATGTTGATGAACATACCTAATGAACAATAGTGCGAGGTCAGAGAGTTCATGATGATACTCGCCCAACCTTTTACAGCAGCACTTGTGTAACCTGGTTTAATTCGCTAGTCAACGGCTTGTATCACAACTGCTTATGTAATGATAACACCCCGATCGTCTCGTCACCAGTTTGTCTAGCATGTGTTGCAGTTATTGAGAACTTGTTTAATTAGTAGGACTTATACTCTCAACATCAAGACAAAGTATGACAAGTTTATGATAATTTTATTTAATCACCCAGAGGTATCTATGGTACCTCTTATGTGATATAATGTCAATCATAGTACTACATCGTGGTTCCAATCTTAGCCACTCCCAAGCGTATAAAAAAAGAAAAAGCAGCCTTGGTATAATTTAGTAGTAGTACTTTTCCATAAAAGAGAGAATGCCTCGCAGCGCCTTGACATAAATTCCTAAAAGAATCTCTCCATCCCGTAATAAATAGATATATGCTTTCGTTCCGTAAATATCAACAACGCCCCTATAATGCCGCGCTGTGGAAAGAAAAAGGGGGAATCATATAAATACAAAGACGAAGCTAGACCATCCCGTTAAATAAATAGTTTTGGTAAGATGTAATGAAATAGACTCCGAAATTGGAAGTCGGTGAAATAGCAGTTGTGCGTAGTCATAGTTTTATGACTTTATTCAGGCATTGGCTCTTGGTAAGCCATACCTGGGTGATATCAGATAAGGCATGGGCGACCTTCGAGGGTCACTTCCACGCTCAGTAAACGTATGGTGAGATTCCTCTCCGGACATGAACGGCTCTGTGCCCCTCCCGCCCATATCTTTCCCTGTTTTCGTAGCCAGGATGAGGCCGTGGATGAAGCTCGGTCGGATGACTAACATCCCCTTCTCGCTCTCCGTTTTCCCATCTCTCGCTTCGCCAGGGTATTCTCTCTTCGTCTGCACTTCGACTGCGCACCTGATGCTGATCCTGTCCGCACGAGGGATGTTGTCGGAAATGCTCCAGATCAGCGTCCATTTCACTGAGACGCAGATAGCTGTGACCGACCCAGCGGTCAATAGTGTCTGCGATCTGGCGAAATCCCTCGGTGTGACCGCCGTGTTCACGGGCTTTCATACCGCATACTACAAAGAGGTAGCTGTGGATCATCTCGTGCAGGAATGTCGAAATCAGAAGACGCCGGTTGTACTTTGTGTCCTGGAGAATCGGAGATGACAGCACAATGAGCGTCTCGAAGCCGCCATCACGGGAACGTCGCACGGCGGTGGTGCCGACGATGTGTGCTTGGTATTGTGCACTTGCGGGGTGACTCCAGTCCCATGCGACACGGCCGGCTAGACGATTGGCGAAGAAGAGCTCATTGGCTGCGGAGAAAATGCTGCGGAGGGCGTTATCGTCCAGAGGGAAGTCGGCGGCGCGGGATTTTGGGTTTATGAGTGTTCGTAGGATACGACCGTGGCGTGAGTCGGCGCTGCGATGTCTTCGACGGTTGGGGTTGGAGCAGCCAAAGTTGGCTACATGATCGCGGACCAAGCGTGCGGCGGGGATGTCTCCCATGAATCCTGGCTCATTGTCATCGGCCAGGGGACTGGCAAGCGAAGGCTGAGCAGTATCCGATGAAATTGAAAGACCGGAGGCAGTACGTTCCATGGCACAAGAATCGGCGACGGGAGTTGGAGCTTGGGCGGGAGCCGGACCCGGTGGTGGACCGGGAGGCCCGAAAGACGGAGCCGGCCGAGATTCGGGAGTTGGGCCGAAAGCGCCAAGACCAAGACTAGCATCGATGGAGGGGAAATCGGATCCCTCTGGGGTTGGCGAACGTTCGCGAATGACGAGAAAAGAGAGATTTTTGACGGGTGCCGAGTCTGGGCGATGAATCAGTGGGGGCGTAGAAGATTCAATGTTGTCTTGGTAAAAATCCTCTTCTGTAGGAGAGCTGTAATGTTGGTTGTATGGATAAGCGCCCTTGTTGACATGATGGAATGTTGGTTGCTGCGGTTGTGGATAGTAAGGCGAGAAATGATCATGTGGTTGAGGTGAAGAATAAACACTGGGTCCAGGAATGGTCATTGGTGAGTTTTCGTATGCGTCGTAAGGCAATTCATCAGAGAACCTGGCCCTCTTTGGGTCGAAATTGAAGCCATCGCCATGAGAGTAGCCATGAGAATGTGCAGGTGCATCGCCGCCTTCGGAGAGGCTTACCCTCCGTTTACCGCCAAAATAGTACGGACCCCGGTTGGAATTGATAGCGGCTGTGGTAGTACCAAGTCCAAGCGGACGACCCCCGTCAACCACCCAAAAGGCCATGGGACATTTCGAGCCAGGGGTGGGAATTGTTGAGAATTTGATAAAAGATAAAGTCAGGAGAGGAGAGGAGAGAAGAGTCAGGGTTACATGGAGGCCCAATGTCTCTACTCTTTGGTGGATGGAAGTCGTTTAGACGCTTTGATAGTAAGATCCCCTTGTTGAGTCTTCTCTCTCTGCTGGTGTAAAGAAAGAGAGTGTTGGATAGTAGAGAGTTTGATGTGTCGAGGGTAGTCGGTGAGGCCGATGGCCGGGTGGCGGATTTGACGACTGGACTGGACTGGGGAAGGAGGGACGCGTGATATGGACTGCAGTTGATGAGGAGACGAGACAAGTCAAAAACCGGAGAAAAATGGAAGGCAGAAATCTGGATCCGAAAGAAATGGATCCAGAAACAGAAAGAAAGTGATGTAAAAGTGAAAGGGGAAATTCTATATTGAGAAAAATGTATTGTAGTAGTATAGTTCAATAAAGGTCAGCTAACCTTGACCGTAACTTTTTTAATCCTCAGCTAGGTACATTCAACAGGTAACATGGAAGACCAAGGACATCCATATCTTGTTTTCAGGGCGATCGGGTAACTAGCTTAGCTTATGGGTTCCGCTGGCAAAAGAGCCTAGCCTGGCCTATGGAGCCCCAAGCCGCCTGCAGTTGCAGCGGGACCTAACCCCCTGTCAGATGCGCTGGGGAATCCTTGTCTCTGGTGGTTGTGAGGCGCTGAAGTGTTGATGGGCTCTCGGATGTGGTGGGAGCATGACACGACACGATTATCTGTATGTATGTATGTGATGGCAGTGTGTGGGTTTTTGTTTAGGAGCAATCAATTCATCGCCTCACTACTGTAGAGAGAATTACTGTTTTATACTCAGGAGTTATAATAACCTGTTTTAATTGATTGCAGCAGTCCAATCCTCAAACTGGAATGGCTGCTACTGCTAATCTTGATTCTGGTAGATATAGCGGTGAAATGCCATTCCATCGGCGATATTTCTAGCTCCTACTTCACGATAGTTTAGTCTACCAAGGTAACGAACGAGTCAAATAGATTACGATTACTACGTAGGCAGGTATCTGTACATACGGCAGTCAATCAACCCCGGTAGATCAACCCTTGTGAGTCGGACAACATATCGCCCGTATGTTCTACTATACTATAAAAAGGAATGCTGCTCGCAGTCACAGCAAGGTACAGAGTAAGACAGCATAAAACAGACAAGGTCTAAACAAGGCCCTGTCAAAAAGGTTGTGCCTCCCTTTTGTTTCTGGTCTTATGTCATCAGAGTCTCTCTTCAATTCAATTTTTCGATCATCTTCAGCTGTTGATTACTTACATGAGGCCTCTTGCCTTAACTCGGAAGACTCAAGACCCGCTGGCTGATACAGGGCGGACTAATCCAGTCCAATGTAAAACACTCTCTGACAGCGCAACAATTGATCTCCACTGATACAAGAGATATCCACTTTCTCGTTAAGCAGAACAAGGATCGTGGTACCGCGTATTAACGAAAAGTCGCTCCGCAGCCGGGATATCCTTTGGTTCTAAAAGTATCATGCGTTTTAGCGATATGGACATCGACATCCATCACATCACTATCACAATGCCATTCTCAGAGCCGAAGTTTAATGTAGTAGCAAGCCTTGAGAATATCTTTACACAAATTCATCTCATACGTGGTTAATCAATGCAGACTCCATTTGAGGCCTGCCAATAGCCAAATTCCATCTTGACTCTTACCATCTTCATTGGTCAGGGGTCCAAGATCCCTGTCTCTTATTGGCCGCCCTGGAATTTTGAGGTTTCTGACCATCATCATCAAGGGTCTTGGGTCTTGGGTCTTCTGGAAAAATGAATTCTTACGGATATTCGGGTTGATTTAATTATTTGCAGTTTGAGACAGAGCACGGACGTGAAGGGATCAAACCGCTGTCATATGACATAATTGATGTTTTTGCTTATTCAAGATTGATAACCACCAGAAGATATCATGGACAATTCGTCTCGTCTGTTTTGTTTAGCCTCATCTCAACTAAAACTTGGATCGTGCTTTGTTTATTAAAGCACGTGGACTCTCCCTCTCCACTTTGACACGGCAATACCGGGCTTCGATCTTTCAGCTTAGACCATGTTGGATTCTCGAGATGAAGATCTAGAAAAAGCAAAGAATCTGTCTTTACGGAGTATCGTCATTGTAGACTCAAAATATGTCTTGCATTGACCGACTTTTATCTCATAGCCTATCCGTCTACTGTACCGTATAGTTGTCAGTTGGAGTATCATCCCTTCACTTATATTACAAGCTTGATGCTTGTTATGCGTGTAATCTGTCCACCAATTTTTTGCCACGCGCCTCATCTTTACACTGCCTAGCTGGAGTAGCATCAGACAAAGACAAAGACCCCTTCCCCACCGACGATCACATCATCCCGTGACGGTAATACAGTGATGTACATGCAGCAACGAGCTATTTTCATGTTACTCTCGTCCTTATCCTATTCTAACTAATGTTACAGAAACCCTTTTAACTTCATCTAGTCGTGTAAATCCGTAGTCTAACCCAACAGATCCTCTCCAGATTCTGCAATGTTGCCGAACGCCCTTCTTTCAATGCTTTTCTCATATCCAATCACTCGCTCTCCCTTTTATTGCTTATAATCCAAGTCCTTGTACAAACCGTACTTCGTCAGCCTGCTTCTCCAGCGCTTCCCGCATTCTCTGCGAGTAAACTTGTCGCTGCCGTTCCTCCTCGGCCGCCTGTTCATCCCTGTGTTTCTGCTCACCCTGCAGTTGCTCAGGCGTAAACAGCGTATCGCCCGTGAAACTAAGCATTCCCAGTTTGTCGCCCGTCCAGAACAGCACGTTATCCTCGTTAGGACGATCCTGCCCGGTCTTGGTGGATAAGATCTTGCGCGCGAGATCGTCGGACCCTGGCATCGAGGCGAAGAGTGATGCTTGCGTGGGGACGTCACTGTGGCCGATCTTAATTCGACGACATTCTGTGTATCCGTCTCTTTCGAACCATTTGATTTGCCCTGCACCGTCGGAAAATGCGACTTTGGTGCCGTGGTTGATGACTGACAAAATGATAGATGAAGCTGCCGTGTAGCGGTTCTTCATGGTTGAGTTCTGCTGCATCGCTCCGTCACTTGATAGGTCTACTGTGTCGAGGCCGTATAACTCGAGAGAACCCTTGGTCTTGTACTCTCCGCCTGCTATTAGTGTTCGTCCATTACCCGATGTTTTACATTCGTGGACCCTATCGGCCGAAAGCTCTCCACGACGTCTTACTTCGTGATCCAATGTAGAAAACGGATACGGCAGCGCTGCCAGACTAGAAAGCCTTGATCCTGAGTAGATGGAGCCCACAATCTTGGGGAACTGCCTTCTGTCATAGTGAAGAATATTGGAAAATCTGCCCGCCACGTAAATGTCGTCCGACACCATATTGTCGCCAGCCGGACGAGGCAGGTGAAGAATACTCGTCGGTGTAGGCTGAGACAATGAGGCGTACGGCGGTAATGGATTCGGGTCAAAGATGGCTCTGAATGGGTTATCGCCATCTGCCATAGGGCTGTCCACATCTAGTCTCTCCACAACATTGCCGTGGTGTTGCTGGGGCGCTCTGAAATCTTGAAGGTGAATACCGAGTGAAGTGCCGACTGTCAAAGGGACACCATCCTGGATCTGAGATAAAGTTGTGATGGACCACTCGAATGAATGTCTGTTGACGACCTGCAGACGATTCAGATCAACCTCTATGAGATCTAGCACGTGTCAGTTAGTTTAGATCGAGACAAACTATCCAAGCTTTGGTCACTTACGACTCTGCACTGCAAAGACAGCCCTATTGTTAGTGTTGTCAACACTGACACACTCGGTGACACCCGTGTCGATCTTTTTGGACCGCCTCGTATTTTGATCTCCGCGGCCGTCGAAGAAGAGAATATCCGGTTGACTCGTGGCAACGATACCTCCCCTCCTACCCCTGGCACCATTGACATCCCAAAGACAAACAGACCCGTCGTCCAGTGGTGAAACGGCTAATAAACTGCCGAGCCCGTCGTTGCTGTTGTTGGGGCTGTAAAGCGCCATGCCTCTAACTTCGATGAAATGATCCATTCCGCCTTGTCCTGCGTGCGGTGTTTCGAGCCAATTGATTGTTGTTGGTCCTTGACGCTGGATATACTCGTCGTACCATGATACATGCTCATCAGGGAATGCAGGATCCCAGTTAGCCATGTCCTGAAGAAACTCAAAATGGTCCTTGTCTCTCCGTGACGATTCATCGAATTCTAGTAAAGAGCCATCTTCCTCGTCGTCTTGACTCGCCTTACTCAGGGACGAGTCAGGCAGGGAAGCAAAGACCTTTCTGCGATTCTGGAGAAAATGGTACCATGATGAACGCTCAAAACAGTGACGTTTCCATAGCTCATCATCAAGGCAAACGTCTCTCAATTTTCGCGATACAAGTTGCAATCTAGGCAATTGATGTGGCTCAAGGTCTGAATTACACTGTATTAGTATGTGATCGGATTTGTAGACAGATACTGTATCGCGATAGCGGGGTACAGGTATTGATGAGGGATAAGCTGGGCTGGGCTGGGCTGCGACTCACAGCACAAGATCTGAAGGAGGATCTCATGAGGGAGCTCGTCCCAGCGACGCGACGATTGCGCGGTTAAAGACATGGAGCTAGACTTGTAAAGAAAACGACAGCGATAGAGAGAAAAAACGATATTGATGGAGAAGATGAGTTGATTGTTTGATGGCCACAGCTGATTTGTAAAGCCAAAGCAAAGAGTGGACTTGAAGCTGTGGAGAGACCAGCGAGGAAGCGAAGTCTTGGCAAAGCTTGTGCAGAGAAAGGAAAACTGCTTGGGCTCTAAATAAAGAAGGAGAAGGACTGGGTTGTTAGTATTTCAATGTGGGTGTAACAGTAACATTAACAGAATCAGGCAGTAGTCAAGAGAATGAGTGGTTGGACAAGGGCGGGTCAATGGGTTTAAGCCGGGTTTGTCGATAAGCGATCGGACGAACCGGTACTTTAAGAAGTGGCTTGGGGATACAAACTTATCATGAATGGGTATTTAGTTGCTTTGACGACTAATTATATACATCATGTCTTAACTAGACTCTCAAGTTCATGCTGCTCTCTTCTCGATTCCACCGATACTCTCTATCTTCTGGCTACTGCCAGTGTCTTGAGTGTCATAGATACAAAGTAGACGACAGTATGATCTGATTATATCAGAGTACATACATGCATAGCCTAACTGATTGGGTACCTCCGCATAGCTAATCCGAGATCCAACTGTCGATCGAGATCACCCTGACCTATTAGTAAGGTGGTTAACGATTACCACAACCAATACTTTAACATATCCCACCAGCCTATCTTGTAATCCGCAGCACTTAAATCACTTAACCAGAAAGACAAGGGCCAACAAGAGGTAAATTCAATTCATTACACTTGAGACTACGTCCTGGGTCAACAATCCCTTATACCATGACCCAGGCCTTCATATTTGCTCCCCAAGGTTTACGACGCCAGAAAGAATTATCCTAAGAGCTGGTATAAACTTACATGAATTAGCTATATTGTTTCATATCTGATACTCCGAACGGTCATGTTTTTGGATACTCGTTATGTACATTGTTAACTCCAAGTTACTGGAACACCTTGAACCCGAAGTTGCTGGAACTTTGATAGTCTATCGGCGATGGCTTCATAAGAAAATAATGCTGAAGAAATAAATTAGATGCGGGTGGGCTCACATATGAGTTAGGATGGCTTCGTGCCTGTCAAAGGATATTTCAAATCAATCTGAATACTAACTGTGTCATTCCATAGAGAGAGTCCCTTCTGTCAAGTGTCTTGTCTGTAAATATAAGGGTTAAAGGTTATACCCATTCTCTCCATATCCTACTCTCGGTAACCCCAGGCTCATATGCTTAGTATTTGGGCACGAGGCTTCGAGTGAGGGGGTTCCTCTCTCAGTACCCCCCAGATTCATCTTTCTGGATCTGCTCGTTTGGTGACAGTCCTGATAGCCTGCAGAGGGGGGGTTGTGTGCGTCGAACCCCCCTAGATCGAGCTGCTATTGAACTAGAGGGTCCAGGCAGTGAATCACAGTCACTCCAAGTGGGATAGCTATAAGATCCACCTTCCACGCATTTCATCTCTCCTTCTACCATCCACTCTTCATACCAATCATCCCAACGATGGAGACAACCAAGATGGGTACAACCAAGAAGAGTGCCACCAAGCCTAACAAGCGGGTTTGGGTAGGAGGAACATATCGAATGACCAAGCCATCGCTTTCTAACAGTAAGTCTGGATCTCGACTATTCTATCGGACTGTTCTAACAAGAACTGCAGAACTCAAGATGAGAGTGATAGAAGGTATGGCTCCCAAGCGTATCATACCTCGAATGGCCATATCACGAGTCGCAAAGGAGATCATATCGCATCTCCCTGGAGCAACTGTAGATGACCCCAACAGATTGTCTCTGGCCGCCGTGGAGACCCTTCATACCGCGGCCGAGGGGTTCCTGGCAGATGTGCTCTCGTGTAAGTTTCCTGGGGGGTCTACTCCTATTCACCCCCCCTTTTCCTTTCTTTCTTCATTGTCCCCCCTGAACTTCTCATATGTTGTAACGATATGGTACTTTTTAATGCTAACTCCAATAGCCTCATATGTCTTGGCCCGTCATGCCAACCGAACAACATTGATGGACAGTGATATCAAATGCATTTGCACGGTGATGAGGACATTGAACAAGACAACCTTTGGGGATGACGGGTTCCATGCCAAGTTGAAGGGTGTATTGGCAGATACCGAGACCCAAGCAGGCTCTGCCAATGATGGAACCGACAGTGATGACACCAACAGTGAGGCATCGCAAAGCATGACTGCGGACAATGGTATGAACGATGCACTTCAGAGCAATGAAGCACCTGCCGCTCATGGTACGAACAGCGAGAATTATACAGGAGTACCTACTGATCATATCGCAGACAATGCTACCTCTGAATGCAATCTGATGGATGGCGACAATCACCGTACCAAGCGACGAATGGTCATACTCAGGGTTAGGCCGAGGAACAGCCATGCGGCAATCTAGGAGGAACAGCGCAGAATACTTGAGGGAAGGGGCCTTATGGATAGCCCAGACCAGTGGTATCGTGTTCGTATACCTAGGGGTTCCTTGCAAGTATTTAGTCCTGAGGTAGATACATATCTTCTCCGGTTCAGCTGGGACATGTTCATCCTGAGGATGGAGTGTTGCTATCAGATTACGTTCTACTAGACACTTGAAGCAATAAAGATCCTCTGCAGACTATCTAGATGATTGATGCGATTTGCGTGACGATGCACTATGGACTACAGTTGGAGACTATTGATTTATTGTCTGCAACACATAGCTACCTACTGTAAAGCCTTCAAAATTGATCCACTACCTCCGTTTGGTTCCATTAGACTGAGAAGAGGTTGATATCACTTTCAAATGTGGCTACAAAGAAGTGACTGGATCATGTGCTGGACATAAATCTGATGACATGCCGGAGATGTGAGCCACGAGTTGCTCCTGTTGGACAACAATATAAAGCATTTTCAGTTACGTGATATATCTGACCATCTCCTCACCTGTCCCTTTGATTGTCTCCAGCAGATTGATCGCCCTGAGAAACGACAGCCGATGAGCGACTCGAACCGTCTGAAGGGTTCCTCGACGAGGTCTTCATTTCAAACGTCAAGTGGCAAATACTGCAGCTTCAGTGGTGACTATGTCTTACATTACAAATTTGGCTTCCTCGCCTTGCGTATTGTCAATAGTCTTGAACTGGATACGAGTACATTGCTCGTCCATGAGGGCATCACGAGAGTTAGTCGCCACCAGCTTTGGAGACAAAACAATTTAGGTATTTTATGTCAGTTTAGACTAGCATTTAGACTATTTTATTTTAGTATCATAAGCCTTAGAGGATAGTCATTCTGTTGTCCAGCAATCATCCCCTGGCTCCGACCTTTTCCAGAAGCAGTCTCTTCTTATCGACAACTTGCTCATGACATGTCACAACAGCCAACGAACCGATAGGCTTCTGCGCATTCTTCCCATACATAAAGATTAGACTTCGGAGCAATTCTACTTACTCCATGATCAATCTCGCATGGGTCAAATTGGTTTTAGATGAGGAAGATGGGGTATGAACTCGACCTATGCGATGTATTGGTATGGAATAGGAGTGGAGAGATTGGCTATGGCAGTGCCTGGCAGTGACACTGCCAATACTACCTAGATAGGTACCTACCAAACTTCTGCCTGGCTTGATTGTAAACACTGGCAATTGGACTAATCTCTAGTTGCCCGGGCAGGGCATACTGCCTAGAGTAGATTTCTTTTGCATCATCTCGTTACCCCAAAGACACACTTGTCATCACTCTTTGTACCAGCTTCGCTCTCCTCCTATAACCAGTCACAACTCAACAGATCATCTGGAGTACGATCATCCTAAACTAATCTTCTTCTTCTTGACTTGTCTTGGTCTCCCTCCTCGGATTCGGGATATCAGAGAAATTGGCTGGTAAGAATCTAAGAGACGAAATAGTTTAGGGACTTTATACTGACTTAGACGGGCATTTAGACTGCTTTATCCTCATACCCTAAGTCTTAGGATAATCTTTCTGATACCATACCACTGCGACATCTGATCTGCGCTGGATGTCAGCACCATGCCCGGCATCGGTATCGAAAGTCTCCCCCTCTTCATTTATGAAGAGATCGCAGGTTATTGCGACAACAAGACACTCACGCAGCTCGTGTACGTTAGTGTAAATTTCTATAACTGGTTCAACGGATCGCGGCTCAAGAATTTCTATATGCATGACCACCTGCATTTGGTAACGTACTGGCTAAGGGGCCTACTGGACGAGAGAAGTCCCCGACTCGTTCCACGGCTCAAAGCTATTAAGTAAGTCTCTGGCCCAAGCAAGTGAAATCGAAACATACTAATTGCCTCCATCAGAGATGTCGAGATTGGCGTTTGCCTTGGTGGCTGGGAAAACTACAGTCTGCCGCGAGACCCAGGATACGAGCTGCCCGATCTTCTAGTCAGGCTCTTGAGTGAGATGTTAACAGTCAAGTCTGCAACATTGATCCTCGACTGCATGCACCTCGAGGTTGTGGAACTGTTAACTACCTTACTGGAATCGAAACCCAGCAACATGATGAAACACAGTGCCCTCGACATCCTTGCTCTGCCACAGGTCACAAGCGCCTACCTCGGTTGCTGCGATCCCTCAAAGCTCACGTCGGTGTATCTCTACGCTGATCGGAAAGTACGCAACCCTGAATATTTCCAAATCAACCTTGCACATGGCGACTATACCATGGAATACAACCAGCTGCTACGCCAGTATCAAGATCAAGTGCCCAAGCTGAAGCGCCTTCGTCTTGCGCTGGAGACAGACAGAGGAACCTCTCTCAAAGCAACCTTTCGAGAGATTGAAGCCATTGCCACAGAATTTCCCGAGCTCGAGTGGCTCATAGTAGACGAGACGGGACATAGGCCTGATTTGATGGAGCTCGAAAGCAACCTGAACTGGGTAAGTACTTCCGCAGTGCCTTAGGGTATCAGAAGAATTGGCCCCCAAAAGCATAAGAGACGAAATAATTCGATCACTTTATGCTAGCTTAGATTAGCCTTTAGGCTACTCTATTATGGTAGCCTGGGCTTCAGAAGACATTTCTTCTGTTACCCACGTGCCGTGATCATAAGCTGACCCTTACTCATAGTTTGCCGACATCCTAAGCTCAACAAAGCTTACGCATCTGGCCATCACTATCGACAATGCCACCGCCTTCGAGTCATTTCAGAGAAAGAACCCTACCGTGTCTAAAGCTCGAGCTCCCAAAGAGTTCGAGAATTGGTATCAAGGGCTGATTCGTCTTCTTGTAGAGTCGAATCCCCGGTTACAGCGGCTGGTCATCATTGGATCTGGTCGGGAGCCTTTCTACAATGCAACAAGGGCCAATGCCGGAGTATCGGTTCGACATTTGAACCATGATGAGATGGCCCAATTGGCTCGACCATCGGGATTCCCTCTTGGACTCTCGGGTTGAGTGGTTTCAAGCCAAACCGCCTGTCAGAGTATCTCTTAAGACCGCGTATCGCCTGTGGATTCTGTGTTGTAGCGCACGACATATTCCTATCAGTTCTATACCTAGCTACAGACTTCAACCTATAAGAGAATTGTACCTGCGGAAGAGGCTTGTTATAGTTGAGACAGCTGATACCTCGGTCTCTACAGCAAGTTGTATGATATCAGCAGCATCCCGCGTCCCATAGTTAACCGATTGGATACATCAACAAGAAGGTGTCATATTCACAGGCGTTGCGTGGTCTTAAGAGATCAGGAAAGGTGACCGTAAAGAGTACAAAGGATGAAATAATTTAGCTTAGTACTTTATGCGAGTTTAGATCAGTCCTTAGGATAATGATTTCTAGCGCCCTAAGTCTTAGGGTAAAAATATGAAGGCCTGGGTTATACCCAGTGACTTTTAAACAGAAACGATACCGGTACAAAGTGTGGTGTATAAGACGGGACTAAGCATTCGCTCTTTGTTTACATACTACAAACCGTTGTGTTGATTCACAATATTGCGGACAAATAGCAAATCCCTCTGAGGTACCTACAGGTAACAAACTCTTATGCTAGAGGCAGGTAGGTTGCTGCAAATATCCGCAAATCCAATCATAACCAGGTCCTCGGAACTGATTGATAAAGACCCCTGTCGGGTTTGTTCCTGACGTTGCAAGCGTAGGCAAGCGCAATGGAAGCAACGAAGACACGGACGGGCCTTAGCGTGTCGATCACGCACTTGCCCTTTTACGGTATTAATCTTCGCTCTACTGCCGGGCCATTTCCACTTTCCTCGCTCCTGCTTAAACTGACTGATGCAGGAAATAAACAATAAGACAGGCGCTCCCAAGTACCTAACTTAGAAATACCCTCTTTCACCTTCACCCGGGCTTTATACTCAGTAGGGCCGAGTGGCTGCTTCAATGCTTTTGTCCCCTTTCACCTGACAATCGCATTTGCAAATAAAGAACTTTGTTCTTTGCACGACAACATTTCATGACTGCGCCTGTCTCTCAACCTATAGACACCCTTTATCTCTATTTATACTTTGTCTCTCGTTCTTGAACACTGTAGCACGGGTAACCATTTTCATTGTTCTCTGATAAGGCCTTCTTTCTCTCCTGTCCCCTGAAATCGATTTGCCCCGCGCTAATCAGGGACCTTGCAGGTGGTTTGCCGCTAGAATCCAAGCTTTGCTTCTTTTTTGGACCAATCTCTGTTCTCCCCGCTTGGTCCACTTTTCGATTTCTGTCTTGTCTGCACCCTAAAGTGCCTGCGCGGGCAGGTGCTCCCTCGCCGAGGCTCTATCGAGTTTGGACAAAGACACTGAACAGGGCAGAAGACGACATGCATTTTGGGTGGTCATCAGTCACTTTACCAAGTACCCTCCTTCACTGACACTCCAGGTTTGGTCTAGCACTTTTTAGGTTCAACTTTGCTTCTCATGGTCGGTGCCTCTTTCTTGTACAGCACAATCCAATTCTTCCAGGTTGTCTTTATTTTCTCTCCTACGTCAAACTTGATCCCGCGCAATAAAGACAGCCATCGCGGCGCTTATAAAAGATAAATCCCCCTGTCGAACCCGTCGCTTTATTTTCTTAGACTATGCGAATATTGACGTCCAACGCGCATTCATTCACTGTACACACTTGGCTCTTTCTCTGAATTGACTTGAGCTACTGAACCAGGGTGGCAATTCCGCTCACCTCTCGCTAGTCGCCTGGTTTCTCACCCTCACCCTCACCTTGGGCACTCTCCGCCCTCAACCACATCAACTACTTGCTTATCCGTCGCAATCGCGAGACGGGTCTTTCCCAGTTTCAATGGAGATTCGGCATCTGTCGCATGGTCTTGCGACCCCTCACCTTCAATTTCAGCATTCTTCTCCACACGTTCAACAGCCTGCGCCTGCGCCTGGGCCTCTTAACACTCCCCAGATTGCTCACGAACAGGGTCCAATCCCCGCCAGCTCATCAAACGTCATGGAACCAGCGTCATATCCTCAGCCGCCTCTACCAGCCACTGAACAGCCAGCTTCAATGCCAGGAACTAACAAAAACGAACAATCTCTGGCTGCGGTTAATGAACCGTCGCCTCCTCCCGAGCTGGATCAAGATGACGCCAGTTCAATACTAAGTGACCTGCCTTCTGAACTGGGCGAAACCCCAGCCGAACTACCAACCGAAGTTGACTCAATCAACTATGACTGGGACGGTCCCGAAGGCCATGAGGTACTACGTCTTAAGCCAACAGTCCAACAGTGGAACGATTTTGCAGCCAATCTTGCTTTTGCTCGAAGCCTCCATGCTGAAAACCATGGCTGCTTCAAGATCGTCCTCCCAGATGAGCTCCTAGAGGACCTGCCAGAAAAGGACTCTCAAAAGGTTCCTGCACACGCATATCGACCCAATCAGATTAAGAAGAACAGTTTCTGGAGAGTTGAAACTGTTCCTTCTGTGGGCAACTTCAACTCATCAGTCACTGGTCCACAATGCAACGTTTCTGCAATTCAAGCTATCGACCAGCTCAGGAAGTTATACCGCAAGAGTGACCGCAAGCAAATTCGCAATGTGCGATATCGGGCAGATGTCCCTGCATGGACTCCAGAGCAACGACGCGAAGCCGGTGTCCCTGGGCGAAGTCCGATCTACCCTTTGAAGGGCGATAAGTTGGAGTACACTAAGGCTATCATCCCTGGTATTCACACGCCTTATGTCTACGAATCAGGTCCTCATTTTGGAGCAAGCTTCCAAATACACGCAGAGGACTTCCGACTTGTTTCCCTCAACCACCTATACAAGGGCCGAAAGATCTGGATCGTGGTACCTTCCAATGCCGTCGACGTTGCCGAAGAGGCTCTTGGTCGAAAAGACAAATGCTCTCAGTTCATGCGACATCGAGCTGAGTTCTTCTTCCCACAGAAGCTTGAGAAGCTAGGCATACCTTTCCGTATCGTCGACCAACGTCCTGGTGAAACCATAGTAATCCTACCCGACGCATATCATGAAGGATTCAGCACAGGGTACAGCATCGCTGAAGCCAAGAATTATGCGGATGACGATTGGACTACCCAGACCTATCAGGAATGCGAGGCTAAGTGCAAGCTCGCCACAGCAATTCCCGCTGAACTCATGCGGCCTTTGAAAGATGGAGAGACTCAGCTTGACCTTTGTTCGGCTTTCGAGCTCGCTACACAAGATACACCACCAGCGACACCGCCGGCAACGCCACCAAAGGCGAAAGGAAAGCGACGCCTTGGCAGCGGAGAACAGAGAGGTGTAAACAAACGGATCAAGCGTGGAATGGCGTAAGGGTTTGCTTTTTGCTCACATACTCACGGGGAGTTGGTTCTGATTTTCAAGATGCGTTAATCATCGGTGTTATTGCAACTGCTATGAACGGGGAACTTTGCAAATGATGGTTTCGGGATACCCAGACACCCGGCGTATGAAACTATTTTGGCAGCTTGTATCAGGGAAAGGGTTGGTGGGTTTATGGACGGCGTTTTTGTATGATGTGTCTTCTGCCTTTTGTCAAGACAAGAGGCCACGTTGATTTAATTTTGATAGACTAAGCGTTCATATTAATTCTCTCGTTATGCGTTGTGTGAAGATCGTTACGCTCCATCCTCCACCGTAATGCTCGTATCGCTATAGTTTCCAGATATATACATTGAAACGAGTTTGACAATGCAGATGATAGCCACTGATTACATATCCAATTAGATCAGATAACTTTTGTCTTTACATGCGTCGCTCCTCCTCCTGCCTTCGCATCTCATCACGGAAAGCGTTGCGGCCACCACCGGTGCCCTGCTGAGAGAAGTTGGCATCGACAGGGCTGCCAGCCAAGCTGCCGAGACCGTCGCTGTCGGCACGAGCACGCTGGGGAGCATCGCGGTACTCGCCAGGTGGAGGGACAGAGTTATCGAGTTGAATGCCGTTGTCCCTGGCGCCAAAGATGCGGCGCTTAGCACGACCGGTGTAGCCATGGCGGGCGCGACCAGAGATGTTACCAAGTCCAATGTGGCGGGTCTTGCGGTTCCACAGGAAACCACCGATGATGAGAAGGATAAGCGAACCGAAGACGACAGGAAGAGCAATGATGAGAGTTTGGCCCTCGGGGAGCTTCTCGTGCGCCTTCTCGGGGAAGTTCTCGTCTTGCAGGTAGAGGAACAGTGTTGAGGACTTGGTCTTTTCGAGAGAGTTGTTGCTGTTGCTGTAGAGCGTGAGGGAAATGTTATGGGACTTCTTGATGTAATCCGACTTGGCGTCGAATGGCCAGTAGCCCCAGGCGGCGGGGACGGAGGATTCGGTGAATTCCTTGTACTTCTCCCACTCCTGGCTGGAGGAGTTGAAGATGTCGAGACGGGGGGTGATCATGAGGGTGGAGTTGCCAGTGGACTTGGTCTTGTTGAAGAAGTCAGGGTCCCAAGTGACTGTGGAAGCATAGTTAGCAATTAGATACGAATTGATGCGCCAATGATTTCAGGAACTTACCAAAGTATGTCTTGCTAACATCAAGAGTGCTGTTCGCATAGGGAGAGCAGAAGGGAGCATTGTCGCCATCCTTGTTGTAGCATCGCGAAAAGACACCCTCGCCGTGCTTGCCAGTAGCCTGGGGATTAGGAGGCTCGCCAGTGCTGGTGTGAATCTTGCCCCAGCTGGTGTAAGTGTACACACTAGCAGTCAGATCGTGAGGAGCAGCATCGATGATGGACGTGGTACCGTCGATGGTTGTGTACGAGGGAGTGTAGGTCGTAGCGGGCTGCTGATCGTCATCGACGGTGACCCAAGCGGCGGTCTTGTCGGCGCGCTTCTCGAGAGCCGGAGCATCGTCCTGGAGATCGCGCTCGTAACGAATGACATTCGCATTGGCGAGGGCCATAAGGCCCATAGAGGCCAAGATCTTTGAAGCGTGCATTGTTTTGTTTTGTTTTGTTCCCTCGGTGATGCCAGTCCCTTAACACAACGAACGATCTCTCGTCAATGAAGCTATTGTCTAGTAACCGCCGACGGAGAACAAGGGCGATAACGATGAAGATGTTAAAAGAAAAGAAGGAAAGAAGGAAAAAAGAGAAGGAAAAGAAAAGCTGGAAACACGGGAGATTTGAATGCCAATGCGAGCGAAGCCGACATCCCAGTCTAGGAGAAGACCGATCGGACCAGACGGAACCAACCACAAGCTGGATGGATATTTCGCGCAGGTCGACAGTGGGTCTGGACTCGCATTCCCCAGGCGATAGCCAGGGGTTTTACGGGGCATTTTGCAGTGGACACTACTGTCGGCACCATCGCCAAGAAGTGGATGGATGAGGGATCGCGTCGATGAATAGCTGGACGTGATGTCATTCGAGGAGATGTTTGAAGGTTTGATAGCAATGAGAATATATATAAGTGGTGATGATAATTACATAAAGAATAGCATTAGTTATGATCGATGAGTACGACAGGCGATGCAGTTGATAACGTGTCTCTCTAGTACCTAGTGGTTCGAATAATTAATCCGGACAATTAATACTGGTGGCTCAGGCATATTTGACCGTGGCTACAGTCACCAAGACGAATGAGACTCATGGAACAATTATCAAAGGAATACAATACTTTCAGAGTTATGTAGAGTCATCGGTATCTCATGGTTATAATGCTTTATACTCTCTACTCTCACAAATGAACCGAGGATATTCTCAAGCTACATAAGCCTCAGGGTGTCAGAAGAAATAACCGCTAAAAGCATAAGGGACGAAATAATTTAGTTATCTTATGTCAGTTTAGGCCCGCTCTTAGGTTGCTTTATTTTAGCAACCTAAGCCTTAGAGGACAGCTCTTCTGTTACCTACCTGATAAGCTCCTGCTTAAATGCTCCGTTTAAGGTTCTGCAACGTCTTACTACCGTCACTTTCAGAAAGTCTAACTCGCTACTACAGGGCCTGAGACATGCGCATGCCGTGTTGAAGTGATATATCAAGAACAGCCTAACATATCATCATCTGCAACACAAACAAGAGGGAATCATTTCTACGATTCACGTCCTCACTCACAATTTTAGTCTCAGCGGTTATGTACTGGCTAAAAGTCTCGCAGTCCATCAAGCGGGTCTACAGATCACTTACGACCTTCGGTGAGATGGCCGAGTTGGTTATGGCGCCAGGTTAAGGTTAACCTTAACACCAATTTCCTGGTGGAGCAATCCTCCTGGGTTCGAGTCCCAGTCTCATCAAACGTTTCTTTTTGTGTATTGTGCGTTATCTGAACATCTTTCTTTTTTTTCGCCCTCTCGTACATACAAAACAAGACCTAGGCAGTCGTCAGGGTGCCAGAAGAACTGGCTGCTGAAATCATAAGAGACGGAATAAGTGGATCACTTTAAGGTAAATTAGGGTAGATCCTAGACTACTTTATTTTGGTAGCCTAAGCCTTAGAGTACATCTCTTCTGTTACCGTTCTGTCGATGTGGCTTCTCTATAGAACTCGGCCATCCCAGCAGATAGGAGCACATCTTCACCTCTCATTCACTCAAACAGACCTTCGTCACCGGGCCATATCTCTAATCCTCCATGCTATATAAACTCGAATGTCATGCCGTGAGTGCGTTCGAAAAATGCCGTATCAGTAGGTCCGTAGGATACCGTGACTGAGCCAAGGTTTGGGCAGGCGACGCCAATCTTTCTGGCAAGTTGAAGGAACCAGTCATCAATCGAAACCTCGAAGTCCTCATCGGGCCCATCCAAGTAGTTCCCATCATCAAAGAAATACAGGTAGCCGTCGGGAAAGTCTTCTTGCAAGCCTCTTGCTATAAAACCACGGTCAACAAGGCTTGCGTTGATCTCGATATCGAACTCTTTGAGGGTGGAATTGTTTAAAGCCTTGCAAAGTTCCTCGATTTCGTCTTTCTAGTTCAAATGGTTAGTCTTTCATGGCAGCAGAGTCTGCCGACCCAGTAGTCACTTACGAATTCCTGCCAACTTGAGTTATCGGAAGCTGGACTGTTATGCTCGGATGCCTCATTACCGATTCGCAGATAATCGAGCGCAGGAAAGTCCTCAATGACTTGATGTACCCCTTTTACTTGCTCATGAATTAAGTCCCATGTTCCATTGTCAAGCTCCTGGAGAGGGAATTGTATCTGGAGCGATTTGAGCAAGTGCGGCTGGGCTGAGTATTTACACTTGAGAGCCCGGTACATTTGGTTGTCGTCTTCGTCGTCGGGCAAGCACCAACTTGTAAGTGTCACATGTTCCAGGACACCAAGTTCGCAGCTGTCGAGGGCAGCAGCTGCGATGCATTCATTACAGTCCAGAAAGAGACATGTGACTTTATCCCATCGAGGGGCTTCAGCCATCCCGCAGGCGAATTCTGCAAGATCAAGATAGTCTTCTTCATAAATCGTTTGTAGCTCAACAGAGTCGACACAGGTCACTTGCGAAAGGCTGTCCACGATGCGCTTAGTGAGGCCAGCAGGTGTCTCAGATCTCGAAGGTGCGGGAAATATGGAGATCTTGAAATCCCTACATCAAGGAGTTAATAGCCATTAACGATATGGAAGTAAGAGAAGAAGGGAAAAAGGGGGGCAGGTAGGTAACAGAAGAGCTGTCCTCTAAGGCTTAGGTTGCTAAAATAAAGCAACCTAAGAGCAGGTCTAAAGTAGCATAAAATGAATAAATTATTTCGTCTCTTATGCTCTTTTCTTCTGATACCTTGAGGGGGGGTTAGTGAAAGGGGGAAGAGCCTACTTGATAAGAGGGTGCTTCTGGGTATATTTCTCGTCAAGAAAGAACCCCAATGTTTGATATAACTCCTCCGGCTTGCCTCGGAGCCAGATAGATTTCCAATTAGCCGAACTGAAATAGTAGTAGAAACTTTTCGATACCAAGGCAAGGTTTAACCGATCCGAGTTTCTGAGGAATGAGCCGATAATATCTCGGCACTCCTGTGGGATTTTATCCATGGTCATGCTGAGGGAGGTACGCGGTACCAGCGAAACTGTCCTCGTTCTGAGGCTAACCTTTCTTTGCTGGAACTCTGACGGGTAGGTGCAGACGAGAGGATGCGCCTGAGAGAAGTGTTGTATGAAGATGTGAAAGTCTGAGCCCCCGGGCTGTAGCAAATGCGTCTGGGGAGGAGGAGAGGCTAGGCAGGATACTGCGATGAAAATGTGACGAGGATTTGTTGTTGATGGATGGAAGGAAGGAGGGAAGGAAGGAAAGTTGTGAGTGTGGGTGGAGGAGAGATTTCTTTATGCAGAGGCAGGTGCAGAGAAAACCTACCTGCCTGCTTGCCCATCATTCAATTTTTGTGGCACTGCCCAGCAGTGCTTCCGTTATGGTGACAGATGAATTGGCAGGTATTGAAGCTACCAATCACGATGATGAATGGGGGGGGGGGCTCTGTTTGACAACAATACACTGTCAGGGCAGTATAGAACAATAGTACTCTTTACCGCGCTGTGCAGACACAAATACTGGCTTGAGCTTATGCCTTTGTGCCTCTTCATCTGTATACCTATACCTAGCCTTTGAGCCTTTGAGTATTTGAGCCTTTAAGTAGGTATATTTAAAGTGCCATGGAAGCATACAGTCTAGCTTGCAAGCATTTAGTATTAAAACAGATAAACAGAACATTCAGATAAGTTAAGACCGATCTGGGACTGATGCCGCACAGGTATTAAATCAGGCTGAATATTCTGGGACTACTTAGTACCTGTTTTAAAATGGAGGGCGGCGGAATATGGAAGATGGTGACCTCGTCAATCTTGTAAAGCCGACGAGGCTTGTTCTGCTTAGGAGTTAACATCATCATGCTTCAACGTAATAGGAGAACGACTACTGTGATCACAAAGACCGGACACGTTAAATAAATCTGCTATACGATACAGCATCGCTGACTGTATTGTTCTCTGCGCCGGTATCTCGGTTCTGAGTTCCTAGCTCCAGCGTTTTCCATCTAAGTCTGTTCGTGAGGCTGCTACCATGATGTTAAATCTACCGATCAAGTACATGCGAGTTAAAGGCAATACTACATACCTGATATGAAGTTATTGCTGAGCGCGTTGATCTTTTATTCAATTCGTTCCGAGGCAGTTTATTGAACTGTTTGTTAGCGTTGGTGATATGTCGTTGGTGTTTAGCTCGAATCTAACGATGCCGTCAGTGTGCCTTATCGATAACACTCTGTGGATCCATGCAGCTAACTTTAGCAGGCCAAGCTCTTAGCGTTCCAACCTCATTCAACTTTCTTCATTGCACGCGTCTTCTTTTCCAACAACAACAAACTTCAACTTCTCCATCATCACAATCCAAGGGAGTTGCAATGTCGGCGATCTATAATCTCGAGCCGCAACCGACGGGATCCGTCATCATCCACACCACTCGAGGCGAACTCTCGGTCGAGCTATTCGCCAAGCAAACACCGTTGACATGTCGCAACTTCCTACAATTAGCCCTGGATGGTTATTACGACAACACGATATTTCATCGGCTGGTTCCTGGTTTTATTCTACAAGGTGGTGATCCCACTGGCACCGGCAACGGCGGAGAGTCGATATACGATGGAGGCGCATTCAGCGGCGACCTGGATCCTTGGCCCATGGATCAGCGAATTGGAAAGAATGCAGGGCCAACCGGAATCAATTTCAAGGATGAATTCCACTCTCGACTCAAGTTTAATCGTCGAGGTCTACTGGGTTCCGCAAACGAGTCGCGTCCAGATACAAACGGCAGTCAATTCTTCTTTACTCTGGACAAGTCCGAGGAATTGAACGGAAAGAACACCATGTTTGGACGAATTGCTGGCGATACCATTTACAACTTGGCTAAAATGGGCGAGGCAGAAGTGGACGAAGCCACGGAGCGACCAACCTACCCAGTCAAGATCGAGCGCATAGAGATCTTGGTAAACCCTTTCGAGGATATGAAGAAGCGATCTCGAGTTGCCACTCAAGCACCGTCCAAACCAACTGATACTAAAGATAAGAAGAAAAAGCGAAAAGGCGGGAAACAACTACTGAGCTTTGGGGACGACGAAGGAGACGACGACATGCCAGTGCTGAAGAAAAAGAAATTTGATACCAGGATCGTTATGGAAGCTCCGGAGGAAAACGATGTTCCCAGCAAGCCAGCAAAAACCAAGACCAAAGACAAGAAGGAGTCAGCATCGGAAAAGCGACCGGTGATCGTAGATGAAGACAAAGATAAGGACTCAGATCAGGCCATCCCCAGTGAGCCCCCCAGGGAGGTTCGCCAAAAGCCTGCCCCACCTGTCAAGATGGAGATGGACGACGAATCACCGGAGCCGGAGGCCCCCCGTAAGACAGCATTGGAGCGAGCCAACGAAGAAATGGCTGCGCTCATGGCGTCTATGCGACGGACGGTTCACTCAGACGAGCCTGTGAAGGAAAAGAAGAAATCTACACTGGAATCCATGATTCCTGAGACATCAGTCAAAGGAGCAAGAAAGCGAGGAAAGGCAAGCGAGGACCCTAAAATGCTTCGTAGTATACAAGCGTTCCAGTCAAGGCTGGTGAAGGCACCTCCGGAGAAAGATAACGAACCGTCGGCCCGGGAAGCTGCCAAGGAAGAAGGAGACACGCAAGCTGCAGACGAAGAAGCTGAGTTGTGTGATCTGCACTTCATCGCAAATTGCCAAAGCTGCACGTCATGGGATAAACAAGAGAAGGAAGAGAGCGACGACGAGGGTTGGATGTCGCATTCTCTGAGCTTTGCCGCGGATAAACTGGGTAAGGACCTAAACAACCGTAGAAAGGCGGAGGAAGAGCTCGTTGTGATTGATCCACGCGAGAAGGCTCGGACTCTCAAGGATGAGAAGAAGGCAGCCAGGGATGCGCGACAAGGGAATTCGGGTCGAGCGTGGGATCAAGCACGAGATGCAGCAAGGAACGCCAAGATGGCACAAGCCGCCTCGCTTGCAGGACGCGGAGCAAAATGAACGGAGAGTATCAGTCAGATAGTTTGAGTTGTGTTAAACCCGTTGTTGGCAGTTCAGCTTATAGCCACATTGGGGATAGTTAGTCTACGATACCCAGCATAGAAGAATCGATTCCATGTCCATGTCCTTATGGGCCTGCAGCCAGCTTGCATTCTATGCCCCTCCTCAGGTAATGCTACCCGGTCGCTGGTCTGACCTGACATGGGACGACGCCCATGCTTGTCCGCTGAAGAAAAGTGACATTATGAATTGTAACTGCCGTCCCCACATTAGCGAGATCATGCCGATCGATCGGTGATGATGATGAAGGTGGTCGATTATGAACAGAACTGAGGTCATAATTATCGTGAACGCTGGGGGAAAAAACGAGGTGCTTTGTCTTTTTTTATTTAATTATTGAGACATTGTTAACTTTAGTAGCCAATGAACCAGTCAAGTGGTTCAACGTCATTAATGGCTTGAAACTGGTGGCTTTTCTTCAACGTTTAAAAAGATCGAGAGTTCCCTCCTTATCATCACGTGAAGATGAGAGGCCCATGCTGGTAGGCTTTATCTGATTGGCCCAAAAATATTTGACACTTGATCCGCTCGCTCCAAATGCTCCGGAAGACCCATAATCGCAGCGACCGTCAACTTCAGCATCATCACCGTCACGAAACTGCACCACTGGACTGACTGCGTATTATTGCCTATTGGGAATCGCAACATCGGTACTAGTCGGCCTGTGCATCGCCTATTGCTCTACAGTACGGTTTCAGAATGGGCACGCCGCCCACCAACTCTTATCGCCCTTGATCTATATAGACTAAGGCCCACAACCTCTCAAACCGCAGTCTGGCTTTCCCACCCAGTCTCTTCTTCTTCAATCTCCAGACGCGCTTCGCAACTCACTATTGCTTTAAGGCATCACCACCGCGAGCTCCGTACACGAGGTAGAGCAGGCGCGTGGCTGTCTTAAGTTTTAAGAGAGAAAAACCTTGTCATCATATTCCGCGATCGGATTTACAAGGCTGCGCCGCGCCGCTCAAACACAATCTACTAGACCTGTGCTGTGGCCTTTGCGATAGCACTTTCCACTTTAACTTCTCGCGCGCACACGCGGTTCTTCGCTTCTTTAACTCCCAGTCACGCCTATCGTGTTTCCTACTACAACCTCGAGACGACCGCTTACCACGATTTACTTTGCGCAATCTCGGGCAGAATTGTTAATAAATCACAAATTTAACCTCCCCGATTTACCCACCTTTCCAAGGCAATCATTACGTGAAATCGACTACTGTCAAGGCGACACCTCCCCCGAGAACACCACCCTCGAAATCTCGAAATCTCGAAATCATACCCAACTGGATTAGGCATCGACATAGCCAATCCACCCCAAACCAAACTCACCGCTTCTGGAGAAGCGCCAACTTTTCGAAACAATTCCATGTCTGTACCCAATTCTAGAAAACGAGCAGCACCGGGAGCATCGCCTATGGTGCCCATACCACAGCAAATGCATCAACAATACAACACGGGGAACGCGGTGGGCAATCAGGGATTGCGTTGGAATGGCATGGCTGACCCTTCAAACTTCATGAATGGCACGGACGGCATTGTGGATGGAAGTTCGCATGTGGGCAACTCGTATGGCCACATAGTTCCAGCACAGCCGCAATACTCTCAACCTGTGCCGACTCCATCAAACACGATTGCGCGACGGCAAATGAACAATGCGCTTGTTCCGACCAATTCACGAAATTTTGATGGGGCAGTTGAGCCATGGGGAAACTACGGTGGTGACGACAACGCACTGCTTCAGGGAAATCTTGAAAACCTGAGCGAGCAGGACAATATCGAGGTGTTGGAGGAGAGGGCTCAAAAGGCGAAGAGGGAGGCCACATCGAAGCGCAAGCAGATTCCGCCGTTTGTACAAAAGTTGAGCAGGTAAGTTTGTGTGCCTAGCAGACCGAAAGATACAAGCTAACCACATAAAGTTTCCTCGAGCAGCGCAAAAATGAAGAACTGATCCGATGGTCAGAAAAGGGAGATTCGTTCATCGTGTTGGACGAGGACGAATTTGCCAAGACCCTGATTCCAGAACTTTTCAAACACAACAACTATGCTTCTTTTGTTCGACAGCTCAACATGTATGGTTTTCATAAACGCGTTGGGCTATCGGACAACTCTATGCGAGCCAGTGAGCGCAAGAACAAGAGTCCAAGCGAATACTCCAACCCTTATTTCCGACGAGGCCATCCCAACCTTCTGTGGCTGATCAACAAGCCTAAGAGTGGCAGCAAAGCAAAGAAGGGTGGGAAAGGTGCTGAAGGGGAAAATGACAGTGAAGACGAGGCTGTTAACGAGGAGGTGCTTGCATCTGGGTTGGGGCCTTCTACTGCTCAACCTCCCCGACCACTGCCAGCTGGTGAGTCTCAGGCACCGCCTAAAAAAGAGATGTCCCTCATACGGGAAGAGTTGAGCAGGGTCAGGGAGCAGCAGAGGCTCATTCTTACGGCAATAACTCGCCTGCAACGGAACAACACTGAGCTCTACAACCAGGCCATCATGTTCCAAAGCCAGCACGACCGCCACCAAAACTCCATCAACGCGATTCTCAGCTTCCTTGCCAATGTCTTCCGGAAAACATTGGAAGATCAGGGCAATACGCAGAACGTTGGTGATATTATCTCGATGATTACGAATCAGAACCAGCAGTCTACACAGCATGGAAGTGTGTTTGAGCTAGGTGATTATGTTCAACAGATGAATCCCAACTCGTATGGAACACCCAATAAGAAGGCCAGGGGGCTTTTACCAGCACCCCATCAGAACAATCGCGCCCAGACTGCCAGATCAACTTCAACTCCGAGCCGCTCTACCCCTGCCAGCGCGGGTTATCAGTCTGCCAACCATCATAACCATAATCCTGAAATGGGTCATGTTACAGAACTCCATGACAACTCCCCTAGCGACACAAACTCTCCCAACCTCCGTCAAGAGCTTGAGGAAAACCCCTCACAACGCATGATGAGTCTCATCCAGGAGCACAATAACGGCAATGGTGTGGACATTCCCGATGTAGCAGATTTGGTAGCCAGCGCGCCAAATGCATTGAGCAATGCTCAACGAAACATGGTCAACTTCATGGCTGGGCAGTCGTCTAATGCTCCTTCAGTCAGGTCAACTCCTGCCCCCCAAACTCCTGCTTCTGCCACACCAGCCCCTGCTGCTGGACAAGTCCCAACGTCCAATTCCAACATGGCCATGCCCACCATGCCTCCGTCTGCCTCCGTCTCACCCCCACCAGCCGAATCCAACCCGCCTCCCTCACTCTCCCCCATCATGGGACCACCAATGGCGCCACCTTCTATTAACGAGATCAACTCCAACCAAATCGATTTGGACCACCTTCAGCGCCTGCAGAACGAACAGGACAATAAGATCCATGAGCTCAGTAACATGCTTGGGCCGCTGAGTCCTTCTGGACAAATTCCCGGCCTTGGTGATGATGCGGGGGCGTACTTTGACCCTAACTCGGCAGATTTTGAGAACTACTTTGATATCAACCAGTTCACCGATGGCAATGATTTCAATTTTGGTCTGGAAACGGATTCAAACCAACCAAACCAGGCACCGCTGCACTCAGGGCATGTTATGCCTCACATGAGTCATACCAATACTCCTAGTCCTGCGGGCACAGAAGAAATTCTCCGTGATGATTTACGGCTAGAACACACTCCCGATCGAGGGACCAAACGACAGCGCGTGGCCTAGTCCATACTGCGGATGGCCCGCATCATGACCAAGAGGGGCAAACTCACTGGGTCTTTCGTCGTATTTATTACCACCACGTACAATGTACGCCAACACTTTTTGGAATCTCCTTAAGGGTGATTCACTGCAATCAACACATTTCAAGACGAAATACAATCGGTGAAGGCAGACAAGGGGGACAAGATATGCTTTGGAGTCAGCGTTTTGGTACTGTTACTCGATTGTTGCTTTTCAAGAGGAAGAAGGAGGAAACTTAAAAAAGAGCTATAGAAAACCCGTGGGTGAAGAACCCGGGAAGCGTTCAAGGTGCACCGGCAGGATATAGGAGCTCCAGAAACCAGAACCAGAAACCAGGAAGGATTGCGTTCGCGCGCCTTATGATATGATGTATGTGATTAAGCACGATTAATAATCCCACTTTTAAATCTGTACTTGGCTATCTTGTTGTCTTGGTGATCTATCTAGCAATTTGGGCGTGTTGGATTAGAGGTACACACAAAGCTGTATGTTCTTAGAGTAGAAACAGCTGAACACAAGAAACAATCTATTTACTTGAGTCTTATAGAGTTTGTAATCTTTCTATTTCCTAACTTGAGGTTAGTTTGTCGTCTAGCTTTACCTAGTAAAGCAGTTGTTCATCTCCTGTATTTTCCACCTTTCCTTGGACACGCTAACCCTTCTGCTTGTTCTATCTGCAATGCTCGTTAATGTATTCGTTGTTCGTCATGTCAGTTCCAAATTGAGCTGTTATGTTCTTGCCCAGTATCGTTGTTCAAGCACTGATATGTACGTTCAACTTTGTTATCTGAACAACCCCTTTCTTGTTTGTAGAATAATGCTATTGTTTTCAGTCTGGTTCTCTTTTCGAAATGTGAATTACATATTTAAAGGGTCCCCTTCACTGATGTCTGCTCATCAATTTCTCAGACACAACTCACAGCTTCTGGCTTGCTGAAATCAAGTTACTCTTTACTGAACAACATCGTCGGCCGGTCTACACGATAGGTAAGTATAATTAACCAACAATGTCCAGCAACATGAAGCAACTAACCCCCCTCCTCACGAATTACTTTCCAGGAAATCGGTTCTCCCAGCAAGTTTCCGACGTTCCTGGAGAGCAGGTCTCACCCTGCGGGTTCAAGATTTTCATGCCTCTGAGCAACGAAGCAGGCACAGAGCGCCGCATCTACCGTCTCAACATCAAGGACTTGTCCAAGTGGAAACATGAACTTCAGCCAAAGCGACGTGCTAACAAGGTCAACAGGGTCTCTCGAGCCACTGGTGCTATCAATGGTAAGTGGGCGCTGACTTACTCATCTTACCCTCCAGACCAGGGACCGAATTCCGCTGAGTCTTCTCCCCCTGACTCTCCTGAGAGTGTGTCGTCTTGTGACTCGCCGATGTACACACTCGATGAGATTCGTCTTCTTGTTCCTGGAAGTGAAGATGGCGATATCGATAGTAAGACTATCGCGGACCGCTGGACGGCGAATATGATTCTTGAAGGTAAGTTGATTCCTCCCCCCCGCCGCGACTACGAAGGACCTTATGCAGCTTGCTTCAACGTCATGGCCGTGATGGAAGAGCGAGAGCACGGCAAAGCTCGCCGTCGCGCAGCATGGAAAAGCACTTTGCAGTCCCGTCTCGCCATTGATGGTCCTAAGGGGTGGGAGTTTCTGCACTCTGTCATCTGCGACGGCCAAAGCCCAGAGCTCGGTGCTCAACAGTTCCCTGCCTATCACCCCAAGCAGAAAGCCTACATCCTCACTCGAGACTTCAAGGGGGGTAAGTACATCGTATCTGCTGTCCGCAACCTCAACGCTTGCTCGGCACGCGAGGTCTCGAAGTTGATGAACAGGATCGGCGAGAGAGGATGGCAGGATGTGATTTATGTGGCTATGGAGGATGAGGACATTCCCTACTGCTTTGAGGGTAAGGTTGAGGATTATGAGCAGGAGCTCCTTAACTGGGGAGAACGTGTTGAGGAGGAAATGGAGACCTGGTGAGTAGTTAAGGTTGAATGTGTGAGAAATAAAAATTGCAATTGAGTTAATCGTCTATACAAAGCATATACTGTGATCTTCTGATTGTTTTACGTCTCCTAAATCTGCAGTTGAAGATACCTACCTAGGTAGTTGGCGTTTTGGAGTCGACTTCCTTCCAACCCGACACCTCCTTCTATGTAGTTTTTATTACCTATCTACCTTCTAGAAGGACAATTGAAGCTCAGTGAATGATGCTGCCCATGACCTAGGCCATTCAGGTGTGCAACAGAAGAATTGTCTGGCTTAAGTGCAAGTCTAAGCTTGCACAAGATGACCAAATTATTTCGTCTCTTATGCTCTCAGCGGCCGGATCTCGATGATCTTATTGTTATTGTCTAATACTTAGTAGGTACTCTTCGTCCTTTATGGTCTCAAAGTTAAAGGTTTAGGTACCGCAAGTCAGGGTAGTGACTTCCACAACTTGAAAGGCGTAGCTAAATAGGTAGGTACGGTATCCATCTACAGCTCACATTCTGCATCCGAGACTTTTCTCGCTGTCACAAACAACATTCTACACTCTTGACTGCTTCTATTCATCTTCATCTCTACTGGTGCATCATTTGAATAAACATGCGCGACTTAGCATATAACTGGGCTGGTGTAGCCTACGACACGGGAAAGCCAATTCGCATACAGGAACAGTTAATTCGCATCGTTCCCAACACCAAAACCTTGAAAGCCCAATACGATCTGGCAGATTTCATGTTAGATCCACCGATTTATTCGCGCGAGGACCTTCGAGTGCAAGATGCACAGGAGTAAGTGACTAACATCACAATACCTGCTCGAGAAACTAACATCCATGCCTATATTAGGGAAGAGTTAGCCGTGGTTGTTGGGGAATTGCTTCCACACGGTTTCGCATACCATTATCCCGAGAATCTGTTTCCTACACAAACCTTCGATTTCGGGCGTCATGACATTATTATTCCAACCCAGGACAGGGTCGGGTATGTCATTGAAACCTTGAGGTTTACAGGCTCATCCTTCGAACGCCAATGCTTCCTCCTCGGCGATGAACGATTCAATGGAGTTGGAGTTGTCAAGCGGATTGGGGGGCTAGGTACCACTGAAATTCGGGATCAACTTTTTTACTACCATGAATTCAGCAAGTGTGAAGAGAGGACAAAGCTCGGCAGATGGAGGTTCTTCTTGAGGACGATTAAGGACTTCCGAAAAAGCCACCTTGAAAAATGGCGAAACATACATACATAGGGACGAGATAGTAACTTGGACGAATAATAAAGGCAACAGAATACATATTATTAACACTCAATCATTCTTTTCTGGGTATAGATAATCTACTGAAGCCAATTAGTGCATGTTCCACTACAAAATCAAGTCAGAACCATATCCAGGCTGTGGGCAGGGCGAAGATATACTCTTTAACATTTTTGTAGAATCTCTCGCGTCGGATCTTAAGCCATCAATCTGACCTCAGTGGTGCGATCCTTGTAATTCGGTGGTGGAATGGTTTTCCTTTTCGAAGGGCATTCCAGAATAACCATGTCGTTAGGGAACTCCGGGAAGCAGCATAATCTCAACCAGCAAGAGGGTTGGCATGAATCGTCAGATTTTCGATCCGAATAGGCTCCTTTGGTCTGTTCTTCTTATCAACTTCGACACCCTCCATCTTGGCCAACGTCGCCAGACCCTCATCTCCAATCACGCGTCCAAACACAGTGTTCAGCCCGTCCAGATGCGGCGCTTTGTCGAACGTAATAAAGAATTGCGATCCGTTCGTCCCAGGTCCCTTGTTAGCCATTGAAAGCACGCCTCGCGCGCTGTGTCGCAGCGCAGGTCGGATCTCGTCCTCGAATGCGCCTCCCCAGATACTACGTCCGCCCTTGGGGTTCTCGGGAGGGTTCGGTGTTGCGGGGGCGCCGGTCTGGGCCATGAATTTGGGGATGACGCGGTGGAAGGGGGATTGATCGTAATAGCCTGTAGCGCAGAGGGCGAGGAAGTTCTGGGAGGTGTTAGTCGAGTTGCAGTCAGGAGGGCGGTGTTTTTTTACGAACCTCTGCAGTTTTGGGAACGCTTTCGCAGTATATTTCGACTTTGATGTCGCCATGCGACGTGTGTAAAGTGACCGACATGGCTGTTATATATGACTGTGGTTGTTTTGAGAATGAGATATCGAGAAAGTTAGAGCTATGCTATGCGTGGTGTTGCTTCTCAAAAGCGTTCGGAGAATATAATTGGCTGACAATCCCTGCTGTTGATTACTAATATTCTTAACGGCATATACCACCAAGATGAGAGATCTAACCTGGAGGTAGGTGCTGGATAACATGAAAGTTGTTAATTGAAGACTTCAAGTACCAAAATAGAATAGCCTAAGTTTTGATCTAAACTGGTCTAAATCATCTAGACTATTTTGTCCCTAATCCTAGGTGGTGACCAAGAGATATTTTTTGAAGGCATTTATTTGGTCATAAGGAGCTCAACACAGCTTCCCTCATCTCCACCTCGACATCCTCAAGTCCATACGTACGAAGGATTTCCTGGCATCTCAGTACTATAGAAAGCCCATTGCTGTGATCAATAGAATCCTCCTTAACTGAGATAATCATCGTAACAGGTTTATCAGACTCCTCATCCTCATCCAACTTTGACAAATGTTCATATCCTAGTCGCAGGATATCGACACCGATCATTTCGACGTTTTCCAAGCACTCCAGGATATCTCTGCAGAGAGGCCCTGTGTTCCACATGTCTTTAATCGCATGTTTTCTAACGACCGAAAGCGTCTTATAGACGCAATGGAAATTTTCGTGCATCACCCACGGGTCAGTACTTGTGCGCGCGATGAGTATTGGGCGGCTTGGTAAACCACGGAAATAGCCATGCTTCTCCTCCTCGCTTGGAGGGGAGCGGTGGACGGAATCTTCCATGTCGACGGTGCTTTGCCTAAGGCAGGGCTGGGGTATTGGAAGAATTAGCTGGTGAAATCATTGGAGACGAAATGTTAGTTACCTTATGGTAGCTTGAGCTTCCTTAGGATACTTTGTTTTGGCGCGCTGAGCCTTGGGGGGTAAGAGAAGAGGTTGCGTGGGTTGGTTTGGGGGAATAAAGACGGGCAGAGGCTTCTTCATTTACTCCGAGAAGCCGAAGGTTTGTTGAGAGGCCATCTTTACAAGCTTTGTGTTAAAGAATAAAGTTGACCTCCCTGGGCAGGTCAAAGTTCATTGCAGGAAGTTACCTGCAGCAACTGAACTCTGACTTACCTACAGGTAGGTAAGTACCTATACATCGTCGTATGTCGTCGCCTATAACACCGACGTGCTTTTGAGTCACTCTAGATCGTAAAGCTCCTTTGGTGTTGCCAACCGTTATAATGTCAGAAGGATTGGCTGCCGAGAACATAAGGGATGAAATACTTTGGTCACCTTATGCTAGCTTAGATAAGGACTTAGGCTGCTTTGTTTTAACGCCCTAAGGTTTAGAGAACTTGAATGCTATTCTCATCACCCTTTAACCTCAATGGAGTGAGTACTTCGACCATTTCCCGAAGACTTGTTTCGATGTACACCCTGGATATGAGCATTACGGAGGTCATAATGCATCTGTTTTAACAGCTTTGCCTTTTGAAAAGGCATTGCTACGTCGATCATGTCTTCAGTGATTTCTGGATGTGCTCGCCTGACGTGGGCTTTAAGTCCGGAAGGGGGGTGAAGATCTAGATCGCAAACCCAGCATTGTGTTAGGAGATGATCGTGGTGGACTGTATTAGTATGAAGTCTGAGTTCGCTTCTTGACTCAAACACAGTGGTGTCGTTGCATCCTAACCACTTGCACTGCTTCGGTACCCAGTCGTGGCTGTCCATCCGATGTTGGCTGGGGGCCGTCTCTGTGTCGAACCGGCCGTCACGGTCCGAACAGACATAGTTGAAGAATTGTCTAACATTGGCGATACAGGTCCTCGTATGTTCGTCTCTTTTGTGGACAGTAAAAAGCAATCTTCCGACAGCCATTAACAGTACATTGATACATCCATCTAGTTGAGAGATCTTTGCTGCTGTGTATCCGCACTTTCGGGCAGCCCTTGAATAGTGTGTTCCCATTTGTTGACATTGACAGTGGAAGAATATCCGGTACAGGGATTCTGGTTCAGCATCAATCATTCTGCCGTTATGTGTTGTATTATCGTCGGTTCTGGGCTGAAGAGGTATTCGAACATCCAAGTTGGCTGTCTGTGTGGTAAGCCACTCATTGTAAGCAATGACACATGGCTGATGTGCCGCGATCGAGTGATTTCTTCTTGTGAACAAGACCAAGCTCTCGTTCATGACAATCTCGAATAATGTTGAGTCTCGCCCTCTGATATGGTGGCTAGTAGGGCTCGACGGAGTCGGCAAGACGATGGTTCGTTGCCTGGGATAAAGGATTGTCAATATGCATCCTCATACATAATCGCATATAACACCGATGTACCTTTGGATCACTCTATTTTACAATGCTCCTTTGGTGTGCTCGAGGGTGATGTAAGTACCTAGGCGAGACTTCTTCATATTGATGGAATCAACGGATATCGTCTGCTCTGGCACCAGAAGAGATAGTATTTGCATGACAAAGGCATCCTGTGATATGGCTCGTCTGTCGATGCTGCTTCTTAGTATAGCTTTGATGATCCAACACAAAGTACGGGGTGGAAGATGTAAGAAGCAAGTTGATTCTTTTCTTCTAACTACTGAGGGAAGGTGCCCTTGACTGAGTTTAACAACGGCCCCAAGGCAACCTCTGCAGTGGTTCCTTCCTTTTTTGTGTCTCCTTTCAACACCTACCAATTCCATCACTGGCGATCCAGTACTTCTCATTGTGAGGAGTCGCCCTGGTGGATTCGGTGAGTTTGCCTTCTCGTGGGCGTCCTTGTTCATATAAACCTTGCATAAAACAGCCAGCGAATAAGAGTCTCAACGACCAAAGCATAACTTCATCTATGCTCATCAGCCACGGAGCATATATCCAGCGTGGCTAACTGTGGCGTCACCGACTACACACCCCTTCTAAGCGATATCTATCTCCTTACCTTACTGCACAATCTATGAAAAGACGGTGTACTCTATCGTCGTATCTTTCCCGTCCAGTTCACGAACTAATTTCCGTCCCAGCCACGCAGTTTCCCGCAGTGGAGTGCTAATTTGCTTGGTTCGCTTTCGGCCGAGTCAATATTGCTACCCTACATGCGCGCCTCGTCAATGCGGTGAAGACTCCCTTACGCATGTATCAGTGCTTCATCTCATCTTTTTAACCTTCTGCACTGTTATGCGCTATTCAACTATTTGTTCTAAAACAGGAGTCTGGAAGCCTGCCCACTTAACAAAGTATGCTGTGAGCATTTTTGTAGACTTACACCATCTCACGGGTTCCTGCAGAGGTCTTAGCTAGCTTGACGGGTGATATGCCACTAGATAAAAACCAAGACGAAAAAAACGCACAACCGATTTCGCGAACGTAACCGAATGATCCTCAGCTATGAGGATCGTCAAGTTCAGTTATTCGGATTCAATGCCTTGTCTCGGAAAGACTACCAGAACAATACCCTATAACATAACTCACCACGACTTACACATCAAACATCGACGAACCAACAACCTGAATCGTCTCTTCCGACTCATGAGACATGCATAAAACAACTACCGCTTCTGTCAGAAAAATCCGTAATCCAGGAAACTGGGGTTTACAGGAATGTGAAAGGTCCAAGCCTCTTGGTAACGTGATCTCTCTCACCACCACACCTTATCACGACTCAGGAATGAAGGCCTATACGACGAAAGAGTGGTTCTGTAATCAAGATTAGCAGATCATCGCTGCATCGTTAAATGCCAACATGCATATTATCAGGGGTACTAGCGAGGCATAAACCCAGACCAATACGACCTAACCATAACCTTATGAACCTCCCTTACTGTAGACCCAAAAAGCGCAGAACCAGTCGTTAATCAATATGCTAATTATACGTATGCCCTACATCAGTAGTTCTATGCATGTGCGACTCCTAGTCAGGGGGTTCTGTGGGTTGGACCGCCGTTAGGGAAAAAGGGACAAGAGGGAAAAGCTGGCGTCTCTTCCGAAATTACAACCTCCCCACAGCGGGAAATTTCCCTGACGTCAAACTCGCCTTCCCAACCTCCACTCCGTGCATCGACGATCTAGACTCGTTCTGCCTAGCAAAAAGTGAACACAAAATTCAGAGTCAAAGAGAGTAGAGTCAAATAGAGTCACAGAAAAGCGGCTGAACCAGAAAACGCCGACAATGACGGATGGGCTGCATTTAACCAAGGTCACATGAAACAATCGATCGAGAAGCGGTGATACACGGAGAATCATCCTAGATTACCATAGATAGGAATGAAGAATTGGAGAAATGAATACGATTTGGAACAGTTCAAAGTTAAAGAATTTTTACTTCTTTTTTTGTGCCTGTCTTTGTTACGTACAACTACCTATACACAGGATGGGGGCAGCTTTTGAAGAGAGGAACTATAGCTAGTCCAAGCTTCGTAAATCCAACCAAAGGCATGATTAAATGCCAAAATCCCTCCCCCGAGACCAACAACCAGTAGGCTTTCCCAACCGAGTTCTCCGTGGTCCCCAGTACACCTCTGAAAGAATTATGCAGCGTATCTGTGCTGCCGTCGTGAAGAGTAGGCTCGCCTCATCGTACCAGACCGAGGTCAAGACACCATCGTCCCTGTTTTAATAAAGCTGGTCGGTCCATTGACCGCCTGTTTCCCGTATCCGGGGGGTATCCTTTTTAATCCACCGCGAGGGACCTTTGTTGGTGCATTCTCGGTCTCTTTTTCGTTCCCTGATATCCGTCTCGAGGTCGACCAGGCTCCTCAAACTGTAAATCTATGTCGTCAACCAGTATGCCCCGAGTGATGACCCATATCTTGTAGGACCTCTTGGGGTTATGCGGATTACTTCCACACCGGGAGAGCAAGTCGTATGGAGCCTGAAAAAATAAAATGCAGAAAATTGCTGAAATGAAAAGGGTATGATCCGCGTATTCCTTTTTTTGGTGCCGCTAGACTTGATGTTGATGAAGAAATAAAAATGTTGTTGAATCGCAGAGAAATTGAAAACAAGTCGCTAAATGCCAAGAAACATATGTGAAAGATCATTCTGTTGTGCGACCATGCAATGATTTCGAACAAATAATAGAATGTCGGAAAAAAAGATAGTGTGTGAAAGCCACGGTGATGTACATGTGTGAACGTCGAGGTCGAATCGTCGATTCAATATCTTGTCATGAAGAGCATTATTGGTTCATGCCATGCTGGTTAACGTATCCGACGTATTGGTTTTGTTGTTGCTGTTGTTGACCATATACTGCCGCATGGTGAGGAGGTGTGGGGGTGACTGGGCATCGAGGAGGCACGATGTATGATTCCTTGACCATGTTGTGGTTGCCCATTAATGTGTTACCGTCCGGGGTGATCGGGGGAGTTAGGTATCCATCGAACCCCATCGCACTGTGCCCTTTTGAAGGGGTGCTGTAGATGTTGCTCGTGTGCTTGTTAATGGGCTCGGCTAGGGGGGTCGCAGGGTTGGCGCTGGCAGCTCGACGGGCAATGGCAGCTTGCTCAGCCATGAACTCGGCAAGCTTCTGAGATACGCGAGAAAAACCGGTCGTCGAGTACTTGCGGGCGAGTGTGGGTGAAGGCTGGTGAAGGTGGTGTGATAGTGTGATCAAGGTAACGTTCTCTGTTTGGTCCCAACCTCCATCGTTAACTTCAGCGCGACCGAGAATAGCCCGAGCGAGGGCAAGCGAAGATCGAGCCATGACTGAAGGCTTGGTGGAGACGAAGTCGCGGTGGTACAAAGCGATCTCGCAAAGGTAAGCAGCCATGTGCGCAACCTCCTGATCGTCACCCTCCTCTGCCACCATGAGTTGAGAGAAGAAATCGACAGTAGGGTGTCCGATGATCCAATCGAGGGTGTTGAGGACGTGCATCTCCATTTGGGTGAACATGCCAGCATCGTAGAGGCCGCAGCACATGTTGTTAAGCTCGTGAATCTGGGGAACACGATCCTTCTTGTCTCCATACTTGGCAGCAATGAGCAGGGCGGCGCATCCAACCAATTGGTAGTGTTGCTTGTAGACGACTCGCTTAGAGCAATAACGGTCCAGCAGATTGACGGTCAGGAAGAGGGTCTCGGGTAGCAGGCCAAAGGCGGCGTGGGCCTCGATAAGGAAGTCGATCAGGTAAGGGCGCATAAACCATTGAATCTCGCGTTGCATGTCGATGAGGGAAGCGTCAGGTAGAGTCTCGTCCTGTGACTTGTTAGCGGACTAGGCGCGCAAGGAAATTTCCTGTACGTACCTCCATTTGGCGCATGTGCTGCATGATATCCTCGAGATATTCGTCACCTGCTAACCGTGAGAGTTCGACGCCGATGAGGTCTTGTCTTTGGCGGGCCATCATCCTCGCTGCCTCTTGGGCTGTGATTCTGTGGTGAGGTTCATCGGACTCGACGAAGAAGGTGTCGTCATGTTGAGAGTAAGCCATATTGGGCGGTGGATGGCGTTGGTGAGCGGGAATGTTCTTATGTGGCTGATGTCGAATGAGGGACTGTTGGTTCGCCAGGAATCTTGTGGTCGGATAATTCGAAGTTGAGAGAGTGAATGATGGTTGATTACGGGATGCAATAAGGAGTGATGCAAACCGATGAATTATGATATTAAGATATTAATGAACGTGCAAGAAAACGAAAAGAGTGACCGTGGCTGGTAAGAAGAAAAAGCCAGGAGCATGTAGCTAGACAGATAGTGGAGGCAAGGAAAGGGATTGGAAAAGGGGTCGTTTAAAGACGAAATCGACTCAAGGGCTCTAATGCGGCATGTGCGTCAGTATGAAGCTTATGCTAGTGTGATCTCGATTTTGCCAAGGTCGCACTCTTTAAAAGCGTTGTCTGCAGCTGCAACGTCTTATCCCTTGGGCGATAGGCCTTGGTGGATAGTGGAGGCTGGGCTGGCACGAATTTGGTATCGAGGGGGGAGGAGTAAGTCTTACCGACACAGGTCGGGGAGCTGGGCAGAACTCGTTGAGAAGATGAGACAGTCCCTGAAATTGAGTGGAAACAACGAGTTAACGTCTCCCACGGGCAATCTTCAAGGAAGAAGAAAAGAAGCGTCGAGGTTGCGGAGAAGAGAGCGGTATGCGGAAGTAAAATACTCGGCATGCAGCTGTCAGAAGGTTAGATACCCGTCAGATTTATGCTTTGCATTGACTCAGCAAAGCTACCTAGTTACATACCTAATCTCTAACAAAGCTTCAGGACAGTTCGATTATCGGAAAAATTGGCAGTGACGAAATCGAATGAGTCGGTGGTTGATTGATTGCGGCCGTGCGTGATGGACTGATAGCTGGAATAACTAACAGTTCACTCGTCACTTGTCGTAGAAGTTCTCCTTTCCTAGTGGTCCAAAGGGTCACGGGGAATTTGATTGGCGAACTAGTTCTTCGTTGCTTCGATGAAGTGAATCAAGGGAGCGGGCGCGTCGATGGGAGGCTTTTCGTCGGCTGCGGGAGCGAAAGCGGGAGCGAAAGAGGGAGTGAATTGAGATTGGAATTCCCGGTGGATTTGAATTGCAACCGAGGAATTTACAGACAGTCAAGCTGGAGGGAAGGAATTGGCAGTGGGAATAGAATAGAAACAGATAGTGAAATACCAGTAAAGGTGTTCTTGATTCACTTATTTGTTTCCTTGATTCTGATCCGGTTCGTCTCACAGGCTCGAAAGGTTTCCTGTTCCTGTCCTTTGATTTAATAGGGCGGGAATGTGGAGGGAGAGTTGTTGAGCGAAAGAGGCCCTTGAAGTGGGTGGTTGGGTGATGGGAGAGAGAGAAATGATGATGCCTCTTCTCAATTATGTCTTCAGGCCTGCTCGGGAGAGTTGAAGACTAAATGAGAGTAATGAGGGAATCAACAAAACGAGAGGAGGAGGGGAGGAGGGAGGTTGAAGAGAGGTAGGAGGAGGATAGAGAAGAGGGAAAAGGACTGGGTGAGAGGTACGCGAGTAGAGTAGTTTTAACCAACTGTACATTAACTCGACAGTAGTAATGCAGAGCAGAGCGAGATTCATGGATCCCATGGATGGATTGGACGGACCCATCCTTGCTGGGGTGTGAAGGTCAAGGTGTGTACTGGGATATGGATGGATGTTGGGGGTGCAGCATAAAAGTGAATATGTATGCACCTCAGGCAGGCTAGTAGCTGCTGAACTACAGAGCAGGAGCTTCTTACCTGCCTCTTGCTCTTGCCTGGGCTGCCTGACCTTGAATTGACCTTCCTTGGTTTCCTGGCACGGGTACCGCTTGCGGGTACGCGCTACAGGTACGCTACGCTACTGGACGGTAGGTACTCCTCTAAAAGGTGCGCTGACCAGGCTACAGGCAGGTACCTGTCAGTCTAACCTAACAGTTTGGTGGAGGTACCTAAACCGGCCCCTGTTTAGGAGACCCGAGAAGAGGAGGAGGCCACCAGGAGTTGCACACCCACATCCCATCTCCATCCACCAAGCGGAGGAAGTCCAGCGTCCAGTCAAACCAGACCAAATCAAACCGAATCCTGGTCCGCGACCGAAACCTGAGAAGAGGAAAAAGGAAGCTTCGATTTGCTTTTACAGATTTGATGGTTACCAATAATCTGTCCAGTAAGGGTCTCTCATATTGCTTTTTTATCTTTACAAAGGGAGCCCGTTTGCCATCTGCTTCCCCCTCCTTTGCTTCTCCTTACCGACTTATCGGGCATCGTCTCATCTCAATCTCTAAAGCTTCTCTGCATTGGTTATTGCTGCTTTCGCTTTTCGCTTTTTGCGGGCTGGATTGACGCTACTTTGACCTCACCAAGGAACGCTTCTTCGGAGGCAGGCAGGCTTTTAGCTTGTGCTTGGGAGCAGGCGGGGAGGGGGCTTGGGCTTGGCTTTCTGGGTGTGAAAGCAATGGATGTTCTGCTGCACAGCACAAACTGGTCTGCACAGCACAAGAAACGGGGTGTGCAAGGCACGGCAATGTACATACGTACATACATTAGCAGCAGGAGGACGCTAATAAGCTAAGATCCAAGGCTTGGAAACGACGTGAAGCGTGTATCAAGCGTGTGAGCCTCCGCTGGGCCTGGGCGATTTTGTGCCAATTGTGTCGTGTCGTAGCGTGTTCTTGTCTCTCGGCTTGGGAAAATACGGCCTAGCTTTGATTGCAGAGGCAGGGATCCGCGCTGATGGATATGGAGATGGAGACTTGACTTGACTTTGACTGACTGGGTTGGGCGTGTGAGACCTACATACGTAAAAAAGTTCAAGATGCAATATGTATGAATATGCAAAAGTGAAAAAGAAACGTTGTTTGATGATGACGGGCTTTAGAGCAGAAACATATTTGCCGATAAAAAGCACTTTACTCAATCTATTTGGTGGTGGTCATTGATCGGATTGATTCATCATGATCAACTAACATTGGAGGTTAATAATCCCGATTCAATAGTAAAGACATTTGTCTGATACAGGATGCGAAACAATGGCTGCTAGACAGTTTCTTGATCATGAAGATAGTCAAGCAATCTTGGATTATATACTACATCGACAGTTACTGCGGAATGGTTGGCGTATTCTTTGAACACTCAATCTCTTGGTGGCACAATGCACTCGGCCGAATGATCAAAGACAAGATGATCCTATACTCGACCAGCCTTTAAAGTTGGATGAACCCTCTGTTCTGTATCCGTAAAGCGGCCACGACATCTTTTGGTTATGTTTGTTTGTTTGTGATGGTCGCTTAAACGGGTCACCCAAGGGCGGCCCATTGTCCTTGTTTATAAGCATTGTACGTCCATTCAAGACCAGGCGGCCCATTGAGGAAGCACTGCGCAGGCTCACCACAGCGAGTCGGCAGACACCAGCTGTAGGGGACCGTCGCATCTACAGTATATACAGCACAGCATGCAGGTCTTCAATGCCAACCAAGACAAGACACACATTGAATATTTAGGTTGTCGTCGGTCAGATGTCCGGCCGACCTCGTAAAAGAAACCGTCATATTGATTCAGTGTCAACGCACTGACTGGCTGTAACAGTCAGACTGCCTAGTCTGATGTAAATGAAACAAGAAATCATGAGATACTTTACCGTCGAGTCACCATCTTCAAGATAAGGCGATGCATCAGGGGCTGGTTTGAGACGAACGCTCCAATTATAGCTGTCAAAAGGTAAAATAGAGTATCAACCGTCAGAGCATCGCATCAGATATGTGCCTAGCTTGAGAGAAAATCACTGTTGCTCCGGTTGCAAAATACCTTGAAAACAGGATGGAAATCTGGTCCAATGATAGGCTCATGACATGATCAAAAGAGTTTTTTTTTGCTTTCTGCAAGACGACATACGCTTCTGCACTCGAATGGAGTCGTAACTTGGAGCAACGTGAGAATACACCGTCATCAATGGGTGAACAAATGGCTGGGCTGTCCGCAACGAGTCTTGCGTTGCGTTGCCCGGCACAAGTAACCCGCGTGCGAGTTTAACGTGTAGACGGTTAGCCTATGAGCCAAGCCTACTGCTGCTGCTGCGCTTACTGATATCCACAGGGCTTACAGTAGTGACGGGAACGTGAAGCCATCATCGCGTCTCGTCTCGTCTTGTCCCGTCTTCTCGACAACCGTGTCGTTCGTTCCTCAGCATTGATACGCGACGAGACTATACTAGCTGAGAACTCGTAAGTTGATAGATACTAAGTAACCGATCGATTCAGTCTAATCTTGACTTTTATCTTAGACAACCCCGGTTCCCCTCCGGAGACGACGGAAGGGAGTTTGAGGCGTTGAAAAAGCCTAGACCTATGGCAATTGAATTACAGTTAATATTGAGGTAACCACTGGTTACTGTACTGTACTGTAGGTGGGCGTTCTGCTGAGTTGAGTGCCGCATCCCTACTTGAACCAATCACTTGGCTATGTCACGCTTCTGCATTTCAAGGCCAATTAATCATGCATGGATTTCAGTGAGGGAAAAGAAGACATCTCGCTTTGCTCTCTCCCTCACATTAAAGTACTGTAATTCTCCACAGCGTGTATCCTCCTAAAGTTAGAGGTGCTGCTGTAGCTTTGGGCTTTTTTAACCGCTAGATTGGAATTGGAGGTTGATATACCTCTTCTCTTATTGGTTGTGGACCGTCTTTATGCTGTGTTGTGCTGTGCAGCCTGTCATCTGTACATTCAATGCATTGGATATATGCATACATCCATCCATCCATTGATTATCGGCTTTCTAGCTAGAAACGTCAAGTTTTTATCGCGGTTCCCCGTCCCGTGGTGTTAGTTCATCGGCGCGGTCCTTGCTGTGCTGTGCTGTGCTGCGCTGCACTTCGCGTTGCCTGGCTCAAGTCATGGTCAAGGTCAAGGTCATGTTCAGGTTCAGTTCAGGCTTCAGGGGTGACGGCCCAGGCGTGGTACAGAGTACAGCAGCACCAAAAGTCGTGAGACGTTGGGTTGTCAGTCAGTAGTAGGCTCTGTCTATGCACATGCCTGTTGCAACTCACATCACAGATCAGCATGGAGGCAGTATCCGTCGAAATCTAAAATCTGAGTCTGTGGTGAGGTGAGGTGACTTTGATTGCCAAGCCCGCTTTGTCCTTGCTTGGAGTATCATTCGCTGAGTCGTAGTCAACTTTGATCTCCACTTTGACGACGCCATTCACAAATATGGGCACTATTCGCATATCCCGTACATAAGCATAATCATGACTTGACTGTCTTTGTCTTTCTCCATGTGAGCTGTCAGACTTCATCGTCAAGCCTCATCTGCGTGTTCCAGACATTGAATGATCCCCTTAAACAAATACTAATCTCAATCATCATCGGGACTCAAACAAGTGCCAGAGATGACTACGATACGCCACTCAAAAGCAAACTATCGCTATTCATCCGATGCGCATCCGGTTGGACCTCTTACGGGCATCAGGGACCCATTCTCATAATAATACTCCGTTGCTCCATAAGACGATCTCGGGTTCTCCTAGAGACCCCATATCCATGTAAAGTAAGCAAGCAGTACAGATACTCCGTAGTACGGGTAGAAAAGGAGGTGCTTGGCGATACCTACTTTTTTGACATGCAGTAATAAAACGTGGTGATTATTGTAACGAGGCAACTTAGTCCTTGTTGGTGCGTAGTGTCAGGTCCATATCAACCGTCATTATACATAGCGCCATCCATGGAGACGAGACTGAAGCTGAGGCCAGTGACTTGGTACGGTGCAGTGGATATGGACATGGACATGATAGGGATAGGCTATTTCTAGATTGAACCGTAGTATGGATATCATGTCACATCACATTGGCGTTTCAAGGACATCACCAACACCACCAAATGGCCCTGCTCTGCTCGTCCCTTTTTCTTTTCTAGCCAGCCCAGGGCATGGATGCGACTCCTCCCAAACAAATTGAAAGTACAAGTATAGGCCTCACCGAAACTTACGCCCATCTTCGTAAAACGTGCCATGCCCGTTCTCTTCATTTCCATCCGTATCCCATGCTCGCCTTTTCTGCAAGGGAAAAAATGGCACTCCTCTCCACTACCACTACGCCGCGCGCACATGGTAAAAAAGACCAGAGGTTCCCCACGCCGAGGGATCCAGGCCGTAGCCGTAGTGTGGTGTACAGTAGTGTAGTACATTATGCTTGTAGTGTAAGTATAAATGGAGGGATGGCACGCATAAGACGTTAACCGGGGCACAAGCATAACTGCGGATACCGACTAAGAGATCTTTTGTGAAGATTATGACGCAGTGATGCTGTGCAAGTGCATTTAGGAGTGTCAATCAGTTATCACAGTGGAGGTTAGAGCAGAGGAGAAGAAAAAAACTCTACTAAATCCTCCACAAGTTGCCCAGTCGACGAGCGAAAACGGCCTCACGATCGAGAATCCGACAGAAACGAGAAACGCTATCGAGTCAGACTTCTGCAGAGATGACATTGTGGGTGAAACTCTCCATTGAAGATGGCATCATAGGAATGTCGGAGTTTGTTCAGGGTCCAACATTGTGACCCGTCTAGACTACGTTCCGAATGCCAATGTCACCGACTCTTAGTCAAGTTAAGTCATGATAACGTCCGTGAAACATGATTTCAGCCGCTTTGTACTCGGTGCCACTGCCACAGTTTCTCACCCGTGTGAGTTATCACACTGCAATATCGTATCGTATTGATACCGCAACTCGGTGTAAGGAGAGACTCCTCATGTTTGCTTCACTTCAGAGTTTCACCAAAGTCAGGAACATTTGCTCTTACTCGCGTGCCATCTGCAGCCAGGCGTGGATCGTCAAGAGACCTCCACATTCTTTTACTCGCAACAAGTAATATCAGCTGTAGAGTCCAGGCACAGGCACAGGTACAGACAGGCACAAAGGTACAGATACGCCGAGCAAAAGGGCACACGATCCAAGCCAAGAAGGCACGTAGAGAGCGAATGGGCCCGAAAGCCGGAAAGCAACACATTAGAAACTAGAGTCAGAGTCAGAACACGTCCAGCAGCACCCCTTTCTCTTTATTAAAAAGATCCGTCTCGTCTTCACGCACACGTTGTTAACGCGCCCGCGACGGGTACGCAAGTTACTACGACTCAAGCAACCAATGAGACGCCTTGGACGCGCATTTCAACCTCGATCTTCTCACTCTGCTGAGCGCATTCTGGGGCCCGGACCCAGGTGGCTGGGCGAACGAGACGGGAGGTGTGGTGGACTTGTCACTGTAAAAGGCAAGACGGAAGTTTGGTTCAAGGGAAGGGCGAGCTAAGTTTAGTTGGCTCCAAGAACCCTGTAGACTTGTATGCAGGAGGAAGTTAACAGTTTGGAAGTTGACAGAAATATCTCAATGGGCAGGTATTGGATCGACAGTAACGGACATGAACCTGCAGCTGAATCAGTGAGTCGGTAACAGTAAGGAGATTGATCAAGGCAAGGGTGACTGTTTAATCTTGGAAGTGAGGCAATTCATGTTTGCTCTCGACAAGCCTGAAGTCTCTGGGCATCAATAGCCTGAAGGATTTTCTTTCTTTTTTTCTTTTTCTGTCATCAAACTTGTTCTTGCTCACTTCTCACATGCAGGCGCCAGTGTGAGGGGTAGCCCCAGGAACCACGTCCAGGATCATGATCAGTCAGGATCAGGATTAGCATCAGCATTAGCATCCCCTGGTCTGGCCGTTCCCGACGCGGAGGGTCGAGTTCAAGATCTAAACTTGCGCTACGGGAACCGTGGCAATGGATGGATGGCGTATGAAGTGGTGTGCCAGCTTGTAGATCCTCTAATTCATGTATGCAATGCCTCATTCGTTACGGATACAGGATGAGATCCATCACTTGATGATGACTTGTATGGGTCCTTTAGTCAAGAGGCTGGAGTTGAAGAACTTGAATGTCCATGACGTTTTTAACCTCAAATCACATCTGATAATCATCCGTTGCTCTTTACTACGACGGTTACGGACTATCAAAAAACTCAACCAAGATTTAAACTCTGACTTGCTCGTTTAGAAGATCCCTTGGCTTGAGAAACCCCTCACACCAGGAACATCAACTCCGGAGGCAAATCAGCCGTAGTGAATACTCTGATTGAGATGATATTCAATGTTTCCTCCGCAATTCATCTGTCATTGTATTAATTATAGACAAGATTTCAAGGACTATACTAATTTCAGACAGCTAGAAAAGAGACAAAACAATAGACACAAGCACAAGCCACGTCTCGCGGAACCTGAGCCACTTTTCCCATGTCGATCCTCCTGGCTGAAGTTGAAGAGAACGGACCATTGGCGTATCAAAAGTCTCTGTCCCTGAATTTCGATTCAACACCAAACGGCCTCAGTAGTAGTGCATCGGTCTCTACTTCAGAGTAGCGTGGCAGATTCGCGATTTAAAGCGTGACTTTAGTTTTACTGGACTGTGATTGAGATGCGATGTGATGTGATTCGGCTAAGTACAGATACAGTACAGCACTTAGCTGAGATAAGTTGATCCTTGTCCTTAGCAAAAGTGGCTTTTTGCCTATCGTTCAACGTGCGTCAATGGTCAGACCAGATTCAATATTTCTGCCTCAAATCTATAATGTACCGTATATCTGGAACCCGATCGATCACCGCGTCAACCTCGCGTCTACGACTCCTCTGGCCTCAATCAATTCCTTACATCTGAGCTGCAAGTTTCAACTCTCCCTCACTGACGTCTTCACCCGGTGGACCTGAACCTCGAAATACTTTTCCATTTAAAGCCTAGATCCCTGCAACTGCAGTAGACTAGTGGCTTTTGCCCCGCATTCACTTTTAGATTTACTCTAGGCTCAGGCTCAGGTCCAGCGACTTCATGATGGAGAAGTCGTGAATATATTGGATACGTACTCAGTTGCCTCTCGAGATGCTACAGTCTCCCCAGAGATGGTAAACGAGATGAAACAATGACCAAGGCGTGTTTCGGACCCTTCTATTCATCTGAGAGACCGGCTACTCTCACGCGTATCCCCGTGAAACGGTGGAGATTGAAAGTATCGAATCTTGAACAGAGCCGCAATACTTCGGAAGGAGTTGTCTTGTCTTGTAAAGCAGCCGGCAAGTAACAGTAACAGCAACGGTAACCTCGGTCATGTATTACTTGGGACGGCTAAGTAATGTATGCGTCGTACGGCACGCTTGCAGAAAGGCTTGCAGGAGTGCTGCCACTGTCAGATGTTGCAGAAACACCAATCGCAAGAGACAAAGTATTCTATACGTCAGGATGTGCAAGCACTTTAGAAACGAGGCTTAACTTTAGGCAGTTCTCGTATGTTGAACTTCCTTTTTCCCCTGAAGGAGAGCGCGTTAGGTTTCTCCTATATTCTGTATGTACATACCTACCTACTGCAGTATAAGATACGTACTTTAAGTCTTGGTGCTGCAGAGTTAAGGGTCAAGTTACAATAGGTAAGGGTGCGAGACAGTCAGAGACACGTTGATCCGTCCGTCTCGGATCGAGTTGCTTGATTCTGGCGTCAGCCTGATTTAACTTTGAACTTTTTTGTTTCTTGTTAAGGACGCAGACATCATCATCCCTCGCTTCGCCCTGCTGCCGTGCATAGTGTTGCGTCGTTGCCTCCGCCTCAACTCATCCGCCAACGAATAACGCCCAAGCCGAGACGCTGATGCTGACACTTTGACACTGAAATGCATGCCTGTAGCCTGTAGCTGGAACCAAAAGACCCTTAAGATCTACCCCGTCCCCTTGCTCGCGTGCGCCCCCATTCCCATTCCCAACCCCATTTTCCCTCTTTAAACGTGTCTTGTGAGATAAACGCCAAAAAAGCGCCTTGGAAAACGCGCGAGCCTTTTAGATGATTTGCAGCTCGATACACGTTCCACGTACATGGGTTGCTGCGAGACGCGTGAGATGGAGGAGCCACTACCTACACTACACTACACCACCTGTGCCTAGTGGTAGTCCCAGTCCTACAGTACAGTAGTAGCCGCCTGTAATTTACAATACACCAGGGGAGTTGGACAAGTACATACATAAAATTATCACCATCATCGTCATCACCAACAGATATTCCACGCCCATGCCATATTGAGGCTTGTCACGATGGAGCAGGTAGGGGAGGGAGTCTGCATCACATTGCATCGCATCGGCCACTCCATCTCCAACATAGACCATCGCCGAGCAGAGTTTTTCTTCTTCAACACCAGCATTAGTTTCGCATGAAGCTGTTGGGTCACAGCCAAACGGTTTTATTACTGCTGACTACTCATATTTCCACCTTTTGAGCGGATGCTGCGGTTCGGCGCTGGGACCATGACAATCACTTTAATAAAATTTGAGCCCAGGGCGGACATTGGACAGATGATAAACCTCCTGAGACAGGCCGTCCCCTTCCATGAATTCACTGTATCACTAGGTATTGATCGCTGGTTATCAAGTTGCACGCATTGACTGAACATCCACTCTTTTTTTCCTTCGTGCCGGACCCGCGAGAGTAAAGATTCAGGGACTGGATGGATGGAGAGAGATCTTTGCCTCTCCGAGGACTGAAACCCGCGACTGCGGATGTCACCAAAGTGGTTCGAAGTGGGTTTTTTCACTACCCTCTATTCTTCTTCTTCCTCTTCCTCCGGCCCGCGGCGATGGATACAGCCCCTCTCTCAATCCTCGACAATTGCCGTGAGCCGCTCAGATTCAATACATACGTAACATTTTATCTGGTTTGCCCGACAGAGTGGTACTCGATGGACCATGGGGCTGCAGATTCAGTTTTTCTTAATCCGCTTCATCTGTAAATTTTTCCATCTCGTCCCCGACCATACTGTAATTTGAGGTTATCCACGATCACGACTCCGTACAGGAGGGATCCAGAACTTGCACAAAACACCAAGCACAAAATGCACGTGTCAGAATCCTGGAGCTGTACCTAACTTGGGATAGCAAGCAGCTTTTTAGGGACAGTCCAATGCAAAAATGTTCCAGAAGCCTTCCATAAAGCGGAGCCTCCCGCCTAAAATGACGGCACCTTTTATCTCCTTCTCACTGGCCACTGGTTCTCAATGGAATGAGGCTGAATCACCCGAGCACCATTCTTTTTTTGGTTTGGCACTTGCAAGCACCTGCCCCCACACCTCATGGGAAAGAACACGCTAAATTACGGTACTGTACCTTCCTTTCCTCTAGGGTCCATTTTTACGCGCTTCACCAGAGCTCTTTCCGTTCCTTACGGGTTCTCTCTTTGGTTAGGTTCTCCTTTCAATCAATCTCAATCCTGACTCCTGTCTCCTGTCTATTATTACTCCTGTGCACGCCTCTCTCCTCCACCATCCGCGCCAATCTGGGTCTCGTGACCAAACGTTATGCAAGCCTTGGCCTGTCTGCCGGGCTGCCGCAGAGATGATCCCCTAGCTGCTAAGCGGACCAGACTCCATCCCTCGCTTCTTCACCACAGCGACGCAAGGCAAGGTCAGCCAAACTGGATCCATGACGCCTCTACGGAAACGCCATCCTCTTTCCACGAACCGAACGAATGCAAGGGGAGTCTAACCAAAAGAAAAAAGCAGCAAAAACCCACTTGGTTCTAACCTACCAACCGCCAAGCAGTACCTTGCTTGCCGGAACTACATCACCACGGCATACGGGCCATGGGCTCCGAAGAGAAAAGTGTCATCAGATTATCAGAAATCTTGATCGAGAACGTGAAAGACGAAATAGCTTGGTCACCTTATGCAAGCTTACGCCAGCGCTTAGGCTATCGATTTTTATCACCTCTAAGCTTAGAGGACAACCTTTTTGGTATCCACTGACCATGCCAACCTCGCGTTTTTCAACGACCTTTGCAGCGGACAGGCATGAAAATCTTAACTCTCCCCCATCCGAAAAATACATCTTTTACTTAATAACCCTCACCAGCTCCTCTCTCGCGCAGCGTTTCTCTGGTGAATGGTTATTTTCGCCACCAAACCCTGCCTTAGTGCTCGGTGTTACTGTACTCCTCAGTCTGTATTTATTCGGCAACTCGCGATAAAGAGACGAAACCCCGGCAGTCAACATTTCAACAAAAGGCCCCGCAAGAATACCGATGGATTTGAAATCATACTACCTACGTATGCTGCTGGAGAATATCGGTATGGAAAACTTTTGAGACCCATTCGACGGAGAAAGCCGAGTGAAGTGACTCGGAAGAGATTTTTCGTGATAGCTTCAACCTGTTGCTATCTCAACTGGGTTCTGGCCCTAGGGTCTAGTGGATCCTCAGGGCAAGCATGTGTAGATCACCTAGACAAACATTCTTCATCTCTGCACAAGACTCTGCGTTGGCGGTTGAAGCCAACCGTTGAGCCTTCATGCAAGCCCAAAGCTTGGTCAAATTTGTGTCTAATATGTGTCTACTGAAGCTGTTTCTCACTTTGAACCCTGGCCCAGGACGACCTGGATGGCTTCTTCGACTCTGTTTACTTGTCCGGTTACCCTTGGACCCTTCAAAACCATACCAGGGTCGACATTCCGTTGCAGTGTCTCATTAGACCCTTCTGGTCCCTTGGATGAACAAGTCTTGAAGTTGTCAAACATGAAGCCATGTTTTTTGCGGTTCTCCAGGGTAAGGTCCACTTGCGGGTCTAGTTTCGCGGGGATGCATATGCGTTATCTCATTGGTCAGTTCCCAATTGAGCAATCTGCTTATGATGTGAGTAACATCCATGATCTAGCCCGAACTGATTCACCCGCTACACCAACAAAAAGGGCTTGTTGACGTTCCGTTTCACTTGAAACTTCCCCGCATCTTTGTTGTTGATGCCCTCATACCTCGATGTTCTGTGTTCCCCACCAATTTGACGCTCAATATGGCGCCAAGTGGTCACAATGCCAAATTTACAAGGATGGAACCCGGGAATAGTGTTCAATTACCAAGATATCTGCTTCAGAATATGCACATCTGTGGCCCAACAGCATCACATGTTGAGAAGAAGCAATAATTGGTAGTTACTATGTTGCCGCGGACAATGGGATTTATATCGCGCGCGGTATCGAGTTTCAAAATAAACATAAACAATAAACATGGGCATGGAGATAAGACGCAGAATCACCGAGCGGGATGTGTTCTGCATCCGAAAGAGGCAGATGCGAGTGAGCGACAAGGGTAAGGTAGCTCTCGCACAAACCCACGATCTTGGATCTCAAGCCAACAAGGCCAAGAAGCCGACCATCCAGTCAAATGTTAGAGAGGTCCCGAAAAGGATTGGTTTCCAGCTTTGCATGCATTTTCATGACGACGAGTTGCAGTCAATGGTTCGTCTTGAAGGCCGACCCCTGGCATTTTTAGGTTGATAGCCGCCACTCTTTACTCTCAAAGTCTGCCCTACCAAAGGCTACCTGCCTACCAACCTGTTGCGGATCAAGTCCCAATTGCCTAGTCGGGCTAAAAGCATGCTTCAGGAACTGGAAACTGTCAGCTAGAGGTGGGAGGCTGTGAAGATGGTCATGACCGAGCGGCCTATCAGCGTTGAGAATGGACATGTCGGTTGTTGACGCGAACGTCCCCCCTCCGCAGATCCATGCTTATCTATCCATGCATGTGAACATTTTGGTGTTTTTGGGTTCATGATGATGGCGATTTTGATGGGATTTGCAGAAAAGGATGACGGATTTAAAGTAGCATAGTGCTATGCTGTACGAGAGACGTCAATTGATCAATTGGAATGATTGACATGGAATACGATCTTTGGACTTAGGATACTACCGGATTCGGTCCAATGAGGGCATGTTCGGAGAGGCTCATCAAACTCGCCGAGCCGTAAACATAATATCACGCAATTGAGTCAATTCGCTGTCAGACAATAGCGCTGGCAGATTTGACAGGGCACAGCCTTGTTGAGGATCAGTGGTGAAGTCGGGATCTCGTTTCTGGTTGGCTGATGGTATCGCCATGTTTGCTTTTTCGAGACACCAAAGTCGGAAGCTGGAATCTCCAACGCCAGTAGGCCAGCCACCGAGAGGAGGGGTCTAATATAGGCGAGGCCGAGCGACGATTTGACTGATTCATAAGTTGCCTGTCTTACCATTGAAGTAAACATTCTGCACGACTGACGGCCCGCGGAACGTTTCGTCGAGTCGGATAAAACACTGCCATATACCGCATACCTGAAAAAGATTAAGAGCAAAAGAGGCATGAAGAAGACCAGTCGCGATGACGGAAAAGCATTCTGATTAGTTGGAGCGCGGTCTTTATGATCTTGAGCATCTCTTGCCCGTTGAGTTGGCCAGAGCGCCTATGTACCCCTGCTCGCTCATAGCCTTGGCTCGTGTGGCGGTCATACGGTTCGTCGTCTTCTTTTCTTGGTTCATCCCCGCAATGGGCCTGGAAATGGGACCTGTGGGGTTCATGATCGCGATTTGAGAGTCAATTCGATCAACAACCATGGATTTCTGCTGGGTTTCTGTTTCGAGTTACAAACACATGAACGATGAAGATATTTGCATAAAAGTCTCGAACCTGGTACGGCATGTGCAGTCTCAAGTTCGGGTGACAGCACATGACAGGCTGTCAACACGAGCGAACCCAATGGCTTAGAGCTTTACGCCCAATTGTCATCATGCTGTAAGTTCAGTTCCCGACGATGAGCTAGCAAGGCTCAGGGTACAAGACTAGCTCTTGAATATCAGGCGATTTGGAGAGTACGAACACCTCTAGCCGTTGAGGCGCCCGCGTATCACCAAAAATCCCAGGTCGTGCGTGCGTTGTCAACGCTAGTTTTCTTGATTGTAATCAAATCCCCATGTTTGTTTCAACAGCTCTACGCAAATGCGATGTAACCTGGATCGTATCAAATAGCTCATGCCATGTGCCGAGTGGACCGAGGAGGCAAGAAGCATAAAGTGAGAATCTAAAGAAGATTGACATTGACATATGATAGGTATTTGGACTGTGGCTTGCTGGTTTCGGTTCTTTATTTCCAGTTACGGATTGGATGGCGTGCCTTAGTCTGTGGCTTGAGCTATCGTTGACTACGAGATATTTTTGCCTCTGTACCAGTCCTTCTTGGATGAAGAATACCAAGAAGATGGTTCTTGTTTACCAACTTCTGCAAAGGCAAGAGATCTGTTCCGCGTGCTGCAAATGCAACTGCAACTGTAACTGCATGCATCGAATATGTACTGCGCCACGACAGAGCAAGGATGATCAACAGGTTCTCCTGCGCTATGATTTGAGACTCTTGAGAATAATAATAAACAAACGGAAAGGTCGATATCCGAAGTGTTGAATTCTCCGATAGGATAAAGGCCCACACACTCACTTCATGGCGCCATCGTTGGCCTGGTCAGGGAGATTCAACTGTGGCTGATTGTTGTTGTTTCTTTACCCATGATCCATGCAGGTTCAGGATCCAATAGAGGATTCAAAGAAGACCACGCTTGAGGTGTTGTTTGTTGATAAGCGAAGCAGCTGAAACGCTTCTTTTACCCAAGTAGAGCATCAATTATCGTGGAAATCTGGTATAATCCCTGCCTGCTTGTTTCTAGCTACAGCACAGACCCCGCAAGGTTGCATATGAATCACCATTCTAATCGGCGATTACTCTGCTTCATCGATGAACTCGCCTGCCAAGGAAGACGAGAAACATGGAGATCTACTTTGCGGTGTTTTTGGCCATGATACTAGACCTGACTAGCATCAAGACTGCAGTAATGGAACATGCACAATGTTTTTCCAAATCAAGGTGCACCAGTATTATCAAAACATCTATAGGGCTGCAAAATCAGGGCATATCGTCCGTGGGAGTGACACAACACAATCCTAGATGCCGTTGAACTCGTTCACGAGGCGCTGTACGACGTCGCGCATGTGCTACAAACGGGATGCAGTTGTCCAGGGACAGGGCTGTTTCTACGGCACAGCGCAGGTGAAGAGAACAGAGGCAAAGTAATTCGCCCTTGGAGGTTGGGGGAAGCGAGATGGATGGGACGGGTTGACGCTACGGGCCGCCGTGATGAGTTGGGTTGATGGTATAGGTTAGGGAGGTTGGACTTTGTGATATTGGTGGTTGTATAGGTTGTATGGTGAGTTGTTGTTATTATCGTATATGAGCGCGTCTTTTTGCTTAATGGCTAATATTACAACACTTTATGCATCCTTGTCAAAATGCCCAGAGAAACCTGTTCTCATCCAAGATAAGGCACAAAACCCGAACCAACAGTCTCCCATAATCAAACCGTCAGCAGCGTACTCCAAAACAGGCTGGCCCATCCCAGCGACCCTGGGCTAAATGCTTGCAGCACTTCTCCCGAGGGGCTGGATGAGTGCTGTGATTGGTGTTTTTGATGCGCTGAGGATAGGTGTCGTGGTTCCAATCGATGGGGGTGATGGTTTTTGACAGGTGTGATGGATACTGTGTGCATGAGTTATTGATTGATAGGGACTTTGGGTGCGACCATATTCTTGGTCGGCTGGAAGTCTTGGTTCATGCGCTTTATTAGAGGGAGGCGTGTGTTTAAGTGTTTGAATGTCATAGGGAGCGCATAGAAGAACCCAGAGAGATATGAAGAGATTCAGATACCAGGTAGTGGCATAGCGCAACAGCTTGTAATTGCTGAAGTGAATCTATGAGAGTAGTTGTTTGATTTGTGCCGTGAGAGACTATATCGTTTGATGGTCTTCATCTTGTTACAGTTAATCGACAAGTAATGAATGTGGACGTTCACTCCAGTGACTTCTGGGTGGACTTGACTGGAAGCAAACAGAACTCTAGTCAAGACAGGTAACATATATTTTCACTTGAGAGCTGCCATGTTCCTCTTTCTTATCGAGGCATTTGAACATTCGTAGATGATGCGTGAGTGCATGGAAATTTGATACCTTCTGAAGCCCCTGAGAGATGCACGTACCTGGGTCATGGTGTATGATGACAATACATCGAGATTGGAGTTGCTGTATATCACTACATGACCATTGAGATTGTACTGTGGCGATGTGAGATCCAGCATTCAGTACCGAGTGTTTCTGGACGGTAGATACTCCCTCAGCACCTGCAAGTAGTGGAGTCCTGTTATGTGATAAAGCAGAATGAAGTCGACATCATCCTTCTACCAAGAAACATATCGCGATGCATCGTGCCTTGAATCGAAAAGCTGTATTTTTTCTGGGTTTCTTAAGCCAAGTATGTTTCTATTTACCAAGCAAATCATCTGTAGTACTGTCGCCATGATACAACACCTATGTATGCAATAATATCTCGTCCACTGTTTAATGTCGTTATTCTTTTTCTTTTCCATACCTATCGTTTCATTCTTGTTGTTCGTCGATCGTCATAACACATAGTCCTATATACACCTACAGATACGTGAGTCAAGGCGTGTAGTCTAAGCCTGAGGTGGAAGAACGAGTTCATCACGGTTGCCGACCTCGACAAAGCCCGACTCGCCCTTGAATACGTATTCCACACGGAGAACCTTCTCCTGGTCAGGCGCAGGGTCCCAGAAGCCTGGCAGACGGCTCTTACGCACGCCTTGAGGGATCACCAAGGCAGGTCCGTTGGCGTAGGTGGGCTCGTTGACCAGGGCGGCAATAGCGATTGTCACATCAGCAACATCGTCGCCCGGTACCAGCAGACCGTCTTCACTGGGGATGCCGTATCTCGCACTAATGATCACAAGTCCGCCAAGGGACATCTGCTGCTTCTGGCGGACTTCAACGGGTTGTGCGAGGAGGGTGGTGACGTTGTCTGCTTCGTATCGATGCCGGGCAATGGCGACTGGCTTGCCGGTAGAAGAGACATCTGAGCGAACACGTCGATGACCACGCGAAGCTCGCTGACGACGGCGATAGCTCAGACCAAGCTGCACCGCAGCAAGACCGGCAAAAGGCAAGGCACCAGCCCAGAAGAGTACCTGTGGCCCAAGTAGTGATCGCGGCGCAATGAGCAAGGGGAGACTGAGTCGTTGACCGAGACGAGACCAGTAGACGGAGAGGTGAAGGTTGTGCAAGCTCATGCCAACCTCGATACCGATGCGTGCAAAGCGACCAACGGACCAGAGGTTTCGGACAGCAAAGTATTGATCTTGGAATCTGTTTGAGCAGAGCTCTGCCTCTAGACGTGCAGGTTTGGGCATGCCAGGGTCCAGGGACGTTGGAGGAGCCTGGAAGGGCAGAGCTAGATCCTTGCTATATCGTAGAGCACCAGCTGCTGAAGTGGGCGTAGCAGAAGCAGAGATAGCCCATGTTCCATGCTTGCATGTGCTGATCTCGTAGTCAAGACCCCGAATTCCTCCCTCGTCACCAGTAGAATCTGAGGCACCTGGGGCTGGCAATCTGTCTGAAAGTCCTGTGCGGAAACCAACTTCTATGCTGGGAGTAGCACCGGGGGCCTCAGCATTGAAGAAGTCTGGGTTGATGGTGGAATGCTCAGAGAAGAAGCGGTAGTACTGATCAGAACCATAGCCCCAGTCACCACTGTCTGCGCGGAAGAAGCCTGTGCCATGGCGCATCATCTGATAGATTCCAAGAGCAGCACGGGGTTGGAACACGGCACAATCCCGTGAAGACTGAATGCTAGTTTCAGCAATGGTAGGGGTCGTGAACTTGGGCAGAAGGAAGTGGTGATAGAAACGGCTTCTAGCAGAGAACTCAGGCAAAACATCAGCCTCCACTTCGATAGCAGTCTTGATCCATCTGAGCTTGTCCGGTGACGGGGACATCGAGCGATTGAGGAACTCTTGTCTGTACTGAAGGGTGGTCAATGGTGCAAACTTGTTCTCGACGAGCTGCATGAGCCTCTGCCTGGGAATCGTCAAGGGCAAAAGAGGCTGGTATCGGTCGTATAACAGCGATGTTGGCACTGATGAGAGATCCTTTGCAATACCATAGGTGGATCCTGTAATAGACACTGTAGGTGTAGCAACATGGATACCGGGTTGTGCTGGACCATCGGTTGCTTCCTTCTCCTTGGAAGTAAGACTTTCTATCCGGGCAATTCCGGGCTGCAGCAATTTCTGCATCCTAGGAAGCTCGACCGTGACGGAATGACTGAAGGAGAAGTCCAGAATCGAGAGCTTTGGCTTGCCGCTGAGAGACTCAGATGCATCTAGTCGAATACCCAGATCGGAATTCGTGCTGACACTGTTTTGTATGCGGTCTTGAACAGCTTCTCTGAAAGCAATCTCGTACTCTGACTTTGTCGCTCCATCATCAGCTTTTGCAAACTGATCCAGGTCGTACTGAGCTCGGCGTGCTGGATCAATGAGCGTCTCGAAAGCTTCTTGCACCTGGAGGAATTGCTGGCGAGCAATTGGTCGTAGATGTTCGGGATAGCTGTCTGGGTAAAAGAGAACGAAGAGACGATAGTATGCGTTTCGGATTTGCTGCTGTGATAGCCCTTGCGCATCTTGAGGAAGGCAGAAAAGGTCGTAAAAGTTGGAATCTGTAACCACGGAATTGGGAGGCGCAATGGCGGTCTCTTTCAATGGTGCATCCTTTCCTTTTGTCGATTTCACAGGGGCCTTTTCGTCCGCTTCGGAGTCATCTGAGTCTTCTTCTTCCTCTTCTTCTGCCTCCTCCTCCTCCTCTTCCTCAACCTCTTCGTTTATCCCATTATCGTAGATGGAGCTCCCGTCATCGTCCCAGGCGTCAAACTCTTTTCGAGTAGCAGCGAACTGGTCGTTGAGAGAGAATCGAGACGAGGCAGCTCTCAAGGCCGTGTTGGAACCTGAGCCGACATAGGAGCCATATGGATTGTTCGAGGTATATGAAGGATATGAAGAATAGGAAGGCGGAGGAGCTGCGGGAGCGGCCGAGGAATAACGAGATTCTTCGTGTGTTGCCAATGACTGCTTGGATGAGTTCCTCGAGCTGCCACGGTGGGTTCGAGTGCGGGGCACTCGAAGACTGTCTCTATCACGATCACGTTCTCTGTCTCTGTCTCGGTCTCGGTCACGGTCTTTCTCGCGGTCGCGGTCCTTTTCGCGGTGACGACGACTGCGTTTCTCGCTCATGATGACTGATGGATGGTGTTGTAGGAGGAAGGATTCTCCATTGGAAGAAGGAACAAACAAGAAACAGACAAAAAGTAGTCACCGCCTCGAGTTGGCAAAGCTCGCCAATCACGATGATATGAAAGCGGATGGATCATCTAAAGGCCTCTCGCACGATTGAAGAGTGGGTTGATCCATTTAGGTGAAGTTGGGGCTGCCCAAAACTCCACTAGCTTACAGTAGCACTTGCAGCGCATCAAGTTGCAGGGTCTTGAACACAAAAGTAAGATAGCCTCACATTTAGTATATGTCACTGTTTCTTCTGTGCAAATCTATAGTTTCTTCTGAGTCAATTGATATAATACATGTCTTAGAAGAGCCAAGCAATCGCTAATCTTGACTCTCGGTTCTTTAAACTTACATCGTCATGATAGCTGTCGTAAGCCCCATCTCGGATCAGCGGGCAGCTCCAGATCCGCTAATTACCCCATCTTTACAGGGGAGAAACTCACTAAAACACGGGCGCTGAACATGTGGCAGCGTTGGATATGGCCATTCATAGTGGGGCATCCCGAACCTCGACTTTTAGACCGCCCGCCCAGCCACCCGTGAAAAGCTCAAGAGCTCAAGAAGCTATGGAACTAGTGAAGCAGCGAGGAAGATAGCATCAAGTTAGCTTGAGAGTCTGTTCATTATTTATCGAATGAATAAAGTCTTGTCTACAAGACATAGCTGAGCGCCATGAAGTATCAAGGACACAGTCAATGGACGAAAAGCTAGTAGCCATGACAAACAACAAATCAAGGTCAAATACGGATTGCTTTCGTTAGGCGTAAACTTGAAGCTTTCCACTAAGCTAACACTTCATGGTTAATCCTTATACCTCGGCAATCTAACAACGTAGAGCATCCGTTTCTGTGGTGAACTATACTTCCACAACATTCGCCTTAATCTCAGATCTTTCATGCATCGAGTCACTATGCGAACCATCAATGCTATGTTGTGCATTTCAACAAGCTAAGCAAGGATATGGCCTTGTTGATGGTCACTGCGTCTACCTTAAATGGTTGTATTGTTAACAAGGGGTACGAAGTGGAAGGCAATGTTTTCAAATGACTACTTTAATGAGAAACTTTAATAGATGAAACTATATGACATGCGGGCGTAGGGACAGTTTGCACACCCTCTCTATATGCCGAGTCTCCATAGTCTGGCAACACACGATAACCGTTGTTCTCTATCGGTGTAGAGATAGCTGTGATACAACATCAGTGTACCTAGATTCATCTGTATCTCCCTGCTGGTTTAGTTCCGTTCGATACTAAGACAAACCACTCCATGTTTCTCCTAACATGACTACCGTCATTGTTCTATACTCCCGATGGTACAGTGACACACAGCACAAATCGCATAAGACATAGCACAAGATCATCACCAAGTCCAAAATTCTTGGACAACATCAAAACATGAACGAGTGCGTAATACAAAAGAATCAATGTTCATCGACAGCTATATCATACATCAAAAAAGCATCGCTTCTCTAACTATACTAGCACACAACATCTTGTGCAAGCTACTTCTGCCTAAGACAGTCCCATAGCCATGTGAGAGAAAGCCCACACGATAAGAACGCCGAACCCTGTTTTGGATTTTTTATGACAAAAAGAAAGGAAATTATTTGGTATAGGGATGTGGCAGCGAGCGTATTAAAGCCTAGGCCGAATACCAGAGCGACTAGTGCTGGTGGTTGTGACTGTGACTGTGGTCGTGATTGTGCTCGTGCGCGTGAGGACTAGATGCGCTGTGCGACGATTCACTGGCTCGTCTTGTTGATGAGGCCTTGGATGATGAATCGGCCGGACAACAACCCTGGGCCTGGCAGTCGTCGATACACTCGAGGAGGCAGCTATCCCCCTTAGTCAAATCGGCACCGCCATCGTAGGAAAGAGCAGCGGCATCGGCATCATGAGCGTGCTTGGAGTCGAAACAGAACTCGGGCTGTATCGTAGCACTGTGAATACCGAAACCGTGGAGGCACTTGCGGGCACGGCGAGCCAGTTCCATATACTTCTCACCGCTATGAGAGTCGATAGGGAAGGAAACTTGGATGTGCATGCTTGCAACGAGCTTTGTGTCGGAGAGTTGCCAGACGTGGATGTGGTGGCATGTGATGACACCGGGGAGAGCCTCGATATCTTGTCGAATCTCGGGGACGCTAATGTGCTCGGGAGTGGCCTGTAGAAGAACGCGGGCAGTGCCCCGGGTAAGAGGAATACAAGTCTTGAGAATAATGGCAGTAATGAACAAGGAGACGGCAGGATCAGCGTATTCCTTGCCAGGCCAGTCGGTAAGCCAGATGATAAGAGCGGTAACCATGACACCAATGTTTCCAAGCATATCGCCGATGACGTGGAGGATCATAGCGTTCATGCCCATATCAGCGTGATTGTGACCATGACTGTCCTTCTTGCTAGCATCCTTGGGAAGGGTGTGGTGGTGACCGTGGTGAACGCTAGAGTCTCGTCGGGGTCGTCGAGAGTGGGAGTGGGAGTGAGAGTGCGAACCGTTCTTGCTGTGACCAAGGGATGAGCCGTTCTTAGCGACACCCTTGAGAAGAGGGGACTCTTCATTGGCCTCGTCCTCTTCCATAATCAAAGAGTTCTCAGCATCGGTCTCGCTCTCGCTGACCTCATTGGCATCGCCTCGAGTAGCTTCGATAATGCTCTGTCGGAAACTAGCTGGGTGAATGCTCAAGTCGTCGAGACTAGCGAAACGAGAATGTCCACTCCTACTGGATCGATGATAGTCGCGGCCTCGTGAATGAGTGGAATGTCTGTTGGTGTCGCTAGATTTGCCGTTCTTACGGGAAGCGTTTGCGCGCTGGATGACACCCTCAGGTAGAACCTCAGCAGCGCGACCGCTTTCGTCAGCGAGAGAGCTGTGGTAACCGGCGTGGCCCTCTTCGGCATCGTGGACGTGGTCGTGAGAATGTCCGTGATCATGATCATGATCGTGGTCGTGGTCGTGGTCGTGTTCGCCAGGGCCATGGGAGTGACCGTGGCCTCCAAGAACAAAGAAACCGACAAAATTGGATAGAAGACCGGTGGAACCGACGATAAGCATGAGTTTGGGGTTGCTGATCTCCGGGGGCTCGATGAATCGGGTCAAGGCTTCGAGGATGATCGAGACGCTGAGGGCGATAAGGAAAACGGCGTTGAAGAAGGCACCTAGAATTTCGGCGCGAACCCACTGGAGGATGGTTAGTTATGCGATCGAATGCTTGAGGGTATTGCGACTGGATCTAAACGTACGCCGAAGGTGAATTCGTCAGTGGAGGTCTTTTGCGCGGCAGATACAGCCCAGAGACCGATAACAAGGGAGATGATGTCGTTGAGCTATACAGAGTCAGTCGTTGTTCGGGGATCAATTCGCATGTGGCGACAGATGACTTACCATGTGAAAGGCATCAGCCATAAGAGCAAGAGAGTGGGCAAGGAAACCAGAGATGATCTCTACGAGGAAAAAGACCGTATCAATGGCGATCATGACCTTGATCCTGGTGCTCTTGGACCAAGCCATCTTCTGAAGAATACCCATGATGGAAAAACAGATGGCCGTAAGCCAGTAGCAAAAAAAGAATAGAAGAAAGAAAAAAGTGGTTGTTGTTGATGAAGATGGGAAAACGAAAGAAAGGAAAAAAGCTGGAGGGGAAGGATGGGATGGGATAGGATGCGATTATCTGGACTGAGCGGGCCCTCCCAAGGAGTTAGAGAAAGAAGATTTCGGGCGAGCAGCCTCGACTGAGTATGAGCTAGTAGCTTTTTGGGTTAATTGCTTATGACGGAATGCGACGGGACCTGTGAGCAGTGGAGGCGGGATCCCTGCTGTGGAAGGGAGAGGCTGAGGCAAGGGTCAGTTACGCAGATGTTTAGAGGGGGCTTTTATAACTCCGAGTTACACCAAGATAAGGGGAAGGAATTGACTCAGACAGAGACGAGAGGGATTAGGAAAGAAAAAGAAAGTAGAGATTGTTCTGGATTGAATTGAATTGATTTGGATTGAATGAAAAATTCATGCCAAAGCGCTGATTAATTTCATTGAATGGTTCGTCAGTTAGTGGCAAACGTTAATAAACGTGCATGTAGACTACAGTGCAGGCAGTTCCCTCCATTGCAGTAAGGGCAGATATCTTCAGGTGCAGCAGCTAGACTAAGACATCGTCAGCCCGGCTAGTTCCAATTAGGACAGCCGTTCTAGCCGTCCACCTCCTGTCAGTGGAGGCTTCTACAGTACCTACAGACTATGTCTACTGAAAGCTATGGATCGAACCACGGGTAATTTATTCGCTACAAGAGAAACTATATTTATTAAAACTCTTTGAAACCACAGGGACCAGATAGCAAGTCAATGTAACTGTCTACAGTCACCATCTGTCACTGTTTCTGTTCCGAAACATGGAACAGGCCCTCGGTTCGGGGATATTTTAAGCAGAGTTCGCGAGGTAAAGAATCCGTTCTGCCGGTTCGGCATGGATCCATCGGTTGCCACTAGATAAGTGCAGAGGTCCGACCTCGGGAATAATAGCTTAGCTATCTTCACTCTAGTCAACTAGAGAAATACAGAGGGAAACCACTAAAACTCTATTTTCGGTAGTTGTTACAGTTATAGACAAGAGACTACCTCTCTTTCAGTATAGCCTCGGGATTTGACACTCTGATGTGACTGTACCATCAGAGTATCCAACTCAGCAGTCCCTACATACTATTGATATTCGTCTCTTTTCGTAAAGAAAACACGAAATCTCTGTTCCCCATCCGAGCGTCTCTTCTCGGTGAGATCCATCACTTCGTGGGTCTCTTACCCTCAAAACCGTTCATACCGTAATTTAATAAACTGGACCTCGATCGGTCCGGTCTACCGTAATGAGAAATCCTCAAGGCTGGCCTCTTTCTATCATATCTGATCGGACTTTTGCTCTCCGTAAAGACTGCCAGCCAGCCTCGATTGTTCAGCTCGTCTATCAGTCTGACACATACCAATTATTGGCGAGGGATGCGTTCCTAGTGGTTGCGTGAAAAGCCACAATATTGGCACTAAATGCATGAGGATCATTGCAGAATGCTCAGGGGACGCAACTTGCTATCGCACGTCAAGATTGGGATTTTGCTTGAGTGAAAACACTAATTGATGGCTTTTGTCAATCAATCCTTGCATGCTTTGAAGACAAGTTTTTGTTCAAATCTTTGTCAGAGCCTTGATTTGTCTGTAGAAAGCCATGTGTGTCTGTTACCTTAGCATTCTAATAAGAGCAGGTAACAATCCAGTACCCAGTGTTTTCAACAATGCTGTAGAAAGCCATATGTTGTCTCAGTCGCCTCACCTCAAGGCTGTGTACGCACTCAAAACAGACAACCTTTCTTTTGGCTACCACACTTGCATACGCCAAGGGACGGGACGTCGATTACGCCTTGCATCGTTGTCTGCAGCTCCCTTCAAGTGTTGTCTGATTCTACTTCAGCCGGGAGTTTGTCATCGGTTTGCAATTGCAACGTTTCTTTCGGAAATCAAGTTCTTGTGACCCGTACAAACCCAGTGCTTGTCATTGATTGCATACACCCAAAATCCATTCCTTGGCTTTCGGTTGTTTCCAGCATATGATACAGTCGTTTACTGTGGTAAAGATAGAGTTGCAAGTTGTTCTAGGCTGCTGTTGTCTAAGACACAAACATTCCAATTAGCCAAACCGTATGATTGATAGAAAGACTAAACATGCATGGCATCAGGATCATGATTGTCTTAAACATAATCACTTGATAGGAAGAAGAATGATGTAGGGTAAATGCCAAGTTTTGTTTAATAGCCCAACCAGCGGTTGATAGTTGGTGGAGCGAGTCAGTAATCTTTAGCGCCCTCAACGGCCCGTACCCGCACCCGTGCCGCCCGTGCCTGCATTTCCACTCGGCATCTCAGCTACAAGCGCGCTTTGTGAAAGCCATTAGACATCAAACTTCTTCTTCATATGAGAGCACTTGGATAGGTGATGGTAACCAAGACGGCAGATTCTGCAATATCTAAGTATTGGATGCTTTTATCGGAAAATTGCTTCTGCCACGATGGACATGATATGATCCCACGCATTGAAACACAGCATCTGCTGCGGTTTACCGCCCCCTGGTTACTTTGCCGCCCATCTTCATGCAATCTCCACCGTCTAGGCGCCATGGCATCCCAGATAGCGACACCGATGGTCTCATTTAGTTGGGTTGGTTGGTTAGTTTGAGGATCTGCTAGTTCTGTAACGTCTGTTGCCTGTCTCGCTGAGCACAGGATCCATCAGCTGTTGGTCGTGATGAGGCAGTGCTTTCTCTGTTAGAGGTACTTAACCTCCTATCCTCTCTTGCATGTATTTGTCTCTCATTTGACTGTATACCTGTATTATTGTTGTTTTGAGTCTCTTTGTTGGATTCACTGCTTCTTATAATATTTGACGAAATGGAGACAGCCGCAAGCATCATCGCTTTCATCCAAGTCGCACAGGAAATCGGCAAATGCGCCTGGAAGACCAAGAAATTATGGGATCAAGCGCAGGACCTACCGGAGGAAATGCAGTCTCTCATGCTACACCTACACAATTACAAGTCCATCTTCGAAGTCATGGACCGGCAGTTCCCCAACCAGGAATCTTTCTGTTCTTTACCAGCTTTCTCCCTAGTTCAGGATAACTTGAAAGCCTCAATGTCGCAACTTCGGCTCATTATCAGCAATACAGATCACTTAATCGCCAAGACAGATGCAAAGAAAGGACTAAAGCGAAAGCTGGTTGCTTTCAAGATGGTTATTGGCAAGGAGAACTCAGAGCGACTTACCAAGGCACTGCAGGAGTCTATAGCTTTGCTTAACTTGTCGTTGCAGGCTTGGAACATGTGAGTTTTCCACAATACTAAACTCTGAAGCATGAGCTAATCCTTAAACCACAGGGCGATTACTATAATGACACCGGAGTTGATTGCATCTCAGCTCACTCAGACGCTCAAGACTCAATTCGAGAACGTCCAATGGCCGAAAAAACCTGCGATCAAGGACGAGAAAGAGAGTGAACAATGTTATGAGGTTGAGAAGGTCGAGAACGTCAACCAGAACCGTCTGTCAGCGATATCGCGTTATGCTGCGAAGCTCAACAAGATATATACTCCTTCAAAACTAGGACGTTTTGCAATAGCTTATACTACAGCTTCTGGTGCATGGCAAGCCTATGTCCAGTGGCCAAGCTGGCTTTCATCATCAGTATACGAACTACAATCATCACCGACAGGGTGTGGCTGGATGTACTCATATCGTGTATACAACATTGTTTCTTCTGACTCCGATATCGTCAAACGAATCACGAAGGGAGACAAAGCTGGGGTCATAGATCTTTTCAACAAGCGACAAGCATCGCCATTCGACAAGGACGAGAACGGACACTCGCTCCTTTATGTAAGGACTCCCTGTATAGCCTGCTTCACTTAACAGCCTCTAATCTATCTACAGTATGCTGCACACTTCAAAAAGTTTGACTTGTGTCAACTATTACTTAGCTTGGGGCTTCGTGAAGCCTTGCTGGAGAAGGCCGACGTAGCGAGAGAGTGAGTAAACGCACCGACAGCTGAGGGACGACTCTAACATCTTTCTAGGAGCCCATTGGCGGCAACAGTGTTCAAGCCCGATAGAAATACCCCAGAGGCTGACTGGATGAAAATTGCTGGCTTATTTCATTCATACATGGATGAACCAGATACTAGCATGGTTCTCCGTCTATTTGATTACCAGAGAGGGTGCGACTATCAGGATGAATACATTCGCATCTTTCGAAAACGCTTTTTACCTAATTTCTTCACCGGACCGCTCATACATCGACTCGAGGCCTTTAGACTTGGTTCTTTTCATTGCCAGTCATCATACACACTCCTTGAGCTTCTCGCACAAGACAAAATGATAACCAGCTTCGACGTGAACGAATCGACCCGCAATGGCTTCTCGCTCATGCATTCAGCAGCCATAGCATTCAGTATCCGCTTTGCGGATGAAACTATGCCCTTTGAGAGAGGATGGGCAATGTGGAAACTGTCGCCCTTTAACGATGAATGGAGCGACTTGGTAGAACAGGTAGCATCAGTTGCTACGCTGGAGGAACTCAGCGCCGTCGAAACAGTACAGCCTTGGGATATATACCACGTTCCGACATGGAAAGGCACACCGCTGCTGTCAGTAATCGGAGGTGCTCTATGTTACTTATCTCCTGATATTGAGTTCTTCCACTGGGACACAGTCCTGCAAAAATGCATACAAGAATGGGTTTCGATATTGCAGCAGAGCGGAGTAGACCTGGTCATATATGGCGAGCAAGAAGCCACGAAGATCAGCCAAGATTTACGTTCAGCTTTTGATTCGAGTGCAATCGAAGCGTCAAGAAACGTGATACGGGATTCTATGCCAACACAGAGCGTGGAAGTGGCATTTCGACGATCAGAGCGTCATGATAGAAAGAGGTGGAATCATAACAACTGGGTTCCGATTCGACTATTGGATCTGGAATTTGGACCCAATCCTAGAGACTGGAGGATAGTATGGGCACCGGAGTTTGAGTGGATGGCAAACGAGTTTTGGCAGTTGATAGAGAAAGAGAGTATCATAATGCCGGGGACATGGGTTGATGGATGAAGAGATGTACTGTATGTCGTCAAGCGACGGCAACAAACATCATGTAATTGGAGTTTCTGGGCATGACTTGCATGATAGCGAATAATTACTATTAACAGTATCTTTCGGGTTTATTTAGAGAGATTGGGCGCTTGGAGTGCAGCAAACACATCGATCAATTCCTTAAACAGCATCTTCATCGGTTAAGCCAACCGTGGCCCGAGCCGCCGAACCATCCATGGGACGCAGTTTTGGAGATGAAGCTCCGCGTCTTCTCATCCAACCATTTTTAGCGAATGTGGTTGTCATGCCACATCAGACTCCCTTCTTGTACGTCTGTGTAAACGCGCTGAGTTACATGAAGTACCCCGCCGAGAGAGGCGGGGCAGGAGGCATGGCTATGACATAGACCTGTACTAACCTTAACTTACTTCCTTATCTGTCATGTCATCTGCCTAAACAATCATTTCCAGAACCTCTTTCTTCCTCCAATAACTCATCTGGTTTCAATATGGCGACCACTCGACCAGCAGCAAAGGCCGGAACATGGTACAAGCAAAAGGGGGACGCGTTATTCGATGAGCTTAAGAAGTACCTAGCCGCAGTTCCCGAGAGCTTGGATGGAGCTTCTGTGCCCATTTCCGGAGCTCGTGTTATCATCGCCCCGTGAGTTCACCTGCAAAACATCATTAAGGAGCTTTTAACCGACAACTCTGTGCTACAGCCATGCGGGATACAAATTCTCTGGTCCGTGTGCAGCCTGGGCTTACAAGACGCTCGACCTGAGCCGTGCCAAGCGTGTCTTCGTCCTGGGCCCTTCTCATACTTACTACCTTGAAGGATGCGCATCTACCACTTTTGAGAAATACGCAACTCCCTTTGGTGACCTTGAGATTGATGTGGACCTGGCCGAGGAGCTTGAGAGTGCAATCGAAATGGAGCAGATGCCCCGACGGGGAGAGGTCAACGAACACTCTCTAGAAATGCATATGCCATACCTCTACCTCCGCTGCGAGGAGACATTTCAGACGCCAGACAAGTTTCCCAAGATTGTACCCGTGCTTGTAGGAAGCAACAACGCGAAAGAGGAGAAGGTTATAGGCAAAGCTCTATTGCCCTATGTCAAGGACCCCGAGAACGCCTTTATCATCAGCTCCGACTTTTGCCATTGGGGTGACAACTTCAGCTACCAGCCCTACTCGCTTAACAAAAGCCCTTCTGATCTCAAACAGTTGAAGAAGGACAGCCCAAGGCCCAACGGCCCACCAATTCATGAGACAATTCGAGCTATTGATGAAGCTGCCATGGACGCCGTCAAGAGTGGCAGCCATGATGCATTCATCAGCAGTCTCAAACAGACCCGGAATACGGTGTGCGGACGACATCCCATTGGAGTCATGATGGCGGCTCTGGAGTTATGGCGAAAGGATTCCCAGGATAAGGATAAGGGGTTCCTGAATATCATTAAGTATGACCGCAGTAACTTGGTGGAGGACCCAGATGACATGAGCGTGAGTTACGTGTCCGCGTATGCTGTGCTTTAAGTTTGAAGCATGGTTGGGTTGGTGTTTAGCAGGAGTATAATTGTTGTTTTTGGAACTTTGGGAGACTAGAGAGATTGTCGGAGCTGAACGTTTGGAGTTTGATTGGAGCTGAAAGAGCCTCGAGTTATGGAGATGGAATAGTAGTTGTGGATGGACAAGTCGCACACAGCTGTACCGTTTATCCGCTCCTGTTCGAATTGGTAGACAATACGAGAAATCTAGATTATTAGCTGTCAAACTAGTATTTTCGGAATCAACCTAAGTAGACTGTAGAGTCCATTGGGATCGGAGTTAGTGGAGCGTCAGCTTGTGATGCGTTGTAAGTTTCTGCGGCTGAGATGTAAGACGGCTGAACGGCTTCAGTGAGGAGGATGCGTCCCGTCTTTGTGTATTATGTACGAACGGATATCCGTACTGTATGTAAGACGAACGGTGGAGCATAGCCAAGATCCCAGAAGACGGAAGATTATGAGAGGCACTGACCATGAACGATGGTGGTGCTTAGACCGTTTGGGCCAGTACAGTAGAAAATGGCATAGACAAACATTCACATGATCGTCGATATCTAAAAGTGAACAAATTGGATTCTCAGTTGGTTTCCGAAAATACCACAAATAGCTTCTTTCATGCTCTTGGCAATGTCGCTACGAGCCACTTCAAGCCCCACGCGGCGAAGCTTAACTTGATTGTTCGAGGCCCCCCTGGTCAATTGAAATGGGTGGACGCCATTTTCTGAGCTGAGGCTCAGTCAGCCTAAGAGATCCTTTAGACTCAATTCAATTGAGACGGAAACGACTCGATTCGATTTGAGTGAATCAGAGTTTAAACTCTTGGCGATAATGACGGATAGCGCCGAAGATGCTGATCATAGGATATAAAACACCAGACTTGTTACAGATTTCGCTGTTCACACTTTTGAGGATCCAAGGATAATTAGAAAACAGCCGCTTAGATGTGAAACAGTGGAGAGGGAGTCGCCAATGAAGAGACACAGGTTGAGGTTGATTGTTATTTAGGGAGCGACCCCTTGTTCAGGAGACACAACAAAATAAGTCGAGCATAATGAGTGTCACTATACCGCTGCACATGTAGGGATAGAATATGTCTGCATGTCACACTCTATACCACATTCATGTTAACCTCATTTATAGCCCCGGTCACTACTGCAGGTCTCTTTTTGGTGAAATCCAATTGAATGTCTCGTGTCGCATGATGGACCAGACTCTTCTCTTCAAGTGTTTCTGGCTGTTGCATCTCTGGTTTTGTCCACATCGCCTATGTTTTAGTAAGAGGCCACAATGACGAACAAGAAAATCTCTTACGTAGTTAAAGCCTCGACTGGAATCGGATTTACATCCTTGGTAACCGTCGATTGGACCCTGCATAGGGGGTATCCTACGGAGTAAGCAAGGTGCGGGTTGCTAAGAGTAATCTTCTAGCCCGCTAATGGCAGTGAGCGGCGTCCCACAGGCCACAAGCGCCCTTAACGACCTGACTTTAGCTAAGGTACAGCCTGCCCGGGCTTACCCTTACCCCCCCAGATAGAAATGGACCCGCTAATTACTCAGTGGCTAAGTGCTATGCTATGCTCCCCCAGGCAGGGCTGCTTGCTCACTGCCACTGCCACTTCTGCTGCTACCTTGAATGCACAATCTCGCACTCGCGCTCGCTCTCTCTCCATTCCTGCTGGGCTCTTCCTTGCAAACTCTCCATCACGTCTCATTTCCAAGATCCTTTATTATTTTTTCTTCCTCTTTAAACCTTTTCCTCTCTCATACTTTCACTTTTTTACCTCTCTCATTTGCCGTCTTTTTCCTTTTGCACTAGAAAGAGGAACTACCGGACCTGTGTTTCTCCTTGATTGTTCTTACTCTCCCTACTACTCCTTTCTCCTTGCTGCGCGACGAGAACCACTCACTTTAATATCGTAACACGGACACGATACGGAACAATTTCAAGAGAAAAGATACGACAGCATTCAATTGCTCGGAACTGACGACCCTCGATTAAAACGGGGTGGATTTCTTACAAAGAATCACATTATACAGACTTTAGAGCTACAGCTCTGTCGCTACAATGAGTGTTAGTTTGCGCCTCCTTTCCAGTCCTCGTATTCTGTTTTGATGCAAACTCGATCTCTGGACGTATCATAATGAGCGCGAAAGATCTTGTTCCTGCATCGCAACACCCGCGATGTCTTATCTGTTAATTTCGTACCATTTACTAACATTTTATAGTACGGGTATGTTCCAGCTTCAATCGCGCAGCTTTCGACAAAACCACTAACTTGTATCGCAGATACGGTGCCCAAAATCCCTACGACTCCCCTGACCAGGGCTACGGTGGTAACAACGGTTATGGCAATGGAGGTGGTTACAACAGCCCGCCCGCTCAGGGCTATGGTGGTGAGACTTCCCGACTTCGTTTATCTGCCTCCTTCACCACATACTGACATGATTTGAGGGATAGGTAGCGTCGAAATGGAGCCCCTTGCTCACAACGGCAGCTCTTTCGGCCAAGGCAACCCCAACGCTATTCTTAACGAGTGCCGTGATATCGACCGCGGAATCGACACCGTCGAGCAGAACCTCGAGCAGCTTCGTATGATCCAGCAGCGAACCCTCGACGATGCCGACAGCTCAGGATCCAGCGCCGCCAACCGTCAGCTCGACTCTCTTTCCGCTGACACCATGTCGCTCTACCGTGAGCTCACTGAGCGAGTCCGCACCATCAAGTCTAGCCCCGAGGCCAGCTCTGCCAAGAACAACCCTCATGTCACCCGTATTGATCGCCGTCTCAAGGCCGCTATTACCCAGTACCAGCAGGTCGAGTCGCAATTCCGAAAGCGAACCCAGGACCAGATGGCTCGTCAGTACCGTATTGTTCGCCCCGATGCTTCTGAGCAGGAGATCCAGGCTGCTGTTGAGGACACAACCGGTGGCCAGGTTTTTAGCCAGGCTATGATGCAAAGTGACCGCCAGGGTCGCGCCCGCGCTGCCCTGAGCGCCGTCCAGGACCGTCACCAGGCTCTTCAGAAGATTGAGCAGCAGATGGTCGAGCTCGCACAGCTTTTCCAGGACATGGACACTCTCGTTGTTCAGCAGGAGGCCGCTGTTACTCAGATTGAGCAGAAGGGTGAGGAGGTTGTCGAGAACCTGGATAAGGGTAACCAGGAGATTGGTGTAGCTGTCAACACTGCCCGCAAGACACGCAAGAAGAAGTGGATTTGCCTGGGTATCTGTGGTATGTATTCCTGGCTTGAATATGTCATTCAACAATTTGCTAACTTTGAAACTCAGTGGCCATCATTGTCGTTATCGTCATTATCGTCCTCATCTACATCTTTGTTATCAAGCAGAACAACAACGGCAACAACAACAACAACAACAACAACACCAAACGAGCCATTGAGACCGCCTCCGACGCTATCATGCACACAGCTGTCATGCCTTCTCTATCTCGCCGCGTTGCTTCTGACAGCGAAGCAGCCTCGCTCATCAAGAGCGTTGCAGGAAGAATTCACATGCCTCAGCTACCGCGAAACTAATTGGTGGGCGGTGAATAGTGAAGGTTTACGGCATTCAAATCTTGTACTCGGGTCACATATATAACCGACGACGAGATTCGAATTGGAGGGAATTAAAAAGCAGTATCAGGCTGTGTTTGTTTTGTCTTTTTGCGTATTCCCATTGGATTATAACTGCTGCTATAGCCCGATAGCGCCTGTCTGTTTTCTTTTTGTTGATACAACCGGGCTTGAATCTGCCGCTGTCCGGGCTTGGTTTTTCTTTTACTACTTGCATTTGCTAGGGGCGTTTATAGTATGAGCTTTTAATCACATTTCTTATTCTTACCTACTTGTGCGCTCTTGACAATACGTATCTTTATGTTAAAGAGTTGAGTGTAATAATTCATGCAATAATGCCACAATCAGAAGGTCTAGCAAGACCCGCAAGCCTATCAAACAAATTCCATACGCCAAGCTGTAACCCTGAATACCCAAGAGGTGTCTGGTCCACCTGAAACTGATAATCCACAATGCATACTGAGCGTGATATCGGTGCTTCAGTTTTATCGAATTCCCATCTGATGATATGTTAGTATCAGTAACGAATAATTTCGGGCGAATAACTTACCAGGCTGTGCTGATGGTACGTCTCATCCAAGTCTGGCGACAAATGTCAAAGGCGGTTCAAAGTCTCCAGTATCATCAATCGTCCTCCACCTTCGCTTTTCCCTTCCCTTTATCTTCTTCAGAGTCAATCACCGCTTCATCCGGCGCAACTCCATCATCTACCATCGGCTGAGTCTCCTCCTGTTGTCCCATCACCGCACGTCTCCTCTCTCCTTCATCAACAACCTTCTTCAGCACCCCCATCCGTCTTTTGAAATCCTCCGCCAGCACATCAACATCCTCACCTCCTATAGCACCACTTCCAGATCCAGGTAACGAATCAGGTCTCGCCTCAACGGGTTCGCGCTCAACGCCTTCAACGCGCAGCATCGCGCCGGTCTCATCGCCTTCGCTTTGTTGCACTGCGACATTGGATTCCGTAACCGCGAAATCGGGAGTTAAACTGGACGCCCAGGATACAGCCCAGCGACTAGCTGAACCTTCGGGGGCGGGCGCGAGGTCGACTACAAGCGCGCGATGCGATGGATCTTGCTCGGGAGTGGAAAGAATAGAGTGGTCGTCGTCTGAGAAGAGGTAGTGAATGCGCGGATGAACAGTAGTATTCGTAGTCGAATTTGTCAAAAGCGTAAACAACGGTTCGAAAGACGGCATATCAGGTTCAACCTTTTCGACAGAAGGTGAAGGTCCGACGTCGGACTCCGGGGGAGACGGATCTCTATCGGTGGTTGACATTTTGGCAAGATGAGCTTCTAAGATGGAAAGGATAAAAAGACCGAGCTAGAAGCATCTTTACTCGTAGTTCGATCTTGCTAACTGAGTTGTTGAGCTGTGAAGTTGTAGGACAAGTCCATGGGATGACGGGAGGAGCTCGGCTTATCTTATCGGCACGTGGATACTACAGCGTGTAAGTCCTAGCACGAGACGGGAAATTCAGTCATCTTACGAGGTTTTAATCATTGTCGCCTAAAAATGCAATTCCTAAACAAGATGAAAGATGAAACTCGCGTATCGTCGAATATTCAAGTTCTCGTAAATAGAGTCTGACCGTTCCTGGAGCGTATTTGTTTGTGGCTCAACGTTGTAAAGGTTAACTTGAGCTGCATGAGAGTATCGTGACTTGGCATGTGACTGGACCAGCCACTTGGAAATGTCTACAGCAGAGGCTACTAACGCGAGAAGCACATACTTGACTCAGATCTTTATGCAGGTCAGAATGGATTATCCAATTATTCTAGATGAGGCTTTATGTCTGGGGCGTTATCTCATTCTATGACATAGTAGCTCATATCCACATGACATGGATGAGCTGGACTTGGATATTCTGATATGTAATGACTTGTACAGAAATATTTTATTATCAGCTTGACCCTGAAATTCGGATAAAGATTCCGTTTTTCGATACACCGCGGTTTAAGTTGTCTGCATCTTCATGCACTCTGACGTCTATCGTCACCCATGACTTGTCGCTTGTTGCCCAATATGGTTCTGGCTCCCTGCAGCCTGACTTGTTCAACACCCTTCAACAAAATCTATATCTCATTTGACTCAACAGTCACATAATCACCTTTGTTCTTCCCACGGATAACAAGACTAATCTGGTATACCGACGAGTTGTGCGCCACAAAGAGAGGGTCACTGTGCATTAACGATCTAGACGAGCTAATGGTTAAAAAATTGAGTTGATTGAGTTGGGCAGAGTCAGAGTTGGGCATCCAGAGCCTTCATCCAATCCAGCTGTCCAAGCTAACGCCGGCCCCGTCTATTGTGTCTATGTGTATTCCCGTGATGGCTATATCCTTGCCTCTATTTTTGGGTCTTCCCAGAAGACCTTCCTTTTTCCGTACCATAACCTTCATTCCCGTAATATCGTAACAAAGGAGATTTATACAAAAACAGTAACACCGCGCCAGAAGATACCCGCTCTCAAGGTTTTGAAACGCCGTGTCGCTAACTTCCAGCATGCAAAAAGCAGTTTGTAATCAAACAAGAAGCGGTAAGACTTCAAGATGAAGACGAGTGTAGGGCACGGAAACCAGCCGCAACCAAACTTCTCGACTTGTCCTTAGAATCTGCGGGACCGTTCCAGTAAAAGAGACCCTAAAGCCGCTGTTAGCGATCCATTATAAATGTCAGACGGTATAATGTAGGTCTTGTGCTATGACACAGCCTTCATCATCCACAATTCGGTTACTTACCCCTAGTCCCTTTTGCTTGCAGAAACCCGCCTTCATCTTGACGGTGTCGGGGTTGTCGTACGTCACAAAGCCACCATCTGCTCCCGTGCAGTGTGCTGCCACATGGCGTTTGTCGACGACCTCCTTGCAGCCCTTGCGTGGGAGCTGGTTGTACTCAAATGTGCCATCCTCAGCACCTCCAATGCCCTTGTACTTGTGTCCTGCTCCTGAACAGTGAAGGAAGCTTCGTCCGAATGTCGGAATACCAAGAAGGATCTTCTTTGGTGGGAATCCCTTAGACATAAGATAAGAAACTCCTGAAGAGGCTGAGGTCTCTTCCTTGTCCATTGCGTAAAGCTGTGCGTGGTGTCCAGCCTTGGGGGTCCACGAGCCGAAGAAGTCGTAAGCCATCAGGTTGATGAAATCCAGGTATTCGGCAATCTCCATTAAATCAAGAAACTGCAAGACAGCCTTGGCTGCAGGAAGTGCAGCGGTGAGGACATAGTGCTCCTCGGGAAGATGAATTCGGACGGCTGCCAGCAGCGCCAAAAAGTCATAGCCTTGTTGCGCATCACAAGGATACTCCCATGCAACTATTCAGAAAGTCAGTTTCCTGTGTAGTTTTGGATAGACTGAGACAATGTTTCAGATAACTTACTGTCAATTCCATCCAGGCCAGAGGCTTCGACTAGGCCCTTGGCTGACCGAGCAAAGTTGTCTCGGAGAAGAGTGTTCGAAGCCACGATGGGAAAGATCTCTGAAGAGTTTCCACCGCCAATTGACAAAACAACTCGAAGATGAGGATGCTTTTGCTTGAGGTGCATCAAAGATCCCAAGCCACCTTGAACACCATCAACAGGCGCACCAGCATCCGCCCACTCATCGCTCAACTAAACGAGTCAGTAACCTCCACTGCCGAGAGTTGAGAGAAAAACTTACGAAAACACCACCATCTGCTGAAACACTGGCGTAGGCATAATAGACATGGTTGATGCAACTGTAGTTGAGCATTCCTGGCGTATCTCCCTGGTATATCCGGTAGTTGGGGAAGTATACAGCGTTTGTGAACATGACATCGGATAAGTTCGAGGCCATCTTTGACTTCCTTGAGGAGCTCATGATGAGTGATGTGAAATATTAAGAGAAGACGAAAAGAATTCTAACGCAGGCGTCGAAGGAGTATATGAGAAAAGAATATTGACCGAATATATGACTTCAATGTGTGTGTCCTGCAAGAACCTGCATAAACCCGTGGTCAAGATCTTCGAGGTGGTCTTAAACTGGTGTGTCGGTCAACAACGTTAGGCACCAAAGACTTGCTGATGAGACTCATGATTGCGAACGAGAAGGATCCGGACTATATAACTCTCAACACCACACCAATGCAGCCAGCTAATAGAGCGAGGGTCATCTAGTTGATGCCAGGTGAGCAGGGACTAGCCTCCAAATTACGGAGGGTCCTGGATTCGGTCGGTATTACCATGATACATGACATAATTGCGGGGAGGTATGAGAAGAAACACAAACGCGCTTGCGTTTGTTAGAGCTGAGAAGCAGAGGCTTCTTGGGAGACCGTGAAATGCACTTGTCCTGTCGGATCGCGTCGCTACTTAGTATTAGCCTGCCTTTTTTGATGCTTGGACCACGCCTATTCGGGCCTTGTTGAGAAGGTCAAATATGTAGCTCATGAAATGACGGTTGGTGTCCTTGGCGGTCCAGCCCTGAAATGGAGTCGGAGATCCGGGGCGAGAACGCTATTTCCTCTTCAGAATAGAGTCCGTGTAAGAGGACCCTGAGTTGTTGGGAGATGGTTCTTAGTAGGATGAACTGACCGTTGCTACTAAGGCAAAGCGGTGATGTTGAAGCATTGACGGGGCGGCCTTCCCGAATCATCCAACAACCTTGCTATGATGTGCAAAGATGAAACACTTCAACATACAGGCCTGCAAATGAGGTGCATTTTCAATACCTAAAAACAGTAAAGAACGTTGTCACGTTCCGAGTATGAACCATGAGCCTCGGCGAAAACCGACGCGGCATATGTCTTCGGCCCATCGCATGCCAAATTCTGTTTTCGCTGGCATTGTTCACCAGTATTGTATGAACAGGGCTCGGATTCAATTCGGCACCTCAGAATCAGGGCGAGTCATCCGCATAAGAAGCTGTATGGTTCAAGGGATGAAACAGTCTCAGCCAGATGGGACAAGCTTAGCAGCATTGTTCTTGATGTCACAACGTCTGAATTTAGTATCAGGATGATCCAGGTACAGTTCAGAGTACAGTACAGTACAGCACGGCATCCCCATCTTTGGACGAGGGTAGTACCAGAAACGCCGAGTCAGAGCACAACTTCTCGATAAGCAGTCAAACAACCGTGCGGCTCCATGGATTCGTCCTGCCATCAAACTTCTGGAAGGTTTGGAACGCGCTACGGCGAATGGTGAGATTAGTTCCATAATTAAACACCGCCAGGGATGATGAAATTTGGGCGCAATCTTCAGTGGACCATGTGCTATGTTTGATGTTCGGCATGAGCCAGGACCATGGAAACAAATAGCCACTCATTTGTTTCCCGGGGCTCGTGTCTGGAACTTTTCTATACGATTTACTGTATAGAGCTGGACTTGAAATCGGAGGCTCATGGTAAGAACCAGTTCTTTGCTGCAAGCCAATGACTGATCCTCTGGAGGCAGGGACTAGTAAGTCGCTCCACCGTAACGGGTGAAAGTTGGGCTGTTTTCAGTCAGACTCATACTGAACATTTGAATATAGCGACAGGTTGAACTCGGCAACATGTCAGAGCTCAAATACATGGTTGTAGCTGATTGCTTGTCCTAGTTCCCGGCATAGATCCCGTCAAACTTTCATACTCCTTCGCCTCAGCTTCGCCTCAGATAAATATGTACCTGCAATGGCCAGGTTTGTCAACATTGTGTGCAAAGTATTGCGACATCATGCAAATATGCAATATCTTGAAACCGTGGTCAGATAACTTTGCGCAAAGCCACAGAGCTACAGCAAGACATAAATCTGATTGTGTGAGTCGGAAATAAAGCCAAGAACCGGAAGAGGGTTTATTTATCCCCGCTTAGCTGCATCGACGTATCTCGCATACCTTCTGGGTGGTATGTTGAATGATTACCCGAAAGGCAATACCCGGTAACCGTGTAGTTAGTAGTGACGCGGAGGCGGAAATGTTTGTTGGTTCTGCGTGTGAGACGTAGTGGTCAGCAAGTTGGCGGCAGACGGCTGGAAATCCTGCAGTGCTCCTTGTTGCATAGGCAAGGCGACCTCGATCAGAAGGAAGCGGAAAGAGATGTACCACCACGCAGAATCCTTGTTGAGCCAGCCTGTACTAGGTTTGACATCTGTCAAACAATCGTGTTCATGTTTACTTCCTGGTGAAGCTGAAATGGCAGGGCGACAACCAACAGTTTCCACCAACACCTTCCAAGCTTGGCTGGTGGCATACCTGCCGTGTTCAAAGTAAATTCACGTCTGTCTCAGCTTCGACTCTATTGAGGGGGGTTTTTGGCCTTGCTCGGCAGGGCTAGGCGGATCAGATCCACGGGAAGCAAACAAACATCCAATACACAGTACCCCCCAACTCAGACTGGACCAACAGTCGAATCGCAGACTGCCTTTATGCGCCATCCGCATGTCTTATCACCAACAACTCGCACAAGTATGTAGGCAGCTGAAAGACATACCGCAATATGAGTGAATCTCACCAATACCAAGAGGTCAAAGCCTTTGTCAGAGGAGGGGATTTTCATCGTGGTAGCAAACGTGCAGTATCCTCATGACCTCTTGCATTATGTCCTCGGGTAAGAAATGTCCATCCCTTGTGTACTTTATCGGTTTCACAAGGACGATCACTGTGGCGCACCATAGCCAAGCATCCCAACACAATGATAAAGCGTATTGAATCCGCCTTCTGCGTACCTTGAGCAATTCTGTTCTCGACTTGTAACCCGCTGAACAACGAGCAAGATGCAAGACAGTGATAGTCACTCCTTCTCTCTGATCTCTGAGCCAGGGATCGAGACGATATACACACCGACGGAGCAAGATACCGACGAGTATGACTTTGTCTTTGAAGACGGCAGATCTGTGTGCTTACAACAAGACGATGATTCGAGTTGTTGCACTTCGTTGGCGCCCAGCATGTTGGATTATGAACACTCCCATGGGAGACGTTACCACGCTTATCTGAGTGGGAGATATCCATTGCCGAATGACAAAGGCGAGCAGTATCGCGAGCTAAACGACCATCTTTTGATGCAACAACTTTTCGTGCGTTCGAGTTGTGAACGAAGTGCGACTTGTACTAAGTGCTCATATGTAGGATGGCGAACTCTTCTTGTCCGATATTGGTGATAAACCGAAAAGGATAATCGACATCGGCACAGGAACTGGTAAGTGCACTGAGTATTGGCGAATGCTGTGCTAACAACTTGTAGGAATATGGGCAGTGGACGGTAAATATTTGACTGTGAACAATTTGGGAGTTCTTTGCTAACGACTCCCCAGTGGCCGACTTATACCCAGACGCGGAGGTAATTGGCACTGACCTATCGCCAACTCAACCTAAATCGATGCCACCAAATGCAAGCATGTTTGTTGAAGACTGCGAGGACCCGTACTGGGCAAATGGCGACAACTTCGATCTGGTCCACTTCAGGGGAATGGCTGGATTTCTTCTTGATCTGGATTCGATGGTAGCTAATGCTCATGAGTAAGTGACCATCTTCAAGGGAGGGAATTACTCTAACAAGTGAAGACACATGAGAGACGGTGGTTGGATCGAGTTCCAAGACTTCGATTACACAATTCGTTGTGACGACGGCACCATGAAGAAGGACGACCCGTTGAGAGTATTTTTCGAAACCTGCGCCCGAGGAATGCGAAAGTACGGCTGTACCAACTATGGCAAGGTTAACGTTCGAAATGCTCTCATATCTGCCGGCTTCACCAAAGTTCATGTGGTAAATAAGAAAGTGCCCATCTCCCATTGGGCCAAGGATGAAGGATTAAAGGACATTGGTACACTGATGGCAGCCAATCTCGTCGATCTTATCGGAGCCATGGCTGTCAAGCCGTTGATTGCTTTGGGTATACCGACCGACGAAAGAAAAGAGATGGTTGCTCAGGCTTGCCAGAGTCTCAAGAACGGGAAGGCTCATCGATACATCAACTGCCGCTTCGTATTTGCTAAGAAGATTGGAAGCGAAGGTTGTGATGCGGAGTCTGATGCGGAGTCTTGAATATGGAGTCTTCGGCCTGAAGTGTGTAAGGAGATTAAATTGCTTTTCATGGCGGAAGGCACAGAGTGAAAGAGGCGCATACGATAATGACAAGAGCATCTGACCTATCGTAGGGTAGGAGCTCGCTTTCGCAGGAAGGAACTAGAGCGGCAAATTGGGCGACGCTTTCTTATATCCATACAAATTCAGAAATGATAACGAATATCATAAATACGTATTTATAAACAAATAATACGAAGCTCTTATATAATCATGAAACCAAGCTCATGTGGAGTGACGTTGGTGGTTTGATGGTGATCCTAGTCGCTGACAAACCTTAGCTGCGCTGCACTAAGATGTCGCCTGCAGCTTGAATTTGTTAGCTCACCTAGCTTTGACCTTGATCTTAACTTCAACATAACAACTACACCACGCGCCAAGCAGCATCAACCGCAACTCCACGACATATTATCGACATCGCACCAGTCACCTTAAAACGCCTGCATATTTTCATCTTTGACAACAGGCGTCGGCCTGCGCCAGCTCATCATGCCTGCCGCCGTCGAATCTCCCGCCTCTACCATCCTCAATCACTCCGCGACGCCCTACAACTTCCGCTTCTCACCCTTCCTCCGACAAACATACCAGGTCGGCCTTTCTCCTGATCGCCCAGTATGCAAAGCTTTCCAGTCCGGCCACTGTCCAAACGGCACGCGATGTCCTGAACGACACGTCTCCGACTCCAAAACGTCGCAACCGACCGGCGGTCTCAATTCACTGGTCTGCAAGCATTGGCTGCGTGGATTGTGCAAGAAGGGCGAGCACTGCGAATTTCTCCACGAGTACAACCTACGAAAGATGCCCGAATGTAATTTCTTCATGCGAAACGGGTATTGCTCGAATGGTGATGAATGTCTTTACCTCCACATCGATCCTCAAAGTCGATTGCCGCCTTGTCCTCACTACGATATGGGATTTTGTCCGCTTGGACCCAACTGTTCGAAAAAGCACGTGCGTAGGAAACTCTGTGTCTTTTATCTGGCTGGTTTCTGCCCTGATGGACCGGACTGCAAAGAGGGCGCACATCCCAAGTGGTCAAAGGATCTGGAGAAGCCAACCCTCAAGTCGGAAGAAAAGAAGGAAGAGGAGATGCGAATGGACTTTGGGCAGGATGATATGGACAGATCGCGCGACCAGCCAAGAGACAGAGATCGGGATGATGGAGGGAGACATCGGGGAGGCCATGGTGGACACGGAGGCAGAGGAAAATGGAGAGGAAGAGGCCGATATCGTGCAAGAGGTCATTAAGTCATCTTGTACGTGTGTTGTAGGTTTATTTGGACGATGATACCCACATAGCTTTTTGGGCATCCCAGGCGCATTCATCAAACGTCAAAAGCAGGACTCTATAATCAAAACAATTGGATCTGTATTTTTCCAAACAGCCATAACATAAATCATCAAGAGTTGGAGTCGTGACGGCGTCTATATGTAACAATATCGAACCTTTTTACGTATCCCATCATAAATGCGTATCATGCGGACCCAATGTACATAGCACGGTCAGCATGAATTCTGGGGTCATCTAGGGTTGTTCAGGTGCCTTTTGACCCCAAACAGCCCCGGTGTCTGCGTGCCAAACGTTGTCGTCTGAAACAGCGATAAACTCGCTTGATGCACCATCATCACCCTTCTCACTCTCATCATCCTCGTCCTCGCTGCTTTCTGAGCCCTCGAAAGCGTTTGTCTTCCATGTGGAGAGCTCGTCAACTCGACGGATGCCCATCATCCAGGAAACAAGACCTCGAGGAGCCCATCGGCCGACGAAGCCATACACACTGGCTCCAAGACCGACGCGGACAGTGTCAGCAGTGATATCACCATCGATAACATCAAAGACAGAGTTGTGCAGACGGCGAAGCGAGCTTCCCTTGAGTCCGCGGATACGGCCTCCAGAAATAGCAGAGCTGGTCTGAGCAACAAAGTTTCGAGCATAGACATGTCGAGCACCCTCAGGCCAGACGAGGGGCGATTCAGGGTTTCCTGCGGGCATGACAAGACCTTGGTTAGGTCCGCCTCGGGTAGGGACGAAGCTAGAGAAGTCGAAGGTGCCAAGTTGCATGTGGGTCACTGGGATGTCGAGGGGTCTAAGCTCGGCGGTGAGGACTTCGGTAAAAGCGGACAAGGCCGAACACACGGTCGCCTCAGGTGCGTGGAACGGCGGGTTGATTGACGAGATGATGGAAGGGGTAAAGACCAGGACCTTGGGGGGAATCCATTTTTCTCCAATGGGGTTCAAGCGGGATGTGAGTAGTGGGAGGAACGCTTGGATGGTGAGGATCGGCTGGAGAAGGTGGGTGTTGAAGAGGTCGGCAAAGTTTGAAGGAGGGATTGTCGCGATGGGAGATGTTTGGTAGTGGAGGCTTGGGATCAGGATAACGGATTTGAGAGTGAGCTGATTAGGCTTCATTCCAGGTCCTGGAGCTTGAGGTGATTGAAGATAATGAGCAAAGTGCTCAATGGCAGAGCCAGCATGGGGAGGCTGGGAAAGTCAGTATAATTCAGCTATGGCCTTTGAGACAAACTTACGTCAGTGGTATCAATGCTCAGAGGTCGGATATCAGGTCGCTTCATAGCCTGAACCATACCCTCGTCTTCAGCAGCATTGCAGACGATGAAGACGATAAATCCTCGTCTCTCCATATCCAGAGACAAGGATCTCGTCAACGGAAGGGTGGGAGAACCGGCGATAACGACGACATCAGTACGACCGCCATTTCTCGCTCTTCTCGCACGTCTTGTCTTTCGCATAGAACGGCCCTCATAGTATCCCTTGTAAACGACAGTACCGCAGGTAAGGATGATAGCGCCGGTCAAAATTTTGTGCTCCGCAATCCAGGTCTGCAGTCTCTCAAAGCGAGACAGAGACACTATAGCCACCACTTCCTGCACAGGAGGCTTGGGCCTCACAGACTCTGGGACCCATTCCGACGTGGAGAGGGTTTCTCTGACGACTACAGCGGCGCGGTCGACATTCTTATCGATGAACTCGGAGGCAATGTCGGTATACCGGCGAGCCTGGGTCGAGAGCTATAGGATATAATAGTAAGCGCAGTGCCCTAGGGAAGATAGAGCTGTGGTACATACCTGATCCAATAGCTGCTGAGGATCTATCGACATGATGGTGGTTTGGTGAGAGAGAAAAGATTGCTACTCGAGGCTCTGCTCATATGACGGCGACCTTCATGCGGTGGAGAACTCCAAAAGCTTCTGATACCCAACCTCGTTAATGTGAATGTGAATCTTTGGTGCACGGACCATCCGATCTCCGCGCCGGAACTCGGGTCTTAGTACTCCGATGGTCTACCCGAGGTCGGGTATCTAGATGAGCAGACGAGCAAGGAAGTATTACTTACAGTTGCAGGCTCCAGGGGTTTGGATTTAGAAGTGAACAATTGATCTATTAATTTATCTTGTTGAAATTGAAGAGTTGATTATCTGGAATTTAATAAGGTTCATTGGTCTAAGCATTTAGTGAAGCACGGCTGTTAAAGGATTGGGATTTATACTGCATATCAGACAACCTAGGTACTGCCTCGACCTGTATAAAGTCCTATTATAGAAAACAGAATGCAGCTTATGCTCGAGCCAAGATGAGATCTTCGATCAAGTTTTGCGGTGAAAGTGGATAATACTAAGCAGAAACTCCATTCGTTGGATCATAAGTGACTCCATTGTCTTGTTGTCCAGTATGAGTTGTTGATTCCTCCAAGTACAATCGTGCCAGAATGTTACCCTCTTTAAAAACGTGGTCCAATATAAGCCCTTCATATATTGGTGGATATAATCGACAGCTCATCATTAGCTTTACATAGACGTGTGTGAAAAAGTTGGTCCGTACCAACAGCCGCACATAAAATAAACACAACTCAGCAGTGATGCATTGACAATTAGTTCTTCTTTCTCAACATAAATCTCAGTTGGTAAACTATCCTTGCTTGGGCATCAATCACGAGCTTCATATCCGGATGCAAAGAGGTGCAGTAGTTGGCTCCACAATGGAAGTCTCGGAAGTATATTTCCTATCAACTCATGCAATACGGATTAAACCTACCGGCTTGATAATAGTGGAGTTGATCGAGCCAGAAGATTAAGCTTCTATGGCGTGCTCCAAAGTGCTGCGCCGTTCTCAATTTCAGCTTGTCAGTACAGTTAGCTACCTTTGGAGGTAGCAGGAACTGAGGAGCCAAGATCAGGATCCAGATAATGCTAGCCTAAGACCTAGACTACCTAGGTAAGCTAGCATAAACAACCTAAAGATTTCGTTCCTTATGCTCATAGTATCAAGTCCTCTGCTATGTCTAGTAAGACTGGAGTGACATCTCATATCTTGCCCTTTGTGTTTCTATCTTGATGGATGGCTATCATTGTCCACTAATTCCCCAGACTGGAAAACGGCGGGAGCGGAGCATGCGGGGTCTAACCGGCTATCAAGAGACCCACTTCCCGGAGTCTCATCCAACTGTACTACCATTATCGTGAGAGACATATTGTAAACATCTTCCATAATTCTTTATTAAGTAACGATGCTGTATGCTGAAGATCCTATTACCGAGCCCTCTACTCCTCCGGAACCTTCTCAGATCGGCCCCAACTCGTACAAGGTAAAACCCATGCCGAACAAATCGACCATGGTGCTCTGGGACGATCGACCGCACCTTGGAGCTTGGCAAGTCTCTATTAACTGAATCATCTAAATGAAGATTATGTCTCAGTTATTCGAAGCCCAGTGACACATCTTACTAACATAGAGAAGCAATTTCAAGCAAAAACAACGTGCAGCCCGTATTCGACAACTTGAATCCTACCATGCCCCCTTCAGCGATCTAGACAGAGGGATCATCAACAAGCCTATTGAAGAACTTGTCCAAGAGGCCCAGAATGATCCAAACAAAGCCAAAGAGAATCTTGATGCTTATGGAAAAGTGGCCTTACTTGCGCATGAAAAGACCAACTGTCTGACAGAAATCATGATCTTTTCTGCTAAACTGTGGCTTGCAGCTGGATCAATCAACTTGAAGGGACCCCTAGCGGGAATTCCTGTGAGCTTGAAAGATACTGTTGAAGTGGAAGGGTATGATAGTACTGTTGGTATGAGTACACATATTGCCAAGCCACTCAGACAGGATGGAAATATGGTTAGGATCTTGAAAGACGCCGGCGCTGTGCCGTATGTCAAAACGAACGTCCCTATCACGCTCCTAAGCTTTGAGTCATCAAACGATGTTTGGGGAGAGACGTCCAACCCGTATAATAAGGAATATACCGCTGGCGGTTCAACAGGTGGTGAAGGCGCATTATTGGCACTAGGTGGTCGAATCGGCATCGGAAGTGATGTCGCCGGTAGTGTCCGATGCCCAGCTCACTTTTCCGGTTGCTACGCCCTCAAGTGTTCAACAGGTAGATGGCTCAAAACCGGCGTTGTAACGAGCATGCCAGGCCAAGACGGTGTTCCAGCGGTTTACAGCCCCATGGCACGTACACTCAACGACTTGACCTACTTCACTCGATCGATTATTCAGATGAAGCCCTGGACCTATGACTATTCTTGCCACCCATTGCCCTGGAGGTCCGATATAGAACAAGGGTACGCAGAGAAGAAGAGTCTGCGAGTGGGTATTCTTCGAACAGATGGTGTCGTCGATCCAAGCCCTGCTTGCCAAAGAGCCTTGGAGATGACTGAAACTGCGCTTAGAGAAGCAGGACACGAAATCGTTGAGATTGATCCTCCTTCTCCCTACGAAGCCCTACGCCTAGCTTCCATCCTCCTATGCAGCGATGGTCTCCAAACTGTCAAGTCCTTCTTCAGGACGGGCGAGTCGAACGACCGAGGTGCTGCCCAAATGACCTTTTATTTCAATCTTCCTCGACCAATTAAGTACTTACACTACCTCTGGGTGAAGTACGTCCGCAGGGATGATATCTGGGCTGGACTCTTGCGCAACTGGCATCCTCAATCTGGGCACGAGATTTGGCAGCTCAATGCCAAACGGGAGCTGTACAAAAGACGCTGGTATGATTGGTGGTCCAATGCAGGAATTGATTGCATTATTGCGCCTCCAAATGCTACTCCAGCCGTTCCTCACAAGGGCATGCATGATGCCTGCAGCAGCTGCGGCTATACATTCATGTTTAACTTGGTATATCTCAACGTTCCGTCGCTCATAAGAGAAGCTAACATCTGCAGCTTGATTATACCGCCGGCGTTCTACCAGTCACTCATGTTGATAAGAGTCAAGACCAATTACCAAAAGACTTCAATTTCAAGAGCCTCAATGGCGTGGCGCAGGGTGCGTATAAACTATACGACGCCACCGCCATGCATGGGTTACCGGTGGGTGTTCAAGTAATCGGACGTCGATTAGAAGAAGAGAAAGTGTTGGCAATCATGAAGAGAGTTGAGGACGCTTTAGGCGATGAAAAATTCCTTTGCTCGAACTAGAATAGAACTGAATGTTGATGTACAATACGCCCCTTGGATTTCACCCTTATCTCTAAATTGTTGCCCTAAATAACACGCCAGTTCAAAATAACGTGGTATCATGTAATATCAAGAACTCTGAACTCAATCACCATTTTGGTCCCATCTCTTAATTTTCTTTCTGTTAACCTAGTATCCTCCCGCTTTAACAAAATCAATTTTACCATACTTGTCCTGTACGGGTCTTTCGCCGGCAAAGCAAGTGTAGTGTTGGTTGGCTCCGTGTTCAAGATCGAAGCCCTTGGGCCCCCAAGCCTTCTCCATCTCTTCGCGGAATTTAGACTTTGGCTTTCCAGCTTGGATGCGCTTCTTCTCGAAGAAGACATAGGCCGCGTAGAAAGTGATGTTGGTATTACCATCACGAGCTCCGCTGCGGCCCATGAAGTATCGCAGGTTGGCCTGTGATACACTCTTTCCTTCCGGAAGGTTCTTGTTAAGGGCACGAATGAAAGCTGCTTGAGTCATGCCGTCCTTAGCCAACAAGGGACGAATCTTCTTGCGAATATCGTTGCAAGTGTCGTAAACGGGAACTGTGCCCTGAGCCTCACCGGGTAGGGGATCAACGTTGCTTACATCAAGGATCTCATCGGTAGCCTTGGAAGCAGCAGCAGTCTTTGGCTTCTTGGGTTTGTTAGCCTTGAGAGGCAGGCCCTGAAGTTCACGCTTCTTGAAGAAGTGGTGAGCTTTGGCGAATGTGTCAGTCCCGTCACCATCCCAGGTACCAGTACGGTTCATGAAGCTGTTATAAGCCTTGCCGCTGACACCAATAGTCTTCTGGAACTCGCCGACTTTCTGGGCACCTGAATCGATCCAGTTACGGATCTTGCGACGAATGGTGTTGCAAGTGTCCGAGTCTAGACGCTCAAGACGTTCATCATCACTGTCGATTTCTGGTGCGTCCTCTGGGAAGAGATCCTCTTGAGTATTGTCAGCAACATCAGACTTGCGCTTCCTGGAGTTGGTGGATGGCGCAGGTGGTGCTGGAGCAGGGGCCTGAACGGGAGTGGGAGCGGCCTGGGCTGGAGACGACATTTGATTTCCTCCAGTGGGCATTGCCCTTGGCGTAGCAGAGGTAGCCATTGGAAGAGGAGGAGGAGGTCCGCCTGATACTTGGTATCTGGGCGAATGTGGTACAAAAGGTGGCGCTGGGTTGTAATACGCGGGTGGTAGAGCCGGAGCAGCAACAGGAGGAAGAGGAGCATGAGGATGACCGTTCCCAGGAACAGGAGGTGCTACCATGTTGTTATAAACGGGTGGCGGAATAGAGTTCCCATAGCTGGCAGTGGGAGCATAGCTAGGGGTTGCTGAAGCTTGAGCTTGAACGGGAGGATGAGGCAGATTGAGAGCCGGCATACTCGGCAGGCCTTGAGGTGGAATATTAGGACGCGGTTGGAAGTTCATATTGGACTGATTCATTTGAAGCATTGCCTGTCTAGGCGACCAAGACCAGCCTGACATTTCTGCAGGAAATAAAGTAATCGCAGCAGAGCTCGAAGGTTCGACGGATGTTAGTCAATGTTAAGGTAGGAGTGACGACTGCCGAACTATGACGTTTGTCTTGGTCCACGCTCGCTACCTTTTTTTATTTTTACGCGTCGTCTGGGCTTGAGCTTGAGCTTGGGTAAGTCAGAGGCGGGCGTGTTAGTTTTGAGCGGGGGAGTACCAGCGTTTTCAGGTACCGACACTGTTTTTTAGCGTCTGTCTTGCGACGGAAGCCCCACAATGTCTTTCAGCCATTACCTTATTCCCGGGCCGGGAGTGTGCAGCAGGTGGCATGGGAGGTACCTGCCTCCGATCGTGGAGTGTCTCACATCGGACATGCATTAGCGTCAGGAACACCGACAACATAATACTCCGCTTTCTTTTGCTTTCCTGCTCACATCTGCATTACCTCTTCCCTTAGTACCTTTATCGTATTTCCTCAAAGAAGTGCTTCCGGAACCACATCCTTCCTCTCGTACCCTACCTCTCAAACATCATAACACAGGTACCTGTTTCATGAGAAGGTTGAGTTCCAGGGCGTCACGAAGCACGCCCACGTACTAAACACAAAGCGGCACGAAATTTAAGTAAAGTTATTCTGGGGACGCTCAACCTAAGAGGCGTAGTAATTTAGATAATCGTATCTATCCAACTTAGACAAACATTTAGGCTACTTTATTTTGTATGGAGTGGAGGCTTAGATTATATATTCGCGATCGTATGCCCTTGAACGTGACTCAACATTGTCCTGCTTGAGCCATTACGGCTACTTCTCTGACTTGTTCGATGGATTTGTATCCGACAAGGATTAGGCCTTTGACAAGAGGCAAAGCTTCCGTCCGAAGTTTTCCAGAGCCATTTAATCTCGGACTTTGCAGTTGCGCTTGGAGAGATGGTGTTCGAGATATACCTCGTTTCCGGTCCTGCTTGCGACAATTTTGACTTGTCCCTGAGCACCGATGTGGATATGCCATGAACATATGAGCAATAGGGGTCACCAGTGCCAGCATGAGAGGGAACTATATAGCTTTAGACCAAAGTTCGCAAATAAATCATAAAGTGGTGAATGCCGATATGCGCAGTAGGGTGTGAGATTTTGTTATTCTCAGTCCCCGGCACCGCCCTCGACCACGGCCAAGAGCGAACTCAACCGACAGCTTATAATTGTATACGCTAGTCGACCTTTCCTCTACACCGACTACTGGTACGACGAGACCTCTGCTCGAGACACCTTGCCTTTCCATCAATGTCCATAATGGCTTCATCTCTGAACTCGGGCAAACCAAACCTCGCTTTGATCATTGGCGGCCTACTCACCCAGGGCCATCTCGCAGTTGTACCAGTAACCCTGATCATACAACTCTCCAATGCGTTGAATGTCTTGGATCATCACATTCGCGGCATGCGCAAGTCGAATATATAGTAGCAATCTTTATTGAGCAACAGTCGTAATCTTTATAAGCCAATCTTGGACTTGTCCCGTTGGTTTTGCTTCCCGTGTCCCAGAAAGTCTTATACCCGAGGCAGAGAGAGCAAAAAGAAAGAATGAAAAAAAAAAAAGAGAAAGAAAAGCAAACAACGCCAATTCTCGAGTCCATCTGCCATATCCCGATGACAGAACCCAATTTGCATGAACCTGATGTCGTCAATTCCTTGTTTAGACCCATGACGATTGCATGTACGTTCTAAAGAGGGGGTCCAAAGTGCAGACACTCATTTTTTTGGCAGCATATCTTTGTAGTCGATACTGTACTTGTCGAAAAACCGCAGCCTCTCTGCGACCTGTTGTTTGTAAATATCGTGTATGAGGATCGGGCGATGGACTACAGTTGAGCGTAGACTGGGGTCGAGGAAATCTTCACGCTCTTCCGACGGATCATGAGAGAGCACGTGGTTGACTCTTTTTTGCCCAATGAATATCATGTACTCGCGATTGTACGCCTTTGAGCGTGCCTCAACAAAATTGTCCCGAGCTATTACAGCTTCTTCTCTAACGTGTTCAATGGAGTTATATCGAACAAGGATTAAACCTTTTGGAGAGGTATAACTTCCATCGGATGTCTTCCACGGCCATTTGACTTCAGAGTTTGCTGTCGCACTTGGGACGAACCGAACTGAGTTATCAGCTTGACTTCCCGTATCATCCGTCTTCGGTGCCTTTTTTTTAACCTTAGAGAGGCTGTTGTCTTTCGTTTTCTTCTTCTTTGCTCTTTCAGCCGTGGCCGAGGCATGGCTATTGACAATGTTGCCTCGTCCATAATTGCAGCTTCATCAACGATAATAATATCAGGCTTGAATGATTCGCGAACAAGCAGTGGGCTAGCTCCAAAGGGAGTAGTTGCCACAACGCCGAAGAAACCGTTAAGTGTATCTCGGTAGAGTTCCTTAATGTTTGTCTTGGTGTTTGCAAAATCTCCTTCTCCAAGACGTGTGCCATCTGCAACGGAAGCCAACAACTGCTTCAGTTCGCGGTATTGCTGTGGGTCCTGATTCTGTTCCAAAGTACGGAGCGCGAATTGGTGGAGAGACTTATCTCGATTGGCATTCTTTGACTTCGTAAGAGCTCTTTGGCATCAAAGACATTCTTGCAAAGGCTTCGAATGACCTCAGAAGTGACTAGCTCGTCTACCAGGTCGGTTGTCACAATGTCATCTTGTGATTGGTCTTGACGTTGAGCTTCTGTGACGGCGGCGCGTACTTCGCCGTCGAGCGGGTAAAGACGCATGATATTGAGCACGCTATCCAGTTGCTCATCCGTAAACCCCCAATCGCGGAAGATTCGAGTAAGGCGCCGGCGGAGCGTCTCGATACCAGCATTGTTGTTCATAATGTAGAGCACCTTGAGCTGGTGTGGCTGCCCAAGGCCACTCCCGAAGATAGCAAAAAGCATCAGTGGTTCCATCAGAAAAGACATGCCGGATCCTGCAACGCCTATAAAGAAGTGAATTCTAGCTCTTGCATCATGCATGCCAGTAAGACATTACTGCACAGGCTCTGGTAGATTGTCATAGACATTCTGAATAAATGCAGGGGCAGCTTTGTTGACGATGACACTCTCAATGCCTTCGAACTCGGAGACGAGATCAACCTCAGGTTCCGCCTCAGCTGGGTCGGATCACAACGTGTAGGGAGGGACACACTTGCTGATTCCGAAGGTCTGATAAGGGTTGGCACTTGGCGGATGCTCAAGTGCATGTATTCAGTGATTTCGACATCAGGGTTGGTATCTCGGTAGATACTATCGAACGACTTCCATTTTGCACCAAGGGAAGATGTATGTAACGAGGCGCGAGGTAGACATCATCTTGAGCAAGCTAAAGATAAAATTAGTAAATTTTAGTTGAAGATGGTATAAATCTACTCACTGACTTAATGCTGAAGGAGTCGAGTTGCCTGGTACTCGCCAGTCACTAGAAATTCATGTTGTAGCCCGATTGAAGAGGTTTGAAATTCATGATATGGACTGGAAAGGGAAAGAAATGGAAGGAGAAGGATGGAAGATAGATTGAATTTGCCGTGGGAGACTGCTGGCAGGTGGCACAAAACAGAAGAGTGAAAGAAATGCATACACCTAGCCAAAATTGCTGCCTGCCTACTACTAAGTTAACCTGAGGCAACAACCACACTTCGCTTTGTCCTTCGTGTGCCAGCAAAAACCTGCCTGGCATTGGGAAATCAATTACCAAAAGGTCTACCTATAGTTACGCAAACGGCACCAAAGACTCCTCATGCAATAACCAAACAGGGGTTTACTTGCAAGTCAACCTTCAAGCGCCACCAGGGAGTCAAAACTAACGTCAACAAAGACAAAACTCACCGAAAATCATGCACAGCGGTAGCACCCACAAACATGATATAAAAACATACAAACCTGCGGGTCAATCGTCGACTCCAAACCGTCAAGGATCACAGACAGGGCGTCTACGTATCTTTCCATGGGCCAAGGTTGCATGGTAGGGCTGAGACTCCACAAGTTAGCCGCCAACGGCAGGAGAGAGGGGCGTGCGGATAAGAGCCTGCACGGGCTGGAAACATAAGCCATCGGTATTGTAAGTTCCCTAATACTCTGTACTGTATTATTATTTATATCATCTAATATGATAATACATTGCGGTTTCTATTACCTTGAGATATCTAAGTACAATAGATATTAAGCTATTACTAGGTATATACCTGCCTATAGATACTACATGCTAGCACTAGAATTAATAGCTGCTAAAATTCCAAGAGAAATTAATTGTGACCTTATGCCAGCTTGAACCGGCATACCCAAGGAACCCTCGTCTTGAGTCTTGCTCACAAGACTGAACGGTTGCCGAACCCTGTTCGCAGGTTTGGCATTTTTTTTCGCCGTATTTTGTGTGCAGAAAACGGTATCTTTTTCACCATTTACTGGTGGCTGACGCGCACCAGTACAATTTTTACTTTAGCTTTACTGGTAGGCGTCGGCCATTCAGTACATTCTTTACCCCACTTTTACTGATCAGCGTCAGCTCCCAGTACATTCTTTACCTTACCTCATGGTGTGCCTCAATACACCATCCACGTCCTACACAACCTACCTTGGTACCTACGGCGCAACCTGGTACCTTGCAGTGCGTTTATACCTCCTTTACCCTTGCTGCATCTTGTATTCTCTAACTATGTATAGACATGGCCCCAAAGGCTAAAGTCAGAAAGTCTGACACTCGTGCTTGCGCACTGTGGTTGCCCGAGAGCAAAACCATCATCGGTGGTGAAGCTTTAGGTCTTCCCAAGCTCATTCCGAATGTTCGCTTCCGTATCCATGCTCCTTACTATGGGAAGCCGTATGTGGCTATGGTCATGTGTTTTCCCCTTGGAGAAAACCTCAACACTACTATCTTCAACGATCACGCGGAAGTAGCCAAAGATCTCACCGTGACCCTCTATTTCTACAAGGGCAAGTTCGAGATCAAATCGGCAGATAAGCTTAGCGATGAGCTTTACGTCCGCATTACGGGCGAACAGAATACCGGCAAGAACAAAATGTTCCATATCCATTTGCATTCTCCTTCCGGTCCCGCTGTCGTTGGCTATCCCAGTCCTTGTCCATCCACTATTGCTGAAGTTGACAGCATTATCAACAAGGGTGAGAAGATCGGCACAACTGAGACAACCCTCATGCATATCATCAACGCCCATGAGTTCCATTTTGTCTTCAAAGACGGTGGTCTCGCCAAGAAGGCCGTGAACAATTTCGAGGGTGATCTCGCTGACAACCCAAACAACATCTCCTTCCCATATGGCGTAATGTAAGCTACCATTCATATGTCAAAACGTCAACTCAGTACTAATATTACTTTTCAGTCACACATGGGACGAAGAGAAATGGAGCCGTTTTCAATACCAAATTCCGCGCGAGATCCAATATCCCCCAATCTACAAATTCTCCAATATCAACGATCTTCTCATCTGTCTGGTCCAGTCGACGGTCCAAGACTCCTGGCCAGTCATTCAATTGTGCAAGGAGATCCGCGAGAAGGTCGAGTTCGAGTGTCGCGTCATCAAGCGCAAGGATGATGATTTCCGTGTCGCGATCAAGTTCCCTTTTGACTTCGTGAGTTATGCTTACTATTAAATACTCATTTCATTCACTAACTTGCGGTCAGAAATCCGGCCATGAGAACCTCATTCCTCGCATCACTAAGCCGGAAAGAAATGTGAACGTCTTCCGCGGACTCCCACCGAAGCAAGGCGATGATAACAAATTCTGGCCTACCGTGATTTTGGAGACCACCCATGAGTTCTCGAAGCACAACGTTGATCTTGTGCTTCAGATGCAACCTCATTCAAAGGATGGAGGCTCTTTTGGCAAAGATCCTCGTTTTCATATCTATGACTCCTATGAGTCTGCTTTCGCGGAAGGTAATGAGATATAGGATACCCTCTACCTCTTCTTCAAGGAAAGTGCCTCTGTTGCCAAGCGTCGCGTTGAAGCAGTCAACAATAACTTCAGCATGGTGTCCCTCCCCGCACCAACAGAAACTGCCGCTGGAGGATACTCGTCTGATGAAGATAGCGATGGCGATATCACTGTCCCTCCCAAACAAGTTACCGTGTACAGCGAACTCGTTGAAGGCATGCTCCAGGGTGATGTCGTGGACACGACATCACTATCCCACAAACTTCTGATGCATGCTTACATGGTAGACCTTTTCATGGGTGGCGGCATCACCTCTTCCATTAGCGAGAAGCACGTCGCCCTTGTCGCGCTCCAAAGCGAAAATGGTGAGAGTGACATCGATTATATCACTCGACGTTTAAGGGATTTCAAAATCACAAGCCATCCAGTGATTTCACCTCCCCCCATGCATATCCCCATCATCACATCGGACAACATCGACAAAGCCTATGTCGATATTATCCTTGCCCAGCTTTGTCCTGCTACCGAGAAGGGGTTCCGAGAATACCTCAAAGATTCCTTCTTAGGTATCCTCTCTATCCTAGGCCCCGCTTTTGCTGGAACAACTCAGACGTTGTCACTTGCAACGCTCCTATACCTCGAACGATTCGGCAAGTCCTATGGTATGGCAAACAGTAACGTTGCCACCACTAACTTTGCGCTTCGTACTTACGAGCTCGGTACCACTGTCACTCACAAATACCGCGAGGCCAACCCTGAATCTACGCGAAATATCCCACTCGTCGTTCGCGGATATGAGGCTCAAATTGAGGCCGTGTGCGTCATGCATATCATCAGCAATGACGAGACTTCAACATCGGTCACGTACAAATGGCGACAGACCGGCACTATTCGTTCGAGTATATCACTGTCACTGGCCGAATGGTTTCTGAAGGTCGTTCAATTCGCTGACTGGGATTTAAATGAGCTTGATCACCCCGTGCTCTTCCAACTTCGTGATGACTTGAAGAGTGATGATGCCTATGGCGAACTGCGAGAATTTATAACTCTCAAGATTGCCAAGACGAACCTTCGGAAGAAGCTCATCAGACAGATCACCGCCATTCAAGAGTGCACTGTCAAGGCGGCTCAGTTCATTTGCACCACCTCACACTGTGCAGCCCGCAAGCCGTACAAGAACCTTCACAAAACGGCTCGAGCAGTAATGATCGATGAAGCTGGAGCGATGCCCCTCGCTGAAGCCTCCATGGCCATCGGCCAATACCTCCGCCCATTGATCATTGCAGGCGATGAACAGCAAGTCAAACCAACAGTTAGGCTCACCACTTAGAAGGAAGGTGAGAACTTCCTGAATGCTTTCGCTAATTTTGGTCGCATCTCCATCCTCGAATACTTCAAGCGAACTGGCATGGGATTCTTTGTTTTGAGCGAGCAACTTCGAATTGCGGATGAGCAGACGGGAGAGGTGTGCTGGTAGAGGTGTGCTGGTAACAGCCCGCGGCGGCTGGAATTATGTACCTTAAGAGCAATTCAAAGTTTGCCCTTCAATTTAGTGTATAAAAGTCTAAAATAGTCTCGGCTTGCCTAAAAGTTTCGTCCATCGTAGTAGTTACATTTCAGTGATTTTCTAAGTATATGTAGGTTCTACTCTTTACCTAGATCGTGAAGTCAGCTGGCTTTGAAGAAGGGCGACATCAAAGGATATGATATCTACCAAGGTTACACATCTTTTTCAATGCATTGTAAACTGATGCAGGATCGTGTTTGGATTGCCTTTCTACCAAGCCGTTGATGATCACAGCACAAGCATCGTGTTTGTGCTTGGCTACTGACTCTACTTTTTTATCCATGCTATCATCTCACCATGTATGTGAGGGTCACGGATAAGCAAGCATGGAAACTGGGGAGTATGATTAAGTTGGAAAACAACTGTCTCAATTGCCAGTGACGACAGACTATCGTTAGAGTTGAGGCACACATGTTGTATAACAGATGCTGGTCTTTGGCAGCAAATAAAACATCTAAGGATAACATAAAAATTAGACGAACAAGCACTTTAGGCAATCTAAGCTATTCTAAATTGCTTAAGCTTTGTTAGACCAAATGTGCGATGTTTGTGGAAATACTTGGTGGACATCTGCTCGAATTTTTGCCTCTCTTGACCTGATGTGTGTTTTGGAGGTGAACACACATGGCTTTTTGTGGGTAGGGGAGTGTAGAACGACGGGCATGGAAAGTGGAGGATGACCTAGTGCAAGATCCCGTCATTAGTGCCGGTAGATCGAGTGGGCCTCCAGCTGTCTTGCTTGCCTCCCCTGTCTATAACTTCCCCTCCCCTCCCCTCCCAAAAACCTACACCGGCACTTCGCTTTTCTCGGGCACCTGTGCGAAGAGTGCTATTATAGTAAGTATTGTTCTCCTACAAGATTATCCTTTGAATACAGATCAGCTTCTGACTGGCCAGATATACCTACTATACGAGGTCATAGACGGATGCCAAGCCTTATCCTCGAAGGAAAATGGCGATGATGTTCCCAAACGTTCATTTAGCGGCCACTGTGTCGATTATATAGACCTGGGAATCCCTCGTGGATACCGGACCATGCTCATCACTCATACAAAGATTGAGGGCGCGTCTACTACAAAGATGACTCTGCCCCCCGGCTACTGTCGATATGACCAATTTACTCTCGACTGCAATTTGTCAATATCCTCCGCAATATGAGCGTTGAAATGAAATAGGCTGTTCAGAGCGCTGCAAGTACGAATACTGGTCTCCATTTCGGTGTCACTGGTTGCGGCAAGTCGTATCTGCTGGAATTCCTGATTCTTTGCATGTTCTATGGCACTGGCACTACTTTCGATGGCCTCAACCGACAAGGGCCATCTACCTCAAAGGTTCTATACCTGTTGGATAACAATCCACTGGACTAAAAGCTTCCTATGATCGCTTGAAGGATATCCTTGAGAGTATCGGAATCAACGCTGCTTCTCGCTTCCCAATCATGAGACTCTACTCCATGGAAGGTGAAGTCAGCTCATCTTCAATCTTCAAAGGGGCACAGTCCTGTCAGCGGTCGCTTAGACAGGGACATAGTTGGCATCACTCCAGGCCAGTCAGCGGATCAGTGTATGGGGAAACCTGGCTGTTGGAACATAAGGGACTAAACGATTATGGTCTCTTTATGACACACTCCACTAAAACTTAGGTAATTTATTTCCGTTGCCAAATCTTAGAAGATAACCTTTCTAACACCAAGGCAGAATCACTGACTGTCAACGCCCGCATGAAGATGGACATCTCGATGAAGCCAATCAAAGCAGAGTCACCGGGTTCAACTTCCGGGGCACTTCTGACCCTGGGGAATACGGTACCAACGAGGCCGTGTCGTCATTCAATCAAGGACAGTGTGATAAGGCCTTTGAAGTTGCTATCGCCTTGATCAGTAAGACGTCGACAACTCCCAGCGATCTCGTCATGATCACACCTTACCGTGGTAACCTGGAATGTTTCGAGTATTCGCAATACTAAGGCCAAGGATATGCCAGACATTGCCAATATCGCCATCAACACTACAGGCTCTTTTTAGGGCCGTGAGGGGTATGTTGTGATTCTGGTCCTTGTACATTTCTCACCTAAGGAAGGTATGGGTCATTATCAGACGCCGTTCAATTCGTTGACTGGGATTTGAATGATATTAGAGTATCTAGGAGGGTGTCTACTTTGTAAATATACTAAGTACTACAAACGTTGAATTAAAGAGCATTAGTCTTTGCACCAGGGAACTTCTTCTGCAATCCCTTGGTAAAGCTTTCCCCGCCTACAGTAAGTTCCTTGAAGGTAGGACATGACAGATCCAAGAGAGCAATATCAAGAGCATCTGTAACAAGCCTCAGGGGAGTTGCGACAATAGAGAATAGAGAAGAGAGGGCGTTGGGACTGGCTGTCTTAACAGCCTCAAAAGCAAAGCACAAGAGATTGTTGTCCTTGAGGAGTTTAGGGAGATTCAATACTCCGCCAGTGATGTTGCTGACATCGACGCTGGCGTAGCTGTTGACTTTTCCTGCATTACCGCCGATGCTACTGTAGTTAGTACATGTTTTTTTTGCGAAACGAGGAGTAAGCTTACCTTGAGAGCTCTGGATACTTAGAAATCAGATTAACAATGTCCAATCCTACATCGGCGAAGCCGTAGTCGACAGATCGACGGTACCAGTTTGTCGGAATCCTCTCCCATCCTCGCTTGTAAGTGAGCTTCCCGCCTTCCTCCTTTACAGCAAAGAAGCTTTTCAATGTCTCGCGGTCTATATATAATTAATATCGTCCCCTTTTGTATAAGAATGGCAAACATACCCATAATATCTTCGCTGCTTCCCTTTGTATGATTAGAAAGCATACGGGATGTAAAGAAGTACGCAGCGTTGCGAATAACCATGCCAGTTACAGGTCCGTAGTAGAAGTTAGGGTTGGTATTGATGCTCTGGTGGAAGCGAATCTTGGCTCGTTCAGTGAAAGTGTCGAAGTCATAGGTGCCTTCATCAGATGCCATGTCATAGAAAGACTGAAACAGCTCCATGTCCATAGTTGAAGGATCTCCAGTAACGTAAAGGTCGGCCCTGGTATTGGATGCGTCGCCCTCAATGACGTTGTGAGAGCCATCGAGACCTCTTGGCTTTCCCAGTAGTCCAGCCAGATTACCCAGGATATTATCCAAGCCTTTAGGAGCGCCTCCAATCGAGAAGCCAGGGTTAAGGGAGAGAGGGTTGCCAACATAGACTGTGCTCAGGGTTGCAAGGACAGTCGCAAGGTCGATACCCATTCCATAGACTTGGTTGGCAGCGCCTAACATCTCTACCAAGCTCGTGATACCACTTCGTTTAATGTAACCATGGTTCGCTAACGCGTTGAGTCCCGGGCAGGCCCCGCGTTGGTCGCCCTTGTCGAAGTTCGGGGGTCTAAACTCGTACTTGCCGGTTACGTCGATGGGTTGGTCAACTGTATTCAACAGCCTCTTCTCGTGGGTTGAGCGGACGGCTTCATCCACTACGTTGGAGAGCCTAGAAGCCACGACATCTCCGATGGCACCATTAAGATACGAAGGAAATGCATAGGCGTCGTCGGCTATGCAAGCAACAACCGACAGAACCTGATACCACTTCATGTTTTAACTAACAGAAAAAGGAGTGTGTGAAAAAGAGTTTGAGAGTACAATGGTGGATGAGCAATAGTTCAAGTCCGACTGGCTGAAGGATGGAAGCAGAACATCTTTTTATGGCTATTTTCGGTCTTATTCATCGGGGCTCCTGAATATGAAAATGATGATCTTCAGGTCCCCATCTGACTAAAGTTGTAGTTAATACTATATCTGCGCCGGCCTCCTTGGTCGGCATAGAGTATCCGTCCAGCAGACTGAAGAAGCTGCCTTGGCAAATGTTAGCTTGAAACGTTATGTGGTTCTTTAGCTCTGTTAGGCCCACGACTATTATACTAGTCTCTATCTAAATTTGCATTGGTGATATTTAGCGTGAACACATGACGAGGAAACCAAATAGAATAAGCCTTCAATGACTAGTGAGCACTGGTTCCCTGAGTCGAGTCGTTCTTCTTTACAGTTAGATCAGGTCCTACCCAACCTATACCACTAAAGAGGCTTTACATGCTATCTCCTTGGAGCCCGTAACGGGACCTTTTAGTATACTTTTGCCACCACCTTTTCATCATCTTAATATACATATCGCCACCTAAGGTCTATATAACAAAAAGGAGCCCTAGGGATAATTTAGATGTATTCTTACGTATTAGCTAGAGATACATTAATCCTTCATTGGCTTAGATTAACTTAAACTAAAAGGTCCCGTTATGGGCTCCAAGGAGATCACTATCTTCTAAGAAGAAGGTCTAACTGATGATGTTTAGCATTGGGATTATCTACCACTAATACCCAAGTCAACCTTGCCGACATGCCTGAGTGTTACGGTCGTCAGTGCTGTTCGTATTCGGTCTTTGGCAAGCTATGCTACTACAGATAACGCACCTCAAAAGTACTCTTACACAGCACCAATAATTCTTGCCCCTATAATATTTAAGCAAGGTGTTATGTGGAAGTCGGCTACTAGAGCACGATGGAAGTCCCCATAGGCATCATATGCTCCTTTATGCTAGCCATCCGCTTATTCTTTGGTACGGTCTTCCCGGGTGTGTGGTGCGACAAACAAGAGTAAGGATACGTACGCCAACATCACGCATAACACTGGGCCTTCACCGAGATCTCGCATTCAGGACTTGAAGGGTCTAGGTTACATTTGTACCCCCTGCAAGCTGTAAAATGCACACCTTGTTAAGGATCGACAATGGGAGGGAAGAAGTCCACTGTTCCCAGAGCCAACGTCCATGACTCGATTGATAGCCTGTCTCATATCAGCTTTCCAAGCTCAATTACAAATATACGGAGTAGCTGTAAGTAGAACCAATGATGGTGGAAGCATTGCCAGATGGGTAGTCTCCCTCCTTATCGCCACTTGCAAAGGTAGTGTATTCTCCAAGTTCGTTAATCTCTTTCTGGCCTAATTGCTGGGTATACATCCATCAAGCGTGTTGACCATCAAGACTAAGACTGAATTCAGAATCAATAACAGCGGAATAGCCCAGTTGACCTTCCCCTGACCAACCCCACGGGTTTGCTCCTGAGCCATTCCCTGGCGTATTACAACTTCTTCCTGTTCTTTCAGAAATTCATAAGAACACCGCTCTCACCTAGAGATTACCCGGATGTTGTAAGCACCAAGGGCGAGTACCGCATATCAGAGATTGAGCCATCATTGAACTCAATGCATCCAATTTCACAATTCCCCTCGAGTCACTAAGAAACACACTTCCCGTAGTCCTTGATCCTCCGGCAAAATTAGCCCCTCCCGAAGGCAAGCTTTACGCTATCTTCTTCCATTACCCTAATGAGTACGGTACCAACGAGGCCATGTCACTATTCAATCAAGGACAGTGTGATAAGGCATTCATCATACCTTGCCGTGGTAACCTGGAATGTCTCAAGTCTATTCGCAAGGCTAAGGCTAAGGACATGCCAGATATTGCAAATATCCCACAACACTACAGACTTCTTCCAGGGTCGGGAAGGATACGTCGTGATTCTGGTCCTTGGCGTGATTAAGTCAAATAAAGAAGTCTCTATCCCCCCCTCGATAGCCAGGGTTTATGTACGCTTGCGCTCAGGTTACTGTACTTATTCTAAGTGAGGATCGTTACCGGGAAAGCATAAGCAGAAGAACACAGAGAGAGAGAGAGAGAAGGAGGAGGAGAGAGAGGGTTATCCCCGAAGAGACAGAGAGGCCACGGACCCGGAGATCCAAAGTTGAGCGGTGAATCTTTCGAAGCAAGGGACGCTACCCCTCGTAACCGTAAGACAGGCAGGAGCCACCAGACCGTTAGACTATTACAAAAGCTTTGTACATTACATTCGTTGCTCGAAGATTGATTCCGTTACCGTAGGTTATATAGCTTTAGCGATTCTGGTGTTGTTGTAAGTAAGTCAGCATGTAAGCGCGTGTTTGCGCAACTTGATACATAAAAGTGAGGTTCTTTACGATGTGCAATTTACGATTATAAAGGACTTACTTGGTGTTTTGTGATGCTTTGAGTGCTTTCCTGCCTTTTGCTTGGTTCTGCTCTGTGTGTGCTTGTGCGTGTGGTGTTTGTTTGTATATGTATGTGTGTGAGGTTTTTCATAATCTGCATTTCACTATCACAATGATTTTTTTTAGTGTTTTAGTCAACCTTCCACTTTCCCTTTTTATATCAATTGAATCAGCAACAGCAACAGCAATAGCATATGTTATCTTCACTTGATATGCTTTTGCCTTTTGACTCTTTGTTTGTGTATTCTTCGATCTTCATGAAGGGGATTTGATTATTCCCTCCCCGGGGGGCCATTGCATGGAGCTTTGCCTACGGCGCTCCACACACATACATCACCTCCGGGGGCCTCCTCGCCGGAGGGACTGCTCGTTTCGCTCGATGTTTCTACACATTTAGTCTGTATGACTGATTTGCTCAAACAATTGCCAACCCACGCGCCTGAGGCGCATGGAATGCTGCATGGGATCACAATATAGAGGCAAAGCTGGAAGGTGCCTCCAACCACTTCGTTTTTGTCACCATCTTCTGTGTAGCAGCTTTGCCTAATGATGCTCATCTCAGTCAAGAAGGATTCCACCGATTTCAGCAATGTACTTGCTACAATACTGAGATGTCAGAAGATCCTCCGTACGTACGGACTTTTGGGCGTTAAGGGGGAGGTAAAGGAAGCTGCGCTCATCAGTTACGCATTGAATTCAGAATCAATAACAGCGGAACAGCCCAGTTAACCTTCCTACAACCAGACCTCTGGATTTGGTACTATGCCATCTACTGACATGCAACACAACTTCACTTTCCCGTTTTCTAAATACATAGAAACACCACTCTCGCCCAGAGATTACCCCTCGAGTTTCTGACAAACACACTTCCAGTGACCAGTGAGCTTCGGTCAAATTGGGCATGGTTGAAATCCACTACCTAAAATTGAAAGCACCTACTATCACCATTGGTCCAAATACCATTCCTGGAGGAGAGCTTGAGAATACCGAGTTTCTAGTCAAGTATGGGAACGAAACGAACTATCGTCTTGGAAATTCCAACGGCATCAAGTCAGTTTTACACCATACATACTACTCCTGATGGCAAGGACTATATGAGCTCGGAATGGTGCGTGATCAGCTAGGACAAAAAGACGCAAGAGCCTGCGTTTTATGCAAAGGGTGACTCTAGCTAAGAGACGCCCATTCCATGACCTGCAATGTTAACGTAAAATAAGACTTTAAGTTTATCTATACTTTATACAGTAATAAGTATAAGACCTAGGTAAAACTTAATATATATAATAAAGATTGCACCTAGTAGCCTTAGCGTTGCCTATAGCTAAGCTATAATAATAAAATAATTTTTCTAAAGAGATAAGACCTTTAATTATATACTAATTAAGTTTACTGTAGGCTCCTGAATTATGCTAGGTCTGCAGTCTTTCGTTACACTTAAATCTTACATTAGAGAAGTCTACCTTGAAGTTACTGAGGAAGAACTCGATCGCGTGTTGCAAACAGAAACGAGAAGCTTACAAGAAGCGTGCGTCTTTAACTTACGCGGTTGGATTTGAGGCATGATTACGAGTGGCTTGGAAGGTCAGAATGAGACCCACGATATTACTTATGTTACTCCGATCCACTGGCTATTGGAGGATATCAAGCAAAGATTCGGTGAGCTTCGTCTGGCCTAGACTAGGTGCGATTGGAAGATTTGCTCAGGCTGAGTAAAAGCTGAAGAAATTGTTGTCTAATCTTCAGGACACCTAAGAAAAGTATAGCCTAAATACTAGTCTAAGCTGACATAAAATATTCAAATTCTTTCATCTCCTATATTCCTTTCCTTACAGATTTTCGTGATTCGGGATCGCCTTTACGATTGAGACACTGTAGTTGAGACTCCATACCAGGAGCGTCGAACCCCCAGCGTTTGAATCAAACCACCCCAGGCTTGCCACACGCTTTGGCTTGGCGGAACATCATCCAGAAAATGTCGGCCTTGACACTTTCAGACTCCATGTCATCGCTCTTCTGGAGGGAGGGTTTCTTCTTGTTAACCACGGTCATAACCTCAGGGACAGTATTGACATCACCGACCACAAACAAGGCTCCAACGTGGCGAGTGGTTCCAACGCAAAGGCGGTTCTTGTTTGCAACGAACCGCGGACCACTCGACTCATTCACGCCAAGTGCCAGAATTTCCAATGTCTCTGGGAATAGCCAACTGGGCCCCCATAGAGTCGTCTTGTTTCCAGGAGCGTTGCAATCCCATGCTTCATAAAATGGCAGGCCGATGGTATATATGTCGTCGATGAGACACATAGAATGAAGCTACTCCGAAGGTTGTCTAGCATAGCCGCAATCCAATAGGAAGAGTGATATTGTTTCTGGCATTGACGAAGGGATGATCGTCATTCGAGAAGTCACAGGAACTTGTCGGGATTGGGACGGGGGAGCAGAGTTTTGGGAGCTTTGAGATCCTATCCTCAAAATATCTCCGACCGCGTTCAAGGCAAAGGATTGTGCCTTTATGGTCTTTTGGGAGATTGCCATCTTGATTGTAACCTCGACAAGCTCATGTTCGTCAACTCGTTCGACATACTGAGCAATGGTCTCCTCGTTCCTGAGAGTGGTGTATGGCAGACCGACCTTTGGGGCAGGTGCACCCTCAATCTTTGGATGAGTGATGATCATGGTCCGGTACCACGAGGGATCCCCAGGTCGATGCAGTCGACACAATGACCTCGGAACGTGTGGTCAGATGCGTTATCAGAACCGGCATCAGGACTGGAATCGACTGCCTGAGAGAATAGATGTGATTTCTCGGCATAGGCTGCCATAATGCGTGTCTTGTAGCCGGCGCCATCTGTTGAGTTCTTCTCCGCCTCGTTCCGACAGAGGTCGGGCCAGGTATTCGCAGTTCTTGTTGAAGTATACAAGTCGGTCGTATTGTGGCTCGGCGTCTTTGAGAGCCTTGTAGACGGCCGAAGCAGCGATGTCGTGCTCATCGCTCGACTTCGGCAGGATGGTACCTTTAATAGAGACTTGGCAAGGATCACCACTCTGTGGATACAAGTCTTCTCGTCCCCCGACATTGACCACGAGCATGTCTTTGTTCACATGTAAAGTTCGAACGACGACGGCTCGGAACACCTATTCAGCAAGGCCAACGATCTTCCGCTCTTGAATGGCCTGTTCCCATATCAAACTTGCAATGTTGTGGAGGAGGTGTTGATCAGCATTGGCGAAATGCGTAAACTGATATCCAGCAACGTTCGTGGGGAAGCCCTCAGAACCAGGTGTTGGGGCTTGGCCAATAGTAAGCGTTCTGGCATCAGGTGCATGGAGGAAGAAGGGTGCAAGAGGATCTGACTGAATCTCTTTCTCCTTGCGATCGTTGATGATCTTGGCAAATCGCACAGCATAATCATGCTGTTCCGGTGACAGTAGGAGTGTGATTTCCAAACTGCTTTCTTCAGTGGAACTTCCAGTAGGATAAACATTCTCCTGAAGAAGTTTGAGCTGCGATAGAGGTCGTTCGCCACGCGAAATGTCAATCAGCATGTGAGACGTGCCTTGAGCGATGCGGAGAAAGGCAGCCTTGGTCGTAACTGAAAGAACAGTAGGGATATCGCCAAAAGTCTTGGCCTCGGCACAATATTCCGCGAGGGAGGTTTCGGGATTTGGGTGCTCGTTCGCCGACGCTTGGATGACATCTTTGACGAATACTGTCAAGTGAGCGAGCCGCTTGGAATCAATGCCAATACCATGAGCATAGCACGAGAGATGCAACGTGCTGTGGTCGTTCTCAGGAAAACGAAGGTTCACAGCCACCGTTGAGTGTGCCGTTCTCAACCTAAATAGAATGCTGCGCTTCTGTACGTGTAGGAGTGACGATGGGTATACCGTTGATGAATAGAAATGCAGTGAAGGGTTTGGAGAACTCTTTCCCCGTGAAACTCCTCCGGCCACCGCCATGAACACACAACCTTAGTTTTGCAAATTTTCACGGTCGGGATCAGGCAGGCATCCAATCAACTCTTCGCCTGGTGTTCAATGTTTCTGAAAACTTGGTGGTTGACAGTGCAGGTAGGTGACAGAAGAAGAATTATCACCTAAGGCTTAGGCTACTTTAAATAAAGTAGCCTAAAAGCTACTCTAAGCAAGCATAAAGTGACCAGATTATTTCGTCTCTTATGGTCTTGGCGGTCAATTCCTCTGACACCCTGCACGCGGATAGGCTAGCCTGCCCTGCCTGCTTACTGCTCCCTCTTCTGCTCATTGTGCCCGTTTTTGAGTTGCTGGGCACTCAGAGGGTGTTCCTCTGAGAGGACCCCAACTTGAATGCGAGTATGATTGAATTGACGCTGCTGCTTCAATAGGAGTGCCAGAGTTCCATCCATCAAAAACATTCGCTAGGGACCGTTCAAAGTCGTAGATTGTAGCAGGTGTGTTCACAAGAGTTAAGAGGGACTGGAGATAGACGAGAGGCTGTTTAGTTCCGCAAGTGTGAGACTTTCTTTATCCCTAATAACTGTATTTCCTTGTCGATGAGCAACGTAGTTCATAGTGTCCCGAATGGTTTGGTAGGATAGGAGAGGCCGCTGGTTACGACCACCCCGAGCGTACGGGTGGTTGCGTGCCTCTCGACGATCCGCTCTGCCCCCTCGTGCTGGCGGTTGCGCCAAATGGCCACCATCGTCGTCCTCACAGTTGCAGACTCCCAAGTTTGTATACCTAGTACTTGGATGTCCTATAAGAGTTACTGCAACGTGCTGTTTGTTATCTAGTCTCGGCTCGCTGCATTTCCCGATGCACGTCAGTAAAGCGTCGCATGTTACACTTGGGCCTAATCAGGCTATTAGTTTTCACTGAAGCCCAAAGGCTGCAGCTGGTGTCGGTTGAATTGAGTGAAGCCAGATCTCGGTGGTAGTTACACCGAGTGGGGGTCGGGTCAATGTCATCCGTTCGTCTGCGCGACATTGCATCCCGGGCATGCGACAACTCAACACGACGCCTCACCAAACCAACATCAAATTAATAACAGTAAAATAAATCAATTCAAATGGCAATTACTCTTTTTTTGGTCGTGTAGAATAAACGGTCGTCGTTGTCGCAGCGTGGTCGGCTTCCGAATGCGACAGTTTCCTAATCGGGCAAGTCTTCAAAACACCAAGCTCACATATCACGATCGAGGAGTTTTTGACAATATCTTTAACATTTCTTCGTCGAATACGTAAAACTAAAGTGGAATCATGTACAAATTGATCATGCAGTTACAACGCCGCCCATATTTCTTCCATAAGTCCTCAATTCGCTTCGCAATCTTAGTACAGCTTGATGGCAACAGACTTGTTCTGTGTGTAGTTGGCGAGGGCTGCCTCGCCGAGTTCTCGACCAATGCCACTCTCTTTGTAACCTCCGAAGGGGAGCTGGTGGTGCAGCATGTTGTAGCAGTTCACCCAAACAGTTCCGGCCTTCAAAGCGTTGGAAACGCGGATGGCAGTGTTGAGGTTCTTGGTGTGGACGGCGGCAGCAAGACCGTAAGCGGTATCGTGGGCAAGGTCAATGACCTCAGCCTCGTCCTTGAACTTGGAAATAGCGCAGACAGGGCCGAAGATCTCCTCCTGCATGATCTTCATGTCGGCGCGGACGTTGGAGAAGATAGTGGGCTTGATGAAGTAACCCTTGTCACCCAGGCGCTCACCACCGATCTCGACGGTGGCACCCTCGTCCTTACCGGCCTTGATGTAGCCCATGATACGGTCGTACTGGAGCTGAGAGACCTGGGGACCCTGGAAGGTCTCCTCGTTGAAGGGGTCGCCAACCTTGTTCTCCTCAGCTCGCTTCTTGAAGGCAGCGAGGAACTTGTCGTAGATGGACTCCTGGACGAAGATACGAGTACCAGCACAGCAGCACTGGCCGTGGTTGTAGTAGATACCGAAGTTGACCCAGTTGATGGCCTCCTCGATGTCGGCGTCCTCGAAGACAATGTTGGGGGACTTGCCACCAAGCTCGAGGGTGACCTTCTTGAGGTTGGAAGAGGCAGCAGCCTTCATGATCTGTCGGCCGATGACGGTGGAACCAGTGAAGGCGATCTTGTCAACGTCCATGTGAGAAGAGAGAGCGGCACCGGCAGTCTTGCCGTAACCAGAAACAAGGTTGAAGACACCAGCGGGGAAACCAGCCTGCTCGACGAACTGAGTGAAGACGAGAGCGGAGAGAGGAGTCTGCTCAGCAGTCTTCATGACGACAGTGTTACCGGTGGCCAAAGCAGGTCCAATCTTCCATGCCAGCATGAGAAGGGGGAAGTTCCAGGGGATAATCTGACCGCAGACACCGATCTATGACATGTTAGTATTGTATTTTATTCAATTGGAATACATGGTGACTTACAGGCTCGGATCGGGTGTAGTGGAACATCTCGGGAGCAATATCAATGGTCTTTCCCTCGATCTTGTCGGCCCAACCACCGTAGTATCGGAGGCAGCCAACGACGGCACCGACATCACCACGGGCGTTGGTGATGGACTTTCCGTTGTCGAGAGACTCAACAGCGGCGAGAAGGTCGAGGTTCTTCTCAGCGAGATCGGCGAGCTTGAGGAGGAGGTTGCCTCGGGTTTGGGGAGGAGTGGTTCTCCACTCGCCCTCGAAAGCCTTGCGGGCAGCGGTGACAGCCAGGTCGATATCCTTCTCGGTACCCTCGCAGACGGAGGTGATGACCTCCTCGGTGGAGGGGTTGATAACCTCGAACTTTCCCTTGTCGACACCCTCAACCCACTTGCCGCCGATGAAGCTGGAGACTGTTAGTGTATTGAACGGACTGGTCATGTATATCAAGGTAACTTACAGGCCAATGGGCTGCTGGTAGGTACCAGTAACGGGAGTGGACAACTCGACGGTGAGAGCCATTGTGTATAATATGTTTATATGGTAGGGAGAGAAAGGGTATTGGGTATCTTAAAGCGAAGAGGTTATAAAAAGAGAAGAGGAGAGTTGTGGATGAGAGAGATGATCTGGAAGAGAGAAAGGATAGTTGTAGACGGGAAGCAGGAGTATTTATTCTTGAGAACTGGCGCGGGGTTTTTCAGAATTCTGCAGAGGTGGGAGAATGGAAAAGAGAGCTTGAGAGTGAAGTGAAGGGGGGTCTGATACAAATCGGGGTGTGATGTGCCTCGGTGGAGGAGGGGGAGGGGGTGGAAGTTTTAGTGACGCCAACTTTCCCCGCAACAGCCTCGCCTCACACGTCTCAAGCAAGGTACAGAGAGGGTACGTATTCTAACTTAGGGGACCAGACCGAAGCCGAACCATGTGGATAAGCGGTATCCATTTGGATTGCACGGACAACCGCTGAGAGCTGCAAGAAGAGCGGGCGGACGGCGTCCCGAAGAAACAATGGAGCGCCGAGATGGAGAGTACTGTACTACATGGTGGCGGTGGACAAGGTCTACCTCTAGTATGGTTAGTAGTGGAAAAGTCACGTAATTGCTGTCGATATTCAGTTGTTGGATCATAAGACAGTACATGCAATACCGTACCTAGGTTCGGAACGGCTCAATGGTAAAAGGTCTCCTCTAAGCCGGCACAACCCCAGATCGCGTCAAAGATCCTACGAGACAGAGAGAGGTCACTGAAGGGAACCGAACCGCGGGGCAAAGAGCAGGGGTTCAATTTCAATGCGGTTGCTTGTACATTTTTTAGTGATTGTTACCTAGGTACCGACTATATGCCGAAGAAGCAATGCAGCTCTTCTTTAACAGCCCTGTTCGTCCTATCGTAAACGGTTGCTGTACCTACCAACCACTTGTCCTATCTTGATACAACCAAACTGCATTTGCTCTACAATTACGGATCTAGCTTCCAATCCTGTTCCATGACCCGCTGTTGTAGACCACCCTTTGCTTCCACAGCAATCTTTATCCCACCCGCCAAAGTGGATAGAAGATCTGGTAAATCTACAAATCAAAAGAGTCAGTACAAAGAACAAGGTCAGGACCGCCACCAAAAGACTTCCTGTTCCAAGCTCTACCCCACAGCCAGGTCCACAGTATGGCCAATGATTGGGGGGGATCTTCCACAAGCTTAACAGTAACTAACAGTAAGTAAAAATTGAGGATACCTTATGGATGCAAATCGTCAGAGCTTTTGAAGAGAGAAAAGGGTCCTTCGAGACGTGTCAAAGCTTTACTCGACTCATGCGTCAGCGAATAGCTTGACTCAAGCTATTGTCAAAGCTCCTGGCGGAACAGAATAGCAGAGCCGCGTATTGTATCCATAGATATTTGTCTCTGTTGAAGAGATGTACATTACGTAGACAGAGCTGAATTGGTTGCAACAGCTCTGACAAATCAATCTATCAGTGATGCATGAAGAACCCTACGGCCCGAGGCACTACTTGCCTATCCTGTACTGGCCTACAGTATCTGCCCTGTAACCTTAGTAGGTAATGGATGATGAACTGCCAGACTGCGTACTGTCATGCAGCCTAACAGCAGCTAATGCGCCGCAATGAAACAATAACCGCACATCAGTCTCTCAAGCTTGGACAGTTTCATCCTTGAACTACGACTAAACAATCGGTGCTATTTGCTAATAATGCCGTTTACCTAGGTACTGTAGTCGGGAATTTCGTATACCGTAACCTTTTACTCAGTGATGATTAACTTGATAGTAAGCGGGTAACAGTTAACCTCCACTGTACCGTACCCTGTAAATTCAACGGTCTACAGTGAACCGCAACCACCCACCAATTATACTGATCGACCCATACCTCTTTAACATCTCCGAATACTGCAGCCTTCAAACTCAACCAACCAATCCTATCAAGAGCGCATGGCTCTCGACGTACGGTTTGTGCATATTCCTTCTGTTCATGTTGGGGATTCAAAACTGCCTAGGGTAACGTCAAATCTCAACTGGGAAGCTCGATATGTCTACAACCTCAAACCCGCATAGCCAAGCGCTGTCTGGTGCAGAATCCTTGCTTGGTCTGGGGAAATCATTCGACTCCCAACATGGGGTACATACGATACAAACAAAGATTATTTGTTGGTTTCGGAATTTCGGAACCGCATCTTGACCACCCCCAGAAAAGCCACAGCCGCATCGCTTGTGAGAAGACAACACGGTATATACACTAGGGGTCAAAAACAGAGTGATTTTTGGTGAGAGAGATTCCGCTGCTTCGACCCCGAGATACAGTACCTGGATGGCCTTGTTCCTCTAGCAGCTGCTCTAATCTAACTTGGGTTGCCTGTGGTACTGTACGCATGATAGCATCAGGGTCACTCACACCCCCACCTTGTCGACACGGATCTCTACTTTCCCATGGCCATCTTGTTTGTCCGATGGCTGTGCTGTCAATGCTACAGTGATAGACTAATAGACTACACTAGTGGGACAATAGAGATCTTCACATCTGCCGTGCCATCCAATGTGGTCCCTCAACCCGAACCATACATCACACTTTCCCTTCCTGTATCGTATATCCTTCAAGCATATTCTACGACTCCACAGGTTTATCAATAACTGAAATTTTCTATCTAGTCACATCCACAAGAGTTGTATTGTTGGTGCTGGTTGCTGAGAGACCAATAGACTGAGGGTCTTCGGCGTAAAGGGTAGCGAGTCCATTGACATGCAGTAACTTGACCCCGCACAAGCAATCCTGGTTAGTTGCGGTATCTGTAGATTGCCTTTCGTTACTTTTTCCAATGGCAGCGTCTCGAAAGGCTCTCCAATTTCCTGGGGCAGAGCCGTTCACCCTAGTCTGGTCTAACTCCCCCGCCCCCCGTGACGTTCCCTATGACCGAAGAGACGTTGGAAACTTAAACACATTGACTCTAAACCTCGTACTGCACTGTTTGTCGCGGACCCGCAGACTTGCCTTTACCCTGTCTTACTCTTTACCTTTTGGGTTGGGAAGCAATTGCGGCTCCGCTGCGTCTCCGTCTCCGTCACGCCGGCAAAGGCGGGGACGGCCCCACCCACACTTACACCCCGCTTCCGAAGCGACTTGCACATTGGACACTGGACTTCAAGACTTTCCCCCAGACTCTCGGCTCTCGCTCAGGCATTTACCTCAAAGCTCAAGGCTCTAAGTTAAGCGTATCCTACTGGGGGATTTCATTGGACGAATCAGTATAGTCTTGACCACATGGCATGATGTGCCTCATTTTGGGATTGGGCTATTAGCGAACACTAGATCTCGTCTCGTCTTTCCCAGATCAGTGCGTCGACACATGATTCCATATAGCTAGTTGATCCTAATGATGATCTGCTATCCCAAACAGGCTCCGCAGCTCTTGATACCCAAGGAGAAGCTGGAGTAAAGGCATCTACCTCCACGAGCAGGCTAGTCATCCTCCTCGGCAGCAGACAATTTATCTTCTAAGGCTTAGGATACTAAAATAAAGTAGCCTAAGTGCTGATCTAAACTGGCATAAAGTGCCGAAATTATTTCGTCTTTTAGGTTACTGGCGGTTAATTTTTCTGGCACCCTAGCCAACCTCAGCATCACGTACCTAGGTTTAGATGACCGCCATCTGACTTACACGGTTACAGCTAACCATTGAACCCATACCAGAGAAACTGATAAGCTATTTCTGTATATATGTCATATTCAACTTACTAACAAAGCTCTTAGCCAGTGGCAACTCTACATTTACAAATCAGCCTCATCACCTCCGCAAAACTGACCCAACGGCAGTCCAGATAAAGCAACATGACAGATCTTATACTCCACTCAACTCTCGAGAGCCGCAATTGTTGAGGTTGGAGATCCGAAGACACAAGTTGTCCTGCCATAAACTCCAATACAAGTAAGACATGGCCCAGGCTCATCCGCACCCTTCAAACATTGCGGCATCTACGGACCCGCGACTCCAGTTTTTGCCTCTTTTTACCCCGCTGAATTACAATAACTACGGCTCTTTAGACGCCTGTATGCATATGCGGCTACCCCACATCCGGGGCCGCAAGTGTTTCTCCTCATCCCCGACTAGGGGACCGATTTGAGCTGGGGCGGGCACGGCTCCGTTCTGACTTGAGCTTGGGTGTGTGGTTAGACGTGTCAGAAGACATCTGGTGCCTGCAAGTACTGTAGATCTTATATCCCCAGACTTGGACGTCAATATGGTTGAGGAGTGGTAGATGGGAGCTGATCACCACGCGATGAGCTGGGTTCAGTGTCCCTGACTGCCACGTTGTGTCCGGTCCAGCGGTAATAGGTGACTCTAGTTCTTTCAGCACCCGAATGAAGCTCATTCTGGAGCTAGTGAAGAGTTATACCGGTAGATTTCGGGATTTATGAGACCCCATGTCCCCCAGACTCTCCCCAGATGGTCTGCCACTCAAGCCGAGCAAAGCTACCCCAGGAACTCCCGTCCCCCGGGTCATGTGTTTCCCTAGGTGCGCTTAAATAGCCAGATTCTAGACTGTCAAGCTGATAAGAATCCCTACGTGAGGCTGACTTTGGTACTTGAGTTCACAATCAGCTCTGCCAAAATCTGTTACAGAGGAATGGTCATTCGACACTTCTCTCTAAGGCAACAACAAATCAAGAAAGGAAATCCAATCAAAAATCAGTATTTTCTCGTTTATTTTCTTTTTCAAAACCTAGTATACGTTGTTTATTTGCTCGTCGTGATTTCGTGCTAGTGAAGTGGTTGGCAGGTACTTACTTACGTCTGCCAGACCTAGGGGCATAGATTGAGAAGCATCCTCAGCCCAGTTCAGTAGCCGATAAATGTGCTTCGAGAGAATGAGAATGTCTTAACCTTATTCCATGTCTGTCTATCTCTCTAATTGTTATACAGTCGAGTTTTCCTCCACTGAGTAACGCATATCGTCTGTTCAGTCTACACAATCTACCCCTAAGTGGTGAAGTAACTGTTCAGCTTTGGCCCACCTGCACTGTCTATGACATTTATAGTGTTCACCGAACTACATAAAATCTATTGAAACAAGACGAGGAAAGAAAATGCGGTACTTGATGCATTTTACAGTTCTTGCTACTGCTGTTCATGCTGGTGATCTGCCTGTCGTAGGCAACCGCAAAGAAATAAATTTCTCGTGTATAAAGCGTAAAGAAAATTGACACAAACTCATTTTAGACTATCAAATCTTTGGATTGAAACCAAGTCTCAGCCAAAATGAACGATATATCCGAAAGTGGTTTGTGTCGACACAAATCATCCAATGCGATATGTGTGGTTAAATAGTAGATGGAGGTGAAGTTGTACTGGTTTCCTATGCAAAAATGCTATAGCATGGAATGGCATTCAAGTAGCCCTATCACCTGAACCTCTACATGTTGCTAACAACGATTAATGCGAACTCTCTTATATTTTGGAGGGCGAGATCCAATATCTCACACTGAAAAGCTCACATGACAATAGGGTAAGCTACTTCACTAACAGGACTGGAACTTAAACCAGATCAAACACCAAGCATCTCCAGGAATGCAAGAAGAGCCTGAAGGAAATTAAACCACTTCAACGTCACGAAAAGTCAAAGTGTTCAGATAGAGGGAAGTAAGCAAATGTCGGCTTGAAACGTGAGCGTGGTATATTTCTACAGCCTCGCATTGAAGCTAAATATCATGGGGATTTAGGATTTTTGGCATTATGAAACCTGACAATATAAGGACGAAGAAACATCATAAGCCCGCTCTTTGAACCATGCATACTCATGTTTGCTAGCTTGGTATCTATAAGTAGGATGCATTCGTCTTTGTCTTCTGCTAGTGTTGGTAGTTGGCAGTGGAGCTTTGGCGGCCGAGGCTCCGTTGTAGTGTAAGCTTGTACCTGCAGCGGGAGCAGTGATTGGCCAAGATAGCTCTTCGCCAAGACGCCAGCGGGAACCTCCTCCATCTCCTTTCACGGCATGCTTCATGACGTTGCATCTTAACTCCTCCCTCAATAGCCAAACAAAGCTTCAGCAATACAGTCTCTAACGCTCTCGCTCTCGCTCCTCCCGTCGCCTCCGTCCACGAATATGCTCCCGTGTAGAAATGCTGCATCTGTCATCTCATAGCCGTCTCAATCCACGCGCTCGTCGCTGAGCGGCCTCCCTTTCCCGCAATGGCCCCAGAAGCTCCGAGCAACATCCGCGTCTTTATACGCTGGCACGATCAGACTGTCTTCGCCGGCGAGGAAGTCAAATGTACCGTTACTTTTAAGAACGTAGCGCCCGCTCCGGGCCAGTCGAAACCGCCGCCGCAGCAGTCAGAACGAAGTCGACTGGCCTCGCCCTTACATACCCGACCCAAGTCGAATCAAGGCTTAACCCCACCGCCATCAGCATCTTCAGGCAGAGGACACCGCCGCTCTGCTCTTTCGTTAAGTGTTCCTGCGCCTCAATCACATAGCCGCAGAGGTTCAGTTCAATGGCCTTCATCACCAAGTACAAGCGATCGCGGCTCGAGCCACTCCCACAAACGCTCCGTTTCCATTGTCTCAATCGGATCCAATAATACTGTCGAGGACCACACACAACGCAATGATCTCCCAGCTCGACCTCAAAGACCGCATCGCGGCCATGGGCGCGCTTCAAGTTTACAAATACTTCCTCGAGCCCAGGGTCAGCTACCCACTGGGCCTCATTCTGGTAGATTGCTCTCATTCTCTCCCTTGACTACCAGCTAACGAGTTGCAGCATCCTTCTCCCCCCACCGACTTTCAAGCTCTCCGTTATTTCACGCTTCATATCCTCCGCCTGATCGATTTGGCAGAATATCTCGCTCGCCGACAAACTCTCAGAATCCAATTGTACCAGGCCAGCGAAGAGCATCTCCACTGGGATCACCGTCAGAAAACCCAATGCCAGAATTCCGGTTCCCTGCCGCGCCTCCACCTACTCGAGAGGAACACCCACCTTTATCTAGAAGATCAACGAACGAAAACATGCTCAGCCCTAAGAATGCTGTAGGTGATTCTGGTTTGCCAGTTCGCTCTAAGGATGGCGTTCCTACTATCAACGAACAAATTGCCTCTGCACCCGCAGCCCGAATTTTGGCAAGCAGTGGGGTCTTGGGAGGAACACCACGAAGCAGCGGAGAGTTTTACTCGGTCAGCAATAACTCGTCAGAAACTCTGGTTTCAGAGTATGTGACACAACCACCTAATCGACATGCACGACCACTGCGGAGAAGCCTCGGTATGACTGCGGCGCAGACGAGAGCACCCGAATCTCTTATGATGGGTTACGCTCAACTGCACGGCTCTTTCTCATTAGACGGATCATTAGTCAGTCTCTCACAATTCGAGCAAGTCAAAAAGAAGGGGATTGTTGGACAGGGAGGCGGTGTCGTTGGGCTTGAATCTAAACGCGACAGCAGCCTGCTGGGAGGATTCGGATGGGGTCGTATCAGCAGCTCACTCGGCGACTTTTTGGGTGGAGGAGAGCTTAGCACCATCAAAGAGATGCGCGGAGTTGCAAATTCCAAGTCTGTACCTCTCTTGACCACGCCGCAGTCCATTCTATTTGTCGATTTGCAGCTGGCACCTGGGGAAAGCCGAGTGTTTGAGTACTCATTCAAACTTCCAAAGGGCCTACCTCCGTCTCACCGCGGGAAAGCTGTCAAGATATCTTATAGCCTGGTTATTGGCACACAAAGGGCTGGCGGCACCAAAGAGCAGCAAGTTAAATCCGTCGAAGTCCCATTCCGAGTTCTGGGAAGCGTCAATAGTCATGGCGAGATTCTGGGTCATGATTTGATGAACCCGTACATCCTACTGCAGGATTTAGCCCAAGTCAAAAGTCCGTCGAGCAGTGATAAGGAAAAGGCACCAAAGACCCACGGCGATGGGGCAAAAGGACAGCAGTCAGCGCTGAATGACTTTTTACTATACGTGGACGACCTGGTACATCGACCTCGAGATGAAAGTGGTAGTATCGTTCTTTCTCCAGGTGCCGGTAATTCTAGGAGACCATCGACATACGAGGAAGCCAGTACCGCTCAGGAAGCCATCCATATGGCAATTATGCGAAGCAACATGACTTCTGGTGGGCAGCAGAGTCCAAACCGTTTCGAGATTGCTCGAAACGGACAAAGAGTTGGCGTGGTGATGCTTACGAGGCCTGCCTACCGACTGGGTGAAGTGGTCACGATGGCGATCGACTTTACAGATGCAGATATCCCATGTTATGCAGTGCACACCACACTGGAAACATCAGAGAAGGTAGACCCATCTCTGGCGATAAGATCCGAGTCGAGTATTCATCGAGTGACACGAAAGGTTTACTCATCTTCATCTGAGGCAACAATGTACTCACGGCGGGTGACATTCAAGCCGACAATCCCAATTACTGCAACTCCCGAGTTCGTAACCAGTGGAGTTAGCTTAGAGTGGAAGATTCGTATCGAGTTTGTGGTGCCCTCTACAGGAAGCGATTCTCCAGATGAGAGTGAGAGACGCGCGCCTCATCCACTACTTGAGCAGATCTCACAAGATGAGAAGGGAGGAACAGTGCTTGTGGCTGTTGAGAATCTGATATGTGAGAGCTTTGAGATTGCAGTACCCCTGCGAGTCTACGGAGCCGTTGGAACAGGATTGGAGCGTCTTGAACGGGACGAGGCGTCTGAAGAGGGTCTCGCTGTATAATTGGTATTGGATTCATCGTAAACAATGAGATGAAGGAGTTGGATACTTGACTTTTATGAGATCTTGAACAACTCAGGCCACAAAGAAAGGCCTTGTTATAAAAGGACGTTTGGCGTTTGCAGGAGATATTCAAAAGAGAAGGAGTACGTATAATCGAAGAAAATAAGGTGTTTTGGAGCTCGAGCCACTGGCATGAGTATATGCAGCTGTGATATAACTGTGGTCCTCTGAGTTGTTCATGCATTTAAGAAACCCCATTGCCCAAGCAAACCATGCTCTCAAGGCTTAACGACAACGCGTCTTCAATATTTGAGGCTGTCGAATGTTTGTTTAGGTTTTGTTACATGGGTATTGAGTGGCTTTGGAGGTTCTTGTTTGGAAAAGGAGACTCGCGCACAGATGGTTGATTGTCTTGCTGAAGAACCGGGATTAATGGATCGGCTGGTCTATCGAAAGCCAGCACAAGCTAAGTGAGACAATCACGATTAACAAATACAATGTAAACAAGCGAGAAAGGGCTAGAGTCTAAAGGTAGAGGGCTAACAGGGACGGGACGGTGTTGGGGAGCATCTTCATTTCACCAAGCGCCGGGATTAATTAGTCAAGCGGATAACGGCTATGTAGCGGCGGAGAAGATAGGGCTTCTTGCCTTCTTCTATCTTAGAAAACGGGTCTCTTCAGGCAGAGTTTGCCTTTTGTTTATTATTGTGATCTCGGTGTCGATGATTATGGTCAAAGTGGAGGTCTTTGATGTGTTGTTATTCTGGTCAATGGAGTCGGTCGGGGGTATCGTGGCTGGTGGCTCGACAACAATTGGACGCTGGGAAGACATACGATAGTTTAGACAAAAGGTCATGCCATCTATGGCTGTCAGATTGAAGAAAAGTTTGCAGTTACACAGCCAAGAATCGAGAGATGAAGGCTCAATTGTAGGTGATTGTGTCTGGGTCCTTATCACTGTCACCAACAAAGACTCCAGGTTCAATATCCATCACCGTCCTGGCCTGAAGTGATTCGAGGTGATAGCCACTGATGGGAGGGCTAGACGACAAGGATTAAGCGGCCCAAGAATCAGCTCCAACTCTCGCCCAGACCACATGAGAGGAATAAGACGTCAGGGTCTTGGCTCTCATTCGAAAGAACAAGGCCCCCTGGCAACCAAAGACATGGGCCCATGTAAACAATCCCAGTAGAACAACCTCTCCAGCGCCTACCGTATCGAGACCCAGGCTTCTGGACCTGAACTTGGGGCTCTTTCTTCCTCGACTATTGACGGGAAGGGAATGGCTTGGGGTTAGGTTGGGTTATTGTACCTAACTTAAGTCAGAAGAAAGTCATCGACATTCCAACCCATCCATGAGTTGGTGCGAACCTTCTTTTTTCTTCCTTTTTTCCCCTCTCATCACCGACCGCTTTCGTTGGGAGATCATGTCTCTCTATGTCGCTCACTAACCATATCTAGATAATCTAATATCATAATAATAGTCATTGTAAGTGCAAAGTTAGGTAGCAAGAACTACCCAGACTCTCGGCTTCCAACCTCTTTCCCTCTCCACTGAAGCAAACTAACTAACGCGCGCCTTCCTCCCCGCAGCCTTTTTCTGCACTCTTGCATCTCAATAATCGTCTTTTCAGCCCCCGCAGGCCCGCAGCCGCTTCCCGACTTACACCGCCCACCATCCACTTTTTTACTGTCCTGTACAGCATCATACTACTTCTATTCTGCATATTCTTCGCATTTTCCTTCGTGGGCGATAGGCATTGGTTGTTCATTCTTTCATCTCTTTCATCTCCAGTCTTCTCTGTTCTTCGTTCAGGTGTTTGTTCGTGCTTGGGGGTTATCTGAGACCGGGCATTGTTCTTAATGCTTCATTACTGCAATATCTGAATCAACCCACTAGTCGACTTTCTCAACCATAAAAAACTCAGCAAATATTCTTCACCAAGTGTCAATGGCGGTATCATGGCGGCGACTCCTTCCCACAGCCGCCTCAAACTTACTCCTTCAAACTCTCCGTTCTTAGGTCGTCCTTCCAGGTCTTCCAGGTCGCCTATGCGTGGTCGACCCCACGATAACTCCAAGCTTTCCCTCAAGCGCGTCATCGGTACTACCTGTTCCTCGCCTACAGGATTCGATACTCTCTCATCCGCTTTTGCATACATTGCTGGCGGGGCTGTTGTTGTGGTGGATGTCAATGGCGAGAACCACTCTCAACGCTTTTACCGAGCTCGACCGACTGCCGTCCCTCTTTACTCTGTAGCAACCTTTCAGAATACACCCTCCACACCTTCAGGAACACCAAAGGCGAACGATAGCCGTGGCCGTGCAGGTCCTAGATATCCCAATTCACCACATACATCATCCGACTGGAACGAATCTCCCAGCAATACATGGACGAGCCGTGAGCGAATCAAGGCTGCAACATGCCTTGCTCTAAGTCGAGATGGAAAATACCTAGCTGTTGGCGAAACAGGCTATTCACCCCGGGTTCTAATCTTCAATCTGCACGACACCTCTTCCGACAGCCCTTTGGTATCAATTAGCGAGCATGCCTTTGGGGTCAATTGCGTTGCTTGGTCTGCAGATACACAGTACCTTGCATCTCTTGGAGCAGCCAACGATGGATTTCTCTTTATCTGGAAAGTTGACCCACGGACGGGTGCGGCGAAGCTTTTCAAACAAAACCGATGCACTTCCTACGTCAAAGACATGGTCTGGATAGGCAATTCTCTTGTCACATTTGGAGTTCGACATGTCAAGATGTGGAAACCTGAAGATGGACCTGCCGTTTCGCCCACGAAACAAAAGTTCTTCAGCGAGCAGCCGGCATCTACACCACCCTCCCAAAGGACTTTGCCAGGGCGTAACATCCTGCTTGGTTCGCTTTTGGAGGAAACCTTTACTTGCGCTGCTGTTGTCAAGAATTCAAGTCTCATCATTTGCTCAGAAACGGGCAATGTGTGTATTCTTGAGGACGATGACAAACAGTTGAAGTTGCAAAAGGTCCTTAACCTGGACTTTTCTATCTCGACGATTGCCGTTAAAGATAACGTTGCTTATATTGGCGGCAGTCACGGCCATTTCGCCGTTCTAGACGTTGAAGCTGTGTTGGATGCCCAACCACCATCGGCATGCGTCAAAGATACTACATTCGCATCTGAGGGGCATCTTGCTCTGGGCTTTCTGGCAGATAACCTTGTCACCATTGACTCAAAGCAGTCCATTGATATCTGGAGCTCTGACCATGTGCCTGGCAAGGATAGCAAGGCCATGGCTAGTATTCCTATTCCTGGGCACGGACAGTCCGTGACAGGCATCCAGGTTCTACAGCGGCCCAACGACTTGGACGCCTCGTTTCTGACATGGACCGTCGGCGGCAACGTCACATTTTGGACGCTGGAAGGTCAGGTCAAGGCCTCAATTGATGTGCCTATCGGAATGACCGAACCTGAAAATGAGATGGACCCGGTCAACCAGCTGACTTGCGCCCGTACCACAAATGACGGCAAACTGCTTATCTCTGCCGATCGAATGGGTGTTTTGCGAATGACTGATATCGCAACCAAGGAGCCTGTTTTGGATATCAAAGCTCACACAGCTGACTGCCGTTCTGTCAGTGTCTATGACAAAGATGGGAAGTTTCTGATGGCGTCGTGCGGGCGAGATCGAACCGCACAGCTGTTCCATCGAACCGCCGATGGCTCCATTGAACACTTTCAGACACTAGAGTTTGCTGCGAAGGTGGTCCAGGTCATGGTCCCGTCCGAGGACAAAGTATTGACTTGCTCCTTTGACCGAACTCTGCAGATTTACGACATCATTACTAAAGAGGGCGACACGGATTCTATTGCTGCTATTCCCTCAAGAGTTATTTCTTTGAAAGCTTCGCCCAGCTCGATGACTTTGGGCATGGGCCAGAGAACTGTATTTGTTTCTCTACTAGACCGGACAATTTGTCAGTATGATCTCAACACAGGACGCAAAATCTCTTGCTTCAAATGTCAAGACGAGAACAGAGGCGAATCTGCCGTTTTGGACTCATTGTGTTTTGGACAATGGCCCCCGAAGGATCAGGACTTCCTCCTTGGAACTTCCAACACGGATAAGTCTATCCGATTATACGACGCCCAGACGGGCAGCTTCTTGGACCGTGAATGGGGTCACACAGAGGCCATCAATGGCGTGTGTCTGGTTGAGAATGATGATGGAAGCCGCAAGGTTGTGAGCGTTGCATCAGATGGAACGATGATGATTTGGTGTTTGGATCTTGATGATCCTGTGCCTGGCACAACGAGCAGAGAGCCATCGCCTGCGAAGGATTCCGTCTCAGCACGACCGCCACTTCGCAGGGTGCTGTCGAAAGCTGAACTGGCTGAATTCCAGCGGCCTTCGCCATCATCTGGACGAAAGTCCCCAGCATCAGGTCGGAAATCGCCTCCACGAACCCTTCAACGGCGAACTTCACGATTCAATCTGGCTGCTAGTGTCAGGACACCTACACAAGCACCACCAATCAGCCCCAGTAGTACAGTGGCGGATGATACACCGTCACGACGACCTTCGGGCGACACACGGTCTAGTCCCCCAGTGTCCCCGAAAGCGAAATCTATGAGACGGCCTTCTACTTCTATGGGCACCCGCAAGAAGACCTCGTCGTCGAACTTGCGTGGTTTCGGCTCAGTCAACATGGCGACAGAACAGACCTGTCGTCAACTCAGGTCATTCAGGAAAAAGCTGGCCTCTTCAGAACCCATCAGCCAAGATAACCTGACTGAACTGGACCAGGAGTTGCGGTTAACAGCAGCGGCTCTCGGCGATCGGGCTATTCGAAGTAGGGCAATGAACGAGACGGTCCTTAGCGGCCTTTTAGATCAGTACTCAGAGAGACTGATCACATTACTAGACGAAAAGTTGCGTCTTAATTACCAACCAAGGTCTCCAACTGAAAAGGATGGAGACAGTCAGGACGATGAGACCCAGGACAGTGTAGATGGGTCCTCAAGTTCGCTCTCATCTTAACCTTTTACTCCCTTTTGTGTACTACTACCAAGACCGTTCCCTTTTTTATGTTCATCTGGTTTATGTTGGCAATGGCGTTATGTGGTTATAGATTTGATGGGATGGGTGGTTATTGAAAGGGGGGCAAGCACGGAGCATATCCGGATGCCAAGTTCCAACATGATACCATGGAGTTTGGAGTCTTTGCTGCTACTTGCTGGGATTTAGTCCGCTATAACAGCCGAAACCGGCGTTAGCTACCAATTGATTGGATCTGATCCAAGACCGTATAATGCTTCTGGTTCCGTTTGTTTGTGAGGTTTGTGAAATGCGACAATAAATCTGAGCACTAGAAGAATAATTCTCTTCCTTGATAAAGCGCTTTACGCGCCTGGAATAGCGTGTTGGTCTTCAGGGGTATCACGTGCTGAGCCAGGCCTTAGCGTGTTAGCAGGTTGGAGAAACGCAGCCCGATTTTTCTTCCCTGCATCATCGAAATCAACATTAGAATTCATTCCGCGCAATATCTTCGGCGAAACCCATCACGTGACAACTTGCCAGACGATCGCGATTACGAGCAAAAAATTAACCACACTACTGGTCCGACGGTCGAGCGCGTTTCGCAACGAGAGGTTCCCAGACGCCCAGCACCCGATGAAAGGCCTCGAGGTCGCCATAGACGGTTTTGGAGTTCTTGACTAAGGTTGCCTGTACGTGTTTTATCCATAGAACCCCGGCCATGACGTAGCCGTACTTGTGTCGCGACAGACGCCTAACTGGACTTCTTCCAAACCCATATAGACCGTGGCGCCAGTCCATCTTCTTGCACGACGTGAAGGCCCCCTGGAAAGCTGGCGAGGTGGATCGTGGGGCATGAATCAACCAGCCGCCTACACGTCCCTCGAGTCACTGTTACTATTCCAGTCATTGTTGACTCAAGGTGTCGAACCTGGGGCCTTCGCGCGTATCTCTGAGCAACTCAAAGAGAATCCGCTCATCAAGGAAGAGGCCAGTTATGATCCCGCACGATTAAAGCCCGATGCGCTTCAGCATCTGTTCCTGCGACTGTTTGGGGAGGAGTTGAGAGGCGATTCAGAGAAGGATACAACCGACGATCCCGCAGCATCACCAAATTCGCAAAAACGAAAACCTGAAGGACCTCCGCTACCGACGTTGAAAGAGGTGTACGACAATGTTGAAAAGGCCCACTCGCTCATCCAGCGCCTCTGGCAGCGTTACCGCGCTAAGATTGTTGGTCAAATTCGAGAGGATGAACAGAAAATCGAAGCGGTACAGAAGGATATCAATCTCCTAGAGCGATCAGCACGAGAGCGGCGCGCTAGAGCCGCAAGTCAAAATGGAACGCCTGTGCTTGCTGCTAGGGATCAGAAGGCTTCGATTCCGTCTAATGGGCCATCACCGTCACCTGCTGCGACATCGAGTGCGGCGACCCCAGTTCGAAAAGGACCTACACCACAAACGCCTGTACTGCCGCCAAAGCCTCCGGTTCCTCAGAGCGCCCAACCCAGCGTTGCACCACCAAGCCATTTGCCCGCTGGAACAACGCCGATACGACCTTCTCCTTCGCCTAATCCACCTAATGCTAATGGCTCAGTTCTTCAACCCCCACCAGGAGTTCCTCAGACTGGACCACGGCCGCTGCAGGTATCACAACCTCCTAAGCAGGCTTTAACTCCACGGCCAGAGGCTGGTGCGAAACCGAAAGATGGCAGTGCAGTTCCTCAGAATGCATCGCCAGCTGGAGCTTCTCTTAAGTGGGAGAAGCCTTATCAACCGCCACAGGCTGCCCACACGCCTCCTCCACGACAATTTCAGTCACCTCTTGCTCAAGGGCCAATAGCTCCACCACCAGCTCAGCAGCATCCTCAGCAACAGCAACACTCACAAACACATACGCAATATCCCCAGCAGGTGCCGCAACAGCAACAGTGGTACCCTCAGCAAAGTGCACAGTTCTCCCCCAAACCTGGAGCTCAACCGCTATCCTCTCACCCTCAAACGCCCCAGCATGCTCAGGTTCAGCCTCGACCACAACCTGTTGCTCCGCAACCGCCTCAGGCTCAGCATCAGCAACAGGGACAGCAAGCCCAACCTCAGCAGCAACGCCCACAAACTCACCAAGTTATACAACCGCCGCAGCCAGCGTCAGCGCAGCAAGCTCCCCGAACCCCCCAAACACAACATACTACACCATCCCAACAAACTCAAAAACCTCATACCCCTACACCAGCCCAGCTTGCTCAGGCACAACAGTCCCAGCAAGGTCACGTTCCTGTCCCTCATATTCCTTCTCAGCAACAGCAGTTCAAGCCCCGACCAACTCCTACAAAACCAGGACTGGCACCGCCTCAACATGCTGGTCAAATACCACCACCTCTACAACCAGCGCCTCCGCGACAATCAGTAGACTTGAGTGCGGGCCAGACGCTCCAGGCTCGGCCATCTTCAACCACACCTGTGCCGCATCCTCGTCCTATCCAACCACCACAGGGACAAGCACAGCAGGTTCGACCGATTGCTTCAGCCTCACCAAATCCTCCCCCAGGAAGTGCAGGTCCTATTGCACCACCTCAGCAACGCTGGCCACAAGGGTACCAGCCTCAACCACCGCATGCGTCGCCAGCTGGTCTTTCTGCCCCTCAGGCCTCAAAACCAGAGAGCAAGAACCAGCCCCCTCAACAAGGTCCTCAGCCTCAAGTACCTGGCGCCTTGGGACATATCATTCGCCAAGCTCTCAGCACTCCAGTGAAGAGACTCGGAACACCTCCTGCGCCGCACACACCTACCTCAACCTCAGTACATATTCTCCAAGGATTTGGAACAAAATGGGCGCCGCATTCAACTCCCTCGACCCCTGGTCCTGGTCATGCGAATGCAGCTCCTCAAAGTCCAGCTTTTGAGCCAGTCAGCCCGCCTTCAAAGAATGCGACTCTTCCCAGCTCTGCTGCGTCTACTCCGAAACCTAAGAAGCAAGCGCCTAAAGCAGTCCCGAAGCTTGAACAGTCAGCGCCCAAATCTGTTCGGGGCCGATCCGCCAGGGCTAGTCAGAAGGCTCGCGGAGTTAGCTCTACTCCTTCAATCAGTCGGTCGAGGCGAAGTCAGTCTGTGATGTCTCACAATGACGAGCAAGCAACACAGGCTAGCGAAACAGCAACCAGGATTAAGGATGAAGATGCCACACCTCGACCCACAGAAGAGACTGGCGATACTACTGCTGACGAGAGTATACCTGGTCGACCTCAGATTATGACTCCAGGGAGTGTCTCTTCGCGGCTTCATAAGCGAAAGCGACAAGGCACACCTCCTGAACTACCAGCCGAGACAACTCAGGTTCTGTGGACTCGAGGTTTCACAAAGGTGTCGTCGTCTGCCCTTGACCAGATCTCGAGCCACCGTGACGCCAACATGTTTGCCACTAGACTACGCGAGAAGGATGCACCAAATTACCGCCAGATTGTGTTGCAGCCACAGGATATAACGTCTATCCGGTCTGCTATCAAGCATGGAAACAAGGCTGCGGTTCAAGCTGCCGCAAGCCTACCTAGTGGTGATCCTGGCACTGCGCATGTTTGGCTGCCCATGTCTGAAGAGCTCGTCCCGCCCAAAGGTATTATCAATAGCGCTCAGCTTGAACGTGAACTCGTTCACATGTTCTGCAATGCTATCATGTACAACGCTGATCCTGATCGCGGCCCCGGACCAGCTTTTATGAAACGGTCTCAGGAAGAGGAGGAAGAGATAGTAGGCTACCGCCTCGACGAGAACGGCGTTGTGAAAAACACTCGCAGCATGTTTGTCGAGGTCGAGAAGCTATTGGGCGATCTTCGAAGTGCAGAGAAGGAGCGGAGTGCGCCTCCACCATCCGCTCGCCCAGCCAGCGTTGCTACACCCGCCGAGGAAACGGGCGACGATGATGACGATAATGGAGAACGTGAGACCGGAACTGCTAAGAGGCGTCGTATCGGAGCCCGGGGCTAATCATCTTGGGTTGAATCAATCATAGAGGCTAGTATGCCCTCGGCTTGGATGCCAGCTTTATGCGCTGCCGAATAATAGGCAGCTTGTACTTGTTTTTATTGTTGTGTAAAGCGTCTAGAATAGCTAGCTCCCTGTTAATTACCACCACTCAAGGCTCGCGTTGTTCAACGCAAGAGTCATACACACATTAACTTGTTTCATCCGCCTCGTGAAATGTATTGAAATGCCCCTACTAACTCCAAACACCTTTGCTAGTGTTACATCGTGTCGTCTATTGCCAAACATCAACTCGTGAACATAGATTGTTTACTCCAGTTTAGCGGCCCCTAGAGATGTGCTCGACCGATTGCTCTGCGCGCCCTTTTTAGAGCTAGCATCGTCATCGGCTGGCCGCTTGCGAGGCCAGTCAGGACAGATATCAATGTTATCCCTTGGAAACCACCATTCGAGGAACAAGAAGAAGAGATAATCCACAACACAACAAAGACAGAACAACTTTCCAGCCCAGATACCGCAGCCGTAGTAACGTTTTAGACGGTCAATGAGGGCGAAGTTTCGTATGCGGCTGCCGTAGCCTGAAGTATCAACACCGTAGAACTCGTCCTCTGGGATGGTTCCTGATATGCCGTCGTAGACACGCTCTGTGCGCATGGCGACGTTTTGCCATGAGTACATCTTTTTGACTTGTTCGTGAAACTTTTCCGTGCGGATCTTGCCGGCGCGCATGGCGCTGATTGCTTTACTTGTGGCAAGAACTATATCATCCTCTTCTGGCTTGGCAAAGGTTGTCATGTGCGATGGGAGAACTTCTGGAATACCACCGACGGCGGTACACACAACGTAGAGTCCACAGCTGGCAGCTTCGACAATGACAGTACCGAAGGCTTCGGTGAGAGATGGGTGGAGGTAGATATGGCCGCGAACCATGACATCGCGAACTTCTTCGTGGCGGATAGGACCAAGCATTTCAACGCGATCTTGAAGAACGTTGGTTTCGATCATTTGCTCAAGATCGATGGCCTTAGGACCAGAGCCTGCGATAATGAAACGTGTGTTGGGGTGGTTCTCAAGCACACGGGGAATGGAGGCGATAAGAAGATCGGTACCCTTGTTGTAGAAGAGACGAGAGATGACAACGATGGTGATGGTATCGCGAGGGCCAATTCGCTGTGGCGGAGGATAAAGCGGCGCTTCAGGGTTAAAAGATGTTGCTAGGGGTGAAGGTAACGCAGGAACATCTTTAGGTCGAAAGTTTTCTGCGACAACAGCGTTGGGTATCACCGAGACCATGACTGGGTCAAGAGATGCACGAAGCACTGTGTTTTCTTTGCTGTACGGAGTTGGAGAATGCCAAGAATTGTGTGATCAATGAAGACTTACCATGTATGGCTCACACATATGCTGTGATCAACATCACTCAGAATGAATTTCATGAGCTTGTTAGTGAGAATAGTACCCGCATCAGCGAAGCCAAAGAGCGAGTGATCAGTAAAGACTGTTCTCAAGCCCATCGTACGAGCATGCAGGATAGCCTCATGGCAAAGACTGCTCAGACTTCCATGGCCATGCACAATCTCAATCCTCTCACGAATGCATATATTTCTGAAGATGGGAAAGAATGAGAAGACGGTTGGAAACGTGGCGGCGCGGTAGATAACTAGGAAGGGAACGTGGTAGACTTTGACTCCGTTGGTGAGGTAGCGGATGCCTTTGCGGTCATCGTAGGCGTGTGTGATGATGATGACCTTGTGGCCGCGGTCGACGAGCTTTGTGGCGAGTTGATAGATGTGAGATTCGATACCTCCTGGTTGTGGGAAGAAGAAGTCGCTAACCATAGCGATGTTGTATGTGCGGCGTGTCATGATGGCGGTTAGAAAGGGGGATCCGCCGGCCCTTTCTCAGCTGTAAAGCGTATCAACCAGCACTTGCTGGAGTATGAAGAGTGTATTTGAGCTCGTCTTATTATGGAGGTGTCGATTGTTGTCTGATAGATGAGATGCGTCTCATTCAAAGTATTGTCTTCTCATATTGAACCACGTCTAAGTGAACAGGGGTGAAGTAGACAAGCGTTAGAGAGTGGAGCTGGCCAGATGGGCGGGAAAAGATGGCGTAAAGCTTGGGAGGTATCCAAGTCTCATATGAAACCGACTTAGTCATGCCAAACTGTTTTGATAAATCTCAAAAAGGAAAAGCAAGTTAATTGAATATGAGAGTCAACTTCGATTTTAGTTCAGATGTTTTTAATAAATTTGATCGATTGTTCTTTAAAATGTAAGCGATCGATGAACATGTACAGCTTGTACCTGAACATGCACGGACCGAGCCAGAAATTTAGCGGTCAACAATGGCAGAAACCCGATAAGATCTCAATCCACCCAAAATTTCTGGGAGTTTGAAGCGACTTGAGGCCCCTCCATCGCGAAATCTGGTGAAGCAATTGTCGAAAAAATGTACGCCAGATACGTTCCTCCCCCAAAGGGTGGAAACACCTCCAATTCGACTCCTTCAAATCCTGCGCCTTCACCAAGAGCCACTACCAACGCAGCCCCTGCTCCTGCGCCCGCTGCCAATTCTTATGGCTATTCGCGATACGTCCCTCCGAGCGCAAAGCCTGCGCCGCCTCAACCTACGGCTCCTCAGAAGCAATATTTTGACGATGAGCCTGCAGCGACTCCCAAGAGGAAGTTCGATTTCACAGAAGAGGCGCAAAACTCTCCCCAGCCCGACAGTAAAAAGTCAAAGACGGTAGAGCCAAGTACGCCGCAAAAGGAAAGCGAAGAAGCGCCAAAGAAAAAGAAGAAGGTTAGAAGAGGCAAGAGAAGAACAGCAGCCAAGGACGACGATGACGATTCCGACGATGAGCCAACGCAGAAAGCGCCTGAACCCAAGTCCGAAGCGCAAAAGACCCTGAAAAAGGACGAGCCCAAGGAAGCAAATGATGTCCAAGAAGAGAGTCGCGCTGTAGAAGAGGACGCTGCAGAGGTGAAGGAGCAGCAAAAGAAGGACAAGAAGAAGGATAAGAAAGAGAAAAAGGATAAGAAGGATAAGAAGAAGAAGGACAAAGGAGAAAAAGAAGAATCCGAAGAGTCCAGTACCCCCACGGTCACAGCCGATGATCACGATGAGGATGTTCCCATGGTCGACGCCGCCGAGCCCATAGAGGAACCCAAGGCTATTACTGAGGAGCCAGTAGCGGAAGAGAAAGAGACAAAAGAGAAGCGAAGAGAAAAGAAGAAGAAAACCAAGGAACCTCAACCTACTGAGGAGGATGAAGAGGACAAGGAAGAGACGAAGAGACATAAGACTGTCATGGAGCGATTGGAGAAGTCTCTCAAGCTGGCTGGTGAAATGGCCCCAGAGGAGGATGATGAGGAAGACCAGGGCGAACTTCATGGACTTGAGCCCCTACCGCAACCAGCACCAGTAGTCACGCTTACCGACGCGAAGCCGACCGACGACGAGACTCTTCCACCCTGGTTAGCAAAGCCCATCCGGGTTTCGCAGGATACTCGAACACCATTCTCCAAGCTCGATATTCTACCCAAGGCCTGCCGTGTATTGGAAGAGAAGGGCTTTCAAGACGCCTTTGCTGTGCAGACTGCTGCTCTTCCTCTGTTGCTTCCTACGAGCAGACCCGGCGATGTGTGTGTTTCTGCAGCCACTGGTTCCGGAAAGACACTCGCTTATGCCTTGCCTGTTACGCGGGATATCAGCCAAGGTTGTCTCACCAGATTAAGAGCACTGGTTGTTCTGCCGACTCGTGAACTGGTGAAGCAAGCTCAAGAGACGTTTGAGCTTTGCGCTAGAGCGTTCGATGGTGGTGATCGCAAGAGAGTCCGAGTGGGCATCTCTGTTGGTAGTCAGTCTTTCGAAGACGAGCAGAAAGCTTTTATGGAACAGGAGCTCCGATACGACCCCGAAGCATACAACAAGCTACAAGAGGAGACTCAACAACAAAATCAGCTGAAGCTGGGTCTTTCTGCAACGGACAGCCTCGAGGATCTCGAAGACACAGACCCTCGATTGAGCAACAGGAACGGCTATGTTGTCGACTTCCTCTCCAAGATCGATGTCTTGATCTGCACACCCGGCCGACTCGTCGAGCACATGGAGCAAACGCCAGGATTCAGTCTCGACTACGTTCGATGGTTAGTGGTGGATGAAGCTGATAAGCTTCTGGCGCAGAGCTTCCAAGGCTGGCTGGATGTAGTTATGGAAAAGTTCCGCGTTAACAAACCTACGGCCCGCGACTTCCCCGACATCAACTTCTCTGGTGTTCGAAAGATCATTCTCAGTGCTACTCTTACTAGAGACTTGAGTCTGCTCAACCAGCTGGGTCTGCATAGACCGCAGATGATTGTTCTGGAGAGTGACGGTGATATCCAGATCGCCGAGCATTCTCTGCCTGCGCAGTTGAAGGAATTCTCTATCAGAGTTCACGACACGGGTCTCAAGCCTCTCTACCTGCTTGACCTTCTCCGCAGTCAGGATGTGCTCATGGCCAGTCCTAACAAGGATCAGGAAGCTTCTAAGCCTGATGAGGCTGCAGACTCAGATACCAGTTCTGATTCAGACTCGAGCTCCGATTCGGATTCCGACTCTGACGCTACCTCCGACACAAGTTCCGATTCTGATTCAGAGTCTGAATCTGAGGCCAAGCCTAAGACTTTAGGTCGATCACTCAAATCACATGTCCCTGCCTCTCTCATCTTCACAAAGTCTAACGAGGCCGCATTGCGTCTATCGCGTCTGCTTGCCCTCCTGGATCCTTCACTGGAATCTCACATCGGTACACTTACATCCACAACGCCAACACACATCCGTCGCAAGACCCTTCGAGCATTCTCAACACCCTCATCCCCCATCCGCCTCCTCGTCGCCTCCGACCTTGTCGCCCGTGGTATCGATCTACCCAACCTCGACCACGTCATCAACTACGATCTACCTCCCAGCGTGGCAGGTTACGTGCACAGAGTTGGTCGTACAGCACGAGCTGGTCGATCAGGATGCGCATGGACGCTCGTTGGAGATGACGAGAGTTGGTTCTATAACAAGATCGGAAAGAATGCAGGCATCAAGAGAGGCCAGAAGATGGAGAGGACAAGAATCGAGGAGATGGATGAGAAGCGTGTTGAAGAGTATGAAACTGCTTTGGAGAAGCTGGGACAAGAGGCCGGAAGGCGATAGAGGCGCAAAGGACATAAAATTAGCATGCTTAGGATTAATAAATAGAATACATTCGGACTACCTATCAAGAGCCCGTGAGACTTACTGTGCCTCTCCTTGAAGTTAGCCGCCCGTTTCTCCCCCAAGACATATGTGATCGTTGGTGACATAGCTCAAAAGCCTCCACATCTTACAATGGAGTATGATCTTGGAAAGGGTAAGCCAACATCAAACCCGCTCACTCTCCAAAAACAAACTTCACTTCTACATCGCGTTGTCAACAGCCTCATCAATAAACATGCGCGCACATGGCAATGTTGCGTGGCCCGTCAACACCTCTGCTACATGATGGTATGGCTACACGATTGGAAGGAAGCCCATGCTCTTCGCAAGATCATCAATCACTACCAGGAGGTGACCGGAACTGGTCACCCAGATAACCTTTGTGTCTCGCAGGTCGAGATCACCCATGCTCGAGCGATTGTGCCACAATAATCAACATCCAAGGTGAACTTCACGCATGTCGCCTCGATCACAAAGCAAGTTAAGTCTCAGAGCAGACCTGAAGGGTGTAGGCAACAACGCAGGGAATCCTATTACTGTTCTAGTCGTTGAGCTCAAGAACAATTTATCGGTGTAGCCGACAAGCATACGATGAGAGATGCAAACGGGGCCCGCGTCCAGTTCAAGATTATCAACAATGCGCAAGGTGATGAAGCCGATAGTATGTCGGATGTTAACGAACATTCGAGTGCCAAACACTTGCTGTGAGGTGCAACCCGGGGATGAGCAACGTTGAGGAAGAAAACTGTTCTTCTTGTGAGCTTCTCGTTTCTGTTTAGGCAATATGCGATCGAGTTCTTCCTCGGTAAGTTCAGGGTGGACTTCTCTAATGTGGGATTTGAGTGTAACGAAAGACTACAGAACCAAATCGTAGACTCAACATTGATTCAGGAGCTCACGGTGGACTTGATCAGTAGGGTATGCAATCAAAGATCTTATCATCTTAGGGCAATTTAGAGAAGCATTTAGGCTACTCTATTTTGGTAACCTAAACCTTAGAGGACATTTCTTCTGTTACCCACCTGCTACCTAGGTAGATATGTACCTATGTCGCATCTGCTGAGCTGCTGCCAATAGCGTATTGATGCACTTATCGAAAGAGCCTGTGTTGGGTCTGGAAACCGGCTGTGTATAGCTGACCTGCCTGTGCTAGTCGAGCACTCTCAGCAATCGCTGTTGGCCCTGACAATTCTAGAGGTTGGAGCCCAAAGGGTCTGTCCATATCATGAATGATTGGATCACGGTCTGTACCAGTTGCCGCCCACTTCTCGATTATACGTCGCGCACAGGTAGTAATCAACGAAGTGTTGAAGGTTTGAATACGGTTGCGTTCGTTGGTATCGTATTGGTGCATGGCCTGGACCCGGATAGTAATATTTGTCTGCCCATTGTCGAGGGTCACATACTGCGGGCTAATGCCTACATTCTTGACATCCCGCCACGCCCAATCTACGACCCCAGTCTCATAGTTGAGACTGAGGCCAAAGTAAACGGGCTGGCCTGCCCGTCGCTCCCTCTTCTGCTCAGTGACGCCGGTTTTGAGTTGCTGGGCACTCAGAGGGTCGTCCTCTGAGAAGACTCCAACTCAAATGCAAGTATAGTTAAACTAGCATAGAGGAAGTAAAGCTACTGCTCCAATAGGTATACTAGAGTTCCATCTATCAAGAATTCTTCCTAAGAATCTTTCAAAGTCTTAAATCGTAGCAGGTACATCCATGATGGCGGAAAGGGATTGAAGGATGCTTAATAGACTGCATAACTCTGCCAGTGTAAGGCTTCTTTATCCATAATAACCGTAGCAGCTGGTCGATGCTGAACGTAGTTCATAGTGTCTCGAATGTTCTGATGGGATAACATTGGTCGCTGCCGCTGGTGTCGCCCGCCGCGAGCGTACGGGTGGTTGCGTGCCTCTTGACGATCCGCTCTGCCACCTCGTGCTGGCGGTTGGCCACAGCAACCCTCGTCGTCATCGTCAATGACGATGGGAGGTTCCATGATTGGTAGGGATGCTAGAGGCTTTATTAGCAATAGCTCAATAAGAGCCTCCTCTTGTAACTTACTGACTTGTAGATGCTGATCGTTGTGATTGTCTAGAGTGAAAATCTGTAGATGTTTAGTGAGAAAAAGAAACAGCAGAATAATTTAGAATAGTGTAAATTAGGGCTATGGATTGAGAAGTGCAGTTAATAAGCAGTAATAAGTAGTGATAGCAGTGACGAGCAGTGACGAGCAGTGATGGCAGGGATACTAAAATATTGATATTGTTGCGGCGCAACTGGCAACACTCTCGAAGGAATTGATAGAAAGAATCTAGGTACCTACCACCATGCTGTTCATGGAGGAGAAGGGCGCATTTCAACATACTGGAAATCTTCAAAGCATGACCCCTGTTGCTGATTCACCGTTCCTACCATGCTCAACGTACGGCATCTTCGAATAAGCATCTTCTCCCCCGACTGCTTTTATACAAAGGCATCCCGTTGTGACGGCAGAGAATCCGAATATAAATTGCACTAAATCGAAAACTATGCATAGTACTTGGCAGCAACGAAACTTGAGAGACAGTGCGCCGTAATGTCGGATCAAGTTGAAAAGCATTGCGCTCGCGGCCAATACTTCTTGTCCTCATTGAAGCATGTGTGCTTTCACCCAAACTCGAAACATCAGGATGACAGTTTGAGTCTTGGATTCGGGCATCTTGCTTTTGACCATGTCTATAAACTGTTAGATAATGCAGGATATGACAAGGGCCAAAGCACGAACTGCAATGTATCAGGGAGCGGGAGCGGGAAAGTGTAACATGCGACACTACTACTACCGATGTGCTCGCAGCCATCTCTCAAGTTGCTTTGCTACTACTCCTAACCAACAGGTCACTCACAACATGTCTCTGTGACCACAGAGACAGGAAGAAAGTTCGAGAAAGCCCCCAAAGAATCTAAAAGTTGCAGGCTGCTATCAAGCCAATAATTATAAGCTGTCCCCATGCCCCCTTTTCTCGTCGTTTCCCCTTTCTACATTCCGTACAACAGTATTCTCGAAATTCGCCAAACGAAATCTTTGGAACTCCCTAAGGCTTCCCACTCTCTGCGATAGCTCACTTACGAGAGCAGTCCTCTTCTAAATTCTGGCTGGAATCATGGAAGACCAAGCACTTGTCGATAGAGTCGTTGACGCCGTTCTTGAGAAGGTCAACCCTCGTCTCGATGCTCTCGATAGTGAAACCGCAGACTTCAAGGGCCGACTCGCCGATATGTACCGTGTTGAAGCCGAGATTAGTTATTTCAAGGCCTTGATGAGCACTGTCCAAACCAAGCTGTACAATGCAGAAGGCAGGTTACTGTTGGAGAAAGGCAGACTGGCACAAAACGAAGCTCGACTCTGCGGGACTCCAAACACTCTACCATTCGGTACTCTAGACCCCCGACCCTACACAAAAGATCGACCATCCCTGAAACTCCCCTGCAATGGCAATAATTGGTGTAGTCGACGATAGTCTCTTCGTATATGAAGTAAGAGTCAACCTCAACCGCACCGACTCGGGGCCACCATTGTCACCGTAACAGCTTCCAACACTGACACAGCTTGCAGTATCTCAGTCATGCGACATCTCCACTATCAACATTAAAAAACGGCTCTTCGAAAATAGATACCAAGATGCATAGTAAGAGAGGAAGGCAAAGGGAGAAACACTATCCTTAGGCTGAGACATTGCCTTTCCCAAGACGCCGCAGGCAGTGTAGGGCCTTGTATTCGCATTCTGCCAACTTCTGTCTCGCACCTATGCTTGCCTTTGCGCTACCATAGTATCACTCATCAGCCCAGTTGTTACGCTCCACAACCGATGACGGCACAACCCTAGGACCAGACTCATCTCCATTCATACTTCCATAACCCTGCGACTCCCTCTCCGGCCGCTCAGGCGCTGCCTCTTCCTCCTCAACAACATCTCTTTCCCTGTCAATCAACAGTGGTCGACGACTTTCGCGGTGGTGGCCTCTCTCTCCAGAGCGATTAAAGCCCCAAGTACTGCGCCAGCTACCGCCGTCTTTGGAAAGGAAAAGGCCTAGTATCTGCGCCTTGGTTAGTATTTAGCCGTACACAATAAAACTAGACGTTTACATACCTGAACCAGCCCAACGCCCACAACAACAGCGAGGTCTAACAGTGCCATAGTCTGCAAAGCTCCCTGCCAAGGTTCACGACACGCCGTTCTACGTCCGTAAGTTTCAGCACATTTGCTTGGAGCTGTGCCAGGGAACGGGTAGGCCCGGTCACGAACGGAATTTAATCCACAGCAATCAAAAGCATCTTGAATCTTGCGTATACTGCCTGCGTCATGAGCGCGAAACATGCTCATCCATTGTTTATCCAACATGCAGCTCGTCACGCTTGACGGCAGGGCACGCTCGAGGAGTAGTGTTGCGAGGATGGTGGCGATGAGGGCCTGTAGAACTTGAACCACTAGAGGACCAAGTTGGGCGATACCGTTTGGCGAGGATTTTGTGTTACGGCGGAAAGTAGGATAACATGCTGTATTGAGGAAGCCGACGATAGGAAGGATAATCGTGATGATAGAGACGGCGGGAGAGATGGCGAGAGAAAGGCTTGAGCTGCGAACGTGGACGATACTAGACAAACGTCAGTAGTGTTCAAAGGCACGGGATCCAAAATCACTAACACCGCGATAATCAAAAGCACAAGGCTGAGCTAAAGAATTGATTAGTTCAGGAATGATGTTGTAGCTTCGGGAGCATCTCTCACTATCAAGTACAGCACCGTCGGGTGGATCATCGTGGAGAGTTGTGTATCTTAGCGAAGCGAGCAATGGAAGGAAAATGATGGAGAATGAGATTATAGCTCGTTGGAGTATCTTTTGTTTGGCAATTTTGTTAATGACGCGTATCCTGCCTGGTTTGATGCGGGAGGCCGACCATGGGGGCCTGATTCCAGCATAAGATAGTTACAATAGCTGCGAAGTGTACGACAGTCAAAAAGGTAGTTGAAACTAACATATATGTAAAGTGAATAAATTGATTGCTATCTATTGTATAGCATTGGAATGTAGTTGGGAGCTGGGTTGAGCTTACACCTACCTGCACTCAATATGACCCTCCAGCTTCCAATAATAGTGAAATCATATCTTCCTGGTCCTTATAATAACAAAACTCTTTAGAATCACCTGCTAACCTAGCCGGGGAGTTTCCCTTTGAATCCTCGGCTGCAGGATCAGCTCCACGCTTAAGCAAAGCTCTTACAACATCAATTGTGCCATGAAGGGCAGCAACGTGCAACGGCGTGAGGCCTGACCGGATAGCCTTACCATATAACTTAGGGTCTTCAAGATGGTGTAGTTGCAAGCAGCCATATAAGATGCCTTGTTTGCTACGGACCTGCCTTGACTGATCGTGTTCATCAAAGGCAAACGACGCTCGGCTATCAAGCAGTACACCTCTCGATAGAAGTTCTCCAACGAGGTTTTCTGACTCACCGGGTTGTGGGAGACGTGAATTTATAGCGAGGCAATGTAATGCTGTCCAGCCATCGTGTGTGACCACAGTCGGGTCGGCACCGCGGGCGAGAAGCAGCCGAGCTGCTTCCAACTTACTAGACCCTGTTATCGTGGATGAAGGTGCCAATGCGTTCAGAAGCGGGGTCCATCCCCTGAAAGTAGTCTCATCAACACGAAGACCAACCTCATCAGATAGAAGATATTCCATGATACTGATCTGCGCCCCGCCGGATGCGAAATGGAGCAACGACTCACCTTGGTGATTCCGCAATCTTAGAGTGGCCTTTCTTTCCAGCTCGGTGGGCAAAGACGAGAGCATGTATTGCAAAAAGTATAAGTTCGATGTAGCTGCAGCAAAGTGCAGAGGAGTGTTTCCAAACATATCTTGCTGAAGAACTGAAGCGTTGAAGCGGAAAAGTAGTTTGCAAGCTGCCTCGCTGGGGTCTTGCAGTGGAAGGGTCAGTCTCGGCCTGAACATTATCCTTCCTCGTGCTGCAATCGCCACATAATGCAGCAAAGTTTGTCCTTGGGCATTGATGGATACGTTCGGGTCTGTTCCATTTTCGAGCATCGCCTCCAGACAGTTGTGAAGATCCTCATAAGCAATAGTATGCACAAGAAGTGGTTCGTCGCGAATCATAGAAGAACGAACGAAGGCTTTACTATTGCAGGGATCGGCCCCAGCGTCCATCAGCAGCTTGATTGTCTGTGACTGTGCAGCACGGACAGAATCCGTTTGTCTTTTCTTGAAACGAATCGTGGCTGGTACTTGACCCAATGCCGAATCGAGGCTCTCCTGGACGAAAGAACATCTGGAGAGAAGAAATCGGATATTCTCAATGTTCCAACGCTTGGCTGCTTCGCTCAAAGCATGGCCCTCAACCTCAAGGGACCACCTCTCACGACCCCATCCTAGAATGGCGTCAACTGTAGAAGGCTGACTGTACCCCGCTGCCTCGACCAAACAGCTCTCGATACCTACCGTCTCGAAATCGACATGCTGCCAGAGCTTCCAGAGGAGATTCATATTGCCCAAGCGGGCAGCGACCCCAATGGGGGTCGTGTGGTATTCCTCGTAGACGTAGTCGGGCATTCGAGCAGGACGAGCACCAGCCTTGAGAAGCATATCCACAGCATCTTCATTGTCAAGGTAAATGGAAATATGCAACGGTGTTCCCCATTTATCATCGGATTCGTTGATAGCATCAGGCGTGGCTTTGTCCAGCAGATATTGAAGCGTACCGAGATTACCAATAGCAACACAGAAGTGTAAAGGCCACGAGGCATAATGCTTGTCCTTGAAAATCTCGGATACAGTGAGGGTTGGGGCGGACATATTGTAAATTGAAGACAATAACTTACAGCGAGCACAGTTGGACAGTGGATGTTGGTAGAGTGAGGTCAGTTGGTGAACGACCAGGTTGTACAGATAAATGCTCGCTGACTAAGAATTCTAGGCAGCCAGCAACGGGGACATTTCTAAGATCTGACATGTCAAAGTCAAAAGGTTAGCGGTATAGTAGTGATCGGTAAAGGCTAAATTGATTGAACTCCTGTTTTACTTAGTATTTATTTTCTAACAATTCAACATATATTTTATGTTTTTTCATCCAAGTATCAAGTTGGTCGATCTTCACATGAAAAGCATGGGTCCACTTTGGACGGCTTCCGAGGATTCTTCCTCACCAATATTCCTCCCCTATCACTATCACCAAACATCCACCTTCACTTCTACACAGTCAAGAGATTGAATTACCCAACTCCAAATATGGCTTCTCAAGATGATGCCCGCAGAAACCGCATCGTGTCACACATGAACAAGGACCACACCAGAGAAATCTCCTACTATCTCCGTCACTATGCCCGCCTTTCTGCCTCGGCTGCTTCTGACCCAGTCCTAATGGATATCGATCTCAATGGCATGACCATCAAGTCCAACGATGGAAAGGAGCACATCGTTCCCTTCACGCCTCCCCTTGCCAGCTGGGCAGAGGTCAAAGAACGCATCATCGAAATGGCCAACACGGCCCGCGAGGCACTGGGTCTTAGCGACGTCATCGTCACAGCCTACACACCACCAGAGGGCTTCGGAATCGTCGTTACAGGCTCTGTCCTCTTCTATTTCTTCTGCGCGGCTTCATTGCCGTGGATCCAACCTGGTTCGCGCCCCTGGGAGCTGTTGAACGAGAACTTTCCTGGTGGAGCAACCTTCTTCCACTGGCTGGTCAAGGCTATCTTCTACCCTGTGATTGGAATCCACGTTGTTGAGTGTTTCTTTTTCGACAGGAAGTTGCAGAGACATGGGGTTGAGAGACTTTCAGGACAGTGGTGGCTTTGGATCGCCAACTGCTTTTTTGAGGGATTCCCAGCTTTCAAGCGTGTGGACGGCATTGTGGCTCGAAAGCAGGAGAAGAGCGGAAAGGCGCAGTGATGGATGTCTTTGGCATGAAAGGAGGGACGGCCAGTCTGAGGAGGAAGCCCGACGAGTCTCAGAACTGGGGACTCAGGATGGGCAGTTGCCCATCAATGTTTTTCCGCCATGCCTATGAGTCGGCTCATAAAATCGAGAAGACACAACGGCAAAGAAACCCACTGTATGCGGCGGCGATGGGAGAAATTTCACTTGTTCTCCCATGGGTTCACGCAAATGCATAGATCAGATCTCATGACATATATACCCACCTCATTACAAAATCACAATCAAGTCAAGAACTTCGTCCATTCGTATCATTACCGATCAAGTTCTACGTGCCGATTTGCTTATCTACAAACAAACCAGGCTCTCAGTTAGACAACGTGTGTCACTCGCCTCACCCACTAATGCATCATTCACAGGTACCTTAACCGGATCGAACCGGTTCGTTTCTGACACAACATGATTTATCTGCATGACTCTGTTGATAGTCGCATCGAAAACGCGGGGGTCGCGTCTTGAGCAGCCACTCAATGGCTTGGTGATGTTGTTTGCGAACCATTATGCCGTCGCCTTGTCTGCCGCAGCAAGCTGATAGGCGTGGGAGAGGCCCAAAGAGGTATCGTCTTGTTTACAGTCAACGCCAAAATGAGGCCTTCAATTTGTGAGATCGGGTTGATGCATTGACAGGCAAGTCATATATGGCATACATTGTCTGTTTAGCTTCGTTACTTACGTGCATATCTAATAAGTCTAGAGGGCCCTGTCCACTTGTACCTGCGATGTCGCCCTCTCTGACCAGTAATGGCGCTTCACGATTACACCCATTCAGTATCAATTCAGTACACAGCCGAGTCCTACCACTATGCGATCGTCATGAGGCAATCGTCCTCGGATTTGCGGAGTTCGCAATTGCGAGACCAGAGATGGCAAGTGCGACCTTGTGAGGCTCTTCCCAACTATTTAAGCAATGCAAAGTCGCGAGCTGTTGACTATTGATTGTTGCTATTTCTTCCTCTTTTAACTCTCTATCTTCATTACAATTGATTCTTGCCACCCTCATCCACATCATTGCAACTGTCTACACCAAGACAAATATGCAATTGAACAAGCTTACTAGTCTTTGATAATGCCCGCGGTGGTGGACAAAGCAAGAAAATTCTCCTTGCAACGAAAGCAATCCTCTCTGCGAAAGAGTTATCACTCTGGAAAGAAGCATATAACAAAGCTCTATCAACATTTCAACTTTCACTCGATCATCACCGCCCATCGTCTGGTTTACCAGGCACCGGATATGCCTCGGTCCGGCTCAGAGAAGCAAGCCATTGTAACTAGAACTAAGAGATCTTCTGAATCTCCCGAACCTGTTCAGAATCGGGACTCACGAACGGTATTGATTCCTTCTCGTTGGGATATACGACGACTCTTACTGACAGCTTTTCTAGAAACAGTCAAGTGGCGGATCACGCAAGTCCCAGGTCAGGAAAGACCAGGAGAGCGGCCAAGGCCAACGAGGTTCTCCTGCCTCTGTGTGAGTTCTATACAATTTGTGTGAGGCATGACCTAGTAGCTAATACCAACGCAGAAGCGGTCAAGTCAATCTATCCGCTCCCAGTCGCCGCCTCAAGGTTGCAGAAGACTGCACCAATCTCATCAACGTGCCTTTACCCGTAACCGGTGTAAGGCAAGCCGCCGATCTCAGAGAAGCAGACGTCGAGCCTACGAACCCGTCGGCGGCCTACTTGAAGTACTGTATCGGCAGAGAAGTTAAACGACGCAAGCAAGCCATCGTCGATCGTTTGATGGCCGTCATCACAGAATGCGTTGAACAAAGACTGGAAGCGCTCGAGGAAGGGTGCGATCAAACTTCCGGATCGCACTCTTCCTCGCGCGCTGCTCAGGCAGGGAAGCCGATATCTCGTTCGGCCGGTCAGAAGAGATCAAAGGGCCAAAGTAGTCGAGATGAAAGTGAGAACGACGAAGAAGAAGGTGGTGGCGATTCTAGGAGGAAGCGGGACAGCAAGCGGACGAAAACCACGAAAGATGATACTCGTCCTCGGTTTGCTTGCCCCTATCATCAACATAACCCTGCGAGATTTGGAGCTGAGAGAACCTGTTGTGGCCCAGGATGGACTGATATTTCACGAGTGAAGTAAGTCGTTACAAAGATTCTTTCTAAATCTTACTAACCTCTACAGGGAGCATCTAGAGCGAAGACACAGTCTGCCTTCTCACCAATGTCTTAGATGCCTGCTCCGCTTCAATAAACCCGAAGCTTTGAAGCAACACCAACGAACAGAAACACCGTGTCCAGTGAAAGAGCCAGGTCACTTTAAACGAGACCTTTCCGATGGATACGACGAAGAACAGGCAGAGAAGCTGAAAGGGAGGCCAAGGTTGGAAGCAACCACAAAGTGGAAGGAGTGGTATGGCATCCTGTTCAATGTCAAGCCTGATTCCCCTGACATCCCTTCGCCCTGTAAGTTATACAAGATATCCCATCAACTTAAATTCTGAACGAACATCGGCTAAATAATTCATAAAGACTATGACAATTCTGTCTCGGGCGCCAAACTTCAAAGCACCAACCCTGATGAGATTGAGCGTATGCGCAAACACTGGGTTGAAGCGAAGCCAGCAGTTCGGCAACAAATCGCAAAGACTGTGTCAGAAGCATTCATTGATTGCGCACCTCAGTTGAAGATCAACGTCGTGGAAAGTCTGCAGGAAGCATTGCCTCGAATCTTGGCAGGGCTGCTACCTTATCCAGGTCTCGACTCTGAAGAAACCTCCAACGCAGCCGATACTCTTGGACTCTTCGACTTAATTGATCCGTTCAATTCGGACCTGTACGAAGAGGAACCATTCGACTTTCACGATATTGACCAGGGAGTCGTTATCCAGGATCCATTTCCCCCAGAATTCTCAGAGTTCTCAGATTCCTCAGATACTTATCAAGCTGGCGATAGCTCGGCCACTTCTGTAGGAGACGATGCGTCATACCAGCAATTTGACACCAAGTTTATCGCGATGCCGCAAAACCTCGACTTCAGTGTGCCTGGTAATTGCTTCTATTAATACTTCAAACACCTTCGATTAAATTTACTTCTTGTCTGGGATCGTTTCGTTTATGCGTGTTCTATCGCTCAGCCTTTCTGCGCAGCCTTTCTGTCACTACTTACCTTTCGTTATTCTCACCTGTCTTATTCTACACATATATGGTTCTTTCTGTACTCTGACCGAACGTTACCAATCTAATGGTTTTTCTTGTCGCTTTTGTCCCGTTGGCTGACCTAGTCTTGTACGTTTTCTGGCTATGTACGAACTCGACCTTATAATGATGGCTCCGGTAGCGCTCCTTTTGATACAGTCTCATTTGTTAAATATATATTGAGCTGTTAAGGGTAGTTACGCTCTCCATCTCTGCATCGGCAGACGAGAGGCTTCCAAGTCCCAACTGTGTTCCAATACTGGATATAATAGATAACAATCAATTTAGTCACTTCACGCTGAGATTTGCACACACGGCAATGGGCCCCAAAATGACCGAGATATATTAGCTTCAACTATCCCTTTGATTATATCGTACCAGCCGAGGATCTGAAAGGGAACTCCCCAGGTAGGTCAGCGGGTGATTGTCGATCAGCCGATGTCGTAAGCAATATAAGGGGCACGAGGAGCTGGTAGAACGCTTTCTCGGATGAGCCGCCTGCCAACTTCCACCAGAGCCTCCCCTGCTGATACGACGCGATCTCTAGCAAATACGGATATCCGGAGACCCCGGGGCTCTCGAACGTCCAAGTCGGGGCCAGGCTCAGTGCCGCGCTGAGCCCAGGTTTTGATTGCACGGCGAGCACAAGCAACAATGATAGCGGTGTTGTGGCGTCTGATACGCTGCAGCTCGTGATGGTCGTATTCGGCAATAGCCTGGTCATGGACTTCCACTCTATGAAAACCCGGTGTGAATGAGATGATATCATAGGGGACCTTAGAACCGTTACAGTCTTTCTGAATAAAAATGGACCCGTCCATTTCGTGATCAAAACTGACACTGCAGAAGACAGGCTTAGAATCCGACTAGTGGAGATGGTCGGGACCTTTAGGAACCGATGACTCTGAGGACCAGTCTTCAAAGATTGCGTCAAGGTAGCGGCGAAAATCCTCGTTAGTAACACATATGTTGGGATCTGTAACCATGGAAGATCGGCAAAGCCAGTCGTCTAGTTTCTGCTTTTCCTCAGCCACAAGCTGGTGGTGAGCTCTAATGGGAGTGTATGGCTGGCGGTCATAGGCCACACCATTCAACCGTGCAAGTACTTCAGGAGTGACAGGCTCTCTAACGCGCTCACGGCGACCTTGACCACGTCCACGATGATCTCGAGACTTGCGGAAGTTAGGAGATCGAGAACGATCGTCGGTAAGGTCGATGGCTTCACGATAGTCTCGTGATCCGCGTACTCCAGAAGCTTGAGAAGGTTCATCGGCAGGGTCAAGTTCAGGTCTAGGCGGTTCAGACCGATCTACACGACGACCGCGACCTTTCAGAGCTTTAGTATATATTTGGTGAATAGAAGGCGAGGGGATGGACTTACCAGGTTCGACAGGCGGGCTGGGGCTCGGTGCAGTTTCTTTCATCTTAAGCCAGCTGAGGAACAAGATCAGAGGCTACAGGATGTGCTATTATTGTATCGAACGAAGGAAAGGTGGTGGTGTTGGCAACGCAAGGGAAAAGCACGGGGGCGTCGTTTCCAGCGGTATTTGTATCTTGATAAATACGGCTTGAGTCAAGATTGATGCCTTTCGAACGAGTTTCGGCTGGAAGTGCAGTGAATCGTGAAATACTGGTTGTGGCATGCGATGGAGGGAGTTCCATGCAGAACGGCAACTTGGGAGGTAGTGCTAAACCGGACAAAGTTGAGTTAAAGCCATGCCTACGGCTTGAGAAGGTGAGGGGAGGACGAGGAGAATATAAGGAGAGGATGTGTAGAAGATGTGTTGATGTGGAAGTTAAGTGTAGGTTGCGGTGCTGTGGTAACGATTGATGCTAGTAGGAGAGGGGTGGGTGATGCAGGTAATTGAAAGAACGGCCACTCGGTTGACAGTGCCAGGCAGCTGCAAAATCAGACCCAGACTATCCTGCATCTACCATACACGCCGAGGACGAGTCGCCTGCTTTTGAAAAGCAATTTTCGTCTCCCCCGTAACACGCCGTTCTGAAAACTAGGCTCAAAAAGATCGCGGTCGCAAGGGCTATCTCGTACTGAACCTACCTAGATCAGTGAGAGTGCTTTACAAAAGCATGGTTTTAATACAGTTGAACATAAGCGTCCCATTTATAGAGTGCCTTTTCATGGAAACCCATTTACATGATGCCCAGTATGACATGTCGTTCAAAGTGGAACTTGAGGCTCAACTGTTGAAGCCAGCTACCCCATGATATCCATGTCCATGTATAGGCAGGTAGGAAGTTCGCACCCGTTGAGCAAAGCGGAATGAGTATTATCGTTTTAATTCAATTTCTCGCGAGATATCTTAGTCTATGTTAAAAATTACAAATAAGGTAGTCCAATTTCATTAGTCGTTAGCCATTCGTATATTCTCTCTGGCGACTCCTTTTTCCGCATCCCACTCGTTGTCTTCCACGCGGCGAATCGTCCTGGTCTTAACCTGGATGCCAATCAAGCCTGTGAACTGTGAAATCATGGAGAACCTTTGGCCTCCTTGAATCTCTGTCCTAACATTTCCATATGTCTTGTCTCCCAGATGCAAGGTCGGTTCAAATAGTTTCTTCGTGCGAGCCCTTGTTAACATTCCCAGAAATCCAGTGCTGCGTATAGCTGTCTTCGTTGACTTCGAACTCAGTCGCCTAGCCTTGGGGTTGTCGGTATTCGAGATCAATAGCGTTGCTTGATTCTGCACATCCGTATCGCGGGGGTCGGAATCGGCGAAGGACTGCCAGACGGGCAAGCATGCCCAGATAATTAAGATGGCGATTTCAACGTCCATCCAGATAACTCGGTCGTGATATTTCCACACTGGCTGCATTTTTGTAAAGTAATCCACCAAGAGTTGAGCTCGAAGACCGGATACACCAAGGGCGAAAGCTCCGAACAAAAGTGCAATCGCGTTGCTCAGCCAGGACATTATGCCGCGAGGAAAGCGACTCGAAACAAGAGATATCAACATTCCGAAAACCACAATATTCAAAAATATGTCGATAGCACATGCTGCGTATGCTAAGGAGTCCTGCGGCAAGCAACCTCCAGTTGCTCTCTCCTTTTCATCCAGTGCCCATGATTCCCAGGCGAATGCGATTGGCGAACATTTGAATACCCTCAGTAAGGCCAAAACAACAGACGAAGTGAGAGTGAATACGATGCTTATACCTGTCGCTATCATGTGGCTGCTGGAGAGTGATGTGCGGAGGCATACGAGAAGTATCGAGACTCTTAACAGACAAGAGCAGGCTATTTCGGCGATGTCGGTTATATAAACAAGCTGCTTTTATGTTAGAGTTAACGTTTTAAGCTGTTACTTTACAACCAACCTTTAGTGCATTTGTTATAGTTCCAGGGATCGCATTCCAAGCAATCGAATTGCCTGTCGTTATATATGCTAATGGTTCACTTGTGAGTAAGAGTCGCATGAGTTGGGTTATAATGGTACTTACAAAAGTGAACAAGGGGGACAAAGACCGTATATATGAACTAGATGCATGTTAGGATTGCTCAAGAGAAACTCCATATCCTTGACTCACTCCGCAGACGGTCATCACATAGTCGTCCAAGGCAAGCCGTTCATAGGTAACCCAACTCGAGTACAATCGAAGCCAAATAAGAACCCATGCTGGAACCTCTGCCAGCAGTAGGATGTAATGATCGAATAAGCTGTCCTTTGGTTTTATGGAACATGCATTGGCATGAATCCTTGCAATTTCTAGACGCCGTTAATATCTTTTCGATTACGCCCTTCAGACTTGGCCATACCAAAACGTTCGAAATCGGAACACTCGTGCGCAAAGCAATTGTCGATTTCATTTCTTAATGTTATGTTGTTGCAAGTATCGGCTATATTCGAAATTGAGTCGCTGTATAAGGCGAGACATGAAGACTGTCAAGAATCAGCACTACTCCCGGCGCAAAAGCATACGCGCAAACTTACAGTACAATCCGGCAAACCCTTGAATAGTTCAGGTCTGTCGGCGCATAAGACTCCAGCAATGAGCCCTAGCGAGCAAATTGCCCATGATGTGAGCCTCATACCAATTCAGTGGCATTAGGGCTTGGCAACTTTGAACAGAGTGGACACAGCAAAAGAGGCACGACGAGGCTGAAATGTTTGCGAGGAATGGAAGTTTTCTATTTTGTAGTATATGCAGCAGACCCCAGATCGACGTGGACAAGGGGTCCTGTACTCTAAGTAGGGCAGGCGTGCAGCCGCGTGTAGCTGTAATGAGGCTAGTTCAGGCTCTGTAAGTCGTTACATACCTGTTTTGCTATGATGCCCCCTGTCGATATGGCATGAATGGGGAAACCAAGCATTGACAATCATCTCAAAATAACAAACGTGCTGCTGCACGGACCGGGCGGCGGATCAGGTGCATTTGTTGTCAACATCAAATCCTCGATCTGCCAGTTTATCGAGATTCATTCGGAAATTTCGGTCTGAGTGCTGAGTTGTTTCCCGAGTGAACACGACTTAGTTCATCGAATGAAACTCGCGGTCTGCGCAAGGACAATCCTTAAGCCTCACCTCATGCACAACACAGTTGGGCATACGTAGTCAAGAGGCTTCAAGGTTCGATAACAAACTTGATATTGTATCGTATCCCAATTGAACTGGCCAGAAGCTTTCTTGTGATGCAATCATCATTCTGCACCGGTGCTGTTTGGGGCGACTTAGGCTGAGGCTAACGCCTGAACTGGACCAAATGTCGTCCCACAAGCTGCAGATGAAACGGCGGTTCCTGGACGGTAGCAACGGATTCTGCGAAGAGTATGATTCGGTTGCACTTTCTGCTGACCAAATATCCAATAATTGTGATCTGTATGGTTGCAGTGTAACAGACGTGAGACTTCTCTTGGAGCTTTCTCTGGTTTGGGTATGATAACCTTTCATGAGGTTACATCGAGAATGGAACGACTGTTGATCGCCCGTGCCGAGGATTATCGGTTTCCGCTTCGAGAGACTCCATCCGAGACACTTCCAGAACAAATTTGTTCTTCTGGAGCCGTTAAAGTTGACCGCCGTATGCGAGTCAGTTTTATGGTTTCAGGTTGAATAGCTCATGTTAGCTTGAGAGCCTTCGAAGTAGTGCGTTTAGTGTGATTATTAATGATGGCTCACGTGGAAGGTACTGTCAATTTGAGAGAAGGAAAGACCTTGGCAGTTACTTGTTGCTTTTTTTTAAGGATGGCTCCAACGTTATATTTTGTTTTTCTGATAAATATATGACTTCCCTGGTGTTGACGTGTTTTGAATCCAGACGATGAAAAGAGGAAAATGTAGAGAAATTGAGTGTTTAATTGACGACTTCTAATGGTGTCACTTCGGAGCTCCGAGAGCTCTCAGTATGTAGCAATTAGCAATCAGAGAGTAAAGTCAGCGGAATGTTCGGATGTATAAATGTGACTTTATTAACGGTCGCAACTGCTACAATAAGTCAACTGGACTCATGATGGTGTCCAGGTTGCACCTTCTTTGAGTAGATGATCACATGACCATTCGTATCTCCGCTCGGTACAAGCAAAAATTTCTCCGCAAAAGTTATCAGATGAGATTGATAAAGATATCTCTTTTCACTTGCTAATGCCCCTCAGGATCGGCCCATCGAGCGATTTCTCCTCCTTCTCCTTCGTAACTCCGAGAGGCACCCGCATCCGCATCGGTATTCGCACAGCATTGGACCAAGCTCCGGCCTGCGCTGCGCTGCTGTCATCGATTAGGTATGACTTCCTCAGACCGAAGTGAGACCCCGGACTCGGACGGTGACCGAAAGCATGGGGACCGAGATGACTCGGGCCAGCCGCCCGCCCGCAAACGGCAGCGTGTCCGCCTCAGCTGTCTAGAGTGCCGTCGCCGAAAGCTGTCGTGTGACCGAGGCTTTCCGTGTGAGCGTTGCATCAAGAGCGGCACGCCCGATCGCTGTAGCTACGAATCCCGTAACGGAGAGGTTGTGAATGCCTCATCGGGAGTCCCGCCCCCCTTTGCCCAGCTCGACTCCCGCCGCTTCGTCGATCCCGCTACGGGACTGTCCCCACGAGACCCCGAATTTATACGCCAAGATCATGATCGCATACGTCGTTTAGAGCTTGAGATAGCTCACCTGAAGAGCCAAATAACCCGACCTGGCGCATCTTTCGATGGAAGCACCATCGCTGGCACAACTACCTCTCCTCAGAACAAAGATGACCCCAATGCGAACGCCAATGTCGAGGACCCTTCGGTCCGCGAAGTACACGAGTCTATCGAAGCTACCAACATGTCGGGCGAGAAGGGAGAGCTTCGATTCTTCCGAGGCAGGGGTTTTCGCACGCGATATTTTGGTCCGCACAATGCTAGTATGGCTTTCGTTGAGCTGACCGGCTTATGTCCGTTCATGAAGGAGACAGCCGACGAATGGCTTCGCCCAGTCATTCTCCATGACCGCAAAGACCGAAAGAGAAGGCGCGAGGATCGCGAGAAGATCTTTGAGGATCCGGATCTAGAGCTCGAGGCTTTGTTGCCAAGCAAAGAAGAGTCCGATGCTCTTATCGATGTTTACCTCGACCAATTCGAACAAGTTCATCGAATTGTTCACATTCCCACTTTCAGAAGAGAATATGCCGAGTACTGGGCACCTGGATCTAACAAACGCTATGCCGCTTTTACAGCGCTCATTCTTTCCATGATGGCGGTAGCAAGCTGTGTCCACACTCATGAGAGTTTAAAGTTCATCGGCATGATGTCAAATGCACGTCACTGGGCAGAACGTTGGATCAAAGCATGTGATGAATGGTCATCGAAGCAGAGTCAAAAACACAGACGTTTAATTCACTATCAGGTAGCTTGCCTACTGTACCTTGGTAAGCGGGTCAATACTATCAAGAAGAAGCGTTTCTGGACGGGCTCTGGGGCATTGATCCAAGATGGAATTGCCGTCGGCTTACACCGCGAGCCAAGTCACATGGCGGCCAAGATCACAGTCTTCCATCAAGAAATGCGCCGAAGAATCTGGGCAACAGTGCAGGAGTTTGATATGCAGGCCTCCTTTGACCACTGTCTTCCTACACTCGTGAGCCAGCTTCACTACGATACCAATGCACCTCGAAACTTGGATGATGACGACTTCGATGAAAGCACAACTGTGCTTCCGCCATCAAAGCCTGTCAAGGATTATACCTTCTCCTCATTTCAGCATTTGGCTCGTCAAAGTCTACCTTTGCGACTGGAACTCAGCCGTCTTTTGACGGGTCCAATGTCTGAGATAGACTATGACCAAGTTATTCGATACACCAATGACTTGACACATGAAATCGATGCTCTTCCTTCTTGGGACACGAATGTGGACAACACCAAGGGGAAGAAAAATCCATTGATCGCATACACTCTGCTGCACGTTCAGCTAAGGCAATACATCATCCCCTTGCATCAACCCTACCTCAAGCTTCGCAAGCAAAACTCGAAATACCAGTACTCCGAAATCATATACTATAACGCAGCGCGAGATATCGTTTTATTGCATGATAAACTATATGAGCAGGGCGTTCGCAGTCTTAACTTCCTCCGAGAAGATGCCCTTACTACAGCTATCAACCTTTGCAGCGTTACAATGTTACAGCCGAGGGGTTCCACCAACATGATTATGATTAATTCACATCATACACTGAAGTTGATTGAGAAGTGTATCGCGATGAAGGAGGACCGTCTTCTGCGGTGTGGAAATAATGAACCATGGGGATATTCTATTATGTGCGCAGCACTGGGATTACTCGAGGCCCACCTGGGAACCAAGGAGCCCGAAGTCGCCAAGTCGACATCAGCAGAGCGATTCGTCAACTTGCACTATCGTCTCCTTGCTAACCAGGAGCCTCCTGTGTCCGGGGAACATCTGGCAGCTGCCATGAACGGCGTGCCACAAGGCAACATGGGACCTGGGCCTACGCCCAACATACCGCTGCATGACCGGCCAAAGGTAATGAAGCTCGACTTCCAAGGCAGGGCATTTCCTAATATTGGTATCCAGTCGGTGACCCCTTTCTCGTTTACGCCAACGATGCCCGTCGCCGCTCCGATCGATCCGACCCAGGCTCCGTGGATGATGGGAGGGGACCCCACTCAGCCCTTCAACCTGGATCCAAGTTTGGAGTTGTTGGGAATCAACCTGAACGAGATTTGGGGCGAGTCCTGGGAATTGGGCTGAAAAACACAGCCTCATGTTGGCTAATACGTAATAATAATAACTGGCGTGGAATTTGTATCTTCACGAAGTGATGGAAAAGCATTGGGCTGGGCGTTATGAAATTGTCTTATCTTTGATGATACCAGGTACATTGAACCACGACAATTACAAGCACTCTTGAACAAGTCCTGGCTTAAATCGCTATAGACTTCATGGTGTCTTGAAAAGCAACTCCTCTCCATATTATGTGGGTTTGAATATTGAACTCCTCCTTTCAACTGACCATCGGTCTCAGAAGTGTGCTAATGAAGTGTGGTGTTTAACTGGCAGTGATATGTGGTTGAAGAGACAAATGGTGAACCCTCGCATATCTACGGGTTTCAGCATTCGAATCTTGGGTCATGATTGAGATGAACTCCGGCTTTGGTGTGATCTGACGACATTTTCTTTGAAACAGTATTTCTTTTTTTGGGTCGAAATGTCGTAATGCGAGCGAATACATATACCCCGGGTTTAATAGAGGGATTCAAAACACAATACAGATCGATCATGCTGTGAAAGACTGCGCGTTGTAGTCATTGCGGACTCTAGTAAAGTAAAGATATATAAAAGCATCAATTGGACTCTTACGCAGTGGAATTCTTAACGCCATCGAGACCATATCTGTGAGTACTGTATAATGGCGAGTTACCCATCGCGGTATTCTCTGCTCCGTCAAAATCCCCTTCTCCTTTGCTGTAACAAAGCAACGACAAGTATCTCATCTTTGCCAATGAATTTGTGAAAATGGCAAAAATCGAACCCGTCCCAAGTCGGGAAGGGTTCGATCTCACGATGTCTGCACATGAACATCATATTTATTCTGCTAGTCCAAGGTGAAATTCTTTGCCTCGCAGGGGTGCGATAGAAGATATTGATGCCGCTTGGGGCTTATATGGGTATCCAAATCGGCCACCGCTATACTGGCCATCCTCTATGCTATCTATAGCAATGTCATTCCACAGGTGTCGTGTATCCATTAGTATCATACCAAGTCCCCAAGTCGTTATCCAATGCCGAAATCCAAGCCGCAGTTCTAACCTGTACGCCGAACCGTTTAGTCCAAGTCTTTCTTGCGGACGACGATATAGCCTTCGTCGATATTCCGTGGGTTACCATCCTCTTCGTCAAACTCGAGCTGTTCTTCTTCCACCACGGATACTTCTGACGGCTGCTCAAATGTGCCTTCATGCCATAGAATATCGATCATGGCGTCGGCTGTGTGATTGCCCATCCAGTCGTAGCCCTCTTCTTTCAAATGCAAGCCATCGTCCCAGTATCTGTCGCAATCTTGTCTTGAGAGTGCATGATATGGGATCTTGGATTTGAGGTCGAATGCGTAGCTGTCGACGGTTAGTCTTGTGTAATAGAGTGATGAAGCTGTATGATGTGCGCTTCTACTTACAACTTAGTCTTTTTGTGATTGAGAATACTTTTGTTGAGCTCATTTCTCGTTGCCGTGGCTTTCGCGTACTTTGAGCCGCACTCTGGGACAGTGAGTGCAAGGACTTTGGAACCTTTACCACGAGCCAAGTCGTAGGTTTTTGTGAGAGATGAGAAGATCTTCTCTGTTGGTATACCATATCCTATGTCGCTGTAGATTTTACTATTAGCTTTTGATCTGAACGGTTATAAGGCTTTGTCGGTAGACTACTCACTTGGTACCGCCAAGGACAATAACCCAGTCATATGCCTTCTTGCTCACTGCGCATTTCAGCTTATGGTCGGAAATCAACAGGAAGGACGATTACATACAAGCTTCTTTGAATCTTATATACCATGCTTCAAAAGAGGCCACATCGCCAGGGACGCCGTTTACCGCGATGTCAAAGTCCACTTCCGGGAAGGTCCCTGAAAGTCGGTCCTCCAGCTTGATAGCATATGGATGAGATCCCATTCCATAGCAGTAATAGCCGGAAGTTAGGGAGTCACCGAAGCATAGTATACTGAGCTTCTTGCGTGTCATGATGAAAGGTGTTTTGGTGTCGTTGTTTCGGTCGTGTGAATGAGGTACGTAGGAAGTGGCGGGAGGGGTGAGCTGATGGCGTAGGTTAGGTGTAAGCAGCCTGGAGGTCGGTAGGCTACAGCGCTGTAAGTACAGAGGTCAATTCTGTCAGTTCGCTTATACTTTAGAACCGTTGGGAGATGGGGTTTTAGATTGCGCGCAACGACTCAAATAATTTGTTCAGATTGGAATAGCTATTCACAGTCTCTAATACACCGCTATGAATGTATGGGGTCTACGCCAACACACGTACCCGCGTGATCGCTTATTGTTCATACTATTGATTGTCTGGGTATGGATGTCAGTGATCAGCAAGACAGCCAACAAGCGTCACGAGACCAATCTGAAAAGCAAACCTCTACAAGATGCGTGATACGCGATACTTATAGCTTTGATATATCTATATAAATAGTCTTTTCTTTTATGCAGTGATTCTATGGTTATTGAATTCAATAGAAAGTCACTGTCAAGAAAAACAGATACCCAACTACCTTGATTTGTTATATACAGGGTAAGTACCTTGGTGAACAGTGTACAACCAGTAACACAGCATCCTTCGTCCTACAAACATTGAATCAGTTTAGCAAATGAAAACAAGCTAGAGGAGAAACCCTCATTTCAGACCAGGCTATTGATACTTGACGAGATGGTGATGCCTCGTGAAGAGAGTCTGGTTTTAGGTATATGATTCCCAAACTCAGTGCTGTCTTCAACAACGACCATTGGTGAGATGGCCGAGTTGGTTATGGCGCCAGGTTAAGGTTAACCTTAACACCAATTTCCTGGTGGAGCAATCCTCCTGGGTTCGAGTCCCAGTCTCATCAAACGTTTCCTTTTTGCTTTTTACTGTAAAGTCAGTATCACTATCAGCAACCCAGAGATAAGAAGAAAAAAAGTTCCTTTGCGCCGTGCGATGACGGAGGGTTTGCCACGACATCATAGCAAAAACTTTAGGCTAGTCAGAAGCTACGAACTCAATCCGGGAAGCTTTGACTGCCGGTGATAACGTCGCAGAAGCTTCATCCCCTCCCAAAAGCAATAGTTTCCCCTCAAATATTTAGAGAGTCACCTCCGCATTCTACCTCGTCATATTCAAGAGCTATGACCAGGTTGTAAGGCTGATTTCCCCTGTAAAAAATTAATAATTGCAAATAGCTTCTACTTCTGGTATTGGAAACTATTGATCCTTCAAAAGGCCCACGCTTAAGTGCGGGTTCGTTTTTTCTGCTCCTGCCCCGCCCCCTCAGTTCCTTCTATTGCGAAATCGCTACTACCCCGCCAAACTTTTTTCCATTTGGTCTTGCCTTACTCGCCAGCAGCCCAATCCGCACCCGAATGAGGCGCTTGCTTCCCACTTACAGCTTTTCTTCTTTTTCTTTTTCTTTTTCTTTTTCTCCTTCGACCCCTTCTGTTCCTCGTCTTTTTTCTTCTTCCTCTCCCAAAAGCTTCTCTCTTCTAGCTTCCAAGATGTCCTCTCAGCAGAAGATCGCCATCGTCTCTGTCTACGACAAGACTGGTCTCTTGGACCTGGCCAAGGGTCTTGTCCAGCAGAATGTTCGCATTCTCGCCTCTGGAGGTACCTCCAAGATGATCCGAGAGTCGGGCTTCCCTGTCGAGTACGTGAACCCAATTCCTTGTTTTATGCGACAATAGAGCTAATTGACCTTTACAGGGACGTTTGCCATCACCAAGGCCCCTGAGATGCTTGCTGGTCGCGTCAAGACTCTGCACCCTGCCGTCCACGCTGGTATCCTGGCCCGAGATCTCGCCTCTGACGAGAAGGACCTCGCCGATCAGAACATCAACAAGGTTGACTACGTCATCTGCAACCTGTACCCCTTCAAGGACACTGTCGCCAAGATCAACGTCAGCATCCCCGAGGCTGTTGAGGAAATCGACATTGGTGGTGTTACTCTTATCCGCGCTGCCGCCAAGAACCACAAGCGAGTTACCATCCTCAGCGACCCCAACGACTACGCTGGTTTCCTTAAGGAGCTCGAGAAGGGCGAGATCACCGAGAGCAGCCGCAACCGATACGCCCTCAAGGCCTTCGAGCACACTGCCGATTACGATGCCGCCATCTCCCAGTTCTTCCGCAAGGAGTATGCTGGCAACGGCGACCAGTACAGCGCTCTCCGATACGGCGCCAACCCCCACCAGAAGCCCGCTGCCGCCTACGTCTCCGAGGGCAACCTCCCCTTCAAGACCCTTTGCGGCTCTCCCGGTTACATCAACCTCCTCGATGCCTTGAACGCCTGGCCTCTTGTTAAGGAGCTTAAGAAGGCTCTCGGCAAGCCCGCCGCTGCCAGTTTCAAGCACGTTTCTCCTGCTGGTGCTGCCATTGGTCTCCCTCTCACTGAGGAGGAGAAGAAGGTCTACTTTGTCCACGATATTGAGGGCATTGACGAGTCTAGCCTTGCCCAGGCCTACGCTCGCGCCCGTGGTGCCGATCGCATGAGCAGCTTCGGTGACATGATTGCTCTTAGCGACGTCGTCGATGTTCCTACCGCTCGCATCATCTCCAAGGAGGTCTCTGACGGTGTCATTGCCCCTGGTTACGAGGATGCCGCTCTTGAGATCCTCAAGAAGAAGAAGGGTGGCCGATACCTCGTCCTCCAGATCGACCCCGAGTACAACCCCCCTGCTACCGAGACCCGTACCGTTTACGGTATCAACCTCCAGCAGCACCGCAACGATGTTGAGATCACTCCCAAGCACTTCAGCACCATCATCACCCCTAAGGACACTGCTTCTCTCCCCGAGAGCGCTGCCCGCGATCTTACCATCGCTACCATCACTCTTAAGTATACTCAGAGCAACTCTGTTTGCTACGCCTACAACGGACAGGTTGTTGGTCTCGGTGCTGGACAGCAGTCCCGAATTCACTGCACCCGACTTGCTGGCGACAAGGCCGACAACTGGTGGATGCGCTTCCACGAGCGCGTTCTCGGCATTAAGTGGAAGAAGGGCACCAAGCGTCCCGACAAGAGCAACGCCATCGACCTGCTCGTCAGCGGTCAACTCCCTAAGGACGGCCCTGAGCGTGAGGCTTTCGAGGGTGTCTTCGAGGAGGTCCCCGCTGCCTTCACTGCCGAGGAGCGTGAGGCTTGGATGAAGCAGCTCAAGGACGTCTGCGTCTCCAGCGATGCTTTCTTCCCCTTCATTGACAATGTCTTCCGCGTTGCTCAATCAGGAGCCAAGTACGTTGCTGCTCCCGGCGGCAGCCAGAACGATGCCGCCGTCTTCGACACCGCCGAGAAGCTGGGCATTACCTTTGTTGAGCAGAGCATTCGTCTGTTCCACCACTAAGCGATACCTGATGTGATATTTTGTTTTTGAATGTTGGTTATGAAAATGGAACCGGAAAAGTAAAGACATGGCTTGCGGAACTTGGCATGTGAAAGAGGGATTCCCAGAAATTGCAATCTTTACGATTGTGTTGTTGTATATATGATAGACTTAACGTTGCGCCCAGACGCTCACTTCAACGTGAATGATGATGATTTTGAAATATTTGAAACATGTCTTCGTGTCCCTGTTTATTTTGTCTCTATCTCACTCAAACGCATCTGTGCGTGAGAATGCGAGCCCGACCAGAATTATCTATTCCCTTTGCTCCGTTCCATTGTTGTCATTCCGACCCAAAACGCAGATCAAAATCAGATGAATCGCAAATCGCCTTGTTTCTATACACACCGGCCCCATTACCCCTTAACCCCCTTCATTAGTCTTCGATATCATCATCGCTAAGCACCAATTTCTGAGCAAGTAACCCAGTGACGTTGCCGTCCTTTACTCCCGCGCGCTTCTTCCGAGGACTCATCTCTTCCGAGGGCTTGTCTGTCGCCCATGCTTCCCCGAGTGGCATATCGTCATCCGCGTCGGACTCATCGTCTGGTGCGTTGATGCCCTTGAAGGCGACTACTTTTTCGAGATCGCGCAGACGGAAGGTCGAAGTCTTGCGTGCACGCGCGATGTGAGTCATGTATGGTAGACGTTCGAGGAGCATTTCACGTCGAGCTGCGCTGCCGAGTGAGAGTAGGGGTGCGTTATCGGGCTCATCCTCCTCTTGCTTCTGCTGACTTAAAGCAGCCTGTCGGTTCTGTTGCTTGCGCTGCATCCATGAAATATCATCCGAGCTTTGTTGCGGGCGGCGGAACGCTGTAGCACCATCTGTGAGGTTCTTGGTAGCACCGTCGTCGCCTTTGAGAAGCTTCGTAGACCACATATCCACGAAACTCTCCAGTTCTTCCTTCGCTCGCCAGAGTTTCAGACTAGTTGGGTAGAACATTTTGAAAGCGTCGCTACCTTTAGACATGGAAGACGACTTGCGTTTAACAGGATTGGGAAGAGAGAATAGCATGCCACGGACAGCGACCTGAAATGTTATTTCATCCTGCCGCAGCACATGGCTACCAGAATCTGGACCTGAGAAGCCGCCTCTGCCACCGAAGAAGATATCCCTTGATGGCGAAAGGAGGTCGGCTTGAGAAAGGTACTCGATACAGTCGTTGATGTAGTCCATTGGTGTCGACAAGTCCATAGGATCTGTGCTCTCGCATGATAGAACATAATTTTCATGTAATGCTGAGACAAAAGTATGCGTGTCGGTACCAGTCTCATCAATGAGAGCGTCCACGTTGACTTCTGACCGCTTTGGCCGTGAATGTTGCGAAAGAAAACCCGGTAGTCTTTCTGTAGTGTCATCGCGTGGAGCAAATTCGTCTCTCTTGTTGTATACCACCTTTCCGACAGCGTGGAAAATACCCAGACTGGCCTCACGTTGCGATATCAACTCGAGACTCTCCTCTTCGCCCTGTGTGAGCTTGATAGAATCCTTTACACCCTTGGACTGTTTTGAGAAGGCAACTTTGTTGCCCCAGTCGCCCTGTTGATCACCCTTCAAGCAGAGAAACTCGAGCGATGAGGCAGCGTTTCTGATGTCTCCGATTTCCCCGAGGCGCTTTAATACTAGGGGACCTGGTGTTTTTCGTCGTCCTGATTTTCGTGCTTCTTTTTGAACGATCAGTTCGAGCGCTTTGAGAAGTAACGAGGGCGCGATGGCGTTGAACTCGATCATACCAACCCCTGGGTGCTGCAATATTTCGGGGCCAAGGAGTCGATGAGCAGTAAAACTGTCCGCCGAAGCGGATGTCGTGGTAAGATGTGTCTCCGAAATAATCATCACTACCGGTGTCACAGGTTCCTGCTGAGAAGGCTTCCCAAACGTGGATAGAGAAGGTGTGTTGGCAGCAAGGTACTGCAGAATGGTGTTGCGAAACGATGTCAAAGCCGTCGAGGACCTTTGGAACGTGTTTGGAAACTCTTCGATGAGTATAATACGTTTAGAATCGTTCTTTCGGACAGCTTGAGAGCTGCTTTGACTGGGTGTTGGTACCGGATCATCTGTGTCCAGTGCTCCAAATTTCCCACCACGACCAAGAAACTCTTCGAATTGCGCCGATGCGGAAACAAACCCCAACCCAGAGCTTCCCGTTGGATTTCGCCATTCAAGAAGCTCAGATCCCATGTCATTTGCCAAAAGTCGCATTGTTGTCGTCTTTCCGGACCCAGCTGCGCCTTTCAGGATGAGCAAACGCTGTCGCATACGTCCCCCTATCACGTCCTCTAACCATCTTCTCACGTCGGACACTTTCTTCTTGTGTACGGCGAGTTCCTCTAGGTTCCGCGGTCCAAATCGTTCTGACCACGGTCGCGAATCGTCGTTGGCCGTAGCAAGGGGTGTTTGTTTTGGAGGTTTGATGAACTTCTGGCTAGCGCTGAGTGGTGGAGTTGGGAATGGTGGTTGTGAATCATTTCGGAGCCTCTTCTTAGCATGTTGGCCGACCAAACTCGAAGAACTTGCTTTTTGCTCTGAAATATCGTCGTCTTCTGAAATAGGATCACTGATAATATCGTCAAGAGGAACAGATCGTCTATCGCTCGCCCCAGTCTTTGCAGCCCTCTGTGCCTGGTTTGAGAAAAGCGTCTTTAGATCTGCTGTCTTTCCCTTATCGGCTGCTTTGCCAACATCTTTCGTTCGTTTCGTGCTCGGACTCGTGCTGTTGCGCTGGCTCTGATGCGCTCGACGGGGTAGACGAAGAGAACCATTGTTGGCTGGTTTGTTGTTAAGGATCTTGGGTTTTGTAGGGCTAGGAGAAGCTGTAGGGACGCGAGTTTTCGTAGGAGAGCTCGGTGAGGAGATTAGGAATTTGTTCAGGGTGTTTGCACGGGGTTGTTCGTCTTCATCGTCTGAAGCTTCAACGACATTGCGCCGGCGGCGCTTCGCGGGCGGAGCCATCAGCGCAGATGGTGTATTTGCGTAGGTATCATAACGGTACGGGAGATTTCGCGATCGAGTTGGACAAGTCGGATTGTCGAATTTGGCAGGCTCTGGCAGAAGTGATGATGACGATGCGATGTTGTTGTTAAACTGATAGCTCTGGAGCCTGCCTTATCGTGAACTGAACAATCCACTCTACAGTGCAGGGACGCATAGACCCACCTTTAAACACCCCAGCCTAGGTAGGTACAGTATGCAGCGTATGATCAAATCATCAACATCGAATAAAAAGGTTAACAACGAACATGATTATAGTTGGGGATTCTTTAAGAGTTATTGGTCGATTTGTTTTATTTATTTTCTTATCCCTTAACTCTCGTTGAAACCAACTGACAACAGAATCATCAGAGGCTTGTTAATATTACAGCGTAGCCAATCCTATCGACCCCATGCAAAGCTACAATTTAATTCGTTTCTCATACAATCTCGTCCCTGGTATCTTATGCCTTTAGAAAAGTCATCTCAAAATGTCCATCCCTGGAAGTTGTCCACAAAAGTGAGAGCGGACAGAAGGTAGCGGTCGTGAACATCACCCCAGGTTCTGGACGCTTCCTTCAAGGCACGGATAGCTGTCACAAGTCAGATGAAGAACTCAAATTGGAATAACAAACTTACCTTTGACGTAGTGAGCATCAGTAGCCCAGTCAGAGTTCAAGGCCTTGTCCTCGACATACTTCCAGCCTCGCTGTTTGAGATCGCTATCAACATTGTCCGGATCAGGAAGAGGTCGACCCTTCACGATAAAGATACCCAGGACGAGCAGCCACCATTCTCGGACGAGAGTAATATGGTATTTCTCAGGGATGAAAGGCAGCAGAATTCGAACGGCATGGCTAGTTGTTAGCAGGTGCACAAGTAGGAAGTTGAATGCATGTGTGCCTGGCTTGACTGTCGCAACGAGTAGAGCAGCCGCAGCTTCTTGTGACAACTCGAACTGCTTCAAAGGATCATTAATCTCCCAGGCGTTCCAGTATTCCAGGATGATATCCTCATGCTTGTTGAAGAGTTCTTCCATGTCATCCAATTCAGGGCTGATGGAATCAAACCGGCTATCCTTGGACAATTTGGTGAGAAGCTCCAGTGGAGATGCCGAGGTGAAAGGGGCTTGCTTGGTGTACGCCTGATTATCAAAGTACTTGTGGAAGAAGTTGTATTGGACACAGGCAAGTCCCAAAGCTTCCATGGCAAGTTCCTTACAGTCCATCTCGAAAGCATAGCCTAGGTGGATGAGAGGGTGTCCGACTATTAGTGTTAGCAATTGATCACGCTCCCATCTGGAAGTATACATACGACCACCGATTAGACCATGAAACAAGGGTTTATCGCCAGTGAATAGATAGTGTTCCATCTCTTGACGCCAATCATATTTGAATCGCATAACAAACTTGTCTTCGAAAAAGTCCACAAAAGCACGCTGGTATCTCTTGTCGCCTCTGAGCTGTTGCCAGTCATCTTCACCAATTTCAGCAGGTGAAGGTACCCATGCGTCCAGTTCTTTGATTTCCTTGTCGTAGATATCATTCAGTTGAGAAACACTTGCTCCTAACAGATATGCCGAGCTGAGGATGTGAGCGTTGTGGTTATCGTATTGAAGGTTGTGATAGACGATAGAGTAGTTGGCATGGTTCGCCTTGATTAGATGCTTGAGACATCTTGCCCGCTTGTCCGGGTCCGTCTCAATGTGATGAATCTCGACTGAAGGCACATTGATCGCCTGACGGTTAGAATAGAGTCCCAATAGGCGGTTAACTACAGGGACTTGAGAGAGAATGCCCGCCATTTTGATACTGAGATGGTACGAGATTGATAATGTTAATGGGGAGAGAATAGGTAGAGAATGGGCAATGACGTTCAACCATCAGATCAAATTGTACCTTCCGTTGGGGCTTCCAGCGGACACTAACAAATGAAATAGCGGGGCTTCTTTTTCCTTTGGGGGACTCGACAGTTGCACCTTCCCCAATGACAAGACGCGTGCACGGACCATTCAATTATCAATCTCAAGTTGAGCCGCGTCTTCTCATTAAACTCCATCACTTCACACTTCACTTTATTTTATTTATTCGCCTACGAGTGACTTCACGAATATGGGCTCTCAATCCTCGGCAAAAATATATGCAGAGTTGCTCTCAAATATCAGGCAAATATCTGTTGTTGCATCCCTGTCATCGTCAGCAGATCCTTCCACAAAAGCCGATATTTCAAATGGGGGTCGTCAACTTAACGTGACGCATCAAGGTCATACAGAGAGTATCACCTTGCCAGCGCAAACTTCCGTCGCAGGAGATCTGCCAGTGGCCCAGACCGGTCGTCCAAGTCTATCATGGAGACTGCCAGTTTCACCAGCAGAAGCGAAACCTGCCCATTTCTCCCTAGAGAATCAGGCGTTACCGTGGACATCTGTTGACATGAAGACGGGCTCGCCTGTAGGCTGCCGAAACTGCGGAAGCGAATTTGTTGCCGAAGGCGCCATCGAAACATGGAAGGATCTGCCAAGTGATAACTGGGCCGAAATGATGGAATTTTGGCATTGTCATAAACCTCATGATCATGATCATCAAGACTCTGAGTCTCTAGCCACCAAAGGCTACGGTGCCAACCATGCTATATCAGCCCAGCAGGGTGTTGGCTTTGTCGACTTGACTTCATTTCTCTTTACAGAATCTGACTGCCGAGGCTTAAAAGTAAGTATTTATCCAACCGCGACTGGTTTTGTTCTTGACTGCGCTCGGCCATACCTCCGCATGGGGAGAAAGAAGATGTCCTTGTCGGTATAAACCTTTCAGTGATTAGGCCATCGATACAACTCCCCAAGATTAATGCTTCGGTCGTTCCCACCCCAATGGGCAGCTAGCCTTTTGGAAACCTTCCTCCTGGAATGGGGTCCTGGGTGATGCTGAAGACGCAGCCTCCCTCTTTCATCTAACCTCTCACAGGCATGGGAGTTTGGAGATTATCGAGAGGCAAATTCTTCAACAAGTAGCGTGAATTTGTTTTGTTCGTTGACCGTCTACTTACACACTGTAGTATTCCTCCACAACAATGGATGCTGGATTCGATATGTCCTCGTTGGCACTTGAAGACGATGAAAACAACAAGTTCCTACACGTATTCTGTCGAAAGTGCGCAACAGAAGTAGGCCTGTACAACATTGCGGCATTGTCTGTCACTCTGTTTAAATGGCAAATTACTTGCCAAACTAATACTCCAGACCCGAGCCCAAGCAGTCCAGAGTGCCTTGCAGCAACTCTCATGGCTACAATCTCGAGGTCAGGATCATCCAAGTCCATCATCACGCCGCATGTACTTGGATCTGTAAAGTCGGACTCAGCTGTTCCACAACAGAACCTCCACCTTTGGGTGTTAAATCCCAATGTGGTGTACGCAGCGTCTTCCACCACTGGCTCTAAAACGGCCATGAAGATACTCTACAAGCATATTGAGTCATCAGAGGGCGATAAGCTCATTACATCCATGACTTCAGACGTCCAAGAGATCACTCTACCTGAAGCGGCCATCAAAACTGCAGAGGAGTGCTTGTTGACGAGTAGTCAGTTACTGCCAGCTCAAGAAAGGACCTTCAAGGAGTGGAATGTTGGATTGCTTGGAAGATGGGAGCCTTCTTCCTGAGATAATAGCAGACAACACACTCACTAAATAACGGATTTAACAGAGACAACACATAACAGACAAGATACATAAATCGAGCCAAGCAACTCAGTTAAGAGTTATATCAATTCAATATCGAATAAACGCCCTCATGCCGTTCCACATCCCCTTGTATTATGTGAACAGAGCTTGCTATACGCCTTGTATGCAAAAAAGTAAAACCAATTAAACATTTTTTTTCGTCCGGCCAAATTATTGACATCGTTTCTATCAACCATGTCTAAAACAAAAGAGTTATGATGATGACCCGGTTCCGTCCCAACTACATATCTGTGTAGATTTTTGTTTTTCTTTCTCATGCTAAAAGTCGTTATAAAAGATAAAAGTCCGCCAGGATCTCCTTTCCAAAATTATGTGGTGTTGCGTATATGACGAGGTTGGAGTAAAAAAGAAGAAAATAGAAAGAAAACAAAATGAAGCAGATATCCTGCCATGCAATCCAACATGAATGTAGCTCATCATGAAACTTTGGCTGAGGGGCTGTTCCCCAATTCAGGTCGTTAGGTTGACGCAAATCAACAGCAATAAGACATACGCGCATACACGCAGAGAGCAAGAAATCACACCTGATACAGCAAAACTTGTACAAGGTGGAGCTCCGGTACTTTTTGGAAAGAGAGAATCCAGTACAAGCAAAAATGGATTAGAAGAATCGACTCTTCTTCTTCTCCTTCTTCTGGTCTTGTTTGAGAATATCATCAAAGGTCGCGCCAGTAGGCTCAGGAGGCGGTGACTCAGTTTGAGGATAGGGGTGGTGGCCGCCACCAAGAGCAGCCAGGTTGCCCATGGATGAGTTTCGGGAGCCCATCATGAGACTGGGAGGACGTCCTCCAAGAGAACTGCTACGTTCTCCGAAGGGGCTTGGGGGCTGGAGGGGGACAGGCTCCAGACCCAGGGCGATACTTGATCGCCAAGCTTGGTTGGCTCGGTTTCCACCAGGAGAGTGCGTTCGAGGTCGAAGCGAGCCTGAAGGGCTGCCAATGGGAGAAGGAGGAGTGTTAAGACCGTTGCCAAATGATGGTGGAGGAGTAGGAATAAAATCTTCGTTATCCAAAAACATGGATCGAGGAGGGTGCAGAGGCGACATCTGAGGTTGTTCGAGCTCATGTGAGGCTGAGTTACCGCCCTCCCACTGAGTAGCGGCAAGCCAGCAGTGACTTCGGTGGTAGGTAGCTTCGACACTGAAGAGAACGGCATCCTGAGAAAGCTCGACCAAGCCACCGCCGCCAGCAACTTCGTACCACATCTTCTTGACTTGTTGATCCGGGACCCAAGGGGGGTTGCCCATGGGAGGCTCGCAAAGGAAGTACTCAACACCCTCGGTGAACTGCATGCCAGGAGCATCAACAACCAGGACAGGAAGCGATTGGATCACCACATAGAGGAACAGCCAATAACCGATACGCTGGTCGGCAAAGTCCTGGGGAGTCTTGCCTCTGGCTTCGCGAAGCTCGAACTCCTTGAACTTGTCCAGGAAGGGAACCTTGGCAGAGTTGGTATCGTAGTTGTAGGCCTTGTTAAGCATGAGCATTAGCTCGTGCTCCTTGATGCCCTTGTCGAACTTGGCCTGCTTCTTGGGCGAGAGCGTATCGTAAGTTTCCAGAATCGACGTCGCTGTAGGCAATTGAGGGCAATCGTAAGGAATAGGAGGAAGAACGGGAGGCTTGGATCGATCAAACTCGGACATGATGTTTCGGAGAGCAGACATGATCATCTTGTCGGGGTCGTTGGAGAGTTCAGGAACCTCATCCATGATTCTCGAGGTTCGGTTGTTGCGATCAACAAGGAGATCGTAAAGAGCACACATGTCAGAGTACAACACCTTGAGAACAAGTCTGTTGAGACCGCTCTCGGAGAAAGGGTTCTTCTTGCTACTAGCCTTAGGAGGCCAGTTACCGAACGCAGTCTTGTAATAGCTCAGAGCAAAGCTTCGCATCTTGGTGAATGACTGTCTCCAAATCTTGAATCGTACACTTCGAAGCTCAGTCATGGAAGTCGAGTTGGCAATACCTGAGAAAAGAGCAGGGAAGTCGAATTGCTCCAGATGCATGTTGGCATTGTGCTGTCGGTTGAGCAGATCGAGATGAGCCCGTTCCAAGCTGACGCGAGTCTTTGGCGAGATTTGCTCGTAAAGAGGGAGCTTGAGCTCCATGATGGCCGTGTACTTGCCAGCAGCGTGGGCAAAAGCTTCGTTGTAGAGGTCGGCCGATCGCATGCGCTCACCTAGAATCACTGCTTCAAGTGTCTTCTCTCGGCTGTGTCGGCAATCCGCAAGGGCGTGCTGGTCCATGTAGAAACCGAAACTGAGGTCAACAGCGTCTCCAAATGTAGTTCCATCGTAGCTGGTGAAGCCATACTCCTCCAAGAGGGCAGCAATATCGAGGAACGCGTGGAAGTTGGAAGGTCGGGACTTGGTCGCGACAAGAGGTTGCCCAGTCAGGAAAGCGAACACGTTGCGGATGGCAATTAGACGACCCATATCGGGAGCCATCTCTTGTCCGGGGGCTCCGGTAGGCAGGTATAGGTGGAGGCAATCGTCCGATACATCGTCCATGACGGGAGGAGAGTTTGGTGGTGAGATGTATCGGGAGGCATCTTCGGCTGTCAAACTGAGGCGACCGCTGAAGCTCGTGTTTCTGTTTCGTGTGGGTGTGTCGCGTTCGCTCTGGATGAGTTCGTTGAAGAGCCAAGATGAGCTAATAGTAAACTCCTGGACCTTGAATGACGGTCCGCGACCGCTGCCCTTGGGGTACAAGTAAACAAGCACGGCTCCGCTTTCGTTCCAAAGTTCCGGAACCTAATTGAACGCAAAGATTAACTCTGGAAATAAGCTTTAACGGGGAAGTAACGTCACTTACTTTTTCTCCGTTCTTGAGAAACGAGGCATTGTACTCGGCTTGTGTATCGTCGGACAAAACCCAAGCAGTCGAGGTGTTTGCGTTGGAAACATCCATCGAGTTGGAACGGGATCTTCCACCAGGCAACCAACTTCTTCTAAGGCGTCCCCGGTTCGGGCTCTGGCTGGCTTCACCTTTGGAGGAGCCGGGTCTGATGGCGAGAGGGGTAGAAACGATGCGGCTCTTGGTGTTGCTGTTGCGGTTGTTGGGAGACTGAACTGATGATGCGCGGCGTCCGCGATCAGGAGCTGGAGAAGTTGTTCGAGTCTTGAGGGCCTGGATCTCGCCGCCGCCAAATGAGTTGCTCGGCGCATGGTTTAAAGAACCGCTTCTCGTTCGAGCAGCGGGGTTCTCTTTCCGCAGCTTTCCGCCTCCGTTATGCAAATTATCTGAAGCAGAGGTAGGAATTGGAGGAGGGGGCATGTTGGGCTCTTGAGGACTCATCGCCGCTCGGGGGACCTCTGGAGACGGGGGGATCGGAGCCATGATCTGGGGGTTGGGGCTCAGCTGATCGTCGAGACTGTCGCTGCCGCGTGTGGGAATCGAGTCTGGACTAGGCGGGGAACCAGCCTGGCCAGGTTGCCTCTGGCCGTGATGCTGGTATGACACGGCGTCGTGATATTCGTTCTGCATCCGGATGGTAGGTTCGATGATACTGTGGGTAGTGGACGAAGCGCTGTCATCCACGGTCGTAGGAGGGGTTCCAGCGGTATTAGTAGTGGTCGAGGTGTCGGTGGGAGAAGATGACTTGGTGGGTGCCGGAGAGTCCGCGGCTGTGGCAGCGGGAGCGGAGGGGGCCGCAGGTGCTGGTGGTGTTGGTACAGCTTTTGGAGTTGGGGACTCTTCAGATTCTGAGGGCACAACGAGTGAGGGTAGGAAGGACGAAAGGCGATTGCCCCAGAATCTCGACATGCGATTTGTACTTTTTGAAGGAGCCAGGTTTGTGGTTGAGTGCGATTTTGGTAGAGAAACCTTTGGGACCGAGTCGTTGCGTTTGCGAAGAGTCTTTTGCTCGGCGGAACGAGGACGGTCGTTTTGTGGTACAGGCTCTTCTGGCTCACTGGGACCTGGGTGAGGCAGGTTGGTGGTAGACTTTGACGAACCAAAGTTGGAGCCTCGAATCTGGTTGATGTCTGCAGTGTTTGATTTTCTCACACTCTTGCGAAAAGAAAGAGAAGAAGAATCGGGGTCCGTGTTTGAGCGCAGCATTGAAGGCATTAAAGAAGCCCTGAAGGACTTGTTCGACGTCATGATGGGCAACAGTCCTGGTTGTGCCTGTCCTTAACCTGACGAGATCGTCTCCAAAACGCCAGCGTTACATGCAGCAAGTACAGCAAGTGAGCTAAGAATGGCAGCAAAAAGAGGGTGCGTGTGGCAAGCAAGGCAGGGTAACGCAGCAAGGCAGAGCAATGCGGAGGGGTCAGATAGCGAGTGAGCCAGTCAGTAACTTGGTTACTGAACAGAAAAGGAAAGCAAGGCAAAGTAGAACAAAGCAGTACTGCAAAAATAAGGCGAGGCAAATGAATGTCCGACTTCCTTAATGCAAGCAAGCAACAAAGCTTCAAAGCTTTCTTTTGTCTCTTCGGTGTAAGGTGAGAATAGAAGAAAGAGACCTGCAAGAAGTGTTGTAAAAGGGGACCAGCGGGTCGGCAATTCTTTATGTCAAAGCAGGACAAGACAAGGAAGGAAAGAAGGGACCTGATCAGGATCAATCGGCAACAGCGTGAGTCCGTCTACTAAGAAGAAGAAAAAAAGTCAGGCAAAGCCCTTTTTCCACTAAAAAGGTACAGTAAGTCAAGCACAGTAGTTGGACAGTGACAGTATTTTAGTCTACAGTAGCGTAGCGTCCTGCGTACCTCTCTAGTCTAACTTCTCTAAATGTGGCTGCGTGTCAGATCTAGGACGGGTCTTCCCTGCACCGGGACAAGGCCCCCAGCAGAACCGAGAGATGGAGACTCTTTCTCTCGCATCTACAGAAGAAAAAAAAAAAGACGCCCCTCCCATAATTGCCAGCCCCATAAAAGACCTGGGAAATCTGAGTCTTGGGTGGCTGTTCCAGGGGAGTACTCTCCTGGTACCTGGACAGTATGCTCCTACAATTAGTGAGAGCGAGAGTGAAAGTGGTCTCTAATTCTCTCTCTCCCTCTGAACTCATCTCTGGACCAACGGGGTCGGGTTTCGGGGCCTCGGAGCACCCATGAGGATGGATGGAGAGTGAGTGGATACGCAATGACGTTTGCTGCTGAGTGTTTTAGAACGGCCGACCTAAGGAGAGGCACCTAAGAAAAAGGCACCTACGGGAGAGCCAGCCACTTTTTACTGCCGCATTTTTCTCCTGAATTGAATAAAAGTGCCCTGAATTGAATTGACAGACGGTTGAGACATTGAACGGATGTACCGTGTCTAAAACAGTGTCCATAAGTTCACTAGACGTCCCGGGCTATTATTCACCTCACCCTCTTACCATGGATGTCTTGTATCCCCCAGTCAGGTTTATGCTCGTGCTCATCCTCATCAGCCGGCGCCTCGTCACTCTGTGTCGCGTCGTAGGTAACAATTATTATTAACCAACGTAGGCTGTACTCCAGCTTATTAGACATGCCTGTCTGTCTGAGACCTGTACGCGCTATAATCATAACGGATCCGTGGCATTGGAAACGAGGCATCCAATCCCATCACATCCGTCATCTCGCAGTTAGCGGGTCGGTCTAAGCGGCTCTTTCATCCTTCTCTCCTCTCCTCTGCGGAATGAGTTGATACTGATGACAAAGTGGAGAATCCTTTGAAGAAGCCAAGACTGAGACCGAAAGGAGACAATATCAATTGAGGGAGACCTCATCTCACGAAAGCGGATAATCAATCTATGGTTCGGATCCTAGTCTGTTTGAGAGAGAGGTTCGGCTGTGTGAAGTAAACAGAACAGAACAGAACAGAACAGTGAGAGAGTTTCTAGAACGAACATCAGAAAAAAATGCCTAGCTGAGTTAGCCGCCTGTCTTACTCCAGGGGCTAGGCCATCCCTATGATGCCACTTATTGCCTGGCTGGGCTGTCTGACTCTGCTGAGCTGTCTGAGAGTTGTGAATCAATAATGCTACGGCATGTCATGTACAGCCCCTTTGGCTTTGGACCCTGTCACTTCTAAACAAGTTGTTGCCAGGGTTTCCTCGTATTCAAAATGTTTGATCTGCCACTATGCACATATTTGGTCTCGAATCTCGAATTTACCCTCCTCAATTCTCACAACCAGCATAAAACACACCTGAAATCTGATCAATAGTCGCGGCACGAACCAGTAATACATACGGCAGTCTACCTAGTCTAGACCAATACCGCACTGTACTGTACCACCAGTCAAGCATTTTCTGTAAGAAATAGCATTAAATATCTACATTGGCCAATGCTCTCGACCTGGGGTGGCTTTGGCCAACCGTCCTCAGGGTGGCTTCCTCTGCTGAGTTGTCGTTCAGGTCAGTTGCAAGGGGGGCGGCCAAAGGTAGACAAGGAAACTCGGTGTTGGCGTTTGGTAAAAGACCGAGAATATCCATTAGCAATAAGCTGCCGCTATGGCGAACCCCAAGATCCAAGATCCAATATCCGATTCCGGTAGGCAGTGCGGGATTGAAGCTTCAGCTCCAGAGCTCCAACTGCTACCTCATAATGGTAAGCTGCTCTGGACCCTGAGTTAGGTACCTAAAGATACTTGACGGTGACATCAATTCGGGTTGACAGTATTGTTGCACGGTAGCAGCGCTGAAGGATTGGAATTAATATCGACACCACTAACCACATTCTTGGCTTTGGAAGCTTCCAGGGATCGGAGCAGGATCAGCGAGAGCCAACCGTCAACCCCACGCTCCCTGTATTTCCACAGTGCTTGGCCGTTTCGAAGTTTCAGCTACTTTGATCTAAGGGGTTGACAAATGTCGGTACTGTGCAATGCTGTAGTCAGTAAGTTACGCTCAAATTGAGGTACAGTACAATAGTGATGGGGAACACTAGACTGCAGTTCAGACAAACAGAAAGCGCTTAAAATCAAGGGATATCCAATTCTGTCCAATCTGAGGTTGAATGTCTGTCGTCTTCTCCTCAAAATGTGATCAACATGGGGTTGGGCCGTTGAGGTTGGAACTTCCGAATCGCTGCCACATCCCGTACCTGATTATGTACTGCACTGTATTTTTTCCCCGTTTGGTGGCTGCCGTCAAAAATAACGCCTAAAAGCGGTTGCAATTATCATCGATACAGTCAGTTTTGTCTATCCGTCGAATCATGACAAGTCCCTCTCCCTCTTTCGGCTGCGGCACATCAACTGCATCATCGTCTTCACCCGTCATGATTCTCATTGGAGTCAACCATCACAGTCAGAAACAGAGTCTACGCGGCAAATATCATCCGCCCTGCCTCCAAAGTCCTACCTCTACCTATATGGCCCCCCTTTTTTACACTCTGTTGGACTATTTTATTCCCCCTCTTTCTTTTCCTGCTCGTCCGTTTCGTGTCGTGTCGTGTCGTCTCGTGGCTGATGGTCGCCTCGTAAGATCGATCTGCAACGAAACATGAAGCCCTGGTTGGTCGTTTCCGTCTCGCGTCACGAATGGATCGTCTAGGCTGGGCTGGGCTGGGCTGCTATTGCTGTACTATACTGTACATTAATAGTAGGTTACAGTAGGAATTCCATTCCCCTCCCATACACCCAGGGGGAAATGTTTTTCTTTCTCGTATTGCAGACTGACTCAAGAACACATGATATAGATTGGCAGTCTTTTGTTGGCAGACAATCCATCTTTAAACATTAGTGAGTCTTGGAAGTTCGTACCCGACTCGTACTCTGTACTCCCTAGTCTATTTCCGACTCCGGCTTTACTCGGCCGACCTTTTCTTGAGCCTGTTACACGAATCTCTAGAACGTAACGGAACAGGCGAGTGCAAAAAACTGTCCGTAAAACAGGGGGCTGACGGCCCTGCATGTTGCAGTTGCAGACTGCAGTACAGTAGCATCCAACAACCGCCCATGATCGTCGGTTTCCTTACTCCAGAAAGTGAGTGAACTTTCAGGGATTCGACCAACAGACACAGTCGACAGTACAAGTTACCTGTCATTGAGTTTTTGAGGTGCGGTGCCACACCGGGAACCGAGCTTTGAATATTAACGCTGCAGTAATAAACTAATATCAGAAATGTGAATACATCTATTTCTTGTGTATTCACAGAACGACAGGTCTCTAGCGACATGTTCATTCTGAGTGATTTCAACCCCCAAACTGCCCACCTCACACTAAACCACCAAGGTATCGAAGATTTGCGTCATACTTGAATCCCCTGGCCTGGCCCAGAAGCTAGCTCATCGTTCGCTTGGAGAGGGGGCTTGGCAGTAGCCGAAATTGGCCCTGCACATCAGAACGAAAAAAAGGGAGAGACAGAACATAGAGAGAGAGATCGGAGTGGACAGTAACAACAAGAAAATAGCGTGAGGAGTTATCAAAGTGTCGACATTTCAATGGCTCATGCATGCTCTTGGCTCCGTCTTTTCGGCTCCAGTTCTCGGGGAACGTGCTTGACACTAAAATTCAAAAAACCCTCCCAAAAATCCACAATCAGATGCATCTGCATCTGCATCTCGTCTGCCTCCTCCTCTCTGCATTTGCATACTGTACCTTTTTATAGAACATTCCGGAAAATCGTCCCACCCTGGTCTGGAGCCTGGTCCTGTTCCCCCTCAACACAACAAGCTCCAAGCTCCAAGCCTAAGCCTCGCCCAAAACGGCCCTGCGGATCCCGACCGCCATTACAGTCCCATGGAGAAGGACGAAAAAGACGAGCTTCCTCAGCCACGGCTTTACGTATTTCCAGTGCCATATTAATTGCGCTTACCAATTCAATAGGTGAGGCGAGCAGGACCGACAACGCAGACCCAAACGGTTGAGCTCGACGTTGCGGTACGGTACGGTACGATCAGCTCCACTGAATTCGGTGCAACATCTCAGGTAAATATCGTCACGAATTAAGGGTCGTGTACATCTATCACCCGAGATATATTGCTTGTGTTGTGGGTTTGACCCTCAAGTCATGTCAAGCCAAGTCAACAACGCCACGGCCACGAAGACGGTGTGTATCAACTTGAGCACGTCGGCTTAATTTAAACAACATAAGCAACAAGTGCTTATATACACTAAACTAGACCCTAGACCCTGACTGCATCAATGTTGTGCTTTTTCTTCAGCTCTATACGATTCAAGCTTCTTTTTAAGCCAACGTCGAGGCATTGCAGTTCATTGACTCAAGAAAGTTCATCACAAAGACTCACTGGTTCCTTCTCTGTTTGTGCTATGACTTCACGTGACGTAAACTTTCCTATTCTGGCAAATTTCACCTCACCGAGACCCACCTTCCCATCAGATATGGAGGATATCATGAGTGTTCAAGGAAGGAAGGAGGTATACCTTAATCGAACCTCATCTCTATCTCGACTCACAACTTCCTCATAAAATGAACACAATACCTTTTGAGATCTCTCAAAGCAGTCTTGGTTCTCCTAATGACATTAACTTGGAAGAGTTTCTCGACGTTGAACGTCTTTGTAACGGTGCTTCAACACCACCAAATGAACCAGCCCAGGCTCAGACATGTTTAAACGATATCATCATCCCTGCTTCTACCAATACCGAAATACACCCCAAGAAAAAGGGACAAGATGATACACAACGTGGCAGTGAACTGAATCGTTCATATACACAGCCAAGACGCAGAGGAATTCGTTCAAATGTCTCATCAATACCTGAATATGCCGTCATATGTTTCCCCTCCAACCCCACCAAGCCCGACGGCATCAAGAAGAAGAGAAAGGATTTTGATGAGAAGAGACGGCAGGAAGTTGCCCAGGTCCGCAAAAACGGTGCTTGCTTCCGATGCAAGGTCCGAAGGATATCTGTAGGTTAATCTTTGACTTGCACTAAATGCTCTCGAATACCAAGCAGATGTTGACTGCTTTAGTGTGGTGTAGGAGCGCCATGCCAGGCATGCGAGAAAGCCGCCGGCATCCTTGGACGAGAGTTGTGTATTCGTGAGAAACTGACCAAGATGAGGTTCAGTTCTGGGGGTCAGTTTGAACACTGGACTGGATCCATGCCTGAGTCTAACAGCTCTAGATCTTCACTACATCGATTACACTGCACGTCTACTCGATCAAGAGCTCATCGCTGGTACCACCCACCTAGGACCTCATCGTAAGGTCGCGTTATCAATGGATTATCCCGGCAACCCAGCTTTAGAAGTCGAGGTTCAAGACTACTATGGAAACAAGACTCCGCCCTGGTTTTGTTGTTGGGTCGTGACCGACCAAGTTGGTGGCCAGGTCGAATCTTACCGACAAGAAAGTGCTCGATATGCCCTACCGCAGCTTCTTCCACCAAGCCATCTAGTCGATTGGGTTGAGCGCATCATCGCTCACCAAGAAACCCGCTGCATAGGGTTTCAACAAACGGTGGATTCTTTCATCCTGAGATACAGTCAATCGGAGTCGTCCCTGCCGATGGTAAGCACCATCTCATAATGACGCCTTACTTGCCCGCTGACACATCTCAGCATGACTTTGTTCGCAAAGTTCACAAACTTAATTGTTTAACAAAGATCCGCCTGGGGCTTATATTATGCGTCGAAGAGGGAGGCGAAATGACACCGCCTTCTTGTGCCCTACATACCCAGTTCGGTCAGATCTCCAAAGCGGCCTCCCAACCAATTGAGAAAGAAGTTCTCTTAGAGCTGGAAAAGCTAGTGTTTGGAACTGGGGGCATCGGTCCTGAAAACTCGATAGCCCTATGGGCCAGTCTCTGGTGCTTGATTCTGATGTATCGGAAACTGGTTCACACATATATGGCTTTCCAAGAGTTCCCATGTCACGTCCCAGAAGACTACAGCGGCTTTCCAGAGTCCAAGCTTGAAGTCGGTACACACTTCTATCACTATCTAGTATCCATCTACGCGGCTATCTTTCGCGTAACCAGTCCTTTATACGCCGATTTTCGAGTCGCGGCTACGCGGAAGCTGCTAGACGACGATGAGTCTCTAATAGACGCTTTCATGAGCTTGCGCACCGAGAGTTTCTATTTTCGTGAGTGGCCTCTTATTCGTCACCGGAACATAAACTAATCTTATCCTAGAAAGAGAATCGATGTCGATGTCAGCATCGCCCGATCAGTTATTGCGCAGGATGATACTAGATCGGGAAGCCGGGCTTAGACCCAAGCAGCTTACCAGTCACTGATTGCGTCTATTTGTACATACTTGGCGTCATTGCAGTCGGGATTTCTATACCAATAGAATCCAAGCAGTTAAGCATATAATGCCTATCAAAAAGGCATACAAGACGTGAATGACTTGGCTTCTATCTTACTCATATTACGTGCCTTGTGGATCATGCCATCTTTTATGTCTACTCAATGTGGCAGCAATACAATAGGCATCATACGAGTGTATGCCACAAGTCTCTACGAGTGAAATAACTGCAACTTGAGTAGTTTTGCCATGCTGCTTATAGATGAGAATTCAATGGAGTTGAGTATTTCCGTAGATTAGAGTATTCACATGTCAAATAATCAGCATCACCACTGCACCTTCTTGCGTTGTGTAATATTGTAGTATTATACAATTACTTCAGTATATGCTAATATGCTATGCCCAATTTTATAAACGCCTACATCCAGAATAGGTCTTGTAAATGCAAAACGCCTTTTGATGATGCCCCGTTCCTGAGAACTTTCTATACATGTGAACCGTCGAGGTCCAATTTCCTTATACATTCCATCCATTAATCATAGCCGCACTATTTTGGAGGCTTCCATGTGTATCATACTCAGTCAGAGTGGTTTGCCTCAGAGCGTAACCTTTTGCCAGCGGCCTCGCTCGGTGTGCCACCATTTCTCCTTCTCCTTCTTGTCTGCCACGATTCCCTCGCGAGCGTTCCATCGACCAGTGCATCCTGCCTTTCCGCCGGCTAGGCTCTCGCCTGCATCACTCTCGAGGTCGCGAATGTCGATAAGACCACCTTTGTCATCCGTCGTCCCGCGGTCGGGGTGGAGGTGGTACTTGATGGGACTTCCAGCCGTGCCCATGAACCCTGCCATGTTGAAGGTGTCGTTAAAAGTGCCGTCTTCGTCAATCACATTGACAGTGAACTTGGGTCGGGATCGGGCTTCTTCGAGACGTGTTTGGGCTGCCAGGCGTGCAGTGTGAAGATTCGTGTGGGGTTTGTGTCGCATGTCGCCAAAGGGTGAGATGGTTTCCCGTGGGGGAGCAATCGGCGATACGTTGGAGGATCGAAATAGGCGTGTAGGCGACATGGGACTTGCTGATGCGCTAGGCAGTGGTGTCGAGTTCTCGGATTTCTCAGGTCGATAGCGGTCCGAGGGAAGATCGACCCTGTCAACAGGGTAACAGAGTTCCTGGAAGACGCCTTCGGGATCGTTGGGGGTACGTAGGATCCTCAGAGCTGGGAACCCTCCTGCACCGATGCTTCGGGCAAGGATGTCATCTGCGGCACTAACGCATGATGCGTGGCTAGTGATGTCCCAGTGCAGCTTTCGGATGGAGTTGCTGGTGAGATATGGCATCAACCACAGCGCAAAACTGTCGTTCTCGGGCATGGTGGGCGGGAAGGCCTGGATGAAAGAGAAGTTGACTAGGTTTCGCAACTTAGACAAGATGCGAGCGAGAGCAGCCAAAGAGTCCATAGATGTGTGTCGGAGGGTCAGTTTGCGCAGGGGGTAGCTGTTAGCTTGCGTCGCAAACGCTGAGAGGCCATTGGTTGTTACGCCGCTGATGTGAGAGAGTGTGAGGGACTCAAGAGCAGGGAGAGTGAGAAGAGTGCAATCGTCAAAGCTGTTGGGCGGGAGGTTGCAGAGGTGGAGGTGCTTGAGATTAGGCAGACGCTCCAGAGTTTTCGTGAGGAGAGTTTCGGGCGTAAGAGTGGCTCCTGGGAGACAGTGAATAGTGAGGGTCTCGAGGTGTCTCCAGTTGTCGTGGAAAGACAGGAATGTGGCTTCCTGGAAAGGCTTGAGTTCGCCAGGCATGACCAGACCGAGCTGCTGGGTATTCGACTGGATGCGCTGCTGTTTCTGATGGGGCGAGGCTTGAACAAGCCACTTCATTTCCTTCAGGTTTGTTCTCGTGGCCATGGCATGGAAGATCTTGCTAAACGAGTGGTCATAGAGAGGCGAAAGACCAGAAAGGCTCTCAAGGTTGGGACAGGCCATGACAAGTGAGGCAACGAGATCCTCGTACTCAGCAATGGTAGAGCCCTTAGGGACGACTTCGTGAGCTGGGACCTTGAGTGTGAGAACGAGGTTGGCGAGGTGGGGGTTAGCGCGGAGGATACGTCGAAGCATCATAACTCGAACACCCTGGGACATCTTGTACTTCTTCTTGTGGACGGCTGAGTCCGAGCCTACGAGCTGGATGTCTTGGTAAAGAACTGTCTGAGCAGGCATGTACCACTTGCGACAAGATACAGCAACATTGGTCGCATCCCTCATCCAGCAAGTTGCGCAGCTTCCACTCTTCTCTCCGGTGTGAAGACTCCTCAACTGCTCCATGATACCCAACAGCACTGGAGCAGGCAGTTTTGAGAAGAGCTCATTTGGCTTCATGGGGGTTCTCGTGGAAGAGGCAGACTGTTGCTTGATAGGCATTGGTCGTTGGTACATGTAATCGGGTCGCCATTTAGAAACAGAGTCGTTGGTTTCCATGCTCGTTCGGCTTCCCCAAGAGGTTCTCTGTGCTGAGCTCATAGTGTCTCGAGATTGAAGTGACGATGCGGTTGAGACTGAGATATTGGAGGGTTGGCGGGGGTGGTTGATCTTGGGTCCCTGTTTGGGATAGGCATCGCGACTCTTCTTGGGGTCTGCGAGGGGAGTTTCGAGAACGGTATATGTAGGACGAGGGAAAGCCACAGGTGAATAAGGATCCTTGTCTGTCTTTGTTGCTTCGACTTTTGTACTTGTGTTTGCGAGGAAAGCATTGATGGCTGTTTCTTGTGCTGTCGAGAGATCCTTAGGCGTACCAAACATCGTGGGATGTATAGGCCTGACTGAAACTGTAGTGTCCTTCATTGTGGTGTCGAGTTTGAGCTGATTCTTTGTGTGTTTGTCATTTCCTTTTCTTATAACCGGGGGGGGACCAGCAGCATAGGCGGAAGCTCTTTTTGATCGAAGTTTATTTGCGCCAGGACGGCTGGTAGAAGATGTTAGTTAAGATAAGGTAGTGAGGAAGAAGAAGAAGAAGAAGAAAAGGCATCCAAAAACAGTAGATTGTTTGGAAACAAAAAGAGGCTCCGCAAATGGAAGGAAATCATTATAAGGAAAGAGAAGGAAGGAACATGGTGTGATCCTAACAGTTCCTTCCTTCCTTCCCGGGGAATAAAAACAAACTAGGACTAGGCATTAATCGGCCTCATAAAACCATCCGCTTTCCTTTCTAAAAGGCAGATCTGACGTCGATTATTGCAGCCAAGTACAAGTCTGACAGGCAATTAATGGCTGTGCCATGCTGTAGCGTAAGGCTAACATGACTTGAGTCCAGGGGACAGGGCACCTTGAGAGGTGAGAAGAGCGCCACTAAGCACCAAGGAAGGGGAAATTGTGGGTGGGTAATTTAAAGGGTGCATTCAGCGCAGTAACCAACTGCAAGCGCTAAGAGAAACCGTCCATGGGATCGGATCGGATGCGGATGCGGACTTGATCACATCATCCACCACCAGAAGCAGAAACAGCAGCTCCATGGCTTGAGACAAGTAGAAACCAAAGTCTTGGGAGACAAGAGACAAGACAAGACATTAGGGGTGCTATTGTCTTCTATTTCCGGATAAAGAAACAAACAAACAAAAGTATCGACGAAAAGAAACAAGGGGTAAAAATAAACAATGCGTTGTTCTCTTCTGTTGGTGGTATAGGAATAAATGATGTTGAATAAGACCATGGATCCAACCCGCAATTGACGAATAGAAAGGCAACAAAACTTACACAAGGTCACTCGATCTCCGAGTGTGTTTCTTCTTTGGCGTTTGAGCTGCAGTCTGATCTTGACTCGGAGTCTGAGTCCCTGAAGAAGGGTTCTCATCTGTCATGGTCACCGCCCAAACATGTCTCCTAAACTCTTCTGCTCTTTTATCCTCAATAGCCGACATTGAACTTCGTCCATGATGAAAGAAGCGCTGGAAGTCCTCTCCATGGTGATTGTGCTGAACCTGGAACATGGCCATTTCTGTACGGTACTTGCTATGTTGTGTCGCGTCGCGTAGCTTTTCTTGTGCTGATCTGGCGCCTTGGATCGGTGGGTGTAGAGATAGATCGACGAGTAACTAATAAACAATTGAAGGCGCTCACTCAATTGACCTGAACTGAAGAGAAAGTAAAGTGTTTCGTGATAGGGTGTCGCCAATAATCCCCAAAGTCGGTATCCGAAAAGAACAAAAAAAAAACCAGTCGTGTCTGCCGTTCGATAATACTAATAATATCCCGAGTATTGGGTTGCCGGTCCAATAGCAACAAGAAAAGAAATATATGAAGGAACGAGTATAGGACAAGGAGGAATAAACCCTGGGCAAAGTGTGGGAGGGAGGTCAAGAGCTTAAAAAGTGAGAGAGGCGGATAGGATAGAATAGAATAGATCAGGGAGGCGGCTATGATTCTAATTCGATCTCATAATAGCCTGTCATAAGATTCAAGGGGAGGTTTGGCTCGATTTGATTCGTACCGGGATCTCAGACATGCATGAATTCGTATACAACAGTATTTTCGTTAATGTCGGTAAAATAAAAGAGGAAGAGTGAGATTTCGTGTTGTAGAAAAGCCGGTCTCTTAAATCAAAACTATGATACATTGGGTCTTGATTCTTCTTTAATAAAATCATTGGTTGCCAACTTGCCCCGATCGATCTCAATGAATGATCACATAGTGAGGAAAAACAAAAAACGCCAACAGTAAAACCAAGATTTGGATGGGACCAATGGAAGAAGGAGACCCATCAACCAACCCCTGCTATTGCGTCCTCCCAGCTAGCAGATATTCCCTGCTCGGTGGTGTTTTGGATTTTCTGCCCGGGCCTTGTAAGTAAAGAAAGTTAACTTCTCGGCTGCTTACTACTACACTAAGTTACGTCTACATACGGATACACTAGGTAAGGCTAACTAACAAATCTGGGGTTTAATAGAAACTGGAAAGTAAAAAGGGGAGGGAAGAAAAAGAAATTCTGACGTAGCTGATAAGGTTTAAGCGAATTTTTACTTTTATCTCAGATATTTTACTGCCAACTTGATGGCTTTCAAGACGGGCTGTTAGTTAACACGGGCACTGACGCAAAAAAGCTACAGGGCACTAGTACCTGGTTTCTTGCATCTTGCAGCAGTAGTACGTACTAACTCTGCTGTGCCGAGACTCTAGAGGTCCCCAGTAACTCCCCAGCCGCTGGCCCATAATCAAAAATAGCATAGACTCGAAAGGCCTCCCTCAGAGGCAACACATCCATGACATCCCTGTACTTGTCCTGTCATATACCGTCTGTATCACCCAATCTTTGCAATGACTACATCCTACTGTGACTCTCAAGATGGATACAACACAGCCCAACAATCTGCGGATCCTATGACTCTCAAGACATCACTTCATCCAGTCGCTTTTCAACGTGACTTGTTTAGTCCTAGGCCTAGGCTTAGGCAGTAACTCCCCTAAGCGACCGTTTGGTGGGGAGAGTTCTTAGCCGCAGTAGTAAATCGGTGGCTGGATGCCTCTCTGTTTGTAGTATGTACTATCAAGTACTCTACCTAGTCCAATACTTGACTCAAGTTGTAACTCATGCTACTTCCCCAGAAACAGACATGTTTAACCACCGATTTTGTGCATACACACACATGCTTTTTTCAGTCTATTGATTGCTGATCATCGACTTTGACATCCAGCTTGTGCAACAAGGACAAGGGTCCCCAGACTTTCAACTTCTCCGATCAGAGGCAGGGAACATCTACTGGTCTTCCCTCCGCTCCCCCTTGCCCAATGCCCAACCCGAACAGGGGAACCATCAGTAAAAAACAACAGGATCTTAGTTATTCACGCACAAAACAAAACGCATACGCAATCCAAGAGTGAGATATCCATCTTCGCTTACAGACTACGGGCATAAAACTCCCGAAATTTGATTATCCACAGATAATATTCATCCAATATCAGATTCTCGGCGCTTCATAAAGTTATGCATTTGCGCCTTTGGCTTTCATAACTCCTTGCCAAGCAGCTCAACGCCCATGATTCGTAGACTGCATCCTCTTTTACGGTTCACCGGACAGTAGTCCAGGATAGGATATGTACGATAACTAATACAGGAAGATACATACGTGCGCTGTCATTCCCTCTGTGGGGGACTGTCAAGAAAACGAAAAGAAAGAAGAAGGCCCGTCAGATCCGTTTTTCCCGTAGCAATTACGAGACTAGGGTATATCTGGATATGGATACAGTCATTGTGGCTGGGCCTGGCTATGGTCTCATTCTCTCACTATCCCCATTCTCGGATGTATCTTCTGACTTTGACTTGACCTCGTTACAACCTTGAATTCCCACCAACTGATTACATACATACATACCGCTTCTTTCGAAAACACAAGGCGAGTAGCAAGGATCCCATCCGTATCAACTGCTTCCAACATCGACGATGTCATGTTTCCATCACGTTGTTGTTTTTCTCGCGTACTTCAGCCTCGGGTTCGCTTAGAAACTAACAACCTGGGGACCCATCTTTGTTTCCAAGTTTGAGAGTTGAGACTGTCATATCCTCGGCTCAAGTAACAAGTGAATTCATTAGCTTCTAGGTACTCTATACATTCAGCAAAGGTTCGTGTACTGCATCTTTAGCCTCACGATCGCTTTCTTAATGACGCCAAACTCCAAATCGCCGCCATTCACATGCAATGCAATGCAGCGTTTCCAACTTCCGACTTGGTTCTGAAACTTAGTCTTCCACTCGCCACATCTTGGCGTATGGGATGATAGCAAGTGGCGGTGCGTGGCGCAGCTCTGCATCCATCCTACAGTAGCTTGCCTAGTGTAGGGTGATCGACTTCAATCTTCCTCTGAACCACCTGCAAATCGCACTCTCTTCGAAGGACGCGCGGCGACATCTCTTGGGTTGCTTGACGAGGCCTTGGCATCATTCTGATGTTCGCCAGTTGTAACTGTGTCGAATCCAATTGTCCGTTTGAGTCCATTCGTCTCACGAGATCTTAAAGCCATCCCTACACCGTTGGTAGTCTTTGTGGGGGAATCGTCCAATACCAACCCTTCGTCAGGGTGCATGGTGCGCCCGAATCCTCTCCTAAAGATATACTGGGGTGTGTTGAGCGATGCCATTTGATCTTCTTTGCCCCCAGCCACCGGCATGGTTTTGATTTGTGCGTTTTTAATCCAATTGTATATCGGTTCAACATCCAAGATAGACTGCACACGGTGGTGTTCCGCTTGCGTCATGTGCTTCTTTCGGTCTAAGATGACTTCTTCGATGCTGTTCTTGAGCACCAATGTCTCGACGAAGACCGCCCTTTGCTGACTGATGCGTCGTGCACGACCAATTGCCTGCGCCTCAACTTGTGGGTTAAGCACTGGACTTATGAAGAATATTCTTGATGCCTCTCTCATGTCTAGACCAAACGCTGCCTGTGAGATGTCCATCAATAAAACCCTATATTGTCAGCGCTGAGTTTAATGTGAGAAGAGAGATATTACCTGAACTTAGGGTTATGGTTGAAAGTGTTGACATATTGGGCTCTCCTCTTGATGGTCAAGCCCTTGGCGTAAATGAGGTGCTGTATTTGAAGCTATTCAACATTAGCGATACCAGCCATAATATGCTTGTTCACTCACAACTTCGAGCATTCCAGCTAGGTACCATGCAACATTGTCGTTCTCGTAGAAAATGAGTATTTTCTCATCATCTTGGTACTCGAGAATCCTATCAATTAAGTAGGAAAGTTTGACCGAGGCAGTGGACGTGATGTTCGCTTCTTCAAGCGGACCAAGAGCCCCATCAATAATGGCTTCGACTTCAGGCTTCACTTCTTTTGAGCCACGACTCCGTATGCTCGGGTGTTGATCGTCCCCCAGTTTCGTGTTCCCAGCCAATGTTTGTGTGTTGTTTCCTGGGTCGCCTAGTGCACGCATGCGCTCTCTCTCGTCGATTCCCTCTTGAACTAGTTGGCCATTCAGCAGCGAGTTGAACTCGTCAGGTTTTGACGCCGATTTATAAACTAGTTTCTGAAGAGCCACAAGCATGTTTGATGAGCTGCACATGCCGTCCTCTGTAATGCCGTCCTCTGTATCACCGTCCAGTGACCAGGATTTGCTGAAGTCATGCGGCAAGCCCTTGACAAATATTGGCAGCTCGTGGAACTGGTTACTGAGTGATTTAAGCTTGTTGTCTACCACAACATGGCCGAACTGTATCGCTTGCTCAAGAAGGTGGTTGTCTTCTTCGCTGATGGGAATCTTTTTTTCCTGGAGGAACCCTTCGGCGGTCTCAACAGCTTTAACGATGTCCTCCCGTGAGTAGAAAGGACCACCAAAAAAGCTTGCCTGTTTAAGATTTTGTACAATTTGGAGCAGTGCTTTCCGTTGCTTGGCATGGAAGAAGTAGTCCATGTCGGTTCGTTGCGATTGTACAGCGTTGAAGATGATCATCATCGAGAAAATGTTAAGGGACATTTGGTCTTGGTACGAGCCTTCCAAAACAACTAGTCTTTCGTTTACAGGAGGCAGAAGATCACCGACCTCTTCAAGACGGTGTCTGATAATAAGAGAGTTTAAGGTAGATCTCAAAATACTCCAACGGCCTCTTCCGGTCGATTTGTGCTTGGGAAGAAGCAGATATGTCATCCAGTCCGCTGTGGTGTCACCAGCTTCAAGACAAGTATTTGCCCAGGGGCGGGCTTTCAGATAGAGCGCTGCGATCGCGCCGATTTTCATCAAATCCTTCGTTTCCATTTGGAGATCAGAATTGTTTTCGTCCTTGCGAGTCTTCGTTGAGTTTGCTATTTCGTGTTGCATCGTATTTGTCTGTTTTGCCGACTTTTGGGCGTCCACTCCATATAGGCCATGGGAAGGAGTTCCTGTCACAATCCAGCGCGACGAGAAGTGCAAAGAATCCAAAACGAGTAGCATGTTACTCTTGCCACTTATCTTGGAATTACCAAGCTTGTGTCCCTCATCCACGATGCATCGTTTGAAATGGACCTGTGACAGAGGAGACTCATCGAGTCCTCCTTGTCTCTTCAATGCTTCCAGCCGGGACTGGGAGAATAGAATCATGTCATACTTCAACAAATCCGTGGGCGGTGGCAGCTGTGTATCTCTTTCCACTACCAGAACCTTTAGGTTCTCAGTGTGTTTGCGAATCTCCTGCCTCCACTGGGCTAGCAGGTTGGAAGGCACCACGACAACGCTTCCATTGCTGAGATAAACTCGTTTCTTGGGCATTTCCGTCGGCTCGGTGCAACGCCTTCCGGTTCGCCTTACATCTGGTGCAGGTATAAAGTAATATCCAGGGTTTCGCTCCAATGCTTCGATGCAGCGTGTGTATTCGTAGCCCGACTGCGCTTTGCAGATATCAAAGTAAGGCTTCCATGGAACCGAGTTTCTGGTAGCACAAGATGCAGCCATTTCCGCCAGAGGAGCTAAGCGCTTTCTCTTTGGGCTATCTCCAGCCCGAAAATGCTCAGGAGGTTGGGTCGGCAGGTCTTTCGTAGCAAGGATAAGTGCGAGGCAGATGATAGTCTTACCGGAGCCCATCTCTTCAGCGAGAATGCCACCACAAACCCCGTCATAATATCGAGGATCTTTTAGTATAGTACTGGCCACTGGATCATAGTACCAAAATCCGCCTTCTTGGTCTTGAAGCTGAAGTAAGCGAGGGTCGAGGACCTGTTCAGGTTGAACCTCTTTTTGCAGCATCAGAGCCGACGATCTCCGTTGATAAGGATATAGCTCCGACTTCAAGTCTGGAACTTCACCATCCAAAAGGTTGCTCATGGCTGATCTGATGTAGAGGTCCCCGATGTTGTCAATATTAGGAGCGGGTGACGGAATATTGTTGAAGAGCTGGAGGAGGGACATGCCTTCGTCCTGGCCACTGTTTGAGCTGGTGGATTCGTGCACAAGAGGCCTGTTAGAACATATGTTATCCGTTTTCCCCTGCCATGCTTCTTTTGAGTAATTTAGCTGCTTGAGGATCTTCTCTCTTGACTTCAGTAAGAAACGGTCTGATCGGTCAACGGTTCGGCGCAATGCATCATCTGGAAGAAAATAAACCCTGAAAGTACCTCGGTCGGAATTTTTTTCTTTGACATTGAATTCGAGTCTCATCCATGAACGTCGACATAGTAGAAAGTATGGGCTGAGCCATTTTATCTTGAACAATTTGGCTTCAAGGTCGTTGGGGAGGAAAGTGTCAGCATAATCGTCGACGTCCGAGTCGCTTGAGAAGGAACGAAATCTTCTCCAGCCCGAGAGATCTTCTGAATTCCAAATTCCAGATTCCGTACAAACTTCGTCCTTCTTGATACTCAAACATCCAACTGGAATTAGAGGCGTTGTTTTGAAGTCCATTTTAGCAGAGCAACGCCACTCTGATAATATCGAATGAGATGACGCTGTTCGAGCGTCTTAAAGCTTAAATGATACTTCCGATGAGAACCGTTTTGCATGGGCGTAAGGATGAGAGAGTGTAACAAGAGGGAGGTGGGTTGGATGCCTAGATACAGTTTTATTTTCACGCAGGTACTGTACTAATAGTTTGCTGACCCTCAGGGTATCAGAAGAATTGTCCCCGAGATCCTAAGAGACGAAATAACTTAGTCACTTTTTGGTGTCTTAGTTGGACTTAGGCTACTTTATTATTGTAGCCTAAGCCTTAGAAGACAATTCTTCTGTCACCCACCTGCTGACATGCCCCGAGACAGTGTCCAAGCACTGTAGGCCCTTGTCAGCATCGCAAAGGGCAGACAATGCCTAGAGGTAGGTACCTACCTACCTACCTAAAACGACCCGTATCCATAGTAGGTGATATACCTACCTAGGTATATTTTGGGTGTAATAAAATTTTGTTTACTTGATACCTAATGTATCTGCATGCTCATCATTTGATGATAGCACGCTTCCCTCACTTTATTGCTTTCTTGGACCGGAACAAATACGTCAGTCCTCCAAGATGCAACGACTCTACGGTGAGCAGCCATTACAAAAGCTTCAGAGAGTGACCTTTTCTTTTCTTGTCCTCTGTGACTCGACAATTTGTATGTTGGAAACCGACTTTTAGTAGCCTCCCAAAAACCGACTTGAGAATTTAGCTTGCTGGCCTCAACTACCTGCAAGGCCAATCATGACCCTTGAATGAAGGCCACGGAAAGGCTGCGCACCGTAAGCTAATGATTCTCGAAGAAATAAGACGATACTATGTCTTTCAAACTACCTGACGATCGATTTTGATGTGAGGGACGAGGATCCTATTGTCTTATACGACAGTGGTGACTTAGGCGAATAACCTGATGGGTCCCTTCCACTCCCAATCAACGATAGATTGCTGAGAATCCCGAATAGAACAACGCTGATTGCAGGATATCAACCCAGAGTTGGGAATATGGCTAACACAATGAAGGACTATGTCCGGTCTGGATTATTCAGCTTCTCGCTCAAGCAAAGTCGAGAACTGAGAAATGTCCCTTTGGTTTAGGTCGACGCTCGTATACATACCTAGACCCCAGTCGGCTTTTCGAATCCTTAAGGCATACGCCGCTTAAGTCCAAATAAGTACTAGCTATAAAGAAAACGTTCTGTAAGTAAACAGTTTCTGTCATCTGAGAGTTGTGGTGTAAGTTACTATAGGCAGAAGAGAAGCGACCTCTGAGCTTTGTATGGTAAGGAAGTGGGTAGCCTGCAAACTGACCCAAAAGAGCATTGGCCAATGGTACAAGAGCTGTCGGTTCCCAGCAATAAGAAGGATCAACTTGGCTGGGTCTGGTCACATGCTCCTGGGAACTCTCATGCATTGTCTTGGACATGGTGTCTCACTTTGGTAGGAGCACATGACTAACTGCTTTCTGATTCGTTGTCACTGGCTAAAGGAGGAAGGAACGGCGGGGACGTGCCTTCTATTTTCTAACATTTAGGCGAGCCGGAGCTCGCGTGGCGTTGAGGCTTAAATTTGACAGCTGCCGGAGCCGTTGTTCGGCCCCACCACGGGACAGGACGCCGGGTGCTTAAATTTAAGACCGGCGATGAGCTTGTGATACAAACGAAATTTAATCCTCGAGTGACATATCAAGTTTGGCATACTAAATCTAACCAGTTCATTGACTACTTAACTCTTGCATGTCTCTGTTGCCCAAGTTTGATGACTGTGAATAAATTAGCTGCAGAAATGTTCGGGACTCTGAATTTGTTTCAATTGACACTGGCTTGACTTGAACGCTGATATCGTTTGATCTTATTTCCCCCATCTCCTAGACATCGCAGCCATTGACCAGCGATGACGAACAGGTACTGTACGCCGAATATGGCTATTACATGAGACCCCCCTGTCTATATGACCGCACGTCCCACCTTGAATTCGAACGAACTAAGCACATCTAAGTTAGCAACACCAATAAATTAAGTGCTGACATTCGAAAAGGCAAACTTGGGATAAATCAAGTTTCTCTATCACGATAACTCCTGTGATAGTTATAATAAATGGAAGCTAGTAGTGCGAAAGAGTGTGTGCCTTTGCTCTTATCAACAACATAACCATATAACCGGAGTTTCTACTACAAGGCCACCCAGGTTTGCACGAGTGGCACACTACCAGACAACAAAGAAAACTACATATTTGAGTGACAAACAAAACTCGAATTGGCCGTTTTAGACATTTTGATTTGCGAATAAAACTAATTGGGGGCCTCAAACTTAGTATCTCGTACCTTTCCATCTGGACCTGCATAAACACCAAAGAACGCATCACCAACATTTTGATAGCTTCAACGAGGGATTGACGCGGCAATACTAACTTTTTCTAAACCCCCAACTTCATATCGATAAAGTTCCGCCTCTCTCTTCCCACAAACACATTGGTAGACGCTATACCCGTGATCTAGGCTTGTTAGCAACTCGTAGCGTTGACCCGGACTCAAACCAGACGTCGATTTTCGGTGAGTGCAGGGTTCTTCATTGGTCAATGGGAAGCAAAAAGAGTGGAATTTGACAAGATACAACCAATGAGAACCCCTGTTTTCACCGAGAATTGAAGAGGAGGATGGTGTAAGTGAGCAAGTCCACCATGAGCCTCCATTTGAGGCCGAATTATAACTCTCTGGTGCCAGGACGTGTCTCTGAATCGCTCGAATCTTGCACGCAAGCATCAGGCACATTGGAACTTTTCACCTTATCGTCTTCTGACAAGTATTTGCTGCGTGCTTCAATTCGCCCAGCGCAGAGATCAAGGTTCCACCAAGATACCTCCTCGTGACTTACACCGGATACAGTACATTACATTACATTACATTACAGTTCTCAAGATGGATAAAGGAGGTGCTCCTGCTGCTTTCCAGCCGAGGGGCTTGTCCCAGATAGGTCAAGAAAACCCGCGTGTTCCCACCTCCCCGGGCCCGGACGACGACGAGCTCCTCTTCCGGACCTTCTTTGACTGGGATAGCTACTGTAATTCCACTCAGACCCAGGACCACTTAGTCCCTTCTAGCTCCCCTCATACAAACTATCGGGAACTTCCCAAGCTCATGACTGAAATCCCATTCTATCTTCACAATCTTTCACTTGACGGAGTTGAGGACGGGTACATGAGGATGACCCCTGGCCTGAGCCCGGACGATGGAGGGATCACCACATCCGAGTCCATGGGTCAGACCCCACCAGCACTCGTTAGAGGTGGTAGTACCTCTCCCTCGTCTCCCTCTGGCTCTGTCTATCTCGACGGCGTAGAGGATGTCCGTCGACGTCCTCGACACAGTCTTCGAGAGGTTCAGGCCCAGGATGATAAATGGACCTACCCTCAGAACGAGTATGCCTCAAGAGAATATGGATACCCCCATCATATCCAGGTCCGCGAGTCGTCCTCTCGCCGCTCAAGCCACAGCAAGACGCACTCCCCTCCGTCAACCTCTGGTGTCAAGCGTCAGCGATCTGTGGAGAAGAGGTCCAGACACCTCTCAGACCCTGACCAGACAGCAGACGTCCGCAAGAGTGGAGCATGCGTGCCGTGCCGTCTCTCCAAGACTCGCGTAAGATAACCATCCAATGCCTATACAAGGCTGTCCTCCATCTGAAGCATCAACTGAGCCAATCCCCAGTGTCAAGACCGTGGCGTCTGTCCCTCTTGCCGTAAGGCGTTCCCAGACCACTCGCACCTGGTCTGTACCCGTAAGACCCCTGCGGATCACGTTGTGATTCGTCGCATAACCGGTACGTCGAACAACACCCCCTGGTTCCCCAATATCCCAAGTGAGACATGTACACTGAGACATATCGCTTTTAGATGTTTGGTCCATCGACCCTGCCGAGGAGAGGCGTGTTGTCGACAACGAGCCTCGCTTTCCCTATGCCAAGCCCAGAGACATCCTCATCTACTTCAACCGTGATGCAGAGTCTCCTTATCTCCGTGCATCTGTCCAAGCATATCATTCCCAGTACGGAGTGGACGAGAGCCCCAGAAATGCTGCTTTTGAGCGGGACAGATTCCCCAGCTATGCCGAGCTGCAGCGTTGGGTTGAGGCCCAAATCAAGCGCGAAGGCAGCACCACGTTCGAGCATGCAGTGCAAAACTTTTTGCGCTCATATCATGAGAAGGGTCATAGACTTCCAAAGGTAACACTTGCAACCCATCCTTGTTCGCCCTTGCAGTCTACAGTATGACTAACGTATGTGTAGCACAACCTCGTCTCCAAAGTTCACACTATGAACTGCTTCTTCAGGATCTGGAAAGCTCCGCGCTTCACCTGCTGTAGCTCGTCCAACAAAGTCTCTCAGGTGCCATTCACCGTCCAGGCCGAACTGAGACGCATTGCATGGAACGCAGTTGTGTCCCTTGAGCTCGATATCCTCAAGCTACTTGAGGATATACAGCAGGACTCGCTTAAATCGCAAGAGAAGATGGCAGTCTGGGCAAGCTTGTGGCAGCTCATTCTCATGTACAGAGAATTGACCATTGCACATGATGGGTATTTCGCTGGAAACCCCGGTGCCCAGAACGATAAGAATATTTGTAAGGCACTCCAAAATGAAGTCCCAGCATTGTGCTAATAAACATCAGTTGATGGCTATCACAATCTCTACGAAGAGTTCTTTCCCTTCATCGCAACATTTTACCATGGTCATTTCAAGACTCCTAAGAGAATGGAGATTTCCCTGGACTGGCTCAAGGACACCAAGATCCGACAGTTCGCTCAGGATATGATGGATTCCAAGAGAGAGTTTTGTAAGTATACGTTACCCCATCTCCACCAGAAACACCGCTAACTTACTTTCAGATGAGAAGGTCCAGCGATCGTCGCACAAAGTTGATCAGCGACTTGGCGCGTTGGTAGTCAACCATGAGCTCAAGAAGATCTCAACCAAGAGACGCCCTAAAAGTAGCACCAAGAGCAAGGGCGCGTGATGTTATGAAGTCATCGCAACCATCATGTCCAGTCATTACAGGAGTGGTATCTGTACAACGAGAAACAAAAAAGGCAAACCAGGAAAAACACGGAGAAAAAGAGAAAACAAACAAACAAACAAAGAGGTTTTTACATAGTCTGTTCTTCTTTTATGATGATGATAACGAATACAACAACAACGTTCGCTGCAAATGAGCATAATCAAGTGGGATCAAGATAAAAACATGGATGTATTGGGTTGACTTTCATGCGGATGAGGAAGCGCATCATGGCAACAGGCTCACTTGGGCAGTTATCTTGAATCTCGGCTTCTTTCCACCATTCTTTTTGGCGGTTTTCTCCACTCTATCGGCGAGGTCTTCTAGATTGACACCCGCTGTGTTGGCGGAGGCGACTCCGATCGTTAATACAATTTTGTCTTTCTTGTCATCTGTTTTCTTAAGATGTGATTTTATGCTGTGTGACTGTTAGACAACACGATCTTTTGTGAAACAAACGCCGACAAGTACTCACCTGATGGCATTCTTGACTTCGTCTGCAGTTGTTGGAGCGATGGGTAGAACCATTGCTAGAATACCGGCTATGGCACCAATGTACGAAGCCCAGAAAGGGGCGTCGACATGCTGGCTCTCGAGAAGTGCAAACAAGCTTTGCTGAAGCTGTGAGTCCAGATGGTTCAGGTGGCCTCCCCATCGAGCCGAGGTTGAAAGCGCCAAAAGAGCTCTTCCAGTGTGTGAGAGGCCGGGAACTTCAGCATCTCGGGTGATTGCATGATGCAGTGCGAATGACGTGTTATTCTCCGCATCATGCCCCTGGCGAGTCCAGATATCTCGTGCAAAAAGGACATCCAAACCAGGAGCTAGAACATCCGGCACAGTAGAAAGGTCTACTTCTTGAGGGATTGCATCATTGAGCATCTTTACCACAGCGTCGAATACGGGCTTCTCGCCTGTGGCAACGTTGGCAAGAACGTTGAGGGGGTTAGACTCGCGCATCTCGACAGGAAGCTTCATCATAAGAGCACCTTGTCGGTTCGAGCCACCACAAAATGTGACGTTCCCGATATTCGGCACCGCGGCAAGTAGAGCCTCAATGACGGTAGCAATTGCAGGAAACTGTTGCCGGCGGCGCTTTGAGAGTCCGAATATGCGGCCATCATGCTCTTCATTGATGCGACGCATATGTTTCACTTTGGAGAAGAGGGTACCGGGAGCCGTATACCCGTTGGCGTATGGAATGGGATATGGACTCACTGGGTCCTGATGCATCAGCATACTGCCATAACCACGGAAGCCACCGCCACACATGAAAACGTTGACCCGAGAGTCCTTGCCGTGAGAGGCTCTCATGGCGTCGAGGGCAGGGAACTGAGAGCATAAATTGGCATATGCCTGCTGCATACCAACTTGGAGCTTTGAGATCTCGGAAGCCTGGACATCGGCTGGCTGCTCGTGCAGGACGCGGATCAATCTCGCAGCTCCAAACGGCAGGCTCACACCAGCTCGGGCAGCATCGATCTCATAGTTGGGCTTGCTAGTATCGACCCACGTCATCTGCACGCTGCCGCCTCCGAGATCCAGAAACAGAGCGCCACCTTCAACACCTACAAGCCCACTGCGGGAACCCATGACAGCGCCGAAGAGAGTTTCCACCGCGGGCTCAAGGATGCTCACTTTGAGACCATCAGTCACTGAAGCGATGGCATCGAGCATCTCAGCAGCATTGTCAGCGCGACGCATGGCCTCTGTCGCGAGGATGGTGATATGCCTTGCGGGAACTCCATGCCGCACAGCAAGCTGATGGAAGCGCTCCAATGTCTCGGAGACGGCAGCGATGGTTTCAGGCAGAAATACCAGACCTCTGGAGGTGGTCTTGAGGGCATCAAACAGTGAGATAGCAGCCCGAGTTGAGTAGATTGGGCGAAGAAGACGTGTAAATGGCGGCGCCAAAGAGGTGATTGAGAACCGAATGCCGTTGCTGAAAGATGATCAGATATTGCATTTCAGTCTTTGTATGAAGGTGGATATACCTTCCCATATCAACTATGGCATAAAGTTGGCTTTCGCCTTGAGGGTTCCATGGTGTAAGAGTCTGCGACAGGTTGTCGAGAGTGATAATGTCTGGTGCATTCGAAGTCATGGTCGGTCTCAACGGTGAGATAGTATGATGGTTTCTAATAAATATAGAAGGTGAAGCACGCCTAGAGTGTATAAAGAGCCTGCAGCGTATATACTGCAGCATGCGCGTGCTGTAATGTATGGTGTTCTGCTGCCGACCTGCTTCGATGGTGGTAGAGAGTGACTCCAATAAGGTGTGAGTTGAGTTAGGTAAGGTAGGCAGGAGCTTGGCTACCTATTCTATGGGGCTCATGACTGCGGGGTTTCGCTTCCGTTCCGTCCCGTCTCCACTCCCCGTGACGGCGCCGTGTCACCCGGAGCCGCTTTATTCTTGGTTCGGGACGGTATCATTTGAGTTTCGATAGAAGTAACTGTAACGGTTACAGACTGGCAGTCCAGATACTTCATCTGTTTGGTACTTTATTCGTTTTGACAATACATCTTAGCTCAATAGCCTATCATCTCTGTACCATTTGAGCCTGATTTATCTTGTAAATCTTAACTATGTGCCACAAATCAACGATACCTCAATAATAGGTGGTCACGGAGTGCTTTTGAGGAGTTCAGCAATATGATTTTGCATGAGGGGCAGTTCTTTTGGCCTCAAGAGTACGCAAGAGCGGTAATGGTCATTGATTTCTAAAACCTTCAAATCTTAAACGTGACAGACAAACCTCCGCATACTTCACTATCAAGTTTCTTCTCTGTACTTCGTGTCTACATGGCTATACACTATCCTTCTAAGCCCGTCGAGCTCGTGGTATACATACTCGAAAGCTCATACGAATGCACCGACCAGGTCTGGCAGACTGAACAGGGTGAGCAGCTCCACCTTCGTAGGTTGTTTATAGATGTGTCAACTGAGCATAAGATGTGATGGGTGAGATGGAGATTAGTAGTCTTCACAACCTGACAGTCGTCCAACAGAACCAAGCACTATTCTGTCTATGCTACCGTTAAGCTAGACCGGATCTTTCCCTGATTGACATGTCGATAGCGGACGTGCATCTTCATGCGATGCATGGCACACCCAATTGGGATATCTGAGGTGTCACGTCATATCTCATTATTGCTGTATCTAGGTCTTGTGGTTTGTCGGCAAACAGTTCTCTTGAGTGAGAGCGTTTCATGGTCTAACTTCAGTCTAAGTCGAATGACATCAGTATCAGTAGTCCTTGAAATACCGGCTCTCGGTGATCCAAGCTTGTCTTCCTGGTTAATGCTGTCATACAGTATGAAAGCACCGTCGCAGTAGGGTAGGTCGGTATCAAGTTTCGTTGAAGCGATGAAATCAGCACATAGTAAGCGAAAACACAGTGTTCCACCCACTTCCATTCTCGGCCGAGTCTCTAATACACTCCAACCTCTGATTCGATGAGTCTGTAGCTTGTCGTGTGAGCATGGAGCAGCCACCCACCCTAGACACACAAGGCGTCTTCCCATTCCATTATTCTGGATAAAATTCCCATGGTCTGGCAGACGACACGCATATCTGCAGAATATTTAGCCAAACAAATGCCAGTATACTTACATGATGCATGCTGATATACAGGAAAGACTGCCCGAAAAGCAGTACATCGAGAAATTGAATGATACGATTCGCTTTTGGTAGAAGCAATGGAACCTAACGATCTCAATCAGGTATGGAGCCCAGCTTGTGTGACTGTCAAGAAGAGGTGATCTCTGATTGGCTGCTCGAGTAACGCGTCAAACGCGCTTTGTTTTTCGCGTCTGACTCCCAGCCACCTTCCTTGTTTTTCTCAAGATGCTAGTTCTGGGTAGGAGCTATCTTTGGTTCTTTCCAAGGTTTTACTTTTCGCCGAGACAGAAGGTCCAGATCTCTAGGTAAGGAGGCACTACCCAGCTGAAGGTGAGGAGAAACTACTGTACACACCTTTTTAATTAGAACTGAACGGGAAGTCGCGATGGGGTATCTAGTGAGTGGGTTTATTTCCATGGATGTTTTGAGTTGTTTACTTACATGCACGTATCGTGCTAGTAGGTATCAGAAAAGTTGTCCTCTCAAGTTTGGTCTGATAAAAACAATCAGCCTAGCTACCGGCAAGATTGCCAATAATTTGATTGATTTATTTTGCTCCCAACTTGTCGCTGGTCGAGTTTTCTGTGACCTGCACCTTCCGAAGCGTCATGCTGACCCAGTTTCTCCAATGATTGCCCCTCACCTTGCAACCCACCAAACCCACCTTCATCCACTAACTTATACCAGACTTGACTTCTATTCACACAAACAAACAAACCAGCCCCCATTCCAGGATCAATCGAATGCATGCAAGTGCGGGCAAGCGACCGGTTATGCTGTGTTATGCTTCTCCCTTGCGCTGCACTTGCACTGCACTCGACTTGCGCTACGCTACCAACGATACGCTACGCTAGAGTACGCCGCGCGCTGTCTCTCTTTCTTGCCGCCGGCTTGTAGTTTCGATTTGGGGCTTCGGCAGGGGTCGAAACGTGCTGGCGTTGAATCTTGTGCGCGCTGTCTTCTCGTTGGAGCATCACATCATGCTGCTATCTTTTAGCTCTCGCCATATGCACCCTCGTCCTTCGCTCCCATCCAAGCATTTCATCCTCGAATTTCTCTTTGCAGACGCACATGCTGGCTGTAATAAGTGGTGCCCAACTTCAGCCTCAGCCAACGGGGAGCTTGGGAATCCTGGGTTATTTGTGTCTCAGCAGCAGAGGCTCGACTTTCAGATCATAACAAACAAACATGACTTTGAGCGCGTTTTCACAAAAAACGCCGATACAGAGCTCGTCATCAATATACTATTCTCTGCCCTCGAAAGAATTCAATTCCAATTCAATTCTCTCAAACAATAAAATTCCTCTGATTGTTCCATGTGTGACAAGCACTCGGCCATTATTCACGTTTGCCTATCTGCAACCACTTCATACCCAAGAGGCCCGGCTATACGCCGCATCTCTATGCGAGGTCCCGAATAAGTCTCAGTCAATACAGTATCAGTATCAGTACTAACGGCCGGCCGCTTGGGGCTGACCGCTTCGCTTCTGTCCCAGATCAAGGAGAATATACTAGCCACTGCTGGCTATTCACTATTATTAAGATCTTGCGACAATTAACGGGGAAGATCCCTCCAACCAACAATACAGGCATTGATACAAACAAAACACAACAATACCATACCTACAACACAACACAGAACAGCGAGGTACGCAGGGTCTCAGTCGGTTGTTCTCTTGTGCCATTCCATCACATGGTCTCGATCACCTTTAGGATCATCAATCCCCTCATAGAGACCTATCAGAATCGCTTCTCTAGCCAGGGCCCTTGCTCGTTATCGCACAACGTGCCCTCGTCGCCCACTGACCGCTGCTTGACCTATTCCCTGTCACGGCCGCTGCCGGGGTTGTTTTGGACAAGTGCTTCGCACTAGCACATCGCTTGTTGGGGCTTACTACGCTGGCTACGGTATTCACCTTTGGTCAAGGGATTTACCCAGTGGACCTTGAGAAGCTCGTGAGGAGCCGTAGAGGTAAAGACACGATCACCGAGTACAACACAGCGTATCGGATAGCATTGCATAACATCGTGGCCCGCTCAGGTGCGAGTTTCGCAGTCTTATTCCTGCTTCGACCCTGCTGGACACGAGTTGGAGAAGTACAGCAACCTTGAAGCTGGTCGGCATCCAGCCAACAAGCATTTGTACAGCCCGCCTGCCAGGTACTGTACCTACCTCGACTGCAGCGTTCGCGCCACCCGCTGTTCGCTGTTGGCCCACATCCACGGCCTTGACCAGTTGTCTCATCGCATCTCTCTGCCCTGGCTGGGACTAGACACCAAAAGGAAGAGACGTACTGTACCTAGCGAGCCGCCCGTCCATTCCCAGCTGCCCTGCTCTCCACTCACCTCTCCCGTTGAGCAGCTTGGCTTGCCCGTTCATACATAGCGCACACTCCCGCCCACCACACCCACCTTTACTTTGATCGCCTTTCCCTCCTCCCACTCACCTTTCTCCCGTTCCAGTCGCTCGTTTGCGCTTCACCCACACTTCGTCTCCCGTACTTCTTGTGCTTTGCGCCGTCTTTCGGTCGCGCAAGCCCAGCCTGTTCGTTGCTTTTCGATTTTTAAGGATCATCAATTACAAAGGCGCGTCGGAACGAGACCGCTGCCCGCTGTTATTGACTTGCGATTCGGAATCCACAAATCCCGCGGTGGTAACAACAACAATACAACCGCTACCTCACAGATGACGACAACAGTTCCGACGTCGACTCTCGCATGATACTCTTTCTCTAGACAATTATCTGCACTCAACAAACCGAGTTCAATACGCGCTCGAAAAACTCGTCGAATTTCCTGATCTTTTCGCTCAATCACCGCGATAGTATTGCCACGCGCACAAAACAAACAATCAAATCGCACACCGTCGCGCTTACGTCCTTGACCCGACTTTGAACTGCGCGACATCAGAATTTATCGATCGAAGTTGCCGAGAATTTTTACCGAGGGCTTGAACTCAAGATCGCTCGATACGGCTTCACACCTCGACCGGATCTAAGACAACGCTGTCGCATTCCGAAACATCTGCGTCGACTCGCTCTGTGCTTGAATCGCGCCGTTGCCCTTGTGCTATCTTTGAACATCATTACCGGGATTTCGAACTTCGCGCGACTTTGGAGCGCCTGCTATCCAACATGTCGCACTTCCAGTCTTTGGCGGCCTCTTGGTCGCGAAGCGCACGCTGCGAAGATATTCCCAGAACACCAGAGCCTACTTTGAATAGTGAAACACATCCACCATCACCGCCCAGGCCCCGGTTTCGAATCAAGAGGAGGAATGCTTCCAACCTCAATGCGCCTACTGAGCAGTTTCTTGCGTCAGTCGCTGCTGCCGACATCCCCATTCCCAGCATCGAGGAGCCTCGCGTGCTTGACGAAGAGATGGCAGAGACATTGTACCCCATGTCACAATTCAGTAATCTGTCCGATCTGCCATTGACACCGCACGACGGTCTCGATCGCAAATTCTCGCCTCCTAAGACACCCGCTCCCGATGCACTACCAACTTTGTCACCAAAGCAATATCCAAACTGGTCTATCGATTCTACTCTCAGCAGCCTCGACTCCAGTCCCGATTATGAGTCTAGCCGACCGTCAACCGCTCATTCGACCCACACGAGCGCTTCCTTGTTGAGCTACTTTTCTATCAGCTCAGACGATTTAAGCCAATGTGATAGCCCAGAAAATGAGAAAGCGGATTCCAAAGATGATCTGTCAAATGTCGACGACAAGAGCAAAACCTTGAAACCGGCTAAGAAGGAGGTTTCAAGAGAAACGATACGCAGGGCGCCTTGGACAAAGCCCATGAATCAGCACCTATGGTCTACATATATGATGTATTTGCAAGACCCAAAAGTTACGCCTTTCCGCATCGGCAAGAGCGGAATCCCTCCTCATGGAGTCTGCTTGCGCGTTGCTCGCGAAACTAAAAGGAGCTGGAAAGGATCCAAGGCTCATGGCAATTATGACATCGGTAGTGGTAGCATCACCCCTACCCAAGGAGCTGCTGGCCCATATGTTCAGTGGCCCCATACCTGCGCAGCCACCCGAGCCCAACTACGAGAACTTTGCAAGATGAATGCTAGGTCTAAGACACGAGGCTCACAATACAAAGCACCCAGCCCTTCTCTATTTAACAAATCTACGGTTCGCTATCGAAACCGTCGCACAGTACTGGCACGCTCACCATCGGTCTTCTCCGGTCAAGATATGGCTATGTCATTGGCAGTTAGCACATCGGATTCTATGCAATTGCAGGGTCCTCTAGCTCAATTGACCAACTCAGAGCCTGAACCTCGAACCGATGAACTTTCTTTGCCACCACAAAACAACGAGACCTTGGAGCCCCCAGAGTTGCCTCGCCCACAATTGGCATCTCCTTTTGGCGCTCGAAGCTATGGACCTAGTTCGTCAAGCTCGCTACCCTCGACTTTTGTTGTGGATCCAAAGTTGCAGAGACAAACTCACACTGGCGGCCCGCGCCGTGGTCTAATGTCACCAGTCCGACTTACACGAAGCCGATCAACCCACAAGCGCCGACCCAACCATTTGGAGACCAGGAAGATTAAGCGACCCAGTCTCGGCTCCGACCTGTGGGTTGACCCGGCCTCGCTTGTCGACCTGTCAGCCACTGAGGACCAATTCATAACGCCTCGTACTGAGCCTGAGCTCGACGCTGACGTCGTTGTCCCACGTAAGAACCTTCAACAGCTCTTTGAAGCTTCACAACCCCCGCCTGTACAGCAGCAGACGCTAGCACCCCCATTCGGAGAGATGCCCCCTCGACTAGGCTCGCCTTTTGCTCTTGGAGGATCTAGCTTTTCTTTCCCGAACCGCCTGTCGCACGGGGCTGCACCTGATTCGGATGCTATTCGCCGACCTTTTGCTACGGTCCAACAATCAAGCGAAAACAACACTGGACTTACCCGCGCATCGCTAGCAAGCCGACTGGCCTACATTGACGAACGACTTAAGGATTTCCGTCGTCGAGACCAGCCACGCCGACGATCCGAATCGCCGCTCTAACCCCACATGACTTTTCATTTTTTTCTTTGTACATTTGCTGAGACTTCATGTCACTTGACGAAATTTACGAGTCCACGGACATACGCACACACATATTGGTCGAATCTTATGATGGGACCACGACCCATTGTTTTCAGGATGCATCTAGACGGCAACAGTCTATCTTTTGATAGCCTTCATCTCCATGGTCCCTTCGACTTCCACACTTTGCTTGACTTTTCTTTCTTTTAAGCGGCAACGCCCCAATTTGCTCGATCGTGTTTGCTCATACGCGTTTCGGCTCGACACTCACTCGACAACAGAATTTGTCCAATTTTCTTTCGATACCTTCCCTTAAGAGGGAAATGCTTTTTCAACAACTCATGATGATATGATGGAACGAACAGCACGTAGGCCAAACAGAGCCTCATGTTTGCCGTGTTATTTTTTACTTTTGGATTTGAGTAAAAGACGTCCCTGTCCCAGGGGACGTCATGATGAGAGACATGATGTACTCAAGCTCTTGTGAGCTGGATCATGATGGTGTATCAGCTTGGACGAATGACATGATGGAACTTAATATCCATAGAACGAGCAATGATATGAATGATATGAAAATCAATTGTTATAAATGATATGTCTTTTGAATGTGAAATCAACATGCACATGAAGCAAAGTAGGTGAGCGAGATATTTGTTAAAAAGAGTCCATGGTCTTTGATAGATATGTATCCTGACAGGTTTACTCCTTGTAGTGTACATTAAATACTAATTTACAGAGAATATTATCATGTATGAGACTCGCTTGTTCATCAGCTCCCACCGGGAGAACTGGGTAAATTGTAGATATAGTAGAAAGAAAATAGTAGGAAAACCGGTAGAACAACCAGTATCGTCGACTGACGAAGGCCCATGTCACTGACATGAGGCATTTGTGTAAAAGGGGCCCTGAACTTCCCAATACCGAACGTCATGGACGTGCTTAACAGAAAAGTGCCCATCTTGAGCTCCTCATAATGTTTCGTTTTAGTGGAGAGGAGCCCAAGCATCATTCCTGGAGACAGTCACGCTCGGTATGTTTTAGACCGATGGGGCTGATGACGGTGATCAAGTTGATCAAAGTTTCACCACCAACCCCTTGTCGGATTGACATTTCAGTTACTGTTTGTGGCGAAGTTGATCTCCCTTCAAGTCTTGAGCGTGCTAGAGATCGACCTCACATGCTTTATCGCCTTGGAGATTTCGTCATCGTCATCATCCTCTCCGATATCCGAGTACGCTGGCCCGGAAAAGAGTGGCCGAGGGACAACGTCGCGATACCTCCGGGTGGGAGCAGAGAGACCTGTAGTCTCTGCGCTTTGCTCCTTGGGTGATTGACGAACGCGGCGGTGTTTCGTTGAGCCGGATTCGTGAGGGCATCGGCGCTCGCCAACGCTTGAGCGATGTGAGTGGAAAGAACATTGCCGGAAACCAAAAGCTCGCTCATCGTTACGAAGACGGTTGGCTGGAATGCGCAACTGTGGGTTCTTGAAGCGAATATCGAGTCCCGAAAGTCGCATCTTCTCCATGTGGATGTCGTAGTCTTCAGCAAATTCTGGAAGCTGTTCAAGCAAATCACTGAATTGTGCGGGATCCGAAGTGGCAGATTCTTGTTGAGGATCAAATGTCAGATGTGGCCCCCCAGTGAATGAGAAAGCAACCATGGCTACAGCCCAGCGTCGAAGTCGAATAGCAGCGAGATCCTCGCACTCGTTGTAAAGGAATCTGATAAGTCCTGAGGGAACATCCCAATCGCAGCGGAGGTAGAGGTCCTGGATGGCGTCCATAGCAAGGTCCTGAAGGCGATAGAGACCGAGGCGAGATGCAAAGAGATGCAGGCGGATCAGACACCAGTGGATATCTTGAGAGGCTTCTGAGCCGGCATCGTAGGCGTTTGAGATCATCTCCTCGAGATGTGGGCGGAATCGAAGACCAAGGTGAACCCAATCAACAAAGAGACTGAACATGGAAGATGATTCGCGAGGAAGCCATAGGGAAATCGATTTCGTGCTTGATGGATCGCCGAAGCGCTCAGCAAAGAATGGTGAGGTAGCGCATATCAACCGCTTGTTGACCTTGAAGCGGTGCTGTTTAGGACCAATAAGCAAAATAGCCATTGGCTCTGGTGAAGGCTGTGAATGCGCAGGCGAATGCATTGGTGATGGCATTGGCGACGGCATTGGCGAAGATATTGTTGACTTCTGTGAAGAAGCCGAAGTCAAACGGCTACGGCTGTCCATGAAACGGCCAAAGCTGGAGGGGCTGAAGAGAGGAGCCATGATCGTCGCAGACGTCTCTTGGAAGTCTTAACCAAAGGGTTTATGAGTTTCAGTAAAGGACGAGACCCAAGAGGAAACAGAAAGAGAAAGAGGGTGTTGAGGGAGTAGAAACAAATATAGAACAGAACCAGACTATGCGCAGAAAGAAAGTGCTGGGCCGGCCAGTTGTGAGCAAAACAAACCAAGAGGAGAAGTTGAAACTGAAGAACCGTCACCTGGAGTGGCCCATGGGGAGTATATCAACCATCTGGGGAGAGGAAAAAGATATTCTCTGACAGTTCTCGCTTGAGCCCCTGGCAGAAAGGGTGAGGATGGCGAGAGTCAGCCAATGGTAGCGCCACCCAGGCACATCAGCAGCACCTGAGTTGGACGTTAGCGGGTTTCAAGGCGATCATTTGGGGCATCTTCTAGCCTTGCAGGCCGCTAGCGTCTTGGGCCTTCTGGTGGCAACACCCCCAGAGGCAAAGCTCATTGCTCGAAGGCCCTTGGCAGTTTCAAAAGGTCGGATCCAAAACGGACCCTCCCCTGTTGCGGATAATCCATCCATTCAGAGTAAGAGCCCTTGCATCACCATCGACGCTTGTCACACTCGCGCACCGACCGCATCTGCATCTGCACAGCGCTTCCAGCTGTCATAGGTCGAAGCTTTTGAGTGCTGGACCCGCGTAGGCGCCTGGCTAGCCAGTTGAAAATCGACGTAGGGATAAGAAAGGAAATCCTCCTGAGATCGTCTTTTGTTTGCGGTAACCTCGCGTGGCCATCTGCTAAGCTTATCTGGTTCCTGCGTCGGACAATCGGAAGTCCAGTGGAGGTCTTGCTTGGCCTTGCTGGATATGGTGGAAACCGAGGTTCCTTTGAGGAAGCGCGCCCAAGAAAGGGACAATAGCCGACGTAGGAGAGGAGATGAGGCTCCATGACCTGTCCTGTCCTCCTGTCCTGTCCTATCGTAAGGTGACACAACGCGACAATGACCAGATTTAGAACAAAAGACTGAACATTAAAAAAGAACAACATCATAGCGTTTCTGAAAGAAACACTTTCTTGCTTCTTTGACTGTTTCGGACAAGGCTTTTGTTCTCGTGGAGTGCATATGTATTGGTCAGGCAGAGAACAGAGAACAGAGACCGTGCAGGGGAAACCTCCACTAAACATGCCCTTGTCGCCGCACTCTACTTGAGCCAGACCAGAACGGGAGGAACCTTCCGTCCACGTTTATTAGATGGTTAGCTGGGCGCTTGTGGAAGGCACGGTCTCGAAGCCTATCGTACCTCGTACCTGCCCTACTGGGTAGCAGGATAATTGTCCTCAGGTTTAGAAATAACTGGCATAAGAAACGCAGAAAGTCGGCATAAGTTGATCTAATTATTCCGTTCTTTATCTTGGCGGCTAATTTCTCTTATACCCTGACGCTGCCTCTTTTGTCTCTTGTCTGAACTGAAACACCAATCGCATGTTGCAAGGGTCAACCCGTAGATGTCCTCGTGACGATAGCCGACTGATACTTAGATGTCCATGGGCCCATATCTAAGTTGATCTATCTTACCGTATTGTGTGATCTCTGACTTTCCTATCTACCATGAAACAGCTATAGTCTTGGCTACAATGTTCGAGTGATAGCAAACTTGTTTAACGAAACATCTTTATTTTTCCGTGTTACGGTGACGCTATCCTCATGTTTCGTTCGCTGTCACGCTTTGATGATATTGTGAAATCATTGAAATATCTTTTGATACTTATTGGGCCCTGGCTACCACCCCAGCTACCTATTTTTGGTGCCTAGATACCCAATATGATGATTGTATGCGAAGCTATCTGGCAGTCGACTTCAATCGAGGATGAGAGAGCGCGATATCAAACTCCAAAACCCAGTTTTTACGGCAGCATCTGCTCCAGGCCGTTTCACCCTTCCCTTATTTTCCCATTGCTTTCCCATCACTGTACTGGTTTCAGGTGCCTTGCCTTTTGTTCGCCGATGCCCATCAACACCTCGATCAAAACGCCTTTTCCCGTTGCGTGTCCCAAAGTCAATGCCTTAACACTTTTATGCCTCAGCGGCCGGGGTATCAAATCATGTAAATGCTAACGCCGTGCCCATGCTTTTTAGTTTGCGAGATTAGTAAATCGTAGCTGGAATGTCACCATCGTCATCGCTGTCCGAATCCGAGGAGGAGTCGTCGATTGACATGGGATCCCGCTGAGTCCCTGTAATAGCTTCCTTAGCGCGACTTGGAGACCAGTGTGTGTTGTGCTGACTGCTGACAGTAGGTGGCCTCTGCGTGTATCGGAGCTGGGAGGTATTCAGATGCGCTGTGGGATCATTAAGCTCCGCAGTCGCTTGCGATCCAGATAAACCGCCACCCATCTCTGACCTGGGGATCCTCTTCTGTGGACTCTCCAGGCTGCCGTTCATCCCAATTCCAATTGATGATGGTCCCGATTCAACATCATCCGCTCGGGGTCTCTTCTTTGGACGTGATTCATCGTCTGGACCAGAGGTCCCATTAATTGGCGTCCCATTGCGGCTCGGACTGTTGAAAAGTCTGGCTTCTTCAGCCTCGATCTCGGCCCGGTTACGTCTCTCCCGCAGACGAATACCGAACTTCTTGCGGGTCGTGCTTTGCTTAGTGTTGTACGAGTTCTTCAGACTTGCCAGACGTTTTGTTCTTTCTGGTTCAGGAAGACGGCTGGCATCTCTCATGAGACCTCCGTATTTCTCTTCGGCCTTCGTCATGATTTGGTTGAATTCGGCGAGCTTTTCGCGTGTTAAATGCGAGTACGGATTACTACCAGGAGTGCCGGTTGATTGAGGAGTTGGCGTTGCCCAGTTTAGTAGAGGCTGAGTTGATGTCGGCTGCGCTTGAGCTCGAGGGGTACTTGTGGAAGCGATTTGTTTCTTACGCTGCTGGATGTGATCAATCAAAGCGTGCATCTGCTTGGCAGTGTCCCGAGAATGGTCTCCGCAGACACTCGATTTCTCGTGGTACAGCAACCCACCACTACTGCCGAACCTGCAACCGCAATAGAGGCATATGTCTCTCCCAGCTTCATCATGCGCCTCTACTTTGTAGCAAGCATTTTTCTTTTTGTGCTGTTTCTGGTTGGAAAGGAATTAAGGAATCTGGTTGAACGGACTTACATGTTCGAGAGCTGCATCGGAAGCGCATGGCCAACCACAGCGGCACCACAAGAGCCCTGGGGGTCCCTTAGGATACTCTGTACTCTGAGCCTGGCTGGGTACTGGCGAAGCAGTCGACTGAGGCTGCTGTGAAGGAACAGGGTTAGGCTGGTATTGCTGATACCGGATACGAATTGCAGGATTTGGAGGATTTGCAGAAGGTATTGGAGTAGGCAATGCAGATTGTGTGGGTACCGAGTGCATAGACGGAATTACCTGCTCATCATGGTCACGGACGATGTCTTGGATATTGTAGCCCAGACGCTCAGCTCGCGCCAATGCATTGACAAGCTGTCGTGCCGGAATCGTCTCAAGGCGCCTCGCAAGAGCCCTGTCGAGAAACTGGGAACTGGCACGAGAAAGAATCAAATCCATCAGCTCGTCAATGTCGTCCGGGTTGAGATGACCTATGAGCTCGTGCTTAGCATTCTTGGCTATATTGGCACCGAAGTCCTGAACGGCTTTAGTGATTGTTTCGGGAGATGCCTGGTGCATAGTGGCATTCAACTGGCGGATATGATTAGCAACGGCAAGACATGCCAACAAGAAGCCAACTCACCAGGAAAGCAATATGGTATTGCGAGCCCAGAAGGGTTTTCTCCCATTTGTCTCGAACAACTTGTCGAACAGCTGTGGCAGGCGCCCTTTCGACCAAAGTAGACATGGCCTGGTAAATGTTCAAGGACTCAACATTCTCTGACTGTGGCTGCGCTCCTGGTGACACATGCAACGGACCAGGCGCCTGTGCTTGCTGGGAGGTGTGATTTGGTGTAGCATTTCCATTCTGCGTTGGTGGCGGCTGATAAGGGCCTTTATTCAAGGATCCCATTGGTGATGAGAATTGTGCAGGCACTGGAGTACTTGATGGCGCTGGCGAGGCACTAGTGGTTTGCATTTGAGACGCCGAAGAAGCTGATACTGATCTTTGTGGCGGTTGAGGAGTGTAGTTAGGCAGGGGCACAGGTGTTTTTGAAGGCTCAGGTTCCCCCAAACTTCTTATATGCCCATTCCGCGATGGTGCAGCCATGTTTCCTTTCATAAACTCCTCCGAGATGAGCCTCGCAAAGGCGTCACGCTGATCTTCACTCTCAGCCGATGTCTCAGTACTTTGAAAAGATGTAAGAAGTTTGTCCAGAGCCGATGTTGAAGCTGTCAAGTCAGTGTTAATCGGTTAATGCCGATGAAAGAGGCAAGTAACTTGCTTGCCGGCGAACAGACTAGTAAAAATGAAAAATTAAACGGGACAGAAGGCAAGGCAGGAGCAAGTAAGTGAGTTCTCACGACTTCATGAATGTAGTCGCGCCTTCCGTTTTAGATCGCTACGCGTTCCGCGCTAAGAGCTAAGGTAGAAAGAGATGGGTCTCCGTTCTCATGAATGCACCAAGGGCGAGATAGAAATTAGGCGGGGTTAACACTCTCCAGAGGACCTCTTTGCTTTATAAAAATTGTTAGCGCGTAAATAGCACTAGCGTGATTCAGTGTTAACTGCAATAAAGGTCACGTGGGGTAGCTAGTGCCTTGAAACTAAGGCATTTTTAGCTAATAAAGCTAATAAGTTATCAAGTGCTTGGTATTACTATGCCCCTTTTATAAAGTTTAAGACAGGTACAAGATAGCACGTTTATGCAACTATTAATATGCTCTAGGTTTGTGCCAGACGGGTCTATTAATTGTTAAGTTAATTGTTATAATGTTTTTAATTAAATGAAGCTTCTATAGTTGTTTGTACCATCGGACAGAACCTATGAACCGTTCTGAATTAGGAAGGCGCAAACTAATAATGGCAAACCCTTGGTCATCCTAATAAGCGTCCGCGCTCACTATAGCCCATGTCTTATCTACCTAGGTAGATGGAAGCATTTGCAGATGCAAGCAAACACTCGCGGACTAACTCTTTCGCGGTCTATAATGCTTAGATCATCATAACTCTTTATTTAATTCATGGCCATCATACTTGGTATCTTAATCCATGCTCCATAGTGATTGTTGAACTCAAAACTCAAAAGACAACATCCATACTGACAAAGTGTCGTACAGCCCCAAACGCCTTGTTATCATAGTGAGCGTCGGCCGTGAGACCTGATTTCCACAACGCATCCTTCTAAACACACCGATTACCCTTCTTTTTCTTTGTGCCAATCTTTTAGTTAGGCTCGCCAATTGCCGCCAGCAATGTCCTACGGTAGTCGCCTGATGTCTCGCCATAGATGCGCTTGCCCAGACTCTTGCCATAGCGTTGCTGGTAGGCGCCCTTTACGTTGTTCAGGGTGTTGCGATCCCAGTGGTAGCGGATTGTTCGTGACACAAGGAGATGATCCTTTGTCCCCATGCCGGCCATTGAGTCCTCAAGCAGCTTGGCAGCGTGCATGTACTTGTCTGTGGCGTTGCGCAGTTGGAAGAGAAGGGCGTCCTCCATATGACCAGAGAACTCCTATTGCAAGTCAGAAATGGTTACTTGGTACAATAGCGGGGGTATAACTTACGCTCTTGATGACTTTTTCGAGGTCCTTGTTGAACTTTTGCCTGTAGGTGTGTGCAATGGCACGAATTTGGTTGTCGTTTCTTGTACTCAAGATGCTGCACACAAGAATTTCATCTGTCCCCATTTTGCCTTCAGTTGCTTTGTAGATTTGCATGACATCGTCATCAACCTGTCGAGGGTCGACTGGTGCAGCGTCCTCGGCTCTCGTAGCACCCAGGACAATCATGAAGTGTCGCTCAGTTTTCATGCTCAAATCGCCCTTGACTATATCCTCAAGCTTGTCGTGAAAGGTGTGGTAGTACGCGCTCTTGATAGCCTTCATGTCCGCATTTGAACGTCCAAGCAGAACATCGTTGAGAACGACTTCCTTTGTTCCAGGTCCAGTCATGGCGTCATGTAGAGCATGGACATCAGATAGGAGCGGACCTCGGGCTAGCGAGACCAAAGCCTTCTCAAACCACGAGCTTGTCTCGCTCTGTATATCAGCAATTAAATTACGACGATGGTTGCGCTCGTATGTTTGTCGAAGAGTATCAATTTGCAGAGGGTCCTTGTTTGCGAGAATGGCAATCAATGCCTTCTCGTCCGTACCGAATCCTTTCATGGCCTTACGCAAACCATCGGCGTCGGCTGTAGCATCCCATTGGATCATCTGAGGTGGTCCGTAACCCACTGAGGGGGGAGTAGGCTGGACTGGTGCGCTATACTGCTGAGGAGGTGGTGCGCCGTATTGTCCTGGAGGAGGTCCTGGCGGTGCAGGCGAATGGTGGCCATACTGCTGGTGCTGGGGAGGAGGAGCTCCATAGTGACCTTGCGGAGGTCCAGGAGGCGCGCCGTACTGCTGGGGAGGAGGTTGCTGGTAACCACCATAGGGCTGCTGAGGCGGAGGATGTCCTCCAGGAGGGTAGTGACCGTGAGGTTGTTGATATCCGCCCTGTTGAGGAGGATATTGTCCAGGAGGTGGTTGTTGGTAACCGCCAAATTGTTGCTGTGGAGGATATTGACCATAACCTTGCTGCGGCGGCGGTTCTACAGGTGTCCTTGTCAGATCAGTTGTCGCAAGGAGCCCGCGAAGATACTTACGACCGTAGGGAGCACCGTAACCTTGATAAGACATGTCTCTAGAACTGCTGTTATCTATGTAGGTAATTTTGTGTTAGGCGATGCAATGTTGAAGTTATACTGCGGGTGATGTGAGGAAGAAGAATTGGCTTTACACAAGCGGAGTACGTGGGAAGAAGGGAAGTTGACAGAATGGAAACTGGGAAGTGGCACGGCAGTCTCTTATTAATACCTGAACTCCGATAAAGGACGCTGAGAACAGCAGCTGATTTTCTTGTGGCTTAGAAAAGACAGGTACGCGCCTGCACCTAAGGATCCGACAGCAACAGCTAACTTACAGCTACAGAACTCAGCCTTAATGGTGTCGACGATCCAAGTGGGTTGAGGGGCGGAGCATCAGCAATGGAGAGCCAAGGGAAACGTCATAATTCGCACCAAATAAGTGCTGTAAGTGAGTCTTTGCCCCCCTGTAGACCCTCTAAATTTCATAGCCTTATGAGGGGCGGTTCTAATTAAGTTCTGGTCAATGCTGCCGAGACTCATCATGCAGCTCAAGAAAATGCGAGAGATGGCAGCAGAATAAAAAAAAAAAAAAGCCCGACCCGCTTCTGCAACCAGGGAACCCAGGTTCTCGATAATAAATGCGGAGACGTTCCTTGTTCACTATCTCTTCCCGGTAGAATGGCCACCAGTCGAGACTCGATGTTGACATTGCGCGGAGGGGAAAGGAAGCTTGCCAAGATAATTAGTCGTCATCACATCCATCACACGCGCAGATGGAAACGGTCACTGATCACGAGCTGTCTTGTGTTTGTTCAGCTTGTCAAAAGTGGTACTTGCTATAAATATCCGAGTACCTAATTTCACGAGAAGTTAATAGGTGTTCGGACTCTGTTACTGTATCCTCATTTCTCCGTAGAATGTAGCGTAAAGATGCACGAGAGGGTACGGATGGATGCCCAACGTAAGAGAAGAGCTCGCTACCAGGTGGGTAACAGACGAAGTCTCCTCTAAGGCTCGTTACGAAAATAAAGTAGTCCAAGTACTACTCTAAGCTGATACAAGATAACCAAATTATTCCGTCTCTTCTGCTCTCGGCGGCCTATTCTTCTGGCACTCTGACGACTACAGTCAGTACCTACTATCTGACGTCCTTTTGTAGGTTCTATCATGATCTCATAACAAGATTGATTCCCAAAAGAATGATCATGACGAACCTTGAATCTAAGTGGTTACCGGATTCGGACATGTCACCAGCCACGACGCGAGGCATGAAGCGCCACTCCACAGCCACAAACGCGCAAGACGACTTACTTGATCAATTTTGCCCCAAAGAGAAACATGAAGAAGGGAGAGTTAGAAAGGGAAAGAAGAGACCAGACTAGGTTCTACTCTAGCAGTCAAGCCTTGTACTTATTTATTCACATGTCCGGAGAGCCCCCGCATGATTCGTAACCAACGGATGCAATCAAGGTCAACGTCGGACCATCTCGTCAGCTCCCCAACCAATCAGAGCTCTCCCTTTGCCATAGCGGGTGGTTGGTGAATCTCGCTCGCTAGAACCCGTCGGGTCCATTAACGTTCGAGCCCCAGAAGCCGGCGATTGTTCCTGGAAGTTAGCGCGTCTCCAACCACCAAAATTCACGTATTGGGCACTTGGCCAGGGAGTACAGAGTTCACCAGCCATCTTAATTGCAACGTGATAGTAGCCCGGCCCTAATAAAACTACATGATCTCTTCAACAACTGACCAGGTTCCTTTTCTCTTCTCGTGAATCAATAATTACTTTGTCTCTCATTCTTGATAGCTTGAGTTGTGAGTGCTTGTGAATCATTCATTAGTGGTCTCTCGTTAGCTGCCAGTGCCAGCCTCTGCCCGCACATGAAATAGAACCACAACCAGGCACCCAACATTTTTCACTCTTCACAGCACTTCAGCAGATCTCTCGGGCAGACTGAAAAACATACAACAAAACATCTTTGGCGAATAGCCTTGTCAAGATGCGTGGGTCAATCACCCTCCTTCTCGCTCTTTCAGCCTCTTACACAACCGTCACTGCTCTCCCCAAACCCAGAGTTCAACCTCGCGATGATGCAGGCAAGCCGAAGTACTCAGTCGTTCCTCTAGAGCCAGGCGATGATGATCCCGCCTCAGGCGGTACAGGAAGCGGAGATGGAAATGGAAGCAGCGGCAGTGGGGACGGAGATGGAGATGGCGTCGTGACTGTTATCCGGACAGTGGTTCAGACACCGAAGCCCGTCACTCAAGTCATCACGCGAACAGGGAATCCTAGTATTGTCACAGCCCCTGGAAAGACCGTGACAAAGGCTGTTCCTACTACTGTCGCTGTCATCAACGTGTCCGATGATCCTGTTGTTACTCAGACCGTCACCGTTCCTCGTTCTAGTGCTTCCAAGCCCAAGTCAACGGAGGAACCATCGGCCACACAGGAACCCGAAACCACCGACGACGAAGTGAAGCCAACAGCTCAGGAGCCATCTGATTCTTTGAGCTCTGCTCCCGCTCCAGGGGTCACCCCTCAACCAGAGCCTCAACCTCAGCCTAAGCCTCAACCCAACCCTCAACCCAACCCTCAACCTGAACCTCAGCCGGAGCCGGAGCCGTCTACCAGCATTGCGTCTGCTGAGAGCATTGAGACATCGTCGACTAAAAGCGACATTCAAACTTTCCCAGCTGTAGTAACCGTCACTCTCCGTTTTCCCACGAGCGAAAGCTTACCCACAGACTCTGAACCTACCACACTTGCCACCCAAGCAACCCAAGACGCAGAGGCTCCTGAAAATACTTCATCCCCCTCATGGGACTCCTCAGTGGCGCCTATGCCACCGCAAGAGACCTTTGTTCAGGACCCTGCTGGCAATAACGGCGAGACCTTGTCTACAGCCACACTACCTTACTACGCCCCAGTCGCACCCACGACTCTTCTCACATCCTGGACCACTTCCACAACTTCTTCGGATGTTCACCACATAACCCCTGAGCCAGTCCCATCTTCAAAGACACCCGAAGATGGTTCATGGCGCACTACCTACCCGCCCTGGAGCGATGATCTGGCAATCTAATTTTTCCTGGCGGCAAAGAATGATTTGACACTTGAGTTTGTCTTTGAGGAGGATGTACAAAATGGGCAAGGAAAGCAGCATAGCGGAAAGGAAATGCATTATGAGATCCCCCTTGCAATAGAAATTGGGTGCAGGAACATATAGACCAAGCAAAGGAGGCGACGGACCAAGCGCTGGACGTATTGCCATATGTAATGAGTAATAATCAATCACAAGCAACACGAATCCCTTTAAATTGTCAAGCTGTTGGTGAACAAAGCGTGAAACTACTATGTTGTCTTTAAAATAAATTACCCCTGCTAGACTCTATAGAATTTGATAAACAATATGACAGTCCATTAGGCTGGGCTGAAATTAACTATTGATATGATATATCACACGAAAACTTCTAGAAGAAATGGTGTAAACAAGGGTCATCAGTTTTAGTTAGACATTTGGTAGGAATAGAAACAAAGACTCAAACAGCCATAAGGCGAAGAGTCAGAATGTGATTTCGAATGGAGAGTTCCCAAAGAAAGCCAACAGGAGTATCAGTTGTAGAAATAACAGGCAGTTCCCAAGGGAAAAGATATTACACTCAACCATTTCTTTCGTTTTATACTGTGAGCCTGGTGCAAACAGTCCAACAAGTCTAAACCACAAACCCACCACTCTATTATTCTGGTCTTTAATCCTGATTTGCATACTCTTAGTACTATTCGCTCAGATACCAATGTCTGATCAACCCTCTACCAACTCCAACCTGTGAGTCTATTGTCCTTCGTCCCAAGAACCACTGACTTAGAAGCTTATTTAGAAACACCACAGACAACGCTTCCGTCTTCAAAACGCCTGCCATCATGGATACTTCCACCAATCCCTTCACCGGCGCCCCCAACGACCCCAACAGCCACGCCAACTTCTTGGGTAACAAAAGTTCTAACAGCAACGAAGCTCTCATCATGGGAGGAGTCATGGTTGGTTCTGTTGTCCTTGTTACTATCGTTGGTGTGGGATGTATGGTTTATAAGCAGCGTGTTCGCAAGATGAAGGCCCAGGAGGCCAAGCTTGATGATGGAGCTTCTGTTTGAATTGCGCATAACACCGAGCATCATCCTAGATGTCAGTGATATTGCGGATGATATCTTGGGTTGAATTGTTTGATGGAAACCGGAAAATCATGAGGAGAGGAAGCCATGGAGGAGGATGCTTGGTTGAGACTCTCATCTGCCTGAGCGAGACGACTATTTCACTTCGACACACTCTTTTGGGGGGAAGCTTTTACGAAAACTTTCAAATCTACATCCATTCCTTTGTCGTCTTAACTTACAGTCTCTGCTTCGTGTACGTTGTGTGTGATGTTGCAATTAATCTCTCAACACCAAATGGTTACTTGCGATACAGAACAAGGCAGCACAAGTGACCTATACTGTAGAAGACACTCATCATCACTGGTCAATTCGATCACCGAATCTCAGACATGCATCCCTCAAAGTCGGCATATATGTTCGCCTTATACTTGATTGGTCCATAACCTACCACAGACTCTTCATCCGTGTACAAGCCGCAACATAAAATCACGTATAAAAGTAGACCTCAATCCAATCCTATGCAAGCCTCGTCACAGTCATCATGCATAGTGAAGAGGGGCCTTGAGCCTCGTTCCTGCAGAGCCGTTTTCTCGCTTCGATTGCCGCTCTCCAATGAGACTGATACACGTCCAGGACTCGACCCACGCTGGGCAGCGACACTTCACTTGAGCCAAGAGAAGTGATCCGATGTAGTTGAGGCGGTATGTAAGAAAAAGAAAAGAAGCGAGGAAAGGGTTATAAATATTTGATTCTCAGAGGGATTGTTTCTAAAGAATTGTTCTCTACAGTTTTCTTAGCCATTCAACTCAATTACGGTCTGCTTCTCCACAACTACGGCCCCATATTCGCTGTCAACCTCCGTTCCAACTCCGGGCTCCGATCTCACTGGAAGATCAAGAAAAGTCACAACTACAATTACTGTTACACTGAGAATTCAGCCAAAATGCGGCCGACATTTCTCCAATTACCAACAATAGCACTGGCTATCCTCCTCTTCTCCTCTCTGATCCTAGCATCATCCTCATCCAGCACATTAATTACCCGCGACGAAGATGAAGGCTCAAGCTGCAGTACAGAAGGCCAATGGCACTGCATGACCAATTCCTTCCAAAGATGCGCACAAGGTCACTGGTCTATTAAAATGAATATGGCTGAGGGGACAAAATGTACGCCTGCGGGTTATACAGATGATTTCAACTTTCGCATTGAGCGTGAGGGAGATAATGATGATGATGAGAACAGGAGTGACGAGAGCCGGAGTAATAGTGCTTCTGGAGTAAAGTTGGATAGTGTTGTTATGTTGGTGGTTGTTTCTTTATTATGGGTTGTTTTGGGAATTGTATAGTCATCAAGTTGAAATAATTAAGAACGATCATTGGATTTTAAACCTGAAAACCAAGACTGCATGTTTCGTCCATCTATTGCCATAGAATATGTCTTGCCAAGAGATTAATGTTAAAGTAACTATAGATACTGTCAAGCACAACTCTAGTGTTAACACTGACCGCTTACACGGAAGACGATCCCCCAATAAATGATCACAAGCACGTTATCCTTCTGGAAGGTCACATTCCTATCCCCCCAAAACCCACCAATCCCAGTCCACGATGCTACCATATTCGGAAATCAAATCAACCCCGGAGCTTCAATTCTCTACCAGAACGAGGATAGACAAAGGGCACTCTCGGCAATCATCACCCCGAATGTCATTCTATAGATCGAGCGACGCTCGTTTACGAGGATAGATTTCATGGTTATATCCTTGTTGTTTCATCTTTCTTCCGATATTTTTGGTTTCTCCTCCAATTAGAAGCTCTGTTTCATCTATCTGGAGGTGACTCCACAGTTGCATTGATACTGCAATCGAAAGGTAATCTATTAGACTTGACTGTAATTTATGTTTCTTGCTCCTTTAAGACCTTTCTACTCTTTCCGTTCTTTTTGTCTGTGTTTTGATATAAGTCGCTCTTTTCTTCGTCGTTCATTCTTTTCCAACTCGTTGTCCTTCATTTCGATCAGGTATCGCAAAAATGGTCAGCTTCAAGTACTTGGGCGCTCTAGTCAGCGCCGCCCCGGCTCTGGCAGCCTTTGGCACTTCTACCAGCGGAAATAATCTCATCGTCGACTCTGGCAACTCAAACGGCTTTTCCGTCAGTATCAGCAAGAGCGATTGCTCTATTAACTCGATCAAGTACCGTGGAAATGAGTACCAGTACAAGTCTCAGACTTCGCATATCGCCTCTGGTCTTGGATCAGCCAATGTCCAGTCCACCGTCCTCAACAGTGAGTTGTTCGAGTAAATCATATAGAGATAAAGGCTAATGAGAATAGACAAGTATATCAAGGTCACTTGTACCGCCAAGTCTGGTGAATTCGACTTGACTCACTACTACGTTGTTCAAAACGGCCAAAGCAACGTCTACATGGCTACCGACACTAAGTCTCAGCCCAAGATAGGCGAACTTCGCTACATCGCTCGTCTTGATCGCTCGCTTCTCCCCAACGAGATTCCCTTCGGCGAAGTCTCCAACACTTCAGGCGGTTCAGCCATTGAAGGCTCTGATGTCTTCAATGTCAACGGTCAGACCCGCGCCAAGTTCTACTCTTCTCAGCGCTTCATTGACAATGATGTCTGGTGTTTCCAGAGCAGTGGAAAGGATGTCCACGCTTGTATGGTCACTGATGCTTCGCGATCTTACGAGAAGAGCTCTGGCGGTCCTTTCTTCAGGGATATTAACAGCAACAACAATGGCGGATTCAGCGCTCTTACTTTCTACATGAACTCTGGTCATGCTCAGACTGAGGCTTTCCGTCAAGGTTTCCATGGTCCTTATGCTCTGTCCTTCTCTCGCTCTGGTGTCCCCAAGGCGAAAGACTTCGACATGACTTTCTTCAAGGATCTTTCCATCGCTGGCTACTCTGCTGACTCCTCTCGCGGTCGCGTTAGCGGTACTGCTACTGGTGTTCAGTCTGGATTCCAGGGTGTTGTTCACTGGTTCAACAAGGACTTCCAGTACTGGGCTTACACTTCATCCAACGGCGCTTTCACCTCTCCCTTCATGGTCCCTGGTACTTACACCCAGGTTCTCTACCAGGGTGAGCTCAAAGTTGCCTCCAAGAGTGTGAGCGTCTCTGCTGGCAACACAGCTTCATCTTCCATCGCTGCCAACTCAGACATCACCACTGGAAAGCACACTTCTGTCTTCCGTATCGGCGACTGGGACGGCCAACCCAAGGGTTTCCGCAACGCTGATAAGCAGCTCCGTATGCATCCCAGCGACAAGCGCATGGCCAGCTGGGGTCCTCTCACCTACACCGTCGGCTCCAGCTCAGTAGGAGACTTCCCCATGGCTATCTTCAAGGCCGTCAACAACCCCGTTACTATCAAGTTCAACCTCCCCTCTGCTATTTCTGGTCAGGCTACTCTCCGTATCGGTACCACTCTTGCTTTTGCCAGTGGTCGTCCTCAGGTCACTATTGGTAGCTTCAAGAAGGCCTTCGATGCACCTACCAAGATCGATTCGCGAGGTGTCACCCGTGGTGCTTACCGTGGTCATGGCGAGGTTTATGATGCTGTTATCCCTGCTGGTACGCTCAAGCAAGGTTCCAACACCATCACTATTGAGGTTGTCTCTGGTAGCTCTGGTGCTGACTTCCTGAGCCCCAACTTTATCTTTGATGCCGTTGAACTCTTCCACTAAGGCTTGTCGCCTGAAAATGCAATCCAATTTCTATAATTCGATTGTCTAGCTTTAGATGTACATATTAAGTTATCAAATAAGAGACTGCACATACAGGGTCACATTGACGGACGTTAAGTCTGCTTATCTATTCCGTTCACGTCTAGTTCCCTACAACACTAATGTGAGAGCCATACTTCAAACCAATCAAGGTTTTAAGCTCAATTCATGCAGGGAATAAACAGGAAGTCAATTGCTCCATTCTTGATTAATAAAGAAGTCGGACTTAGAGGCGGAGTTAGAGCTGCGCCGTTACAGCATTCCAAGTGGCTGATATCAGCCAGCCTTGTTAGTCTCAGATTAGAGTTATCGTAGCATAACGCCTCTAAATAGCCAACGTCACTAACAAAAGTGGGCGAATAACGTTTCTCAGACATTGAGGCAACCCCCGCAAAGTTATGGTATATATAACACGGCCATCAAAGGGAAGAGCATTGAAAGTTTCGTCATTCTATTATTCTTTATCAAAGAAACCTCCTAAACAACAATCATGTCATCTACAAAAGGAACCGTTCTTGTTACCGGCGCCAATGGCGGCCTTGGCTCAGCCATTGTCACCAATCTACTTCAGAAACCCGAGTTAGCTAGCAACTATACAGGACTTTACACTGTCAGAAAGGCAGCATCAGCAACACGTCTCCAAGGGATCTTGAAACAAGCTCCTGAATCTCACAAAAACGTTCTCGATATGGATCTTAGCTCACAAGCCAGTGTTAGAACAGCTGCAGCTGAGATCAACCGTCGAGTAGCTGCTGGAGAATTGCCTCCTATCAAGGTCCTTATCCTTAATGCTGCTTACCAAGACCACGAGCAAATCGTAAGTAAAGCTCATATCCAGGCCCAAGGTTTGGAGATACTGACTGCTCTAGACCATGACAGATGACGGCTATGAAACAACTTGGCAAGTCAATTTCTTGGCCAATCAACTCCTAGCTCTACTCCTACTTCAGAGTATGGATAAAGAGAAGAGCAGGATTCTTATCATTGGAAGTTGGTCTCATGAGTAAGTTGACCTTGGTAAACTAAGTTGACATTAGCTGACGATTCTTAGTGTTGATGACGAACGTAACAATCTCGGTGGGCAAGCCTGCTACCAAGGTTATGACAGCCTCTTCCCTGGACCAGATGAGCTTGCCAGGGGTAAATGGAGTAGACCAGACACTGGTGGAGGTTGGCTCACTGGCTATCGACGATACGGAGCAAGCAAATTGTGTGCCGTGATGCTCATGTAAGTCTCTCAGATACTTACTCGAACTTGATTAACACAATGATTCTAGGCATGAACTTGTGAACCGACTCGCTCAAGACCCGCAACTATCCAACATCACAGTAGCAGGTCTAGATCCGGGCGCCATGGCTTCTGACCTAGTGCGACGAGGTAGTTTCCTAATGTATCAGACCATCAAACTTGCCCTCCCTATTATTTCTCCTCTTCTTGTCCGGTTCAGCCCTAACGGACCCTATCGTCCTCTGTACAAGAGCGCGGAAGATGCGGTACAGCTCGCTTTTGAGACGGAGGCCCCAAAGGGTAGATTGCTCTATTTGAATGGCACGGACGAACTTGAGACGGGAAAGGAAGCAAGAGACGATGCCAAGAGGAAAGCTTTGTGGACCTACGGATTGCAAGCAGCGGATATTAAGCGGGGAGATACAATCCTGCAAGACTGGCAGTGATGAGAGTATATTCTGTCCGATTTTCATAGGGTTTGGTACTGCTAGATATCGATTAATCATATAATTCCTATCACACGAAACTAGAAATGAAGCCAAGACCGGATACATGAGCTGCATACTTGACATGTCATCTCCGTGATTAGTCTCGACTCGGTACGGCATATTGCTTTTTATAAGCCGGATACAACTTTAAATATGGAAGTAGTCGCCGATACTTCGGAGGACAATTAACGCATTGATGTTCTAAAACGAGGGACAAAGTTTATTGTTATTACGATCTGTTGACCCGATACAGGGAATGAAATGTTGATAGGTCCAAATCTCCTGACATTTGTTCTATTGGGAACAATAGAAAAAGTTTACGCGAATAACGGTAACGGCGGTAGATTATGGGTCCGGACGGGATATGGTGACAGGGTGAGGGTATCACGAGCTGGGACCAGGGTTCGATAAGGCTTTGACAGTGGAAGGGGAGAACCTTGAAATTGATGGTACCTACTACCTAGAGTCCAGTGCTCAATCAGGTAGCTTCACATGGAACAAGATAGGGCGAATTACAGAGGGCTAGACGCTAATTCATAGACAGTACAGGGCTTAGTGAACGGGTGTTTTAACGTCATGATCCGTCAACGTCTAGCTTCAAGCCGGACGAACTTGGAGCAGGAAACGACTGGGTTGTTGTTTCTTTTTTTCGCTCACAGAGATCCACTTGGCGCTCAACGTTGAAAAGAGCACGGAAGGTACGCCCCAGTTTCCACTTTCGAGAGCCTGCCCCTGGAAAGAAATCTGAAACAGGCTGGAGTCTGTCCCGTGATGAGCGACAGGCACAGTATCCAAAGTAGGAAAGATCTCTCTCATGGTCCAGTCGATCTTGCCAAGATGCAACGCTCTGGAGGGTTCATGTCGCAGATAACTGAATTCCTTGGCCTGTGAAAAGCTTGTGATGGAGTGAAGATCACTCCTGATTCTAGGACGTTTACAGGGGATGTTTCGTCTGATCTTTCCTCGTCACTGCAAATCCATCTACCGAATGATCTGATCGACTTTTAATTATCACTAACAACTACAGCAAACATTCAGCTCTTAGTCTAGTTCGTCGTGAATGTGGTAATTCGTCAAATAGGCTGTCGTCCAAGTCACCGCTTTCTCTAACTTAGTGCACTCCAGTCAGTACAAAGCAAAACAATCTGGCGCTTGAGCGACTAATACTAAATCTAGCTCCAGTTTGCTCGCGGCTCATCTTAGCCAGTCATACTACATGCTCATACTCTGGTGGCCACATCTTGGCGCTTGAGTACAGTCTTTGGCGCCTGTATATCCAACAATCGTTCTCGCCCTCCATAGTTTTCTGCCACAGGCCAAAAACAAAATAAACACGAGAAACACGAATCAAAAGATTTGGTCTGTTTCTTTTATAGTACCTGGTCACAAGACCAGCCCAATGATACTCGGCCGGTTGGCTGTCGAGAACCACAAATTTGGGGTTGTCCCTTGTATGGCCCAGTATCCCTGTCTCATTTAATTCAACAAGAGACGCCATCGGTTGGCGCTGGATGCAAGCATTGGGCCTGAAATTAACAGCAGTTCAGTGGACTCTGCTGGTCAATCGTCAGCCAACGGCAACCGTTGCGTAGGTTTTCATTAATGAATGAACCCCCAGTTCGACCTCTTCCCTGTCGACAAGGAATCATATCCCCGTTGGCTTTTTGTCCCTCTCTTTTCTCATATCTCGAGCCTGGTTCTCTTTTCCCTCCTTCTCTTCTTCTCTCCAGTTCACATTCCTTTGTTTGCTTCCTTGCTTGCTTTGTTTGCTTGTGCGTTCGCACTATTCGTTCCTTGCTCAACCTTCAACTTTTGGCTTGGAGCTGGGCTCGTGCCTTCAGTAAACGATTCCTTGATCTCCTTCTCTTATACTTATCCCTTCCAATAATCACACGGACCTTCGTTGCATTCATTCAGCCCCATTTTCTAGAAGGCCTCCGCCACGATCAGACCCCCGCTACTGTCAGCACTTATACTACTCAGCATCCCAATCCGAGCTCGAGCTGAAGCTGAGGGCATACGGATATTGAAGGACTACGCCTAAAATAAGTACAAAACACTGGACTCGTCAGACCACCAAACAGTCGCTGCCAACAGTGGCTGACAGTGCACGACAAAGCAAAAATGCCGGCCATGTGGGACAGCTTCAAAACTGGCACTGGCCCCAGTCTTCACCAACTGCCACCACAAGAATTGAAGAATCGACCATTTCTTCGACAGACACAAAGTTCATCTTCCAACGGATTGCCCCAGAGTCGATCTGCTACGAGCGCCCACAGCAATCGAACTGTGACTTCGAATAAATCACGCGACGACGTTTACGAGAGTCAAACTCACCTTCACGACGACTTCGAGAACCGACTTAACGGACTTGGCATTCAAAACGGTCCTTTCAGATACGAAATTCGCCGTGGAAAAACAGTTCGGACACCAGATATCTCAGGTCCTCCACGTCTGTAAGTGCTAGCTTGCTTTCATTCTATACTGTTTTTGCTTTTGTTATGCAATACGACAACTGGCTTGGTTCGATTTGGACACAAAAGACTACGGTTCCTCATCGTCAGCAATGCCAGGCAGACCCTTGGACTTTAGCCGACTAGGCGCAGCGATGTTACCTGCATCCACACACTTTGTGGGCATGTACCAATTGCAACAAAGGAACGAAGGCATTCAGCCTTCCTCCAAAAGTTGAGGATCGGCAATTACTGGAGTCGTTCGTCATGCACTACGTATGCTCGAGATCGACATTTCTGCAGCCAAGTGCATGATACCAAGCCAACTTGGGGTTTCAGTCTCACGAACCGAACCGTTTGATCCGACTGCGCAAGCAACCTCAAAAAGTGATGAGCTGATATGCACCTTTTCAGCCGGTCCCAAGTCATCTCACCAGCAATGCCTCACTTGGGGTGTGGCATAGTCGCTAATACCCTTTTGTGTATCCGTTTTCACGCTCTTTCCATTTCTTCACGGTCTTTCTCACAAGGCAACAACAACCCCATGTCTGCACCTGACTAACATGTTATCTCTTTCCTTTGTAGCTCCCCTGTCCTCGGATCTGATGATATCCGAGCAAAAGCTCCTCCTCGAAACCCGCGACGACTAGAAGGCGAGGACGACTCTCCCTGGCGTCCTGCCTCTTCCATCTACACAAACGACGACGGAGACCGAAGGAGCAGTCGTCACTTGCAATATTTAAAGCCATCTAACTCCAAGGCACCTGCTAAAGACATGTACGGTCGTGGTATTGAAATCTCGCCTCCAAGCTCTCCCGAGTTTGATGCTAGGCAACATGGGTGAGTCCAGAAATCCTTCTTACATCATTGCCTTTTCTTGAGCACGCTGGTTGCTGCATATCAATCTCATTTTGAGTACTGTCAGCTTTGACATTTGAGTTACGAGAACTCCTGGTTCGCAGCTTCAAAATCAAATACACAGTTCCTGTGTTTATTCTTGCTTACCACAATTACCACGCTCTATGCCTTCGTACAATATGAGAAGATTTCGATTCAGACTGCGGTCGCTAATACAATGCCTCTCCTGCAGACCAAACTCACAAGATGTCTCGCCAATTGATGACTCTCCCAACTTATCTCAGCTGGACCTTCTTGGAGAGCGCCGGTTGACACCTACTCAAGCACAAGCACAACTCCGTAGCCAGATACCTACTATGCGCCGTGAGAAGCCAACAAGCCCCAGCCTTCCTTCACCACTTCGAACCACCAGATCCTCCGATCAGCTTACGGAGGCCATCAAGCCCTGGGAAAACATCCAATCAACAGCCAACAGGACTCAACGACCATTCGGATCCACGACTGTTGTCACTGGTCCGCAGCACACCAGTTCGGGCAACCCTTCTCCGACACTTGGACAGCGAATCCGAAAGTTTGCCAGAGCGAAGCCAGAGCCTGTAGAGACTCGGCCACCATGGAACGGAGCAAGTGGACGTGCACCTATGGTTGATCCAGTTCGGGATGATCCTACCGTTGCACCCTTGAGCCTGCAGCGCAGGGTCAGTAAACGGGTTGGCCTTGGTGGAGGTCACAATCCTGAAACACCTAGTGGCAATGCTGGAACGGGTCGACGTCTCCTCACCTCACGGTCCGCACAGAAGCTCAACGAGAGTTATAAAACGCCATCGCCTGAACTTGTTTCGCACTCATATCCTAGCCCCCCAAACACTGGCTCCCCGCCGCCGTCTCAGCCAAACATGTCACATGCTGCGCCTTCCATGCTTGCGCCCAACATGATGCCTGATCAGCTCAAGGCCATAAAGAGAAAACCATCCCCCTCAACTTACAACCCTCACACTTCTTGGTCAAGTTCCGTCTACTCGGCGATGACCGAGAACACAATTCTTGGCGACAAACCACTGCTTAACTCGATCGAAACATCAAGACTATCCACACCAGAGGACCCTTGGGAACAGCCTCCATCTCGATTTAGCGTTACGACTTGCAACACTGCTGCTGCCAAGACACCAGTTGTGCCTGACGAAGAAGAGCGGCCAGATACACCGAAGCAAACCCCCTCAGTGATGGATCGTAGGAGACCAGTCCCAGGTGGAGATAACTTCAGAAGAGCCTCGAACGTACCAATCGTCATCTCAATGAACACGGCTTCGCGATCGAGTTTGCGCCCTGAGTCTATTATGTCCACGGACAAGGAACTGCCACCTGCACCACCAGAGGTCCAATCGGCACATGACCGTGTAGCGTACCTCAGTGCTCGACTTGACAGCCTAGCCCACAGACGTCACAACATCAACAAGAGCATCAAGCAGATGACAGAGTTGATGCCCACCGACAGGCTCTTGTCTAGCACCGAAGTTATGCGCAAGCGAGAGATTGAGAAGAAGAAGGTGGAAGCACTCAAGGAGGAGTTGGCAGAGATTCAAAGAGAGGAGCACGACCTGGGTCTGAAGCTCTACAGAGCTAACAAGCGTGCTGAAAGAGAGGCGGCCTTTGAGCCTTCTTCTCTTTGGGTCAGACGTGTGACATCCTAAGGATTTTCACTCGTCTATGGGTATATAGGTTAAGGGATTGAGAGATATGATCTCTGGTGGTTAAGATTAAGCAAGGCGTTGATGAGACATGCATAGCAGATGGAGTTAGGTTCTTTTGTTTTTACTCATTTCTTATTTTTCTTCTCATAAGCCCAAGTCACTGGTTGCAGACTGGCTATTATACGAAAAACATGTTCTTCTATGGTGTTCGAGTATATTGCATACAACAAAGATAAATAGATGGTTGTCTGATGACAATGCACAAACTTCACTTATGTTCTCTCTTTTGTTCCACTGGGATGTTTGAACGGGGGTATCTACTGTACAATGTTTCTTCTGTACGATTAATAGGTAATAGTAAAAGCAGATGTCCATCTCCTGAAAGTCTGTCTGGATATATCCGTCATTTTGCAAATCGCTTTCCTGTCTAGTAACCATTACAATTCAAAACGCCATCCCCTTCTTACCATAGAGATCTTCTAAGAACCGAACCTGGGGGTCTCGGCCCGTTACATCGCCCTTCCCAGCATCTCTGGCAGTAGTCGCCTTCTCCGCCATCTTCTAGAGCAGTAACGCAAGCACATTCCTCGATAAGATAGTGTCGACAGAACAAGTAGACGCCAGTGCGTGGTGGCTGAGGGGGAATCTCATCCTTGTTCGATTCTGATGTCAAGAGGTTGCGTACACCACCGAGGATTTGCTCCGAGAAAGATCGTTTGTTAGGCTCGGACGTGGAAGTCTGTCGTTGCAAAACATCGTTATCTTGGGTCTGCTCTGGTGAGGGCTCATTTGACTCGTGAAGACGTGGGAATGAGACCAGATCGCTCGAGTTGGCGTCTACTGCCGGAGGGCCAATGTAGTTCCCTGCTTCATCGTAGTGATCTGACGGATATGTCTGGCGAAGATTTCGTCCGCCATGGGAAGCAGAGTACGTCCTGCGGTTTTGATAGCCTGTTGCATAGCGACCTGGCTGGCTGAAGTTTCCAGAATAGGAGTTCCGCTGATGCTGGTAGGGAGAACTTCTAGGTTCACTTCCAGGTCGTCTCGCAGACCCGTCGGCATGAGTATACTGCCCGGCTTGACTAGAAGAGATAGCCCTGGGTTGTGTAGAGCCGTTTCGATGAGTGTAGTACGTCCCGTGAGGACTAGGTCCTTCGAGTTCATAGTCGCTGAAATCGCAAGAACCTTCTTCCTTGAACTCATCCGATTCTGCGGCTGGAATATCATCTGGGAAGACTGAACCTGAACCCTGAGTGTACCTGATGCCATCAATAGAAGATGCATATCTTCGAGTACCGACGTCTGTCGCATCGCGAACCTGCGCGTCACTGACTGTGCGTCTGTGAGCCATAGTGTCGACCTAGATCTCTCTATTAGTTCTTATGATCTGGGCAAAGGGATACTTACCTTTTCTTCGTCTTTTAGAAAGAGTGTGTTGTTTCTCGCTCCGTCGTGCAAATGTCTTTCGGTAGTTGTTGACCAAAAGCTAAGTGATTGATCACGAGAAGCTATCTTGTCGTACAGGTTACGTTACCACTGATGTAGAATGTTTTGATTCAACAAGAGAGCTTCAGAGTCGGAGTACTTGTGTGTTGTTTTTATTAGCGAAGGAAGGGAAGAGTATCAGTCTGACCTGAAGTACTGAGTATTTATATTCGTATCGGCCGGATGATAGTCTCTCGTGTATGGTGGTATAATGGCATTGTTTCGCTGAACATGGGACTGTGTCTGAATGGATGTTCTTGTGCTCAAGTGAACAGGGGAACCACGAGAACAAGCGCTCGCTCCGTTCGGAACAGTAAATAAAGGAAAGGAAAACAAGGTCGGAAGGACATGTCCGGATGTAATAGTCTCTTAGCGACAGTGGTTCGCTGGGGGTTATTCAGGTCGTTCAGTCACTGAATGAAAGGCAGGGCAAAGCAAACTTGGGAGGTTGTGCTACGAGACATTTGTTTATTTTTCGTCTAGGATTCTGTCATACAGAACACCAGCTGTGAATCAGAGAGTTTCTTCTTTTCTTTGTTCCTCAATTGCGCGAGAGTCCGATTCTGTACGTGTATGTAGTCACAGTCCTCCCCTTGACCGAAGAGATAACAGGCTCCCGGTCCAATCTGACCGAATGCATGTTGAACATCTCGACGTTGGTCTTGCTTTCTGCTCCAGGATTAAAACTCTGGCTTTCGACGAAGCGGAAGTTGATGGAGATCTTGAACGGGTGGTTTGGCTGTCCGATGATGACGCGCGTGGAATCATGCCAGTTCACATCTTCCAGCTCTTGACCCTCGACGATGTTTTCAAGGTCTCGAAAGATGAGTCGTCGATTCGCCCGGCCAGAGATGTCAAACTTGAACTTGATGCAGGTTGCGGTTCCGTAGGCGACTCTGACGCTCCAGTTTGTCTCTTTGAATTTGTTGAGACTTCCATAGATACCTTTATCGGAATACCAGAAACGTTGAGTACCGCCGGGGCCGACACGGAGATTTACGGTTGTACTCCCGGTTTGAGCAGTGTTTGGCTCGGGAATACCTGATCCGACGACAGCATGATAGTGATTGACAGGTTGCTCGGCAGGCAGGTGATGAGGAAAGAAGATGTTCTGCATCCCGTCCTCATCCGTCCAGTGAGGGAGGTTCGTCATTTTGACCATGGACTTGTCTGGTGCATCGACATGGTTGAAGAGATAGACCGAGTACTCTGTAATTGGAATGTCCTTGATGAGGGTCTCGACGAGGATACATGGCGTGCCGGCGTAGAGTTTCAAGTGATCCTCAAAGTCGTACTCGCGCATGGGCTCTTGAACATCTTTTACGGGACCCCGATTGTAGCCTGTGAAGGTGTGTATATGACGAGCTGGTGCGGACTTTGGGTCTGATGGTTGGGAGAGGAGTTCGCCCGTCTCGATGGCGCTGGCGATGGTTAGTGATGATCAATATGGCGGTTGAGAACTTACACTCGGGTCCAGACAGGAATACGAAGGTTCGCCGCCATGGTAATGGATAGGAATGATCAGAGACAATGTTTCATGAAGTCTCAAGAGTTCATGTGCTAAGCTCCATTGTTTATAGGTTCATACGAAAATAGGAAGTTTATAGCAGACTGACAGCTGGCAAGCACTGCGCTTCAATGATACCTAGATGCGATGACAACAGCCAGGTACTTGGGTACTTGATGTTCGCATGTTTGATCGTTCAAATGTTTGTATACATTCCATTGCAGTAAATCATCTCGTTTCTACCCGTAAAGTAGAATCTCCTATACAAACAGAAAATTCAAGTTGTTTACTGACGAGGCGGAAGCCATAGCCAAACAACCTACCCTAGCCTGCCTCGGCATCCCAAGAACAAAAGAAATATTGTGACGATTAGCTGTTTACAGTCGATCATTCTATCTATCGGTAACATCTAGTTCCGTGTTTGACATATCTGACAACTACTCCTCTTTCTATCCTCTTCTCCTCTTGAAAAAAGTATGTATTACTATATTATTCTGTAGATCTATAAACAAATCGGCGGCTCCGGATGGAATTGCGGGACCCCCAGCGGGGAAGAAAGAGGGGAGGGTATCATCGAGTTTCTCAAAAGAGCAACTTCAGCGAAATATATGGATGATGGTTACTCACTCACTCTACACCTTAAACGACAGCAACTTGGCTTGGTTTCAAGAGACTATTATTCCTGTAACTTGAATTTCCTAGATATCTGTTTCATGAATGTTCTTCCGTCACAGATATTAGGCATTTGGAGTAAAGTTAGCGAATATATACTAGGTACTATAGAAGATGCATATCGTGATCTTGACTTTGACGACAACCAAATGAATTATGACGAGTAGATCACCAACACAACGCAACTTCAGAAACTGAATCATGACAAGAACCGAAAACCTGGAAACCTGTCAAAAGAGAGTCCGGACCTTATTTTCTTGTTGATCCGATTTCGATCGATCTCGCTACCCAAGTTGCTCTGCTGTCGCTTTGTATTTGCTTTTTATTCCCGAACCCTGGTCATCAGCTGTAACAGCGATGTCTCACTTGGAGGATCCGCAAGACACGATTGGCCGAGTTTAATGGATACTGCAGTTCCTGCATACGTTGGTGTAAATGAAAAGACAGCTAAGAGCCTACGCATGAAAAGATTGAGTGAGCGGCAGAGAAAAAAGAAAGGCTCAATTGATACCATAGTAACGAGCCTCGGCTTATTCAAATGCCGGCAGTGGAACTCTATTCGTCTAGAGGAAAAATGATTTGCAGTATCCTGGTCACGATCTCATGGTGACAGTTCTCTGGGACTCAATATGTTGCCCGTGGCTTACCTGGATGCATAGTAAATATCTATCAGCTTGCAACTCTGCAACAAAACAAATAATACCCACGGGCATACCGATAGTATATAATATTTCATCACAGCGCTCAGCTGAGCCCAAGTCTCCAGTTCAGCCACTGTAAACTGGGTAATTACTTCTTAATCTATCGTACACCGTACAAAACCCCCCCTGCACAAAAAGCAAAGAGATGGAATACCTCATAGAATTTCGTCCCAACCAGCCTTGCTTCCCTGTAGACCCTCTCTGTCAGAAGAAAATCCCAAAAGAGAAAAAGTAACGAAAGGTAAAGAATAAGGCTCCTTACTTCTGGTCATCAAGTTATATATTCTACGTGATGTATTCATCTTTTCCGTTCCTCAAACTCGGGTGTCACATATCATTATAATACCTAATACTTCTTCACAATGACTTTGGACTTTAACACAACTGACAGCAAGGCCTTGCAGGTTTTTGCTACAAGTGTATTTTTCTTTATTGTTACGCCTCTTTTTATAGCCTTTCGATTCTGGAGTCGTGTGACGAGGAGATCCGGGCTGGGCTGGGATGACATGACTGTTATAATATCTTTTGTAAGTCTCTCACTCGCCTGTTTCAAGGAAACTATACTAATCATTAATCAGTCATGTGCTGTTGCTGTACAAACACTATTAATGGTCGCTTGTAATTATGGATTCGGTCAACATATTGAAAGGTTGACAACAACAAATAAGATGACAGCTCTCAAGGTAAGAAACTCAATCCCAAACATGTATCAAACACAGCACTAACAATACCAGCTATTCTATATCGCCCAGATCTTCTACAAGCTCACAATGAACTTGGCCAAGATCTCAATGCTTCTATTCTACCTCCGCATCTTCGTCCATAGATGGTTCCGCAGATGCTGCTTCACCCTCATTGGCCTTGTTGCCTGCTACACCATAGCAGCAGTCACTCTATCAATCTTGCAATGTAACCCCATCATCGGTGCCTGGGACAAGTCGATGAACCCTACTTGCATCGATTTGGAAAAGTTCTGGCTCGCCAATGCCGGTTACTCTATTGGCACAGATGTCTTGATATTGCTGCTGCCTATGCATCCTATCTGCACTAGCAAATTGTCTTGTGCTCAAAAGCGAGGCCTCATTATGCTTCTCACTTTGGGAGGTGGTCTGTAAGTAACACTCGAATCTCGACATAGAAACAGTCAACTAATACTTGTTTAGTGTTATTGCAACATCTATCGTGCGCATGACAACCCTCCCATTCACAGCCAAAACTCCCGATACAACTTGTAAGTTACTCATCTATACCACACATACAATATCAATACTAACACTACTATTAGACAATATAAGTTCCACCATGTGGTCTCTCATCGAGCAAAACCTAGCCATCATCTGCACATGCCTCCCAATGTGCCGCATCCCCATGCCCAAACGCTTCCCTCTTTGGGTTTCCGAATCAGAATTATCACAACCCGAAGTCTCCCAACCAGCAGACCCTACCAAGCGTCAAACACGACGCTGGAGTCCTTATACTGGACCCAGAAACGTACAAGGAGTCACGCGAAGCATCGTAATGAGCAACGATGATAAGAGTGACGAAGTTACACTGGACTCATCGGAGAGAACATTTACCATGTCCTCACTTTCCAGTGATGTTGGTGCGATAAGGAAGATTGTTGAGTATCAAGTTACGTTTGAGACGACACCCGAGAACAATGTCTAATTACTTGCACGACTCGGTGCTTACTGGCCAGGAGTCAGTTCATGCATACTGCTAGACGCAGCACTATCTTCTTTGTCTATTGTTTTACATCTTACGAGCGGGATTTATTTGGACTTAGCGAAGCGAAACGTGTACTATAGATGATGAGAAGGCACTTGGACATGGAAAACTTTCTTTTGTACAGATATGATATACACTTAGATAGAGCAGGGACACAGAGACTAGCTCATGCCCTCCATAAATTCAACACGATCAAGAATCATCTGACGGTAGCCCATGTACTCCTTGAGTCCCTCCCACTCAGGTCCAGATTCCTCTCCGTGCCTCCAAGGCTCCTTGAATCCCCAGGCACACGCAATCTTATCCATCGCAGCTCGCTCCTCCTCTCTCAACCATCGGGTTCGCAGAGGAGTACCAGGCGCCCAAGTCACACGCTTCATCTGATCCTTGTTACTCAGCTTGGCAATCATGCCCATCGATCCCACGACCAGGAAGTATCCGGAAATGCCGGCGATACCAATACCTGTCGCTGTTGACACATCCATTGTGTTCTGCCAGTAGGCGGCATATGCGGATGCGAGACCAAAGATGCCAAAGGGAAGGGTACTGAGGGCGAGGGCGGGAGTGGTAGCATTCTTGATGAGCTTCTGACGTTTGAAGGCGGGGAGACTGATTGAAGCCTCGACAATACCAAGCGCTGCGTCGAGGTGCTTGGCATCAATGGCAGTCTGCAAAGCCATATCCGCAACATCCTTCTCAATTGCCTTGACGGCAGCGTTGGGATTTGATCCCACATACTGGACTACACCATTCTTGACAACGGGCTTCTTCTTGGTGGCAAACATCTCGAATACAGCGGGGAGTGATTCAGGTCGACCAAGTGAGGATTGAATAGCGACGTAAAGCTCGAGGAAAGCGGGTGTGATCTCGACATTGGGCTGCGAGATAATTGAGTACGCCGAGTATGAAATCTTCTTGACACTTTCGGTAAGGCTCGCTTCCATGGCATTCGGTCTTTGTCCAGTTCGCTCCGCTCCCAATTCCATAAGCTTAGACGTTGATGCTCTTGATTTGACCTCAGCTCTGTGAATCTGGGGTTGAAGAGCCTGAGCAGCCTTGAGGCATGTTTCGAGAGCCGCAGTCGTCAATTGCTTCGCCGGGATACCATCCGTCGCAAGGAACTTCTTCTTTGTGCTTTCCACGATGTTGGCCAATTGTGTCGGGTCGGTCAATTGCCTAGGAACTTTCTCGGCATCGGCAGCCTGGATGTTGAGGTCTGGGTATGTCGAAGAGGTCGCAGCCCATCGTGCACTCGTTCCTATAATTGTCGACTTTCGGCCATGGCGGATAGTGGCTAGAAGGGCTCCGCTGATGAAGGCCTGGTTGGCAATTGTCGGCGCTGGTGTGAAAGCGCATCGAAGGCAGACATTACCGATTTGTCGAGGAGCTATTCGAGACATTGTGTATATTTCGGGCTGGCGATTCCGATACCCGTGAGTCTCTAACCGTAGTCCTTGATATTTCCCTGGTTGCCGGCGTCGTTCCCTCGAGCAAAACTTCTCCCCGTCTCGGTCGTCGTTGATGCTATTCAGAACCTAGCCGACTTTGAATTTCGCAACTCATGATACGCGAGCGGGAAGGCCCCACATGTCAGTGAGTGACAAACGTTGATAGGCTGCCCAATAAGAGTCGACAAGAACAGCTTAACTGACTTGATAAGTATATGCCATGATTCTTCAACTGCACGTGTTGGCCATTGAGTCAATTAAAGACTCAAGGAGTATCCATGAAAACTAAAAATTCCTCATAAAACGGTCATGCGTTACCAGCACGGATCCTCATAGAATCAAGTTGGAGTGACTCTTTAAGCTGTATCTTCAAGGAACTTGGGCACTAGAACAAAGCGGGGCGCAGCCCAGCGGTCCACTGTACTGGAAGTAGCGGTGCTGCCTTCCACCTTCTGTCCGCAGCGTAAGCGTTCCATTGGCCATGACGAAACATGATGTGGCTCCTACCTCTTGGGTATTCCAACTGATTCAGCATTCCCATGGTTCAACTTCAACCTCTTTATATCTGATCGTTTAACCGAGTCTTGCTCATCACTGTCGCCTCGCCTGGCTGCGTTGTGCTGTAAGACTCTCGTATATATCACCCAGGGTCTGGACCCTCCACTGTTTTAGTCCGAAGACCCCGAACCGTCTAGCTCTCATCCATCCTACCGACGACATCTGAATTAGCGACACCACGCCCGAGGCTCTCAGAGTCACAAACCACCTTCGCGATGCCTCCTCCACCTCCTCCACCCCCTCCGCCGCCGCCTGGTGGTATGGGTGGTCCTCCTCCCCCTCCTCCACCACCTCCAGGAGGTCTTCCCGGGCGACCAGCACCTGGTAGAGTATGTCTATCCATGGCCAACATTTGCGCCCGTCGCGGGAGATAAAGATACTAACAGCTTAACCTAGGGCGCTCTCCTCTCAGATATTCATAAAGGCAAAGCTCTCAAGAAAGCTGTCACCAATGATCGTTCGGCGCCGCAAGTTAGCAAAGGGTCCGAATCCTCAGCCGCCCCTGCTGTTGGCGGCGCACCTCCTGTCCCGAAGATCGGTGGTGCTCCTCCTGTTCCTGGGCTGGCACCATCAGTCCCTGGAAATCGAGCAAGAAGCAACAGCGACCAAGGAACAGCAACTGCCGATCCCGCGCCGCAATTGGGTGGACTTTTCGCGGGTGGAATGCCCAAGCTGAAGAAGCGAGGTGGAGGTGTAGATACAGGCGCCAACGCCGAATCTTCATATCGATCCGATTCTGAAGCTACCTCCGCGCCCAAGCCTCCATTCGCGCCACCGAGGCCTCCCTCAGCTGCTGCGCCATCGATTCCCGGACGAGGACCACCAGTGCCGCCCCCAGGAGGACCTGCAGGCTTGAGGAAGACGACGCCGTTAGGGGGCAAACCTCCCCCTCCCCCTATAGGGAAGAAGCCTCCTCCGCTGCCAACATCGCGGAAGCCCTCATCTATGTCACTACCACCATCCGCGTCCTCTCCGAATTTGGTGCCCTCGGCCCCTCCTCCCCCTCCGCCCTCAAGTAACGCACCAGCCGCTCCTCCACCACCACCTCCTTCTGCGGCTCCACCACCTCCTAGTCAATCCCCAGGATCTCGAGGCTCGGTACCTCCTCCGCCGCCGCCTCCTCCTCCCGGAGCGACACCATCTCTTGCTGCGCAGGCTACTCTTCGTGCTGCTGGACAAGCATCGCCAAGTGGTGCACCTCCACCCCCTCCATCAAGCGCTCCTTCGCCTCCGCCACCAACAACACGCTCTCGAGGTTCCTCCCTTCGACATTCCATGTTAGACCCCAGTATGTTTACTTTGACAGCCAACGGGGGTAAATCCCCTAGTCCAAACCACTCGCCTTCGCAAACACCTGGTCACAGTGGCGAACAAATTGTGATCAATGACCCCAGATGGCAGTGGAAAGATGAAGGTCTATTCCCGAAACCCAGGGATTTTGTGGGAGGAACAAGAAAGTATCGGGCAGGAAGAGGAAGTAGTGTTCCTTTGGATCTGAGTGCTCTGTGAAAATGGAAGACTTTCAAAAATGAATTTTGCGCCTCTGAACAGTTTGTCGACCAAGCTGTGCCTTTCATGATTAAATGAGTAGCATGGCAGTTTTGAAAAGATTGGATATGCTAGATCACATTCAACCAAATATAAATATTATATCGTTAAATCATATCATATCAAAACATGAAATGAGCCGGATGGAAGTGAAGAGGTCTGGTTATGATCATGTCGAATACGTGGTTTCGTTGGTATTCAATACCGTGTTTGGAACATATAGTACAGAGTTACATACCCCTCCAAATAGTGTACATTTTGTAAATAGCCATTCAAGCTTACATAGACTTGAGGTAGTTAGTCTCCTTAATCTTGGCCTTTCTCTCCTTGCGCATCGCCCTCTTAAGTTCTTCTCGTTTCTGTGCGGCCTCAACGTTGTGATCGACACCCTTGTTCTCCTCTCCGAGGATGTTGATAGACTGGTGCTGGATGGGGACCTTGGGAGCTAGGGCTTCAAGGTTGCCTTCGGCCAATAGCTTGGCTTCGTGAGCCTTCTGTCGCTTCGCTGCCAGCTTTCTTTGCTTCTTAGATTTTGCTACAGATTGTTAGTAAGGTCTGTCCAGAAGAAGTACCTGTATCAGGTATTCTATAACGTACAGAACTCGTCTCCGGCCTCGGCGTCCGCCGCATCAGCGTCCCTCTTCAACACATCCAAGCAATTCCATAGCCACTCAGGGTACTCGTCGTCGTGCTTCGCAACAGGGTCCTGTCCAGCCTTGGTATAGTTCAATCCGGTAAGGACGGTTCCGGCTACACATTGTGATCGTGGGACGGGAGTATCCTTAAGAGCCTCGCCAGGTGCTGTAACTGGGGTCGAAAGCTTGGGCTCGGCGTATCGGAAAGGTGTCGTTGACGAGAATTGACGCAGAATAGGCTGTGAGCGCCTCAGGGCGCTGGCGCGCAGGCAACGAGTGCAGAACATGATAATTGTCGGTGGTGGATGTCGGGAGTCGAAGTGTGACGAGGCTCGAGTTTCTGGAGAAATTTTGGAGGTGCATGATGTGGAGAGCCAATGGGAAGTCAGACAACCTCTAATTGTCAGCCTCGCGCCAAAAGCCCGCGCAAGCTCGAACGACTTATAAGGATGGATTTTTTATGCAGAGATTGGGTAGCTTCTTTATGGGTTCTTTTTCATTTCATTCCTTCCTGATATATACACAGTCATACAAGGCCAAGGTGGTCATTAGTACACCTTTTATAGCGAGCCGAGCTGGTCACAATCATGTTGTGATATCAAGGCTAAAAGTCCCTCCTGTTTAGATAACCAAATCCCGCTCACTTCCATCCCAAGTCATGACTAAAAACATTTCTTTTACGAAGAGAATCGGTCATGGTTCATCTTGGCGATCTTGTCGCTTGTGTGTACCTTGGCAGCCCGGTCAAGGTCTTGCTCCTTCTGATCAACGTAGTTTTGTTGCAAGAACTTGGTGCCCTTGATCTTGTTTGTCTTAAGCAATTGGAGGTATCGCTCTATTGCGATTGTCAGTTTATGATCCAGGGCAAGGTTTCGGCAGCTCGGTAGAGCTCGATATGCGACCAAACTAACCTCGGAGGTGGCCGCAGTTCTCAAGGTGGTTGACACCCTCACGGACGTAGCACTTGTTCAGCTCCTCGCCAACAAGTCGGGTCATCATAGCGCCAACCCATTGTTCCCGGATGAGGGAATCCTCGGCAGCCTTGAAGGCCTTGGTATCATCATAGTCGACGCCGTTGAAGGTGGGAGCGACGGTAGGCTTCTGGGCCTTGAACTGCTCGGACTCGGGGGTAGGCATTGTGGATTGAATTGAGCTTCGTCGACTTGAAAGATTGGATGTTAGACTGGAGCGTGGGACGGCGCGCAAGGCTGACAATGGGACTCAATCGATATCGGCGTCTTGGTACGTCCGAGTAGCTTGAAGCTCAACCTAAGTGAATTGTATGTCCAATGACATACGACCTGATTTCTAAGGCAAGCACAGACCCGCTCCCGCCACGACCACCTTCCCTGTCAGTCGCAAACTTTTCACCGCCTTCAACGCCCCACCATTTTGCCGGCGCAAAAAAAAAAAAAACTCTGTCGCGCATACCAGAGCCAGCCTCGAGCTTAAAACCCAAGGCTGGTCGCAATCGAATTCTTTTTTCTGCATCCGTCCTCTTCCCATCTTTCTTCCTGTCTATTCATCCCGCTTAGACCACACCTCTTTCTTACTCCCTTTCTACCTTAATACATAATCACAATGGCCAAGTCCACAACAAAGGAGAGCAAGAAGGCCGCCAAGGTCGCTGAGCCTCTCAGCACCGTCAAGGCCGGAGGCGTCACCAAGGCTTCCAAGTCCTCCAAGTCCAAGTCCAAGGAGCTTGCTAAGGCTGCTGCCAAGAAGGTCACCAAGGAGAAGGACTCCAAGAAGTCCAAGAAGAGCAAGAAGGAGGAGTCCTCTTCCGAGTCCGACTCTGACTCCGAGTCTGAGGCTTCCGCTTCTGACTCTGACTCCGACTCTTCTTCATCTGAGGAGGAGAAGCCCGCCCCCAAGAAGGCTTCCAAGGCCAAGGCCGCCCCCGCCAAGAAGGAGGAGTCCTCTGACTCTGACTCTGACTCCGAGTCTGACTCCAAGTCTGACTCTTCCGACTCCGACAGCGAGTCCGAGGAGGAGAAGCCCAAGGCTAAGGCCGCCAAGGTCAACGGCGCTGCTAAGGCTGCTGCTCCCGCCAAGAAGGAGGAGTCTTCCGACTCTGACTCCGACTCTGACGATGAGAGCGAGGATGAGAAGCCTGCCGCTAAGGCTGCTGAGAAGGTTCGTTGCACCACGTTTACTTGACTATATCACCTTTTACTAACAATACAAATAGAAGTCTGACTCCGACTCCGATGACTCTGACGACTCCGACAACGACTCTGACTCCGACAGCTCCGACTCCGATGAGGAGGCTGGTGCCAAGGTTGAGAAGACTGAGGAGGCTCCCTCCAAGAAGCGCAAGGCTGAGGATGATGGTGAGGCCGAGGCCAAGAAGCCCAAGGGTGATGAGCCCACTACCCTCTTCGCCGGCAGCCTTCCCTGGTCCGTCGATGACAACGCCCTCTATGAGATCTTCAAGCACATCGATGGTCTTGCCAACGCCCGTGTCATGACTGAGAAGGGTACTGGCCGCAGCCGTGGCTTCGGTTACGTTGACTTCAACGATGGCGCCTCTTGCACCAAGGCTTACGAGACCATGAACGGTCACGAGATTGAGGGTCGTGCCATGAACCTCGACTACGCCAACGCTCGTCCTGCTGAGGCCAACCCTGCCGCCCGCGCTGCCGACCGTGCTCAGCGTCACGGTGATACCGTCAGCCCCGAGAGCGACACTCTCTTCGTCGGTAACCTTCCTTTCGACGTTGACCAGGACTCCGTCCGTGCTTTCTTCGAGGAGATCGCTCCTGTTGCCAGCGTTCGCCTTCCTACCGACCCGTAAGTTACCTTCCGTTTCTTTATACGTACACTTTACTGACCCCCAACAGTGACAGCGGCAACCTCAAGGGTTTCGGTTACGTCAGCTTCAGCTCCGTCGAGGAGGCCAAGCAGGCCTTTGAGGGCAAGAACGGTGCCTCTATCGGCAACGGTCGCATGTCCCGTGCTGTCCGTCTCGACTATGCTGGCAGCAAGCCTCAAAACGGCGGCGGCGGCGGCTTCGGTGGCGGTCGCGGTGGTGGTCGTGGCGGCGGCCGTGGTGGTTTCGGTGGCCGTGGTGGTGGTGGTCGCGGAGGTGGTGGCTTCGGTGGACGTGGTGGTGGCCGCGGCGGTGGTCGTGGTGGTAGCTTCGGCACTGGTGCTAACCGCACTCCTACCACCTTCTCTGGCACGAAGGTTTCCTTCGACTAAACGTGGGTTGCTGCACAACGGTTGCAGACCGAGGGCTTCTGGCGGGTTTACCAATAAGTGGGCTTTTGTGGGCTGTCGATTCAACACAAGTTAAGACTCCATGACGGAGTAGTGGGCTTTGAGAATGCGCTTCACACGCGTAAAGCATTATAGACCTGGGGGCTATTACACTTGGGACCGTGGGCTCGTGGCATGTTGCAAAGGCACCTTCGCCGGTGCCTGTGGCTTTATGTTGGCTTTTGATCAAGTCTGTCTTCCAGACGGACACCACGTGGGCTTCTGAGGAAATTTGTTGACGGCTCTTTGGGAAGATTCTCCTTCTGTCTTTGCAGACATTGCGGAGTGGACCAAGTCGGTTCTTGCGAATACTCTGAGGGTCCTGGGGGCTTTCTCGAAACCTAACCACTACGATGCCATTGCCTATCCTCAGGCTTCAACCGGTGATGAACCCCTCTGCCATTGATGACTAGACCACATTGATTTGTTATACCATGTATTTCTTACTCTGGAGTTGTTTTCATCGTTTGATGTTGGTGAGTATACCACTGCCGTTATTCTTTCGATTATGTAGCATCGGGATCCGTCCACTTCCCAGGTATAAGGGGCGCAATAAAAGTTCGATCATGATTTCTATGAAAATATTTTATCTCAAGTTCATGTGACTGTATATGTGAATGTTACAAATAAGATAAGATGAGACTTGCTCATTATCATTCTTCCAACACATGGAAGATAATATTGCCGTGCTGGGCTCATGAGATTATCATATTGAGATAGACGTCCAAAATTACGATGACTTGGGATAACCAGTCACAAAAAGTCAAGAATGACGTTGGGTTGAAGATTCATATGCGTGGCGTGTGATACAACTCAGCCCGAGACAGCGCGTGCGGAGAGGCCAGTCTTATGAGAGCTGACTTGCGCGTGAGCAAATAAACATGATCGTGCTACAATGATGGTCCCTGGATTTGTTGGGGAAAGACGACATGTCAGGGAGGACAGGTTCACGTAGGTCAGTCATAATAGTCAGCTGGTATATAGCGCCCAGTACAGTATCAACTATCTTGTCCTTAACGAGCATGCAAGATGGAACAAGCCATATCGAACTGTGCCGCCTGGGCTGATGTAAACATGTCTCAGCAGCGGGAAATAAACAGCCAACAGCTTAAGGTTTCGTTTCTAGGTGGTTTAGGTTTGCGGTTACACGCATGATGAAGACCCAGTAAAGTCGGCAGATCGATAAGATGGAGTTTGAAGGGTCTTGATGGGTGACCCATGTATATAGGGCGACTGTAACAAGCGTGGGCAGATAATCTTTCATTGTCGAAACAATGTATATCTCAACAATGTAAGATTGTACGATAACTAGGATGATCATCAGCTTCAGCCAGCCTCGTCTAGATAGAAACTTTATGCGAAAACCTAAATGATACAACGCAGTACAAGAAACGTTGAGAATAGATCTGGATCTGGCTATTTGATGGTCTATTTCTTGTCTATTGAGCTTGTTTGACTTGGACCCAACCCCGCCCTGTGCTCATGACCGGTATGTTCGTGCTGCGTGCTCATAAACAGAGGCGGGGGATGAAGTACCGATACTTAGCGGGAGCTACTTCACCGCCCGAAGGGCAAGCAGATGGACAGTGTGCGATAGAACCATCGTCATCGTTACGGCATTACTGTAGATGCATACAATCGGGTTCTCATCCGGCGTAACTAATGCGGGCGTTTCACAGCTGCGCGTGATGCGCTCGCACTGTCTCCTCACACCCTCCTTCAAGTATCTCTACTTTAGTCGTTATCAAAGACGGCCGAAACGTGCTCTCGTGCCTGTAACAAAGGGAAAGCAGCCATTTATCCATCTCCCCAACCCGGTCAACGCACAATACCAAGGCCCCGACTTCGCTATCAATTAACCAAACTTCTCTGTCCTTTTTTTATACCCTCTTTTTCTGCAGTGAACAGTTTCCATTGTCAACCTTTAACTTCCTTATCGAGTCTGCTCTGAATAACATCTACCCCAGACCTCAGATAAGCGGAGATAAAGCTAGTGACCCGGTCGATCTCACACCCTGCGCATGTGCCGTGCCTCGTGCTCCGCCCCTAGAAGAGGACTCGACTGCCAAGTTTCCAGATAAACTTGACCTTTAAACAAACATTCATACCACCAAAACAAAGAGGATTCACGATGGACGGACAGGCAAACCAGAGTTGGCAAGGAAACAGGATGTCTCCTAATCCTGCGAGATCGAGTCCTGGACTTCCTCAGCAAAGACGTTACGACGGTTAGTTCTCACCAACTCTATTGACCACATTGTACGTCAGCTAACAATATCTAGAATCTTGGGTAGAAGTAGCATCGCAACCTTCGTCTTCATCCCTTTCTAGCATCGGCGACGAGATTGTCACCACTGGTTTACGCGTTGGGAACCCCTATGTTCGTCGACGTCGCTTACAACCCTCGGCAAGATCGCTTCCCCAACAAAATACGGCTATCCACAACGGCTCTGCCGCCGATATGAGCAGCCAGGAAGAATACGATGAAAGCGATAGCGAAGATGATCGCCTCCTTACAAGCTCGACCGAGAATGCCCAGCGGTCTGAAGAAGATATGGATTTGGACTCGGAAGCCGAGTCAGATGGTGATAACGTCACCGCGCTTGGGCGGGTGTCTGATCGACCTGCAGACCAACCCATCTTCCGACCTCAACCCAACGCCTTCACTCATCCATCAACACAGCGACGAGACTCTGCTCCAGCTATTCCTACCGCGCCCCCTCCTCATCCTCACAATGGTCTTACACGACCTTCTTTTACCCAGCGATCGCAGACACGGCCCCACCGTGCGGGTCCAAGCTTTATGTCCCCAGCTGTTCGTGAAGAGAACGATGCAGCTCTACGCGCATCCCTAACCACTCTTCTTTCTTGCGCACACGCAGCTAGAGGTCTGCCAAAGTCCAAGGAAGAGGCTGAGGCCCAGAGAGCAGCCGCTGCAGGCGTAGGACCCAGTAGCCAGCCGATGGAGCTGCGGCTCGTGCCGGAGTCGGAGCTGTCACCAGAACCACCAAGACAAAGACGGGCCCAGCGACCCGCTGCCCCGTCTCCACCCCGCAAACGGGCCGGGGGATCAAGATCTCCTTCACGAACCACCTCCGAGAGGGGCAAGCACAGCTCCGGATCACCAACGGCCCCACGGGCTACCAAGAAGAAGAAGGTGGCCCAGATGGAAGAGCCTACCACCATCTCGCCAACTCTCCTCACATGGGTTGTCAGCGCCGGCGTTGTCATTGTCGTCTCTGTGGTGGGGTTTGGTGCAGGGTATGTTATCGGTCGTGAAGCTGGCAGGCAAGAGGCGTTGGCGGTCAGCGTTGGCAGTGTCAACGATACTACATCTTGCGGACAGGAAGTTATCCGATCTTCAGGCAGCGGACTACGAAAACTTCGATGGGGTGCCGTTGGCAAGAGCATCGTTGCTTAGGAACCACCAACGATGCGACATCCAAAGTTTTTCGGTCAGCGCCTGGAGTGAGGACAATAGAGTTGACGAGATTCACGATGAATATGTCCGCCACTTACGCAACATAAAAACGTTGGTGGGACAATATTCACATTTACGGTTACGACATATGCAAAGACGCGGTCCTACAATATGATGTCGACGTTGATGTTATTTAACGATTCAACATGTAACAAGCGAGAATACCTTGGTGCATTTGCGCGCATTTTCTGTTCGGCATACAACAATGAATTTGGCATGGATGGCTTCTACTTTTATCTATTATAGCCAGGCGAGTCTGTTTTTTATTATCTATTTTTCGGTGTTGCTTGAAACTAAACCTGAGCCCAATTCCTACATTTTGTCCAGTATTATCATCAATCAAATAACAATTTAATACCACTATCATCAAAGAAGTCTTCCTTTACTGATTACGGCACTAAGAAGGCTACTTGACTGGTGCTAATACTGGACGACATGTAGAGCTTGGGCTTAGGATTCGTGGAAAGTGATACCGGAAAGAACAGTCTTCGTTTAGAGGCGTTGGTAATATTCCCCTTGAGATTTTCATCACTTAGTAGTATAGGATATAGGAATAAAAATATCATTCGCAAATACTTGTATCGGTTATCATGCCTAGCTTTGATGTGATGAAATGCGATCGAACCCGAATACGAGTGGCTGACTTACTCCAGTGTCTCGATCTTGATCGCGTTCAGGGTCGAGTTTAAGATACGAGCAGTAATAAGGATTTGAGTCTAGCAGGAATTTATGAAACTGCTTGGCATCAAATCCTGAATGGAGCAAGATGGTTGAAAGCGGTGGCTGCGATGAGAGTTTTCCCGTGGTGTTGTTGAGAACTTACCTCATCGCAGAATACTCTTGTCCGGTCTGTCACATTTCGGCGCCGACTTACGGGACGGAACGGAGCAGAACGGCCTCCGGAGGTCCGTATTGCTTCTCACCGTTTTGCCTTGTAAATACGGAAGAGTAACGGACTGCTACGTTTTATTTCCTCGTAGATCCCTACAATGAACCCCAAGAAGCGTCAGCCCATATTAAGCGGGGCATCGGAGACGAGGTGGTTTAAGTGATCGGAGTGATCCGGGGCTCTGGGTTCCAACATAGGATGTTTTTGTAAAAGGTTTATTTTGAAGAGCTCAGGGGTAGTGGCCGGGGATCTCGTTGATATTTCCGGCGGTATTGTAGCTTCGAATTTATGGCACGGTGAGTAACAACCAAGACAACACCAACGGGAGAGGATTGATCGACAAAAGGAATATTCCGTTGACCATCATCATGCATATGCGTAAATGAAATTGGAGTCTTGGTATCGCGAATATCCTATCTTCAGTTCCGTATTCGTTGAACAACATGTGAATACGGATACTGCCTTTGACCGTGTTCTGATCCTAGGAATCACAAATCCTTCGAAAGCAATTGACCAATTACCGACGTGGTCTTATTCATCGAGGACCCTGAAAATGATGCGAGCATCGTCACATAAAGAAATAGCCGATTGTTGACGACAACTCATAGAACAGGTCGGGTTCTTATTCGGACCATAGCGGTATAGCCTCAGGGACTTTTCATCAGACCATTTCGATAAGTCTCGAATCGGCTGAGTAACGGAGACTAATCAATTGCCGGTAGTCATGGTATGATGTGGAAAAGAATGCTCTTTAACTTAGACAGCAGTTTTATTGTCATCAATGCATTGTAAAGCTGAGATATATCGTTGTTTTCCCAAAGATATCTCAACGTCTTTACCTTTCTTAGTGGCAGTACGTACTGTAACCCATTAATGCCATGGCATAAAGTAATTCAATTGGTGGGGGGTGATAAGAATGCGAAAAAGGAGGGCAGAGGGGTTCCTGCCGAGATCTGGCACCACTAGAATTCTAGAAGTCGATGCGAATACGAATTCGTGAACTATCAACCAATCATATCACACCCTTTCGTGACGGGAGGACGAAAGCCCCCACTACTTCCAGGTACCGTTCGTCATGGTTGGACCATATCGGGTTCCGTTTTACAGGGCGACAGGCAGTAAACCGTCAATCGAGCCACTAAATCTCGAAAGGGTGCAGGCGGTGTACCGCGCTGTTGGTGGGGACCTCTTTAGGACACCCCGGTCCGAAAAAAAGACGTCGGGGTGGTCGCAATTACATATCAGTTAATCTCCTTCGCCATTTACTTTCGATTCTGTTTTCCTGTCAGTCTCTACTCTTCCTCTACTTCTACAGGCTCGCCATTGGAAACCCCTTTTACTTCCTGGTGTTGACTTGACAAAGATTCTTTCTTAATCTTCATTTCTCTCTTCTATCCTACTTCCATCCCTTTCAGAATCGTAACCGAACCGTCGCAACCTCCCTACGACACACCCAACCATGGGTCTCCTTCAAGAATTTGCGAGCCATCCGCTCGCACAACAATTCCAGGAATTCTCCCTGGTCAAGCAAATTGGAATTGGCTTCGGAGCGTTCATCATCCTCTCCGTTGTTCTCAATGTCCTCAGCCAGATCCTCTTCCGAAACCCCAATGAACCCCCTATGGTCTTCCACTGGTTCCCCTGGATCGGAAGCACCATTACATATGGAATGGACCCCCCTACGTTCTTCAAAGAGAACCGTGCCAAGGTAAGTTTGACAAATCAGTCCGTGCTGGGAACACACCGGCCTTGAGAGCGCAGACCTCTCAAGACTGCGATGCCAGCAACCAAGACCAAAGCTAACTTTGCGCCAGCACGGCGATGTCTTCACCTTTGTCCTCCTCGGAAAGAAAACCACTGTTGCTCTTGGCCCTGCCGGAAACGACTTCATTCTCAACGGAAAGCTCAAGGACGTCTGCGCCGAGGAGATCTACACCGTCCTCACCACTCCTGTCTTTGGCAAGGATGTCGTCTACGATTGCCCCAACTCCAAGCTCATGGAGCAGAAGAAGGTAAGAAACAACGGCAAACAGATTCACAGCAAACATACTAATATGCTGGCTTCCAGTTCATGAAGATTGCTCTTACCACCGAAGCCTTCCGATCTTACGTTCCTATCATCTCCGCCGAGGTCCGCGACTACTTCAAGAGAAGCCCCGATTTCAAGGGCAAGTCTGGTATCGTCGATATTCCCAAGAAAATGGCCGAGATCACCATCTTCACTGCATCCCACTCCCTTCAGGGCAGCGAAATCCGCAACAAGTTCGACGAGTCTCTGGCTGCTCTCTACCACGACCTCGACATGGGTTTCACCCCTATCAACTTCCAGCTTTACTGGGCTCCTCTCCCTTCCAACCTCAAGCGTGACCAAGCCCAGCGCACTGTTGCCAAGATCTACATGGATACCATCAAGGAGCGCCGTGCTAAGGGCACTGACGATTCTGAGCACGACATGATGAAGCATCTTATGAACTCGACCTACAAGAACGGTACCCCTGTCCCTGACCACGAGGTCGCCCACATGATGATTGCTCTTCTCATGGCCGGTCAACACTCTTCTTCTTCCACCAGCTCCTGGATCATGCTCCGTCTCGCTCAGAACCCTCAAATCATGGAAGAGCTCTACCAGGAGCAAGTCAAGAACCTTGGTGCCGATCTGCCTCCTCTGACCTACGAAGACCTCGCCAAGCTGCCTCTTAACCAGGCTATCATCAAGGAAACCCTCCGCCTTCACGCCCCTATTCACTCTATCCTGCGCGCCGTCAAGTCTCCCATGGCTGTCCCTGGCACCAAGTATGTCGTTCCCACCTCGCACAATGTTCTCGCCGCTCCCGGTGTCAGCGCTACCGACTCTACCTACTTCCCCAACCCTGATGAGTGGGATCCTCACCGATGGGAGGCCGATTCTCCCAACTTCCCCCGTATGGCTACCAAGGGTGAGGACGAAGAGAAGATCGATTACGGTTACGGTCTTGTCAGCAAGGGCTCAGCTTCTCCCTACCTGCCTTTCGGTGCTGGCCGTCACCGATGCATTGGTGAGCACTTCGCCAACGCCCAGCTTCAGACCATCGTTGCCCAGGTTGTCCGTGAGTTCAAGTTCCGCAACGTTGATGGTGGTAACACCCTGATCGGCACCGACTACGCCTCCCTCTTCTCCCGACCTCTGGAGCCTGCCAACATCCACTGGGAGAGACGCCAGTAATTAATGCCAAACGGCAATGACGCGAAGACACGAAACAAGTTGTATTTAAGCAGCACATGCTGAGGAGTTGAATGTTTTGAAATGGCTGGGCTGGTATTATTTCCAAAAAAAGAGAAGCCAACTGTCATTCCATGGTAGTAAAGTTCTGGCGATAGACTATACATTTTTAATTAGCAATGATCAAAATATGAATTGTTCAACTTTCTGGGTTAAATTGGCAATCTGTTTGTGTCTGTGGGTCGCTGATCTGATATCTAAGTGAGCCGATCTCAAGGCTTTTGAAAGGAGCTGAGCTGAGTTCAGTGAAGTTGGAAGTTGGCAGAGCAAACCCCACTGACGCGAACGCCATCAATGACGACTGTACCGCATTCTAACCACTGGGACTGCAACATAATTGTTGTTATTTGTTATTCCGCATACTCATTTTGAAGCAATATTGTTTACCCTCAGCCCTATCAGTCACTCCTCTTGTATACTTTGAGCAGAAACCATCAAGTTGGTGGTTCAACTAAGGGTCCGTTCATCAATACCTATTTAGACCTGCCCAGCACCCTTGACCAAGCCAGGGACCAGGCCCAGCACCTCATCAAGACATCATGAGCGAGTCATACGGCCCTCTTATCCGGCTCTGGGGAATTCATCCTTCTAAGCTTCCGGCTGTAGGGTGTCGGTCTAAAGAGCTTAAGGTACTACTCACTTCAATTCTTCTCGAAGCTGTTCCATTTATACAAACGGTCCCTTCTGAGATCCCCTCCGTGGAGCCTGCTACAGAGCTCCGCTCCACAAATGAACTATGGAAACACAAGACAAGCAAGACGTACGACGGTTCTGCAGCCCCTGTTCATATATTCGAACGTACTGTAGACGCCGAGACTCTAGGCATTGTCGCCCAAAAGAACCCCGGTCTTGGCGTCTCCCCTGATAAAGCGCAGTCGGAGCTCTGGGCACTACGACGAAGCACTCACAAACCAAAGAAAGAGAAGGGCACAGCAGACTGGGATGAGTTTGTGAGATGTTTCAAGGAGAAGCACGCTGAGGCGGAGAAGCTCTTCACCCCGGGTGTTACAAGCTTCATGAGACTACATGAGTGGGATTGCTCGGGCATCGAGGTCCAGCTAGATGGCGACGTGTGGGTTGACTGGACTCTCCGTCGTGAAGAATCCGTCCATGACCTTCCTGGCCCACTGTCTAAGCGTGTCTTTCCAGTCCTTCAAGCTACAGCTGCTGTGCGAGGCCGCAAGGAGTTTATCGTCATTCAGATCGCTATTCGGGCCAGTGATGGTGCGACGGATGTAGCTGTACACGAAGGCCCTGTCCGGGCAGCCTACTCTAGTATCGAGAGGGTCAGAGAGTTGGAAGATGGGCACTTGGAGTGGGTGATGGGGACGGTATCCGATGCGAAGGGGCTGGTGCCTATGTGGGCGCAAAAGCTGGGCTTGCCTGGGGCGGTGGCTAAGGATGTAGGCAGTTTTATGCAGTGGATTGGCGAGGAGAGGCTGAAGGGTAAAGATGCTGAAGTCATTGGCGATCTGGAGGAGTAAGTAGGAGCTGAGGTGGTTGTTTGCGTAATTCTTGTGGATGTTCTTGCTGGGTGGATGGTCGCTTTTGAGGGCAAGTACAAGAGCCCTTTCTAATAACTCCGTCTTTACATGTTTCCTTCTCACGAATAAACGAATAGATGAGAAATTGGAATAGCGTTGTTGCGATAGAGTTGCAGACTTTGGAAGTGGTAAGTGGGCAAGACTGTTCATGCCTCCTGCCTGCTCCTATGCTGGGCTCTTTCCTGCCTCGACTGATTTACTGCTCCTTCCATCTTCACCTGAAGCCAACTTTTTTAATCGCCTTGTCTCCTCTCCTCTTCTCTTTTTCTCTTGACGTGACCATCTCTCCCCTTTGAATTATGTCCATACGGGATATCATTGTGAGAGATACAATCATTGCAACTGGATTCCCCTTTTTAGATGTTTCGATGAACCAGCCGCTTGGTCCCGCGCACTTGCATCATCCTTCTACTTTTCCACAGATTATTACAAGTTTCAGTGAACACCGGCGAGATGCCAAAGACAGCAAAGACAGCAAAGACTCGTCGTGTAGCTCCTATACGGACAGTTACTACACGTCGAGCTCCCCCATCGCCGCCTGCCAGTCAGAATACGAACACCACACTAGCGACTTCATCGACAAGGATAGCAGTGCCCGTGTCTGGGCCTGCCTCAGCTGCTACATCGCACGCAGATAACGAAGGCTCCAAGCTTTCAAAGCAAGCAGATGCACTTGCTAGGATGAGTTTTCAAGTAAATCTAAATGCTGTCTCGAAGATTGCATACGCGCTACAAGACGACGTCAAGAAGCTTGTTCTACAAACTGCGGACAACCACGGATACAGACGAGAAAACGAAGAACGAATGACAAGGATGATGCTTGAAGTACAAACTATAAAACAATTTATGGCTTCTCTGAAGGACGCCCCTCCAGCTATGCAGGCTGATATTGAGAGAACACAAGAGGAGATGCGAAAAACTGTGAAAGATTGGCACGCCAAATTCGACGGTATAGAAACCCAAGTTGAAGCAATCTCCAATGCAGCGAAACAACCGCCCAAACCAGTGACCACAAAGGCCGTAAATCCAGGGCCTTTTACTCCTGACACTCTCGGCAGAGAGACCAGGTCGGCCAAGAAAGCCAGGATAGAAGCCGACGTAAGTGCAAAAGAGCAGCAAAGTAGTGAACTAGCGAGTAAGTATCTCTCGACATAGTCTACTTACCTCAACGAGTACTAAACTACTACAAAGATTCTTCCAACTTATCAACCCCCGAAGGGCGCATCCACGAAGCGATCAACTCTACGAAACGTTGGAACCGTGAGCACAAGGTCACCAAGCTGAAAGATAACCAATACATCGTCTCGTACTTCAGAAAGCAAACGCAACGAGATCCTCAACTAGCGAGCATACTGCAGCGGACGTTTCAGAACCGTGTTGTGAAGAATGTTGAGGGCGAAGCCAACCCCCGAGGCCTTGAAGAGTGCAGCAACTATGCCTCGTGGAACGATGTTACAGACACAGCTGCGAAAGTTCTGATCGCCAATGAAAAGAAGCTTATCGAGCTACTGCAACGAAGATGAGACCAGTGCAGGTATTCTGGGAGGATTGAGAAGGTATTGGGAGGGCAATTTTGATAGGATTCGATGGAAGAATGATTGTCAATAGAGGGGGAAAACTCGTTTCAAGACTTTACTAGGGCCATTGTTCAAGATAACTCAATGTGGTATTTGTTCTGGATTCATATCTAATTCATGAATTCTCAAGTCCTGGAACACACCTTAACGCCATTTCCTTGCAATGAGCCTTTTGTTCCATATTATCCTGCCCGGCGACAATTGTGACCCTCACTATATCCAACGGCATCTAATCATCCGTCTCAATACCAATAGACGAATTTTTGAGCTCGATTTCTGCCTTGAGCTGCTTGATGGTTTGTTCAATACGAGTCTTCAAGATCCTGTTCTGAGTGCGTGCCAGCTCGGCTTCCTTGTTACCCAGCTGTTTCTTGAGGTCATTGATAATATCCTTGACACCCTGCTCTTCATCTCGCTGGGCACGAGCATCGTCATCCAGATCGTCGTCATCATCATCGTCGTCATCGTCTGAAACTTCTTCTGACTCGTCTGACTCGATACTATCTTGTAGAGGCGCAGGCGTGTTGACTTGGGTGGTTGTCATAGGCGTCGTTGCATCCAGACCAGTGGCAGGAGTCTCGGCAATTACTTCTCCATTAGCGAAAGCAGCCTCCAGATCGGCCTCCAGTGTGTCGTCTCCTTGTTCTTCGCCGAACAATGCGTCCTGATTTTGGAAGTAGTCCTCCATAGTATCATCTATCTCTCCGTCGGCATCCTCATCCTCGTCGTCTTTGCTTTCATCGACCCATTCCCAGCGCGTCGAGCCGGCCTTAGCGTCCTCGGCGAGCAGACGCTCGACTTCTGCTTCCTTGTCTTCAATCTCCTTACGACTGATGGTCTTTGCAAATCGGCGGTTCACACAATCGTGCATGGGTGGTGTCAGGCCGTGTGGCCATCTAAAGTGCTGGTCGATCATGCTTGGTAGGGGCGTTTCCCTGGCCTCGGCCTCGCTAGAAATTCTGGCGTAGACCAGAAGCATTTGGCAGATGTCAGCGGATTTGAGAAATGACTTTCTGTCCCACGTTTTCATCGCCTCGGTGATCGTTGGTAAGTCTACCATAACAGCGGCAAAGTGCTGACCCTTGACTGTCACGACTGCCCTTCTGCTATCCTCCTCAAAAAACTTGAGTTGGATATCTGCTCCTCCTTGACTCCGTGGAAGGCCCATTTTTCCATTCTCCATGCACCATCGAACATAATCACAGTGCTCTCCTGGCATCATCCTTAGAACAAACTGCTCCTCGATCGACGGGTCCTTTTCTCTATCGCTCGCTTCTGAGTCGTAACCATCTCCAGGAGGGTGAACTGGTGCGCGTCCCTTCGGCTTCACCACCACTGTCGGAGTGAGTCCTGACTTTGTAGGCTTAAGTTTAATCTTGGTCGTCGGATGCGCCGAGCCCAACTCATCATCCAGATCATCATGCGCACGCTTCTTACTCTCGACGAGTTTCTGTGTGGGTTTAGGCTGCCTTCCAGCTTTTGTCTTGGTCGGAGGCTGTTCGGCGGGTGTCGAAGGTTGTGATTTCCCAATCTTCAGCTTCACTTTGCGACCTCCTTCTGTCGGTGTTGGGGTAGCTACAGCACCCGGCGCTGCTGTGGCCGAGGCCGGGACGGAGGCTGATGGTGTGGCAGTTGGGTTTGCGTCGGCAACGAAGGATGAGGATCGGTTGACGTTAATCTTTAGTCGAGGTTTCGCGGCTGGCGTGCCTTCTTTCGGCGTGGGTGTAGACATGTTGGCGATCTGGAGCTTGCAGAGCCAATGCGCCTCCAAGGCTCTTTATTTGGTAAGGACCTGGCGCGTGTACTGCAATAACTCTGTATTGAATGGCGTCCAGAATATTAGAGGGCAGTGGAATTAGTAAGAGCAAGAAGAGTCTATGCCCGTCAAGCCGTTTCTCTCTAAGGCGAATGGAAGTTTGATAAAATGGAGTGATAGCAGGTATCCTTCAGAGAAATCGCACGGAAGTCGCGCCGCGTGCGCCCAGAAGCATGATGGATGGGGTCCACTTTTATCCGTCTGGCAGTTCATCAAGCCAATATAAACCAGCTACGGGCACCTACCTACCTTGGTACTTAAATATCTAAAGGACTGGGCAGTAAACATTAATTGATTAGGAGCACCAACCTTCTTTGTAGGTTCTCAGGAAACCCTTATCAACAAAGTAAATTTTTGTTATTCTATTGTGTCTTCTGATCCCTGGCTTGCTACTCGTTTGTATATCAATACGGCGTCATGACTATCCAAAGCTTCTACCATATGCAACCTCCAAAAGGAAAGTTTTGGAACCGGCTTGAGTTACAAAACTACGATGAATACTTCTAGTCTGAAACCATATCACAAATACAAGCACCTCAAATACTGGCTACGCCATATTGATAAGAAAATATAGATTGGTATCTTATATGTCATTTGAAAAACGCCGCCCAACACCATCTCATGAGAATTGCCTTGCAGGTTTATTTCTTGTACGGCTCCTGACCAATATGGTAACCCAAGAAAATAGAACAGATTTGGCCGAATATTCGATGTATTTTACCAGTCAATCCCCGTCCAGCCATAGGTGCCGTCAACGTTATGCCAGCCACCGTTTTCTATACTATCCTCCCAGCCCATCATAATGGCCAGCAGCCGGCATCCCATAGAGCTCACGGTGCACACGACTTTGTCGCTTGACTCGGCGAGTACAGCGAGATCCATCATGTAGGCTCGACCAACGAGGCTACGAAGTCTCAGTGTTTCTTGGGAGGGGGGTGCCATATGCCTGGCTTCCTGGTTGACATTCTCAACAGTGACACCAGCAGGTGCCTCGGCAGCATTGTTCTTGCTGTCGACACCAAGGTTCCAAAACAGGGGAGCGAAGAAGCCACCTTCCCAGCCGAATGTGTTCTCAACGAAGTTGTTGGGCGTTTGTTTGTTACCCCCGGCCCGAGCTATCGCACCCTTTGAAGCAAGACGGATGCGATCTTGAGAAAGAATGGTGTGCTTGAACTCGGGTTCTTCATGGACTGTGGGATCGTCTGATGCCAAAAGGGTAAGAGAGTGTTGTGGAGTGGAGCTCTCGACTCCTGTGCTGTTGTAGTACTCTTCGACATAGCGACTAGCCTGCTTGAGATAAATGTCGGCCGGGATGTACGTTTCGCTGTATTGCAACTCGAGAGGGTGCTGATCGCCATGGCGAACATGGAGTCCAATAATAGGTGCATGTGCCGTAAGGCTATCCTCAGCCTTTGCCTTTGCCTGAAGTCCAAGGATACGGTTATCAACATAGGTCTGGTCCTCTTCATTTAGGAAGAAGAGGTCTTCAAATCCTAGGCGAGCCAACTCGAAGAGATCCCGCAAACCATTATCAGTTCCAGCAACGCGGTGGTTCTGGGCCAGCAGGGCTGGAAAGACTTCCTTTGCCGTTGCAGCTGAGACAACCAGATGGCGAGCTTGGAAAGGGCAAGGTACCATGTGGTGCCTTGGAGGTGGGCGGCATTCCGGAACTGGAGGGGTCTCAAAGATTTGATCCCAAGAACCATAAGCCCATCGTTTGTCAACGATGAAGAAGTCGCGGCCCAGTTGCTTGGCGAGTCCATAAAAGGTCCAAAGCATCATAAGAGTGTTGCCAAGTCCGGCATCTGTCGATTCCAGGACAAAAGTCATAGTGCTCTCGCACACAGGCTTGTGGTTCAGGTGTTTCTTGTCTACTCCCACAAACTTGCCCTTGTTTTTGGCACGAAGTCCCTTTGTAGGAGTAAGAAGGCCTGATCTTTCGGCTTCGTAAACGTCGACATAGTATTCGTCTTGGGCATCGTAATTGATTATGGCTGTTTCGGTGATCGGACCTTTGTGGTGAGTATCCCGTGCTCGCGAAGAGACCTCTCGACATTGACTTCCCATTTCAGCGTACTGCTCCATGGTCAGGGGGAAATCTCCATTCGGTGGGATATAGACCGTCCACTTTGAGAGGCCCTTGTTGTCGTTAACCAGAATTGGTGTAGGGAAGTCTGGGAAAGCATCTTGGCCGACCATCTCGAACTCCTCTTGTTCAAAGTAAGGCCATACTGCTGATGGAATCACGTTTGGGTTTTGAAAAGCCATGGCTGCGAGATAGGTGAGTGACAATAGAATGCCGAGGAGAAAAAGACGTCGAAAGACTCGACTCGGCCGAGTAACCAAGATCTGGCTCGATTTTCTCTTCGGGGGTCGAGGTACAAGTGCCGGAAGCGCTGGTGAGGCAGGTGGTGAAAAGAAAAGGTGGTTGAAGTTGAATCGTGACGAAGTTGAAGAAATTGGACCTCGATCCTGGGCATTATAAGAGGTGGCTCGACGCAAGTTGAGTGCAGGCGGCACCACCAGCATCTTGGTTTGGGTAGAGCCTGACATTGCGAGATCTTGTGAGAAGGAGTGTGGTGTAAGTAAAGCAGTTGAGCCAAAAAGGTGTAATAGAGTCCGCAATCACGGTCAAAGAGTATTGCTTCGAATGGTAGTTCATGTAATGGCCAAAAGCCTCCCGATGCCAGTTTCTTCCGCGCTCGTCAATTGATTTCGTTTTGAGGAACGTCGAGAATAGATTGTGCTGGCTTTGGCTGGTGGGTGTAACACAAGCAGCAAGTGGTGTTGCTTTGAATAGCGTCCACGAATACTATGAACGGAAACAGGTTCTCTTTCCGACGGTTGGACAAACGTTCTAATGGTAGATCTGAATGTAACTCTCGTCGTCACAGTTTGTCTCGAGAGATTTCAAATGTCAAGAAATGGTTGAAATGAATGTGCAAAGAATCGAATAAGCGCTCAAGTTAGAAGTTAAGGCATCAAGCCTGTGAACTGCACTGCAGATAGGTGAGAAGAAAAGTGAAGTGAAGATGAAGAGTAAATCAAAATCCCCGCGGGGCACAAGACGAAAAGGAAGAAGAAACAAAAAGTTCTAGGGTCAGAAGAAATACATGGCGGGCATGTTTAAATTTCTCCGTATCGTGGATTTGGATACGGGTACAGAGTACAGTAGAAGATGACAAGACTATGGCCCAGGTCGATGGGGCTCGGCCCATGACAGGGTCTACCCCGGGTTGGAAGCAACTCCGAAGCAACGCTTGCTTCGGGATACTCAAGCACGGATGAAATTTCGTATCAGGGAGGCACGACAAGCGTACAGATGCGTGATTGTACTGGATGAGGGAAGTGCGTTCGTGAAGTAACCAATTAGCTCTTCTTGGCCGCTTATTCGCACCTGCCACAGGAAGCCAAGATTCAATATCCACGATCCTCAATCTGTTCCTTCCAATCCTGTCACTTTCCTATCTGCCTACTCTCTATACTCTGTTGAACAAACCATCTCTTGCTACATTCTATCTATTACAAGCTAACAAAATCAAGCATTGATGTCGCGTCACGCTGCGGGGGGGACTCTAGAGGAACATCAAACAGAGAAGCGCCAGGGGTTTTACGACGATTTGCCCACGCTCTGCCTCAGACTGATTGCGCAGGGGGTACAAAAATCATCATATAGTACGATCCAGTACTGTACACAATCACTCTGCGCCACAGCATAACGTCAACAGGAAACATATCGTGTTCCGGTTGCCGACGATCATCCCACGGAACCGACAGATCATCTGCGATTAAAGTTGAGAGCTGTTACAGAAGCCCAAGGACTGGCCAACTACCTGCTTGCACTTCTCTCATGCGATGAAGTGCCGAAATGGTGATTATCTTGCTTTTCGTCATCTACCACCAGTTGAAAGTCTTTGTCGGGATGTGGCATAAGTTCCATCAACCGAAACACATATGCCGTTCTCTGCCAGCATGCCATCCCTTGCTTGTTGTTGGGTATTCACAGGCCTCAACCACTGTCCTTGTAAGGGTACTACTGTATCAGAAGTTGAATTTTCAGCTCATGACATCAAAAACAACGAATCTAAAATACGATCTCAAACAGGATGAACTGGCTGCTGAATCCTATCTCTCATGCTCTCAGCAGTCGAATGGTCTGATGCTATTAGGCTTATGGTCAAGTCCGAAAGACCGCACCCCAGTCGCGCTTCTGCAAGGAACAGCTCCTTGCTAATCTCGACAGGGATGGCCGACAAAAGCAAAAAAGGCCGGGCTTCCTAGTTCCAGACCTGTTTCAGATTCGGTATTTCTAGCAGCTACAGCCAATAGCATACGTGCACCAGCCTGACCCCTCCTTATGGTAATCTCAAGGATCACATCTGGAAAGCCAATGTTATCAGACTTCTCGAGTTTCAACGTTTAGGCTATCGAGAGAAAAGAAACAAATGCTTTACGACGTTTCGAAAAAGACAGCCTGGACGAAACAATTATTACAAAATTAGAACGAAAACTGGAAAGTAGAGAAACAAATGACCCCGAGTTAATCTACCGGATGCTTCTTCCCCCGCGCGTTTGATGTTTGATTGACAAAACATCCATCTGGTCCGAGCATGAGCTTTGTGTATGGTCTTTCCACTAGATCACTACACCACTATGAGCTTTGGGTAATACATAGTTTCATGCAGTGCCTATTGACCATGAGTTGGCGTCTCATAACTGGCCCAGTAACACTTGATATGAAATAAGATGCTTAATTTAGGTAAGTCTAATCTAGCTAGGGAAAAGAGGACTATTTATCTTAGTCCTCACATGATGCCTCTGAAGGCATCAGCAGTTTGTCCTTGGTGACTTAGACAGTTGTTGTGACTGTAAGGCAGCAAGACAAACAACATACACAAACACAAACATAGGTATAGGCAAGCCTAACCAACAGTAACTGTGAATTGGCATGGCCATTAGTTGCCAATAGAAACAAGTATCGGCCCCTTCAAGAACTTCCAACCTCGATCAACGCCTCTTGAGCGCCGTTTCGGATAATGGCAGAAGCAAGTGTTACCAATGAATCTGATTTCTTGGCCAATAGCCGGCTTATGGCTAAGAGATCTGCAATTATCACATCGGTTATTCACATGGTCGTGGCACGAATATATGCTTCAAATATCTCATTCTTTTCTTCGTTCCCGAACTTGTTCCTCTCCCTTCCCTCATCATTAACTGGAAGCAGCAGCCACTTGTCATAAGTTGGCACTGCTGTCGAATGTTCCCGCGTCGGACCCGTCATGATATAGTACATAACTGAAGATGTCTGTGAAGAATAATAAAAAATAGGGTTAAGCGAAAGGAATTGTGCCTCTTTACGAGACATCCTGCAACCCGCTCCCTGATCTAGGGGAGTAAAAAAAAATCAAATAACACAACTCGGGAGCCGCTGCGGTTCGCTGTTTTCTCACCGAGTCCCGGAAACGAACAGAGGTATGATGCGGGAAGCCGCATAAGCAAAAACAAAAGCAGACCAAAACTCTACCCTCATCTCCGACTTCTCCTCTTCAGCAACAAACTCAAGTAAAAATCGGGTATAACGCAAACAAGCCCCTTTTCCCGCAAAACCGTTCCCATTTCCTTAAACGCCTGTAAACTCAACATCTATCTCAACCCGCCACAATCGCTCAGAAAGAGACAGAAGAGGAACAAGAATGAAGTGCTCGACTCTCCGTACTATTCTATGACTCTGCTGGCACATCCTTGCGATCCTCGGGTGGGTTTGGCGTAGGAGTTCGTCGTAATGGCTCGAGGTTAGGCTCTGCTAGTGAGTCCATGTTTTGTCCTCCTACCAAGCGTACGCTTCCTCGCTTGCCCCTGACAACTTGTCCTTTCTCAACTCGATCTTGAAGCATTTCGTCCAGAAGGCTGGTCATCTCATCATCACCCCGCGTCCGCCTCTTCTCAGTTTCCGCCAGCTTGACGCTGACGGGCATTTCGGTACGTTTCTCCTGCGCTGCAGGCTTCGGTGAAAGGGGAGAGCGATGTTCAACAGTCGCTTCGGCTGTATCTCGTGATCGTGCGGCGCTTCTTAAAGCGGCTAACATCCTGTCCTTGTCGTCTAGTCTCGCTCGTAGCTCCGCGATCTCGGTATCTTTTTCTCGGAGCGCAGCAGATACGCTGTGATCCTCGCCGACCATAATCCCCTTATTTGGAGCAGCGAAGCCAACCGATGCCCGACTAGAGCTGGCACGTCGTGCTTGAAGGAGACGCTTTTCTAATGTCGCAATGTAACGGTTCTTGTCCACGAGATCAGCTTGTAGGGCACGGTTTTGTGCTGTCAAAGATGCAGTGCCGTCCCCAAATTCCCCTGCACTGTCATCCTCAGTCTCAGGTCGCGCCTCATCTCCGGAATTCCTTAGGCCGCCACTGGAGCGACGGCCAATTGTTGAAGATGCCGATGTCATGGATGCTGTCCGTTCCATGAGTGGCCTAGCACCTGAAGAAGTAGCAACTGACGAGCGGATAGATGCAGGCAACGAGATCTGCGAGAACTGTGAGAATCGTGAATATTGGCCGAGCGCGCTCATCGTCCCGTTCGAGTTGACACCAATCGACTTGGAGCTAAGAATTAGACGGTTGAGATGATCGATTCGTTCCTTGAGTGCCGTTCGAGCAAGTTGCATCTCAAGAATCTGTTCTTCGTGTCGTTCTGCCGCCTCTGCTTCTCTGGCCTTCTCTTCCTCCTCGTTAAGAAGCGGCTCTTCATCCACGTCACTCTTCTTCTTCTTTGCCTGAGTCTCCAGTTGTTGGCGCAATTCTGTGATCTCCATGCGGTATCGCTCAAGCAGCACCCTAGCTCCACCTTCTCCGCCGGCACCAAGAGCCTCCTCGGCCTTCTTTGCATGGCTGACGAGGTTATTCTTGGCCCTCGAGGCAAATTTGAGCGTATTGATCGTTTCCAGAGTGTGGTTGTTGGCCAGAACAGCACTGTTTCCGGCTCCAATCTGAATCGTGCAAAGGATACTGACCAAAGAGTTTCCCGACAAAGCACCCTGCAACAGTCGAGTAAGTTTGCTATCACGATAAGGAAGATGTTTCCCTTCCTTGTCTCCACCCTTGGCTTCCTTGTCCTTCCATTCTGAAAGCTTCGAAATAACGGTTCCGAGAGTCAGTAAACTCTTGTTGATGTGAGCTCCTTCTTGTCTGCGCTCCTTTGACTCAGCTGCCTTTTCAGAACCAGCAAGATCGATCAGGCTCAGGGTTGATACCCGGACACCACCAGGCAGAAGACCGGAACGTTTACCCTCGCCCGCAACTGGACCGCCTGGTATTCTCTCTCGAGACTCAACTACGATTTGAACAACAGCATGACTTCGCGAACTGCGGGAGTTGAACTGAGTACTGGCGGTTCTTCGAGCTTGGTCACCACGCGCAATGACGCGAAGCAGCTGCGTAGGACTCTGCACAATCTCCTCCTTGAGCGGGGTAGCATAAACACCTCGCTTACTATCCTCTCGAAGCTTAATCTCTTCCTGCTGCGGCGCTCCGCCAGATGTCGACATACTCAACAAATCATGGATCTTCTCATTGTAAATCTCCAAATAGCTGACTCGCAGCAAGAACTCTCGTGAGGGTGTTTCTCGAATGTAAGAAAAGATATCAGTAATGGCGAGCGGTATGACACCTGGTGAAGAAGCGGTTCCCTGCATGGAAAACGTCTTTCCGGTACCAGTCATACCGTACGCAAAAACGGTGCCATGGTAGCCTTCCATAACTCGTCGGACGAGTCGTTTCGCAATGTGGTCGTATACTCTAGAGTTGTGGTCATGTGTCGTGAAAACGTTGTCTAAAAACGGTCAGTTCTGATCAAGCGTTCATCATATGAGACTACACACCATAATAATGATCTCCGCCATCCTTCCCTCTGAATGAAATGAGCGACTTGCGCCCGTCAACCATCCATTCTCCATCGGGGCTTCCATTGTTTCCATTAGCATCTGGCCGAACTCGTACGCTCACAACGATGTTCCCTTTGCCATCTTGTTTCGACATTCGCTTGTCGTTGGAAGCGTCGGGCTTCGAGGCTGGTCCTTCCGCAGGATCGTCGTACGTTGTAGCCGAGGTTGAATATGAATCCTGTGCTGAGGAACTGCGACTTTGAGGCGGTGATGCTACGCTGATTAAACCATCCGACATGCGAACGTTATTGATGGATTTTCCGTCTCCGCTACCGTTAAGAAAGCTTGGTGTGCTGGAGCTGATCGTGCTGTACATTGATTCCCTCGTTGGTTTGGACGATTTCCTTGATAGTCTGGGCTTATCTGAAGTCCTTGGGCTAGGTGGCACACCGCTTGGTGTACGTGTGTCGCCTCTTGGTGGTTGTGGGAAAGAGTTGATGCTGACGCTTTTGCGGAGAGTCTTTCCTGTACCGTTGACGCCCGAAGCAGCTTTTGGTTGCGGGAGTGCTGCTGTTGGTGCTGGACCAGGAGGGGCCAGACTCATTGTTGAGGGCGTTCGGAGGCCGGATCTGGGGGTTCCGGGTGCTGATTTGGTCGACGATGAATGTGTGGGGAGGTTTCCTTTGCTTTTGCGCGTCTTGTTTACTGGTAGAGCTGGCAGGGCCATGTTGGGTGGTCCGACTGAGGGCCGGGATGGCCGCGGTAACGTTGTCGCCATCGTGGATCGGGTGGGTGTTTGTAAAAAGAAAGAATAAGAAGTTGCAAGTGCTCGCAGGCTCGAGGTCGGTGGCCTGGTGCAAAGGCTAGTTAAACGTCCTGAAAGGTCGGTCGGTCCATCAACTTAAGTCCACCGCTTAGTCTAACAGATTTGATGGGCTCGCTCGATTTAATGTCCGTCACTCTGTAGAGTGTATGCAGGTCAACTGTAACGATAAAAAGAAATTCTATCTCCAGTGGATTATGGTCCTTCGTAAGGGTGGCCTAGCTCGAGCGATCAAGGGAGGAATAAATCGGTGGAACGCGGGAGGCTGCGCGGGATCGGATGTATGTCTCTCTCCAAAGTGCTATCGACTTGGCTGTGTGGATGGATTGTCAGTGACGTGCGGCAGGGCAACTGCAACAGTGGGTAATAGTGTATGTAGAGATTCTAGCTCTAGCCAGCACAATAAGGGAAGAGTATCGATATCGATTAACAATATCGAACAAAAGCAAATCCAGGGAAAAGAACAGCAACCAGCAACGTACTCAGTCGTCGAATTGTTTGAAGGGAAAGGATTGTAGTCGAAAGGGGGGCGGCAGTTGGGAACGTTCCAAGTGACCTCTCCAAGTACTGTAGTAACGGAACAGGAGATGAGAAAGTGAACCCTTACCTTACCCTTGGGGAAAAGCAAACCGCAGCGAGCAAGGTCTCAACAAGGCTAAGGTTAGTGTACCTCGACTAGCGCGACGGATGGCCTTGGTCGAGCACGGTGACGATGTCGGTCCTCTGTCGTCCAGGATTCTAATAGACAGATCCAGACGAGGCTTTGCGAACGGGCTTGCTATGAACTGAAGATCTAAAGCCGAGCGTCGGTTCAATTGCGAAGCGTTATCGTCGGTGAAACCAGCAGGAAGCGAACGGTGGTATTGATGTTCGCAGCAAGGAAGAGTAACAAGGGCGAATTGAAGATCGGTTTCGGCAATGGTATGTACGACAGCTCCAGAGTGAGATTACCGCGCAAAGTACCGTCGGTATCGTCTTTTAGACTTTGCCGTGCCTAGGTAGTCTGGTGGTTGATGTGGGGAGAGAAAGAATGAGTTGAGGGAACCTGGCGAGGCGAGTCGAGTCGTCGAGTCAAGTTGAGCTTGCTTGCTTGCAGTGATTGAGTGGAGGGGAATGAATGGCTGGACAACTGGACTGGGATGGTGATTCTAATGCAGTCCCACTATCCGTACAAGCGCAGAGTAGAGTAGCAACCGAAGCACAAGCACAAGCACAGGCACAGAGATAGAAAGAAGTGAGTGATACGAGTGGCGTGACGTGTTAGTCTAGAGGAAGATCAGGGACCAGGCGTCCAGAAAGGCAAGAAGCGACAGGGCGATAACCATAAGTTTAGAACGACCTTCTAATCATGGAAAACCACGCGTGGGTATAATCCAGATTGGAATCAAGAATCAAAATGAAGAGGACAAAAGAGGGATCCAGAAGTGACGAATGCGGTTGAGACGCGGACATTAGCCCCCAAAAGCCTGAAAACGGCCCGCTCAGAAAGATGAAGCGCTGGGGAATTGTTAGAAAAGCTGGGGACCAATACGTTCCGGTTAGAGTACATACAGCACTAGTGCAAAGAGAAAACTCGAGTCTAGTGCATTCGTACAGCAAGAATTGGAACTGTTCGTAAAGAAAGACCCCGGACAGCCTTGAACTCGCTCTTCTGTTGGCCAAGACCTAAATCATCTGGTATCTCCCCATGTCTCTTCATGCATCTAGATTGGATAGCAAGGCATCCCGGAGAATACAATACAAGGGCCCTCGAAGAATAAGCAGGCCTGGGCGCCACTGTAGCGAAGACGGTAATTACGATATGCAAGCCTAGGGTCGCGTCTTCGAGTAGCATTGGACGCTGTAACAGTCTACTGGGCCGGTATGCACGGTCGCCTATGATACCCCCAGTCTCTTTAGCCAACTTAGTTTTTCAGAGGTTCAACCAGTCAGAGAACCTTGTCTGAACGCTTGGGGATATCTTCCCCGGCTGGTCATCCATCCATCTTGACTGTTTAGGTTAGGACCAGAGAGTGAAAAAGAAAAAAAGCACTTTCAATGTCAAACCAGCCGTTGCAATTGCATGAAGAAATATCAGGGATCACGGTTCAGTATTGTCACCCCTACAGCAGATGGGGAATCATCCAATTGTTATACATGGACTTGAATTTTGAACTTTCCTAATGTCCAGCTACTGCACCCTAAACTCAACTCAGAGAATGACTTGAGGATTGACTACAAAGTACGAACAGCTGAACACTGCTTGTGGATCAAAAATCCTCCACAAGTTCGTCGGGTAACCGCGTCGTCGATCGCCCCTTCCCGTAATGTACCGTACAGCAGTTTTAAATTCGTCCACTTCCCTCCATTGGGCTTTGGCTTTGCTTTACTGGGAGGAAGGCACGCTACGGTACGGTGCCTCAAAATTAGCTCCCGATGTCCGAGCAACCTCAAACAACTAAGGCAGGTACACCACGACGGATCGTACCTGATTAAACTCATAGGAGCAAAATCTGTCCAGCGCCATTCCGAGAAAGGTTTGTTTCGAACATCATCATTACATCTAAAATTCATTAGTTCGGGCGGGAGTCTGCACATCCGAACTCTATTGCCGCTCTCTCTTTTAACTTCTATCTTATCGCTTCACAATCATGACCACTCCTGTGTCACTCTCAAGTTCCCTTGCGCCAGGGTGGATGACCCTTCGATCGGAATTCCAAAGCCAGCGGCCCTACTGTTAAGACAATGTTTCGTCCTCTTTTTGAGATCGACCTCTCTGATCCAACCTACTCCCCTGCCAACTTTCAGCGATCAATGTGGCTAAGCCCAGTTTGCCTCCAGTAATCGCTTGTCAAAAGAGCTCTAAAACCGGTGGCTTCGATTCGTCACCACAAGCAACATGAAGGCTTTCTTGGTATGAGATGTGGCAAGGAAGGGCCCCCACTCGATATCATCTTCTCACTCTTCTTCATTTTGAAGGATCTACAGTATTTCAGACTAATTGCAGACCCTTATTGCTCATTAACGCCTGCTAGCAAGTCCCATTATAAATGGAGCTTTGTCCACAAAAGATCTAATGATCCTCAAGTGCAGACTTGGCAGGCAAAGTCATTGTACAGTACCTGCATGCCCCTCTCGAGAGGACGAGACCCTTGAGCAGTGTATTGATTACTTGGCAATGCTTGCAAGGGAACTCCCTTAACCGAAAATGCTCCCGGCGCTCCTCCAAAAAGTTGCAATTGATTCGCATCAAATACATCTCAACAGAGAATTTATCTCCATGTCAATAACCAACAGTTTCCTTTACAGCGAGCCCCTCAGCAAATCGAAACTCGTTGAAGGGAGAGGTTCCGATGCTACACTGGATCGCTGTCCTCCCAAACATCAACTCCATTGAGATGGTATTATTTCCGGGTCATCTTCAAAGATCAACATCATTCGAGGTTGAGCGGTCGTTGTCAAAGCGGCAAAGATTTTCAGCTTTTATCTCTTCGGTTCAAAGCCGATCAATGGTTCTGATGTACCCGCATATCATTGGTCTGGAGTGCAAAAATCTATGGGTGCAATTTTAATAACCCCCTGACGAAGTCACCAACACTCTGACCAACCTACCAACCTAACAACGCGGCTTATCGATGACTTTTGAATCTTGAACTTGGCTCGTGCCCCTTTCACTGACGGCCCCAGCTCTCCACCTACAGCACATGGCGGGCTTGGGCCAGACCCAGTCCTGTGGTGTCGTTGGCTTAAGAATTTCAACTTGCTTAGACGGTAGCAGTAAGCAATTTCTAGCTGCATGTGGTTATCACATTGGCGTTGTGTTTCAGTGATGTTAGTGGTGAATGCAAGGACTTTCTTGATCAACAAGACAAGGTGCTGATATTTGGCTAGTATTAAGCGGGATAAGAAGGTGCTTGATTGCAAGGGTTTCCATCACTTCATATTTGCCCCGATGTGACAGCCCTGTCTATGGTTTTCAGGTTCCACTGCCAACGGTTCTAACTTCTTTGACGGGCATTACGCCGTCCTCGAGGATCACTCATTTAGATCTCATCTCGCTCTTGACTTCATGGAAGTCCCTTCCGCCTATCACAAACCTCAACAGCTCGTGGGGTCATCACTTGAATTATCGGATTGCTTTGCTTGGACGACTTTAGTGGTTCACGACTTCTTCAGAGATCACGGCGACGGCATAAGGTTCTTCTATAAATGGGAATAACGATTCGTTGCTCGGATAATTGGGGTTTGACAAGCGATATTGCCTTAATAAGAAAATACTCGACGCTGAAAGAGCGTTGTGTCGAGACAGGCTCGGTCGAGTACATGGCCACACGCGACTCGGAACTGCTGCTATACCCAGACACATGCCAGTCTAAAATGATTGCATCAGTGTCACCAGAGCCGTTACTCGGATCAACGTCGCCTATAGGGCTTTCTTCTTATCCATTTGTGGTTCGAGGTCAACCTGGCCTCGTCTAACATCCCATCACACCTTACTTTTCATGCCTAAGCTGATCCAGGCGAGAAACCCTGGCTCGGATCGAACGTTTGTTGATAGCAACCCAGCTTGAAACCTCATGGTTGTTGGGCAACTGCTTGCTACCTGGTAGTATCAACTTTGCCAATACCCCGAAACAGGCTACGAGACACCAAAACACTTGTTGGGCTGATGGGTGTCTCACTGTGTTCGAAACACAAGCTCAGCATGCCTTGCGCGAGTCTGGATTTACCACCGTATGTAAGTACTCTGTGTTGTATATCAATTGTCAACTGTCAGCTGTCATAATCATGGGCCTATCGGTTGTTCGTTGAAATTGACAGTGGCCAACTCGAATGAAGATTTCCAGATGGAGGGTCACATCGCTTCAGCGATCAGGGGAGACAGGCTTATAATTCGTTCTGCTAAACAATCAGGCCTTGAGGCCCCGAGAGCAAACACGCAAGCCACCACTATTAATCCAGCGATACCCTTGCCCTTACATAGGTTGGAAGTATCACAAATTTGGCTTTCATGCTTGTTAAGCATTCCAATCACCTCAATCACAATTTAGTCACAGCGGTCACATCTAGAATACGCCTCTTCCGCCCCAGCTGAAAGAATGTCTCACTGTGTAAGATACGCACTGATGCATGGAGACTCGGTAAGCGATGTATAATGCTATCGTTTTATCATATCATACTGCCAAGGTCAATTATCAGTCCGATTTATGATATACCAAAAGCCCCTTTTATCGCCATGAGATGTCATTCATCGGAGCTCCGATTGTAGTTGGGTTAATCAAGTAAATTCGAAATCTGACTTGGCTGTCTGAAGCTGCAGTGCTGATGGGCAGGCTGTTTCAACCAACATTGGGATACACATGGGTTCGAGACAAATATTGTAGTTGTTGGATATCAACTTGGATAAAGTGTTCGAAACATAAACTTGCTTTGTAGTAACACCATGGTCTCATACACCACGATATCAATGCCATACGATATATGTACTGGAGTCATTCGTCTCAACCACCCAATGCCCTCACTCCCCTTCCTACGCTTCCCGTCTCAAATACTTCCACGACGCCCAGCCCAACTGCTTCTCCCAAAACCCAGGACCATTCGACTCCCCAGAACTCTTTCCACCTCGGCCCATACAAGCCCCCTCCCTCGAACCGCTCCTTCAGCCAGCTCTCCGGGCCTTCACCCCAGCGTGTTCGCCGTAGTGCATCCCGTACCCAGTCTACAGTAGCAGTAGCCAGCTTGAGATGTCGACCGTGGCCCGGCACCGCGATACGGAGACCAGATGGTGTAGAAGATGACCGTGTAAGTGTCGGGGCGCCGCCACCGCCGCCGGCGAGATGGATTGCATTACGGCCACCGACGGCAGAGACCGTACCGGAGGCAAAGCGTGAAACATGGTGAATCGACGTCAGGGTTGTTCGATCCTCGGGCCGTATGTCAAGAGTGCTCTCTGGCGTTGATGGCGTAGAACTTGTAAGAAAGCCCATTCGAATGAGCTCATCGGTTTGCTTGCCTTCCAAGGCATCCTTGTAAAGTATCTGTGTAGTTGGATTCTCTTTCAGGAAAGTCTTGAAGGAGTTTCTTGTGTCTTCAGTCAGAGATGCCTTATTAAGCATATCGTCGTAGTCAGACGTCTCTATCAACGCTTCACCTCCACCACCACGTCTCTCAACTCTCACTCTCCGCACTACACCCTTCATCACCAACTCCGCAAGTTCACGCTCCACCTTTCCCGGAGACCTCAATATCGCATTGAGATGTCCAACTGTAACAAGAGGTGCTGTTGTAGCGCGGTAGTTGAGCACTTCCGTCGTCCTGGTAGAGTTGAAACCTGTTCGTGGCACGGGACTGAACATCCGCGCTCGGATGTATCGCATAGCTTGAACGACATCCCTGAGTGTGAGATCTTCTTCTAAAACTTTTGCCAAACCTAGATCGTCGAGTTTGTCTTGAAATAAGTCTGCTTCTTGATCCTTAGGTTTGCGCGCTGGTCTTCTTGGCGTTGAGTTTGAGCATTTGCGAGATGGTGGTGATGATCTCATAGGCTTGGTAACTCGACCTGATTTACCAAGTATCGACCTGATAGTTTGCGGCATGATGGATAGCCGTGAGGTTTTGATGGTTTGCAGTTTGTGAGTTACTGGTCAAGTTTGAACCATCGAGTGTCGTTGTACGCCCTTCAGTTCGGTGGCGAACCAGTGGAGAAAATCACAGTTTGTTGTTTGGCTGTTATTCCCGAACCTTCAGCTTAAGGGAAAAGTTCAAGTGACTTGTAGAAAGCGAAAGACTACCCTTTAGAGAGATACTTGATAATACAATAGGAGTTTGGTGAAGTAGTTGAAGCTGATGATGACCCAGCAGTGTCTGGACAGAACTACCCTAGATGATTCGTACGGGCTGACTAACATGTGCTCCAATGGCTTAAACATTGCTGCCTGCCTCCTTAAAGTCTGCACCATCCAATCGCCGAAAATCACCAAAAGATGCGATAAATAGTTCCAATAAATATTAATTATTGTAGGATTGATCCAACGTCTAGTTTAGCCAGCTGTCGTCAGTATGTAAGAAGTAATGGCACTCATTCTCTCGCTTGTAAGCTTCAGTGATATTTTGAGCAACTCTCTTCCAATCTCCGGCTCCTTCTTCTGGATCCTCGCCCACTGGTCACGATCCATCAGCCAGACTACACAATCTCTTTCTACTACAGCCGTCGCAGTTCGATCAGTCTCGGAGAAGAAGGGCAGTTCACCAAGTGTTGTTCCAGCGACAATGCTCTCACAAAGCCACCCCTGAGGAAGATCGTACTCAGCACGCACAATACCACGTTCCAAAAGGTAGAATCCGTTGGCTTGCTCACCGCGCCTAAAGAGAACAGTGCCAGCTGGAACCTCACGCCGCGAGAAGTAAGAAATTGCGGGGAACCAGAAATCCTCGTTCTTGTCACTCAGGTCTTGGAAAACTTGGAGCATGAGACGAAGTGGTTCCTTGAAACTCTGCCACTTCTTCGGCCGTTGTACCTCGATGCTGCTCAGAGCGTCCCGAGCGGCCTCAGCGAGGTGGTTACGACGCGGAGAGTTGAAAGGCGGATCGAATGACGAGAAGCCAGATGACTTGTTTGAAGGGACATCCAGATTCTGCGCTGACTGTGCCGATATGCGTCTCAAAGAGTTGATCTCTTCTTGTCGGGCGTAAAGAGTCTTGAGTAGTTCGTTCTCACAGCTCTCGAGGGCTGAGTTGAGATTGGGCAACATCATGACTTCGATGCCATCGTTGCCAAGTCCAACAGCTCTCAGGTTACGGCCAAGTTGAGTTTCTGAGTCAACACCACTCAGGACAAGAACCACATCCTTGTTGTCCAGTAACCGGCTGATGGTATTGAAAGCTTCGCCCGCAGAGTAGTCGAGCCCTGTAACATGCCACATGTCGAGAATAAGAAATTTGATGGGTTGCTTGGTGAATGCGCTGTCCTCGAGAAGCGCTCGGATCCTTTCTTCCACACTGACGATGGTACCGAAGAAAAGGTAGCCTGTGAGCTTGGCGATGTAGATCTGTCGGCCGACCTCGTGCAAGTAACGCTGTTGAGAAGGGTTACGTCTGACAGTGGACGTAACAATATCGCCAGAGTAGTTTCCTCTAATAGCAGAGACACGAGATGTCTGTAAGATCAACGACACAAAGGCCAGCAGGATACCGACTCCGATACCAACAACAAAGTCGTGAATGCCCATTACGAGGACAATCACAACAACAGTCAGGTATTCGGCCAGCTTGAGCTTTTTACGTGGGAGCCATAGGGCCTCAAGCAGTAGCTCGAAACCAAGATCATAAATCAGAGTGCCCACCATCATAACGGGAATAAATCCAATAAGAGACGGTCCAATGATCATGACACCGAACGTGGCCGCGGCCAACATGTAACCTGCGAGGCGACTATTTCCTCCAGATCGCATAAAGAAGACGGTATTCGCATAGACGAGGTAATTTTGAATACTGCCAAAACAGCCAGACAACAAGTTGGAGTACCCGTGAAGCCTCAACTCCTTGTCAAGGTCAGCATGATCTTCGCCACTGTTAAGGGCCAAGGCAGGGACGTTGATAGGGACATGGAGGATGCCGAAGAAGGTCAAAGCAAGCATAGCAGGCACGCATTCGATAACCGCATCCCATCGAACAAGGTGAAACTCTGCACATAGTTAGCCAAGTGAAGTAAAAAGCCGCTTAGTATGCACTTACTGTAAAGGGTATAGAAATACCACCATGGCTCCCCAGAAGGAGGACCTTCGAAGATCCAGCCATGGTCACGTAGTGTATCAACATCTAGTGTATCCAACGCAAGTACAAAGAAATAGAAAATCAAAGGGATCGCTAGGATAAATAATGGAAGGAAGAACTTGGAGGTAATCTTGGACTGGCCGTAAAAGAGGATGATGGCAAGAACCAAGGGAACGACCCAGAGAGGCACAGTGGCTGGGTCAGAAAGCTGCTTTAGAGTGTCAAGGTTGTACTGTAGGCTGCCGTCAAGTCGAGCAGAAACCTCGAAGCCGGTAGCTATCAGGAACCAACCTACACCTCCAATGCAGCCAATAAGGATATGTCTGGGAATGAACCCGACCATATAACCAACTTTGAATCGGCCCATGAGATAGAAGACAAGTCCTGTCATCATGGCGCTGATGGAGAATGACACAATAGTAGTGGCGATCACGGCATCGGGGTTTTCTTCCCCAACAACTTCAGTGATCTTTCCTGCCATATTATGAAAGAAAGGTACAACCTCGATCTAATGCGAGTTAGAAGATATCAGTTTGAAGGGAAAAGGGGGCAACTGACCAGCTCAGAACCAACTGCACCCTTAAAAATACTGCCAGATGAAAAAGTGATTTGCGAAACAATAGTGCTAACATAAAAGACAGAAATTCCAGCAGATCCAAGGTGGGAGAAGATTGGTTTTCCTAATGGGAAAAGAATCATTCCTGTGACTGTTAGTTATCTTGCAGAGTCAAGAGTCCGTGAAACATACCATATGATAGAGCATCCAGAATGTTGAGCAGTAGACCAACAGCAACAGCCGGAAGACATGAGGCCGGGGTAAGGACTGCATTCTTCCAAAGCGCCTGGCGATCCCACTTCTTGGGATTGATAGCAACCGACATCCTCTCTTCCATTCTGTGACCGACTTCCACGAACCCATTGAACCATGAGCTCTTCGCCTGAGACTTCTGTCCCTCCAGATCGGAGTAAGATCGTCGGCCGTTTGAAGTTATCCGTGTAAGCAGAGGTGTCTGCTCTGTCGCACCCTGCGTGTGACTAACTCGGCGCTGTTCCTGCTCCGCTTGGTGATCGTCAACATGATCATCTTCATTCTCAACACTTGGCTGGTCTGGTGCGATCGATTGAGGAGGGGATCGCTTGAGAAGGTTGGCCAGTACTGACGGTCCTGCATCCGCATCGAGATCATCTTCTTGGCCATCTGGCGACGGTGGTTCAGGAACTTCGAGGATTGTTTTCGAGGAACGGGGGTTCTCAGCTGTAGACGAGTCGTCGACAACCTCTGAGTCGATCGAATCCTGGTACGACACTCTTGCTCGCTGGAGGACAGAAGAGTTTTGCTGTGTCTTGGGGTCGGAAAGCAAGTAAGTCGCAAGCTCAGCAGTGTCCTGGCGGACGGATCGAGCGTTCTGAATGCTATCCATCGGTGCTACGAATACATCAGAATAAACCGGATCGGTTGAACAGACGAATGTTTAAGTGTAACGTACCTAAGCTATCTCGCACAGAACCATGGATGAAAGACCTAATGGGTTCTCTGTGGCCGGCAGCAGAGCTAATCGAGGCCGGCCTTGCAATTGGAAGATGAGGACTATGGCCATGATGAGGAGGCGAGGTTGAAGGTTCGTCGCGCGGCAATTGGGCTTGTTCGTTGTCCCGCTGAGATGCAGCACTCAAAGCTCTCCTCCTCCAAGGCGTAAAGTTAAGCGGCGACGACATTTTGAAGTGAATTGGGACGGCCGCAAAGGCACCTTGCAGCTCGTTCTAGGTGTGTCGCATGAGCGAAAGGTTGGTGATACACTTTGTGTACTTGGATCTGTGTTGCTCTTCCAGGGTCCAAAGAATGAAGGGTATTCAAACAATAGCGAACGAGACAAGAAACATTCCAAGTGAAGCCTTCACGATGAAGAGAGATGGAGAAGAATTCCTGGGGAATGGAGTGACGAATGTCAAGCAATCAATCGATCAGTTGCGACGCACTCACCTCAAGGACCGGGGTGATGAAAGCGAGGTGGGTCGTCTCATGACACTATCAAACTTAGGCTCAGCATCCACATGCCCTGGAACCTGGCAGCTCAGCACTGTCCAGTAGGTCCTCTAGGCTAGTAGGTTGTCAACGGGCAACGAAACATGAATACGGCAAAAGTTAATTTCACAGTACGGTGATCGGGCGTCTTGTTGTTAGGCGCCTATATATCCCAATGTCCCTAATAACATTTCTTGATTTTGCTGCCGTAGCAGTCAATCATGTCGTCAAATGGCGTAAGAATCTTTTCATGATCCTGGAATCCTTGTCATGAGCCGGGCTCGGCATGAACGCCGCATTGCCTGCAGCTGCAGAACAGTTTTTTTTTTTCTTCCTCTTCTCTTTCCTCTCGGGCTCTCTTACTTTTTTTTCCTCGCTGCTTTTAGGCGACAAGACCCGCTAAGACTGACCTAGAACCCACTAACAACCGCCACCACCAACAAAACAGTGTCAAACTTGGTTGCAACGGCCGCCGAGTCTGGCCGGACGGGCCGAGTGGGTTAGCGCAGGGGGCATGGATGATAATGATAATGATAATGGCTGAGTTGAGAAGTGATAAGATGCCAATTGTTAGGTAAATCAGGATTCATTGCTTTATGTAAATCCGGTTCGGCTAAGATCATCCATCTATCAACAGCAGAGTCTTTCGACTAGGTACGCCTATCTATTCTAGAATGGAGACCGCGTATGCGGGGACGTTGAGATTCCCGCTGTCTGTTGCCGATCTTACGATGGAACTAATCTCTGATACTGAGCTCTAAGGCTGGACTGTATCGACCATGAAGCGGCATGCCATAAACTGACTCACTAAATCTGTCACTTGTGCTGCCCAGCCAATTTCTTTGTTGTCCTGAGGATTACGCAGACCAATTTCACATGCTATCCCTTCTTCTAGGGCTGAACTCTATTCTATTTCAGGCGTGAAATGTTTGTTATGGAATATGGCCTCTTCTCCTGACTCACAATATCCATGAAACGATGATGATGATTGATGAATTCACTGGTTCCACCACTACTACAACCATATTGAGGGGAATCCCCTTCCTGAGGGTTGCATTTCAGGCGAACGGGATACTCCATAGAGCTCGAAGATATTTACACATTGCATTGACTAACTGTGCAAAGCACTCAGTGTCCAGTCGCATAGAACGTGCATATCAATATGGCAGAGATTCAACATGCAATCGTATAAATACTCAACTAGCAGGGTATAATAATATAATAGTCATGACCATCTGAACCATCCAGCCCATCAAAGAACAAAGCCCTCTAATTAAGCTTATGTAAATATCCTTGCGCAATAAGTCTTTCGACGTCTCCTTGGCGAACATAAAACTGACTGTTCTTAGTCAAAGTGATGGCCCTAAACCAGTCAGCTCAATATCACTACCCAAGTGTTAGCATGTGACTCACCCGTATTCTGTTTGAATTTCTCCAGCATCTTTGAGCACTCGCACATCAATGAACAGGTCTCGCGGTGGCTCCAGGCTACCCGTAAGATCAATATCCGTCCATTGACCCTTGTACGCTGCCAAAAGATCGCTGTATTGTCTAAAGTACTCCTCCTCTTGGGGGCTCAGACTGCTTTTCGATGCATCGCTGGCTCCTGTGCTAGAGGCGCCCGCATCTCGTACTTGCTGGCCGGACAGATCACTCACGTCTGTTCCGTTCCATACCAGCTCCTCCAGCTTGTCCGTCCGCGTCCGGTGATAGGCAAGCAGACACCTTTTGTTCCTTCGCATAGATAGATGGTTTACGAGGAGTGTGCAGGCAACGGCCTGGTCGGCGCTGGGGTCGAAGGAACCTTGGAAAGGTTCGAGAAGTTCCCCGACATCTTTATCCAGATCCCTCACTTCTCGGGTCACGGCTCTGACTATTTCGGTTTGGTAAGGTGGTAGATGGGCCAAGTTCTGCGTCCGTTTGGCATGTTGGACCTGGTATCAAGAGTCAGAGCTGGCTTGCGGTACGGTGCGTTCGAAGGGAAGAGTACCAGCTTGTTGCCCAAGTCTCCGTACATGGTGCAGCCGATCCAGTTCTGTGTGCGATCAAAATTCCAAGCTTTTTATCTGCATATCCCGACTATTATGGATTGATAGAAAAAGAAGGTTTGTATAGTATTCTGAGAATGGCGGTCTAGTTACGTTCAAAGCAATGACATCTTCATTTTAGTGGTAGCATCAAAATTACAATGGTGTCGCGTTGTCTGGGATCAGCTTGACCGCGACTAGTAGTGGGCTCCATTAACGCGCCAAGTCTTCGACTACCCCGCCATCATATGGCCTAGAACGATATATCCACTTAACTGCATCTTTTGACGATGTGCCCCTCCTCGTAAACATTCGAGGCCTAAAAATTAATGATGGTGGCGGGGTAAGAGTTTTCTACCTCAATAGACTGCCACGTTGAGGTCCGAGAGATGATGATTGGCTTCACAAAGGATTACAGCAAACTTATATTTGTACTCAATCATTTTAATTTTTATTTTCATCATCTATGTTTGGTACGAAGGGGTAGGATTCATGACTTTTCCACCTTTACGTAGTTCATTTGAAAATCATAAAATCCCGTTGGTCATCAATCCTCGCCGTCGTGCCTCATCATAAGTTGACATAACTGAATGCAAGCTTTTTACAGCTTCTGCATGGCAGCAACGTCGGTGGACTGGACGTAGTCCTCGAGCTCCTGGATCTCCTCCTCGAGATCGGCGACGGAGACCTTCTCGTCCTCGACAACCATGTTGATCTGGAGCTTCTTGACACCGAAACCAACGGGGACGAGCTTGGAGGCACCCCAGGTAAGACCGTCCTTCTCAATAGCACGGACAGCAGCCTCGAGAGCAGCCATGTCGGTCTCATCATCTAGAAATGGTCAGCATAAAATTGAATTCAAATTTAGTAGAGAAAACTTACCCCAAGGCTTGACGTCAAGGGTGACGACGGACTTGGCGATGGTCTTGGGCTTAGCCTCCTTCTTCTTCTTGTACTCAGCAAGACGCTCCTCGCGGACGCGGGCGGCCTCGGCATCCTCCTCCTCGTCGCTGCCGAACAGGTCGACATCGTCATCATCCTCAGCCTCAGCCTTCTCAGGGGCCTGAGCGGGGTTGATGGTCACCTCAGCGGTCTCAGGACCGTAGGTGGTGTAGGGAGCAGAAGCATCACCAGGGAGAGTGGCGAACTGGCTCTCGTAGCTGGCGATGTGCTTGTACCATCGGGCGGCGTGGGGGTACTTCTCGGCGTCAGGGGAGCCAGAGAGGGCCTTGAAGGTAGCGACATCAGCTTGAGAGGCAGATTGGCTGAGACTGATGTTAGCACATAGTCTTGACTGGATAGTCGAGGTAAAAATGATGTGTTTGAAAACGACTCAGAGTTGCACAAGTGCTTGTTGCTTCATCAAACAGCGGGTCTTAAGCGCCTCTGAAACACGGACCAATTTGTCTCATCACAGAAGTTTTGCATCAAAGGGAAATGTGAAGAAATCTTGGGGGGAGAGAATACATACCCGACAATGTAAGAGCGGGTGCTCAACCAGTTGTTGAGCACTGAGTTCAGCTGTCAGTGTCCATGGCGCGGAAACTAGAGGCGCAAAAATATCAGGCCGGGGACATACCGGAAGCGCCAGCATCGGTAAGGAGGTCGGTGAAGCCCATTTTGAAGGATGTGAAGATTTGAGTCGGAAAAAGAAGAGAAAGGTCGGGTATTTGTAGAGCTGAGAAAGTTGCGAGAAAGAAATTGGGTTGTCTGGTCGATGTCCAAGGTGGGGTTTATGAGATTTTTCACCTAATTTGCTTTGACTGGGTCACCCTGCAACCTGAGGGGCGGAACGGACCATGTAGCGGATTAATTCTCTCCGCAGACCGACCTAGAAGCGTCATGGGTTAAAGTCTAGGTGGGTCTAGAGCTATGCTAGGTAACTGCCAGACTACATACCACAGCTTGACGACGTAAGAGCTTCTGCAGCCTTGTCAACCAAAATCGCCATTTAACACTTTGTACAGTTTCTTTCAACATACTCGACCACGGCCCTCTTCCAGCTTTGTCAATTAACAAATAACGACCATGCCAATCTCACCGATCATCACATTTAAGGCCGGCCAGTGCGAGGTCGATGTACGACAGCTCACCTGCGCTTCGAGATCCTAGTAGCACCCACTAACTTGACTCTCCAGACCTCCTCTAAGCCTTACAAGGTGAAGCCTCAGCCCGAGCCAGGCTACATCTACCTATACTCCGAAGATGGTGGGCTTTTTGACTTTCGGGTGTTGTTGGTACTTTGACTAATGTTCAAGCAGATCTCGTGCATTTCTGCTGGCGCAAGCGCAGCTCGCCCGTCGACGACCCCGAGGTGGACCTCATCATGGTTCCTACAGATGGCAGCTTCACTCCCTACGAATCCACAACATCTTCTGAACCCACCTCCAAGACCGATGGCCGTATTTTTGTCCTGAAGTTCTCTTCGTCCTCCCAACGACACATCTTCTGGCTACAGTCGAAGCCACAGAGCGAGAACGGAGACCCAGCCTACTACAGTCCCCGTGATCGCAAGATCGGCGACATCGTCCACCGCCTGCTACAGGGCGAAGAAGTCGATGTGTCTGAGGAGATGTCCACTGTTCGCAACAACGATCACGACGACGATGAGGATGAGACTATGGAGGACGCCGAGAACCAGCGCCCCCAGGGACACCGAGGCAGCGGGGGTGCAGGACCTGATGCTACAGGAGGAGATGTTCGAGAGGAGGGCGAGGGCTCGCGAGAGGGAGGAGCTGATGGTGCTAGAGCGTAGGTGATTCCCTTTGCGTGGTTAAACAGAACGGCGTGCGTGCATACATATGATGGAATTGGCATTTAGACCTTTATCTGGGACAGCAGGTTAAACTGTGTAAAGCTAGCTTTCTTCACTACGAGAGGAGAATTGGGAACTAGTGTCCTGGCGCTGGATCTGTGGCATCAACTTTGAAATGTGATAGCGCTGACGTGGTTTCAGGGCCTCTTCCTCAGCCCCTGATGCTGATGCCGCTGCTGCTGTGAGGAACTTCCTGGACTCTCTCCGAGGTCAATCAGGCCTCTCTGGTGGGCAGCAGCAACAACAACAAGGCGCTGATAAGGCGTACCCGTACCTCAACCACCTACTCCCGACCTCTATCACGGTACCCATGATCGAGTCAGCCCCTGAGGAGTTTGCCGACACATTAATCAGCTTCCTTCCACCTACTGTTGTCGTCCTTGCAAGTGGTTCATCAGATGCTGTCGACGGCAAGTCCGACCCACCAGCAGCTACTGTGGAAGCTGCCAAGGCCTCCCTATCTCTTGACGACAAGCGAACGTTGTTGAAGAAGGTCATGCGAAGCCCTCAGTTCAACCAGGCTCTGGCAAGTCTGACGATGGCTATTCGTGATGGTGGCCTGCCTAGCATTGCCGACGCTCTTGGAGTCAAGGTCCAGGATGGTGGATATCTACGAGGAAGTGGCATGCCTATGGGTGGTGGTCAGGCTGTCGAGGCATTCGTGAACGGTGTGAAGAAGACCGTTGAGGAGGAGAAGAAATGAATTGGGTGAACTCTTGTTCCTGAAGCATCTACCACGGCGTTGTTTCTTATTACAGTCTATCCAGATAAAGGTTGATGCTTACAAACGTTGGCGTTTCGCGGTTGAAGACTGGGGGCTTTTCATTCCGGAGATTCTAAATATATAATAGACTCATCAACATATCCATTATTATTTCCCTCATGTGAACACTGTAAAATTGGACATATCACTATCCCTTGGGAATCATGTTGTACAAGTCCTGGGTGGGGCTGTACGGTAGATTGTTGCCCAGGCGCCCCACGAGTCAGGACCCGGAAGGGATGCATACTGACGTACAGCGGCGCGCCTCAGGGTATTCGAAGCTCCATAACTTTAGCTCTTTAACATCCAAAATCCGAGCTTCAACCTCGACTTTCCAGTCGCATTGCCATTTGGACTCCTTGTTTATTTACCCGGCCGCCTGATAATCTTCACAATGGATCTGCCGTTTCCTACAGACCCTCGCGAATTCGATAGCGATGATCGCATTTCGTTTTCAAAGCTCGACAAGAAGTTCATCGCGGTTCATGACGACGGCAACGAGTACGAATTTGACGCCGATAACAAGCGATGGGTTCTTGCAGACGAAGAGCCATTGGAGCCCCCAGTAACTGATGCATACGACGATTTTGCTCAGTTTGCAGCGAATGAGGCTGCGGATGATAGTTCAAGGAAGCGCAAAAATGGATCGGGTCAGGATTCTGAGGTATGTTCGCATCATCACTTCATTGAGGCAGTCTCGATGCGCGTTGGCCAATGAACCTCAAACTGACTCTCTGCGAAGACTCCCGAACCAGGCAAACCTTCGCGACCAAACAAGAAGCAAAAAGCACCCCCACAACCCAGGCAGAACACAGCTGTCTACGTTACTGGTTTACCTGCGGATGCAACTGTCGAGGAAGTCCACGATCTTTTCTCGCGAAAATGCGGTGTCATTGCGGAAGAAATCGATAGCGGCGCACCACGAATCAAGCTTTACAATGACGGGGACGGCAACTTCAAGGGCGATGCTCTAATCGTTTTCTTCAAGCCCCAGAGTGTCGAGATGGCCATTATGCTCCTTGACGATACAGACTTCAGGGTTACTGCAAGCGGAACACGCGAGGGACGGATAAAAGTTCAAGCTGCCGATTCGAGTTACAAGAAGGTGAAATATGACCAAGAAGGTGGTGGCGATGAGCAGAAGAGCAATGGCGCAACTGAGCGCAAGCCACAGAACAACAATCGCGACAGGCAAAAGATCATTAAGAAGACCCAGAAATTGAACGCGAAGCTGACTGACTGGGATGACGATCTGCCGTACCCGGGACAGCCGGAGGCAGCAACCAAGTGGGATAAGCTCGTGATTCTTCAGCATATGTTTACGTTGGGAGAGCTTGAGGAGGACCCTGCTGCTCTGCTGGAAATCAAGGAGGACATCCGAGAAGAGTGCGCCAAGCTGGGAACAGTGACAAACGTTGTGCTGTTCGACCAAGAACCTGAGGGTATTGTCTCGGTCAAGTTCAAGGACGCAGAATCGGCCCTCGCATGCATCAATCTTATGCACGGAAGAAGATTTGACGGTCGAACGGTGGAGGCTTTCCTAGCAACAGGGAAGGAGAAGTTTAAGAAATCAAAGGACGAGGAGGCTCATGGAGACTCGGATTAGAAGCGACTATTTCTATATACAGTTGGAAGACGAGTCTTGATTAGAATGTAAGATACCCAGAACCCGAATATAGACAAAACTTCCCAAGCAATGCGTTCAATTTTCACAAAAAGAGCATTGTCATTCCTTTTCGTTCGCCTAACTCGAATTAGACTTACATGGGTTTGGGAGATATGCCCATTTCAAATTCTTCAGCGACTGTATACCAAATAGCGGCCTCAATGATGTTGCAGACGACCTGTAACTCTTCGTCATCTAATTTGGAGTTATGTTAGTCATTCTTTGCGTATATTTGGTTATGTAGTGGTTGCCTGAAAGCAAATCTCACCTCGTGGGGCGTAGACCATGAGAAAGTCTGGAGAGACTGGACTCTTGATGAACCGGCCAGTCCATGCCAGGGGGTGTCTTTGGCCCCAGCCTTTTTGCAACACCTCTTTGATGTCATCAGGGTGTAGACACATGTGCATCGAGTGATCTGAGTCATGAACGTGACAGATCTCACCCTGACAGTTTGTCTGTACTGGATGTCTGGCGAATAATGCTAAGCCATGCTTTTCAATGCACGACTTCTCGGTGCCAAACTTCTTCGGGTTACGATTTGCCATCTTTGCCATGGACCAGCGGAGAGATCGGTAGCATTCTTGAGAACCATGTTGGTCAAGCTGTCTTTGGGGAGCAATTCCAGCAACAACTGGGCGAGGACCTGCGCGGTATGGGAGACGTTGGCGGCGGAGAATACCTGATGTTGGGAGGCGCTGAGGATCAAGTTCTGGTGCTGCATATGGGTCTCTTAGAGCCCAAAGACGAAACCATGATATACGAAGGTAGCCGGCAAAGGTCGAGGGCGTACCACCAGGGCCCAGGTTGAGGAAGTTCACGTAGTCGTTGTGGACTAGCAATACTATGGGAACTAGAGCAACAAGAACCTGGGCATGGTAGGCGTCGAGGAAATGAATAAGGAGGATAAGGGCAATTGAAGACAAGAATATGTTTTGGCCATCAAGAGTAACTGAGATGGGTTGTTGGCGAAGGACGTATGAAGCCTTGAGAGATTCCAACTCAGCCTCTCCTTGGAGATGAGGAGGAGGAGAAGCTAGAGTCTCTGCGGAAGTGATTGCAACGGATGACATTTTCAGGAACAAGACATTGAATGTTTACTTTGTGATTGAATACAATAAATGGCGAACTTGTCAAGACAAAGTCTGCAACCACAATGACAATATCGCCCACAATGTGGTTGGTAGAATATGTGGGGGTCTAGGGAAGCCGTGTAAGTGTGATGTGATGCTGATGAGAGAGGAGCCCGGGGAGGTTCCTTCAGCTTTATAGAAGCATTGACTGATCGACCTTGCCGACGTAAAACGGGGAATAAGCCCAAAGTTCAGCTGATCTTCGTATCATATGCGGAGAGCCCAGAGGAGTCTGAGGAGAGAAGAGGGAGGCCAAGGATTGGAGACGGTGAAAGGGAGTGACAAGAGGGGATCGTCATATGTGCCTGTCCGTCCGGCAGCGTAAGTTATGGTAGGCGAGGAGCTATCAACCAACCATTCTAAGCCCATAAGCAATTGGTATTCTGGCACGGTTTGTTTACTTGGTTCTTTGCTTTGAGTTTCGTTGAAGACTCTCACACGTTGAAACATGATGAAGACTGAGGCTTGACTTGTGAGAGCTGCCCTTTTGATATCATACTGAAACATAACCCATTAACAGAGTAAAATCTCTTCCGAGGAGTGCAGTAGAGCAACAAGTGTCACGAGCTACAGAATAAGCCTTGATAGCGCACGGCTTCTGTATGGCTGAGACATTGTAAGTTTAGTGAATTGATATGCTGCAGCCCCCGCCAGGCATGACGTTGGATTGAGAGCTACAGCATTCAATAAAATCAACGCTATTACTTCAGTGCCGTCTAGCCTTTATCAAACTTTCCTCCTTGGGCTCCATCCGCCGCTAATAAGCCATGACATAGTTTGGATAGATTGTCGTTCCGTTAACAGTAAAGCTTCAACCGTGTAAGCCAAGCTTCCATGCCAAGGCTACCCTGAACAAGATGAAGTATGGGTGGTCAGCCAATATCTAGACGCTATCTAAACGCCAATCTGCCTGGATTTCTACGTATGAACACGAATCCTTCATGGGAATACGCCGCGAATTCTCGTAAATTTCTTGACTTTTTCGGATCCTTCAAACGATTTCTGTGTTGGTTGAATACCCAAAATGGTAGACTGCTTGGATTGACTCGCTAGCTAGACGAACTCGACAGCTCGTCTAACAAAGAGGTGGTGTTCACAACCTGAGATAATACAACAAAACAATAGAGAGGGAAAACTTCAGTCAGAAATCTCACCTCCAATATGATACCTTGGTCGCATTCTTCCAGCGTTTATTGGTTGCTACGAATTAAGGCAAGCCCATCAATAGCTGACGTCGTGTCTAAGCCTAAGCTCGACGTTGCTCAGCAACAACCGGATCCGTAACAAAACAAACCAGCGAATGATGGAGCTCGAATCATGGGTCAACCACCAACTAAGAGCGGTCTAAAGACTTGCATGGCGACCTCCTCCAGCACTTTTTGCTCTTCATGACAACTTTTCTACACGAGTTTGATATCTTGTTCAGTTTAATTGTTTCCTTTCGTTGAGCGTTATCAATTCTATTTCAGCAATTAAGAGTACATATCACAAACTCGAGAAACTCTCCGTCCAGGGTCTCTACCCAGTGGTTAGTTATGAGACCCAGAATTCCTATCATGGCTGCTAACATTACTCTCTCAGACATACAATCGTAACCCATCATGGGTTTACTAAAGAACCCTCTTCGATCTAGCAAGCCGAAGCTCCCACTTTATCAAAAAGTGAACTCCCCAACTAAAGAACGATATTCGGACGACGACTACACTACTACCGATGATGAGAGTGATTATGAAGATGAGCCATACTCGCCCGAGAGCTCTTCGGCCGGCTCTTCAAGACATACATCTGGATCTGCGAACAGCGGACTCTTGATGCTGCCTAGCCACCAGAAGAAGCCTCTTCCTCTTCGACGGAGGATCGCCAAAGTCTACCCTTACCGAGTGCCAAACAAGGTCACACGCTACCTGTTCTGCACAGTGATAACATTCATCATTGTTATGGTTCTTAGTCTAGTCCGCGCCAGTCAAGTCGAGAACTGGAAGGTTGCCAATGGCAAGGTTGACAACAGACCGCCCCCACCACCACCTGCATGGGAGAAGTTCCCTTTCCTGGAGAGATACTATGGTGGACTCAAGACCTTGTCTACTTTCGAAGAAGTCAAGCCCGAGTGGCCTCATGTTAAGAACGAGCCCGAGAGCAATGACTGGAACAAGCTGAACGAGATCAAGAGCGGCAAGGAAGGCGACAAGGACAAGGACAGTGAGGAAACCGACAAGGCCACCACTGAAGAGATTGAAGCCGAGGCTCAAGGAACCAAGGCTCCTAAGAAGGAGACCCGGGACGAACCTAAGGCCAAGGACGACACCAAGGATGACTCTAAGGACACAAAGGAGGATAAGTCCAAGGACGAACCCCAAGTTCCCCAGAAGAAGCTGCCCAAGAGCAACGACTGGAGTGGTTACTTGAACAAGACCGAAGAGACAGGCATGAAGGAATGTTTCCTGGATGTTGATGGCACAGTCCGAGTCCCCCAGCTGCGATACTACAAGGGTCGTCCCCATGGCTTCCCCGAGCATGCTATCGGATCTTACGAGACCCTGGACCTGCCCGAGGACATTTGCTTCGATCGTTACGGCCGCTACGGTCCCTACGGATTCGGCTACTCCTCACGCAACGGTGGTCTCAGCGTTGGTGAGCATGGCCAGAAGGAGGGTTCAGATGCTGTCTGGGAAAAGACACCTCGCGTGGATTACCGACAGATTGACTGGGCTGATGTTCAGCGACGCTGCTTCAAGACCAACCAAGCTCGTTTCAAGGAGCTGCCTGAGAAGACTCAGACTCCTCATGGATTCTTCGCTTATGAGCCTAAGCCTAAGGCCCTCCCTAGCTCTACTCTCGCGCGCCGGGGTGTTGAAGAGGAGAAGCTTAAGACTGGAAAGGAGACTGCTACCCCTAAGGTCGAAACTGCTAAGACACAAGAGGCTCAGCCTAAGCAGACCAGCTCTGAGGAAGTCAAGTCAAAGGCCCAAGAGCCAAAGACCGCTGAGTCTAAGGTTGGAAGCTCAAAGGCTGAAGCTACCAAAGCTGCTGAGACTTCCAAGACCGCGACCCCTAAGCCTGAACAATCTGCTACTAAGGAATCTCGACCTGAGAAGCCCAAGTCCGACAACACTGAGACCGAGTCCCAGGATACTGAGGAGCCAGAAGCTCCCAAGGTTGAGTCACACAAGGCCTCTGGAGGATTGTCACGAACAGCCGTCGTCGTGCGCTGCTGGGATGAATACAACTGGCGCGAGGATGACATTGCCCACCTTCGATCTCTCATCACCGAACTTGCTGTGACCTCTGGTGGACGTTACGATATTCACCTGCTTGTCCAGGTCAAGAATGAAGCCGCCCACCCTGTATGGGCAGACGAGAGAATCTACCAGGAACGCATTGAAGAGTCCATCCCTGAGGAGTTCCGAGGTCTCGTGACTCTCTGGTCAGAGACTCAGATGCTCGCTCTTTACCAGGGTATCTACGATCACTTTACTCGCGGTCCCGATCTGCCCGTTCACGGTGTCTACCGCGGTCTTTCCATGGCTATGCAGTACTTTGCCCATAAGCACCCTGAGTACGACTACTTCTGGCAGTGGGAGATGGATGTGCGCTACACCGGTCACTACTACGATCTCTTCAGCAAGCTTGAGAACTGGTCCAAGGCCCAGCCCCGCAAGGGTCTCTGGGAGCGCAACTCTCGCTTCTACTTCCCCAGCATTCACGGTAGCTGGGAGGATTTCTCACAGATGTCTCGTGTTCAGAGCCAGATGGGAACTGTTAGTGCTGATAACGTCTGGAAGGGTGTTCCTGGCTTTGATGGCAAGACTCCTGACCACGATACCAAGGGCCACCGCACTGTTTGGGGACCTCTTCGTCCCAAGGACGATGATGACTGGTTTGAGCCTGGCAATGATCCCGTTGCTCCTACATCTTATGAGAAGGATCACTACCAGTGGGGTGTTGGTGAGGAAGCCGACTACATTGCGCTCAACCCCATCTTCAACCCCGACGGTACAACTTGGGGCCTCAAGGATGATATCACCGGCTTCAACCGATCAGACGGACTCCCCCCTCGCCGCGCCAATATTATCACCACTGCGCGTATGTCTCGCCGCCTGTTGACGACCATGCACAAGATGACTGCTTTCAAGAAGCAATTCGCCTTCCCTGAAATGTGGCCTGCCACTGTTGCTCTCCAGCACGGCTACAAGGCTGTCTCCGTCCCTCACCCAGTCTATGTCGACCGAGCCTGGCCTCCTGCCTACATGGCCCAGGTCTTCAACAACGGCCGTGATGGCACAAGCGGCGGCTCCCGCACCAGCATCTTCGGTGACCGCGAGCACAACATGCACGGTCTCTCTTGGTTCTACAACTCAGGCTTTGCACCCAACATGTACCGTCGCTGGTTAGGTCTCCGAGTCAACAACGACGGCGGCGAGGAGTTTGAGGGCACTGAAGATAAGAGCAAGAAGGGCAAGGGAGTCGGCAACATGCGCGGCGGTGAGGGCAGAATGTGTCTGCCTCCTATGCTACTACATCCTGTCAAGGATGTTGAGTTGCCCGTTGAAGCTCCCGAAGCTGAAGCTGAGCAGGGTAAAGCTCCCGCATCTGATCCTGGAGCCTAAGTCTCCCTTTCCCTTTTCTGCATAGAGGACTCCGAGAGTCATTGTACGGCGTTTTGAGGTTTTGCTTTTCTGGTGTTTTATAATGGGTTCATGTCCTGCCATGTATGCAATGAAATATGTCAACGGAATGATAATGACTTTTCAAGCTGCCAGGCACTGTAGTATATATGGCTACGTATCTTTTGGGTACTGATTTAGACTGGATGGTTAAATAATGAACATGCTATTTCATAAAGATATGAAGATTGGTCTACAGTGAACACTTGCAAGCGCTAGATTTCTTTCCCTAACTGCATGATTTCGTCCAAATCATAGTGGTATTTGGCTTAACGTAAAATGTTTTATACACATGCCTTATTGTCACATTTGCGCAGATTGTAACTGCTCTTTTGTATGATCATTTCATCCAACCCGAAGCTCCAAGTTTTACGCCGGCATGTCCTTCGCAACTGCGACGTATAAACAAATAGCGATTACCCGGGCAATTCTCCATATCGGCCCCTTTTCTCATATCATCGCATAAGCTTGAATGGTTCCTTAAACCACGCGCTTGACCTCGAAGAAGCGTCGCAGCCACCAGACCTGGAAGAGAGACTCGCCAATGACGACACCAATAACGAACATGTTCCACCACTTGACTCGGCTGTTTGTACTCTCGGCGGTGTTTCGGTGGGTGCGCTCACGCATGACGATATACTCTTGTTCGTCCTTGACTTGGGCAAGGAGGTCAGACAGCTTGCGGACTGAAAGGACGTTAGTGACCGCATTGAAATCTTACAGAAGGGAGAAGAAATTACCTTCACGATCGAGGGGGTCGGCGGGCATCTCATGCTCGGCCACGTAGACAATTCCGTGGACGTTGAAGGAGACCTCCTTGGTGTTGGCAGTCCAGGCCTCGTTACCAAAGCAGTAAACATATTTTCCATCGTGCTTGGCTGTGAAAGAATAGTCGCCGTTGGAGATACTCTTCTCGTTTGTCTCGTATTGACCAGTAGGGTTGGTGATCTGTCCAAGTTAGCGTCTTGTCCTGATACCCAGCAAGTACCTTCTCTGAACACATACCCAGAAGTCGATATCGAGGTTGCCTGCGCTACCAAATTCACGATCGCCAACCTGGAAGGTCACGGTCATAGTGTCATCCTTGTGGAGGCTCTCGTGGAAGCATTCTCGACCGTGGGCGGGCAGAACAATGTTGTGAGCAGTGACGGCTGTGAAGACAGCGGCAGCCACGAGGGCCTTGGCCGCAGAGACGAAGTACATTATGGAGATGGGAGTCGAGGTCGGATATCGATTGATCGCTATAGCTTCGAAATGAACGTCGTGGTCGTTTTGCGATCCTACAGTGTTATCATGTCCCTGTTGGAGCTATACTGTCCACTAAAGTCAAGAATGGAGACGGGCTGTCGAACCGCAGCGAATTGACACCTTTCCGCTGCTAATTGGAGGGACAGGGGGCCTGTTGTTTGCTTGCTGTTGCGGCTCTCTTCCTGACTGGGCAGCCACGGTTTTGCCGAGCTTGAGACATGAGTTCCTGCCAGCTTGCAGCTTCTATTCTTACCAAAATTCACAAGCCAATCCCGCGTCCCCAAGCCTAAAAGGGGGAAAGTGGGTAAGCTTTGGTGAGGTGGGGCTCTGTGGCTTGGGAGAGGGCATGCTAGGGATTAAGGTACCTTGAATTGTCGTTTATCTGTCCTCGCGAATACCTCGTACCTTGAAAAGGGATGAGAGAGCGGGACCTGGTTGCGCGGCATTCAAGCTTTTAATGTCTAGCATTAAGAAATGGAACACATATCGAAAGATGGCCTTCGAAGGCTAACATCATACAATCATTTTTGGATAGTCTTTCACAAACATTACCTAGAAAAAAAGACTTACCTAAAATTGTGCTCAATAAGAATCGTTGATCAGAGCCTCCCGTCGCTCTCTTATCACGTACCCGCTTTAACGAGAATAAGTACCCGAGATCAGAGAGGTCACTGACCATGTGGCGGTGCAATTGCGTTTTCTGCCCCTCATCCCTCCCTGTCCACTGCAACAATCCCCTGAAATTGAATTGAAAACAGGCCCTGGGCTCCAGTATCCCCCCTGCAAGTAACCTGTAAACAGTCCAGTAACAGCGCTGCACGCTCACCAGCCTCAGCCCCGGTAGCAGAACAGCCCGAGGCCAAGGAAAAAAAGACATGTCTCTCACCCCTCTCCCTAAAGAGTGATCCATTCTCACACCGACAAGTGCAAACCACACGACAGCGCCCACCCCCAATCCAATCCATCCATATTATCCATCCATCCATCGTCGCTCGTCGTTTTTTCTGCACCACCACTCCAAGGACCGCCCCACGATCCAGTAAGTTCAGCGTCTTTGTATATTGTTTGAGTATCTTCAGATCTCGCTCTTTGCTGCCTGACTATTCCCGCTCTTCGTCTCGATGGCTTCGACAAGCTACGTCCGTCTCATGCTGTCGCCGCCCGATGATCCAGATTCGCCGCCATGCTATTCCCCCCGTTGATCCGCCTCGTGACGGCCTGAACCACCAATATCGACGTACAGCATGGCATAGCTGGCTTCAATGGATTACGGCGGCAGCCTGGGACAACAGCGCTTACAAGCTCGAGCCTCCAGGACTTGGATGATGTTGACGATGGAGAGGCGTTAATGGATGAGCTCTTGATCGCTGCCTTGTTCATCAACTTAGGTGTCCTTTCGCGACACATAAAGCCGTCCTGCCTCCACCATCACCAAACATCCAACCTCCTGTTCCTCCCTTAGCTAGACATCTCCTGTATTCTGTCTCAGCCTTTGTCTCTTCCCTCTGAAACTCAAACTTGTCCCCTTTTACTTTTACCTTATACCCCTCGCACGCAGCAAAGTCCCTCGCCACGTCTTCTTTCAACTTTCATCCCCCAGCATCGCTGACCTTGCGCCTTCGCCTTTAGGACCTTTTACTCTATCCCTAGAAACACAGGCTCGTAGCCGTAAACCGCAATCATGGGTCTCGCCTTTTCGAAGCTTTTCGACCGTCTGTGGGGGAAGAAGGAGATGCGAATTCTGATGGTTGGTCTTGATGCCGCCGGTAAAACCACCATCCTCTACAAGCTCAAGCTTGGTGAGATTGTCACCACCATTCCCACCATCGGTATGATACGCCCCGGATCTCTCAAGCCAGCCAGTATCGCTGACATTTATCTCCTAACCAGGTTTCAACGTCGAGACCGTCGAGTACAAGAACATTCAATTCACCGTGTGGGATGTCGGTGGTCAGGACAAGATCCGTCCTCTGTGGAGACATTACTTCCAGAACACTCAGGGTATCATCTTCGTCGTCGACTCCAACGATCGCGACCGTATTGTTGAGGCCCGAGAGGAGCTCCAGCGCATGCTTAACGAGGACGAGCTCCGTGATGCTATCCTCCTTGTCTTCGCCAACAAGCAGGATCTTCCCGTACGTCACGACCCCACCTCAACATTTCGCTCCAAAATATTCCCCTCACCATGCCACTTAACCGCGATATCATGATGCTAACGTTATGCTACAATTAGAACGCCATGAACGCCGCCGAGATCACAGACAAGCTTGGCCTCCACAGCCTGCGACAACGCGCCTGGGTAAGTGATGGACCTCTGATTTCTAGAATCAGGAGTCGACATCTCCATTCGTATGGTCACATGCTAATCTCTTGCTTTTCTCTTTCAACAGTACATCCAGTCCACCTGTGCCACCTCAGGTGACGGTCTCTATGAGGGTCTCGAGTGGCTCGCCAACACCCTCCGAAAGGCGGGTCACCAGTAGAAAGATCGATGAGATACCTCTCTTAAAGAAACCCGCCTTTTTCTCCTGCTCTGCCACATACTCTCAAATGGCTCTTTGTGTCGACTCGAGGTTTCGGTTGTAATTTGCAAAGTTATCGGTCCAATCGAAGATAAATCCTTGAACCAAAGTCGCGTCTATTCACGTTTTCTGTTAAAGCAACATGTTTCTACGCTTCCTCCGTCTCTCAATGGTGCTTCACTGTGAGCCTCTCGGCCAACGTTTGTTTGCCATACGCCAGCGTCAGCTCGCCTCCCGAGGACCACAGAACGTACTTTCTTTTTTTTCTTCTTGGAGGAAAAGTCGGGTGATGATGGGAGGCGTCTTATGGGAATCCCGGGATATTTGTACAGTCGTCAAATCGGGTGTCGTTTGTTCTTTGAAAAAATGCATTCCTTGCAGATTTTACACGAATACTCTCGCAAACCGTGGCGCACTGGTACATCTATCGGTTGTTGTTTTTTGTTTTCCATTTCTTTCCCATGTCGCTTCAGGGAACATGACCATGATGAGCAACTCGAGTAACGAGGAGTAGAAACGAGGCATGAATTCAGGGCCACTGCGAGATGGGTTGTTGTAGAGATTCTATCTGTTTTATTCCATGCCTATACTTATATCGTAGTCCAAACTTGTGACTGAGTGACATGCGTACGACCCAAGTTGAAAGGTCCACTTGGGGTACAGTTTTGCCTTGTATGCTTATACGTAAATCAGTGTACAGCACGATTGTGCTGCTGAACTAGATACAATATCCTACTTGCAGATATATTGAGAAAAGTACCACGGTGATAAGAAACATCCCAGCTCGGCTCACCTTTGATTACAACCTCATCAAACATCGCTTGGCTCTACAAATACAACATGCTACCATCCGACACAGTCCGATACCCCAAGAATAGGTCATCACACTGAAACTAATAAAGTCTTGGGGCACTTTTAGAGTTTTGGCCAAGCCCTAACCGGTATTCATATGGTCTTGTCGGAGTTGACAGAATCTTATTAATTATGCTTTAAAGTTGAGTGTGTATTCGTTAGATAGAGTTCCAGATACATTCTATGATTATGCTGAGATGGGTATGCAGTATCATACTATAATACAGAAGAATTTACAAATTAGACGTGAAACACATAAACTCATTAAACAATATCCCAGACAATTTTGTCATCAGAGCTGCTTTACTCCTCCTTGGGCTTCTCTTCTTTGTGCTTGATGGCAATTTCCAAGCCCTCCTTGTCCTCGCGAATCTTGACCTCGGCTGTCTCTCCCATCTTCAACTGACCCCTGATGATCTGGTCTGCCAAGCCGTTACCGATCTCGTTGGTGATGAGTCGGTTAAGAGGACGGGCGCCGAACTTAGGGTCATAGCCACGCTCTGCTAGCCAATCTCTGACGTCGTTGGGGACAGAGAGCACGATGCGACGATCGTCAAGACGCTGCTGGAGTTCCTTGAGACGGATGTCGACGATGTCTCGAATGGCACTGAGGGCGAGACGCTTGAAGACGATGAAAGAGTCGATTCGGTTAAGGAACTCGGGTGGGTAAGCGGAAGCGACGACATCCATGACGGCCTTGCGGACGGATGGGTCAATCTCGCCATCAGCTGTTTCGCTATAGGGGTGGAGGTGGTTCTGACCAACGAGGATGTCGGCACCCAGGTTGGATGTCAGAACGATGATAGTGTTCTTGAAGTCGACCTTGTGGCCTTGGGCGTCGGTGAGGTAACCTTCGTCAAGGACTTGAAGGAGTAGAGCAGAGATGTCGCGGTGTGCCTTCTCAAACTCATCGAAGAGAAGGACAGCATAAGGTTTACGACGGACAGCTTCGGTCAGTTGACCAGCATCCTCGTAGCCAACGTAACCAGATGGCGCACCGATAAGTCGAGAGATGGTATGCTTCTCCTGGAACTCAGACATATCGAAGCGAACAACTGCAGATTCAGTCGAGAACAGGAATCCTGCAAGCTTCTTGCAGAGCTCTGTCTTACCTACACCAGTAGGACCCAGGAAGAAGAAGGAAGCCAAAGGCTTGTTCTCGCCGCTTAGGCCAGCTCGCTGGAGACGGACTGCGTCTGAGACAGCCTTGATAGCTTCATCTTGACCCTTGACTGCCTGGCTGAGAGAGTCCTCCATGTGCACCAGCTTCTCGATATGACCCGAGGTAAGCTTGGTCACAGGAATGCCCGTAATACGGGAGACAACATTGGCAATATCGTCTGGGCTGACTGAATCGTGGATGAGGGCGTCACTAGACTTTGGCTCTTTGGTCTCTCCCTCCTTGGGCAGCTTCTGCTCAAGGTCAGGAATGACACCGAATCTCAATTCAGAGGCACGACCAAAGTTGCCTTCTCGCTGAGCCTGCTCGAGTTCGAACTTGGCCTTGTCGAGATCCTCTTGGATCTTCTTGACCGACTCGATCTCGGCACGCTCCTTCTCCCAGCGCGCGTTAAGCTCGGAGATTTCCTCGTTGAGTTTCTTGAGGTCATTCTCAAGCTTCTCACGGCGTTCTTTGCTTGCCACATCGGATTCCTTCCTCAAACTCTCAAGCTCAATTTGAATGGTCATGATCTTGTGGTCAAGGCGCATGATGTCTTCAGGCTTGGACTCATGCTGCAGCTTGAGGTGACTGGCAGCTTCATCCATAAGATCAATGGCCTTGTCTGGAAGGAAGCGATCGGTTATGTAACGGTTAGATAGAGTTGCGGCAGCCACCAAAGCGCCGTCTGTGATTCGTACACCATGGTGGACTTCGTATTTGTCTTTGATACCTCGGAGAATACTGATGGTATCCTCCACAGAGGGTTCGCTGACAATGATAGGTTGGAATCGTCGTGCTAGGGCAACATCCTTTTCGATTTGACGATACTCGTTAAGGGTTGTTGCACCACAGCATTGGAGTTCGCCACGAGCTAGAGCAGGTTTCAAGAGGTTTGAGGCATCAATGGAGCCTTCAGCCTTTCCAAGACCAAGGAGGGTATGTAATTCATCGATGAATAGAATTACTTCTCCTTGAGCCTGCTCAACTTCTGTCAGGACCTTCTTGAGCCTTTCTTCGAAGTCTCCTCTGAACTTGGCTCCGGCGATTAGAGAGCCAAGGTCAAGGCTGATGACTCTCTTGTCCTTGATACTTTCGGGGACGTCGCCACGGACAATACGGAGGGCAAGACCCTCAAGAATTGCTGTCTTTCCAGTTCCTGCATTACCGATCAGGACTGGGTTGTTCTTGGTACGTCTTGATAGAATTTGAATGGTTCGCTGAATCTCTGCATCTCTTCCAATGACAGGATCAAGCTTGCCATCCTTGGCTCGAGCAGTCAGGTCGATACCAAATTGTTCCAGGGCAGGCTTTTCTTCCTCACCACTCATATTCATGCGGTGAGTACCGCCTGGAGGATGAGGTCGACCATTGGCATATGTTCTGACTGCGAGACTTGGAATTAAACGTAGGGATGTTGGTCTTAAGGGTTGTGTTGCGAGTACTCGTGTAAGTGGCCGGGCTGATCGAGTCCTGGCACTAGCAGCCATACGCTGCGTTGAAGTGATTAGTTGCCTTCGCGCCTGCATGATGGACACTTGTGAATAGCAATACAATGAAATTGTTAAAGAGCGATTGAAAGAAAGAAAAGGGAAGCAAAATCAAAGATTTCTTCAGCAGTCGGGAGACCTCTAATTATCTACAAATTCGAGCTCTCGGCTACACTTCTTCATGACGCCTGGAGCATTTTCTCGTAGCTTCCAGTTCCGTCATCGGCAGGCCTGGAAGCTGACACTAACAGCTGATAAGATAAGCATTCGGAGCTAACCTCCTATCACATCAATCATGTGATATTTTTGTCTCTCAGGGCTTGTGGAAAGAGCGAAAGAGTGGGGATTACGGCACGATTTTTGATTGGGCTATCGAACCGGCGAGGGTTCACATTTTCCCACAAACTCTAGCGGCTTTCACAGAATTCTAACATTTCGGGCGCACTCATCAACACCAAGTGTCTTCCTTTCCTTCACCACCCAACCCCAAGTCAACCAGCCAGGAGAGTCACAATGTCGGCGAAGCCTACGAGCAAGACCTTCGGAAAGTCGACCCGAGACGTGGTCGCAGCAGAGGATAAGGCCAAGAAGTGGTATCCCGCTGACGATGATGCCGAGAACAAGAAGGTGAGTCTTTGGTGATGATTGTGATGTGTTTGCAGGCAGTTGCAAAGTGTTATGGACAAGCGACCGCGCGGTTCAATTGGAGGTGGAAATCGGAGCGAGATATCGACTTTCGGTGTACGACTGGCAGTTCAACGCCCAAGCGCAAAGGAGGAAAGCATGATGGGACGACCTCAGCCTGCGAAATGTTATGAGGCTACGATTCGAACGCACATATCCGTACACACAAAATTGCGACAAATATCGAATAGCGATCACACACACACACACTTATAGCAACTGCCTGCTCAGCACTGTTCAGTATAACCAAGCATCAGTCTGCTAACAGTGGAAAATCATAGGTTCGCAAGGCTGTCCGATCTTGGACTCCTCGCAAGTCCCTTCAGCCCGGTACTGTCCTCATCCTCCTCGCTGGCCGCTTCCGTGGCAAGCGTGTCATCCTCCTGAAGTCCCTCGACCAGGGTGTCCTCCTCGTCACCGGCCCCTTCAAGATCAACGGTGTCCCTCTCCGACGAGTCAACTCCCGATACGTCATCGCCACCTCTTACAAGGTCGACATCTCCGGCCTCGACGAGAAGAAGATTGAGGAGATCTCTCAGCCCAAGTACTTCACCGCCGAGAAGGCCAAGGAGAAGGCTGGTGAGGAGGCTTTCTTCAAGCAGGGAGAGAAGCCCCAGGTACGACATTCCAATTCTTTGACGACATGTGTGAACAGAGATCAGAATACTGACTGCCGATTACAGAAGAAGGAGGTCAACAGCAGCCGCGCCGCCGACCAGAAGGCCATCGACAAGGCTCTGATTGCCAACATCAAGAAGGTTGATATGCTGGCTTCTTACCTCTCTTCCTCTTTCAGCTTGAGGAAGGGTGACAAGCCCCACGAGATGGCCTGGTAAATGTGCAATCTTGTGCCGGGGTGATGGGAGTACCGGGGTTGCGACACAATGGGTTGTAGAACGGCAAGGGTCTCCGAAATGGGCTGGTTTGGCCAATTGCATTTGAAAGTCGACGGGCATCGGTCACATTTTGGCGTCTGTAATCAGGTTTTACAGTCAAAAAACAAACGAGCATACAAAATTCTAGAGGCTTCCGGTGAGAGGCCGATGATGATGAACTTCACTCGGATGTCCCATCTCCTGGGTGAAAAAAACAACTGGTGTGAGCGATCATGGTCTTTTCCGGTCTGAACTGGTCAAAAATGGACATTGTTTTACGAATCATAAAAAAAAGTTTCAATAATTGTGTGTGGATTGTTCCGTTGACATGTCACCTACTTTGGGTAGACCCTCTTCATCATGACATCAATCGTCATCTATTTTGTATGTTTCTCTAATGTACAGCCTATATAGCCAACGTGGTCACTGGCTTCATGATGCTTAATTTACAGGTCGCGCTCTACCCAACTCTGGACCATACCGGCCAATGAGGCTTCGTAGTGCTTGATAGAGACCTTTCCAGATGATTCATCTAGAGAGGTGTTGGCCTGGACAAAGACCTTGCGAGGCTGCTTGTTCTTAAGAACAACATCGCGAACCTTCTTGCCCCAGAAGTCAGGGTCGACGGTTGTCATGTGGACATAGAAGTCGGTGCCAGTCTTGACATCAGCAGTCGACTTGTAGATGTGAAGCTTCTGGAGATACTTGGCAACAGCTATTTACTTGTTAGCTTTTGTTCGGATCTCTCGGAGTGGGTAGGTACATACCATCTCGACCAGCTGTGAGGATCTTGGAGCGATCGAGCTTGATGGTCAAGTCGGAAAGGTCATCTTGCTTGTAGTCAAGCTTGCAGAAATCATCCTCAGCCTCAAGGAAGCACTTGAGGATGGAGAAGCGGGCTTGGCTGTGAGCCTGTCCCCATTTCTGGCTCTTAGGGTCCCACATCTCAAGTGAAGCAAGTCCAGCTCGGGCCATGGACAGATAGGAGGCGAACAAAACATCGCCAGCCTCACTGTTCATGTCCTCGGAGCCATCACCGAAGCCAAAGATCTTGAGAACAGGGAACTCGCAGCTCAGGTGCATGGCAACAAGTTCAGCGCGGCACTCCTCGTATGAGGCAGCAATGCTACCGAAGACGGAGCCCCAAGTCTGACCGGGCTTGTACCATGTTGTGATAGGCTTCTTGTCGACAGGGCTGACAGGAGGGTTCTCCTTATCGAAGTTGAAGGTGCCTGGGGAAGTCTCCTGGAGAAGCTTACCGCAACCGTGACCTAATGTGCGTCAGTAAGGATAGTCAAATAGCATATTGGAGTCCTTTGCATACCGGTAAGTTCATGAAGACCAACCTGGACCTCGAAAGACGCATCGCGCTGCTTCTTGTAGACCTCGAGATCCTCATCACGGATAAAGGGGATCTTCTCATCAGGAGCCTTGGCACTCAACACATTGCCGAGCGACACGTTCTTGAAACCCTCGGTCTGGCGAATGTCATCGTAGTTGGGACTGCAGAGTGTAAGCGATTGATGTCTTGCCACAATACACAGGTCAAGAACTTACATGTTGATACCAGCAGGGATACCGGAGCCTTTATCCGGTGTTAATATCATCAATCGCACGTATGTAGACTACACCACTCACCAGCAAATGTCATAACCTCAAGAGAGGTGAAATCGGGAGACAGGAACTTGTCCTTCTCAAAGTCGGCACCCCAGGGCAGAAGGGGAATAAGCTTGGGAGCCTTCTCCACGAGCTCACCAAAGGCACGAGTCCGCTCCACTAATTAGCTATTAGCGAAATACCGACCATGTAGTATAAGTAATTCTTACGATTAACCACTATATCACTGTTAGCAAACCCGTGCAAAGCCTGTCATGTCAGGGTACTTACTAGACGCGAAACCTTCCCACTCTCCGCGGATACCAGCAGGGTCACGATAAGTCTCGATAAATCCAATGTTAGACTCGACCATAGGTCCCTTGTCCTTGATCCAGTATCTTTGACTGTTCTTGAAGTCTTCCAAAGAACCAGTCTCGAAAGACTTGCTGTAAGCCTCGTGCATCTTCTTTTGGGTGTCGTTCTCGGCGTTCTCAGCAGCACCGTTGATGAAAGCGGTGATGTTCTTCATCTCTTCAGCGTAGTCACCGTAGACTAGCTTGATAGTCTTGCCCTTGAGAGGTCCATCTTCCACAGTGAACTCAGTCTGCTTGCCAATATCACCTCCATTGCTGGGGATTTCCTTGACGGCGGAGGCGATCAGGATCTCAAAGTTACCATCAGAGGTCTTGCGAAGGCGGTTGTTCTCGGGGAGCAGACCCTTGGACTCCATCCAGCCCGAGACGGCCTTGATATCGTCCTTGGTGATGTGGGAGGACTCAGGGTAGTAAGTAGTCATGTGTCCATCGTCAGGGTAGCCCAAGTGCATCATGGCAGGGTTGTCGGAGCTGAAGATACCACCCTTAGTGGCCTCGTAGAACTTCTGGGCCTCAGGAGAAGTGGCAGCAAGAGCAGCGACAGTCTTCTCGGAGCAGCGAGGAATGAACTTGGAGTCACCGAAGCTCTTGTAGTTTCCATTGTTGCCGAGGAACATGGCAGCATACTCGAGGAAGCGAGTAGCCTCTTCCTCCTCAACGCCGGCCTTCTTGGCCAATGCATTCCAATCACCATTTGCAGACTTGTGCAGAGACAAGATCAAGTCAAAGATGGGCTCAGACTCGGGGGAGATCTGTCGAAGGACAATTCTGGTACCGGCGAAAGCAGCTCTATGATGATGCGTTAGCACTGAGCCACACGACCCCTCCTCATAAGCAAGCATGAGTTGCCCCTCATTTCAGAATGAGCAAGCTCGACAATGACTTATACAAGGCCACAACCCAAAAAAAGACTTACTTGCTGATGTAGTGAGCATAACGCCTCTGCTTATCATTCAATGCCTCAAAGTGCTTCTCAATCTCGAGCCTGACAACCGAAGGAGGCTTGTCGGCGAGGTAGTGTACCAGCTCGTTGGAGTTCATGACTACGGCAGAGGTTGAAAATCTGTTGAGGCTCTGACGATTGAAGGACTTTGTAAAGTTGGGAATGGGCCGTCGGGAGTGTCTCAAAGCTGCTATTCTTAGCGAAGGCAGTCTTTGAAGAACAAGAGACGGTGAGATTGAGTTGAGAGGAGGCATGCGTGACTGCCGTTTGACGTTTTTGGGTCACGTCGGCCAATGGATCGTTATTCTCTGGGGACAAACACAGCTTCCTAAACGTGTTAAGGCGGCAAATGGAAGGCGCAGAGCTTCTTTCCTATAGCGGCTAGCGAGCTGTGCACAGAACCCCATCATGACACCACATGAGTGAGGGGTTCAGCACTGAGAAGTGATGTTTCAAGTCAAATATTATTGAAATGCTGTCGATGAATATAAATACATAAATGAAGAAGTATGAGTTTCAGTTGAGTTCATTGTTTACTCGCATTTGTCCTTGGTCTTATACCAATGCTTGTCTGGGTAGTGCAGAAGGCACTGTGTGAAAGACCGAAGAATACTCACATGGCAGCTTCCAACCACCTGCCTCATTATCATGAAGTCTTACATAGAAGGCAATTGCTCAACTGTCGCCTGCCAATTATAGTATCTACCTATCCTGATATTTTCTATGTTTGGAAAAGAGTGTATGGGCTTAGTCATTCTTCGTTCTCGATTGTTTCTAGATGATCTGAATTCTCAAGCTGACAATAGTAGTACTATCAAAGCACAGTTGTCTGTTACCGCAATAATCGTAATGCTTTGGGAGGCTAAACACGATATCAAGAGATAGCATACCTAATTGACTTTCTGGAGTCCTTTAAAGTAAGTCTTTTCTATCCTCACAGTAAAAAGAGCAATTGCTGCCATGAGTCTGGAGCACTCATGTACCCTATATGCATAGAAATTTCCAAGTCACTCAAGAGTGAAGGATGTTCACAACGGTTCGGTATTAACTGCATCTAAAGTCCGAACAGATATAATTGACGAATATCTCTATCCTGACAATGTCGGAATCAACAGACACGAGCTATCATAGTCGTGGTGGTGAAATAAAATGAAGCGAGCCGAACCGAAAGGAAAAGCCGACTTTACTTACACCCCCATACGATGCCACCCTAGGCTTAGACTGGAGGTTCTAGTGTACATGGACAGGCCTCAATTCAATGATCCATATGACCATGTGATGATCAGATATTGTTGGGCGTAAGCAGATGCATGTCAGTCAATGGCTATAGGTAAATCTGCATATTGCCCGTATACGCAGGGTAGACGTTATGCCCAGGTCTTGGATAGACCCGACAGTCAGGGCGAAGTGTAATGGCCAAGCCACAGACAGAAAATCACATACATTTCAAACCTTTGAAGCAATTGATACCGGGAGTATCAGAATATGCAACTACTTTAAAGCGGTGTGGCGTTGTAAGATCTTACAGTCGCAGCCACGGGGAAGGATTCCTACCTAGCCAAGCCTCGGACTGTGAGACGATAGAGCAGCCGGTGTCGCCAACCGAGCCAGCCCTTCGGAATCTAATCTAGCCAACCCGACAGTGCGGGACGCCCGGGGGGTTGGGGTGACATGGATCGAGGTCTAAGACTTGGAGACACCAAGTCAAGTAAAGTCAACCAAGTCCGTTTATTCCGGGGAAGAGTTTTGGCTGCCCCGAGTTGTTATACGACGTTGAGTATTCTGAAAACAGGTATTGTGATGATTATTGTTGAGTATCCGTAGATGTTTCATGTTTGGTTGTCGTGGTAGAATTGATCCTTGATCACATTGGGGGTAATGTTCATGATACTACTGCTTCACCAGACTCTTAGCAGTATCGGCAAGTTGCCAATTCTGTCTCAGAATCTTACCTCCCTGTATTCAATTGACTCTTACTCGTGTTTGAATTCCTTCTTCTTCGTGTCGGAAATGAAGTCCTGGCTAGAATTTTCTGTCAATGCTCTGCTTGAATTGCAGTTGTCCACCTGACCTTTTCTGCCCCCACGTTACTACTCCACACTTTACACTACCGCAGTTCTCTCCTGGTGGCTTTTTCCGTTCCTATGAGGCTCGACTAGATCGAGACGTTACATCTCTACTAAGTTGGACTTACAACCAGATCGTACCTGGCTAAATATTGACTCTGATCGAAATTGAATGTCTGTGATGTGGTAACAAATGATTCGGCTTTACTGTACCTGCTGGTCCAAGTTCTTACTTTGCTACAATTACAGGAACATTTAGCTGGGGCCCCCTTTACAAAGCGAGACGAGGATAGACGAGATGCTGATTGTCAGTGTAACTGTGACCAGGTCATAGCGGGCAGTATATTTAGAAGAGACCCATCTTTGGAACATTCGAAGAAGAAATCGTCAATATATATGGATCTAAAGGTCGAGTATCACCCTAGGATAATAGGCCGAGAATGAATGGTCAACCCACGGGTAATATTCTTGCTGATACAGGTAATTCGGACCTACACCTCGGTAACAGTAAAAGACATCTGAATTATCAATCAAGCCAACTCAATTCAACGTTATCTCTGGTCAGACTTGTCAGACTGAGATGGGATCTCGGACCTGAGTACAGGGAGTCTTTATCCGTAGGGTCAGACCGGATAAGTGCTGACCCATTCGATTGTACTTGTAGGCCTTTATCTACTGGCAATAGACTGTTCAAGATAACTCGCATCCTTGTTTGAAAGAATTACCTATTTCAGATAGCTCTCGGGAACTTGCATTTGATACTTGACGTTGGTTGCTGGCGGTTGGGCGGCTAAAGACGTCGAAGCAGTAAATTAGTCGGAAACTCCGCGCAAGGATTGATTTTTCTTTCCGGGGAGCATAAAGGTGTAGATCCGCCCCTGTTTTGCTTGTAGTAACATCTGTGTACTCGCGTCGCCTCGCATTAGAGAACCAGCGCAATGCAAAGCCGATGATGTACACTAGGTAGTGCATAACTTTTGACGATCTTCTTCCATGATGTTTTATGTATGTAGGAAAATTTCAAGGGGATGTTGTGCTAAAGAGGCCTCGTGACCTCACCATCCCATATTAACGGGAGAGTGACAGGGACTGGGTGAGATGGAATTTGGGGTTCAGACTTTCATCATCATCGTGTCCCACAGCGAGCGTCATGGGGCCCTACTCCTCACCAATCTCTTGTCTTTTCCCCTGACAGCTTTTTTGTCCTGTTCCTCCTAGTTGGAGTCCACTCACATCCACAGCCATGCTTTCACTAGGAGAGTCAAAATAGTATGTACTGTTGAACTCGACTGTGATACTGTAATTGCAACAGTAACTGCAGGTGTATCCCATCAAGGAAGAAATGCCCGGACCCGAGAGTCTAGGTGACCTTTTCGGGTTCAACCAATTATCCTCCAATGCTAGTCACCCTCTTTCAAAGGAAATGCCCTGGAGTCAAAAGACTAGGTACATTGCCCAGCGGGTGACAGTCACCCCCGGGCCCATTTCACTACACCCATGCCCCCACGCCACCCTATGGAACAAGAACCGACAGTGGAGGTCTTCCAAAGTTTCGTGCCTGTCACGGCCTTCTCCCCGGTTCTCCTTGAGCCTGAATTTGAAAAGCCCAGGGAAGGGAACTTGGCTTAACATCAGCTATGACTTGTACTGCCTGTAGTTAAGGCTTATATAGATCCCCCTCTAGCCCCTCGTGTCCTTGCTGCTTCACTGATCTTTTTGGCACTTTTTGTCTGTTTACTTTGCTTACTTGTGCTCTTGATTTACAGTAACGAATATCATACATTCATACATCTCGATTCTGTCTGTACTCATTCATAAACTGTACACCTCGTTACTACGTCATTGCTCATCTCATTGACCTTTTATCACTGCTGCCACTGGATTCTCAGTATTGGATCATAGGCGTATCCGTATCTTGGGACTATTTATTCTACAACAAGGCGTCTGTCCATCCACTTATAAACGAGCAACCTTCTACTCAAAACCTCGAAACAATTCAACAACTTATTTAAAATCGATTCGAATTTTTAAAACACTGCTCGAAAATGCTCACCTACAATTCTACGCCAATGCCCCTCAAGGCTACTACAAAACCTGTATCCATCACTTTGTCGCCCACCACTTCGTCACCAATGACGGCAGCAACCCCATCCCTCAACTCGGCCGCCATCAACGGTCACAAGACTCAAGGACAACAACACATCTGGCTGGTTACGGGCCCTGCTGGATGTGGAAAGACGACTGTCGCTGAGTATTTGGCCAAGTCATTGGGTATGCCTTATATCGAGGGTGATTCTGTACGTATATTCTCTACTCACATCGCATATCATCACTAACATTTATAGTTCCACCCTCCCGCCAATATTGAAAAAATGGCAAATGGTATCCCCCTAACTGACGAGGATCGATGGGACTGGCTCACTGCCCTACGAGAAGAATCAATCAACCGCTTAAACGCTGGGTCATGTGGTGTCGTCCTCACCTGCTCAGCCCTCAAGCGCAAGTACCGCGACGTCATCCGTGTCGCTGGATACTACGATCGTCGCATCCAAATCCACTTCGTCTTCCTCGACGCCTCTGAAGAGCTTCTCCTTGCTCGTGTCACACAACGACAGAACCATTACATGGGCGCCAACATGGTGCACAGCCAATTCGATATCCTGGAGCGACCTTTGTCCGACGAGAAGGATGTTATCACCATCGATGTCAGCCGGCCTATCGAGGAGGTTGAGCAAGAAGCTCTAAGCAATGTATTGGAAACCATGGCCAAGTCTCAAGACAAGCTATGAAATAAGTTACATATGACTGATACATGACCTTCAACAACATTCACCGACCACCTTACTTACACCACACAATACACCCGCCACCTTCCAACGTTATGCGAAAATTATCATCGAGCAGGGAGTCAAAGCGTTACACGGCTATTTGCATTCAGGATTTCGGAGTTTGATACTTTTATTTACACTTTTTTACTTTTACACGGCGTTAAAAGTCTTGTCAGTTTGCCTTCACATCCTCGGTCGGCTTTCCGGTGCGGCGTGGCAAAGACAAGGGGATGGACAGGGACAAGAATCCAAAGAAAAAGTCAGTTGGCTTAATCTTGGTCTCAGTCTTGGAATCTTGGGTCATGCATTCAATGCCCCATGGGTTGCCCCTCCTCTCCCCGCAAATGTCAGAGTTGCAGTCGCTGGGTCCCGGAAACCGCGGGGCGATGTAAGGTGAGGCTGCTGATACAGATAGGCTAAAAGGGACGGCGGCACGGTATTCCCTTGTCCCTGGGGGTTTGGGTCCTTTTTTTGTTCTTGTTTGGGTACCCGCGTCGATCTATTTGCTCTTTAGGAAGAGCAATAGCTTAGCTACCAGACAAGCGGTCTGAGGCTTATTTTCCAGAGGCACGACCTGCAGCTTATGTTATAGATCTATCATCTGCTTCAAATGCAGACAGAAATACAAACGGTTCTAAGAGCTTCTTTGGTACTTACCTTGTATATGATGTTTATTAAATGATCTACTATGGCTGCCTATAGTTACTGTCCGTATTGGTCGCACATGACAGGGTTGTATATTTGACAAGCCCAATCCAGCTCATGCATATGCTTCATGACAACTCAGCCAGCCTGACTACGGTTCAGCTCTCTCACCGAGAAAAATGACTCAAGTCCAACAAGCGTGCGAATGGTAACGATGTACCACTGCAATGTTCTTTTACAGGCAGGCATCTTCATTGGAAGCTTTGAGTTGGTGGGTTGCCATCATGCACGGCAACGCCGTGTCGGCACTTGTGATATTATATGCATCACGAGGTTTAATTATATGCGTTGGAGCAGGCCTCTATATACTTCAACAACAAGCTGGTTACGGAAGAACCGCTTTTAAAGATTGGGCTTATTCATATTCTGTACCTCGACTTTATTCGAAAATAGGTGAGGCCACCATATCGACTGCATTGAAGCCCTGCAACACAACGGCACAGCAATAGATTCACTCTTGGTACACTCGTTCTTGATCATAAACTGTATTTTTAACTCTAAATTATATACATTAACGCCTCCAACTATTTAAGATGCATTACCATAAGATCCGGCTCCTCCACTATCTGTCTCACAACCTCAGCAGCTCGTGCCATAGTAGCACCGTCAATAACACGATGATCAGCGCTCCAACTAAAGTTTGTAACTTGCTTCTTGACCACGTTATCGTTCTCGTCAAACGCAGGTACCGTTCGCATACGGCCGATACCTAGAATGGCTACTTCGCGCTCCACAATGACAGGACTGACATATGTACCACCAACGTTTCCGATATTTGATACTGTGATGGTGCCGCCTTGGAAGTCAGCTGGCTTGAGTTTACCCTGGCTTGCCAATGTTTGGAGTCTTGATAGTTCTGCTGCGATGGAGAGGATGTTGAGGGATGCGACGTTCTTGATCACGGGTACCACGAGACCGCCTGCAGTGTCCATGGCGATACCGATGTTGTGTTGCGATCGGTGAACAAGGCATGGCTTGCTGGTCTTGGGGTCAACATCTACTCGAGCGTTGAGCATTGGGTATTGGTTCAATGCTAGTGAAACGGCCTTGATGATAAAAGGTAGGTATGATAGCTTGCTTGGCTGTCCCTCGACGGTAGGGCCCTTGGCAATAACACGGTTCAGACGTTGGCGCAGTTCCACAAGACTTGAAAAGTCGATCTCGTCTGCGTAGAGGAAATGTGGAATGGTCAATGACCGTGTCATGGTCTTGAACATTTGCAGTTGTGTGTTGGATAGAGGCGTAACCGTTTCCGACTGCACCGAGGTGTCTTGGGGCTGAGAAGGTGTAGGAGTTGGTGTTATTTGCTGAGCGCTACCCTTTGCATCTTTCTCCTTGATAAATTTGTAAATGTCCTCTTTGAGAACTCTTCCGTCTCTTCCAGTTCCTTCAATTTCGGAAATGTCGACCTTGAGTTCCTTGGAGAGATGTCGCACCGCCGGAGTAGCGATGCTGGCGCATTTGCCCTTCTCCTTTACTGGTGTTTCGACTGGCGCTTCTGGTGAAGCTTGTGGTTGTGTTTGTTCGGGCTTGGACTCTGAGGGTGGTGGTGGAGGTACATCCTTCTTATCAGCTTGTTGATCAGCTATCGCTGCGACGTCTTCGGCCTTGGCCTCGCCTTCGATGTCAATGTCGACAAAGGGCTTGCCGACCTTGGCCATCTCGCCTGCTTCGTAGTGTAGCTTCTTGACCACACCGGAGAAGCGACTTGTGATTTCGACAGAGGCTTTATCGCTTTGAACTTCGCAGAGTGGGGAGAACTCTTCGACGCGAGCACCGGGTTCCACGAACCATTGAATGACTTCGCATTCGACGATACCTGCTCGTGTTAGTGAGATCCTGGGGTGGTGTAAGTGCTTAAGACGTACCTTCACCAATATCGGCCAGGACAACTGGCTTAATAGCCATTAATCTTCTAGACTCGCTGAACCATCTGGGAGAAGAGACCTTCATTGAAGACTGAGGGCGCATTGCCATGTTGCCCATGGTTCTGGCAACGTGCCATTGCTTCTGTAGCACACGGGATCCTCGCTGGAGAAACATTGTAATGCACTATCAATTGGGTCTGCAGGAATGAGAGTAACAAGCAGAAGAAAATCACAAATATCAGCACCAAGTCATCCTCATAAGAAAGAGGAGATGGTTAATACCATGGCATCGTTTAAGCCGAAAGCCTGGCTTCCATCGGCCCCGTCCGTGGATAACCGCCAATCCGGGGGAATGACGGCACTGGCGGGTACTAAGCCCGATCTGACCGCGACCCTTCGGCTCTGTCTCTCTGTCAGAAAACACCGGCACCCCCACATTGCCGATACAGGCAATTGCCCTGTGCTCCACTGCTCCCGTTTCTGAACGTGGGGACTTTGGACTTTTTGGGGTTTGTCAATAATTTTCCAACGTCTGATCTTAGGGACAGAGAAGAGCCTCAAGTCTCTCTCCCAGTAACCCTGCTCTCCTCCCCCGCCAACCAACCATGATGGCGTCACGACGTTTCGACCTATCCCTCTCCGGTCTCGCTCGTCGACCCTTAACATGTCTCTTCTGCGAAGCCCGACGATCCTTCACCACCTCCGCTCTTCGGCCGGCAAGGACTGAGAAGCCCGGAGCTGGCGCATCCTTAGATCCTCAAGCAAATGTTGCCAAGCCAATTGAAGCTCCTCGAAGTTATGGAAAACGACAAAAGGGCCACTTCGTGCCCAAGCCTCTCCCTCGACCAATTGGTATGCCTTTACCACCAAAGGCTGGAGAGAATACAGGCATTGATAGTCGCTCAATGCAACAGCGTCGCGAGGACTTTGTCAACTATGATAAGCATCTGCAAAGACGAAAGGAGTTGTAAGATAGTCTCTATCAGACATATTATTTGTCGCATAGACTAACAGTGCATGTTGATAGAACGGCAAAGATATCACGACCATACTTCCGAGACTGGGGTAACCTTCAATACCATGAGGGTAAATCCTTCATCGCACCTCCACGCCTCTTCAAGGCCGAACTCTCTTTGTTCTTCCCCAACTTCTACGGCGAAACTCTCCTCAAGACGGATAGGAACCCACGCGACACTACACCACTTCTCACCGGCAAGGCTTCCGTCATCAATTTCTTCAGCAGTCGATGGGCTGAGCAGCAGGTCGGCAGCTTCACCTCCAAGGAGGAAAACCCAGCACTCCACCAAGTGCTTGAACAGAACACCGAAACCACACAGCTTGTCAACATCAACTACGAGGATAACGCTGGCAAGGCTTGGCTGATCCGATTCTTCATGGGGTCGCTGCGAAAGCAGTTCCCCGAAAAGGACTGGGACAAGTACTTCCTAGTACGACGAGGTGTCACCGACGATATTCGTGAATCCATCGGTCTACTCAACAGCAAGGTCGGATACGTCTTCCTTGTCGACCAGTACTGTCGTGTCCGATGGGCAGGCAGTGGAACAGCCCACCCCGTCGAAACAGAGGGTATGGCCAAAGGTCTCTCACGTATAGTGGACGAGATCAAGCACGAAGCTGTGTTGCCCGCCACAGCCAAGGAGCAACACCCAGGTAAACAGCATCTCGAGGTGCCAAAACTCTTGTAATTAGACGTCCTCCAGTAGAGGAGAGACGATTGTAACTTTAGCATCTTAGACATCATGACCCCCACCATGGCCTATTGTACAATACCAAATACGCTGATACCCCTGAACACCTGTACATTATATAAAGTAACCAAGTCCTGCTCAGTTTTTACGAAAAGAGGAAAAAGACAATGAAACAGAATGCAACAAAACTGCCCATGACAATACCGTCCCTTCTCTTCTTTGCCGATATCTTTCCGATAAGCAGGTTGATCCCGGGTACTTGACTCGCTGCATGCGTAATCCTCCTGTTGATGCTCGCCAATGTTTCGCGCTGTGAGATGAAGCTGTCTTGAACAGCGTTTGCCTGGCCAAGGACGTTGTCGATCATGCCGTTGCTGTTGTCGATGCGATTTCGCTCCTCCAGCATGTAGTCGGCCTCGGCAGCTTCGGGGTTGTTCTGGCGGTATTGGTCGATATCAGAGCGGACATTGGTCAGAAGGTTCGCGCGATTGCGAGCTTCTTGTGTAGTTGAGCGCAGACGTATCAGATCTTTCTTGTGGTTGGCGAATTTCTTTTGGAGGAGTGAGAGGTTGTTTTGTTTCATGGCAGAAGCGGAGAGGGCGGCGTCGGAATCGAGAAGTCGGTTGAGTTGGCTGATGACATTCTCACGCTGTGTCGGAGTTAGCAAGCTGTATAAGAGATTACAAGTGCAGACCATCAGCGCGCACCTTTTCTAACAATCCTTCCAGCTTTTTTTCTGTATCGCGCTCTTCTGCGGTTGGCTTTGGTGGGATATTAGGAGCTGTCGAGAACTGCGAATATGTGTGGAACAAGTTATCCGTCTAAGTAATGGCGACGTCAGCTAATATTCCGGCGCATAAGGCTATTCGACATACTTGTTTTTCCAGCTGTAGGGCTTGTTGTCGTAGGGACTTCCAGTCAGGAGCTCCCGAAGAAGACATTTTGTTTGTTATGAATGTGTTTCTGGTAATTGCGTGATGATGTATTTGCACAAGCTTCAGCCGATCTTCCAACTCATGATCAACTCCCTGACGACAGACCAACTGCCCGACACCTGGTCCGAATAATGGCAGAATTGCACACCGCCTACAGTAGCGTCAAGCTTCAGTCACATGCCTTGGCACGTGAGCTCCCAAAAACGACCTTTACCGAAAAAAGAAACGAAAAATCTAGCAAGCCCACTTGCCAATCAAAAATTCTAATCCCTTCTCAAACCCCACCGCCCATTTCCTTGCAAGCCCTAACCTTCCGCACCTACTCGCCAACTTCTCTAAATCGATCTATCGCGACACGGACGGTGACAGGTCGAGGCTGATAATTTTGCAAACCACTCGTCGACACACTTCGTACACCACTTCGAAGCTATTCAAGATGGTGAGTACGAGCATTCCACGCCCTTGTTGTTACGACAGATGTCGACTGCGTATTGTCGACGTCTCTTGCGGCCAGCAGAGAATCTTCGAGCATTCCATCGACCCAGACGCACATATCATACACAATCCACGATCGTCATCCCACAACTCAACTCGAGAGACTCGATCTTGATTTCGATAGCACACTTCACGCAAGACAACAGCACGGAATGGACAAGTCGCTGACAGGTTGAATAGTCGTCCGGAAAGGTTAAGGCTGGCGCGCTCTGGGGCAAGAACAAGGATGATTTGACAAAGCAGCTCGCTGAGCTCAAGACCGAGCTCGGTCAGCTCCGCATCCAGAAGGTCGCTTCTTCCGGCTCCAAGCTGAACAGAATGTGAGCATTTCTCCCTCGTCTCTGCGGTGTTGCAGCTGTGCTGCTGCTGCACGAGATGGTCAAAAAAAAAGTTATGCCCCACTAACGCAAATTCGAATAGCCACGACATCCGCAAGTCGATCGCTCGTGTCCTGACCGTCATCAACGCCAAGCAAAGGGCTCAGCTCCGTCTCTTCTACAAGAACAAGAAGTACGCCCCTCTCGACCTCCGACCCAAGCAGACCCGTGCCATCCGCCGCCGCCTATCACCCGATGAGAAGTCCCGCGTTCTCGAGAAGACCAAGAAGCGCACTGTCCACTTCCCTCAGCGCAAGTTCGCCATCAAGGTACGATAACCACGAGCCGTGGAGGATCATGAAGCTCTTCCATGGCGTTATATTACGTCTCGAGATCAACTGGCTAACAACCCTCACAGGCTTAAGTTAAAAATGCTTGTAGTTCTTGGCATGTGACGGACACTGGGTAGAAAGGAAACGGGGTATGGAGGGCGCGGCGTGCTTTTTCTTTGAACAAAAGACTTCGAAATCTGCATCGCATGGCTCAGGGAATCTCGGTCTGACTTGTACTTATTTCCCGGTTTGGGCCTCGATCTGGGACGGGTTATGTCCACGAGAGGCTGCCCGGAGGCAGTCTTAAAAAACAAAAATGAGGTCATGATGAACAACTCCTAAGATACGTGAGAGCAGTGATATTGATGTCCTGGGTCTATCTCGACAGATTGTCAAATTGTACGGTATTCTCGGCTACACTTTTCGATTAATAACTGTCAACAAATATTGCTGCCTCGTGAGCTCTCAACTAACAAGGCATAAACTTTTCAATACCAGAACCTTGAGAGACATTGGGGGAAAATGCAACCCCATGACCCCTTTTTGAATCTCATTCATCTATCCTCCGTTCAATTGAACGAGAAAATATGCCAGTGACTACTAATTTGTATACCAAAATTCTCCCCTACGGCTCAGCCATATTCGGTTGGTCCCTTGAAAGGCGCCTCGGATCACTCCAACCCGTGTCACCCCACCACAACCCCAACGACATCCTTCCGTTAACAGGCAAAGGCAACGTAAAGAAAACCTCATCCAGCCATTTTCGGCCAATTTCTTTACTTTTCACCCGCTCAGCCCTCGTTTTGGACTTTGTTACACAAAATGTATTCCTGACCTACAGAGCCCTATCTCGACTGATTCAAGATGAATCGTCTTAGATTTGTCTACTAAATCGGCATTTAAAAAAGGACCCCGCAGCGGTAACAGATTTCTATCCGATTTTCAGATAGTTGAAACTGGCCATTGTTCGGGTGTCTCAATGAGATGAGAGATTGACAGCTCGACGGCCTACATAGGTCCCACTGGTAGAGCTCATTCGTCCACATCGTTCATATCCAACGGCAAGGCTCTTAAGCGACATGGACCAGCATGCTGGAGCCAATGCAACTCCCGAGCACGGCAGAAGGACTTTCATACATGAAGTACCGCCAGTACCGTCACACAGCATCAACTCTCAAGTCACATCAACCGGCTGAGGCACGTTTGTGCCTAGTGACTATGCTGTGGTCCGACGAGGACCTCGTTATGTCCATTACTTCCTTTTGTCATGATGGCATCGGGTATCTATCTACCTTTATCTGGATCTTGCGCTCATCTCATCCGTTTCGTGCTGCCCATCTGGGACAGCTTGTTCCAAGAACGCCGCGTCTCAGTATAGAATTATGAAAACCAAACCCAGGGATAACCTCCAACGCCGTCAATGCTGATTTCGAAACGCCAAAAATATTTACGACTTGAAACTTTCCATCACCCATCTCCAATCATCCCCGCAGGACCATGTCAGGAGCTTTTGCTGCTCTTACGCTCGCCATCTGAAAGATGTGTTTGCAAATGCCGACGAAGTTGGTCCAAGCGATGGAAGTCCTTTCCGCAGTGCTCACATACATGGCTACCACGGACGTTATGCGTGCGGCGATGCTTGGAGAGATTGGACGATTCACCAAAGCGCTTTCCACAAATCTCACACATCAAGGGCTTCTCTCCAGTGTGTGTACGCATATGCATGGCTGGGAAACGGATTAGCATGCTACGTTTACTGGGTAACCAACAGACTTACTGAGAGCACTTTGTTGCTTGAAACGCGCTCCACAGCCCTCATGTTCGCACTTCCATGGCTTCTCGCCCGAATGGGTCCGCATGTGTTGATCAAGTGATTGCTTTGCAGAAAGCATGATGCCACAGATATTGCACTTGACTGGCTTGTCTATCGTAACCGCGGTCAGTACATGCTTCAGGATTCTGGGTCAAAAGCTGGAACTTACATCCGGTATGAGTCTGCATATGTCGCTCTAGCTTGCTCTTCTGCGAGAATGGTCCAGGTCTTATACAACCATACCATGTACAGCAGAAGCCATTTTCGCCCTTCTTCAAGTGCTTTACATGCTCATTCTTGCAGTGATCCTGAAGTTCCTTGTTGCCTCCAAACGTTTTCGAACAGAGGACGCCATCTTCACAAAGCCATTTGCAAGTGAAATCAGTCTCTTCATTCATGGACTGGTTCTCGGCCAGCTCAGTCTTGGGCGTGGGGGAGTGAGAGGACAGAGGGAAAACAGCATTATGATCCAATAGCGAGCCATTGTGACCACTGTTAAGGTTTCCATCATGCTGGTTCAGATCATCAGTAAAGCTATGGCCAAGATCATGCGCAAAACCAAAGTTTTGCCTAATGGCTGAGTCGATGTCAAAAGAAACGCCTCGACTTGGCTCGATTGGGCTGAGGATGGCGCCGACCATAGGCTCTGGTTCGGCCGAGGGTGTTGTGACGGAGATAGAGGCCGGAGTGGTAGAAACCGTGGTCCCGACGCAATGCTGATCATTACAAGGAATCGCAGCCTCCTGACATGAAGCATCTAAACATGGTTCGAGATCGGCACATGTTGGTTCAAAACAGCATGCGTTGTGGGAAAAGTCAAGCTCAGCGCAAGAGGTATCAAAGCAACAGTCTGCATCATCTCCGTCCCCGCAATCACTCCAGCATTTGTTGTCACCGCATGCAGATGTACAGTCGGCGGAAGCAGCGTCGTTACAACCGGTGTGCGTTGGCCATGGCATTGGCATACAGTTAGCCATGGTGGCTTGATTCATCATGGTGGCCCAGGAAGGAGCAACAGCGTGTGGCCAGTGGCCATAGGTACTTGAAGGCGAGAACATACCATTGTGCTGTTGCACATCACCAAACGATGGGTGGTGGCCACTCAGCATAGGCATATGGAAGTTGTGGTGCAAGTTCTCGTTGACAGTCTGAAGGACCGCGGTGGGTTCGATGTGCTGTATGTTTTGGCCATGAAGGAAGTGGGGGGAGTGCATATGATGAGCGGCTGATGAATGGTGATAGTCCAGCTGGTGTTGCTGTTGTTGATGTTGAAGCTGCTCGGACTGTCTCCTCCGCTTTTGTCTATGCGCCGAAGCTCTAATTGCGGCAGGAGACATCATCTTTGCAGGCGAGTTGGAGAGGTTTGATTGCGAACGGGTCTTTGCCCTCGAGGGACGAATGTTTGCCTGATCATTTCTGTGGGAGGCTTTATCGGTGCCGGATTTCAGATCGAGGCCAATCTCGAGGACGTTCTTTGCGGCAGAAGTTTTGCCATAGTGGTCAAAACAGCGCTGGTCGAGACAAGCATTCTCGGTATTGTTACAAGTCCCAAGAGAATCGAGTCCATGCGTCAGGCAAGTATCGTGGCCGAGCATAGAGTCAAAGCCATAGTCGACTTTTTCGGCATCGAAAGAAGTTGGCTGGTGGTAATGGGGAGTAAAGGCTGTCGAGTGAGAGTGGTCCATGGTTTCATGGACAGACTGCTAGAAATGACAACAGCAATCGGTCGTTCTAGTGAAGACGATTGCTTTTGTTGTTTGTTACTTGACGCACAAAAAAGGCTTCTGAATAGAGGCTACAGTCGAGATGTTAACGAGAGTCATTGGAATAAATGGATGGTCATAGCAAAGTCCCCAGTGGGATGTTGCGTGCGAATGGCTGGCCCACGCTTAGAGAGTCGATGAGAATGAGAACCCGGATGGCCAAGCGGCTCAAGAACTGGGCATGGAAGGTGGAGGGGCAGTCCAAGGGTACAGTACAACACTAAGGCACTTTGTAAACTTCAGTGGGTCACGGTGCGTTCTAGCGGGTCCAGCTCCCTAGAGATTAGCATGCGCAGCCAATGAGACTTCATGGATTGAACGCGCGAATGGCTACTATGGTTGCTGGTTCAGAGTCTACCAGGCCTCAGGATAGGATCGGTTGTGTTCTGTGCTTTTTTTACAGTAATTTTCTGCACTAATACAGAAAAGAATAGGCAGGTGGTCGGAGGGCATGAGAGATTATCCAGGGCCAAGAGCTCTCTTGGTTCTCTATGACCCTTGAGACTGGAATCTTTCGGGGCGAAACCAATACCCTAATATGAATTGGGGAATACGTGTATGAGTGAGCGTGGGATGTTTGCTTCGACCAGTATTGACCCTGTATGCTTTGTCTGATCTAGGCCAAGATGGTAGAACATGGCTTCCTTGACTGAATCACCCGGTCTTTGCTGTGGGGGTTACGTCTGAGTCTACCTCTGTGAATACATCAACCTATATGAGGTCAGTGACCATGATGGCCCAGTTCCTGCATCACATACACATCTCCAGTCAATCCACTTTCACCGCTCCAATCTTGTTGGTAATGTCTCTCGGCCTACCCTTCCGGCTGGAACCCAGACAATAAGGTCTTTACCGTTACTCTGATTTGCAGCGGATCAACGGCCCCAGGTGGCCTCTCTTAGGCCAAAGCTCCGTTCCTGCATATGTTTTGGAAGGGTCCTTCAAAGGATTTTTCTTCTCTCTGTCGTGTGCTCTTTCGGTCACCTTGTGCTCGTCTCGATGTGAACGTTTCATATATGTTACCTCACGACAAACCCCATATCGAGCCAGTGTATTTGCACACATGAAGAATTCTCCGTGGCGGTGTACAAGATAAAGCAGACAAACTAGTAAAGTTCTAAATACATATTAAGAGACAGTGATCTCAAATGCCATGTCGAACGTGTGTAGAGTGAGTCGAAGAGTTCTGTATGAAGGAGCTACCCTATATCTTCAGGCACCTGTCTAAGCTCTGCCTCCACAGAGCCTTCGGCCGTTATACCCTGGGTCATCCTTAGCCGAGCCATCGAATAATGGTGCATTTAGGTCCGATGCCCAGTTTTATTGACTGTATTTTCGTATTGTAGTCCACTCGTTTACACTCTGGATATCCGGATCCTATCCGCTCCGGTCGGTTCGACCTAACTCCACATCTCCGGGTGAGTAGGATTAGTCCTCCGCTTGATACCTCCTAGCATTCAAGCTGTTTCTTGGAGCAGACTAACCATTCATTGAATTATGGGCACCCTGTTGGTCTTATTTTCTTTAACTCTGTCTAAGTCAGAAAGAATAGGTGAAGGTTGAAGTCATCAAAGCACAAGTATTGTAGTCAAATAATCGTGTATACTGAAAGCCAATCACGTTACCGGACTCTGATTTGGGTCCACTTATGTCTTATTGGAGCTCCAGCCTGCCTGTCCTTCTATACGTATCAGAGTTTCTCTTGACAGATGAGGAAGGAATAAAGAGATTATGTGAACCTAGCTTAAATGATTAAGTGATGAGACTTTAAATTAGTGAGTTTATTTGCTTATGATCTGTGTAGGTAGTTATACTAAGTTGTTAATAAACATGAACCTCATTGCCGAGTGACGTTGCTCACATGAGCCTCTGAGGCGCAGCGCTACTTCTCTCCAAGTCGTTATCAAGACGGACATAAATAACCGTAAATAACCTCAACAACGCAAATTGTCATAATCTCATTGTAAAATTTATCATATTGAAGATCTGATAAGACATGCCGTTGAAACTCTGCTTCTAGAACGTGTCTTAATAAGAGCTCTCACGATCGTGTCTTCCCCTTTGGAAAGTTCTAGCCCCTCCCAACCTGACCTCGGATCTTGGCACGACGAGACTCCAACCTCTAAGTATCGCCGCCGCGCAATCAACACTCACTATCTTCAACTTCTTCAACGCATTGCAAAATACATCACACATCACCACTGAAACAAAAAACCACTGTTTGAATAACCAAAGCACTTCATTCACTATATAAGTCAACTAGACATAATATCAACCCACTGCGCATCGCAAAGTAGCAATGGGAAACATTTGTGGCAAGACTGAGCCTGAGGCTTTCTCACAACCCGGCCGTGTCTTGGGCACCGCACCTCCTCCGGCTGCCGGTACAGCGCCGGTCCCGAAAACGGTCGGCGGCCCACCGCGAACATTGGGAGGTGGATCAGCCGTTGCTCAAGGTTCAGATGATCCAGAGAATGCGCGAAGGAAAGCCGCCGAAGCGGCAGAGGTCAGAACTCACCCAGAGACTCTTATCGATGCACCATAGCTGACATGAAAGTATAGGCACGCGCCAAGGCATCCTCGAAGCCGGGTGGAAAGTTACAGACGCAATTAGCAGCACAGAAGAAGCAGACTCGCTCAGAGACATTGAAAGATGCTAGTCAGGAGCAGCTTCGAGCGCGTGAAGCGGACCAGGCGACAGAGGCTCGAAATTGGGCATGAGACAGGTCTTCTGCTTAGATGAGCAGGTTGGGAGGCAAGTTGACTTCATGCGACCTGATGCAGCTGCACGATAATCCGAGTTTCGAGGATTTAGCTATCAGACTCTCCTTTGCTTGCAAATGTTGGTATACCAGCCCTTGGGCACTTGGCGGATATTGTTTTTATCGTTGTCGAGTAAATATTCTGATTCACGGCGTTTATTTCACTTTAGATACTACTAGTTATAGAGAAGAGTTCACACAGCACGTTATTTTTTAATCCACAGACTTGCAATCGCGTAAACAGCAACAACCAAATCCCCCACGGAGGGTTTCTAACGCCGTCATTAACTCCTATAGTTGTATACATTTTATCCTCTTTCACATTACCGCCCCCTCAGCAACGCCCTAGACAACGACTTAGCCCCGTGCAAGCATGACGATGATAGTGCACGTCTACTTGTTGGCATCAGACCAAGCACGTTTAAGTAATGGTATATCGTCCACTGGCCGGTGCTCTGCTGTCGGCATCTACAGCAGCAATTGTTCCCTCACGCAACAAGCGCGTGAGTTCACTAAGAGCAGACCCAACGACAACCTCGGTGTCACCTTCAATGAGAATATATAGCTTGGGCTCTGCTCCAGCGGGAACCTCCTTGCCAGCTGGGTAGAAGTTGCCCTTTGTCGTAATCGATGTACCGGTAGCTTCCAGAATCTTTGCCACGTTGGTTCTGTTGGTGACAGCCCATCGTGCCTTTTGAGGGAAGTCGTTGATCTCCAGCGTGGCGTGGAAGGCACCGGCATCGGGACCCTTGTTGTCGATGGGCTGACCAGCACGAAGTTGACCGGCTTTTCCAAGTCGGCTGTTGATAGCGCTGACAGCCGAACTGACCTTGTCCAATGGGTCCTTGGCCTTGTCCTTTACTACACCACTAGTCTTGACAGGAGGCATGGATTTCGCATCTGCATCATCAGCCTTTGCAGTCTCCCGAGACAGCACGCCAGATGCTGCTGCTCGGATGGCGTCGAGGGCCTTCTCGGCCTTCTCGTCCTCTTCCTCCTTCTTATCCTCATTAACCTCCTCTTCCTCACCCTCGGCCTTGTGGCTCTTGCGCTCACGGAGTCGAGCCGCTTCTCGCTCCTGGTCGAGACGGTCAAGACCCTTACCACCGAAACCAGATGTGTCTTTAGCCTTTCCAGACTTGACCTTTTCTCGATGAGCTTTCCTCATTTCGTTGAGCCTCTCAGGTACTGGCTGCCCGCTCTGCTCGAGTGCCTTGGCGATTCCTGGGGCGCAATTCTCCTGTTCGGGTGTAACGAAAGTGACAGCAACACCAGTGTTACCAGCACGACCAGTTCGGCCTGCACGGTGTACGTAATCTTCCAAATGATTAGGAGCATCGTAGTTGACGACAAGCTTGAGCTGCTTGACATCGAGACCACGAGCTGCGACTGAGGTGGCAATCAAGATAGGCACAACGCCCTTCTTGAAGTCTGAAATAGTGGAATCACGATCAATCTGGTCTTTGCCTCCATGAATTGACATGCAGGGATAGCCCTTCATCATCAGCTCTTTGAGCAGGTCGTCGGCCTTCTCTTGTCGTTCAACAAAGATCAAAGTACGAGCGTCTTCATCGCGGTCATAGAGCTCTCCAAGAAGTTCAAGAACACGGAGGAACTTTGATGGTTCATCTCGAACTTCGACAATTTGCTCGATTTCCTTCGCCACAACACTGCGTCCACCGACTGTGACTTCGACGGGATTTTTCAGCACCTTCTTGGTTAGCGAGTCGATGATGCGAGGCATAGTAGCCGAGAACAGAATTGTCTGCCTATCAGGTCGCATGTTTGCGAAGATCTTCATGACCTGGGGTTCGAAACCCATGTCGAACATTCGATCAGCTTCATCAAGCACAACATACGTGACTCTTTTCAGATTGGTGACTCTTCCTTGGTTTGCCGCCAGAAGATCAATCATTCTACCGGGTGTGCATACGATGATCTCTGCACCACGCTTGAGCTCAGCAATCTGTTCTCGGATAGGTGCTCCACCATAAGCACAAACAGAGCGGAGACCCATCATCTTGAGGAATGGTTTACAGTCTCGATGGATCTGAACGGCAAGCTCTCGAGTAGGAGTCATGATCAAGCCGATGGGGCCATCTGTGTCCTTGAGAGGGGGCTGATCCTTGATGTGTCGGAACATAGGAAGCAAGAAAGCAACCGTCTTTCCGGAACCAGTTTTGGCCACGCCAATAACATCACGACCAGACATCAGGGCCGGGAGTGCCTGCATCTGGATAGGAGTAGGCTTTTCGTAGCCCAAGTTGTCGATGACATCCAATGTCTGACGTGTGAGGCCGCATTGCGCCCACTTCTGAACCGGTTTAGGTACATCTTTTCCATTAACCTTGATGCCATCAAGCTCCAGGCGAAGGTCGGCCACTTCAGCCTCAGTAAGCTGACTCAGTTCAGCTGGTTCAACCCAAAAGTTCTTGCGAATAGGTTCGATCTCGATCTTGCTGTAATCAATTGTCGGGATATCCTTCTTCTTTCGCTTTGCTGTCATGGCCAACAATGCATTCGCATCGCCGTCTTCCTTCTTGTTGAAATCGTATTCGTCATCGCTGAAGTAGGCCTCGGGTTCCTGAACCTTTTGTGTCTTTGATACCTTTGCAGGTGGCTTAACTTCAACCTGCTTTAGATCGGCCATGAAAGCATCTAAAGGATCAACATCATCTTCCTCGTCAACCTCCATCTCCGTGGGAGCTTCAGGCTGAGCAGCCTCGCTATTCGTTGTCGCATCTCCGTTCATCTGCACATCCACAGGTTTAGTCTCTTCCTCGCCTGTATCCATTTGGTTCTCCGCTTGCAATCGTCGCTCATGAGCTGCACGGGCAGCAGCAGCGGCCTCCTCCTCATTCTCAGCAAAGTTATCGCCGTCAGATTCATCATCATCCTGGTCAGCGTATGGGGTATCATCAGCCTCAATAGGCAAGGCAGGGAGTTTGGTAAGCTTTCTCTTGGTAGTATCCTCTTCGTCCAAGTCAAGCTTACGTTTGGCAGGAAGCTTCTCAGTCTCTGCATTGGATTTTATGAAACCAAAGCCACTTGCTTTTGTTCTGTTTGCAGGAAGAGCAGATGCTAAAAAGGAGGGGTCAGTTGAGTTCCGCAAGTGAGGATTAGACCCAGACGTACCAGTAGTGGTTTGCTTGACAGGAACCGAAAGCTTTTCAGGCTGTCCACCCAATGAGCCAAGTGCAGGTTTTGAAGCGTCGTGCGTTCGCGAGGCTGCGGACTTTTTGGCAATGGCCTTGGGATCAAACTTGCCAGAATAGGGGGCAGCGGGGGATTCAACAGTAGGCGTAGCGGCAGGTGAAGCAGCGGCAGAAACTGATGGGGAAACTGTTTTAGACGACGCTCCGCTTGCCTTCTTGTCCATTTCAGCCAAGAGATTCCTTGTCTGACTGGGGTTTACCTCTTTTTGTTTCTGACTTGCGCTCTCTTTCTTCTTCTTCCATGCCTCAAGCTTAGCCAATCTCTCAGCCTTCTTATCGACATCGGCTTGCGCGCCATCGGCCTTGGGAGTTTGCGCCTGTAATCCATCAGCAATGCTTTCGAAACGAGGAAACGAGGATCGAACCTGGCTGGCACCGGCGCTGCCACTATCGCCGAGTGGCGTTTTCTGGTTTCTGCCATCCTCACGGTTGCTGCGAGCAGGAGAGTCAGTCGTACCCTCACGGCGTCCAGGGACACGGCTGCGGGAGTCGTCTCGCCTTCTCACGTCCCTATCATTCTCTCGACTGCGGTTGCGCCGGCGGTCAGGTGAGCGAATGCGATCATCATAGCGCTCTCGCGATCTTCGGCGATCTCTTTCTCGATTGTCTCTTCGTCCGCCTCGGTAATAGTTATCATCACGTCGGTCTGGCGAGCGGTCTCTTCGGCGGTAGTTGTCTCGATCTCGTGCACGATCACGGTCTCTATCTCGGTCGCGATTTCGGGGCTGTTGATGGAGCAGCTCGTCAGAATAAAGCCGATTAGAATTGTGATGCTGACTCCTTACGTCTAGACTGCGCGATCTACTACGCCGGCGATGGTCCCTTCCATCATTGCGACGATCCCTATCCCGGCGATCATCGTTACGGTAACGACGGGAACTGTGGGTGCTGCCTGCAGGACTTGGTGAGCGCGAGTCTCTCGGCCGAGCCATTGTTGATGGTCTCGCAGGCTCAGCAGGACACTTCGTTGGTGAGAGTACTCTTGAAGGGGAGACCGAAGCCTTTATAACAATGCGCGATGGCGCGTGGTCGCTTGTCGGCGCAAATATGTATGATATCCGTATGCCTCTATTCGGCGATTTATCAGAGGAACCGAGAGTCGTGATCCACCTCAAGATGAATACCAAATGAAATAAGCTGTACAAAGGAGGGGTGGGCGATTTGTAGGTGCTTGAAACTTTTAAGCTTAGATGGAAAGCATAGAGCTGAGTTGATGGTTTCGAGGCTTCCGAGTTTTACCCACCAAGCAGCAGGTGAGGTACCCACATTTTATGTATTGAAGACCAAGAGCTGCGCTAGACTAAAAAGGATTCCAGGTCGCAGCTGCCTCGGGTTCGATTTATTGACAGACGACTCGAGTCCCCTGCAACGAATTGTATACCGTGCTCAATCTCATCTCTGTCAACTCACATTACGGGACACCAAATATGGCCGGCTTAGTAGGATACGCAAGCAGCGACGAAGAGGACGATGTCCAGGAGGTCAATTCTCCCGAGCCGCAAAAAAGTGTACTGAGGTACCCTTCTACTTTTCATTTCAGCATCTTATCTAATTCTCACCAGCAGCCTGTCTCAACCACACAAGATGATGATGCCAAGTCGCAAAGTAAGGAGGCAGAACAAAAGTCTACCGCACCAGGTGAGCATACATCTCATGTCTTTATCTGAACAGCAAATCTCATCTTACCATCAATAACAGTACCTGAACCAAAAAGCCCTGACGTGGTCGCCATTGGTCCTATTCAACAAAATGCTGTACCGCTAGGACCGTCTCTACCGCCCATGGAAGAAGCTGTCGTGGATGACCAAGACCCAACATTCAGACCAGCTTCACCATACTCGGCCAATCGTGCTCTTCTTCGAGATCTCACATTGCCATCAGCCCCCAATATGGATATTCCCCCATCACCCCCAGGCTCACCACCACCTGGAGCCAACAAGAAATTTGAGCAATTTCTGGAGTTAAAAAAGAAGGGGACTCACTTTAACGCCAAATTGGAACAGTCTTCAGCACTGAAAAATCCAAGTTTAATGGACAAGTTAATGAGATTTGTCGAGATTGATGAACGTCATCAATATTCTACCACATTACCCACCGACCTTTGGAACCCTGCAGACTTTCCTGAATGGGCTTTCAAGGACAAGTTACGAAAGAGTAACGACAAGTTAGCCAAGGAGAAGGAGGCTGAGAGAGCAAGCGGTAACAGGACAGCCGTCGACTTTGTCACTTCGACAAGTACCACGGGCCATGACACAACGATGAAGGGCGGGCTCTCGAAAGGCGAAAAGAGGAAAAGCGGATGGAACTAAGAACGATTCTGTTCAACATTTATCGACACCTTGACACTTACGACATACTGGAACTATCTCGAGCTAACCTGTCACTCGATGAATATAAAGAGACCAGAGCTTGTTATCAGAGTCTCGGGTATAAATGGAGACCCGCATCAAGGTATCATTGTGATCGGCTACGTCTCGGTCAAACCACTACCTAGCTTCATATTAATCGACCGGACGGCTATCATCCTCATTTCCTGCCTCGACATGCTCAGCACGCGACCCAAACATCAAAAGTGCTTTACGATCAATCGCTCTTGCACTTGACTTCATAGCCAATATCCTTCTTCAAGATAGCGCCAATGTCAATCTCGACAGTCTGGTTGGAGCTTCCCAGCGCCGCGGCGAAATAAGTGAGGTTCTCGCCATGGTTTACGACTGATTTGCCTAACAGCTTGAAAGGAATAATTCCTGTCTTGCAGTAAGGCTCCTTGCCGACGGTGTCAAGGATGAATTTCTGATCCATCTTGGCGGTGATGTTGACAACGTTGTCGCCTGGCTTAAGGACCAGGTTTGGAATCGTGAGAGTACCAACTTCCGTGTCTCCGACGAAATTCGTGAAGGTAACGTTACCCTGAAGATGTGAGTTTTGAGCTTGGAAAGATATATCGGTGACTTACGTTGTCTAGTGTGAAGACGGAAGCATTTGGAATGACAGTTGTGCCGTTGAAGTTGGGGATGTTCTTGTCACTGCTCAAGCCAATGTGGCCATCGGTAACCTTGGTGCCAGCGAAGTGGTTGAGACCCTTGAGTTCAATTGTCTTCTTGAAGGTGACATCGTACTTGCGTGGCAGACCACTTGGCTTGACCTTTGTCTTTCCATTGACGGTAACGCGCAGTGTTTCGTTGTTGTGGAACCAGACGTTGAATCGAGTGAACTCCTCCATGTCGGCAATCTTAACATTCTGGGTGACGTTCACGACCTGGTGCTTGTTGCTGTTGGTCTCGGGCATGTTTACTATCGCAAATGGTACATGTGCTGGCCAGTCCTCGAGATACATTTCGGCCTCAAATGGATCAACTGATGCATGGATCTTGCCATCAGTGGTGATGGAAGAATCGATCTTCATGAGATAGGCATCTGGCTCGGTTTCAAGAATCTGGACGCTTTGGATCTCAAGCTCGGCTTCGTTGATCTTGCTTTGTGCAATCTTGGGGACAGCAACCAAAATTCTAAAGCACAGGGTCAGCTCATTGACGATCCCGAGAGCACGGATACTTGTACTTACATCACTGGAACCACAATGACAGTAATAACACAGAGAACGATGAGATAAACCCACCAGAAGCGCTTGCAGTGTCGAGCGCAAGTACGGTTCTTGGGTTGGACCCCATTCTCCGTCTGGGTCACTTCGTTCTTTTCCGACATGATGAATTACCAATAGTCAAGGGCTTGCCCTTGAACAAACAGAAGATGAAGGAAAAGGGGAATATAAGATGGGTTCCTCAGAAGAGAAGTCAGGAACACAGCTATGGAAGTGAGAACAAATCAACCTTCAACGAGCAACAAGGGGGAAAATGGAACGAGAGCAACCGGCAATATAAGTAGTTGCACCGGGGTGTAGAATCGGTCGACCAGGCATTCTGCGAACCTTGCGGCGAAACAAGAAGGAACTTAAGGACACCCATAATAATCTGCATCTGTGCCATCCACTTACTGTACGGCACCATTGCAGCCTCCCAACCTTGACAGGACTAGATCGCCCTGGCCCGAGTCCCTTTGCATCTGTCTACGGGCATTGGTTGCCAGAATAGGCAAGTCGCCGATGAGCGGACATGGCGCTATTCCCCAGGTTTGCCCCCGCACGAGTTCGGGGGTGCAAGAGGTGAGTGTTTCCTCGATCAGCAATGAGGTTTCTAATCCCTAACAATTCCTATTTAGTTGTTCCTCGGCAGCTTGTGAATCTTTCAGGACCAACGAGTTGCATTGCCTCTATGTTCGACGTCGCAGAATTTTCGATGTGTAACGGACGATGACCGGCACACCCATCTATGAAGTTCATAGTCTAGTTGGAACACGATCTTTCAAGCAAGATCTCTCATTGAACCTTGCTTCTGTTTCGATTCGACAAAGCTTATCTCCGAGGCAGCCTCGAGTGATTCCGCGTGATGTGAGAATTGAGGCAGGGAGTCGCATTGGGCTGATTTTAACATGATGCTATTCGCACGACGACGGGAAACATTAACACACAGACGACAGGTTCACAGCACTTGCTGCCACAGAATTTGTGGCGGTAATCCCTTTCGCGTATTCCCGAAACTTCCGTCACTTGAAAATCTTGAAATCTTGAAATCTTGATCGATGGTCTGTGTCGACCAATTGCCCGAAACTATTACAAACAGCAGTACTACTGTATAGTGCACCTGAGACGGCGGACAGGAATAGCCAGGGCTGCCAAGAACAGTTGCACGCGACAGATAAAAAGTGTGCTAATTAAAACTGTCACTGTCCAACCACAGCACATGTCTCCGCCAAGGACGCACTACCAGGACGATCAACCGTCCGTGGATGGGGAACAATGTTAGACTGGGTCTGGCTAGTTAAGGCTAGGGATGGACTGTTTGACCAACAGAAATCATCTCCTGAGGGCTGAGATTGAATCGAAATCGACGTCTGGTTGTGGTATCAGCACCCCTCTTTCTACAGCAATTACGAACAACGATTTAGAGTTGCGCAAGTGGCTTGCTTGACAGCCAACCGTTCTTATTTCCCTGACAAAGACGGACGTGAGGCGCCACATTCAAAAGTGTCACTTGGACCTGAGGGTGGCTGTCGGCACTACTACGTAGTAGGTAGTTGAGAGCCAGCCAGGCGGTCCGAAAATAACCAGGACACAGAAGCCTACTGACAAAATGACTTAGATATGCTTAGGCTTAGGCTTAGAGTAAACTATGCTAATCTTTATGACATCCTTAACTAAGTCTCGATTTTCTTTGACCCACCTGCCAGCAAGCCAGTGGACTGCCAGACTGTTGCTCCAACAGCAGAGGGGTTTGGGTTCAGCTCTTTCTCTTTCATGTTCATGTGGCCTCTGGAAGGACCGGATGCGACACACCATCTCGGCCGGGACATCCACTGACGGTATGGTCGAATACCAGGTTTCTTGAAGTCTGGCCTGGATTTGACCGGGGGCAATCGTTTGATTGGGCTAGCCCCTGTCCCTGCATAGTCCACCTCCGATGGCTGGTTGGTTGACAGGGCACGATCCATCCATCTTGTTGATCAACTTGGAGATGAATTGGCATTTACTCCTCAGTGTAAAGCGCCTTTTCCCTTCAGATCTGCATGTGAAGGAAGACAGGCCAGTGGCGTCGGCTGAATAAAGTTTGGTTCTATTCTCGATGTTACACACTCGGTCAATATCCTGAATTCTTTTACAGACTACGCCGCAACGATGCCTTCCGAGCACGCCTGCTCAACCCTACGCACTGATCAATTGTGGGAACACATGTTGTTTGGTGTCAGGTCGTGCCGCAGGTTTGTCATCTGCGACTCAGTTTAAGATATTCGAATTGTCTTTGTTTCTCTTTTGTGGCCTTGTAATAATACCAGGCAGAAGCAACGACATTGCAGCTCGTATAATGGTATCCTAGGACCAACCGCTGTGCCGTTTCGAGGAGGAAAAATCAACTAGGGAAAGGAAGCAGGGGCCCCTTGTTCATAAGGCGGGGGTGCTTGCCGAGGATGTATTTGACATATGAAGATGTCGTCGCCAGCTGATCGTCTCCCATCTAAAGCTTAGACTTTGTCCACAAGCCTTGACGATCCAGCCCAGCATCTCCATCGTAGATATCTCGTTCCACCTGTCGAGCGTTGACCTGCCGAGCCGGTTAGATGCGACGGTGGAGTCTGGGGAAAAGCTGGGGAAGAACTTACGAATCTAGGGCCAAGCTCCGAGATGTTCTTGGCTCCGAGCAGTCGCATACATGTGGCCGTTTCTGCCTCGAGAACTGCGGTTTGCATGTGTCAGCTTGGCCAAGACTTTAGTATACTGGGATCTTAGGTTCAACTTACTCTCAAGTGTTCGCTCAACACCAGCTTGACCACCAGCACCAAGTCCGAAAAGAGCAGCACGTCCAATACCAACACCACTGGCGCCCAGACACAACGCCTTCACAACATCTGTTCCTCGCTTGATTCCTCCATCAATCCATACTTGGACCTTGCTTAGAATCTCAGGACAGTACTTTCGGATCTCGAGCAAGGTATGTATGGCCGGAGGGGCTGTGTCAGCGGCACGACCGCCATGGTTGGATAGGATGATGGCTTTCACCTGAGGAGCATACTTGGCTGCCAAGAAAGCATCCTCATGGGTTTGAAGACCTTTGAGCACGATGGGCAGATCGGTATGAGCTGCTAACCAAGGAAGGGTCGTCTTCCACGTCAAATCAGCAGCGGTACCGAAGAAGAGCTGCTGACCAACACCTCCAGCACCAGGCTTGCTCTCGCCGCTGGCAGGACTAGGCTCAGAGTAGTCAAAGTTCTGCTTCTCGTCCAGTTCACGCTTTCCAGGAACAGGCGCATCCAGTGTCAAACAAATGAACTTGTAGTAGTCGCGCATTGAGTTGATGCGCTTGAGCATGGCCTCACTCTTGTCGCGTTGGTTCTGAACATACAATTGCCATCCAAAGGTCTGACCAGGTTTCGCGCCCTCAATGATCTGCTCGGGGGTCATGGAAGCGTTGTTAGATACAATCTGCATGGCGCCAAACCGAGCGCATGCTTTAGCAATGCCCTGCTCGCCATCAGGATGAGCTAGTCTGGCCATTGCGGCCGGAGATACAAAGATTGGTAGTCCGACTTTATTACCAATTAATGTTGTTGAGATGTCGCAAGCTGTGCAGTCAAGGAAGACGCGCGGCCTAAGAAGAATGTTCTTGAAGACATAGTTGTTGTAGCTCTTTGAAAACAGGTCGTCGGCAGCAGAGAAATAGTATGCCCAGGCCTTCTTCGAGATGCGCTTCGTTGCTTCTTGCTCGATCTCGTCCAGGTTCATGAGTGATGCCAATGGCAGAGGCTCGTCTGCATTGGATTGTGTAACGGCCTTTTCGCCGGTTGATTGAGATTCGCTGAGCGTCTCGGGGTTGACTTCACCGAGAACGTTTTCGGGCTTGAGGTTCTCCTCGAGAGTGCCAGGCGGGTGAACGGGATCATATTCGTCGGTGGCATCCTTTCCTGCAAGCTTCAAGATGATCTTCTTACCGCCGGGATGAGAAGGCAGAAACTCTGTCACGTCATAGACCTTTCCGTACAGTATAACCCAACAGCTCTCTGCTGTGTTGTGCTTGGCCACTATCGCGAGCAATCGCGTGTCAGTCGATCGCGCCCTCTGTAAACATGGACATGATGAGGATTCAATTGGGGTTTGTTCATACCTTCAGCCGCGTCAAAGACCTTGGCCATACTGGACTATGTGATTGATTGTATGAGTGATGATACAAAAGGGTATATTGAAGTGGGATGATGCGAAAGAGATATGAAAAGAAGAGAAATGGAAACGTTGGTCAGATATCGAAACCAACTTCGGCAGATCTACAGACTCGGCAGGCACTAATTATCTTATCCCGCTCCAATTGGGTTTTGAGGATTGGGGGTTCCTTTGGGGGTGATCTATGCGTTTTCTTTGTTATGAGAGGGAAGAAGAGCGAACAAGAGAGATATAGAATGGGTTAGAGTATGAGAAACAAGCGATATTAGATCAATTGGATCTTCTCATGAGAACCCTAGTAGAATTATCGATAAAAAAGTCCCGTTTCAAGGCTCATCATGGATGAGAAACACAATTATGTTGTTTGCCATTGGGTCGGACTAGACCCCGATCATGACCGCCGACCTTGGCCGAGGCATAGGATCATGACTGGGTGCGCCACAACATGCGCCACATGATAGCCACAGTCGCTGAGGTCATTCTACGCTAAAGATTTATTACGACATTGAGAAAGTGCTTTCCGAGCGACATCCGCAGATAATGATAATTTCTACTTGTGCCACTGCATAATATAGCAGTTCGCCATATCAGAATTTCAATCTCAAGACAACTTTCTCTTATATTTGCGCATTTAGAAGCAGTTATCTCTCTCATACAATATGCGATCCTCAATCTCTTCCTCTGTCGTGCGCGATCTTTCTCGGACTTGTGTCCGGTGTCAACTCCGAGCCCGCCGAGCCTCAACTCTCACATCTTCACAACGTCTTTCTGCAACAACAACAACAACGCCTATACAGCGACATGCGGCTCTTCTAACGGCCGCCCGGGGCCCCGCGACGCCCTTCGCTTACTCCCGCGCTGCTTCAAGTGCTGCGCAGGCCGAGTCACAGCAAAAGACATCGTCTAGTGCCCCGCCATCAACGCACTATGAGCTCTTCCCCGAGACGCTTCCCGATGGACCGCCTCCAGCGGGTCACTTCCCCATCGATACGCGAGCCTTGCGCCGCGAATTCCTTCGTCTGCAAGCCCGCGCCCATCCGGATATGCATGGTTCACAGGATAAGGCCCGTGCTGAAGCTATGTCCGCACTTATAAACGAAGCTTATAAGACGCTTTCCAATCCTCTGCTGCGAGCTCAGTACCTGCTATCCCTGCGGGGTGTCGACGTCGCCAATGACGAGACCCTCAAGGTTGAAGAGCCTGAGCTCCTGATGCTTGTGCTGGAGGCACGAGAGGAAATCGAGGATGCTGAGAAGGAAGAAGATCTAGATGAACCTCGTGCGGCAAACGATGCGCGCATCGCTGAGAGTGAACAGGTCTTGGAACGTGCTTTCCAGAACGACGATATAGATGCTGCGAAGCACGAGGCTGTACGCCTACGGTATTGGGTGAATATCAAGGAGAGCCTGGATAATTGGGAGAGCGGCAAGCCTGTGGTGCTGCAGCATTAGACATAGAGAGCAATTGTAAAAATACATCCCTATATGGACGAAATCTAAGGACAACGTGTAGTTGCATCTGCCTTTATACGTCATATACTCGCCATGTTGGCATACCTCCCATATAAATTGCCGTCCGCTCACAAATATGTAGTCGAGAATGAAAAGACTCAACCATGGGTATTCAACAATATTAATATTTATCGTGATATAACTCGCATCATATGCCCGAAAACGCCCGGGCACCAACCTGTGTGCCCGCAAATTATATAAGAATCCCATCATGACCCATATACTAAATGCGCCTATACAATATACTCCAAGAGAAAGGCAAAATGCCAACTCATCTTTGGTATGCTGGTAACTGTTCTCCGCCGCCATGGCTCGGGCCGCTGGAAGGCCCTGCCCCGGAACCATATCCAGGAAACTCATCATAATCATCAACTAAAGGGGCACTCGGCGCACTCGGCGCGCTAGCTTCAGCATCCATCTCCCTTGAGGGACCACTGATATTTCTTCTTTGCATATCCTCGGGAACTTCTGGTGGAGCACTGGCTTCATTTAGCAGTCGCTGCCGTTCAAGTTCCTGCTTGTCTTCCACAGCCCCTGGCGACGATACCGCTGCCGATTCGATATCATCCTCGGTTGGTGCAGAGGCACCAGCCTCAGGAGCACTGGGAGCACTAGAGGTGCTCGTATCAAACCCAGCGTTCAGGTCTGGAACCCGAGGTGTGTCCTCTGCGTCGTATATATCTTCATCATCCTGGTTCTCACCTGTAGACGGGCCCGCTCCTGGAGGTTGACTTGGTAGCAATCGTGTCTCGGCCTGCCGAATTCTTTCTTTTTCTGACAGGTTGTTCTCATTTGGTATCTCAGGAGGAGGAATATATGAGGGGACTGGAGGAGAGGAACCAAAACCGTTGGTACTTAGCCCGGCGAAGTCGCGTGAATGCGATGGACCTTGTAAGGGAGGAACTTGTGAATATGGCTGGGGCGGATGCGAAGGAATAGGATGGCGTCGGTTCCCGTTGGGATGTGAGAAGAAATAGCCACCGGGGGAAAGCGGCCCGTTACTTGGGTAATGTTCGAGAGGAGCCCCATCGCCATAGTTTGGCTCTTGTCCTATCACATCCTCCTCGTCGCTTTCAAGAATCTGTACGCTCCGTGATGTCGGCGAGGCCCTAGATTTCTTCTTACCCCGTGACGAGTCCGAGGTCCCCACGATTGTCTCCATCGATACTGCGATAACCCCTTTCTCATGGCGCATCTGTGAAGTGTCTGCGATATTCGCTCCTCTCCTTGGCCCGTACGTGTTGTTATCTCCGCTTGCATGACCATAGGCCCCGAATCTAGCGGGACCCGTTTGCATTTGATTCGACAACCTCCCACCAAGGTCAACAATCACCTCAACCAAGTACTTAAAGTTGATCATTTCTCCAGGAACACCCTTGATTGTCGGAAAGGAATCGTCCGGAAGTTTGACAGTGACAGTAACTGAGGTTTGCATGGTGTTGGGGTCAATGATCAGCGGTGCGATGTTCTGGTCAAGATCCTTACGGAATATACTTGTCGAACTCGATGAGGTCAACGAAAGGCCACCAAGACCTGTTCGTGATCGGGGAAACACCTCTTCCTTATCGATGTGAGCAACATCGTCCCGGCTCATAGATTCGTCGAAGAGGCCATTCGGAGGATTGCTGTCGATCTTGCCTTGTCTGAGCAATGTCACGATTACTCCTGTCATGCTCTTGACTCTCTTGGTATGCTGAACCGTGACCCGCACAGAGACGGCATCCCCAGGTAAACAACCACCCTTCAGTAGCTCTACCGTCGCCGTGATAGTCTTTTTATCAACCGCTTGTTGCTTCGCTGACGTGAGTGTCCCTACTTGGGACAGTGGAGCTTCCAGCCTACTTAAGCTCGTGCTATTGCTAACACCGCTATCTCCACTAACTTCACTTCGTAAATCACTCTGAATTGGACTCCTAGGATCTGTGGTGTGTTCGCGGTAGTCTTCTGTCGGTGTCTCTGTCAACTCATGCCCTGTATTGAGTTCGTTAATCTCGGATTGGGCAGTCGAAGACTTGTCTAGTGCCATAGACTTTCTCCTTCGGTTTCGTTTCGAGATCGGTTCTAGGAAAATAGTACGCGGCCGGGGAGCATGCAGTAGTCCGACATCCACGTTTTCCACTAGCATTACTTTTCTTTCGCATGATGACGTTGGGGCAATCGAGGTTGGCCGGGTTAGCGTCGCTGTAACCATGTATGAAACCGTTCCTCGCTCGAACTGCAGATTGGATTAGTAATGATAGGGAACCCAGTAGTTACGCGATCAGCCTACATCAATACTGCTTGGCAGTCCTTTATCGGGAAACAAGAGATCGAACCCGAATTCGTATCTGCCTGGCTCCAGCCGTCCCTCGCCACTTAATACCTGCTCGTCTTGAAAGAGGCTTGCAAGACCATTGCCGTGATATCGTGGTCGCGCCGCGTCACCATTCTGCGGTAATACAATAGTCCCTTGCGCCTTGGCGACCGAAGTTGGATCTTTGAGGACGCGCACATACCCATGCAGCGATACAGTTAGATGAGTAATTCGAATCGGTTTTACGACAACAATGACGACAGCCCCACGAACATTGTCGCCAGCGCTATATCGACGATGGGGTTCTTCGGCACGGATGTGAAAGTCGGTGACGTTGCGGTTTCGATTGCGCAAAGGTAGAGAGAGGGGAAGGCTGAAGCGCGAAAGGAACCCCGGGCGCGTAGAGGAGGTGGCAGATGCCGTCGGTGACGTCGCCCCCGGGGCGCGGGCTGTAGAGGAAGCAGCGGAGTTGACCGTTGACGATGTCGCGACGTTATTGGGGGTATTGGGAGCCGTCGAGTTCGTAGGACCAGGAGCTTCTGTAGCGTTAGAGAGCGTCGGAGAAGATCTCGAACGGCGACCCATTCCCAGACGTGTTGCCAAAGGCATCAGGACCAGGATCCAAGGTCGATAGCGACGCCGAGCTTATAAAACCGACGTCGCGGGCCTTGGAACGAGAGCTCACAGCCTCGTGGCTCTGATAGCTAATCGTGCCGGGAGGCCGTTGAATTGTATGCATGCGGGTGCGGGAAGGTTAAGTTTGCGGTGGAAGGAAGAGACGTTAAATCCGGCGCGTCGGAGGTCGGGCTGGGGCTGTGATTGGGATTGGGGCTGCGTGTTCTAAGCCTGCAGGAGGGGTACGAGTGAGAGGGAGATCGACATCCAAGAAACGTAACAAGGATTGGAATAAAATGAAGGATCGCGAATATGAAATAAGAATAATGATTTAATGCGCTACTGTCTGGGCAAGATGAGGTGAAAAAGTTGGATTGGGCGATCAAGCGAGTGACGAATGTTGGGTTGCGGAGGCGGAGGTAGTAGTAGCAGCAGTAACAAGCAGGAGCGATGGGACGGACGATACCTAGATTAACTAGCACTAGCAACTGTATGTAAGCCACGATTGAAGGTTTACAATCGCGGGACGGACGGGAGGGGGGGGGGAAGGAGCCAACCAATTGGATCAGTACCTTCCTAGCGCCTGCAGAGTAAACATCACCCCCATAGCGCCTTCCATCGAACGGCCTCGCAACAATTGCTAGAAGTAATTGGAGGGGAAATACGTCAGGAAATAGACAAGAGTCATTGAGATGCATCATTTCTCCACTTGAATGCTACCTAAACCAGATGTTCTCTCAAACTTTCATTCCTGGTACAATTGAATTTATCCCAAAACCTAGACTATTTGTTCCATCAGGGAGGGCTCCAATCTCGAATCTACCCTACCTGTAAAGTCAGCGTGCAGATGCCAAGGAATTGCAGGCCATCGCTCCGCCAAGAAAAGCTTGGTCAAGGCCTCGACGAGCTTGGCTCGCATGTCCAGCCGAAGACCTGGGTCCATGGGTTTAACTTAGAAAGACAAACAACCCTAATAAGAGGCTAGCGGAAACGGCCAGCTGAGTACTTTTCCCGTCCCTCGAGGCTTTATTTTGTGTCACAGCTGGAATCTACTGCGCCGTACCTATTACCAGCTTGAAGTGCACTTTTGCAAAGTTACGTCTCCGCAGCCTTTACTGTAGAGTGAATGCAAAGGACAACAGTTGCATCAGAATCTTCCCCGTCATTCTACAGATTTGGTGTGCGGCGTGGTTGTGTCCGGGAAAAGCCGCCAGCGCTGGCCATGACGCGACCTAGAGGTACCAACACGTCCCTCTCTCAGTGCAACTTTACCGTGGGCCGTGGGCCGGGGCGAAGAATCCTATGTAGTACAAACTATGGGGAGAATGATGCTTGCAAAACCTTTAGACCCCTATGCTAGTACTACATGTAATAGACAAGGATGTTATCACCATCTCCATAATCTCTAGATAACAACATGGCATCCTTAAAATTAGGTAACATGAAACTAGAAATGTGTCTCACGAATCTTCACATGGGAGGCAGTACGATCGATTGTGTGTTTATGTTCTTCTATTCTATTAACGACACCATAATGGCCATGTCCAATACCCGTACTCGCATTATCTATCCTTAAGGCGCATGCTACGCTACCTTTTGATCAACCCTGAACACAATTACATACATGGTATCGTTATCCATCCCAGTAATTCTGGATTACTACCCAGACCTTTGTGACCAACCAGCGCAATGCAATGCAAATGCGATGAGATAATGATAAACAGAGCCCAACCATGACAAAACAAACCCAAAACGCCATACAATGCTGTTACATGCTTTCCCTTGAATGCTTTTTGTGGTCTAATCCAATGCTTCTCCGCTCAAAATGCTCTTCAAAATAGCTGCGCCAACACCGTCGGCTACAGACTCCATTTCCTTCTCTGCGACACAGCTTGTGAGTCTTCGCTCATCTCCGGTCGCAGCCATAGTCTTGCGACCCCTCTTGCTGGGTGTCTGTGGTGCAGCAAAACTTCCAGTCTTTCCGTCTGATGCAGTGACCAATCCCAAAGTCTCGAGGCTGCCTGCAACCTCGCGGAATTCAGAACTTGAGAGTGGGTGCAGAACAGAATCACGTGTGCATAGCTGGCAGTATGCGTCGAACAAAGTCTTGATAGTAGGTGCCAGCAGTTTCGACTTTGAAGGTGTAGCGCCGCCATTAGCCATCTTGGCTGCAGAGCGGATTCGCTTCTCGTAGGCCACCAAGGCACATAGAGCAGCTTTCTGTTGGAGGTTGAGTGCCTTGAGACGCTGTGTAGTTCCATTGCTAAAAGCTGCCGCCGTAATCTTGTTGAGATGGCTGATTGATGCGCGGGGTGCCGTTTCTGCTGTGAGAGCCTTGAGAGAGTTGGCCATTACCTGCACCACGCTTCTTGGACCACCTGATGCTCCGTTGATGTTCTCCCCAAGAGGTCGCTTGGAAGGTGACATTTGCAATAGCTCCTCCCTTGCCTCTTCCTCATGCTTTGATCGAGTCTCAACTTCTATCAGGTCCAGTGCGCGCCGACAGATCTCAAAGGCCTTGCGAAGGTCTCCAGTCTGCTTTGAAACTTTGCGGGAGCAAAGGTCGATGGCGGCAGGGTGAATGAACGGCACCCATCCTTCCTTGCCCCCAGCAGGCATCAGTGATTGGAGTCGTGTGGTGATGATGTTCTTGACTTGAGTTGCCGTATAAGGGAGGAATGCCATAAGGTCAGGCTTGAGGTTTTTGGCCTTCAGTCGAGGAAGGAATCGATCAGTCAGGTCCAGGGCGTTGGCGATACCGACAAGGATGAGACGGGAGTTCTTTTGTAGTGACCATTCGAAGACTCGATACAAACTCTCCAAGCCCATAGTCAGGATGTGGTCGATCTCGTCCAATGTAACCAGGTAAACGGTGCCTGATTTCGTCTTTGGTACAAACATTCCTTGCAAAGTGGTGATGGCATCTGCCTCGGATGCATCGAAGCCTTGACCAAGAGCACCAAGCAGTGTAGTGTAGAGATCCTTGGAAGACTTAACGCTCATACAGTTGACATAGGCAGATTGGATGTCCTTGTGGTTGGCATATTGTCGAGTAATCTCGGTGATCATAGCACTCTTGCCTGTGCCTGGAGGTCCGCTGACGTAAAGGCAGCCATTAGGGGTGGAAGAGGCGTATCGGTTGAGAAACTGTGTGAGTTGGTTTCGTTCCTCCTCTCGACCGACAAGTTGACCAGGCTCTGCTCCACGAGCAAATAATTGTCGTGCTTGGTGGTAGACAGTCTGAATGGTGCTTGGTGAAAGTGGTGTGTGTGGTGTCAATCGTTTGAAGAGCTTGCCTGCCGACATGACAGCATGTCTAGGCGTAGTAGGAGGCACCGATAGAGCATCTCGGTGTCGTGGTGTGGAAGGTGTGACGGGGTTCTGCTTTGTAGTTGTCTGTGACGGGGACTTGCGAGTTCGGGGGGGTAGCTCGGCCAACACATCGTCTTCTTCGTCGTCGAAAGGGGAGTGTGCGGGATCTTGGTTTTCGTCGTTATAAAAGGCAGCCTTTGCAAGACGTCGGCTTCGCTTAGGAGTAGTGATTTGGCAGGGGATATCTGGAAGCATCAAGTTAGCAACTGCGTCGGTCATGTTCCTTCCATCAAGGACTCACCAGTCTCGTCGATACCCCGGGCTCTCTTTCCTAGCGATGCTGTGCGAGCCATGGCTATAGATAGATAGGACCTTCCGACTTTGACTTATATACAGTAATGTACAGATGCAGGTCGATAACTCTTGCCAACAAAAAGTAGTATAGGGTTAGAAAAGTAAGGAAGTTGCAAAACAAAGTGTTGTCGATGGCAACTGCAGGTTATGTGCTGTGAGAATTAAAGAATGGAAGAGCCCCATCGCCCTTGCCATTTCCTAGGAAATGGGCGTTTGGACGTGTTGAGGTCGCGTAGAAACGCGAGGCGCGGACCACGATCAATTAAACAGATGGTCTGTGCGCTGTAATCGCGGTTAGAGCAGCCACAGTCTAACGCGTAAATTGGACCAACCCCTGCCCATCACGACTGGTCGCGGCATGGTCAATTAGCGCGATAAATGGATATTAATTTACGGTCCAAGAAACGCCTGAGACAGCGGTTGCTCAGAGACGCACCCAGAACGTTGACTCAATTGAGTAGACAGCTCGTTACCGAGAAGCATTGACATTTTTAGTTAGGTAGTTTCCATTTGACAGGCTTCGCTCGATGCGATCGTGATGCCTCAATTGAATGGCCGATATGTTGTCTTCCGTTTTGGAAGATATCAGCCCACTTTATCCCTTTAATGGACAGATTTATCATCCGGAGCTTCGGCATTTTCGGGAGAGAGTTTACGCATACTGCAAAATGTATTACGTCATTGTCTTCAATCAGTAGATATTACCACTTCATGTCCTGACTTTTCCTTTTCCATTTCGCTCTGCTAGTTAAGCATTGGTTCTGTTCCTCAATCCAAAGTGTTTACCATGACAACCTATATTCCAGCCCTCACCTTGCCGGACTCGGTCTTTCTCAAGCCGGCTTTGTCGGTTTTGCTACCTATCGGCCTCGGCACAGCTGTTGGCTTCAGCGCTACTCGTGAGCTAACATTCTCCCGGAGATGTCATCAGCAGTTTCATTAATGCAATTTTTGTTATAGAAACCCAAAAGACATACCTTGCGTTGAAGAAGCCCAAGGTTCAACCTCCACCATGGCTGTTTGGACCCGTTTGGACCGTTCTTTATGGGTAAGACAACGTCTTAACCCCGCCATATAAAAGACAACACAACTAATGCTAATTAGTGTCATGGGATATGCCGCCTACCGAGTTGCTAACATTGGTCTTTCTCCTTTCTCATCCCCCGAGACTATCGTCAACACTCGACAGGCAATGACTCTTTACTCTGTTCAACTTGGCCTCAACCTCATCTGGACCCCTCTCTTCTTCGGTCTCTACCGCCCCATTGAGGCTTCAGTTGACATTTTGACACTGCTCGGAGTCAACGGTTATCTCACCTACCTCTACAGCTCCATCGATCCTGTCTCTGCTTGGTTGCAGGTTCCTTATCTCGGCTGGCTCACCTTTGCTACCTACCTTTGCACCACCATTGGACACTTGAACAACTGGGACCTTGCAAGTGGTGAGGTCAACAACAAGAACAAGAAGCAGTAAAGTGAATTGTCAGGAGATTGTTATGAAACTCAGACTTTCATCACAAGATTTAAATGCATACGCATTGAGACAATTTGAGTCTAACGTGCTCTAATCCTCTTTATACTAAAAGCTTTATGTAACTACCTATCTCTTAATCATCAACTGAGAAATAATACCTTCAACTCATTCTCCAACCCGCCAGCCTGATATATTTTTAAACTTCAAAGATGAACGCCATATATGCTCTATCCAGTCGTTACAATGCGTGAGAACAAAATCGCTTTTCCAAACCAATATGGAACCCCGTCCGCTACAAGCAAGAAACATTCACCGAACATTCCCGTGTTATTGAAGAGGGAAGTTTCGCTTCAACCCATCGTAAATCATGAAGATGAAGGCAGAGCTCGGTGCTGATCGAAGGCATGTAACACCACAGCCACGGTACATACCACGGATGCCATGTTGCTTCCAGAGTATAGAACCTTCTTGCCAGAATGTTCGTCGTTGGTGGAGGTCGCTCACAGCGGCCGTCTGCATTCGCGACTTAATTGTATCCGCAGGAAAGAACAAAAAGTTGTATGACACACCCGCTGATGCGCCAGCAATCGCTTGTTGCCAGAAAGGTAGCGGGGTTTCAAGAATCTTCTGCTTCTCAGCCGCAGAGGTAGCCGTCTTCGTCTTGAGCTGATAGAACATGCTCGTCACTGTCTCCTTGGCACCAAACCAAGCAGAGCCACCGCCGGCTTCTCGAATGAGCGTACCCAGCTGACCATGCCAGAACCCACGAAGGCCTTCATGTCGAAAGACTTGCTTGATAACAGGAATGGGACGGAGAGGAACACCAGTCGACCCGTTGGCCGACATGGGAGCTTGGATCCTACACTTGACAAGCTCAATCGGTGTAAGGACAAAAGATGTAAAAGCTCCAGAAAAGGCACCAGTGAGCCAAAGGTACGGTAGCGAAAGTCCTTGTTCTCGAGAGGCTAGGTTGCTTGCGAACAGCAATTCGCGACCAAGACTCTCAAAGAGGAACAGACTGCTTGTTTCAGCGGCAGCACCCACTAGAGGAGCAGTAATACCCCGGTAAAGTCCCAGCACTCCATCGCTCTTGATCGATTGTCGGAAACAATCCAAGGGACCAGTATATCGTAAAGGGAGGTGATCGGGTTGGCTCTGTAGTCGAACTTTGACTGTGTCGAAAGGGTATTCGATGTACTTGCCAACGGCGCCGGCCATCTAATTCTGTCAGTATAGTTGAGACTTGGTTGAAGAATAACACATACCGATCCGTAGAGCACATCTTCGAGTGCTTCTGTAAGAGCAGTCCTGCCCTTAAGGGGAAACTCGGGCGCATGGGTCGCCTCGACAGAGATGGGACTGGGCTCCATTGAAGCGGTGTCGCAAAGAAGCTTGACAGAAATGACGTGCGCGACAAAGTATAAGGTATTATATAACGGCTCGTCGGTGGTGGAAAGTACCAACGTAATGTCGTGGCTGTGGTTTTCGTCGGAGGGGTAGAGTCGCAGGATGGGCCTTACAGACTATCGACCGTAGCTTCAATGACGAAACAATTGGAGCTTTATAGCTTTAGAAAGAGCGCAAGTCGTTTTATAAGATTAGAAGGATAAGCGAAAGGGGAAGGAAAATAATATCCAATTTGCGAGTCGCAGCGTGGCTGTTAAATGCGCTGTGAGTCACTTGTTGAAGGATGAGTACAAAGAGAGGTCCCGAGAAAAAATCAAAAGTTTAGGATGAGGGGAACAAATTGCCTCGCAGCTACAGTACAGGGCGAGTTCTACCTGCACGAGTTATTAATGGCCAATGCCTGTAACATAAAACCGACGGCCTGCACTGCGAGCTTGAGATCAAGCGTCATGCAGAAGAGCTACTACTAGGAAGTACTGGTGTTGCTTGTTTCGGACATCCATTCATCCAGAGCCAGAGCCATAGCCAGACCCTCCATGGAGAAAATTCTTAACTGTCCAGCATGTGACATCAGACTTTCTGGTTTTCACCCAATCAGATGAGGATCTGGCTTATCAGATCGACCGTGCACGGCTTGAAGCTACGAGACTCAGGGATTCCGTTACATTCGGTTCGTACTTGGAGCATTTTTAAAAGGGACGAGGGGTTTTAGATGGTTCTTCAAGTGGTCCCTGAGTACAAGCAGCTCCGTCTGAACTCTGAATTGCCCTATAAGATGTTGGAAAGCCCTGTAACACGGGACGGAATCTTGGCCTTTTGCGGCAGTTTCAAGACTAGCGTCATGCACCTTGATCTAACTGATTGATAAGATTATCCACTCCGGTGAAGGACCTCTCACGGAAAGACACAAGAATAGGAGGAAATAATTCATATATGGATACACAAAGCTGTTTATCAATCTGAATTTTCTCAACTGCGGAGGTGAGGGATTTTATGTCTGGAAAAGCCGTTGTTTTAGTCTGTTCTTGTCCTTGAGATTTGTGCTTGCAGAGAGGTAGATGTATCATAGGTACTACCACCTGTATATTCCTTATACCAGAGACAAGGAAGAATACACTATGGCATTGGTCGGAATCTCCTGCCAAGAACTTGTGTAAGTTCGGAAAATAAGATCTTGGGACCATGATAAATAACGTTCCACATTAGCTCAACCGATATACTCACTAAGTATTTATGCTAGGGCTAGCCTTGACTTCGTATATGGGAATAATCTTTTTATACTCTCACATATTTCAGCTCAATCATATAAGACCTGGTGGTTGAGATTATTTGCTTGTCAGTAAGCCCCCAATGTGTTTTCGAGTCTAATACTGTCTCTATCACTGGGGAATGTCTCAAATGGCGGGGCTGCGGGGGAAATCGCGGTGGACGCGACAAGACGCGTCTAGTTTAATTGATTGCATAATGCCTAGCAACCATCCATCGAGGGCGTAAGAAATAATCACCTTGTTAGCCAGCAGAGATCCAAACAAAGTGACCAAGCTATTTCGTCTTCCACTCGAGACAGTCAACTTTTCTGATACCTGGATGCACCTACCCACCTACCAGACACTCGACATCCCAAATCACTACCTTCTACTCAGCAACTGATCACCATCACCGCCAAAATGACCATCTCACAGAACACCGCAGAGGCCAACCCCTCCAACGGCTCAAAGTCTATCAACCATGAAGAGAACCAGTATCTTGACCTCGTTCGAGAAATTCTCGAGACCGGCGAGCGTCGACCTGATCGGTGAGTCACCATTGATGCGCCTACTTTGACCAATATCTAACAACATTTGCAGTACTGGTACAGGAACATACTCGATCTTCGCCCCTCGACCTCTAAAATTCTCCCTCAACAACAATGGAACACCCATTCTACCCCTCCTCACCACCAAACGTGTCTTCACCCGCGCCGTCATCGCCGAGCTCCTCTGGTTCATCGAGGGCAACACCTCTTCCAAAAGCCTAAGCGACGCCGGCATCAAGATCTGGGATGGCAATGGCTCTCGCGAGTTCCTCGACAACCTTGGTCTTCAGCATCGTGAGGTTGGCGATTTGGGACCAGTGTATGGCTTCCAATGGCGACATTTTGGTGCCGAGTATGTTGATGCCAAGACGGACTACACTGGCCAGGGAGTAGACCAGCTCGCTGAGATCATTCACAAGCTGCGAACTAACCCCTACGACCGCCGCCTGGTTCTTTCTGCTTGGAACCCCGCCGATATGAAGAAGATGGTTCTGCCACCTTGTCACATGTTCGCCCAATTTTATGTGTCTTATCCTCGAAGCAGGGACGAGAACCCAGAAGAGAAGCCCCAGGGCCACCTTCACTGCCAGCTCTACCAGCGATCCTGTGATATGGGTCTCGGTGTCCCCTTCAACATCGCCAGTTACGCCCTGCTGACACATATGATGGCACATGTCTGCGAACTGGTTCCCGGTAGCCTTACTCACGTTATGGGTGATGCCCATGTGTACCTCGATCACGTTGACGCCCTCAAGGTTCAACTAGAGCGCGAGCCCCGAGACTTCCCCGAGCTGGAAATCGCCCGTGAAAAGGGTGGTAGCATTGATGGATGGAAGTCAGAGGACTTTACGGTCAAGGGATATGACCCCCATAAGACAATTGCGATGAAGATGTCTGTATAAATCATGCTTAAGTCAGGTTATTTGAAAGTCGGAGATATTTAATGATATGGAATAGATAGCGTTGGTATATAGTTTTATTAAAAAGAGACACTTATTGGATTAGTATATGCATGTGCTTTTCCCCTCGATATCTCGTTTTGCCCTTTCAGGACCACTCCAGCTGTTATTATACCTTGAATGGGTCGTCACAGGCGGTAATGCGCTATTGCTATTGCTAACATGTCGAATCACGGTATGGTGTTGAACATAGAGAATAAATATCAGATGATGAAGCAACAAATTGCCTTTCCCAACATGCGGGGTGCCGATTAACAATCTACAAGCTATACAGTAACTTATACATATCGAGTAAGAACACTCGTTAAAGTGTTGACCCGAACTCAGACTATCCAACCAGGTTTTGCATCGCAACGATGGAAAAGTATTTACTGCTTCTTCTTGTTAGAGGCCTTAGAAGGGGAGCCCTCCTTCTTCTCGGCGGCTTCCTTGGCCTCCATAGCGGCATAGTCATCAGCCTCCTTCTTCTCAGCATACCACTCACCAGCCTGGAGAACAAGGATGCCGACAAGGACAAGAGCGAGAATGGTGTTGCTAGCGGAAAGAACCTTCAAGCTGTCCTCGCGACCAAGAATCATCTCGCCGCTCTCACCCTCGTGGGTCTTGCCGTCGAAGCCATCGTTGGTCCAAATATCGGCGCTGACACTTCGGAGAGCCTTGACAATGTTGGCAACGTAGACACCGAAACCGATGAGGTAGAGGATCAGAGAAGCGCCGTCAAAGAGGAAGTTGGCCTCGCTCGGGCGGAAGAGCTTGATGAAGAAGCCGATGAAACCGATGGAGATGACAATGTGGAGAATGCGGCTGATAAGCGCGGGGGACTGGTGCACGAACTTCAGATGCGTCTCGAGATGGTCGAAAAAGTTGTCGGGAACGGGGGCCTTAGTCCAGAGGAGAGGGAAGTCGTAGGGGAACGACGCGAAGAGGATACCCAGGAAGAAGCAGACAGCTAAGACGTGTGTCAGTATTTGGAAGAAGCGATTGGTCGCAACAGGGTGACTTACGGGCAATGATCATGAAAGTAGCAAAAGAGCCAGATCCATGGTAGTTCTTTGACCTGGTGTTCTTGGAGTAATCAATGAAGCCGCTCATTGTGAATGATGCTTATGGAGGGGTTTTGAAAGCGCGAAAGATCTGGCGCAAGTGCGGAGTATGCCAGAGAGTAGGAGTATATAATGCGCAGGAGGTCAGACAAGCGAAGAAATCACTGTCGCAATGCGCTCAATATTACGCTCGACAATTGGTGTTGCGGAGAATGTGCGGAGGAGAGAAGAGAAGAGAGAAGAGGAGGTTGTTAGGTTAGTAGTAGTTCTCCATGTAGTGGGACGAAAACCAAGGGTACCTACTAAGCTTCAGGTTAGACCAAGCCCAGCCCCAGGAGCTTAGGTCTTGGTGGAAGAGTAAGACTGGTAGGTACCTTCCAAATTGGTGGTAGACTGGGGGTTTCGTGGAGTACCTACCTGTCCTTATCTCTCTGTCAGGTGGGTTCTAGTTCTAAGCTTCCAGCTCTAAGCAAATATGGGGTTTATGACTGGTTGCCACGCTTCTTGTACTCCACAAGCCGGGGTCTAGATGTCAGTCACTTCAGTTCTAGAAGCTGAGTAACTTGATGTTTATGATAAACTAGAGTATTACTTAAATTAGAGAGATATGGCAGAGACTAATCGTTGTTAGTTGCGAAGAAAGATGTTGGGCTTAGGGAGTACTCCTATAGCTGATAAAGCCCTTGGAATATGAATACTGGACCTGATAGTCTAGAGGCAGGCTGGTTTATAGGAAGAGCGTTATTAAAGATGAAATGATGCATTTTTGTTGAATATGTTATATATTGGACCTCCTCTGGTGGGCACATCGAGGATAAGAAGGACCATCGGCGGTACTTGATATTGTGTGCTGACCATAAGTCATGTCTCGTTACTACCGTACACACTGCAGTCACATCGGCACCACAAGAAAAGTCAGTAACAAATTTGAGTATAAGAGAACTTTCAAGAATCAATCGCGAGGAACAAACATACTTCCTAAAGCAGAACAGTTGTCGTCGCTGAGTCCGTCTTTTGCCTCCTCTGTGCATTCCAGTGATATAAAAGTAATGCGCCTCCGCCGGTGCAAAGCCTTCAGTGTCAAACTACGTCGGTAGAAATGGAATTTCTAGTAGATGACATCAATAAAACCGTATTTCTCTTCTGACTGCATCGTGAATTCGTATCTGAGGTTCGTGTCGTGTCTATCTACACAGCCTTGACGACCTGTTCAACCAAAAAGTTACGAAATAGAACACCATAACCTCGAAATCATGCGAGCATCCTATATCACTACGCTATTGTTGTCCACCGTTTCTTATGTCTCATCCCAGGACTCAACCAAAAATTCGGAACCAAGTATTTATCGCGGATCAAACGAGTATACATACTACGGCTGCTACAACGAGACAACACAAGTCCAAGACTCCGCCGAAGAGCGCGCCCTTGCTGATGGTTCTCACCTCGTTAAAGCCGGAAAGATGACAGTCCCTATGTGTCTCGACTTTTGTACTTCGAACGGTACACAATATAAATATGCCGGTTTAGAGTGGTCAAGGTATGTTACAAATCATAGTCTTAGGATGGCTGTGACTAATAGTTATTGTTAGGGAATGTTGGTGTTCTCCCTACTTGTCAAGTCTCTCAGCGAAACTTGACGACGATGACTGTGAAAACCCGTGTGAGGGCAATTCATCTCAGGTTTGTGGAGGACCACTTAGATTGAGTGTCTACCAACTCTCTAATGGAGGGGATGCACAAAATAAAGCGACCACATTCCAGATACCGGGGGTCATGTTCGTCTCTGTCATACTCGGAGTATCTCTGTTGTCACTTTGATATGTGGGTGGCCTATCCTCTGGTGAAAAGCATAGAAGTCATGTAAGATGGGTATATAGTCATAATCTAGTCGTAACCAATAAGTTGTTCAGAACTTCAACGGTGCCATGCCTCGCTGCTTTACAGCACCTTGCACAATCACCTTGATGCCCTCAACCGATTGTCTCCAAACCTCTTGTCCTCGCCCCTTTCTGCCATCCTGTTCAACTAAAACATCCAACCACTTGACCAACTTTGTCGCCTTCTCCAAGTCTCGTTCTTCTTGCACCACTCGCTCAAGAAACTTTTCCAATACTTCTATATCCCCACGGTGGGGGCCATTCTTCCTTGTTTCTGTATGCCAAGCATCCAGCATGTCTTTGATTTCCCGAGTTGATGTTACTCCGGAACTTGCAAATGAGATTTCACGTGACGCTGCGGCGAACTGAATCCTAAGTTGTCCGCCTGGCAGTGCTGCGTCTGAGTCCGTTGAAATCTGTTTTCGTAAAGGGGCCTCTAGCGATTTTTGTTGGGCTCTCTTTCGTCTGTTGTAATCTTCAACGATCTCCTTACGCACATCCTCAGGCAGTTCCGAAAGAAATTCCGCATCAAGTTCCTCAATGGCAGCCTCTTCTTGAAAGGCGTCACCAACCTGATTCAGTGATCGGAAATTGGTCTGCAATAGACCGGCTTGGGCATCTCTCTGCCTCTGAGCTTTACCAAACAAGCCTCGCGGTCTTCCTCGTTTCGAAGGTGTAGGAGGTTTCCTCGCTTGTATTGTACGATCCTTGCGTGGAGATTGATGTGGTGTAGGTGGTTTGGGATTTCGCCCGTATGTTGCCATAATCTCGGCCTTCATATCATCAGGTAGCGCGTTGAAAACCTCCGGATCAACTTGAGTTGGGCATACATCCAACGGCGCGGGAGTCTCTGATCTAGATTTGGGTACTGGAGATTCGGCCTCCTGTGGTATCCGGGACTTCTGAGCCATGAGCTTACTTCGGATGCTGCTAGGTAGCTCTGCCAGGATGGTGGGATCCACGTCTTTGGGAATGATGAACTGAGTTCCCGATATGTTGAGAGGTGTTTTGGCTTTCGAATCGTCTTGACTAACCCTTGTCAACGCCATCGCAGGATGTATTTTCTGCTTTCGTGGTGTCAGAGGATCATCGGCAATTGGATCCTTGTGAACTTCACGGCCAGGTGTTGTCCTTTGCTTCTCTGGGCTTTTAATCTCGTCGATCGGTTCTGCCGAAGCAGTTTTTCTGGCTGGCGAAGGTTTCGTGAAAGCGTTGAATGCTAACCTCTTCTGACTACCATCCGGAGCCGCCAGATTTGTCTTGATAGGTTCAAGTTTGGTCATTTGCACTCCTAGCCCGCGGAGATCACCGGGGCTGAACTTGAAAGACCGCAGAATATTGACTGCCTCTTTACCAATGACTTGTTGATCATTGGTGGCCACCCCGAAAGTGGTACTCTTGTTGAATGTGTCGCATTTGCCATGGCCGAGGGACTTCGGCGGATCGAGAGGCGCATCCATCGACCTCCTCATAATCTTCATGGTGAATTGCTTTCCCTTGACGTTCTCGTTCAAAAGTCGTTTCTCTAATTCCTTGCAAAGGTTGTATATGAACTCCTCTGCTTCCGATTGATTGATGAAGCGAATGCCCCAATTGACTTCTGCAGATACAGACTTGCGCGGCGGCTGCTCGCCAACTTCTGTGCGGTCGATGCCACGGGCATATTCTCGGAGTCTCTCACCGGTCTTTGGTCCAAGGATTGAAACAAGGCGTTCTTTCGACACTTCTCGCAAGTCTTTGACCAAAACAATACCGATAGCTTCGAGCTTGCCACCGATACTACGGGCAACCCCAGGAAGCTGTTCGACTTTGAGTTCTCCGATCATATTCAAGACGTCGTCTGGTTTTAACTGGTACTGTCCAGCGGGTTTAGCTTTTCGCAATGCGACTTTGGCTTGCAGTATATTCGCGCCGATTCCAACAGAAACATGGCAGTCTGTAAGAGATTTGATCTTCTCACGAAGATCTTTTGCAATCTTGTCTGCCATGTCTCGTTCCTGGGCAATGTTCTCTGGATCAGAACCCGTGCCTTGAGATCCAGTGGATGTCATGACAATGGATGTTATGTCAATGAGGGCCTCGTCTATGCTGACACTTTGTACCAAGCCGCCAATGTCGAGAATGGACTCATAGAACAGGCGACTGGCTTCTTCATATGCAGGAAAGTCGTAAGGGAGCACCTTGAGATCTGGACACAACTCAAGTGCAGACTTCATCCACATGCCGTTTTTCACTCCAAACTCTCGAGCAGGATAATTGCAACTTGCAATTTCTGACCCTGACCCTGTGCTATGCGCAACAACTGCCGGTTTGGTGATAAATTCGGGGTTCTTTTTTAACGAAACAGCACAAAAGAAGCTGTCAAAGTCAACATGCATGACATACCGCCTCGAGTTAGGGCGCTTTTTGAGATTCGAATGTGATTGCCCCCTTTCTGCAGCTAGTCGTTGCATTCTGGATTTCAATTCGGCTTTCCATGTGGAAAGGTGGTGCAGTCGACTCTCAGAGTAAAACTGCTTCAGAAAATCCGGATTGGCTGTCGAGGACTTCCTAATCCGTGGGTCGGACAATAATTGAGCATTGTGTTCCTCAGATGTCATCAGTTTTGGAGGTTCCTGTGCTTTGTCCTGTACCGTAGGCACGGAGACTGCCTCTGTCTGGGATTCAATACTATTGTCCTTATTTATTTTTGAACGAGTTGAAGCTGTGTTGGATTGGTCGTCGAAACGAGGTTTGAAGCGTGCCTCAGGCTTCTTGAAAGAGGGATTTTCAACACCTTCCATTTGCGTGGTATCCGAGGCTCGATTAGTGAGAACAGGAGTCTGAGCTTTCTCAAGAACTTGGCTTAAAGATTGGCTAGGCAGAGCAGGCGCCTTGAACTGACTGGTATAGAAACTGTTGTCTGTCATTTCACGATAGCCTTGCTTAGCCCGAGGCGTCGTTGGCGATAAACCGCTACTCCCATCAAACTTGAGAACTTTTTGTCGCGGCCCTTCGTCCAAGACTCGATAGTTAGACCATGGAAGTAGCTGTCCTGCTTGGATAGAATCCATGATCCAGGCAGGTTTGACGATTCGGTACCGGTTGAAATCGACAGACTTTTTGGGAGGTAAAGTTGAAGCAATGATGTGAGTAGCCATTGTTTTTGAATCCAGATACTGGAGGAAACCGCCGCCATGTTGTACTATCTCGCGGTGTAGACTGTCATTGTGTAAGTTGAGAACCAGACCGGAAATGTTCCCAGTGAGACTTACATGTGCAGCGGCGGTTGAGTATATCCTGTTACATGCGCGACAATTCCCTTGAATATCTGAGGCTTGTCCGATTTTGCGCGCGTCTCTGCATCCAGATTTTGGAGCTTGATCTTCTTGCGCCGAAAATAGTCGTTGAAACCACCAAACTCGCTGCCATCATACTCATCTCCGCCTTCATTTTCAAAAGTATGCGTCTCGATGCGCTTTCTCACTTGAGAAGAGTTTTTATCAAGAACGCTTCCCATCTTGGATTTTCCTTTGTGATGACAGCGGTATTATGTCTGTTAAGGGTTTGTAATAGTGGTGGCAAGGATAATGCGCCAGGAGAACTCTTTCGCATCGCTATCCTTGCATTACATGATTAATATAAAATGTTATAAGATATTTGTGTGCCAAGAATAGTAGATTTCATTCAGAATTAGTTCAGTCGTTTGCTGTGCGATGGTTGTGAAGTTCTCGTGACATGCGACAAACCGAGGCGTGGTCGAGTGATGTCAAAAGCGCGTAAAGTGGAGCACGAAATCGCGTTGCGACACGATAACTCGTGACTTCTATGCACAGCCACAGTCACAAGCCACACATCAAGGCCCATGTACCTTATTGTTGAAGTTCTGAATTCAACTTTCGAGATCGCAATTTATCACGACATTAACGCTGTCTTTCGCTGATTAAGTGCGCCGCGACTGGGGCGACAGACTTCGGGATGAATAACGAACAATTTCGTAAACTCATAGCGTCGAACTCGCAAAAGAGTTCCAATAGCAAAGATGGCGCATCCTCATCAACTCCAGCTGGTGGAAATGCGCTGGGCTCAAGACAACGATCAAGTATCCCAATGACACCGTAAGTCAATCCTCAGCCGCTTTGACATCAAATACTAACAATACAAAAGACGCGCTGTAGCTGGTGCTCAAGCAGACTTTGCGCGACAGCTTGCCGAACGTAACAGTGCAGCTCGACCGCAGAGGAAATTCAAGTCTTACGATCCGAAGGGTGTCAAACTCGCTTCAGGTTATACCGATCGATCGAAAGAACGTGACGAAGAGACGGAAGACGAACGGGTAGAGAAACTGAAAGACCTCGAAAAGCAGTTGAAGGATGAGGAGATCGACCAAGAGACGTTCGAGAAGCTACGATTCGAGATCGCCGGTGGAGATTTAAGCAGCACCCATCTGGTCAAGGGTCTCGACTTTAAGCTTTTGAAGAGAATTCGAGAGGGAGAGGATATCTATGGCGAGAAGAAAGATGAGCCTAAGGAAGAGCCCGAGCCCGAACCGGAACCAGAACTCGAGCATGAGCACGAGGGCGAGATCGACATCGACGATGAGTTTGAGAAGATGGAAAACAAAGAGGTCCAGGCGATAGAGAAAGAGAAAACGGAGACGAAGAAGAAGGGCCAACTTTCGACAGTATCTCTAGCACCAGGCAAAAAGCGAACACGCGATCAAATATTGGCAGAACTAAAGGCGGCAAGAGAAGCAGCCAAAGCACAACAGAACACTCTTGGAGATCGGTTCAAAAAGGTTGGAATTAAGCAAAAGGCCGGCTCACGAATAGAGCGGGACAGCAAAGGACGAGAAGTTCTGATCATTGTGGATGAAGATGGGCACGAGAAGAGGAAGGTACGCAAAGTTCAAGCTGGTGCCGACGAAGAGGAGACCGACCGTTCCGGTCTCTTGATGCCAGATAAGGATGCAAAGCCTCTCGGCATGGAGGTCCCGGAGCAGTACAGGAAGCAAGAAGAGGAGCCCGAAGAGGATATGGACATGGACATCTTTGATGGCGTGGGTGACGATTACGACCCCTTGGCTGGCATGGACGGTTCAGACTCAGATTCTGACGCGGACGACGATTCCAAGAAGGCGAAGCAACAGAAAACCGACGACTCCACCGCAGATACTTCAATGCCACCACCACCGAAACCACAAGCACCCCGGAATTACTTCCAAGGAGCCAAGACGGGTCTCGTATCGGAGGAACAGATCAAAGCGCCATCAATGTCTGATCCTGCAATCATGGCAGCATTCAAGCGCGCAGCAGCTCTCAACCCAATCAAGCAAGACAAGGGAGATAGTGACGACGAAGACGATGATGATGGTCAAGATGAGGAGGCACAAAATAAGGCTATGGAAGAACGAAAGAAGAGGCTTCTTCAGATGGCGGACCGAGATGACGAAGATTTGGATATGGGCTTCGGTACAAGTCGGTTTGCTGATGAGGAAGACTTTGATGAGAGTAAAGTCAAGCTTTCGAAGTGGGGAGGCAACAATGACGATGACGAGGGAGAATCAAAAGGTGGACCAAAACGAAAGAGAGGGCCAAAGAAGAGAAAGGGCGATGCTAATAATGCTGCCGATGTGTTGCGGGTTATGGAAGCACGCAAGAAGACATGAGATATATGACCTCGGCTACCAGATAGTCAGGACTGCTATCATGAAATATAGGTATTCGGCGGAAGCCGAGCCTCATAGATACCCCAGGCATAATTATTCACCGTATAACAACTCATTGTACAATCTTTAGCCATGATAAACAAAAGCTTTACGAAATAGATTCTAACCTCCTGCTTGAAGAGGAAGCTGTTTCCTCTTAGTTTGTCTGCTAGTCAAGTTTATTAGGTCAGATTAAACAAAATGCTTGGAACGTGCACCCCGGACTCCAGTCAATTCATGGTAGAAATAACCAGCAAAATGAGGGGAAGATAATGGAACCCCACCATAAGTTAACTAGAGCTTCCAGGGTCTCTATTAAAGAGTTTCCTGTAGGCTGATGAAACGTCACAACTTTAACAACTCACCTGCAGTATCGATACAGTCAGTACAATTGCGGCTGACACTGAAACCTGCCTAATTTCCTAAACAGACTCTATTTCGAAACTCTTCTCTTGTATAGACTTTTTTGGTTTCCTTATTTCTCAACGTCTTGGACCAAGTACCTATTATCTACAATGTCGGACGCTCAGGTTCCTGTTTGGTTGGACTGTGATCCAGGTCATGATGTACGTATAGACAAACGCAGAGTTCTCATTTTGGTCTCATATCGAAATGGGCTTAGTTGTGATACAAGACTCATCCATCAGATTTGTGTTCAACAATTGCTTTGTACCATTTGACAGTTATGTCCAGTAATACTAACAGTCTCAAAGGACGCTTTCGCAATTCTTCTTGCCGCTTATCACCCTCAGATCAGACTGCTCGGCGTCTCAACAGTTTTTGGAAACGCCCCTCTTGAGTATGTTTACTTCACTACACCTTGATTTCCGTACCATACTATAAGAGAATATGATCTGATTCATACCTAGGAACACCACATACAATGCGGCCTCTGTTTTGACCGCCATTGGAATGCATGATGTTCCTCTGTACATCGGCCTAGGAAAGGCCCTCGAGCGTCCTGCGCTTCATGCCCCAACCGACATTCATGGCGTTACTGGACTAGACGGCACTGATCTTCTTCCTGAGCCCGTTGTCACCCCCTCTACCATGCCAGCCGTTGAGGCCATGGCCGAGGCTCTCCGAGCTCAACAACCTGGCACAGCATGGATTGTCGCGACTGGTGCGCTGACCAACGTTGGAGCTCTATTCCGCGCATACCCAGAACTCATCAGCCGCATCAAGGGTGTCAGTCTCATGGGCGGCTCCATCGGCGACGGCTTCTCAGATGCGCCGCTGGGCGAAGTTGACGGTCGACCTAGAATCGGAAACTACACGCCGTGGGCTGAGTTCAACATTCTTGTCGACCCCGAGGCTGCTGCGACGGTCTTCCATAACAAGGAGATTGCTGCCAAGACCACAATTGTGCCGCTTGACCTTAGCCATCAGGTGCTGGCTACACCCGAAGTGAGAGATATGCTTCTGTATGGACCTGATGCTGAAAAGACGGGCTCTGGAAAGACCCGTCTCCGAACTATGCTTGTTGAGCTCCTTTACTTCTTTGCCCAGACATATGCGTAAGTCATAACACCGCAAACCAGCGCCTCCAACTGACAATTCTAGCGATGCGTTTGGCATCACTGCCGGCCCCCCTCTGCATGACCCTATAGCTGTTGCCGCCGTTCTCATTGGCACAGAAAGCGAGATCCCCTTCTTTGAGTGGGATGCTAAGCACAGCCAGCCTCCTCAGCACGACGAGCGCTTCGACGTTACGGTCATCACCGAGGGTACCTTTGAGGAAGCCAAGGCGGGTAAGCAAACAGGTCGCACAATCGCCAAGTTGCTTCCCCCTGGTGAGCAGGGCGTTAGAATCCCACGTGGAGTCGATACTGCCAGGTTCTGGCAGGTCATTGAAGAGTGCATTGAGCGAGCGGACGCAAAGAATGCTGCGCTTGCTCTTGCATAAACTTGGACAAACCAACAATTGTAGATAAAACCACGCAAGTAGCAGTAGATAATCTGGCGAATCATTCTGTCATGATAAATCTATTAAATATTGTTACAGTCTATAACTCATTGGGGATGGTTTCCTTACTGCTTGAGTCCCAATCAAGCATCACCTTCAAGCTCTGTTCGTAGGTCCAGAGAGTGACAGCGCTCGCCGGCGCTGATTTTAAAAGACTAATAGTCAAGCCCTTGTATAAGCCACGGAAACCTTCTGTACGCAAGATTGATTTCAGAGCGCCTCGGGCTGTGGAATATTCGGGGATATTTTCGTAGACGTATTGTTTGCGTGCTGGTCCCTGAACTTGAATGCGCTTTCGGACAAGGTCAAGAGGGAACACTGCTGTCTTGGAGATGACACTGGCGCACATGCCAGCTGTAGCATCTCCACTACCCCATGGCATGTGTAGTCCCTCCATCGATGTTCTGAGGGACTCGTATGTGACGAAGAAGATACCCATGAAAGGCATAATCTGACCGAGACCGGGTCCAATGCCTCTGAAAAATCCTCGCCATCCTTCGTCACGCTTGATATCCCAGATTGCGCCACGAAGCGATCGGTATACTCGATGTCGCCCCTGAGCTGCGAATCGTGTTCTTAATAAATCGAGAGGGTATGTGACAGTCGTGGCTGCTGCACCGGAGGCTGCACCAGCAATAAAACTTTCCGCAGCATCGGGTAATCTCGAAGGAAATGCCGTTCGGAGGAAGACAGTCGTCGATCGGTAGGCCGTGAACTGAATAGCGCCATAGCAAACATATAAGAGTTCCGCAGGGACATTGCCCTTCCACAAGCCCGTTAGGCCTTCATGCTTGAGTATGTGTTTTAGGGTCTCGAAAGCTCCTCGATAGGCTGGAGCATTGCGCAAAGCTGCTACCGGGTCGGAAAGAGAGTGTGGTTGAAGCTGAAGACGGATCTTGACGACATCGAGAGGAGCGACGACAAATCTAGAAACCACACAAAATTAATTTTGGCACCCCTTTTTTGAGGATTGAAGATGGAAAATACCTTGAAACCAATCCCGCGATTCCACCGGCAGCAACTACTTGAATCCTGGAGCCCTAATTACGATCGTAAGCCAGGAGTCGTGTAAGCTGGAGAGCTGGAATCCTACCTCATCCTTGAGGTGCCCTTCTTTGTGTGACATCCAGCTTCAGCCCTGGCGGACTGCGGAATAACACGAGTTTCCGCTAAGTAGAATCAATTGCGCCTGGCGATAGAAGCGCGGATACGGTCAATATCGAGATCGTGAAATGCTGGTGCAGAGGTGAATAAGATGAATTGATGGTAGAAGTTGCTGATTAAAAGTTACTGATAAGCAAATTGCGACACAACGGAGATCGATGTGCGGAGGCGATATTGGAATATAGCGTTGTATTTCCGACGGATAATATAATAAATTAGGTAAATATTGAAAGCTCTAAATAAAGATTTTGTAAATTTTCGAAGCTTTTTTGATAGAGGATTCTGGTGAGTTCGTCATAATTAGGTATCGCATCACGGGGAAAGAGATCCGTGGCCACATTGGCTAGAAATTTCCTGGTCGCACTCACGATGGATTCTATGAGTTCCATTGTGTGACGGCATAATTTCTGATGTTAGTAGCAGTTAGCCTAGAATAAGCGGGTGGAAGCGGTTGTTGGCGGATGAGATAGAAGCCTTCCTTCTGTGCCCTTTATGGAGGTTAATCGATTTTTGGGATCCTTTGCTTTGTGTCAGAAAGGAAAGAGAAGGATCCCGATATTTCTTAGAGGTAAATCAACATCTGATGTCCGATAACCTCGGGGTCTCTTGGACCGAAAAGGAACTCATGAACCGAACCGATAAGAATAAAAGGCGATCAACTTGGAGAAATCTCAAGGGTCTCGACCAGGTCTATCCTGTTACAGTTAGCTTAAGCCATCCAAGCCTACCAAAATCGTCGAATTGTCACCTGCACTTTTTGTAATGAAAGCGAGTGATCATTGAAATAGTGCAGATCAAATGATGCTTGGAGCAGGCATGAATAAGATATCCTCACAAAGCATTGTTGAATAATCAGATACGAAAAACAACATCATTCCTCGTAACGTCTATTCTATCAAGAGCTTAACCTCTCGATACTACGTAACGTGGGGTCCTTCTTCCCCACAATCGCTACCACCAAAGCACAACCGCCGAGAGAGCCTCCCGAGCCTCTAAAGAGTCTCCATTGCTCCGGCCGGGACCCTTCTTCTCCTCATGTTATCTTCCGTTGCCGTTATTGGCCCGACTCCCACAATCGAGTAGAGCTTGGAGATTTCCGGGGGAAAGTGCGCATGGACAAGGCACGTCACTTGCCTCTTGAGCGTCTTGTGCCGCATCGCCGATAGGTACCTGCCTTTAATATTTGGCTCTCATTGCCGAGCAAACAACCCCCAAACACATGTTCTTTACCCGTCGCATATATTTTCAACACCCCCTCATACTTAACATCCTTCTTCTTATCTTGTAACTTTTCACATTCCCTTGTTAATACTTAATCTTACTCTATATCTATAACTTGTACTGTCCACTGACCTACAACTACTGGGTCCACGAGCTTACCCATTTGCACGTGAAATCCACTCTCACGATCCTCGATTTTTCTATTCAGTTCGTCATAACTGATGCTGGACAAGTCGCAATCGCAACATAGCTAAACACTTCGACCAGTCTTCAAGCAATCTTCACCATGGCCACTCCACAAATTCCCCCGCCAGACGCGACACAACTTCTGGCACCGTTCCTACCTGCTCTCCCACCGTCCGCCATCTCTAAAGAGCCTGCCATTGGCATCCTGCCACTTCTCTCTCCTATACTACGTCAGCGAGTCAAGCTTTTGTCTACATCCAGCTCTGAGCCATGGATCCAACTGCTCTGCTACGACAAAGCCAAAATACCAGAACTAGTACAGATTGCCCAGGGTGGTAGCCTTGAGCCGCATCCTGTGTCCGGCGAGGTCGAGGTTGACTGGGATTATGACGCCGAGACACGATTTCGACGAGTTGACGAAGAAACCCTACAAGCCCTCGTTGCACTTTCCACTCTTGGATTGGCGTTCCAGCTGATATACTGTGTTGGAGATGTTGAAGGTGGTGGCGATGGCTGGAGAGTAGGCGAGGTTACTGTCACAGACAAGCCTTCGCCTTTCTTGCAGTTTGGAGGCGCCTCTAATATCGCAGAGGCTGAGCGGCAGTTTGTTGAGACTCAGGCCAAGAAGGTTACCGATATCGCCAAGGATACCAATGGCTCTAGCCAGAGTTTACAGGTTCCAGATAGTGGCCACGATGATGAGGACGATGACGATGATTACTGGGCACGATATGATGCAACACCAGCCCGCACCCCCGCACAAAAGTCGCCCGCTCCTGCTTCCAAGACCACTTCACAAGTCGGCGACGTACGAGCAGCTTCAGCAGAGGATGCATACTTTGCCCAGTACGACAGTGTACAGCCTGCTATGGACAATCATGATCCTGATGAAGAGGAGGTTGCTGCACAGCTTTCCCCGCCGCTCGGTATGGGAAGGGCACACGAGTCTGCCGAAGCTGCAGAGCTCAACGAGACCCAGGGTGCATGGACGCTGGCCGAACTTGATCCCAAGGAATCAACACAGAACGGGAATGATGCTGATGCTGCGCTACTACACCCTCGTCCAGCTTCCAGTGCAAGCTCCAATGGCTCAGAGACGGTTGCCAAGCTCGAGGCTTCCGCTGGCAAACAGACACAGAACGAGTTTGGTGTGAAGCAACACGTTTCGCGCAGCATCCGAAGTTTGTTCTTGCTTTCAAGAGCGTCAGGTATTGACCGTCACGAGTTTGAGAATCTTGTTAAGGCTGAGCTTGATATTCTTGGTATGATTGAGGATCAAGAACAAGTTTGATGTTGATTACGTCGCGCTTTCTGGTGCATATTTGGCGCCTATCTTGACTCGTGATGAAATTTGGAAACCTTTTTGGACAGGGCGAGTGCATTTTGGTAGTCTCGGCATGCATGCAAGGCGTTTATCATTGAGCATCTGGTTGGCAGTGGGTCAGGCGGCGATCTGTTTTGAGCCTTGGTGAGAACTTGAATGAAATATGGCCATGAGTACTGGCTTCAGATGTAACTAGAATATTATGAAAGAATGAACTGATATCATATAAGTGCTTGAATGATCAGGTCTGCTGAGTTTCTACACTGGCAACGCAAGTCCGTGACCCTCGTGGTATCCTCGCTTTAAAACATGTCAGAGGCATTGCATAATTATAGAGCGGAAGAGATCTATTGTGCCCAGAGAATAAATAGAAGTCACAATACTTTTTTCCGTTGGCCATATATTTCCAAAATTACGCTCCGAGTACTACTGCTGGTTGAATCAGCCGAAACGCCCGGTCGTGATATCTTGTTATAAAAAGCCAATATAGTACTGCCATATCCTGTATCATCAGTTGTATCCTTTTATATCGAAGTCCGTCTAGAAAAGTCTCTCGCAAATTATGCAATGACGAGGTTCTCCAGTGCAATGCGAGCCGTCTCGAGAACCCTAGTACAATTGCGTTCTGACGGAGCAACCGGTTTCGATGGATATATGACTCCAGCGATATGGTCATGGTTATGTCCAGCGGCTGCCCGTGAGTCCAAGAGTGCATGTCTCTGTCTGCTTCGCTCCTCCAGCGTGTCCACCACATCCTTGAGACCTAGCTGTCGATACGCTGCAGCTCCAGGAATTTCTTGATCATTCCCATCAAGCCCGTAAACGTCGAGACGGAGGAGGCCGCGGATGGTTAGTCTCCACAAGTCTGGTGGCATGGTTTTGTTGTTGTACGTTTGGTAAGCCGTGCAGCCCTCTGACGTTTCTCCAACACAACCCCATAGCCCACCAATATCTTTGAAGGCAAACCAAAATGTCCGGCCTTCTTTCTTTGCCCGGGCTGTTTCTTCATCTACCATTTCGAGGATACGTGCATAGGCATTACATGCTGATGGAACTAGCGTACCGAGAAGCATGAGGTTCTGAAAGGCTTGGATGGGAGGTGGTTTGAGAGGCTCTTCTAGCATGCAGTCTAAGCAAATGGTGCACTTGATAACGTCGTGAGCAACCTTGGAAGCGTTTCGGGCGACTTTCATAGCGGGGATGACCTCGTTTGGTAAGTTTCCCAGGGATTCGAGAGCGAAGAATAGTGTTGATAGACAACTGCAAGATACCGTGGGAACAGACCGCATCGAGGGGTTTGGTGAACTGGCAGTGTCATCGGGGGAGTTCACAGAGGCTCCATTGTCGCTAGAGTCTGGGGGTGTTGAACTGTCTGAAGCTTGATGTGATTCGGCGTTTGGCGGTTCGATCTGATCAGTCAGGTACCGATGGAGTGTGTGGCTTAGATCTTTTGAGACGGTGTCTTGAGAAAGGTCTGTATCTCCAAAGTTGATGGTCCCCAAGAGATCGACGCCGCTTAGATTCAGCGCTGGTAAAGCGGAATTGTTTTCCATGAAGGACCCATCGTGGTCAAAGATCTGAGGATCGAATGGAAGAGCATCATTGTAGTTGGGTAACAAGTCCCAAGTGTTGATGTCTGTAGAAACAGGGTCATCTAAGAAGTTGAGAGTATCGAGGAAGTCTCCACTCGGCAATGTATCTTGAAGCTGAGGGTAAGATATATCGTCAGCGGGCTGGAGGAAGAGCAAAGACTGTTCTTGAGGCAGCGGCTGAGAAGCTGACACAGCAGCAGTGACATCTTCTTCCTCGGTATCTATATGGCGTCTCTTTCGGGGCCGACCCATCTGCTTCTGGGGCGAGTAGTAGCATGTTATTCCCTCCTTTTTGCAACGGGTGCAGCCGTCGGGTTCTTTGGAGCAGGCGAGTTTGCGGGATCCTGGGAGAGAAAATGGCCGATAAGTCTCCGAGTCAGACAGTGAGACATGAAGCTACTCACGGCATTCGTCACACGCTCTATGCTTGGTGACTTTATCAGCAGCGGGTACTGCTACGGTGGACGCCATTTTTGGGCAGAGAGTTAAGTAGAGTCTTGGCTTTTTGATGGGCTTTTCAAGGTGTTCATTTGATAGATAGTAAGCAGTGGAGGCTCCAAGGCTATAGTGGATTGTGAGACAAGAGACAGAATGGAAGGAAGGATTCGACAATCCAGTCAGCAAATCTTGGCCACTACAAACCAGAAAATCTGACTAATTCCGCTACAGCCTAATAAAGACGAGAGATTCACAAAATCTATTATCCATAGCTTCATATGAGGCTGAGTTGTAGATCATGTCTCACATAGTTATCCACTTTCTCAGTAAATGGATCGACAGCTGGCATTACATTAATCACATCCATGTGTCCTTGTTTCCAAGGCTCTTCCCAGGGTCTAATTAGAGGGTCTAGAGGGTCTCTCTTTTTCTTTTCTCCACCGCTGTATTACCATCCATCGCCTTTATTATTTCAGCCTCAGATCCATGACCCTTTGACCGATGTTTTTATGACTATTTCCTGTTTCTAGCCTGACGCTAAATCCTTCACTTCGATCTTAAGGGTCCAGTTCAACTTTTTATACTATAGTTATTTTTCGACCTTTTTGTTTAGAACATCCTGCCTAGACTTTTCTACAGTGTCAGTTTCACTGGCCATTCTATTCCCGTTTTATGCCGGCAGTTGCGATCTGCGTCATGATAGAGTTGTAAACGTCGATACAACCCTATCCATCATCTTACATACAAAGACATCCTCAAGCGGTAACTGTCTTTTCAGAATCAGCCATGACTGTTACTTCAATACCCAATCTTGGCAATATTGCCCGCGCAGAATACCAAGCTTTATTCCATAAAGCAGTCGCCCAGGGTCTTCGAGAACCTCTCGTTCTTCCATTTTGCCTTCTCGGTCCTTTTCTCCTACCGACCATCTATCTAGCAATCCCGCATAGAAATAGGCCCTGGCTTTACCATGCACGTTGGCTCATCCTCGCTTTTGTCTTTGTGTTCGATCTCTATATAGTTCGGCACATGTCGAGCTACAATGTTGCTCCCGCTTATGCAGCCGGCCTTATGGGTATTTGGGGTATCTTGGCGAACTTGAATCTTTTAGTATGGACCAATCCGCAGGCCGACCATGCGAGGATCATCAGAGTGCCTAAAGACAAAGAAACGCCAGCATCATCTAATGGAACTGTCAAGAATGATACTCTTGATGCCAACGGTATTCACGAAAATGGACTGCGACAAAGGAAATCTTATGCCAACGCCAATGCGCCTTCTGGAGATATTGGAACTCGCGCTAAGCATCAAGATCTTGAAGATACAATCTGCGTTTGGCAAAGGTTTCCTGAAAATGGGACTTTTGGTGAAAGATTAAACTGGACATTGGACTTGGCTACTAATTTTCGAGAAGTCGGTACGTAAAACAGTTGGGAATGACTTATACCTCGTTACTAACTCTTCTCAACAGGCTGGAACTGCTCTATAACTTCAGTTCCTAGACCTGAGATCCCAACCAATATTCGCGATGGAGACCCCGTATCCTTCAAAGACATGCCCGTCGTGTCAAAAAGCGGCTACTATCGTAACTTAACCGAGAGAGAATTTGTATGGACTCGCCTCCGCAATGTCCTTCTCCTTGCATTCGTCTTGGACTTTTGCTCCGTCATGATGGTAAAGGATCCCTACTGCACCTACGGTCCTGACCAAGATCTTCCACCGCCCTTGTTTCTTCAGCAACTTCCTCCGTGGCTTCTTCAAGCATACCGCGAGTTCCTATGTCTCATAGGCATATACGCGGCCATCGATGCTATTTTCAATCTGCATGATTTGTTCCAGTACTATGTATTCAGCTATGTGTACCCTATGCGCGGAGAGCTCTGGCAGTACACCAATATCTTCGGTCCAATCTCACAGGTTCTCGACCGGGGAATTGCTGGCTGGTGGGGTGCTTTCTGGCATCAAACATTCAGGCTCCAGTTCATTTCCCCTGCAAAGTTCCTTGTTGATAAAGGATATCTGCAGAAGGGGTCATTGGCTACTCAGTTTGTCACCATGTATGTGTCCTTCATTCAGTCTGCCTTACTTCACGGAGCAGGAAGCATATCCTCTATGCCTGAAACCAAACCCTGGAGGGCTCCAGTCTTCTTCTTCCTCCAACCTCTTGGTATAATCATCCAGCTTCTTTTGCTACACCTGATGGACAAAACCTTCCCCAACACCCCTCGGGGAGCTCGGCAAGTTTTCAACGCTGTATCAACTGCTGGCTGGTTGTATTATACTGCGTTTTTCTTCACAGACGATATCTCATCTGCTGGTATCTGGCTACTCGAGCCTGTGCCTATTTCTCCTTTGCGATGGTTAGGTTTCGGCCATCCAGATGATCATTGGTGGCGATGGGAGAGGTACTTGTTCCCTATTTGGCATTCAGACAAGCATTGGTGGAAGAGCGGTATCCAACTTTGAGATTATATAGAATTGGGTTCACCCAACTTTGTGGGATGGCGCAAGCATTAGGGAAAGCGATGGTTCATAGGGTATAGATATGTATTAGAGTAACTTGCCAGAATATAGAGCTTCAGACCACCCATTTACACGGATTGACAACGGAGTCACTATCTAAATCGCCATCTGTGTGCCTTTTGGCGTTTGTAGCGATTCGTGCTTTTGTCCGGAAGCAAGTCTATCTGCCTCTTTACGAAGCCACTTCACCACAGGCTGATAGTTACTTTGCTTAGCTGCCAACACCTTCTCAAAGGCCAAACATGCAGTGCTATTGAGGTCAGTAAAGTCTAGGAATAGCCACCAAAAGTCTACTTACAGAGCAACTTGTGACTTTCGCACATCACAAGTATACTGAGGATATCTCATCATTCGAGATTTGCTGGTCAGCAATAGATAAGCCACATCTATCACCTTGGCAATAGTTCCTAAGAAAGATTAGTCAGAAGACGGAGGTCACCTCATGGAGTTGAGTATACTAACGGAGTATCATTTCACTACTGGGATGTTGGTTCTTTCCAAGGCAGCGAAGATATGCCCACATTTTGCTGGCAGTCTCAACGAAAGCGCCTTGTAGTGATGTAATAACGGTTCGAGTTGAGTTATGAGCTGTGTCGTAAAACATTAGATGGGACTGGATCTTGAAGGCGTCTGTCGAGCAGAAGGGAACAATGGTTAGTATATCCTCAAGATTCATGTTGAAGGTTTCTTACTTAGGACTTTTCGTTGGAAGTTCTGGCCTGGAGTACGACCAAAGTCGACAGTGAGGGAGGCCGATACATCTACTCAAGTGTTAGTAACAAGACCAAACCGGATGCAATGTGTAACATACTGATATTGGTATCTCTGTCCCTGTCCTTGGTGATATCCAACGTCTGACAACTGATCGTCGTTCCACAGTAAGGAAATCCTTTCTCGTGGTTATACTTCCGAACGGGTTCGCCATCATATAGCATGTCGAAGTTAACCATTGTCTTGGCCGGGTTAACTGCAACACCGTATTCGGGAAAACCAACATGCATGGCATTCACAAACTTGATTGCCTTGCTCTGGTCCAAAGTGACTAGGAGAAAATCGTCGATAAGACGCAAGAGAAGGCAATCTGGTGAATCGAGAAAACCCAAGTGCTTTGCCTCAAGATCAGCGTAGAAATAGTTGCATAGGAACGAGGACAAAACTGAGCCTTGAGGAATACCGACTTTCTGTCTGTAGTATTTCTTTCCCACCTTGACGAGGTTCTGTTCAACGTGCTGTTTCAGAAGACGCATGAGATCTCCAACATTCTCAGTCCTGCGTAAAGCACTGTCCACAAAGACAGTGTTCTTTTTCTTCGGCGCCAAGTCATGTTCGAGGCGCGTTGCGAAATCTGGCTTCTCCCTCTCGCTCAAAGCTGTGGCATACCATCGTCGGATAGCTTTGGAAGAAGACTTATCATCGCATAACACTGCTCGTTCGCCTGATTTGACTTCTACATGCTTCATGATAGTGTATCTTGGCTGACTGGGCACGGATTGCATGAGTTCTACGACTGCTTCTTGTGGAATGGTGTCGAAAGCGGCCTTCACGTCAGCTTTGGCAAAGTACAACTTGCCGTGGTCAGGACCTAATGACTCCTTGAAGGCCTTGAGGCGGGTATAGATATCGCTGACGGAGAACATGGTAGAGCCTAGTTTTGAAGGATTGGTCCTCTGAACCACTGGTTAGCTTCAACTTCTATGTGAACTCTAATGATCATACCTTTTCCAGTTTTAAAAGAGAGTGAATCGGTCCTAGAACAGTGTTTATACTACGACCAAGATTCCTAGAAGGACCCCGAGTCATAGCCCGTCGTCGCAAATTCATGATGGGACGCAGTTTGCCGCCCTTGGGCAATAATCGAACTTGACTGAAGCCAAGCTGTCGATTTTGCAATATCTGCTGCGCCTCATCCAGCTTGACCTCCTCGAACATGTCGGTTCTAAGGTCTGCCATGGCAGGCTCTGCAATCTGTCTCCATACTTCATGACGAAAGTAAAAGACTTGGTATCGATGGGTATTCGATTCAGTGACATAAAAGTTGTTGCGGATTAGGGGTATCAAGAGTGAATCAAAAACAAAATAAAGGAATTCGTGGAAGATTTCAAGTCGCTTTTCGGTGTCTGTTCTGCTGGGCTTTTGGTCACCAGCGTTGTGAGGCTTGAGCCATGGGATATCTGCGATCTGGTATATGGTAAGTTACTGGATGGGTTAAACTCCCCAGGCACTTACTTACCTTAAGTTTCTGCGTTATTTCATGTAACGACATGGCTTCAAAGCGTCTCAGCTTGATGAAGTGATCAATGTTTCGCATTACAATTGATTTGTTGTGCTTTTTGACAGTATCGTCTCCCCAGAAGCTATCAGGGATGATTTTAGACAAGACTGCTTGACAAAAAGCTGAAACCTGAAATGACGGCGTAGCTAGTTCGACCAAAGAATCGTGCTTCGGTAATGATTGCACCTGTGTGCTGGCTGCTCCAGCTTCTGGGTTCATCTGGGTTGAAGTACACCTGTAGTTCGATCGAGATGGGTGCTGTGAAGCCTTTGGTTTCCGAGAGGATGTTGGAATCTTCTTATTTCTTGGTCTCCGGCTTCTTGAAGATCTATCAAATACGCAAGGGCAGTAATATTTCAACAGCTCGATGTATGAGCATCGGCTATGAAGAACCTGTAAGCGTTTCACGAGTTCCTCGACGTCGCCGCGGAGCCGCTTGGGTATTTTCGGCATCCTTGGAACAGTGTCTCCTGGCTTGGACTCAAATGCAGGGGCAATTTCTTCCTCTCTTAACGTATAGTCCTGGAACTTTTGCGACGTCTTGGCGGGGTCAACCTGAGAGGTGAAGACGTTGTGTAGTCTGAACTGACGAGGAAACATGTACATTATGAGCTTGATTATGCCTTGGCGTTCTGTATCCAATTTTTCAGGGTTTGAAGATTTGCGATACCGGTTCAACACATCTGGAGCTGTCAATTTCTGGAAAAGTCACGTATCTTCGCCCGACTTACGAATGTGTTTGAAACCAGCTTGGACAAGTCCGTTTGTGGTGAGAGATGGTTTGGCGTAGAATATCCTGCTTCTCACCAGTGTTATATCTGCTGGTTTGCGCACTTCACGAGCCGACCCCTTTCCCAGCGACACATTGCCGCCAGGGAGGTCAAGATCTGCAAGCGGTACGCCTAGAAAAGTCAGATTGACATTTCGCAGGAAGTCTGTAGATCCTACCTGTCAGCTGGTGATAATTGTTGAAGCCAGCTTCAACGGCTACATAGATTGAAGTATCGACAAGAAGGCCTATCATGATCTTCTCGCCGGATTTGCCAAGAAGCGCCAGTAGCTGTGGCCAAGGGGCTTCCCTGAGTGCCTTTACATGGGAATTGGGATACAGACTGAACAGCCCAGGAATACTAGACGTTCCTTGATCACCTGGTCCAGCAGATCTTCTGAAGCCATCGCACAGTATATGCTTGGGCCGTTTTCCAACCTGTATATCTCTGGAGAATAGGAGCCATACTACGAAATCCACAATCTGGACAAGCAAGTTAGTGATCGCCCACGTTAAGGATACACGATACTAACCTCACTCTGGGAGAACACAGATCCTGCGATTCCATCTGATATACTAACATAGGACTCATCCTCCCTTTGAGAGAACACAAGCCATTGCTCCCATCTTGTGTCGTCTATGGGAGTCTGCTGGTCGGCAAAGCAAACTAGCGATGTATCAAGCAGTCGTGATAAAGTCTTTTCTATCTCTCCAGCATCTTCTCCTCCGCCAATAGATGCTACCTTTTTCCGTCGAAGACGAGAGCCGTTGGGCAGCTTCAACAGGACATATTCTCTCAGCGTAGTGACTTTGTTGTAGCAATGCTCTAAGAGGTCGCGTCTCACGGGCGTGTCACTTAATATTTTGGTGCATTTCTTGTTACTTGACGCGTCGGTAGCTTCATACTTCCGTTTTCCTTGAGATGTCATTATTTCGAAACATTGCTGAGTCGCTCATTTCGCGTCTGATATTATAGAAGATCATCAGTTTAAGAAATGTCACAAGCCACAATGTCTGTAGGATTTGAGATGTGGCGGAGGATCTGCTATGGCTGAGATACGCTTGACTGCATTGAGACTAGCATGGGAATAGCGTACAGCGATCCCAGGGGGACACAAATAGTGGGTGTCCAAGCGTTCTCAAACTAAGACACCAAAAAAAGAAAAGGCAACTCATCCTATTTGAGAGCAAACGAGGATTTCATCATGCATCCGTGCCCAATTGCTGATGCCATTCTTCAAGCAGCTTTCTTTTTATAATCTCCAGTTTATCAGGTGAAATTAATTGAAGATATGTACCTTTAATAATTGAAAACCTCCGTCACCTTTCTCACCGTGGACCCCTGGTACAGAAAGTGGGTTATCCTTACCCGCTTGCGCAGGTACAAGGCAAGGGAAGCACAAAAACCTAATGGACATGATGCACCTGACACAATAGGTGGGCAGTGGGAAAAGTGACTTGATCGTCTATGTGTGATCTCATGTGATGCAGACGGGATAGTGTATGTGCGTGGGTATTACTCGTTAAAGCACCGTACAGCATTCAACGTGGTACTACGATGCAGGAACGGGAAGCACGGAGAAAACATGTGCAATCTTCCTCGAGTAAAAGTGATAGACGAGAGACAAACCGCTGTCTTGTCTTGTCTGTTCGGATGATGTGATCGGCTAAGACGTGACGGTATTGGCAAGGGACCCCAGATCTTCAGCTATATCCTAGGATCATATAGCAAAAAGCAACGAAAAGGATCATATGCAGATGCAGATGCAGATGCAGACATTTCTTTGATCAAACCTGGTCTACTGGTATTGGAAATAAAGTGTCAGCGGTGGATCTCTCTTGTATCTCAGCTTTCAGCCTTGGACGCAAAGAAACCCACATGGTCCAGTTTACATACAACCGAGTTGTTGCACCATATCCTCAAGTATGGAGATGGGATGATAGGCAAATCAAGGCGATGCCGAATAGACCTGAAAAATCAAATGTCAGAAGAGAAGGAAAAAGACTCGAATTTATTTGCTCTCGTTTATCCTAGTCAAGCTGGATCTGCGTACGAGGATTATTTACTCATGGTGTGACTTAAAATGCAAAAGGAAATGAGATAGATAGAAAGAGGCGAGAATGAAGAAGCACAACAGAGGAATGAAAGACTGGTAGACGAATTGAGTAACATTGAGTGGGTATAAGGCCAAGGCCAAGGCACAGGCAATCAGCCATTTGTTTCCCCTTCGTGTTATCTGGACTGTTGCAACAGAATCCTGGGCGGGGATCCCTTGCAAAGATTAGTACAGAGATAGATGCGAAAGATTGGCGAAACAGCCGCCCATTAAGTTAAGCCAAACAATAAACAACGCCAAAAGAGCTACTGAAAGTTAAAACTGATTATAGTTCAAGGGGTCTGGAGTCTCAGGACGAACTGTCGAACGGTGAATCGTCTGGCGGTTATCATAATTACAGTGAATATCAATACGAACAAAATTGACTGCACGAGTCCATAGGATAGGAATTGAGGCTGCTGGATCGTCTGCCACACGAAACGATTCGTGGATTGCAAGGCTAGCAACAAGACAATGCATTGATTGGATCGCAATAAACCCCTGACGATACTGTACTTTAAGAGAAGAGGACACTTTTGAAGTCTGATTCTAGTCTTTCTTTTTCTTGCCCGGTTTGTTGGTATGATCTTGTTTCGCGATGACCATTCTTTAGTAATTGTTTATTATTATTTACTTGCTTGTTTATTTATGGATTGGACCATTGCCGTGTTTTAAGACCAATGTCGCAGCTCATCCGCTAATAAGAAACGAATAGTCTCGAATCTTGGAACAAGGACATGGGTTTTCATAACAAGGGTAGATCTCTCTCTCTCTTTTTCTCTCTTGTAGGACTGGGGCGACTCGGGAATTGGCGCAAAGGAGAAACACTGAATGTTCCGACTCGTCAAGGCGCAAATAATCTCAAGTTACTCCCGTCGATTACCTGGTACAAAGAGTCATACAAGAAAGAAGCAAGCAGAAACACATGCACACAGACACTTCTCTTGCAGAATCTTGGTATCATGCCCGTCATTGGACTGTAAGTGCAAATATAGTTCTGTAACGTACCTGGGTAAGATGGATGGATGCTTTCTTTTTTAGACTGTCCTGGGCGGCCACAATTGGCGGCCCTCCATCTCCATCTTCATTGAAACGGTCTCACTCTTGAGCTAAGAGATTCTGCATCGGCTGCAATAAACTGCAACATGCAGAAATAACATGCAGAGAGAGAGAGATAAAGAAAAGTCTATTCCTTGTATTGTAACAACTACAAAATAATAAGGATCATTGTATCTTCTTAATTGATGTCCCTGGATCTACGCTCCAGTAATCAAAGATCCGCCCTGCTCCAGGTAGAGCTCCACCAAGGAAGTTGCCGCCCCATATTCTCAAGTCCGCGCCGCTGCGCTAAAGTTTTAGTAGGTGTCCGCTGTAGCTGCTACTCTCGACCGCCATGGACAACCAGAAACTCCCCTGGACTGTCTGTTGCTATTTTGTACCTCTCGAGATCCATATCCATCCCAATCCCAGTTTTTCTTCTTCCGATCCTTGCAACCAAAGCCATTGATCTTGTTTCTTCTATCCGTAACTTTGTTGCTATTTTTCTTGCCGAATCGTCATTCTGGCCATCTCGTCTTCATCCTCGTTCTCGCGTGATCTCTTTTTTCCCCTCTCGTGAAGCAATTCCATCTTTTAGACCCCTATTTTCTCCCTTTCCAGGGATCATCCCACACTCGAGCCTCAATACGACCCGCTCACTCTGTGCTGGCTACCTATTGTGCTTGAGCTCTGTGCTTTGTTGTCTGCTCCATAGTCCAGCAATCCCAGGCAGGCTGGATCTCTCTGTACCATACTATACTGTACAGTGGAGGTTCCAGCTGTCAGATAATTCTCTTTTCATCTGGACGTGCTCTGCTCTGCACATGCAGCTTTGTCCACGCTTCATTTCGCTGTAAGCTGCATTGCAGCTCACTATCTCCCCAAGCATCTCCGTCACCGTTGCATCCATACCCAAAAAGTCCGTAGGCAAGTTGCTCGGGTCTGCAATTGCAGCAAGCAACGACTCGGAAACGGTTGATCCCACCAAAGAGTGCCCACTCCCTCCCGTCCCCTAACCTAACCTGACATAACATTCAAACCAGGGACTGAGTGCCCCATCTCGTCGCTCAAAGGCTCAAGCTCACTCGCCCACGGATGGATCCGTGAGCCTGTGAGAGCCATTGACATTCTTCTACCCCTGGTGATTGACTAGGTAGCCTCTACGGTACGGTACTGTGCAGGCCCATTTGCATCTGCATCTCTGCCATCCTCTATCGAGACTACAGCACAGCGCAGCACTCTCACACCTATCGAGTGTGCCTCTCGCCAACGCCCGCACCCTCTAAACGCCAACGCATCGATGCTCGCTGCATGGGTCTATAGTCCCCCGACCAGTCGCTCCGCTCGACGAGCCTGACCGATGCTCAGGCCACCATGGACCACGACATGGACATGGACCTGGCCCTTCACGCGGGCCTCCAAGCCGACATACAGGACGTAGACTCTGGTTTCCAAAACCCCAATCTCGAGCCTCACCACCTCTCCAACCATAACTACAACCACAATTACAATCACAGGCACCAACGTCAACAATCTCACGATCACGACTACGACCGCCGCATCGACCGCGATACCGATTCTTTACCCCAAGCCTACCTCCACGACCAGGTGCCGACCGATCACTCTCACCACCTCCAAGACTCTTCTCATTCCGCTACTCCTGCATCCCATTTCGACCACAGCGGCCTCTACTCCCACGCTCCTGTGCCGCACCCCGACGACCACAACTCCCATCCCGCGGGCGCCCATCATGCTTTCAACCCCGTAAATCCAGACGATTTCTACAAGAGCTATCGTGTAACGAACCAAAATAATACAGAGTCACCTTCTGTGGCTGCTGCGGCCCCGCGTCCGTCATTGCGCTCTAACGGTAATGGCTTTACACCAAAACATCCTGTCATTTCTCAAACACATACAAACATGCGTTCAGCGTCGAATCCCGTCGACAACAGAACTGCCCTCCCGGGCTACAAACCTACAGGAACTCACCCCAGCGTGAGAGATTTGAAGAGACGGTTCGACCAAAACGGTGCTGCACCTTCATCGATCCCCCGTGCTCCAGCGCATATGGGAGCTGCAGCTAAGACTCGGCATGACGGTGCCAGTCCACAACTGCGAAATGGCGGAACGGGTTACTCGGCTTTACGTGATGGCAGCAGCACTTTTAACAAGCAAACGGCTTCCTCTTCAGCTCGTTCCCAAAGATCAAGATATGTTGCTGAGGACCAGGTCTCGAGTAATTCTCAGTCTTTCGCAAGTCGTATAGGGAAACCACGAAATGCGGCTAGCGGAAACTCAAATGCCTCTAAGTCTTCTTCCAACTTGGCACAAGAGGCTCCACCACAACAATCGACTTCCTCTTCCATCTCCCCCACATCTTCGCGTTCTCAAGGCCTACTGTTCGGCGAGATTCTTCCCGATCAGTACAATTTTTCAGCCCTCGGTTATGGCATTGAGGGCGTCCGCCCAAGGAGGACTTCCGAATCGAGCTTGTATCATCCCTTCAGCCATCAAAGAAGCCTGTCTGATCCGCCAGATGTCGCCGACCTTACATCTCCGGATATCTGGTACCGTAGCCTCAACGGGGACGATAACAACGGCCAACCGCCTCAAGTTCGAGCCCCTCGCCAGAAAGGTCACGCGCGGTCACGTAGCGATATACCCAGGTCGCCTTCGGTGCCTGCTGCGTCCCGCGAGACGCCCTCTCGAAAACCGACCACCAATAATACAGCTGGAGCTGGATCATCTTCCAAGCTACCACGCTCTGTCAAGAAGTTGAATAGTTCAAGCGATTCGGCGCCGTCCACACGCTCGAATTCTCCTAATCTCAAAAGACCACAGGTTAATGGCCGCACATCGAGGGCGGAGACACCTACGACTACATCAAGGGCAAAGACCCCAACTACATCAAGGGCGAAGACTCCGACCACGACAAGGGCGAAGACTCCAACAAGAGCCAAGACACCCACCCAGAGCGGCGCTGCCCGAAAACCGGCACCCCGAAACCTCGTTACGCCAACAAATAACAATCGTCTCCAAGCCAACATTATTGCACCTCCCCCGAAGCTCTCCCCTCCGCTTAGGAGTTCTCGGCCCCGTCAGCCTGTGTCCGTAGCCACAACAGCAAGCTCACGAATGAGGGCGGTGGAGAGAGCCAGGTCACCAAATCCGGGTTCTATGCCACCATCTAGGATTGCCGAACCATCCTCACGTCGTGGAAAGATAGCTATAGGGCCAATCGATTTCGAACAGCGACGAGAACATATTCGACTGGCGTATACCAAGTCCATCCGCGACAGCCAGGTGCTTGAAGCACGACAAAAGGCGGCAGATCGAAGGCGAAAGGAAATGGAGGCTGCCGCTGAGGCAAGGGCTGCTAACGCCGCTGGCGCTACATCCTCACTCGCACATTCGCCATCCATAACTTCAGAATCAGGCGGTGCAGACTTACAAGACCTCTCCGATATTCCTCCAGTTCCACCTCTTCCAGAGAGTCACCAACCAGTACCGGGAGTACCAACTGTTCAACCGCCGGTTTCGAGCCCGGAGCTTCCTCATGCTGTGCAAGTTCAAAATGCGTTGAATGCGATTGACCATGCAGATGGTCCGGTTTTCTCGGATGGCTACGATGCTTCATATGGACAGATTCCTGCAGATCCGCTCCGGCAACCTACACCGTTCATTGACGATCCAACGATGAGTCCCGTAGACATCGCGATGTCACTGCCCCCCGCTTCGCTGATGCTATCTGCCAGCTCTCAGGCAACACCCACCGCTGAGCCATCGAAAAGCGACTTTGATTCGCCCACGCTTGGCGTTCCCGGTAGCTTTCCTGCACTCAGCCCTCCTATTGAGATGTCAGAACGACCTTTGAGTATAGTTTCGGCAGCATCAGAAACAACAGAGTTTGATAACGAACCCCAAACGACTCCCCCGAGGTCTGCGCAAACACCACTTCAGGTTCCCATCACAGTTGTCAAACCGCCTAGTCCGCAGACTCAGAAGCCTGCGTCTCCCCCAAGAGCGGAGTATCAATACCCCTTCGAAGACGGTCCTGATTCACCGGTTCGACCAAAGCCTACGTCAGTAGCGCTTCACGCAAGTGAACATTCTTCATCTAGACACCATATTGCTGACGAGCTTGCAATTCCTGGCTCATTTGGTGCCAGCCTCGACGAAGATGACAGCCGTCAAAATGTCCAATCTTCTTGCGAAACCACAATAACGATTCTGCCGCCTAGTGATGATTCACGACCGATCAGCAAGCCCGAAGAAACGGTCCCCTTCCCAAGGATAGAGCCTGACTATGAATCAGACTGCCAGTCTGATTCGGAATACGGTGAACTACAGAGACAATATCACCGCTCCCATGACGACGATGCTGTCACCGACTGCTGCACTGAGGATATGGACGATGAAAGTAGGAAGGGCTGCAGGTCCGAGGCCCCATCTGATGATCGAGTCTCATCACACAGGGCTTCCACCTGTGAATCCATCGACACTAACGAACGGCAATACACTTTCGATGACCACCAGCGTCCTGACTCTACAGCAAATCTTATGGTACCGGCTTTGTCTGCGCCTAATAGAACCAGTCAGCAGTCAACATGGACGGACTTTTCTGTAAACAGTGGGGATGTGTCGCCAGCGGTCCGGTCATCAGTATTCACCGACATCGACGACGAAAATGACACCGGAGATCACGGCCATGTCACAATCTTTGAAACGACATCTATCCATAGAAACAGCCGGCCTACCAACCGCCCCCCGGAGGTTCGCAACAGTCAACCAGAGCCCCGCCCTTCTGTTGATTCAACCCGGTCGCCGTATCTCGGTCACCAGCTCCCTGAGTTGAACACTGGGGATGATTTCTCAATTCCTTACCTCTCCAACAGAGCCAGCAAGAGTTTCTCGTATTTCCCGTCACCCAACCACGAGCCTCCTCCTATTCCGGCGTCAACGTCCGGCTCCGCATGTAACTCGCAACGGGCATCTGGTGTCTATTACGACCAGTCGCAAAGCGGAAGCACATTTGTCAATTCGGAACGAGGCTCGGAAGATTACATACCTATGATGACGACGCCTCAATCAACGGATAATACATCACTGTCAACAGGCAATCAGTACTTCGCCGATGCAGCTACTCTGAATGGAGATGCTGCCTCCGAAACAAATGATAAGCAGGGAATGACAGAAAAGGAGAGGCAACGGCTCACCCAGCGTCGCAACATTCTGAAGGAACTCGTCGACACAGAGGCTGTTTTCGTGCGCGACATGAACATTGTAGAAGAGATCTACAAAGGTACAGCAGAAGCTTGTCCTAAACTTGATGCCACCACTGTGAAGCTCATTTTCCGAAACACGGACGAGATCATCGCATTCCACACAGCGTTCTTTGCCCAGATCAAAGAGGCGGTTCTTGCAGTGTATGCCATGCAGGGAAGGCGATCGGCTCTCGCCAGGGAAGGCTCCATGATGTCCGAGCCCTCACAAACTAATCCCGCCGATATCGATGATACCAAGGATCGTACCGTTCAGATTGGGCCTATCTTCAAAGCTAATATGGAAAGTATGAAGCTGGCTCATGAAGGCTTCTTGAGGAACAGTGATGGGGCAGCAAAGCGACTCATCGACATACAAATGGATCCTACGGTCAAGGTGTGGCTTAATGAGTGTAATGAAGTTGCGAAAGACTTGACAGCCGCTTGGGATTTGGACTCCCTCCTGATCAAGCCTATGCAGCGCATTACCAAATACCCCAACCTCATCGGGACGTTGTTGGTTCACACTCCAGAGGACCACCCTGACCGTCAAAGTCTTCTGGAGGCTAAAACCCTTCTTGAGAACTCCATAATCGAAATCAACAAGACGAAGAAGAACTTTGAATTGGTTGGCCAGATTGTAGGCAGAAAGCGAAAGGAATCCGATGTCAAAGCAGGGTTCGTACGAGCGTTCGGCAAACGAGTCGACAAACTTCAAGCGCCGGGTGCTCGCCAAATGGATGATACTGAGTATCAGAAACTTAACGAGAAGTTTAGCGATGACTACCTACGCTTGCAAGTTGTTCTTCGAGATGTCGAATTCTACACGCGACAAGTGTCCGAGTATGTGCATGAGTTTTTGCGATACCTCTCCTCCATCGAGTTGGTTATGCGGCTTCAGCCTGGAAATTATCCTGAACTCGAAAGCAAGTGGGTACAGTTCAATATCTCTATACGGGATCTCGAAAAGGTTGCTCTCGAGGACCATGTAAGCAAACCCCATAGACCGCCTTTGTCACACACTCACTCACAAGTAACAGTTGACGCAAGTCCGAAAAACCGTCATTGAGCCCTTTGAACAAGTTATCAAGGCCTATGGCAACCCGTCACTGGCGATGAAGAAGCGCCAGAAGCGGCGGGTTGACTTTGAGCGCTACGAGCAACTGAAGCGAGCAGGCAAGAGCATTGACGGGAAGCTCAACGAGCAGGTCGAGCAGTACGAGGCCTTGAACGATACTTTGAAAAAGGAGCTTCCTAGGTTATCCGGCTTGACTGAAAAGGTGGGCCACATTTGTCTGGCCAATCTTGTCAATATCCAAACGACCTGGTACGGCATCTGGAAAGACAAGATGAAAGTGGTACTTGGTGACTGCCCTGACACGCCAGATCTTAAAGAAATCGTGGCAACCTTTAATCGGGATTTCCCGTACGCTCAAGAACAGCTGGCCAGTGTTGGTATTCTTAACCCGATGTACCGAGGCCGGGTTTCACAGTCGACTACAAGGAGTACCGACGAGTCATCTTCCCTTAGGATGAGATCGCGTCCATCTGAAAGTGATTCACGGGGTCGAGGCCTTTCAGTGAGCAGCGAGAAGGTACCAAGTGTCCCAGCTCAAGACTTCACAAAGCGCCACAGTGGTTCCTACACGTCGTCGCCTACTGTGGTTACGGCAAGCAACATTCCCAGCCCACACCAGTATTACTACCGCGACCACTATGCAGGTATTAGCAATCACCAGCAAGGCACGGCATCCCCTATCTCCCCCGAACTCGCAGGCAGTGCGCGGTCTTTTGCTGCCTCAACAAGACCAAGCACAGGCCGAAGCTTCGATTCTGGTGGTGCTCCACGCCAAAGTTCAGACTCAGCTACACAGCAACTTCGAGACTCACAAACTACTTATAGCTCTCACAACCAGTCTCAATCCCAGGAAAGCCGGCGATTCTCCGGGCTTTTCCACTCGGCATTACCGCCAGCTGATGGACCCGAAGATAGTGCTCGATCCTCCCGAGCTTCGTCTAGGGAGCGGGCGCCAGTAGATGATGGGTATAACGTGCTTTGGCTGGCTGCATCGCTCTTTGAGTTCAATATTGCTACAACAAAGCATGAAGCTGGGTACCCGTACTTGGTGTATCAAGCTGGCGAGGTAAGAAGAACTGCATATCAAACGGTGGTGAGGTTCAGATGCTAATTGATAATCTAGATATTCGATGTTCTTGGCGAGAAAGGAGAACTCTGGCTGGCGAAAAACCAGGACGATCCAGACGATCGAGTCGGGTGGATTTGGTCCAAGCACTTTGCCAGGCTTGCCGATTCATAAGCACAGCTTAAGATTAACCCAGGTCTCGGCATGTTGAACCCCTCAACCAGCTTTATTTTTCGACGACTGAACTATTCAACGCATCAGACCCATACCAGGATTCAAGATCGGAGCTTGGGCGTTTATTGTACGGACATGCAATTTGGACCTACATCGACTAAAAAGGCAGTTCGATCATGGAAGTCATCCATGTTTGTTTGCATCTTCCGCCTTTATCTTTCACGACTTCACTTTCTTGCCCATCCTTTGATATTGGCTCCCGTTTATTCTGGAACTTGGCATTCACCTATGTGTTAATCGATTCAGCTTTCATTTGTTTGGACTTATTGTTTTTGTATTAGCTTTTCTCATTGTCCTCGGGGGAAGGGTCGGAGCTATGAGATGGAAGGCGAGGCACAGCTCGAGGACGGTTGTTTTAAGGGAGGGAGCCCGGCGTTCAGAACAAAATACCAACAGCGTATGTAAGATTTCGGATGTGAGAGATGCAGGAATAAAGAAAGAAGTTATGCGGGCAGGGCTCGCACTGCTATGAACATTACATTTTGCTGCTGTTTGTTTTAGTAGAAGAGATGGAAAGATTTGTTGATTACTGAATGAAACACCAGGAATGCATGACTGAGTTATACTCTGTCAAACCTCGTCAAATAAGAGCCGTAAAGCGATGATTCTCTTCGGTTGATTTAGTCCACGTATCTATGTAAAATGATTTGCTGAAGGCTATATAAAACAATGGCCATGAGAGCACTTTTGGTGTTTTCAACGTCTAACATGTGACGCTGCACTAAGCGAAGCTAGGGAGAAAGGTCCGCTACTGCCCCGTCCAAGCTTCCATCGATCCCCCGCCCTTGCAGTAGGTAGATGTCCTGTGTAAGGAAGGGAGTGCATGCTCACACCTTCCTGGATTGAACCTATTTTATGGCTGCTTACTACCTCTATCATTATTAGCGTAGATCAACCGGCATCTCCAATGCTGGCTTCTCTTCCTCTTCCATACATAATCTGCGCTTAACATCCCTTAGGCATGTTCCCCATGCCACTCGCACATTCTGCCAAGTCTTTCGCTTGACTTCTACCCCTGGCAGAACAGAAAGCTTCGCATAAAGGTACCGTCAACTCTGTTCCATGACCCACATTACACGCCATGCCCGCGACAAGCTCGCTGGAAGAGCAGGCAATCGATCGCGAGTACCCGCACCAGCAACGGCGGCATCAGCATCATCGTCGTCATCAGGAACTTGATCCTGAACAGGCGCAATTTAATTTCCGCGACTCCAACCACAACGAGACTGAACTTGACAATCAACAGAATCAAGGCTCACAGTCACAGTCACAGCAGCATTATCATCATCAGAATTCATCTCGTTCGCATACTATCCAGCCTAATACTCGTCTCGAGGTCCCATCTGTACCTGGTGTCCGCTCCACTTCACCTTCGTCGTCGATTTCGGCTCTACCGACGCCTTCGATATCTCCTTCGGCCTCTGCCGTATCCATTGACGCACCCTATTCCTCTCGAGGTCCTTCATCGCCCATTCAAACTCCCTCTTCGACGAGTGCTGAGGCTCACGGTAGCCATCCTCAACGAGACTCCTCCGAACATAACAACTCAGAGCGAGATAGCGCGGACAGCTATAGCTACATACGCCAAGGGCGCAATTCGCCCAACATGGCCACCTGGTCGGGACAGCCTGCTATCAGAGGCAACTCTGAAGCAATGCGCATGATTCTATTAAGTTTTGTTACCATTGGCATAACGTACGTTTACCCTGCGAGTCTCTGCGATATGACGAACAGTCAATCAATCCTCTAACATTCATTCACTCAATTAGCTTCACATGGGGTATTGAAATGACTTGTATGTGTCTAATTACAGTATACTTTCATCATTGTCGTCACTAACACTTTATCAGATTGCACACCGTATCTGCTTAACCTTGGTCTAACCAAAAGCAACACTTCGCTGGTATGGATTGCTGGTCCTCTGTCTGGCCTTGTAGTTCAACCTGTTGTGGGTGTCATCGCAGACGAAAGCAAGTCCAAATGGGGGCGTCGACGGCCGTTGATGGTCGTTGGCTCCATCGTTGTTGCTATCAGCCTCTTGATTTTAGGTTTCACTCGTGAGATCGTCGGTTTCTTCATTAGCGATGAGGAGGCTGCGAAGCGACCCACGATCGTACTGGCTGTACTGGCCATCTACGTAGTCGATTTCGCTATCAATGCTGGTATGGGTTTTCCTATAAGCTGAATGATTAAAAACTAACATGACCCAGTAATGTCGTGCTCAAAAAGCCTTGTCGTTGATTCTTTGCCGATCGAAAAGCAACAGTCGGGAGCGGCTTGGTGTAAGTCGTCACATATCGTTTGGATTGGGTGTAAGTTAACGTCCGTTTCCACAGCAAGCCGCATGTCATCCATTGGCCATATGATCGCATATGGAGCTGGGGCTGTCGATCTTGTAAGCCTCTTTGGGAAAACGCTCGGCGATACCCAGTTTAAGCAGCTCACGGTCATCTCAACGATTGCACTTTTGGGCTCAACGGCGCTCACATGCTGGGCCGTTACAGAACGTGTCCTGGTAACGTCCAAGCCTGCCAAACACGAGGGTCGCTTCCAGGTATTCCGCCAGATCTGGTCGACACTGCTGAACCTGCCTCCTCGTATACAGGCTATCTGCTGGGCACAGTTCTGGGCTTGGATCGGTTGGTTTCCCTTTCTCTTCTACAGTACTACATGGGTGGGCGAAACGTACTTTCGTTACGACGTGCCAGCCGATGCCAGGAAATCCGAAGATACCTTGGGTGCCATTGGTCGCATAGGAAGCACCGCGCTGGTCATGTACTCGATGATCACTTTTGCGGGTGCTTGGATCTTACCCATGTTCGTTCAGTCACCGGAGGATGACGCCTTTACACATCGGCCTCCTCAAGCTATTGCAGGCTTTTTGACACGCTTCAACAAGATGAAGCCTAGCCTTTTGACAGCATGGATGTTTGGTCATTTGATGTTTGCTGCGTCCATGGCTTTAGCGCCTTTTGCAACAAGCTTCCGGTTTGCGACAGTTCTAGTGTGTCTTTGTGGCATGTAAGTTTAGCCCACGTTCGATCTCATGCACGCTGTTAACACAAGAATTAGACCGTGGACATTGGCCATGTGGGCTCCAAGTGCTTTTCTTGGTGTCGAAGTCAATAAGATGAGCGGAGAGACTGGAGCAGATGGTTCCTATCGCCGTATTTCAGACGAACCCGATATCGAGCTATCTGGGATGAATCATGATGATGCGCCCATGCACTTAGATCATGGTTCAGAAGTAGACCTACCCTCTACAGCTTCCACGGGCGAGCTGTCAGGCATCTACTTCGGCATTCTCAACATTTACACGACCCTTCCGCAATTTGTGGGCACATTCATTTCAACCATCGTTTTCGCCATTCTCGAGCCTGGTAAAAGTCCCGAACTGGCCGACGATGCTAAGAAGCAGCCAGATGCAGATGGCCCGAACGCGATTGCGGTGTGCTTGTTCATTGGAGCGATGAGCAGTATAGTTGCGGCATATGTGACGCGAAAGCTGAAGGTTATGTGATGGATAATTTCAGACCAAAGAATCGCCTTGTACAGTTAATCTCGTTTGTTTATGTGGCTAATTTGTATTATGATGACGGCGTTGGCGCAAACACGGTGAGTATAGATCTGGGATTAAACGAAGTTATACGAAGGACTGGATAGGTATTTCAGTGGTACAATACCTGACGGTAGCGATATACACATCAAATAGATATCGTCATAAATTGCTCGCTGAATGTAGTTGGGATATCGAGTGATTGTGACCACGCTATTCATATACAAGTCACCAAGAAAAGATATCGCAAGGGGTATCCTTAACAACTCCGATGCTACCTCTTACTCCTATGCCGCCAACACCTCGATAATTGCCCATGTAAGATTGTATAGACATCACCATGTACGTTGACCAGTGCATGCATACACTTTATTTATCCTTCTCGTTCTCGGCCTCCGAAACCTTCTCCCACTCATCCTCAGTGCTAACGCTCGATTGCGTCCCTGTTGTACCACCACGCTGCTTCACCTCACCCTTTGACTCGAGGGGCTCGAGTCCAGCGGCGACGGCGACTTGGGAGGTTGCAGCGGCATCGGAGACTACGGGAGGCGCCTTATTCGGAGCCGGGGTGTCGACCTCTGTTTCGCTATCGTCGTTGTCGTCATTTCCCAGTGCTTCCTTTCTCTGCTGCTTTTCCTTCTCTTCTTTTTCACGCTGCTCGCGCTGCGCGATAGCCAGCTCGGCAGCGAACCAATTCACGCTCCACCACAGACCGCCGCAAAGGATGGACAGGATGACGCAGTGGATGTTGTATGTGGCCAGCAGAAGGCAGAAGAGGACGAACTGGAGAGCGGCGAAGGAGGCGTTGGCTGCCTTGAGGATGGTGGGCGTTGGGCCTGGGGTGAAGATGTCTTCCCAGAGCTTGACGACGAAGGATGACATGGTTGATGATGTATCGCGGGGTCGTTATTGACAAGGGGGGTTGATTGTCACGCGGCAGGTGTATAGTAGGTATTGGGACTACTGTAGGAGCAATAGTATGCTTTATCGCGATGATGTTGTGGCTTTGTTTGGTATGTAACGAGATGAGGCAGGCTATTACTGTGGTGTCTGTTTTTTTTTTTTTCTTTTCGGTTCGACGTCGTATTTTCGCTTCGTCTTGTTTAAGTAAGGACAGAAGCGGTCGCTGCCTGGCGACCACTGTACAGTTTGCGAATAAGTAGCCCAACCAGCTTCGTCCGAGTGTTCTGGTTGACGAGAGGACAGTTGTTATCGTTCTGTGAGTGAACTGCTGTCCTTTTCTCTTTGTGAGAAAGAGGTTTTGTGCTTATGCTGTTGTATGTATCGTAGGTAGATGCAATGACGACAGGTGGTTGGTTCTTAGGCCGTGAATGACCCAGATCGCGTGCCGGGCTCTTATTGGATTACATAAGTCATTACTTTGGAGATCTGGTGTTCGACATGAGGACCTCGTGACTGCGGATGACGATATTAATTATTTGTATTACTTGAGGGGAATTGGAATTGGAATTGTTCTTTGTGGTCATGAGCTTGATATGGCGTTGGTCGTCTTTTTGTGCGTTTGAGAGGTTCTATTCTACAAATGCATCACAAATAGCCCCAACAGTCACCTGCAGAGTCACCACACAACGTATCACTCAACCGACTGTATGGTATCAACACCGCACTGGTTTAATTAGTCAAGCACCTGATCATGATGATAGGCACCAGAAAGATCAATCAATATACTTTCCCAACTCATGGGTCGGGCTGATAAATGCCATTACCAATCTCGATGTTAACTTACCCTGTACTAGGTCCGGAACACCACGCAAACTTCTCGAACATCATCGTCAAGAATTCTGCGAATTCAATCTTGTAAGCTCCAGAATGCGACAGTCTCTGCCAGAGATATCTGATTCCGAATCCTTCGTCAAATTGTAGTTGTGTGGATGAATTGATTAGTTGATGGACAAAGATGAAGCATCACAACCAACACCACCCTTCCGACCCAACCATGAAACCGTATACTGACACAAAACATAGCCAGCCATTCAAACTAAACAAACAGCTTGGGCCATCTAAAGAGATTGTTTCAATCTCATCTCAACTTGGTCTATGGTCGTTGCATGACACGTGAGTTCACCGACAGAGACCCAGCTATGACACAGTTATAACACCATGCAAGTACCGACTGTTGAGCAGATTAGGCGTATCAAACAGAAACAGCTTAAATCCAACTAGGTCCGCCAGTTTGACGTGCTTCTGAGCGGAATCTCCCGTCTGATCCTGATCCTTCCACCGTGATCCTGATACTGCACACAGCCTCGAAAAGGCATAGACCCCTCAAGGGTCACCACCCATCTTATGAGAGGAACGAACCACAGCCACCCCCGTGAAATACATACGTAAGAGCGTCAACTCTGGTTCGACAGACTAGCCGCCGGGTCATCAATTTGAGCGAAGATTAGCATTAGTGCAGCAGAGGCTAAAGCTTCCAACTTGGCCCCCCTTCAACCTGCATCCAGCTACCTGGGATACTGCATGGCCCCGGGTCAGGTTCCGCCTTGCCACTATTCGAATAAGGGTTCGTTTAGGAGTCGAGACTCGATCTTGTGGGCATGGAAAAGAAAGCTGCGGCCGTTGGAAGGAAGAAACCCCCGAAGGATTCGAGTCGGTGGTTCTTCTCGACCCACCCCTCTCTGTTTGGATCCTACTGAACAGATGGTTAAAAGGGAGAGAAGAGGAAAAGGGGTCAAGAGATCAAAGACCTGAAATAGAGACGGATATGTTCGGCAAGAATACCGAGTCCTTTTTACCGTCTATTGAGTCGATAGCTCGCCACTGTGGTCTCAGATAGTTATCGTCACTCGCATATGCGCATCATCTAGTTGGATTCGGTGGCAAAACAACGAATAAACGTTGCAAGCGCATTGAACCTGATACTGGTAGTATAGATCTTCCCAGGAGATACACACAGTATCATCAAGCCAGGCGACTTTTCATCTGAAATTTGAGATCCAAGCTCCTTGATTCTTTATGCTAGGACCAGGTTAGGCGTTCTCCAGATGCTATATCTCAAACTTGATGGAGCATTAAAGCTCCTTCTTCCCCTTAAACGTGGTTCTGCACTCTTCGTCCCATCATAGAAGTTTCAAGAGTCCAGATGTAGATCGACAGGAAGAGCGCAATGGTCATCAAGGCAACAAAGTGACTGCCGGCCAATTCCACTAAGATCTCCAAGATAGTTTCAACGCATGGGTTTAATCCTGAAGGAGCCGCCTCACAGCTCTCTAAAGAAGTTGCCCTGACATTAGATTAGCATTAGTCGGAGCCACAAGTGTCAATGTTGATGAGTAGGAACGGCTTAGTTTAGTGTATTGCACACTGACCGCACAAATGTTCTTCAAGTGTTCTTCAAGTGGAGGCCGAGGAAGCATGTGTAACTGGGTCTTGTCAAATAGTAGGATTTAGCAAGCTTCAAGTCCATACTGCGGAGACTCAGCATTTGTCCGGATATACTGTATGGCTAAGGATGTCCCAACACTCAACGTCAGTAGTCGAACGCGTACGTAAGGAGTGGGCGAGCGTGAGTCTGCCAAAATCCCAGACAGGCTAAGAACTTGACATATTTCGCTTGCATGCATGATAACGAATTGGCGTCAGTGCCCTTGGCAACAACAACTCATGGTACGTATCTCTTCTCTCAGAGACAGCGAAAAAGGAATTGGCACATCAAGTGTTTCACTAATCAACACTGCCTCGCGACTCATCAGATGTGGGAAATACCTCATCATATTTGTGAGTTTTATATTGCAATCTGAGTGTTGAAACAACGTGGTGGCTTGTAACGTTATGCTCAGGGATTAAGCACTGCGTAGCTCGGAACCGAGAAAATCAGCTGTGACCAGGATACTGGGTGATCAGCAAGACTGCTACCCATGCTGTTGGGTTGTCATTGTGTACTGTATTGCACGACCAAGCACCCAGGCACCCCAGCACTTACACCGTGACTGCGGTTCGAGATCAGACATTCGAGGACGAGCTTAATCAGAACCCGACCTTCTGCGAGCCTTCTCTAGTGCCTGCTAAGGTTTTCCCGGCGCCGGAGCAGCCGTTAAGGCTAATGTTGCAAGTATCTCGATGTACATGATAGCGTACAATAGATGGACATAGCGGTCATGAAACCAGACCAGGACCCTTGCACTCGAAATGATCGGGAGGGGGATTGAGGTTTTGCTTTGACAGTGGACGTCAACGTCAACTAATGGGAACTAGTCGATCTTCAACACATGGCCAGCATGTGCCTCGAGTCTTCACTGCCGAGACTAGGTTAACGTACATGACATGGACGGCCTGTCGTGGTATTGTTTGAGACCCGGAATTCACCGAGTCAGGCCAGATGAAAGGTGTTGTTGCTTCTGGTAACAATGCACTTTAGCTTCATTTCGTCATTGCTTGGTATTGGAGGATTGATCGATGAAACTTGCAGTGCTGAAGACAGCACTCGAATCATAGCAGATCGGCGAATCGGGAGAATCGCGGCCTGATGGCGTAGCTGTGATCTCTCCAGGCATTTGGAATATCACAGCTTCCAATCCAAGTTCAAGTCTGCCTTGCCCTGTGATGGCCCTTACGCCCACCCTCAGACATCATGCACAGGCCTTTAATTCCGAAAGGGCATCGATCGTCACCTAGGCAGCGACATAAATCAATCTTTGCCGGTTCTACGAGCTGCAGTAGTAGGTCCAGGTCAACTGAACACCCAATTTGGCCCGCGTCAAGGCTCAAACCAAATGGGAGATCAAGCCAACATGTTTCGACCGGAGCATATCGCGGTGTGATCTAGTGCTGTAAGGGATCGCAGCCGTTTCGTTGATCTTTCCCCTAGGGCTTTTTCCGGGGAATTTCTATAGAATCACGGAACCGTGGGCTGTCTGAAACATGCGTGGCGTCCTTGAACTGTGAGCGAATGCGTGTGCGAGTGCTCTTAGTTCGACGGCTCTCTGAGTCGCCGTCTTAGCTTTGGACTTAATGTCAAAGGGTAGGGTGGGGATGCCGCGCGCGTAAGTTAGCTCAGTAATCACTGATCACTACCGGAGAACTAGCTTCAGATCAGACGTAACAGTTTTGAGATTGGGTCTCCTTCACATTGTTAGTATGCATTTCTCGAAAGCCATTAGGCTCATTGCAAGAGGCAATTCTGGGCCCATAGTTCTTGATAGATCCTCGACTTGTGCCGTACTCTTGCATACAAAACGGGCTGAGCTGTCTTGAGATGGCTAGCGTTGTCCCTAACTGGGTTGAAGCTTGGCACAGATCAACAGCTCATGAGATATTTGGATACATCCAGTAGCCAAACCTTGGATCTTCGTAACAGCAACAGGAACAGAAGACCAAGTCCACGGACTAAGCCTATAGCGCCTGCTACATGGTGTCTTGGACGTAATATTTCTCCACTGGCTGGATCAGTGCAGGAAAGCTACCGGTAGAACTGAGTAAAGAATCGTGCCAATAACCCGAGAAATATCTTGATACACGATAAATGTTTTTAAAAAGCAAAGAATAAAAGAACGAAAGCAACCAATAAACGGCCAAAGCTGGCGCAAGTTCTTCAAGATGAGATGGATCATGCTTGCTGGCTCAACCTGCTTTGATCACCATCTGAGCCTGTATCTGTATCTTGGATCGCGATATCGACAGAGACCCGCAAGTCGGAATTTCTTGAGCGTGCCATGGTTGACAGCTGTGACGGTGACTGAGTACATGCGTATGTAAGATTTGATGTGAATGAGTGAGCTGCCAAGCAGGGGCCCAGTTGTATAGCTATTTTTGCAACATTTCTTCAAGCAAGCGAGTATGATCGTAAGAGGCTGTGTAATGCTCCAAGCGAATATCAGCGACACCGCCAACATAGCCGTTGAATCTGAGTATTGAGCTCATCAAGCTCAGCAGCCAAGTGTTGGAGCTTTGGCAGGTTCGCCCGGACGAAGCTTCAGCCACATGCTTGAGATCGTAGGTATTGTTTGGGGGCTGAAATGGAGCAAAAACCCGCAAGTCATGAGCAACATGATGAAGTTTGCCAGCATAGACCTTGAAGCTCGAGAACTGGGTCCTCAGAGAGACAGTCGCATCTAAGGTTCCTTTGGGTTAAGCTGTAGTTCAAGTGAATTCTTCCGATTGGTTCCCGACTGTCGGGGGCCAAACGCTAAGGCTGTTGATCCACGTCAATGTCCTTTTGTTGCACTGCGCCTTTGGGGCCCAGGACGATCCCCGCTCTCTCTCCCGTTGGCAAGTTTTTGCGCGCCTGTGGTTGATGTAGCATTGTCGATTGGGTTGATTAGACGCTCTCAGCGCCTCAGCCAATCACCGCAAAGTCTTTACGAGCAGTTTGTTCACCAAGCCTAAACAGCCCAAGCCTCCCATCTGCTGTCGGATACAGGTGGAGCTACCAGTTCAGCGTTACACCCGCCCAGGGCTGTCATGATGCATCGGTCCGATGCATGCTCGAGTCCGACATTTGAAGCTGTCATTCTGGTTGAAGAATCTTTCTCGGACTTGTTGATCTGCAAGTTGAAATCGACCCCGAGGGTTCCAATGATGATGGTGCACGTTGACGGTGAGTGAGAATGATGACGGGCGTTTTTTTGTTACTACACAAAGACGACCTGACACCGACACCGACACTCAGAGAACGAGAGCAAGAGATGGAGGGTATACGGATTCCCGGTGATTACCCGTTATGGAAGTCGACTTTGATAGACTTTCGCGCTTAATATCACCTACCAGCCCTGTGGTTGCTTGCATGAGCCTATTTTTGTCACCTGCGGCCTGTCTGCTACAGTTCTGTGCTGTAGGTCTGGATATACGTACTGCCACGATAGACCTTTGTACAGCAGGTCTTGAAAGTAATTGGATGGTAAGGTGCCAATGGGGGCGATTGTGTATAGTAAGCAGACAGGCAGGCGAGCAAGTAATCGACTGAGGCGACTGGGGACCCCTCTCAGGGAAGGATGAAGAAAACGAAGCGATCATGGGGCTGTGCTGTGCGTGATAATGATACTCATCCGCGTTGACGATCCCAGGCTGTTGTGTTGCATTCTATATCAAAGACATATGGCACCCTGTCTATGGGGGAGCGGGGAAGTTGCGAGAACGAAAGCGACCATGATAAACATGGACAGATTCAACAAGCGAAAAGGCCCTGGACGCTAAGGTATAATGAGTGGGAAACTGCCGGGCTAAGGCTGTTCCCTATCCTAGTTGATATGGATTGATTAACGTCCAAGGCCAAGAGTCGGCCGCCCATCGACAGGGCAGGACAGGGAGCAAAGGGAAGGAATGATAGAAACCTAGCTATTCTATCCATTGCGCGGCAGGAGGGAATTAGGGAATGGAACAGGCGACAGGCATTGCTCATCCTTCTAGCGCAGTGTCAGTTGGGTTGTGCCTGCCTGCCTGCCAATACCCGCGTCTAAGCATGTGGATGGAACGGATATCCGTCGTGCCTGCCCTACAGGTTGACAGACCACCTACAGCCCAGCCCAGCAGAGCGGGCAGCACCCTACAGTACCCCCTACCATGCCTTCCTAAGATGCCTTCCATCCAACCTAAGTTGCTCCTTCCCGCATCGCTTGTTGAGACCAACCCATCCTGGGCGCCAAAAGCGGAAGGCGTCTACTACTCCTATGCACCCGCTTCTAGATCAGAGACTCGAAATGGCTATTCTGTAACCAACATATCCACGGCATTGGTTTCCGCGAGTCATCCCGACTTATTCCACCACACAACGCGGCATTGAATTCAGCATCACGCCTAATTAGCGGGCGCGTTCTTGAACATGAACCCCTGGTTCACCATCATTGCACCGCACTCATTACGCTGTATTGTACTGCTACTGTATCTATACGGTCACATCGGATGGGGATGCTTCCGACCACCCTCCCCCTTCCCCTCTATTTCTCTCCCTATACCACTGTCTTGTCGTTTTTCCTGATCCCTGGGTCGTCCATGGACCGCTCTTTTTCAACGTGAGCCCGCGACCTTGGCCCTGGAATCGATTGCTGTCGACCCGCCATTCACTATCAACAGGCCTATTGGATTATTCTTGCTGCTCAAGGATAATTGCCCTACCGAAACACCCAGCTGGAACTTTCGCAACGAACCATTCTTGGCAAATGGACATTTAGGCAAGCCATTCGAACTCTGTTTGAACCCCGTACCATGGCCGTGCTATTCCCGTCGCTAGTAAAGCTGATGGGTCTAGCTAGGTACCTACGATTGATGATGTAGATTGAGACTCAAAGTTGACGAGACTGCGTGGCCCTACCTACAATGTTCCTGGGTAGCTGGGCCATCTGCGTGCCTGTTCCTTGGCGTTGCGGGAACAGCATTTTATCCCGCCCTTTTTTGCACAGTCTATTGGGTCGAGACGCTGGCAAGACTATCTATGCCATTGGATTGGGCCTCAGAAAGGAAACGGATAACAAGTTGCGGTTTCCGCACAGCCAAGGAGATGGCTCCTTCCCGCCCATATCGACCTCTCACTCGTCGAGTACGAACGGAGAAGCGAAGCGCAAGGATACGAATCCCACGGCTTTCTCAGGATTCTTCCCGCCTCTGTCGCCTCTGTACATACGTGCATCTCTGCTTCCAAGGAAACGTTCGATATATGTTGATTTGTAAACGTCAGTCAACTGCCGTCTGCAAAGCATAGCACACTGCTTGCGTGGCTTTTCTTTCTAACGCGTCCCGGAATGTGTCCAAATGGAAACAAAAAAAAAAATCACATCAGGACTTGATACGACAGAACAACGCTAACTAAGCGATAAAATGTCGACGATAACCGCTTCTCGGTCTTTGGACCACGAGACGCATACACAGATATAGGCGAGCATTGGGTTGATACCAAGTCACACAATCAACCCCCATACGTAAACAGCCTGAAGCAGAGCAAATCACTGATGACTCTGACGTATTTTGGATCATGTCGCGCCTCTTTACCCTTTCATCGCTTGACAAAACTGGACTGGTCAGGTATTTCCAAATACCCGCCAGGTGCGGCTCCTGCTCCAGCCCAATCTCAGGACAGGTCGGCTGTCGTCTCATAATGCCGGTCTTCTCTTCTCTTGGGTAACGTGTAGGGAGTATTGATAGGGTCTGCCATGACCCGCTTGACTTTGAGGTGGAAGAAAGAGCCCACCAATTTGGATGGAGCCTTGGAGGTGGGTTAGGTGCGCGCGCTCTCCCACTCACGACCCTTGTCAGCTCTACATCCATACCCAGTAGCTAGCCGTCGTATGGGTACCTCGATGGCCTGGTAGGGCAATCGACATGGGTCCTAAACATGCTGCCGGTCAACTCCAAAAGAGCCTATCAATGGGTGCTTCTTTTTTCCCCGCTACGCCACATACCAACGCCGTGACCACAGGTCCCTTAGACGATGGCTCACTTACCTAGTAAACGGATCTCTTCGTTTACAACACGCCCCCCCAGTCAGTCCTTCATACTCCAAGCTTTGCTCTTTCCCCCATCACTCTTCCATGGTGCCACTCCCGCAATCATTTGTCACCCTTGCTAACGGCATGTTTTCTTATTGCTCAGCGTACGCTCCACGGAACACGCTTCACTGCAATTCAGACCCTTGCAATGTACCGTCCTGTACCCATGGCTCCATGTCACTCAAGTCTCTTTCAAGGTGTCAGTGTTCCTTCACTTCGTCATGCACGTTCAACGGGAGGATAGTGTACTGCCCTCTTTCATATAAGTCGACATCCTGTCCCTGGTCGTGTTTGGGGCTCAGATGGTCCATAGATAGATCAACGTTTTAAAACCAAGCTTCGATATTTCTTCATCCTAAACAACTACACAAGGCATTCTTATAAGCCCCAATCCTTTGACCCAGCTCGTCACTTATTAACCACATCGGCACCTCACTTCAACAACATCCAATCCTTTATCATCGGCTTCATTAGCTCCTCATCTTTCCGTATGTCTCAATCAGAGTCTCTTTACTTGCCCCCGTCTCCTCCATCCTCAGTCAAGATGGATTCAGCCTTAACAGATGGAAACTGTGACAACTCGAGCTCACCGCCCGCCAGATCTATTCTCAGTAGTCAAGTTTCTGTTAGCGGAGAGTTTGTACTCGGCTCGAATATCAGTACCTCGCCACAGACTCACACACTTGGACTATCCCATCAGCCTCCGGTCTCCTCACCAGATCATTACTCATCATCCACCCCCTACCTCAACACACCAACCGCCGAGTCTTCTTATTTACCCACACCTGCCTCTCAGTCCTATTCTCAGTTTCCAACCTTGGCTTCGACCGGCATTGACTCAAACTGGAACCATTCAGAACAACTACAGGAGGGGTCCAGGTCGTCTCTCTCTCACCCACAACAGGGCCATCAACACTTAACACCAAGCTCCCGCCCATCAAGATCAACCAGCATGAGGTATTACCATTCTATACCCTAACATTTTAGACAGGCGCTAATACTGTTTCCTTAAGTACTGTTGCTCTTCAGTTTGACCCTGCCTTCACCATGGGACCAAGATCAGCCTTTACATGGCCAGGTTAGCAACACTCATTCTTCCTTCGCCCGTACGTTGCTAACTTAAAATCTACAGGCCCTATCGAGTCGAGCACCTCTGGAAGTAGCCTGCTTAGTCCTGGACTATCTTCAATGGGACATGTCTCCCCTCAGTCAAGATCAGTTACATCAAGCCCTCCACGATTCTCTCTTTCGACAGATCAGCGAGAAGTCAAGCGACAATCGGATAGGGCACGCCGAGACTCGAGGCTTGTGAACAGAATGCGCCGTGCCAACAGCAACCCCTATGTCGATTCCTCCCCATCGGCGATGGGACTTCCCAGCACAACAACTTCCATGAGCATCCCAGCCTATACTACCGCTCCCGCACCCGTAACACTTATGAGCGACACCCCGACTTCAATGAGCAATTCGACATACCTACAATCTTACAGCCCTTCTCTCGAAGACCAGCAACCACCTTCGGCGTACCCTACCACTTACCCACAAAGCTTGTAAGACCCCTGCATCATAGGGCGGCGCCCGGACCATGCTAATCTGCGATAGACAACCCAGCTACAATATGCCTGTGGATTATGCACCTGTTTATGCCGGATCAAATCATTATAGGTACGTTGTTGGTCTTCACATGTTAAATCATCATAGCTAACCCAAGGCAGCGCCCGATCGCCACCAGTGCCTGTTGGTCAGGATGTCGGCTTCATGTACCAGGTGCCAACTGTTATGGGTCCCGGAAGCACAAATTCGCAAGATGCGGGACATGTGAGAGTGGTGCAAAGCCGACCAAAGCCACGATGCTGGGAACATGGGTGTAACGGACGACAATTTTCGACATTCAGCAACCTACTACGACACCAACGCGAGAAATCAGGACAAGCCGCCAAAGCATCGTGCCCTAACTGCGGAGCGGAGTTTACAAGAACTACTGCACGAAACGGACATCTCCTCCATGACAAGTGCAAAGGCCGACGAAACTCGTGAGGCGTGCACCTAAGAAAAATAAAAACGATCGGGAGATGCTTCATGCTATCATTACTTCAATATTTGGGAGCTCAGATTTTGAACTGAGCCATACTGGGCGTTGGTTACTGACGACTGCAATCGTCACAGCGGTCTTTAAACAGGTCGGCGTTATATCTTTTGGGTAACAGGCTACAAGGCTATTGGGGATACACGGATTGGTTTAAGCCTTTGGGGTTCTATCTCACAATAAACCTAGATGGGATGGGATGGCTGGTGTTGCTTAACAGGTGCAAGGCGACCAGATATGGATGGTCACGCATGATGGAAACATGCTTGGGATGGATGTCTGTCGAGGCAAGGACATGCAACTTTTGGAAAGCCTCCGGAGCATATTGGTTATGGAGTCTGTTTTTTTTGAGCAAAATATGGTGCTCCTTCTTTCCGCCAATACCCCCATACAATATTGGTATGGAGTTTTGCTGTATTTCTTTTTTCACACTTCTATGTCACAAATATTTCTCGATATACTAGAAAGGGCTAGCGGTATAGCAAGCTGGTCTACAACAAGGCTTTTGCCATTGAAATCAAAATCTCGATACACATGATTGTGCACTTGGCTGTTACTGTGAGATTCGGCGAAATGGGTGACCAAGGGCACCAGTTGGGTCGTGTTGGTTGAGGGACGTGCTAAATTAGAGTACAGCACGATTGTATGTAATCGTTTGGAAAGCAGTTTAGCGTGGAGACTTGAAAATCCGTGCTAGGGCATTGTACTCTTTACAATACGTGTCTGGTCTAAGCCATAGGTAGGACCGTTTACAGCAGGACCAAGGTAGACAGCGACTGGGGGGAGAGTCTGGGCAAATTGAGCATGCAAGAATCGAACGAGAAGACTGATTTGAAACAGGACGACCATCCAGAAAGGACGGGATGCCCCAGACTGCCGGGAAAGGCAGGCCATACGAGTGGGAAGAAAATGATCGTCGCGGCACTCAGGCCCATCCCTGCCGTCACTGCAATGCTAGGCAAGTTAGTAAGCTACCTTATGAAATTGACCAGGTTGGGTTGGCAGCACAGCCGCGCTGCAAATAGCAGGGTGCAGCCAAGGCATGTACTATGTGGGCTGTGGTTGAGTGATATAAGGTCCGAAGGATCAGTACTGCCACTTGTAAGTCGAGCCATTCTATTTAGAGATGATATAAGGTATTTTAAAGATTCAAAGTATAAGTCGTATTGCAGCAACGCACACAGGAGATAGAGAGAAAAGAACATAAAGAATCAGTCGTTTATTGGTTGACATGGTTCTCGGGACCGGTTGAGTTATTAGGCCGTAGGCCCGTATCCGATCCCGCCTCGGCCCCGAGAGAAAGGACCCCCGAAAACAGACTTGGACGAAAAGACGGAAGATTTGCAGCGTCCCCCCGGCGTCAGTTGGCGAATGGTAGGTCGGATCGAGTCGGTCCCAACGGCCGACCGGCGCAACCACTATCGTCCGCCCAGCAGGGCTCAGGGCGTCTCAGTCAGGGCAGGGCATAGCAGCAGGGCTCCTAGGAGATGGACAGGACAGGACAAGCGAAGCATGGGTGCCTAGAGAAGAAATGAGAGAGGCGCCCCCCTTATCCTGTCTAGCCTGTCTGGATGCGTGGGGTCCATTGGAATACTAGATGTACCCCTACGATGGAAGCATGTCACCCGCTGGTTCACCCCCACGGCATACCTACATACAGACGGATACATGTACGTACATGTACATTACCATGGGATTGGCATGTGCATTGCATGGGATCTTCTCATGAAACGGGGGTGAGTGACAGCCACATGGTTTCTGGAACACTCAACTCAGGTTCTGGCACAAGCTGAAAGTCTGCCCTGCCCAGAAACATTAACTAAGGTAAACTTAACATTAGACTAAACAGCAGTGGATGGGTATTGATTAAGGAAATAGAGTGGGAATGACTGGTAACAAAGCCAAGCTTGACACTCTATTCTCCTAACTACTAATGTTCTCCCGTGCTTATTTTGACTGGGATAGGTTAACGCAATATTCCTAGTGGTACGGATAGAAGGCCTTCCGCTGCTGTAGGGCTAAGTTACAGTGGAGAAATCCAGGGACACCTCCCGTCTCTTGCTGCAGTTTTCCCCGAGGGCCGGTAAGTACCCAAAGATCCATTGGATCTTTTCCTTCAGTATCCTCACCGTCGGGTCCATTGTCCAAGAGCGATATTCATGGGCAGCTCATCTGCTGTACAAGGCTGCAGTGATTCGAATCCTTGTATGTATATTTACCGGGAAACCGGAAGAAAATCTCAATCTGCCTATTTTGTAAATTCATGACGCCACGGACCCCAACGATTGATTATCACTGCAACATTGAGGAGCATCAATGCTACTCTGTCGTTTCTTTTGCTCAACTGCAATCTTGCATTATTATACTGTCTTCTGACCTCTGTACTGTACAGTGGGCATCGACGTGGTCCATCACTTGTGGTGACTGATGCACCAATCGAATCTAAGTGTGACTTGACCACGTCGATGGGTCAACCGCCAAGTGTCACAGTGGATCGGATCGTCAGTATGCGAGCAAAAGACTCGAGCTCATCAGGTCATGATTCCTTCCTCATTCGGATAGCTCACTGTGATACTTTCAGACGGTTGACCTCAGTGCAGATACGTACCTGGATTGCATAGGTACATTTACGATGCTCCATCCTTGACAAACTGACGCGGGAGGCGTTGCTGTCATTCGAGAACCCGGTTTTCTTAGGCTGAATCTTGCTGATTAGCTTTTTGACCAGAATGGCCAACCGTGATACACATACGTTCCAGAAGGAGCAGAATACTGCAGTGGTGGCTTGAAGGATCTCAGTGTCAGACATAAACCGTTGCAGAATGCTACCCTGGGCATATGGCAAGGCATAAATCACAGTTCTGGCTCTGGGTAGGGCTGGAAAAAGCGGGATTTAATATCCAATGTGCATACTTAATATAATGCAAACGTGGAGGTGGATATGCTTATGTCCTTGACTTGACCCGATAAGGGGGAAATGCCACGGAGTTGCGAACAAGAACAGGTTTTGTTCCCGTGTTTTTGCCTCTCAACCGTCCATTCGGATGCAGGTACAGAGCACAGCAACACACGGACAATCAAACAATGAACCGGCATAGGGGCATTCCAGATCCTGGGGATTTCTGTATCTCCGACAGATTGGATATCACAGTAACACACATGCTCTCTTGCTGTTTACGTCTACATTTGCGTCTACGTCAACCAGGCTCCATCATCAACCCGCAACCCACTCAAGTTCGCCGAGACAGCATGTTATAGGAAAGGCGTTTGTCAAAATGATATTAGACTGACCAGACGGCAAATTCCGTGACGATTCTTGACCTAAACAACCTTGAGCATAAACAGGCTAGCTAATTTCCCCGACCCAGGTGAACGGTCTCAACTCCTCCATGCTAGGCAGACTCGCCAAGAGCCCAGAGCACAGGACGGGATAAAGCAAGCGACAAGTTCGGTAGGTTCGCTCTCTTGAATATTATCCGACGAATCGTTTGCGGCGACTCCTTCCGTATAGTCTAATAGCTGGGTCCCTTATGCTGCCAAGCAAGGACAAGCTCTTTAGCCACGACGTCCAGTAACATCTCAGAAGGCCTTATCGAACCAGACCTAGAGAGCCTCGACGTGTTATTTTGTCACTAAAGTGGATGAGGCGATCTCGGCTGGAGCTCTTAATCCGTTCAAGATCCGCGGTTGCACATCCATATTTATTCGGATCCGGACGACAGACTCATCGGCCGAGTCGGACATGATCTTACTTTCGCCAAAATTGTGCCCCTGAAGAGTTTCCTTAGCTTATTTCTCCCTAACCAGGATGTGATCTGTATGGATGTATCCTTACCGTACTTCTGTACTCTCGCTACGTAAACTATACCCTGCCGTGGGGCAATAGCGAGGATTGTACAAAGCATCACTGACTCTGATATAACTGCTGGATCCTTTGTGGCTGAGTCGTGGTGAAACTCGAAGCATATGTCAGAAATCTGTCAGTCTGCCTTACTCTTTCTCGCGCGTACTTCAATTTTAATTCATTTCGGGGGGTCACGGGCCATGGTAAGGCAAGGCAAGATCTGATGTGAATCTGAATCTGCCGACATGAAATTTCATCTCTGCAACATGACTTATCCTGGTGATGTGCTTGTTGGCTGGTTGGTTCGTTCGTTTGGTCAAAACATCAGCTTAGTGAAACACCGAAGAAAGAAAGTGTGATTGAGCCTCATACCTTATCTGAAACGCTGTAAACGGCCGCAGCAAAGAAAGCCAAAAAGCATTGATCGTGACGGTACGTACCAAAGTATACCGATTCGATTCGATTAGGTAGCTCGTTCCCTGGAGCCTCTAAACTCAACATGGTATTTCGTGTAAGTGAGTCGGCCGCCTTCATCTTCAAAGGAGTGGGTCCCTCTAACGTCGAAGGAGTGCGGCCCGTCATTTCACTCCACAGGGGAAGGTGTAGCCCAGCACGTCACGTAAACGGCATTCACCCTGTGCTTATCAGACACCCGCTTTTCTCTTATCCGCACGTCCTAGTAACAACCACAACAAGACTTTTGTTGACATTCTCACACCCTGCCTAGACCACACCTTACCATGCGACAATGGCCTTGACAGCGTCGAGATATAGGGCACGCAAGCAAAAGGTATTCCGGTCCGTTTTCCAGACTGAGGTCTCATCGCCCACGCCTCGCTCAACGCCTATCGCTGCCTCCACGGATCAAGGTGCCGCCTTTGGAGGTCCCCACGCGTCGTCATCTAAACATGCTCCCCCACCACCACCGCCTCTCTTTCACGAGACTCTCCATCATGCCGATGATCAAGTGAGGTGGGACCGAGCCTGGCATGTCGTTACTTCCAAGATACAGTTGCCGACTTCAGTGGCTGTGGAAGACTCCTTCGGGACCTTACCGCCAGAGTCGCAAGAGGTCGATCTGGATGTTCGCGATTCTATCGCCCTGCTCCTCTACCCTAGCCGGTCTCTGCCTGGTGCGACTCAGACGGAGGACATCCTACTATGGCATACCCATCAAGTACGCCAGCACTTTGTTCACCATGTTATGCCCCTGTTGGCTGCTTGTGCCAGTCAGGGCGACCAGACACAAGTATTGCTGTCAAGCATCTCAACACTTGAGGCAGCTCATAGACAGTATCTTTGGGGATTGACTCTCATCGTGCAAGGTTACGACGACGAGACTTCTTCAAATGCAGCATTTTCAAAATTCCGTCGAGACCTACATGCTATTATAGGCAATTCTCTTAACCAAGGCTTGACGGATGCCCTGACCAGTGTCTTGCGTCGCCTTATCCGACTCAATCTTGGCATAGGGAAGCGTTATGATGGGTCTGCATCATTCTCAGAATCGCAGGGGGACAACTTAGCAGCTCGTCAAGAGCTATTAGGTCTCTTAGAGTCCCTTAAGAATGTTGGCCTAGTGGGAGAGAAGTTCCAAGTTCTGTTTGCAGAGATCATGGATGCCAGCATGAAAGACTTCATTAAAATATCCTACTCGGGAGTCTGGAAAGTACCCGAACAGTCAGAGACGCAATCTGCTAGTGTCTCCCCTGGCTGTCTCGGTCATCTTTCTGAATGGGTTGAGAACCAATATGGGCGTCTTGCTGTTGAAGTCTTCAGTCGTCTGGAAACACATATCGCGTGGAGTGATGTCGAATGTTGGAAGGATATTGCCATAGGACGTCTTGCAACACTTCGAATTCATGAGCTCTTTGATATCTCTTTGAACTGGCCCGAAAGTAGAGGCGGACTGGAAGATCTTCGTCTGGCTGTCACAACACCACAGCGACGTCTTCAACTAACTGATAACTTCTCGATGGCCCTGCAGAAACGCCTACTTCACCCTGGCAGGTCGACCTCGGATATTCTGCAAACATACATCTCCATGATCAGAACTTTTCATGCCTTGGATCATTCTAAAGTCCTTCTTGACCGGGTCGTTCACGCTCTGCAGTTGTATCTTTGTCAAAGAGACGATGCTATTCGCATTGTCGTCGGCGGCCTGCTCTCCAACCCCAGTGAGGCTGGCACCAAAGAAGGCAATGCAAAACTCGCGGAGTTAGCAGTACTGCTGAACGCGGCATCTCAACAACAGCGACGCCAGGTTGAGGATGAGGACCTCGATTGGAATGATATGACCTGGGTTCCGGATCCTGTTGACGCAGGTGTAAACTACAAGAGACCCAGAAACGAAGATGTTATCGGTACTCTAATCAGTGCACTTGGTTCTCAGGACATCTTTATTAAAGAGTTCCAGCTAATCATTGCTGAGCGATTGCTTTCAAACCAGGCAACCTTCCTACAAGAGACCAAGGTATTGAGCCTCCTGAAAAAGCGGTTCGGTGAGAGTGCTCTACAAAACTGCGATGTCATGGTGAAGGATATCCAGGACTCGAAGAGAGTTGATGCGGTTCTGTGCAAGACCATCCGACAAACGTATAACGATCCTGGAGCAATTGCGCATCACTCCAAGATTTTATCACGACTATTCTGGCCTAGTCTGCCCAAAGATCCTTTCACAGTACCAGCGCCTGTTGCAGAAATACACAGTAGATATGAGCAGGGATTCGAACGACTCAAGACGTCTCGGAAACTCAACTGGCTGGACCAGTTGGGTTCAGCAACTGTCAAGCTTGACTTGGAAGATCGCTCAGTTGAGCTTGAATGCAAGACATACGAAGCTGCAGTCATCTACGCGTTCCAGGATGAGAATAATGAAGGAGAGTCTGGCCCTACACAACGAACTTTCAACGGAATATGGCAAGAACTCATGATTGACGAGGATCTTCTTGAGCTTGCTCTCAAATTCTGGGTCTCCAAGCGAGTCATTCGTGATATTGGCAATCAAACCTACATGGTATTGGAGCAACTGGACAACGCAGATGAGGCTGGAGAAGCAGGTGCTCCTGATGACGGACAGGATGATGTTGGTGGCCGACCATCTCCGCGCAAACCCAAGATCGACTCCAAGGAGCAGGAGCGGCGTACCGTCTACTGGCAGTTCATCGTGGGCATGTTAACAAACTCGGCGCCAACTATGCCACTTGGTCAGATGTTAATGATGATGAAGATGCTGATTCCCGACGGCTGTTCGTGGACTAATGAGGAGCTGCAGGAGTTTCTGGCAGAAAAGGTGGCGGAGAATAAGTTGGAGCTAGCTGGCGGCAAGTATCGTCTGCCCAAGAAATGAAAACAGGCTACTTTGGCCGTAAGCAATCGGCTTATGAGCTAGTTCTCCATGTCTCGGGCTTGAAAGAAATGAGTCCTAGATGCAGTGTGACCTTGTCCGAGGTGGTGGAGGCATTCGCGTATGCTTGCTGCCTGTACAAACAAACGGAACCGAGCAGAAACCGCTGTGAGCCGAGGTGAAAGTTTCTGGCGATATCATATATCTTTTGCATTGGCGGAGCGTGCAAGGAATGAATATGTCGGGCTGTTCCCTTCCGGTGAAACGATGAGGCCTTTCTTGAGCATGCGATAAAGCAGGGAATGTAAAGCCTGGTCTCAGGCTTAGGAGACATTCACAGGGTTGGTGCATTGACGCATGCTTTTTCATGCTCCCGCATGTCGTGCCCGGGGGAAAGGGCCATTTATGTATGTATCAGTTTGTGCGCTGTTCCCAACTATAGAGCCGAGGTCGGGTAAAGAACCTAAATAGGAAGTAAGAATTAGACAAAGAAACCTAGAACAATGAAATCCCGAGTATATGTGAATGTCACCGTAATATAAAGAATCAGGCGAATAAAATGTTTGCGAGGTGCAAAATTTTCAGCGTCCTCGAGCTTGACGTGCTACAGATGTGAGATTAAGGACCGCTCCAATGGTGTGCAAACAAGAATCCATCCGGTATTTGAGGCTCTGGTCGATGTTTGGTCTGATTCGTCTTGTGGATTAAAGTGGTTGCAGTTGTCGGCTCTTGAGAGTTACGAATGATCAGCAGACATTTTGACTGGCACGAGACTTGAATTTCGATCATGTTGTGGATGGACAAGTCGAAAAGGGCATGCGAGAAGGATCTGTCGAGGATGGTTGCGTACTCATTAATCATGATATTAAGCCTGAACTATCGTGGACTCGTTTCTTCAATATCAAAGTATTTGGCTTTGGTTTGCATGTTTTCAGTTCCGGGCTGTGAGCCACTTTGTTGCTCAATTGTTGAATGGGCGACTGGAAGGCTACTCTTTAGCTATTGATAGGTAGGTAGATACGACACAGCCTTGACAAGAAATGCTTACATGGATGGGGCATTACAAAATATAATCTACAGTGGCTGTCTAAAAGATTGATATCTTACAAGTCAGCTATGTGTGGTTTTTTCATGCTGTGTCGAGCTGTGTTTACTATCGACGTAGATATCCGCCCGGATGCGCCGTAGCATCCATATAGTACGGAGTACCTATTCATTGATGGCTGGCTGGCTGGACAATTGTCTCCGGGTGCTTGGATGCAGGAGAGTTCGTAAAAGGAAATCGACGGCACATGGAAACTATGACGAGCAGACCATGCATCGATAGCCTATAGGTCATTGACGCTCTTTTGCGCAACGACGCAGTCGGACTTTGTGCATGAAGAGACATTACCAAATTCGGATAGTTTGGACCCTGTTTCTGTGATTACTGGGCTACCTACAGGATAGCATGCATGTTTCCTGCTTATGCCTGTCTGCAGCTGGACTCGAAAAGCCATTTTGAGTTTGACTTTGGACTGGGAACGTGAACGTCAGAGGAACGCAAGGTTGACGATTGTGCCTCTTCGTAATCGAGTCGCCTAACAGAATGTTTTTGTAGTTGCCCGAGTTTCTCGGCGTGAGACTTTGTTAAAAGGTCCATGCTATCATGGGTTGATCTCACATGATAGATCATGTTTGCCATGAGCCACTATGGACTTGCACAAGATGAGAGTTTTATATGAGTTTCTGAGGCCTTCCAATATATGAAATTCCTGGTGGATTCCATGACTTATTGTGTAAATGATTTGGTATGTGTATAACCTTGTTGGCCTCTGCATAGCTCTGGATGGTTGGAGTTGAAAATACCAAGAACAAAAACGTCCACCGCCGCCATGTCGCATGTCATCCCCATACAAGTCATGAACCATGATAAGAGGGTCGATAAGCAAAATTCCATCACTGCGATGGACTGATTTTGTTCAAGAATGAATGAATATTGGATACTCTTACAGCGGCCTCTCACTGTGGAGTCACCTAAGAATTCAGGCCCACATGCACCAACCTAAAGTTAACTCCATCCTTGGACGGATTGAATGGAACGGTCCAATCAAGAGTCTTGTCCATGACATCCATCATGGCTTCTACTCTGCATCATGTGAACGTCCAAGCTAGAAACGATATCAGTGACCTTTAGCTAACGCCGCCTGAGTTGGTATCTTCCTGCGCTGGGTCCTCGATCGATGATCCTTGGCTACCTAAGGTAGGTAGGTATTGAGGTTGGGCTGGCTGAATAGAGCTATCGGGCTTTGACTTTTCCCCCTCGCTTTTCCCTACCCTGCGCCTGCAGCTGAGTTGGCGGCTAGATTTTTTCATCTGCACATGACCATGGACATGGACATGAATCAGAAATGACCCTTTTTGGATCGGCTTTTTGCATTCTTGGAAGTGGAGGTCTTGTATGAATCAAGTAGTGGGATGGTTTCTTGTAGAGTGTAACCGTCTTTTTTTGTTCAGTCCTAACCTAGCACCTCGTATGTTCCATGTTTATTTATGCTGCGCAAACATATGCGACTCGTTTGTTTGTTGTTTGTTTTGTTTTTCCCTTTCCAATTCGTAGTCTCTGGTTTCCGAGAGATGATGGTTCTTTTTGTTTGTTGTGCTCGTTCCTCGGTGATCCATTCTCGGACCCTGCGCTTATCATAACTTAACACCGCCATCTTATTTAGCTTGGTACTTCGTCAATCATTCCCTTGCCCGCTCTTATAACTTTTCAACAAGGGCCCAGTCGGCCTCTCGGCACATTTGAGTTGCTTGTTGAATGCAAGTCGGAAAAGTCTGATCACCAATATCCATCCATACTCCCAATGCAACGTACGGTTTCTTTTGGGTTCCTCAGGTATTAAATGTTTGGTGGTTCAATCCCATCCCTCCACCAGTCAGGGTTTCCCACGCTCATTCATTCCCTTCCCTTGCCTTAGACGGTAGATAATAAACACGAACAAGGCTCTCCCTTTCACTTTCTTCCCCTCTCTTTTCACTCTTACTACCCATTCCGTTTTCACGCCCCCAGCCGAATCTGACCGCCGTACATATCGTGTGTGATCTGTACCATGCTCTCAGCCGAACGGATATTCATTTTATTCTCTGCTACACTACTTAAACGCCTCGTACGCCTGCAAACGTCGACTGGGCTGTCTGCCTGCCAACTAAGCTAGGCTATCGTCGCTTTCTTGCCAGGTTCTGATATCCAAATCCAATTTCACTTACATTTTGCCCAGTCCTGCATTTACCTTTCTTCTCGACAATTTTACCGCTGCCTAACTGGTGATTGAAAGCCCGTCTTATTACATACCGTTCCAATGGCGAAAGATTCCGCAGTGATTAATTGTACTCATAACTCATTCTGACTTATAATCATCATGCAATTCCTTTGTCGTGATTCAAAGCCAACTTAATACTCTAGACCGTATTTTATAAGGAAGGCTCAGCCCAGGCCGGGCTCTTTCCATTACCGTAGCCTGGACTGAACAAAGACGCCATATCGTACCTTCCTTCCTTACCATCACATCACTGCAACGCGCTGCACCCGACCCAGCTGCACCGTAGCTTACCTGCCTTACCTCACCTGCCTACCTACATTTTTAATTCCACCCCGACCAGACCTGGGTTGGCTTGTCTCGTCTTGTCTTGACCTGGACTGTCCCTGCAAATCAACCCACAGCATCATCACCACTCACTACTAGTCCTAGTCACTGTAAGGAGTCTGGGTCTCGTCTCGCCTGGCCTGGTCTGGTCTGGTCCGGTCCGGTCTCATTCGCACAAGACGTGGCATTCGCTTTATTCTCTGCCATCCTAGGTACTTGATTATCAAGTCTCCCATGTCTCTTACCAAAGCTCTTCTGTCCTCCACACCAATTTATTCCCTTATTCCCCCTCCATCTCTTCCGTCTTCTTTTACTTCCTCTTCCACTCTTCCGACCCGTGGTTGACTCTCAAGACGCAAACACAAAGGACCCTCGCTCGGTTGCCAGACAACACCCCGCCTCAACATCGTATCGTCGCAGTACGCCGCCGCTAGAGTCGACTACGTCGTCATCGGCGTTATCGCAGATATCCGATAACAAACGACTGCCCCTCATCATCATACGCATTCATACCGATAGCCATATTCAGACCTAGCCGCTCTCAGCTCAGTCTCTCTCGCCCTCTCTAGCTTCCTCCGCGGCCTACTTTCGTTATTCGGCCCTCGCTCTCATTTCCACTCTTACTCATACTCTCAATCTCAATCTCACTCTTCCTGCAACAACTCTCAGTCTACTTACCCTGCCTCGGCGTCCGGGGTGCTGTGGTCTCATGACCACAACCTTTCTGCGTCCCCGATCACCGCTCTGTGACTGCAGCGTGCTACCAATACTACTAGTCCAACACTCATATAATACGAATACACTTACCCATCCATCTCTTACGTGGGCATTCGTGCAATCAGTCTTCTCCCTGTCTTGCTCCCTAAACTTTCGTGCTGTTCAAGACCTACTCACGACGACGACGACGACGACGACAACATCTCCCTTTGCAACTTCAGTAAGCTGCAGCTAGGGTTGTGTTCTGCGCGCGACTCGCTCTTAAGTGAGCCAGCATAGCCGACATCACATCATATTCAGCGCAATTGTCTCGCAATGGATCCTATGAATTACACCATGTCGAATAGTTACAGTCGGTCAAACGGTCACTACGATCCAGTGCATTCTGCCTCAAGCCCTTGGGTACCCCATCCGCTGTCACAAAACCCAGCTCCTTACCCATGGCCAGTACCAAACCCGAACCTACCTCACCTCTATTCACATCACGTTGGACCGCCTGCGCCTAACTCTGGTCCAGATCCATATGGTCAACCTGCAGCTATGTTACCACCTCTCCAAAACCTGCCCGCTTCCGGTTCGTTTTCAGGCAACATGCATGGGCCAATATCACCACGATTCCACAGTCAACCTCAATCGTATCGCAGCAGTATGCCGCTCCCCGTCCCGCCGATACACGCAAGTACCGGCAGTCACGGCCACGACGCAGCTTTTGCGAACCAAATTCCAAGTAGCACAGATATGGAGTGGCAGTCACATGTACCGGGAAATCCAGGCCCGGAAGTCTATTCAATGCATCAATCAAATTACCCGTTTGCTGATTCTGGCGTGAATAACTTTGGCCACAACCACAACCACGGCAACGCTTACCTTCCACACTTTGTATCAGCCCCCCAGCCACCACCACCACATTTTCCAACGCCGACAAGACGAAATCATCCCTCAAGTGGCTCTCTGGTCACCAGGGGTTTTGGCGGTATTCTTCCTTCCCCCAACAGTAAGCACCTTTCAATTTTACCAACACATCAACTCCCTCTTTCAGTAACACGAACTGCGGGTTTGCGGAACCTTGCTTGTTTGTGCACGCCTTTCAAGTGCTAATAATTTTGTTCTAGGACCTGCCCCTCCCTCGTCCGGATTTCGCAGAACCAATCCACGACAACGCAGATCAGCCTCGTTGCGCAGCATGGCGGCAGAAGTCGGACGCGAGGATGAAGAAGAAGGATCCTTTGGCATCGCGGAGTATGGGCGTCGCAGTCCAGGTCGCTCGTATTCCTCCGAAGAAACGGAAGAGATGATGATCAGGCATATGCAGCTTGCCAGAGGCTCCGTGTTGACCAAGATGGTGGCTTCAAAACTGACACTCCGATCGCTCCAGAGCGTCAAGCTTGAGGAGTTGCCCGAGGCAGATCGAAGTGAGAATTTCCTCGCAGATAAAAGAAGGCAGATGCTGACAATTATTAGGTTGTGTTATTTGCTACAATGAGTATGGTGTCGAGACTCCTGAGGGTATCAACGAGGCCCCCCTTCGCTTGCCGAAATGTGGACATGTCTTTGGCGACCATTGCATCAAGAAGTGGTTTGAGGATTCGGATAACTGTCCGTACTGCCGAGACAAGCTTCATTCAGAACCAAAGACACAGCCCGGTACTTCTACTAGAGCATTCATGAACCTGATAAGGTCCAGAGGCGGGCCCTCTAGGTACGTAAAAACGAGCGTGGATCGCTCACTTGAGCAATCAACTAATACGTTGAGCAGCAGCTGGGGACCAGAGGAACTATCAGATATCCTTCGTCTCGGAGCTCACTATGCAGTAGGAGATCGACGAATCGACTCTCCGACTCGACACGCATCGGCACAAACAGCAAGAAGATCGCCACCTACAGAAGGTGGTGAACACCAGCACCGACGGACTCGGGCGCGCCACGGTAGTTCAAACACGCATGATGCTGCACCTTTGCCTGAATCCCGCAACCAAACAGCTTCCGGGGAAACGCCTACGCAGCCCGCTGCAACTGGCATTGAACTGCCCTCGATCCGACAGCAAGTTGAACAATTGCCGGTGGAAGGACAGGTTCAGGAATGGAGGCGGGGTAACGCCCAGGCTGCGAATGCGGTATCGACGACAACCCAGGATCCCAGCACAGAAACTCAATTGCCCCCCGCAGTCTTGCCGGAGCTATCTCCATTTCCTCCACAAGAGGCACGGGACCAGGACCGGATATCCAGGACTCTGCGGAACCCTTTGCAAGCGCACATTGGTTCGCCCTACGAAGGGCTTGGAAATAATGAAACCGCACCAGACATGCCTTACCGCTCAACTCAGGCATGGTAGTGATGTCGTCGAGATCAACGATGCCGACAGGTCTGCAAAATCGCAAAGCGGACAGCTAGATGCCAGCAAAGGATGTATTCAGAGCGCGTTTGAGGGAACACGATGCATGGCATGGAAGCTATCGGCTTTTTGAAGCCACAGCCTCATCTCCTGCAACATGCTGAGCGGGTGCTATCTGAAGTTCCCGCAGCACAGATATGCAAGGACAGCATCTAACACGGTTCGGCGTTGAGTTTGCGACAAGTTTATGAAATTGCACGAGGTTAATCATTTTTGGACGGTGTTTCTGGTTGCTTTTATCAGGGCCACAAACTTACGGATACGGCTAATGGATGTCATTTTATGGGTCGAGAACAAGGATGGAGGATCACTACAGTATCAAACTGGTGACCTATGAACGCATCGGAATTAGCGATAATATTGATTGACAGACAAGACATGAGTGCACGTGTTGAGGTAAATAAAGCATGGATGCAATGCGTGTACAGAGTGCTGTACTGTGCTGTAGCTGAGCTGTGCTGAGTGAGCTGTTCTGTGCAGTGTTTCCAAGACAAGACCCTAGCTTGTTCCGTGGGGCTAAATGAAACGCTTGGTTCATTCCATCTCCGCACCGCAAGCGATACTAGAATAGAACTAGCGCAACCCAAGACCGGAGGATTTCATTGTATCGATGATGCCCGTTGGAACGGCACGGCGTAATGTTGACCACCGGGTCGGAGCCATGTGCTGCGCGTCCGAGGCATCCATTCATATGTCTCTGACGGCTCGAGTCTGAGAGTCTCTAGTCTCATTAACCCGGGTCTTGGGATTCGGGGCATCCCATCCCCACCACATGTAAGATAGACGAATCGCTTATATACCGTTCCCTGTTTCCGTACCCCCTTGGCCTTTTGGTTACGACGCGCAACACCCGCCCATCACAAGTGTTTGCTTTAAACTCGACGTGTACACGTAAACTTGACTGCCATTCCACTCTCTCTCGGTGCAAGTAAACACCTGAGATCGGGTTATCATGGGTTTGCCGTGGCAAATCATCACAGCGACCTCTGCTATAAGCAGCTTGTCCCTCGCCTGGTCGCGGGACAGTTGGTCTAGGTCCCAGCTCTTGGGACACTTTTCAATATTTTGGGTTGCTGGGTTCGCCGTCTGGGGTGTGTGGGCGACATGGATATATCCATTTTTCGTATCGCCGCTGCGACATCTTCCAGGGCCTTCCGGCAACCATTGGTTCATGGGACAGTCAAAGAAGATCATGGCAGAGCCCTCGGGTGTGCCGATGCGACAATGGTTAGTGAATACCTGTTCTGGGTCGTATTTTGGGTGTGGTAGCTGACGGACAAACATTTAGGGCCGCCGAAATTCCGAATGATGGACTCATTTGTTATCGTGGCTTCTTCAACCAGGAGAGGGTCATGGTATCATCACCCAAGGCATTGGCCGAAGTACTTGTCACCAACAGCTATGCTTTTCCGAAACCCAGTCACTTTCGATGGTCCATCGGCCGTATCCTTGGAGTCGGCATCTTACTTGCTGAAGGCGAGGAGCACAAGATGCAGCGCCGTAGCTTGACACCCGCGTTCGCCTTTCGTCACATCAAGAACTTATATCCAGTCTTTTGGCGCAAAGCCAGAGAAGTGACCAGAGCAATGATGGCAGAGTTCAGTCAACAGGAAGAGACTCAGGTTGAGATATCCGGTTGGGCATCGCGAGCGACACTCGATATCATTGGCGTTGCTGGGATGGGACGGGACTTTGGCGCCATCAAGAACCCGGACAACACACTTGCTCAAACATACAGCAAGATTTTCAAACCTTCTCGTCAAGCTCAGATTCTTGCTCTTGTTGGCATGATCATTCCTATGGAGTTTATCACCAAGCTGCCTTTCCGACGAAACGAGGATATTTCCAAGGCTGCAAACGATATTCGGGCAATCTGTCGAGATCTGATCCAGGAGAAGAAGGCAAAAATGGCTAACAAGGAGCAAGCTGACGTTGATATTCTCTCTGTGGCGCTTGAGAGCGGTGGTTTTACTGATGAGAATCTGGTTGATCAGCTCATGACATTTCTCGCTGCAGGACACGAGACAACAGCATCAGCCATGACTTGGGCAATCTACATGCTCTCACGATATAGCGATATTCAGACCCGGCTTAGAGAAGAGGTGCGCGAACGTTTGCCATCAGTGGATTCGGATGTCGATATTACCAGCCTCGACATTGATCGCATGCCATATCTGAATGCAGTATGCAGCGAAGTTCTTCGATACTACGCCCCTGTACCTTTGACGATGCGCGATGCCGCATACGACACTACCATCCTGGGCCACCCAATTCGCCGCGGCACACGAGTTGTCATAGTACCCTGGGCAACACATTTCGACCATGGTCTTTGGGGTCCAGACGCAGACCAATTCAACCCAGACCGATGGCTCTCAGCAGATGGAGAGAGTGGTGCCGATCGCAAAGCCGCAAGCGGAGGAGCGAGCAGCAACTACGCGTTCCTGACGTTCTTGCATGGGCCGCGAAGCTGCATCGGGCAGAGCTTCGCAAAGGCAGAGTTCGCTTGTCTTTTGGCAGCATGGATCGGCCGGTTCGAATTCTCGCTGGCGAATCCGGAGGAGATGGATGAGAAGAATGTGGAAATTCGGGGCGGTGTAACGGCCCGGCCCGCTAAAGGGATGCACGTCAAGGTTAAGGTTGTCGGCGGATACTGAAATGCAAAGCATACATAGGTATAGTAGTTTGTGCCATGGTATAGGTACGATGGATTAACGGTCTTGAGGTTTCTCTGTATTTCTAAGGTTATTGGGTAGGTAGGAACATTGGGACACAGTACAGTTGGAAAGTCTGTTGGCGTTTATATGAAGTTTATATTGGATGTTAGATGTTGCATGTTGCAGTAGGAAAGACAATAAGTAAGCTGACAGGACGAGAGGTACAAAGAAATATCATGATATGAGTAGAGATAAATAACTGTCACATTTCCTGAGTCATTCAATTGCACCTCCATCACATCTTGTTCTAGTTGACGGGTAATGATGGGACGAACGGGTGGTCAGCGTTAGCCTCATAGCTCTATGAGACGAGACAAGTATTTAATTGGTATTCGGTAGTTGAGATTGATCCAACAGTGCCAAGGTAGAAACATGATGCCTTGATTAATGTATTGTACAAATAACATTACAACGCACTCAATGTCCAACCATTTCGACACATTGCAGATAAGAAATTCCCCCGATTCTTAATATTGTTACAGGGTAGACCTATCGGATCGGCTGCATAAGTGTAGTGATTGCTCAACTGCAGATGACTTGCCAGCTGGCAATGCAATGGATGGACCTTTAAAGAGAAGTGGATAATGACGAAGGCGCTAACCAGTGTGTGGCGGCCTGAATGAGGCCTCTAACTAATTATGCCGGTTTAATTAAAGTCCCAACGCCCTTGATAAACAGGCCACTCACTCACTCTTGGCTGGCTGGCTACCCTGAGCTGTTAAACCTACAGCTTGTCTTGTCTGGTCTTGTCTTGCCTTGACTTAACTCTTGGTTCTTGCAACGTACAACTCAAACTAAAAGCTACCACCACTTAATCGAATCTCGCCTATCTATCTACTATCTAGGTACCTAATACCCGTACAGCATATACCCTACACACGTAATCCAAGTCAAGCTTTTTGAGGATCGGATCGACCAAATTTGACGCCCAGACCACTTAAGTCGCCGTGCCTCACAAAAGAAAAAGAACAAGAAAAAAGGCCCTCACTCAGCTCCCATCAGCACCAACAGAAGCCAAAAAGGGCCTCATAGATCGAATCTTGGACCCGCCTAAAATCTGGAGCTCAACCAACGACGTTGGACCCCAGCCACCGCCTGTTTAGCGGGCCGCGACCAAAACGGGGCCCCCCCATGACAGGAAGGAAGGCTGGAGCTCAGGTCCAGGTCCCCATTTCTTCGTTCCCGTTCCCGAAATCAAAACACCATCAAAACATCATCCTTAAAATTTAATTCATACCCTGACTAATTCGCATCGCAACGTCGGTAGACCGTAAAACCGGCGCAATGCAGCGAGACGACCGCTCTCGGGACCCCGAGGGCTCTGGTTCTCGTCGCCGGTGGTACGAGTCTCGCGATCGCGATCTTACTCCAAGAGCTGGAGATCAGGGAGACTCGCACTCACGCTCGTACTCGCGTCAGCAACAGCAAACACCACAGCAACCACCACAACCGCAATCGCCATATACACCAACCATGTATCAATCGCCAACCCAACAGCGACAGTACGATCCGCAACGATATGACCAGTATCAAATGTACCAACAGTCACCACAGCAATATCCGCCATTGCCACCACGTCAACAACAGTACCCGTACCAGTATCAACAACAGTACCAACAGCAGCAGCCGCAGCAGCAGTCGCCTTACTATAACGCACCGCCTCAATCGATGCCTAGTCATAATAGTCCTTACCAGCAGCAACAGCAACAGAACCCGCAACGACCGCAAACGCCTTCAAGTGTCTTTTCGTCCTCCAGCGATACATCAACGTCGCTGCTAGATATCTCGCGATTCAAGGACACGAAACAGTATGGTGGCGTATTTGGCACGTTTTTCAAGGCGCCCTCAGACAGGGTTAAACAGCGCCTCCACCGAAAGAAAAGCAAGAAGCGTCGCGTACTGTACTTTGGCAATTCTTCTTCATCTTCCGTAAACTCTGATTTGGCCTATGGAAACGGTTATGTGCGCCAACCAAAGAGCCGTACCTTAAGCCCCCGAAGTCAAAGTCGTACCTCTGGCCAGGGTTACGCACCCGCCGCCGCGGGCCCTGGTCCAAGCCAGGGACGGCGACGTAGTTCTGGAGGGTCTGATCGTGCTGCGCGATTGACCCCTAAGAAGAAGAAGACTGCTGATGAGGAGATCATGGCGCTCGGCCAGCAACTTTCTAACCTGGCGCGCCGATCCAAGGAGGACGAGGAACGTCAGGCGCGCAAGGCATCAGGTAAAGGTAAGGGTAAGGCTGCCGCCATGGGACTCGCAGCTGGTGCTGCCGGCGCTGCCATGGCTTCTCAGTACGGCAAGAATGGCCGAGGCGCGAACAACCTAAAACAGCGCGTTGAATCCTCAGACGATGAAGATGACTGGGAAGATGCTTCGGATGACGAGGATGGAGACGACTCATCAAGCAGTGACGGCGCAGGCTCAGGTGGCGATTCAGAGCTTGCGTATGGAACCGTTGCAGAGTCTAGCAAGCCTGCCTTCGGTGGAGCCGCAGCAGCAGCTGGAGGTGCAGCAGCTGCCGCCTATATGGCTGACCACCGGAGACAATCTAGTTACGGCTACGACTCGTCACCCGAGTATCGACGACATGGCGACAGAGGCTCGATTGTCGACCCTCGTCTTTTTGGACCCCACAACTCGCTTCGAGGCTCAATCAACACACCATGCGGATTCCGGGATGAGAATGAAGCTGCTGCGTACCGCCGTGATTCTGCCAATTTTGGAAACGGTGGACCAATCCAGATGCAAGACACGTATTCTGGCTCTAACCGTTATGATGGTGACCGTTTCTCAACGCCCATCGCACAGCAGGACCCGGCGGTCCGACCTCCCCCCGTCCCCTTACAACAGCCAGTTCCCAAGGTGCCTGTATCATCAAAGGTTTACGGTGCTGAGAAGGTTGATGATGCAAACCGCAGAGACCAACGACAACGTCGATCCGAACAGACCGAAGAAAAGGGCTGGGGTGGAGCAGCCGCCGGTGGCATTGCTGCTGCAGCTGCAGCGGCTGGCGTGGCCATGGCTTCTTCCTCGAAGAAGGATGGTCGTGAGCGCCGGGATGAGCAGCAGCGCGATCGTGACGATCGAGAGTTACAGCAACGACTCGAGAAAGAACGCCAGAGAGCCTTGGAGCTTGAAGAGCAGAAACTCCGAGAGCTTGAGCGTCAAAAAGCGCGAGCCCAACAAAGGGTGCAGCATCCCGAAACCGAGGCTGAACGACACGAAAGATTGGAGAAAGAACGTGCACGAAACATGAAATGGGAACGTGAATACCGCGAAATGGAGCCCGAGGCTGTTATTCCCAATTATAATAATGAGCGAAAATCTTCACGATATAATGATCATGACGATACCCCCAAGGATAGAAAGGAGAAGGAGAAGAGTAATGTCGATGTAGTGGTCGCCCCCAAACGGGATCAGAACGAGGGCAAACCATTCGGAATCCAGTACGGTTCGGAGTTCCAGCTTGAGCGCGAGCCTACGGTCAAGTCTCAACCGAGTGAGCGCAAGCCTACACAGAATGGTCGTGACCTTCCTCTAGCGACTGGTGCAGGCCATCAGGCCGTGACGGAATCGACCAAGTCTACATACCAGGATATTGACCCTTTCCAATACCAGGTTTCAGACGATGCTTTTACCATGTCTCATCCTACTACCCCTGGACGACCCCTTACACCTAATGTAGTTACTATTGAGCGCGAACCTAACTTTGACGACTCTCCACCAAGAGATTTGTCTGCCGATGCTCGACTAAGCCGCCGCGACTCCTTTGAGATTCAGCGCATGGTCGAAGACTACCACCGCGAGTCGCAAGGCGCATCGCAGCGTCGCGACCCTCGAAATGGCCATGAGTATGAAGAGGAGGAGCACAAGGCTAGGTCGATCCTAGATGAAGCTAAGCACGCTACTATTCCTGTCGCAGCGGCTGCGGTCGCATCCGCTGTGGCAGTTGAGAATGAGCGTTCGCAAGAGCGCCGAAAGAGTCGATACTCAGACGATAGCTCTCAGGACACTTCTCGAAGCCGCAAGGATGCAGTTCAGGAGGAAGCAGATCGATACTACCGCGAGACCAACATCGCTCGAAAAATCGCTTCTGATGAAATGCGATCACGAAGTGCTTCGCCTGAGAGATCCGTGGTTGACAAGTGGCAAGATAGCAAGGAGGAATCATTCACTATTGTCACGCCACCATCCATGGATGACAAGCACCCCGACAAGAGCATCTATGAAGGCCCTGACGCAGATGTGAAGATCGATAACAAGATCCACCCCCGGGAAGAGCACCAGTACCGCAATGTTGGCAACAAGTCTTCCAGAAGGAACGTTTCGCGAGAGCGTCCCCTTTTGAATTTGATCTATCCTACCCCTGCGGTCAGCCGTCAGCACACACCAGCCCCTGAGGCGCGAGAAGCGCCAGAGGCTACCGTCGTAGATGTCAAGCCCGAAGATTACAGCATCGGGCCCAAGGGCGAGATCGTTCCTGTAAACGAGCCTGCGGCCAAGTCTGTTAGCTGGGGAGAGAACGAGACGAAGCGTTTTGACGCCGACAGCCCTGAGAAGAGTGATTCTGACAACTACTTCCCCGCTGAGAAAGCTGTCGAGAAGTCCAGACCCAAGCTAAACAAGGCGAGCCGCTGGGGGATTCTTGCTGCGGCACTTGCTGGCAGCAGCGCCGAGCCACAGAACGAACCTGATGTCGAAGTTGACCCGAAACAAGTAGAGATGCCGGGAGCCTACTCATACTCAGATGCAGGAAGCAGCGACGTTTCTATTCGTCGTGCCGAATTCTATGTTGATGATATGAACAGCTTCCCTCCAGTTGTTGGAACTAAGCCCGAAGGCCCTCAGCAAATGCCTGGTCGCTTTGCGGACGACTTTGAGTTCGCTGCTACCCTTGCTGCCGGATTGAAGGACACTGGATTCAACCCTGACATTGTCATTGACGATCCAACCTACAGCCGACGTGACTCTCCTCCAGGTGTCCAAGAAGCAAATGGTGACTCCCACAGTGGACCAAACGGAAATGCCTGGTATAAGCGACCCTACGCTGAGGCTGTTCCGGATCCAGTCGATGTCCCAAAGCTTCTGCCTGAGAAAGGGTTTGTTCTTGGAGAGGTTGAAACTCCTCAAGAAAAGACCATTGTTCCTTTCGAAGGCGAGCGTGATTTTAAGCCAGATGCGCCAAAGCCTGAAGACGTGCCACTGCCTGACAACCAATCTGACAGCCCCAAGTTGAGCAAGCGAGAGCAGCGCAAGCGAGACAAGTCAGACGTTGTTGTAGTCCAAGACGATGGAAAGATTGAGAGTGTTAGAGCCGAGCCTTCTTTGTCACGAGACGTAGGCGAGCCAGTATGGGAAGGTATTGCCAGCAAGAGGAGTAAGAAGGACCGGAAGAGTCGTGATGTTGATGATGAGTCGAGTCCCAGGGCACCCGCTCCTGCTACTTACGAGTCAAGATCCGACTATGACTGGACCACTCCTCGAGACGAAGGCCGTAGCCACAGCCGCAGCCGCAGCAGTGACATTAGTTACGCGGATATTGCCAAGGCGGCTGTGCCTGCCCTTGCCCTAGGCGCCATTGCGTCAAGTTCGAGAGATACACCCTCTCGGGATGTCCGCGATGATACGCACGACTCTCCTAAGGAGCCACGCCAGCAGTCGAACGACTACTACTATTACGGTGACGACAGGTCGCGCGTCTCCTCGTCTGCAAAGCCCTCCCATCACCGACATTCGTCTAGAGACGTTTCATCCCGAGACGTCCGATCAGACGATGAGCAGGATTCTTCTAAGCAGTCGAGAAAGCACAAGAAGGACCGTGAGTCAAGAGACGAAGGTAAATACCGTGAGTCTTCGACCTTGGATCCCAATGATCGCCGATCATCAAGGAGAGAGTTGTCGCGAGATCGCTCGAGAGATCGCTCAAGAAGTCACAAATCCAGGGACCACTCGAGAGACCACAAATCTAGGGATCGTTCAAGAGACCGTTCAAGAGACCACCGGTCGAAGGATCACCGGTCAAGAGATCGATCCAGAGACAGAACAAGAGACAGGTCAAAAGACAGAACTAGAGAGAAGTCTAGGGATAGGTCTCGTCACAGAAGATCCGATGACGAGGAAGAGAAATCTAAGCGATCGAAACGTCATCCCTATGGATACGACTCGCCCTCAATGGCCGCTTCTGAAATCTCTGTTGCCAGTTCTAGCAGCAAGAGAAGCAAGAAGTCCAAGCGAAGAAACGGCGACGATTACGACGATTCCAGAGATAGTCCCCGCAAGCGTGATCGCGAGCGCGAATACTTCGATGACAAAGACGTAAGCTCTGTCGTGTCTGAATCGCGTGGACACCGACGAACATCCTCTCGATACGAGGATGACGATGTGAAGTCAAGTGTCTCATCACCTGGCTCATCCCGTCGTGAAAAGGAGTACAAGGAACGCAAAACACCAGAGAAGCGACCAAGCAACAGCGTCCTTTCTGGCCTCTTCAAATCAAGCAAGGATAAGAAGAAGGATTCTTTTTTAGGTAATGCCGACACCCTTGGCGCGGGTGTCGGCTTAGCGAGTGCAGCAGCCATTTATGCGTCTGATGCTGCTCGCTCTAACGCCGCTGATGCCCCATCAGATCAAGAACGTTCTGCCTCTGGTGATGGGCTACGCCATGCTCGAAGCTTTGAACTGGTTGATCCTGAGGTCCTTCCGCGTGTTATCAAACCTGCCATTGATCCCCAATATGGCGATCTTCTTCCTTTACCTCCCAGCGAACCTTCTAGCCCAACTTCTTCTCACTCCGACGAACTCCCACCACTTCCTGACAGCCGACCAGATACCCCCCCTGAGGAGCGTGGTGTTCGGCGAGATGCCCGACCTCTCCAGCGACGCCGAAGTGTTTTCGAGACGCCTGTCAAGTCTCCCAGCCGTACCGCTGTTCCCATCGCCCTCCGTCTTGGCAACAGGTCCTCAAACCCTGCTTCTCCTGTAAGCTTCCGAGCTTCGCCGGCTAGCTCTCCCATTATTCCACACTCCGACGCTACTGTCATGTCAAGACGACAAGCTCGACCTACTTCTTGGGACAACAGCCGTGAATTTATGCCTTTGTATCTTCTTGAACATTCACGACATCCCCCACCCACCACAGGATCTGTACTTCCTGCGCTGCCTCCTAGTGAGCCTAGTGAAACTTCGGCAAGAAACTCACCCGAATCCGAATTTCTTAAACACAACGATGGTTACTTTGGCGAGAGTCTTGATTATACTGGGCCTGATCTTCGTGTCGACACTGTCCTCTCCGAGCAGCATGGAAAGGAATCCGATGCGGAATCACAACAGACGACCCCTCGCGCTGAATTCATGCCTGTGCTGCCCGAGCCTACACCCTCTGTTACTTCCAACGAACCCTCCCCTAATCTCTCACGGCCCTCACTACCAGAGCCCACACCCTCAATCGCTCCGGACCCGCCTACACCTTCTTTGGCGACTCCTATGGAGTCCAGGGACCGAGACGCGGCTGATGACAAGTCCTCTCGGCCCCCCTTTGACGCCGCTGCCATTGCTGTTCCCGTCGGCTTGGGCGCTAGTGCTGGCTTGGCTGCTGCTGCTCTTGCCCAACCTAGGGGCCGTACCGACTCGCCTACAGAGAGGACAGACGATCTCACTTCTGCCGATGAACACTTCTCTGATGCCGTTGAAGGCCCTTCTGAGCAGACTTCACCCAGAGAAGATATGTCTCGATCCCTTGAGACTGCCCTTGACCGAGACCCTACTCCCGAGCCTATAGCCAGATCTCCTTACGAACCGACCTCTGAAACCACAACCGGAGCTTTCACCACTCCTGTCAATGAGCTTGTTTCTGATGAGCATGCCGATGTCAAGTCAGACGCCGAGGTCGCTGCGGAAAAGGCAATCGTCAAAGATGCGGAGGACCAGGCTGCCAGAGACATCACTGACGCCGCTGAACCTGCCACTGAGCCCTTCAATTTCCCTGCCAATAACCAAATTGTTGAAGAGAGCACTGATGCCAAGTTTGACATCGAGCCTGCAGCTGAGCCAGTCAAGAAGGTTGAGGAGTCAGCGATGAAGGACTTGCCCGAAGTTGTTGAAAGCGCAAATGAAGCTCGCGCCATTTTTGTCGATGAGCCTGCCACTCAAGAGCCTACAAATACCAGGTCTGATACCGAACTTTCAGCCGAAAAGTCAGTAGTCAGACAGGCAGAGGAGCAGGTTGCTAAGGACATTGCCGATGATGGTGAGACTGCAAAGGAGTCCATTTCCATGCCTGTCAAGGAACCCGTCTTGGAGGAGCCCATTGCTGAGGCGCCTACAGCCGTAGAGCCTACTGTAAATGAGTCTTCTCATGCCGAGCGAGGCATCGATCATGCAACTGAGGAGTCAAACGAAACGGCCGAGGAGACCGCAAATGAGTCCCGTGGTATCTCTACCAACGAGCCCGTTGCTGAAGAGCCTACCGATGTCAAGTCTGGCACTGAGCCTGCAATTGACGAAGCTGCAGCCAAAGAGATTGAGGAACAGGCTGCCAAGGATGCTGCCGCAGCATTCCAGGCGGCTGAAGCCGAAGCTGCCGCTCAAGCCGCCGCCGAAGCTGAGACTGCAGCACAAGCTGCCTTTGACGCCGAAGCAGAGGAGGCTGCCAAGGAAGAGGAGGAGATGGCTGTTCTCAAATCGAAGAAGGCGAAGAAGCTCACCAAGACTGAAAAAGCTCGTTTAATGACCTTGATTGGCAACTCGGTTAAACGTGCTCAGGAAAAGGCTGCCGAAACTACTCCTGAGCCAGTCACCGAGACTACTGAGGAGCCTTCCGTGAAAGAACCTGCACCGGAGGAACCTGTAGCAGAGGAGCGTAATCAGACACGGGAGACTACCTGGGAAGACCGTGCCGCGACACCGAAGGAGCCAGCGTTTGAGCCCCTTGAAAACATTCGCGAGGCAGAGCCTACTGAGCACACCGTTGAGCCCACTCCCGTCGAGACGGTAACCGAAGAAGCTTCTCGAGATCTCGCAGCAGAACCTATTGTTGAGGATATTACCGCAAACGCTCCTGAATCTTCATCGCTGCTCACCGAAGAATCACTTGCCGAACCCTCAATCGATGCTGTTCCCGAGATTGTCGAGCCCTCTGATATGCGAGAAACTGAAGTGGTCGACAAGGACATCGACATCATCGAAGTTCCCGGGTCTACCGACAAGCTGGATACCACTCCCCAGCCTGAATTGATTGTCGAAGATGTCACAGTCCCAGAGCCTAGCGTTGAACCCCCGGCTGAATCCAAGACAGAGACGGCCGAGGACCTTCCACGTGAGATTGACACCTCTACAGCACTTACTCCCGATGCTGTTGTAGAGTCTCAGTCGGCACCATCTGTTGATGCCCCTATTGAAAGCGCTGCCGAAGCCACCGAAGCCGCCGAAGTGAAGTCAGAAGAGCCTGTCGCTCAGCGTGCAGAAAATGAGATCACCACGGAAGAATGGGACAACATGAATGCCAAGGATAGGAAGAACATGAAGAAGAAGCTCAAGAAGAAGGGACTCGAACCGATTATCCAAGACTCGTTCGACATTCCAGCTCCTGCAGAGGAGTCCAGCAAGGACGAACAGCCCGCCCCGAGCGAACAACCTGCTGCAAAGGACGAAGTTTCTGAATCACAACCGGCTACGATCGAACCTGAAGTCCCTGCTCAGTCCGTATCTGAACCTATCCCCGACTCTTCCACTGAGCCATCTTCTATTACTGAGGTCGTGGATATCCAAGAGCCCATTGTCTCTCGGGAACAGGAATCTGTCAGCATGAAGCCTGAACAACCATCCGAGCCTGTACAGGACAACATGTCAGTTGACAAAGAAGTGCCTGTCGAACAGGAAAGTCAGGATATAGTCCATGAGCCGGAATCTTCCAAGGAGGTAGAAGCATCCGCCGAACCTGCGGCAGCCACACCCGAGAATGAGCCTGTACCGGATCCTTCCACCGAGGTCCCAACTGTCGTGGAGCCTGCGCCCGATGCTGCCGTCGAGGAGAAAGCTGTTGAAGAGTTGACCGAGTCTCCTTCCAAGAGTAAGAAGAAAAAGAAGAAGAATAAGTCTCAGCAACAACCCACGGAAGAACCAGCTGTTATCGAACCCATAGCTGCTCCAGTTGAAGATACGACTACCGAGTCTGCTCCAGCCCCTGAAGCCGAAAAGGATGCTTTTGACGCCTGGGCTGATCCAGTTCTCCCTATCGAGACTCCAGTTGATGCTCCTGCTGACACAGCTGCCGAGCCGTCTTCTGCTACTGCTGAAGACTCCTCGAAACTTGTGACTGAATTGCCACTCGATGCCCCTACGGAGCGCTCTGTTGACGCAGATGCCTTTGATGCCTGGGCTCAGCCAGACGCTACTGCAAACGTTGATGCCCCTGAGCAAGAGTCTGACAAGCCTGTCGAGAATCCTGAACAGACCCCTGAAGCGTCCAACGACCCCGCGCAGGGCGAAGATGCTGTTTCTTCCAAGTCAAAGAAGAAGAAAAAGAAGAAGAAGGGTACCAAAACAGACGACGAGCCGGTGACTGAGACTCAAGACAATGCACCCCAGGATAAATCTCTTGAAGCACCAGAGAAGCCGACAAATGATTCAATCGAGCCATCCGCCACAACAGGTGAAGCAAAAACCGAGCCTGTCGATGCCCCAACCGACCAGGCTACCCCATCGCAGCCTAATGTGCCAACACCAAATGATGGTGATGATCAGCTCGTTGAGACAGTCAAGACACCTCACATTGACACTCCTGTAGTCGCTACACCAGCACGTGATACTCGAGATCTCGACGACTTGGACGATGTTCCCTACTCCCCCTCTTCCGAGAATCTTTCCCCCTCAGAGAGGAATGTTCGAAAAGATCGACAAGGTTACTTCCCCTCTGCCCTCCGCGCACTTCCAGGCGCTGCAGGTATATCCGCTTTCAAGAGGATGTGGGGCTTCCAAGATCAATATCGAGCCCAAAACCGCACGCGAGAAGCTCAGCCGGAAGTCGAGAAGCCCAGTGATGAGATCCAGCCTGATACTGTGAATGCTGAGAAGTCAGAGGTGGTTGACAAGAAACCCGAAGTCCCTGTCACTGAAACGGAGCATGTCAAGGCCGACGAGAAACCGCCACTGACTGCCGATGAGTCTCATATATCTGAGCCACTCTTTTCACAAGGAGATGCTCCCGTAGATGAATCGCAAGGCCCTGGATTAGAATCTTCCCAAGTTGATGAGCTACAGACCACAGACAAAGATGTGAGCCACGACGTCCCTACCGCGGAGGAAGTGCCTACGGCCGTCGAACAACCTGCCACGAAGACGGAGGGAGACCCCACAAGGCCAGCCGAGACCGCACCTGAGACAGCTAAAGAAGCTCCCGTTGAAGTAACGGAAAGCGTGGACGTCAATTCCACCGAGGAGCCATCCACCAAGACAACTTCTGACGACACAACGCATCCTATTGACGTCAAGCCGGATGATACTACTGAGGATAAATCCGCTGAGATGACTGAAGGCAACGACATAAAGCCTGCTGAGACAGCCCAAGATGATTCCGCAAAGCTCCCCGAAGTTGGATCCAAGCCTTCAACCGAAGAGGGGCTCAACAAGACAATTGAGGTCGACAGCAAGAATGCTACCGAAGAGACTGCTGTAGACAACGCCGAGGCTGACGTACCTGATTCCAAGAAGAAAGTAAAGAAGAATAAGAAGAAAAAGAAGAGCCAAGCCAACCAGGACGACACACCTCAGGAGGACGCGAAGGATTCGACCCAGCAAGATCAAAGCACCCAGGAAGGACCCGTTCAAGAGGCCACACCTGCACCAAACGAGGTTGACGTTGTGGCTCCAATTCAAGAATCAGTGGCGGAAACCTCTCGTGGCAACACTGAGGAACTTGGTGATCAAGAGCCCGAAGCCGAGTCGGACAACAAGACGCAAGCTGTATCTGAAACCAATGTTGAGGAGGCCCTGGAAGTCAAGCCCGAGATCGACGAGAAGCCAGTTGAATCTGAACTATTAGACCAGCCCCCAACTGACAAGCAAATTGAGCCTGAGACAAAGGAAGAGGTCAAGAACGAGGAGGAGCACACTCGAGAGTCCAACGAGGAACCGCTGGTAAAGGGAAAGCCTGACGAGACCCCCGATGCCAAACCTGAAGGCAGCTCAGAGGATAAGCTCGAAAGCGGTAATATGCTACCTGGACCTGAAGCATCTGAACAGCCACAGACCGATGACAAGCTTGCAAAGCCTGAAGGCCAAGAGATCCCCGCTGAGACCAACGACGACGCAGCTCAAGTTGAAGACAAGCCCACCGAGTCGGAGGCCCAGCCTTTGCCCGAAATTGATGTCACACCACCTCAACCCGAAGAAAGGGAATTGCAGCAGACAGATGCTACACCGCTCGAATCCATTACACAGGAGACAATGCAGTCGGATGACAAGCCGGCCGAGAATGAGATCAAAGAGCCTGAAGCCGACGCGAGATCTCCGGAAGTCGAGACACCCAAGGAAGAAGATACGCCGCTTCAACCTGAGGTTGCGGAGCAAATGCAGACCGATGATAAACCCGCACAAGCCGAAGGTACCGGTGACTTCCCAGTTGATTCCGAAGCCAAACAGCTCCCTTCTATCGAGGAAGAGGCTAGCAAGGCAGTACCCGAGGAATCAACTCAAGCTTCCCAAGACCCTCCTACTGTGCCCTCGATAGAAGAAAGCTTGTCTTCAGCTACACCTGAACTTGATTCAACTGCCAAGGAAGCCAAAGAAGCCGAGGATAGGGCTTTGCGCGAAGCAGATGACGCCGAGGCAGCAAAGGAGAAAGAAGAGATCGATTCGTTGCTTGAAAAGCAATCACGAAGGGGTGGCCGCCTCCTCAAGAAAGACCAAAAACGCCTTACCGCGCTTGAGGAGAGTGCATCTCGAAGAGCAGAGGCACAGACCGCTCGTGATGCTGAGGAACAGGCTGCTGAGGAACAGGCTGCTGAGGAACAGGCTGCTGAGGAACAACCTCCATCAACCACTGCCGACACTACCACCCAGGAGTCATCTGAAGCGGATGCCAAGCCAGCTCAGCCAGAAGAGACTCGCGACATAGACGTTTCTCAAGACAAGACCGAGGTTGGCGAAGCACTAGCTTCCGAGAAGCAGCCTGACATCAGCGAGACAAAACCAGCAGAGACATCTGGCGAAGCTGGAACACCAGGCACCGCTCTGTTGGATGAGAGTGCAGAGAAGTCGACGGATGTGCCCCCGGAAGAAAAGCCAACGGAGAACCAGAACAACACCGATACGGCACCCACTGCAGAACGTCAAGAGGAAACGACAATTGACAACGAGGCTACAGAGTTAGCGAGCAGCAAGAAGTCCAAGAAAAAGAAGAAGAGAAAGTCAGTATCTTTTTCTGAGAATGGAGAATCTCAAGATCCGGCAACAGAGAACACCGAAAAGGGCACACAGGCAACTGAACCCGAACAGCCTGATCAAACTCCCGGCAACACCGAAGAAGCTTCTTCAACGCAAGCAGAGCCTGCTCCTCAAGACACCCCTGCCACTCAAGACGGGTCCGCAACGCCGGCCTCTGAGGACACCCCAGCGGACCTGACGACTCCAGACGTCAAGGAGGCCGAGACTTCTACGTCGCATAACCTTGAGGACCCTTCGGCCGAGAACACGACTGCTGAGGGCCAGGGCGAAGGACCTTCAGACGCTGTCTTGGACCAGGCTGAGTCAGAGCCTGCGTCTGAGAAGAAGAGCAAGAAAAAGAAGAAGAAGAAGAAGAACACTTCCATCGACGAGTCAGAGAAGCAGCCCGAAGCGGACTCACTGACCCAAGAAAACCCGGAGTCTACAGCGAAGTCTTCTGACGACGTCAAGGATGCCGCTGAACAAGAAGAATCCTCCATTGCTCCTACCCCTGTAGAGCAAACCGGTGTTGAGAGTGAAAAGGCGCCTCTTTCGGGAGACGATGCGGCGCTTCCTCAAGAATTGGCAACGGCAGATGCTGCTGCTGAGACTACCCCGGCAAACGATGAGCAGTCACAGTCAGCTGATGTCGAGAAACCTGCAGAAATCTCTCCAGCCCAGGAACCAGCATCAACCGTCGAGGCTGCCAACCTACCTACCGAGCAGCCCCCTAATGAAGAACCTCTGCCAACCGTCGATGAGCCTGACTCCCCTGCGAAACTCTCCAAGAAGGATAAGAAGAAAAAGAAGAAGGCAGATAAGAAGAAGGCTGCACTTGAAGAAGAATCCAAGGAGCCTGAACCCGAACAAGCTGCTTCTTCCGAGAAGGGTGAGGTCAAAGTCGAACCCGAATCAACCGAGCGCCCGGCCGAAGATTCCAAAGACACGCGCGACGAAACCTCCAAACAGACCGATTCCACCGAAACTCCCAATGTAGAGACTATTTTGGAGGGCGAACCTGCCACTCCAGCCAACGATGCCGACGAGCAAGATACCGGTAAAACCGGAGAACTTCCTAGCGAAGAACCAGCTAGTCCTGAAGACGAGCGGGGTGGGTTTAGCCTCAGTCAATCCCAGACCGACCAAAAGAACAAGGCTAAAGACAACGATTTTGAAATCCTGCAGGACCCCAAAACCAATCATCCAACGCAGCCGGAACCGACAGCGGATCCGGAAAAGCAGGAGGCCGCCGTCGCCGCCGTGGATGAGGCCCAGAGCCAAGGATCTTCTGAGGGCACACAGCGTAAAGGGGACAAGACTGTAGCTGTACATCCTGATGCTCCTGTTGAGCCTAAAGCAAAGTCGGAGTCGGGACTGGGACTGGGAGAGGAAAAACTGGAAGACGAAGAGGAGTATGCTGGCCTGTCGAAGAAGCAAATCAAGAAGTTGAAAAAAGCCCGAGCTCTGGCTGCCCAGGAATCTTCTGCTGAACCAGAGATGCCAAAGGAAACCGCAACCTCAACGGAGGAGGCATCGGAACCTGCGGCTGAGATTGGTGCAGAGTCGGAGTCAAACCCTCAGACCTGTGTTGAATCTGCAGCTGAAGCCTGGACGAGGGCAGACCAGGAGCGTGGCTACGAGACCATGAATGAACCACTCCCTGACATTGAGGAGACTGTACCTATAATTGAGCCTGATTTTGAAGCTGAACCCAAGTCCGAAACTGAGATTCCATCTTTGGACAACACCGATATTCAACCTGCGACAGAGGGAGCTGATACTGAGCCCCAAGCTGATGCCGACTTGCAAAAAGTACAACCCGAATCTGTTGAGCAGACAGCTTCCGAACAGGATGTCATTGTTCCTGCGCCGGAAGTTGGTTCTGGAGACAACTTAATTGATGCCCCTGACCACCGTTCAAGTACTAACCTCATAGCCGAGGATCAAGACGTGAAGGAGCCAGATTCATCCCAAACAGAGGAAGTGTCTGCGCCACCACGAGTGCTCGAAGAATCTAGCGAGACCTTCAAAGCTCCTGGCTCGTCTTTTGAAATGGAAATAGAGCCTGTCGCTACAGTCGAGCCTGAACCGGTTGAGGCGACTACTGGGGATACTCCATCCTCACCTTCAAACAAGACCGATGTAATCGCAGATGAAAGGGCTTTTGTCGAAGATGAATTTTCAAGCCCGGCGGAGATCGATCAGCCCCTTGGGGAGGTATTGGACGAAGTGCCCACTGACACCCTGGACACGAGTGCCGCTGAGCAGCCAACGGAAGGTCCCAAAGAGCTTGAATCATACCCTGCCGACGTTCCTACTATTCAGCCGTCCGAACCTCAACACTTGGACTTAGGAGGCGTTTCCGAACCTGCCGTTCCGGTTGAGAATGCACCCACCCGTGACACCAAGCCATCCTCTCCCAATCTTGCAGCAGAGCCTGCTGCGCAAGTACCCCTAGACCTTGTGCCTTCATCTGATCCTCTCCCTTCTACACCAGTCACATCTTCAGAGCCTAGGAGCCCGCCACAACTTGTGAGTGAGCCCACCGAGCCTTCACAAGAGGGGCGAGATGCTACCGAGACTACTAAAGAGACGCATCCCCTGTCTGTGAAGCCGGATACTCTCACAGATGAAGACACTGTGACTTCTGATGTCCAGACTATCCCGGTCTCAACGGATGAAGTTGTGGCAGAGGACGCTATTCAGGAGCGATTAGATCGACCATCTCAGCCTGCTCAGCCAGATTACATCCCGCAATCTCCCGCCGCAGGTAGCCCAGAACTCCCCACGGACTGGCCTGCGCCGCAAGAGCCGGTTCAGGAGACTGCTTCGTCGATACCTCCCATTACTGATCCTGCTCCTGCCTCCAACTACGAGGAAGAACCGGCATCATCTGGCTCTCTCAGTACGGCGACGGAAGCCAAGCAAGATACTTCAAACGATGTGATTGTCGACAAGGTAGAGGAAGAATCTGTCGAGCTGCCAAAGGACAAGCCTCCCACACCTGTAACTGAGATTCAGCAACCATCAGCTCCTCATGGACACTTTCTTGAGGACTCCTTGTCTCAAAATGACCCACAAGCGACGGACGGCAGAGACAGCGAAATGATTCAACAACCCAAAGTTGATGAGGAAAGAAGTGGCTATGAGGCCGCTACGAGTGAGGCGGAAGTTCAGGAGACACTAGAGACAGCACAGGATGCATTTATTCCCAAAGGCGAATCTCCAGAAGCGGCTACTGTCCCAGATACCGGTGCACTCCCAGGACCCCTGCCGAACTCAACAACGGAGCCTACAGACACTCCTGATGTTAATGAGTCTGAGAAGCCTATTCACGAACGCGGTGAGAATGAGTTTACAACCGAGGACTGGCAATCTCTTGCTACTAAAGAGAAGAAGAACATCAAAAAGAAGTTGAAAAGGAAGGGTCTTGATCTAATTATCAAAGACTCTTTCGAATCAACCGTTTCTGGCAGCGAGGCGTTCCCCGAAGCCGACACTGAGTTGCGGCCTGCTCCAGCCCAGCTGGAAGAAATGACCACTGAGCTTACTGAAACAGATGCGCAGACTGAGAAACTTCCGGGGGTATCTGCATCTGATCAGCTTACTTCCAGTCCAGATGAGGATAAACCTGTCCATGACACAGAGGAGGAAATTAGGAACGATGAGCCAAAGCAGCAAGCCGAACCCACAAGACAGATCACAGTCGGCCAAGAGCATGTTTCCACTGACGTACCTTCTTCGCAAGAGCTATTGCCTGTCGCTGAAATCAAGCCAGACCAACAAGAAACCCCACAGGATGATGTCCCCTCTACGCAAGACAAGAACGAGGGGGCGGTTGAATTTGATGATCAACACAAGCATGAAGCGGAAGGCGCAGTTGAGGCCCCAATCGATACCGAGGTGCCTTTATCTGTCGAAGAACAACCTGTATCTGAATTGCAAGAAGGCGCCTCTGTTCCATCGCCAGCTGAGAACGCCACAAGTCAAGAATCTGGGAAGGAGACCACGCCTGCTGAGTTGATCACGGAAATCGAACCCGAGCCGTTAGTATCACATGAACTTGATCCCCAGATATCAGCACCCCAAGTCATGACGGATGTTTCGCATGCTCAGGATCCAGAGCAACTATCGTCAGCGCCAGCCACAGAACCCAGGGATGCAAAAGCGGACTTGGATATAGTTGCCGATCCAACTTCAAGATCAAACGAACAGACACCTGATGTTCAGGAGACTTCTGTGGCCGAGCAACCCTCAACACCAGCAACAGAAGCCTCACCCAAGAAGAGCAAAAAGAAAAAGAAGAGTCGCAAGTCTGACATCGGCGAAAGCGATACTCCTTCCAGCGAGACAAACAACGCTATTGGGCGTGATGTGCAGCAAGAAACAAGCCGGTCTGTTGAGGACACTCAGCAGCATGAGATAGAGGACAAAACCCAGAACATAGTAGACAGCTCCATAACCAGTCCACCTGCAGATGAGATTCCACCATCGACAGAACAGCGACCGGCTGAGTCAGAGCGTTCGGGTCTTGACATCTTGCCTGAGCCCTCCCAAATGCGGGAGGCAGAAACTGATCTACCCAGCGTGGCAGACGCGGAACTATCGCGGGGAACATCCGAGACAAACGAAGGCCAAGGACGTTCTCCTTTTACTGAAGAGCTTGGCGCCCAAAACCCTATCGACGTCTCTCCGGCTTCCAAAGAATCGGAGTCGACAGAATCCACTCGATCCCAATCAGACAAATCCGCCATTGAAGGAGAGTCGACGCCGTATACTACTGGTAAAGGTGGCGAGGATATCCAAGTTCCGGAACTGGACGTACATGCTGGAGAAGAGCCACTCGAGGTCGAGCAAACTGCGAACATCATGCCTGCTGAAGACAAGAAAAAGAAGAAGAAGAAGAAGGGCAAGAAGAATCTCGACACTGCTGAGACGGAATCCGCCGAGCCCAGCAATGATCACGCAAGCCTGGAGCAAGTCCAGACATCGGGAGAGCTACAAGATGGGCTAAAGCATACGGATGTTGGTATGATTAATCTCTCCACACAGCCTGTTGACTCTGTGAGAAACGACGAGCCTCGTTCCCCCAGAGAAGTATCGTCAGAAAAGCCCGCTCTTGGATTGCCAACTTCCACGCCACAGAAAGAGACAATGCCGAAAACCACTTTTGATGACATGGTGAAGCAGAAGCCTGATGACGCCAAATCCATCGAGTCACCTGCTGAGCCAAGAAAGAATAAAAGCACAACACATCAAGAGGGTATTGCTAGCTCAATCTTCTCTATGGCTAGCTCGTTCTTTTCCCAGAAGGACAAGAAGAAACGAAAAGGCGAGCCTACTGAGTCACCCGGAACAGGGCCGGCATCACCTGCTGAACCAGTTCATGAATCACAACAGAAACCATTGCAAGCTCGCAAAAACGAAGCGCGTTCAACCCCCAAAAATGTGGTAGTTGAGCCTGCTCAGCAAATTGAGGAGGACACCACTGTCGAACCGTCTGAACCTCAGAGACAACTTGAACAACTCGAAGAGCCTGTTGCGCCAGTAGAGCAAGGCAGTACTGAAGATGCCTCCATGGACTCTGTAAAAAGTGCTGTCCCCGATGCTAACGAAGTCCCCATTCCTATTGCCATCGGAAATGATTCTCAGCCAGAGCAGGCAGTAGATGCAACTACGATGCCTGAGCCCGAAACACGCCAACCAGTAGAGCAGCAACGCGATACTGTACCTGACTCCTCTGAAAAGCTATCAAAGAAGGACAAGAAAAAGAAGAAAAAGAAGCAGAAGGAGGCCGACGATGAGACTGGGACGACAAAAGAAGCTCTAGATATCACACCTTCTGACGCAGTGACTACTAAACAACCCATCGAAAGCGGTCCCGACACGCAGCAGTCTGCTGAAGCACCCGAGCCACCTTCAACGCTTCTTGAGCCTTCTAACCCGCCCCGGAACCTAGAAACTCCCATGGAACTTGTTTCCGATGTGTTCCAGAGTGTGGATTCTCCACTTCCAACTGAACAGACTAGAGAGGTTCGGAAGGGGCTCAAGATCAGCGAAGATAACATCGATGGAGCGAAGGACAGGCAGGTAATCGATCCTGTAACTGATGGTGATGTAAAGCTCGACGATGTTGCACGCCAGGCGTCACCTGCACCGGAGCTGTTCGCTGAACCATTGCTAGCGGAGCCTGTGCCAAGCGCAACTGGTATTGGCGAAAACACTACTATCGATGCTGATATCACCACTCCGGTCAATGCTGGTTCTTTGATAGTTGAACCTCCTCAAGGACCTTCTGTTGATGAGCCTGTCACACAGCCCAGGACGCCAGATGTTCCTACCAGTCAAGCTCCCACCTCCGCCCCCTCTTCTTCCCAGCCAACCCCTTCTACACCAACAAAAGCAGAAACCGCCGACAGCACGTCAGACTCAAAGATGTCAAAGAAGGAAAAGAAAAGGGCGAAGAAGTTAGCGTTAGAAAAGGAACTCTCTAGGGAGCCTGAAGCTTCTCGCACAAGAGATGACCAGACGCCCCCAGCTAGTGAGGCAATCGAGCCAGAAACGCAAGGCGGCCAATCTTTACCAACGCAAGGGAGCACTCAGTCAGCCATGGAAACCACTGCTCCTGAAGCAACCAACCAAGCTACTGAGGATGTTACTGAAGGTGACACTGAAACTGCTGCAGCGAAAAGTCCGAAGGGCAAGAATACTGAACTTGGAACTGCAACTCCCGTCACTACTGTAGTTGACGATAAGCTTGAGGTTCTACCGATAACGGAATCCATGCAACCTACAGCCGCTTCTGTCCCAGACAATGGAAAGGCTGAGTCTGGTACAGCAACAACCGTTGAGCCAACTGAGAAAGCAGTCTTGCCGAAAACGACACCGGACGCCCTCCCATCCGGACCAGACGCTTCAACAGGAACTTCTGTAACGGTCATTCCTGCCACAATCCCTCAGGGCTCTGCTGTGATCCTACCCGAAAAGAAGTCGCGCGAGTTACCTCTGTCCCCACAGGATAAACGAATGGACACAGCAGACCAATCGACGAAACCGATCTTGAGACCTGTGCAGAGTATTCAAAAGGACACAGTTCTGACTACTGAAGCGGGTTCAGATGATCCACCTGCTACAAGCACAAAAGAGAAGAAGAAGAAGCGCCGGAAGGGCTCAGAACAAGTTGCGTCACCCCCCAGGCCTGTGCTTGACACCTCTCCAGAGACTGTGGCCGACACAGATAAAGGACCAGCCCAGGTTCCAAAAGACGTCGACGATACAAAAGACAACGTGAGAGGGAAACCACCAAACAAGCCTGAAACGTCATCAATCTTTGCCAGGGTTACGGCGGCGGCAGCCGCTGCTTGGGGTACTAAAAAGGTCAACGACAAGACAGCGAATGAACAGACCAAGAGAGAACGAAAGGAAGGGGATAAGGTGCCGACAGAGAAAAACAGGGGTCAGCATGAACGTAGTGAGCAAGCTTCAACTAACACGACAACGAAAAATGAATCCGACTCCAATGATATCAAATCACCAATCATGGATGCTCTCAAGGACAGTCGCCAAGGGACAGCGGTGCCCCGAGAGGTCCAAGAAGACAAGACAAACAGGAGGACAGAGGAATCCAGTAGAGACCGCAAGGACAAAGAAAAGGAACAAGACACTACTCGAAACGCGAAAGAAGAGGTCACGACACCCCAAAAGAAGTTGAAATCATCAAGGGGGACTAGGAGCGTCGGGCCATCAGGAGACGAGCCTCGTGGCAACACAGACGAGAGCAAGCAGTCAGACCGTCAAGGCGAAAAGCCCAAGCCGCACGTCTCAACCGCAAACGGGTCTGCGAAGCCTGAGAAACAAGACAAGAAAGCATTACGAAGACCACAGCCGAACACCTCAAACGACGTTGAAAGTCCCATTCTGGGTCGTCCAGATTCAGAGTTATCACGAGGGTCCCCCCAGCCTCTATTACGCCGTGACTCCGGCGTAGAGGAGCCAAGAGGTGGTTTGCTACGAGAAGACTACACAACATTCACCCCAATTCTGGGTATGGAGTCCAACCTCAGCGATACTCAAAGGTCGCCAAGCAGACTCTTGGAGCCAGTCCAAGAGGTTCCTGAGGCCGAAGCCGAACCAGGCAGGGGCGCACTTCCAGCACCCAAGGTTAGACGCAACAGTGGTCCTGTCAGCGACGCATCGAGCTTTCAGAGACGGAGCAGGCGCCTGAGTGAAGAAGCCAGGCGTGATAGTTTCAGTGGAGAGAGGTCACCTTTGAGACGAAGCAAACCTCCTCGCAGTCCAGAGCCATTTCGCGACAGCGGAGTAGACACTGAAGGCTGGGAATATCCACAGTCAACTCTGGACCGTACGGTGATGCAAACTCCTGAACCAAAGACGGAGAGAAGGCTTCGTCGCTCTCCTCGAGGCACGCCGGTGCTACGAGAACCTACAGTTCCAGGACCAACTCCAGAGCCCGAGAAGAGGAAGCAATATGGAGTTCTTACACCAGTTGGAGCCGCTGCAGGCACTACCGTTGCAGCGGGTGCGGGTGCGGGCCTAGCGTCAACGCTATCTAGATCTGGCCCTGGCCCTGAACCTTCAACTTCAAGATCAACGCCAACTCGATCTCCAACTCCAACTTCAAGACCCAACTCTAATCCTGCAGCTTCATATGCCGGCCAGAGAAGCTTTTCCGACAATGCATCTCCTGTTCGCCGATCAACTCCCCGTCTCGAGAGCGCAGGACGTCGGGCTGTCTCTAACACGAGCCTCTCCCGTCGTCGAACGCCAGAGCCGCTTAATTTTAGGCCTGAATCTCCAGGCATCAACAGGTCGTCAGGCACCCCCACTCCACCGCTCCGCCGTGCCGATAAGCGAATGAGCGGTGATCTGCGGGCTATACGTCAACAAAACAACACCGCTACAGCTCCCGCTACCGCTACTGTAACTGCGCCTGTCAGTTCCACGCCTGTCGCAAATGAGGGTCGTGCCCGTGCCGCCAAGGACATGGCCGACATCTACGTAAGTTAACAACTACAACTCCACCATAACATGTATAGTCTCGCCAGTACTTACACATCCCAGGATGGCTTCGGCGAGGGTCGCATCGGTTCGCCCCGATCGCCCACAAGGCCTCACAGCATGCGCCGCCGACAGAGCATGCAGGTTCTCGAACTCGAGAACAGGGTTGAGCAATTGATGGCTGAGAACCGAATGCTCTCAGAAGCTCGTGCCTCTGCCGAGACAAGTTTGAGTCAACGCGCTGCCAGCAGTCTCGCCGATCGCGACGCCGAGATCGATAACCTCAAACAATCTTTGCAGTTCCTCCAACACGAAGTTACTCGCCTTACCGAAGTTAATGATGGCCTTACCAGCGCCAACGCCGAGCTCGCTAATAAGGACACTGGTCGTGTAGCGGACCTCGAGAACCGCAACGCGGTTGTCGCTCGCGAGTTAGAAGAGGCACGACGCGCCAAAGGAACTTCTGAGCAATCTCTTGAAGAGAAAGACGCCGAAATTGCCGATCTTAGAGCCCAACTCGACTCCGCCAAAGAAAAGATTCGCGACTTGCAACGCCAGATCCTCGAGGCCAAGGCCCATGATGATCACTTCCTCAACATTCGTGATGAGGATCACTTCGATCACCGCTGCCAACAGCTTTGTTCTCACGTTCAGCAGTGGGTGCTGCGATTTTCTAAATTCTCAGACATGCGCGCTTGTCGCTTGACAAACGAGATCAATGACGAGAAAACAATTGACCGACTCGACAATGCCGTCCTCGATGGCTCCGATGTCGACGTTTACCTTCGGGACCGTGTAAAGCGACGTGACATATTCATGTCCATGACCATGAACATGATCTGGGAGTTTGTCTTTACTCGCTATTTGTTCGGCATGGACAGAGAGCAAAGACAGAAGCTCAAGTCGCTAGAAAAGTTGCTGACTGAGGTCGGCCCTCCCGAAGCGGTGCGCCAATGGCGTGCCGTTACCTTAACTTTGCTGTCGAAGCGCGAAAGCTTCAAGCGCCAGCGAGATCTGGATACCGAGGCCGTTGTTCAGGCCATCTTCCAGACACTATGCAAGATTCTCCCGCCACCAACAAATCTGGAGGATCAAATTCAATCTCAGCTACGACGTGTCATGAGAGAGGCCGTTGGTCTCTCGATCGAGATGCGTACGCAAAAAGCTGAATATATGATGCTGCCGCCTCTGCGACCTGAGTATGATGCAGACGGTGAGCTCACCGCAACAGTTCAATTCAACGCATCGATGATGAACGAGCGAAGCGGTAGCATCACAACCTCGAACGAAGATCTTGAGACTCAGGGCGCCATTGTCAGAGTTGTCCTGTTCCCACTTGTCGTCAAGAAAGGAGACGATAATGGTAAGGGCGACGAAGAAATTGTGGTATGCCCAGCCCAGGTTCTTGTTCCCCGCTCCAAGCTGTTCCCTGGAGCAAGTGACGGCGGAAGCACCTCAATCGGCGCACGCAGTCATATCAGCCTTGTGACTGAAACGATGGGCCAGACCGAGGTAGACTATTAGACGGGGTTTAGGATATGGGAAGATACCAATGGGAAAAAGGATAAAGGGTGTTTTTGGGGCATGGTATTTTATGGACAAACGCATTTTCAGCGACGGTTTTCTTTATGTTTTGTTTCTTTTTCTTGTTTCATGTACTGGGGCGAAGGGAGAATGCTCTAATGATATCAGCTCTTGTTTTGTTTCATTTCTTGGATTTTCCACATCACGCTGCTTTATCTGCCTGTTATGACCGGGGTCTCCTTTGTTTGCTACATCTGAGTTATGTTTTCCTTATTTCTCATGTACGATTCTCTCTAATGACATGACATGATGTCTCGGTGCTGGAATAACTACTGCATTTTTTATGTTCAACATGTAACTTAGATCCGTTGTAATGACACTTGGGACGACGTTTTCACATGAATATTCTGCGTATAACTTACTATGCCTGTGACTTACTGAAGTCAACCAATCACTCAATTTACTTGCGGCTTGTCAAGCCATGGGTTTTGTATGTTCAATGAGCATCACTTGGCTCTGTCTTATTTGTTTTATACTATCATAATTCGTCCTGAATTTCTGTTATCAGCACGCCAAGGCACTTCCACTTTATGGTAAGTCTTTTGTCTTTTCTCATAACTCCACGCTGACATGCCTTCCTTTTCTTGTTCCAGTATGGGTATCGAATGCAATGCAATAAGCCGTCTAAAAAGTGGCACTTGCCATAGCTGGGGTTTGTACTTCTCGACGAGCAGCCTTGAGAAGCACTTCAAACTCTTCGTTATCCTCCTCGGCCTTGCGATGCTGCACGCTAGAAGCGGGCATCGGTAGTGTTTGTCTCATTTGATTCATGTTGGTCCATCTCCAACCATCAATTGAGACTGCAGCTTTCTGTGCCTGTTCTCTTCCACAGAACTGCTCTATTTTCTTTACCAAGTATTCAAGACGCGTTTTGCGACCCATCTTACCCATCTCTAGATCTTGTAGTATAATTTCTGTAAGTATCTGCACCAAAGATTGAGGCATTGGTTGTCGGGAAGCTTTGCCAAGATTCATGACCTTTTCGATATATCTCAGGCGCGACCGGTTTGTCATATCAGGTCGCTTCATGTACAGTCGTCCCAGCTCGGCGAGAAACTCCATCGTGTAGACTGTGCCTTTTCTGATGGGATTGTTCAACTTATTGAACGACCTTTCGGGGTGGAATTCTGCAACCCGCCAGATGAGGTCGGCAGGTAGATCAGTATCCATCACTATGGCTTCTGCGTGCCGCGCCCATGTATACCAAGGTAATTTATCGGCGGTTGACTGCTCCTCGTTGTAGTATTCCCACATAATAAGCGCAAAGTGAGGGTCTTCTTCCGTTTTGACCATATCGGAGACAATCTCATTGTGATTTGGCAATAGACGGACAGCCTTCATCAATGTATGAAGCTGACCGCAGGCGTCACTGGTAAACGAAAGTGCCCTCAGATTGGCTTTGCGCTTTTTGGCGTGTCGATGGAAAGCAGAGTGAAGCATCGCGGCCCAAGAATGCAGTTGTGTAGGCTTTTCGGACCACTCTTGCAAATATTCCGGACGTAACTTCCATTGGCTTTGGTTCATGAGGCGCAGGGCTGCAAATTGTCGAACTTCCGATTCGGTCCACTCGCTCGTATCGTGAGCCGCTTGGATCAATTTCGTGAATTCCCTTATCTTGAGCCCGGGGGCAGTGGCCAGTTTAAGTAATAAGTGGAACGCAATCGAACGTCGTTCTGTGGCATCTGTGCTATTCTCGAGGCAAGATTGTGATAACTGTTCGTAGGTGTCCATATTTGATGGACCCTTGACACCAAACATGCGAGACAAATAAATATTTCGGCGTAAAATGTGAGTCGATATAGGTTGTGATGGATCCCGCCGGTCTTGACCAGACTCAAGGAGGAGATGTGCCCGCATCAAAGCAATGTAGTCATTGGAATCCAAGTAGATTCTCTCAAATTGTCGGGTTAGTCGCAGTAACTCGTCCAGAAATTCGAATGTGACAGATTGAGGTGTCATTTGCAATGCTGTTTTGAGGCACTGATGCCATAAGTGTCCACCAAAGACATCACTGGTGGGACGGATCCGATTGTCGTGAATGCAATGGATGATTGAAATCCATTGTCTCGCTAGCACATAGTCGACGACTTTCGTTGGGACCCGACGCTTGATGGTTTCGTCGAACGGGTTGAGTGTTAGGATAAGGTCGTCGGAGGATATCGTCTTCCCATCGATCATGTCCAGAACCTTCATGAGGTGAGGTTCACATGCTTTGAACAATGCCTTCCCGTCCTCGATGTCTTGAAAAGAAGCAAGATCTTCGCTGAGCCCAACGAGTACCTGTTCTATAGGTGAGAGAGTTGCTGTTTGTGGTGGTATTATAGTGGTGTCGAGCGAGCTCTCCGGGCAATCCATGTCTTCGAGGGATCTAAGAAAGCGTTCGAGCAACCCAACCTTTTTATGCCGCCGATCTTGTGGTCGAGTTGGGGCCTCCCATGTCCATTTGCCGAGATCGATAGGGAATTCAATTGACCAGGGGAAAGGCGAGGCGTGAGAATCGGGAACAATGGCCGTCATATGTCGCTTGCCTAGGCGGCGTCGGCTCTCAAGCGGACCTGGAACTGAACTCAAGCTCCTTCGGGGGACTGGATAGACATGGTGAAATCGCTCAATGGCTCGAGCCAGCATGGCATTAGTGACCCAGATGCCGTCTGACGGGCTCGGGGTTGGGCGTATGCCCGGACGATAATGCGGGATAACACATCGTCGAGGCATTGGAGTAGCCCTAAGGGATTGTCGAGATATTGGCATTCACCTCCGTATTAACATTGTGAGGTCGTCGTATCGAATTGAGGCTCTGCGCGAGTGGATGTCAGGTTTGATCAGAGTTGATGTCATGAGCGTCTCTTTCGTAACTTGAAACGAATTGTCGAGGAGCTTCAACTTTGAGAATTTAGCTCGTGCGCGTATTGACCAACCAGAAGCGAGATGTTACCCCAGGTTCTTTCCAATAGAAAGTCAGTGCTGGTGCCTCAGGCTTACCTGATCCGAACTCCACTGTTGGTGGTCAGGCCCAGTCGCTATTATTGTGCTATCTAGCGCCTCCTTGCTCCGCCTGCGCCATAACTTAAGCCTATCCATAGGATAGGTGCTCAAGCTGCCCTTGTCATCGGCCCCAACGTAAGACAAGCCCATCTGTCCAAAAGCCCGCTCCAGATCCCCTTTTACTTTGCGCTGATACGCCGTGTCCTACGTCTTCCTGCATCTTATTACGTTGTATGCTAAGGGCTGCATGAACGGCATCCATTCGCATCGAAATTACGCCTGGCAAGGTCAAGCTTAACGGTTCCGGGGTATATTCACCAACAATCCGACATAGCGGTGCATCGCATGCTTTGACAGGCAGTCAATAGCCCAGGATCCCTGTCGGCTTTCTCGGGGCTGTCCACTGAACCGCGTGTACGGACCGTACGGTGAGCGTGGAGCTTCCCTAATTGGGAACATCGACGACCCAGCTGGTCCCTGTTCGCCTTCTCTATTACTTCTAGTCGCCTTCTCCTGAATAAGACACTGTCAACTTGACATAACATCATAACAACAACAAACCAAAACAACTCGTCGCATACGATACGATTTACACCTCCATCGACAACTTTTGCTCGATGGCTCCGTGGGACATCTTATCGACCCCGACTACGTCACAAAGAAGATAGATGGAGCCAGTAGTATATGAAGAGTCCCCGTTCGCCGACTACCTCAGAGGTGAGCTCCCTCCCTCCCGGTTCCGCGGGATATTTCTTTTTTCTTCGCCGCGAACTAACATTCCTTCAAGATGAGGGAGATGAACCCCAGGCAGATTGGGCGCCTGGTATAATAACACCCGAACCTGAATCGTCGGCCGGTCGTTCCAGTCCATCGCCTCCATCGAGCCCTTCTCCGTTTGCGCCGACCGGTCGACCTCTGGTCAAGCCCAAGTTTCGAAACAAAGCTCCAAATGCGCTTCAACTAAATGTTCCTCAACAATCTGGCCTACGGTCTGCCAGTGGGAAATACTCGGTAGGTCGAATCGCGCCATCTTGACCAATCAACATTGCTAAACAATACCCTCGTGATAGGCCGCGGTAGCAGCGAGTATCGATCGAGCCGACAACGCCAAATTCCTCGAGCAATTCCGATATACGATTATTGCTTCTCAGCTTCTAAGTGGTCATTCTGGATTAGGACAATCGCAATTCGGCAACAGCGGACCAAGCCCGCTGTCCAGCAATGACGAGTCACTCTTATCTACCGAAGGCATTATCGCATCAGTTCTCGCAGCACTGGCTGTTGCAGTAGTTTTAAGTTGGGTTCTCGGAAGCGGAGTTACCAAGAAAAGACTCATCTTTTTGCTGTTGCTGTGCGTAGCTGGGGCGCTTTTGGGACAGATTTACATGAAGCGACAATGGTTGCGCTACCGCAGATCGCAATCGCTTTCCGAAATCACTTCTTTCGTCGAGCATTCTCACAACTTTGATAGCGCGACAGGGGCAGCTCTATCTCTGATACAAGAGGTCGAGCTGGTCTCGCGAGGCTACCGACTGTTGGTCTTTGCTGCCCCCCGAGTGTGAATGAAATGGCTAACCAATTTATAGAAGCGCTCCTCTGCCACCAATCAGCCGTATAGAAGATCGCACACAGACACGAAGATGTCTGAGACTACGCAAAGCTTTGAGGCACTCTTTTGCCGAAGTTCTCGAGTCTTACAACCAAGTCTGCACAGTTGTCAACGGATTTGCGGAACAGACAGACCTAGAAAAATACTATGATATATACGACATAACCGACTTCGACATGTCCGACGCCCGTCGTGGTCTCACTGATGAAGATTTAGAAGATCCCGAATCACTAAGAACCCTCAAGATCCTCGCCGCTCGTTTCTCAACTATTCGGAAGCTATTTCTCTGCGCTCTCTTAGCTTTGGATGCCGACGCTGACACGAACGACTTACTTCGCTGGACTACAGCCGTGGAATCGCTCTTGAGCTTGAATAACTCAACTCAAGCAGCACATTCCAGGTTGAAGAGCATCCTTAGCGAAGAAGATAGTGAGTTCCTGACATCTGTAGTTGGTTATTAACCATTGACTTACACATCTAGACTTTCCATCTCCTCCAACGCCGTTGAATGCTCTTACACCAGGACGAGAACGTTGGAGAGCCCAGCTCCGGAAGCTAGGCTCCCTTTCCACCGGCATCAGAGGATTACAAGCCAAGTTACAATTGCTTCGAGAAGAATCCGACCGAAGCTTGAACGACTCCAGCGACATCTCAGAACTTGGACCGAATCTCATGTCGCAGTATGAGTCCATTGGCATGGATCTAAAGGAACTAATGTCGGCATGGGAGGAGGGCAAGGCAGCTCTAGCACTCGGTATCGATAGAAACGAGAAGAGGCTCTCGTCTATGAGCACCCTGCTGTCACCTGTGAGCTCCCTCAGCGGCCTCACAACTGTGGATGAGAATGGTGGGACCGCTGCTGCGCTCAAGGCTCTGACGGGAGAATCTCCTCCCAGCTCCGAATACGCTGGTTCCACCGAACACGAGTCACCGGAAGTGTTCGAGGCTGTTGCTTTACCTCGGCCACGAAGTATGCTTACCCGAGAAGAAAGGATAGTCAAAGTTCGGGAGGAACGAGAGCAGAAGGCTATTGCTCGGCAACATGTCGATGCTACCAAGGGCATGCTCCGTGAACTGGAAACAGTTATTAACCTACGACCACGAACCCGTGCAAGTGCGCCAGCCGGGCGGATTGCGTCTATGTAGGGATGTCTGACTTATGAAACTAACAAGCCAACGATTACCATCGCTATACATTTCCTACCTCGCCTGTTACCTTTCGCGTATATTCAAATACGCGCACTACCATCTGGACCAATATCGACTTCACTAAAGCTATTTTCTTACACTTGCTATCAACTTACGATACATCACTGGACCTTTTCAGATGGATAGACACGCCAAGCATCCGGAGGCGTCACGACGACACGCACTTTTCTTTATATACATATTAGGCACTTTGATTCAAAATAGACAGGCCACTGGAGGCCTAGGCGTTTATGGATTTGGTTGGAGTATTTGTATTTAGACATGATGTCGTCCCAAGTCAGATTGTGGGCGTCATAGTCTGGGTATGCATCAAAGCCGTCAGGAAAAGCAAACCGGCACGGCAACCTCTTCATTTCGGAAACTCATTTCCTATCTTGTCTGGGAAAATAATGAAACCAAAGGGGGCCTTAATCTTTGCCCATGTATGATAGAAATAACTACAACATTCAAGCATTGATGCTATTATAAGCTGGGTTTCATGGATGAGCATCCAATCTCGAGACAAAGTATGTGGAAGTTAGATGTTTTATTTTGATAGTCAGAGATCTACCAAATACTACGTATAACAGCATCATCTCGTTCGCCCTGTCTATCAAATTGTTTGACCAATCCTAGCCTTGCTTTCATAGCTGTTGGTGGGGCTATCAGATGGGAGCTTCAGAGACGCGTCGCGTATCTTGAGAGAATGGCGCGTTAAGTGACTACCCACTTCGGTATGGAGCTGCTAGTAAAGTGCGGTAGCCTAGCAATTTCGCGACCGACTAAGCTAGAGGGAAGGTAAAGCCATCCATTACCACCTGCATCCTCTTCACCCAGACAACTCTTTCTCTCCCATTCATACCCAAAACAACATCTTTCAAAGCAATCATCTCTTCTTCCCTTAATTAGACACTTGTCTACATACTCGCTACATATTCTTTATACCTCTCCCCGTTGCCTCTTTTCACACACACAGTAAGTCTCCTAGCAACGGTCACCCCGCCCTTTTCCTTTCGCGTGGCAGCTCCATGCACCACCAGAAAAACTTCACCAACAGACGGAAAGCTAACAACCAGAGCAGAAATGTTGGAAGCCAGACTCGAACAGGCCTCGGTCTTCAAGAAGGTCGTCGATGCGATCAAGGACTTGGTTCAGGACTGCAACTTCGACTGCAATGACACAGGCATCCAACTGCAGGCTATGGACAACTCCCACGTTGCTCTGGTCTCCATGATGCTCAACGCTGAGGCCTTCTCTCCTTTCCGCTGCGACCGTAACATCTCTCTCGGTGTCAACCTCACATCTCTCACCAAAGTGCTACGCGCTGCCCAGAACGAAGACCAGCTCACACTCAAGGCTGAGGATGGCCCTGATGTGCTGAATCTCCAGTTCGAGAACACCGAGAACGACCGTATCAGCGAGTACGACCTCAAGCTTATGGACATTGACCAGGAGCACTTGGGTATCCCCGATACTGAGTACGCCGCTACCATCACAATGCCCTCCCTGGAGTTCCGACGTATTTGCACAGATCTCATGGCCATGTCCGAGTCAGGTTAGTTTCTCACCACACCCCGTACGATTCTCAGCTGGGATCTAACAAAACCCCAACAGTTATGATCGAGGCTTCCAAGGACGGTGTCAAGTTTGCTTGCAACGGTGATATTGGCAACGGCTCTGTGACCCTCCGCAGCAGCACTAACCTCGAGAAGCCTAAGGAGGAGATCAAGATTGAACTGAGCGAGCCTGTCGCCCTCACATTCTCTCTCAAGTACCTTGTTAACTTCTGCAAGGCTGCTACCCTGGCCGACCAAGTCAACATCTGCCTCTCCAATGAGGTCCCTCTCCTGGTGGAGTACCAGATCTCCGGCCAAAGCCACCTCCGATTCTACCTTGCTCCCAAGATTGGCGACGAGGACTAAACGACTGCCATTGAGTAGTGCAACACTATCCTGATACATGAAAATGAGCTTGGCCTTTATGTTTAAAAGGAATTGGCCGAGTGGTTAGTTTTAAGGGAGCATGTGTGAAAGAATATGCAATAAATACGGATATCAAGAGCCTCGTCTACCCAATGAGAGCTTTTTTATTAGGCATCAGAGACGTATGCGAGCATGGGCAAAGTGGAAATGAATAGGCTAGACATGGAGATCAAGGAGTATTAGTTAGACTGTTTTCTAGCCATATGTCGATGGACCAGTTTTGACGATAATGAAACTATAAAACCATTCTTGTTGGATTAGAGGCTGTCATGACATCAGCCGGCTTCGGAGTCTTGGTGACGTTTGTTCTTGGTTGAGGAGTGGAACTGTGAAACCTGCTGATGCTATGCGATCATGTTCACCTGATGTTCCACAGTCTAAAGCACGACATATAGTGGCTGAGTGTGTAAGTATTTCTCTCATCGTACAATGTACCATTTGTGAAGCCATTCGTAACAATCAAGAACTGCCCGATGTCGATGCGGGGCAGTTTATCAGAGGTTGGCGGGGCACGAGATCAAATGGAAGTCACTAGCAACCTTGAGCCATTGCCTCAATGTCTTATTTTGATAGTCTCTATCATTGAATTCCAATTCAAATCAATTGACCCTATCTCTTATCGGACCAAATCCAAGGTAAGCGGCAATAGCTCTGTTGTACATGTCCGGCTTGTCATCCCCAGTCTGAGTCAAGTTTCTTTAGATTTAAGCTCGTGACTAATAAGCGCATCCAGCTCCAAGGACGCCGCAACCGAATTCTAAAACTACCATTTCTTTTTGACCAACCCCAGATTCCTATTTTTCCTTCCTCTCTTTTAATTTGGTCTCTTTTTCTTACAAGAATCGCTTTGGGTTAATCGAGATCCATCGTGCTGAGAATCTACTACCACAACATTTTATCTGCTGACGTAGAGGAAGAGGCTTTGTCCAGTGACGTCTCTCTCATACTCAGTCAACTCAAGGCGCCTTTGGCTGAATCCAATCTAACAACTTCCTACGAGGCTCAGTTGTAGCTGTTGAGAAAGTCCTAGGGATATTGTCTTATTGCCTCTTATCTCATCATGTCTATCGTTCATGCAGTGCCGGATACACGGGTTCTCGCGGTGGCGAGCCATGTACGTAAATCTTGAATCGGCTCATTTTCAATTTCGAGTCAATACTGATCATCAATTTTCACTTAGGTCGTGTCTGGGTGAGTAATACCCTCTTTTCAGAAAAGAAGAGAATTGACGGGTCCTAGTTACGTGGGTAACAAGATTGCCGTCTTTGTGCTACAGTCTTTAGGGTGCGATGTCGCAGCCCTGAATACTGTTCAGTTCAGTGAGTTTTCACAGATGACTACGAGAAAACGCACATGAGCCACAATCTAACATATAATTTTCACCTTCCAAGGCAACCACACTGGTTATAAGCAATGGAAGGGAACAAGAGTCTCGGCGCAGGAGATTATGGACTTGTGGGATGGACTCAAGCAGTCTTACCTAGATGACTTCGACGTGATGCTCTCCGGTTACATCCCAGGCGCCGAAGCTGTTGATGCCGTTGGAACGATAGGCCGTGAACTCAAAGATAAGTCGAAGGACACGCCGGGCAAGTTCTTCTGGGCCCTCGACCCTGTCATGGGCGACAATGGAAAGATCTACGTCTCTCCAGAAGTTGTACCGGCTTACAAGAGACTCATCCACGATGCTGATCTCATTCTCCCAAACCAGTTTGAGGCCGAGTACGGTTAAACTCTTTCATTATGTGCGTGGCCACTGACTGACCATGAATAGATTGCTCTCCGAGGTTAAGATCCACGACATGGACAGCCTTCGAAAGGCCATTCAAGTCCTTCACGACAAGTACAAAGTCCCTCACGTTGTAATTACATCAGTCAACCTAGATGCTCCAGACCATCCTCCTTCGCACCTTGCCGTCGTTGGCTCAACCATGACTTCTACTGGCCAAGCACGCTTCTTCAAGATCGTCTTCCCATCGATCGACTGTTACTTCAGCGGCACAGGCGACATGTTCGGGGCCCTCATGGTTATCCGCATGCGCGAGGCCGTATTCAACGCCGACGAGCGTCTGCGTCACACAGCTAGCTGGCTCAGCGATGATTCTGTTTCGGCCACTGAGCTTCCGCTTGCCCGTGCGGCTGAAAAGGTGTTGGGCAGCATGCACGAGGTTCTGTCCAAGACATGCGAGGGTATGAAGAGGGTTGTTGAGCGCACGACGGGTGAGATGAAGGTTGAGGATAGAGACAACGAGACCAAGGTACATCTTGTCAAGAGTAAGGCGGCTGAGCTGCAACTGGTGAGGAATCTGGATTGCTTGAGGACTCCAGCAACTCAATACCATGCGAAGGCTATATAAGAGTATATGCTGTATAGAGCTGGGTTGGTTGGGTATAGAAATGGCAGAGAACAGCAGAACGGATAGAACAGGGTAGAGGCCGGAGAGAAAAGGCGTCATTTAACGGGATTTTCATTTATTTATTCGTCTATACCCTGTGACCAAGTAATGCCAAGTCTGACATGTAAATATTGCATGTAAAATCAGCTTGGAGATGTGAGGGTCTCATAATGTTAACCCACGCAAGATTCATCTAGCGCTTCATCTTCATCCTTCGAGGTCTCGTCCAAAATCGATCAACTTGAGCCTCATCGCATCTCTTGGGTGAAACTGCGCGATTTTGGATCGCACCAAGAATCGTGCAGCCGCAGATTCGCGCGGTATTTGCACGTACGACGCTGAGTTATCGCCTTCGGCTTCGGCAAGCGCGTTAAGAAGCTCCTCTGTAAGCGACTTCATTTCTGCCGCCGCCGCCGTGACCTCGTTCTGTCGCCCGGCGCCCTCTTCAGCCGCTTGTCCCCAGATCTCATCGATCCTCCGTTGTCGCTTATCGTCTTTGTCGGCAGTCTCTTTTGGTTTTTTGAGTTTTCCTTGAGCGTTGAACCCAGCGGCCAATGCTTCTCCATCAACGTCCATGAGATCGCCAACAACAGGGCCACCAAGCTCTTCCGCTGCTAGCATAGGTGCCAGATGATTATCAATAAACCGAAGCAGGACTTTCATAAGCTTAGAAGTGTCCCTGTCAAAATTCTTTTTCTTCTCCCTGAGTTCCTGTAGTCGCTCCCTTGCCCCTTCTTCTGGAGTGACATTTGTGTTGGCGTCTACTTCATCTCTTAATGAGTCAATCCGCGCGGTCAGAGCATCGCCAAGGAGATTTTGGTCCTTGAGACGCGCCTCGTCAGCCTCAAGCTGGCGCGATAACTGCTCATGGCTCGAGCGTTGAGAAGCGAGATAAGTGTTTGACTCTTGAATCGTCTGGTGAGTTCTGCGCAAGGCTAGCAGAGCTGGGAGCAGAGAGCCTGGCGATGGCAGAAAGGGGTCTGACTCTGTCACTTCCTTGAGCGCAGCTTGAATGATCCGCGATTGTCCCACCACTGACTCTGGAAGTTGCAGTTCCTCTGACCGAAGCTAATTAGAAGTCAGTATGTGATTCAATTTTAGGGTTTGAAGGTGAGTAAGTACATACTCGTTCTAGCTCTTCTTCATGTTGTCGAACCTGTTGCTGAAGCTCCCGTAGTGTTTGGTCAAGACTGGCTGTGTATGCCTGTGCCGCCATGTTCGTGATAGTTTATAGTCAGAATTCTTGGCAAGGACGATTTGATTTGACTTTTCAGCTCTGAACAGAATAATACTGGATGTTTGCCGTGAGGGTCGACGCGGTAGGAAGGTCCAGGTGTAAATGTACGTATGAGAGTTGGGCCAATAAAAGATAGGCGCGTCTTAAGTTATTAGTGTAGGTTTGTTTGCTCTTCAGAGATACCTCGAAAAGGTAAGTTTAATTGTAGAAGCGCATTCAAAGTTTATGGCAGTGATGCTTGTTACAAGAATCAAGAGCAGTCGATCAATTCAGCTCTACCTGATATTCGAGAATTAATCAATTGTCTACTATGATTTATACAAGGACAGCTGTAGTGATGTTGTTTTGTGGAGTCAAAGCTTCCATTACCTACAGCGGGAAGGAAGGTTGCAAGGGCCCAAGCTTCCCTCATCGTACGCCAAGCACGTGACTGCTTTCAGCATTCTCCATCCTTCTGATGGATCCTCGCAGGGCTGCTTCTCCCGCTTTCTCCCAATCTCCTCACTCCAACTCGAGTACCTACCTTACCTATCGGCCTCTTGTCGTGTCGTACCTTCCCCCCTTCCCCTCATCCTTCCCCTTCCACCCTCGTAAGATTCTTCGTCTTGTTCATTCTCGGCGATTACTCATAATCGCGTTTTTGAGAGTGTCTTTTTTTTATTCATTCTCTTACCTTCTTTTCCTAGGATAGGATCGGTCCTTCCCTGTCCGTTTTGCGACAGCCTAGTCTCCATACTAAGTTAAAACACCGCGCGCCGATCCATTGAGAGAAGTTGTTTCTGCTTCTCATCCTTCGACAGTTCGCGACGAGATATCTTCCCATCGGATCCCGCTTTCGCGTTTCGAGCCACGGATAGATTGCGATCGATTAAACCTCGAGTCTCCGCCACGGTCAGAAGGTTTGAGCTGAGCACTGCCTCTTTTTGCTTTTTAAAGGAAGTCCGTCCGTCCCAGTATCGATCGCTTCACAATCTCCTCACAACCGTTCAACATCTTCATCACGAGATTATCATCTCCGCCCTTTCTCTCTCCTTGCCTACAGCAATCTAGGAGATCTTCCCGGGTACTTGATTGACGCCCGCTGAAAGAGTTCTGGAACCCGTCCTTAAACACGAGACTCGAATCCCTTCTCCTTCCATTCAATCCAATTCAATTCAACCCAATTCAGCCCGCAACACGCACCGCACCGTCCTTGCGCGACACCAGTCACTTCACGAATACTTCACCGAAGCGCGCACCCAGCGAAAGTCACTACACCAGCACGTTTTCCTTCGAAAACCCCTGAGTGTATATAAGACAAGCAATAAAAGAGAACGAAACGTTTCAAATTATCGACTGTGTCGAAAGGACTAAATTCGTGTGAACGTACCAATTACATCAAAGATGTCTGCTTCTCCTACTCAACCTACCCAGTCGGCCAAGCGCCCCTTGGAAGAAGCCTCATCACCTTCGCGCGCCGGTGATCAGCCTGATGCTAAGCGTCCTGCTCTCGACAAGATCAAGCATGACGACGATGTCGAAGTTCCTGAAGCTCCGGCCGATGTTTCTGCCGACGACCACGACGATAAGGTCAACGGGGCTGCCAAATCTGAAGACGACGACGATGCCGCCCTGGACCAAGCATCCGACGCCAAAGCTGCAGCTGCCGCGACTGTTGCTGCTTCCTCATCGAATGCCGTAACATCTGCCGCCGCTCACGATGAGACCTCCTGGATTCATATTAGAGCTGTTATCTCGAGCCCGGAGGCCGCTACAGTCATTGGAAAGGGAGGCGAGAATGTATCCAACATCAGGAAGCTCTCCAACGCCAAATGCACTGTTAGTGACTACCAGAAGGGAGCCGTCGAGCGAATCCTTACCGTCAGTGGAATAGTAGACGCTGTGGCTAAGGTATACCAATCTTTCCTCAATCCATTGATTTTTGCGTTAACGTGATTTAGGCTTTTGGCTTGATTATCCGAACACTGAACAATGAACCGCTTAACGAATCCTCGACCGCATCTTCAAAGACGTATCCTCTGCGGCTGCTAATCCCACACATTCTGATCGGTTCCATCATTGGCAAGGGTGGTGCTCGTATCCGTGAGATTCAGGATGCATCTGGTGCCCGATTGAATGCGTCTGATTCCTGCCTCCCCATGTCCAGTGAGCGATCACTGGTCGTCATGGGTGTCGCTGATGCCGTGCACATTGCAACATACTATGTCGGTAGCACCCTGCTCGAGCAGCTAAATGATAGATTCGGTGGTCCTGCCGCGTCCGCATACGCGACACGGAGTGGCGCCCCTGCTGGTTCAATCCCAGGAGGCATGCAGGTTGTTCCATACTCTCCTCAGCCTGCCTCGGGTCACTACGGCCGAAGTGAGAATTATGGCCGCCACAACGACCGTCGCTCTCACCACCTGCCACCTGCACCTTACCCCCAACAGTACCCGCCTCACGCAGCCGCTCAAGCTAACCCTGCCATGCCCATGCATTACGGCGGTGCGCAAGGAGGAGGTGCCTATGGTGCAGCTCCCCATGCCCAGCCTCACATGGCTCCTCACACAGGTCCCCAACCCCACGGCGGTGCTCCTCAGTCCCAGCCCATGGGCGGCGCGATCCCCGGTGGCCCTATCACCCAGCAGATTTACATCCCGAACGACATGGTCGGCGCGATCATCGGCAAGGGTGGCCAGAAGATCAACGAGATACGACAAATGAGCAACAGTGTTATTAAGATTAACGAACCGCAAGATAACAGCAACGAACGACTTGTGACAATCACCGGAACGGAGGAATGCAATCGCATGGCTCTTTACATGCTCTACTCTCGACTTGGTGAGGTCCAAAACAGATCCAGCACCGACTAAGCTTCTAACCTTGACAACTCAACAGAATCGGAAAAACACCGTGTTTAATTAAACCTTCGATGCGAATGCGACGATCTTCGACCGATCCACGGAATATGACGAATACAGTGTTGTTTATAGGGACATTAAGAAGTTAAAAGGAGGATGGAGTGTGTTCTGTCTTTGCGAGAGAACGCAGTATCGAAGAAGTAAAGGGATCTAGCGACATTTTTGAGGAGGCGCCAACGAATCGATGCCGACCCAACAGCCCATGTCCGGATTGCAGTTTCAAGTAGGGATGGAAAGAGGTCGCTGGACGGTTGAGCGGCATATAAATGGTGTCAAAGGACGGGTTCGCATTTCATCGGGATGAAAAAGGAAACAAGACGGGGCTGTTTGGCAAAGACTGGAAGCTTCACTGCTTGACAGGAGACAGCTTTCAGGGTCCTTGGTTTTTCAACGGCGCATTGACTCTGTTTTTGTTTTGTTCACTACTTAATTCAATAAACTTTGGTATTTACAAAAGCAACACGGTTCTCCGGGCATTCCCTAGGGATAAGCGAACGTCTCTAGATTGAAACTTAGGATCCGTTTAACCTTTGGGATTTGACCTAGATATGTTGTTTTTGTTGTGTAGCCAGCAGTGCGGTTTTGGGAGGCCCCTAAAAGGTACTTCCAACTAGAGCTTCTTGAGAGGAACATGATACTAATATGACGTTAATTATCCGATGAGCTGCCAGAACACAACCAAGACTTACTATCTCAAGGCTCTTGTTCCGAGCAAGCAGGTAGTCGATGTTGTCGTCGATTGCTTTCATGTTGTTAGCTTGCGCCATATCATATCAGCTTCAAGGGTACTTGCCGCTGCCACTATTCTTGTGCTGCAAATGAGCTTCTTTACTATCCCAACCCATCAGTAGCCTTGATGCACGACCAGGAATGACCGATGAGTCTTCGTGTTCACCCTGGACAAACTCTCCGTAAGCTAGACCATGAAGACCAGCCAGCTTACCCTCGTCACAAGCCACAGCGAACGGTTTCATATTATCCTCTGTAAAGGTCTCGTCAATGCCCCAGCAGGTGCAGAATTCAGTAATAGGTGCATGCAGAGCAGATTCAGCATGGCCTGTATACTCGGCAGTCGGACTGACGATAGGATGACCTGTCACGAGAGCGCGCAGAGAAGCCTGCCAGTCAGTTGCCGCAGAACCGGAGACAAAGGCGTCATAAGCAGGACGCGAGGCCCAACGGATACCAAGGAACCAGTAGTCAGGCTTCTCGAGAGGGCGACCAAGGTAGACAGACTCGACACCTGGGATAGACTTGAGGTGGTCGGTCACAGAGGAGAAAGATGCCGGAGGCGACTCGGCATGTTCAACGAGGATAGGTTTAAATTTGATGAGAAGGGACTCAAAGACTACTGACATGGTGAGGATGAATCAAAGAGGAGTTCTTTGAGATTGCACTATAAGAGATACGATGTGAAGTTTGAAGCTGTGAGTCTGTTCACACTGATACCATGAGCATAGAAGAAAGCAAATCAACATATAGACATGAGTGATGACAGGGAACAAAGGGTTCTACAGATAGCTGGATGATACGAGAGGGTTCTATGAAATACCAAAGAATGACGCGTTTTGGGTTCCAGGCATTGATGAGGGGTATCTACCAATTATGAGGCTCTAAGATGTGGTGTAAGTGAGCTCTGGGCAGGAGCTGTATGTAGCTTTAAGTACAGTGCTGTATGAGGAATGGCGTGAGACTTGAAGGTTCCTAGAAACTTCTGTACGTACTGGAGCCATAGAGTTGTACTCGGTACATCGATTACAAAAAAACCTGATGTTTCAATAGACGAGGTCCATTGTTTCCAACGGGTGATCTTCGATATCCTGTCTATATCCATGTAGATATTCTACTCATCCATGAAATGTCTTCGACAAGGACAACTCCGTAAGTAACTTCCCAGCTTCCCTCCCATCTGCACCTTCCATCTAAACTCTCGGCACTTTCGGTAGGCGTTCCCCACAACGTGTGGCCGGACCCTTTTAAGAGCGGAAGGTCCAGTCCGACAACTCCAGCTTACCTTCCCCAAGCCACCCTACCACCGTAACTACCGACAGGCGTCCCCCAAAACGAGAAGGCGCCATGACATAGGTTCTATTGGGCAATTGAGGAAATTAGCATCTGCAACTCCCCCCGCGCGTCGCGTGTTTTGTGTTTTACTGGGCTCCTTTTCTTTAACATCACCTGCCTCTCTCTCCGAATTATCGATCGTGGCTAACAGGCACTATTTTGTCTTGACGCCTGCTAGCCTTACCACTAACAGCGGTTACGCCTGGTTGGTGCTGTTATCGTAATTAACTAATATCCTCAACCGAGGCATCGTGCCACCTGAATTCAATCTTTCCACCTGCAGATCTTATACTCTAACCTTACATGTACGGGTATACATCCATCTATCTAATTTAACCTGCCGTCGCTTTTTTTCTTCTTTCCCTCTTTCACCTCGGAGACGACAGTCACCATTACTTCCGCATACTCTACCGGCGCCATGGTCATGGCAAGTGACGCTTCTGAGCATGTCACGTCGCCTTCTACCATAGTCGTCGACCACGATGACTCTCGTCAGGGTGCTCCTTCCGAGGTCAATCTTTTGACCCTGAACTGCTGGGGTCTTCGCTACATTTCGACTCAACGTAACGCGCGACTAGACGAGATAGGTCATAGAATCGCACACGCTGTGCCTACACCGCAAATCGTCGCTTTGCAGGAATGTTTTACACAAGAGGATTACCAGGCTATTCGTCACCATACTCGCCAAATTCTTCCCTATGGCAAGTTTTACCATAGCGGCGCTTTCGGGGGTGGTCTGGCCATCTTGAGTCACTGGCCTATCGAGGAGAGCACCATGTTCAAGTATCCTCTCAATGGACGTCCGACCGCTTTTTGGAGAGGAGATTGGTATGTGGGCAAGGGTATCGCGTGTGCGAAAATTCGCTTTGGACCAAGAAGAAAGGATATCATTGAGGTCTTCAACACTCATGTAAGTCGCCCGTGTTCATGAGGCCCGTACTCTCGACTAACACATCTCAGACTCACTCCCCTTACGAGCCTGAACCCGTGAGTACCTACAGTTGCCATCAAGTTGCTCAGTCATGGGAAATATCGAAACTTTTGCGCGGTGCTGCTGAACGTGGACATCTCGTTGTTGGCATGGGCGACTTTAATATGCTCCCTTTGTCCATATTCCACCGTGTCATTACAGGATGCGCGCCTGTTCGCGATGTTTGGCGAATTCTTCATCCAGATAGCTCTCTTGGCCCTGCTTACCATCCTTCTGAGAAAGAACGTCACCGCCCTTTACCTACAGCTGATTTCAACCTTCTCGAGAATGGCGCAACTAGCAATTCCGTCTACAACACCTGGCGTTGGAACAAGAATCAGCAGAACCGCCTCAAAAAGGGTGATATTTGTGAAGTCCCACCTGACACGATCGACTCTCGAGGGCAACGCCTTGATTACATTTTTGCTTCAACAGGCGTCGACCCTGATGCTCCGGCCACCGCCCCTGGCTGGATCGTCAAATCCGCTCACGTTTCAATGACCGAACGACATCCCGACCTTCTTTGTTCGCTCTCCGATCACTTCGCCGTCCAAGCTACTCTCACCCGGCACACTCCTTCTCCGGCGCCCACTCCAGTTGATCCCCGCTCCGAGACTCCTTCTGCGGCTCTCCAGACCGGTGCGTACTTGGCTCCAAGCAGTCCAGCCAGCAGCATACACGCTGGTGATGCAGCGCAGACTGCCGATCCGGATACCCAGCTCAAGCGTGGTCGCTCCTCCAGCCGTCACTCTTTGCAAGCATCTACCTACGATGAGATTCTTGGCATGATTCAAAAGTATCACTCCCGTGAACTCCAGCAACGCTTTTGGCGTGGTGTACATTTCTTTGTTGCATTGTTCATCTGGTTCGCCTGTCTTGTTGCTGTGTGGTTCAGCCCTGAAAATTTTGTTGCATTCATCCTGATGCTGATCAGCAGTCTGAGCTTGGTTGCTGGTGTTATCGACGGCCTTCTCTCCCTACTCTTCTTTTCCTGGGAGATTCGCGGGTTGAAGGAATTCGAATGGGAAATCCGTAATGCCAAGGCTGTAGCTTCAGGTGATCCCATTGCATTGACGGAGTCTGAGGCATATCATACTGGGCAGAGACCCAAATCTCAATGATGGAAGAAATAATAGGAACTGCATATTATGTTGACTGATGACGACTTGACGTTTTTGTATAGGACTAGGATGATGGAATGAGGATAGGATACACGTACATATGCCACTACTACGGCCTAATGCTTAATGTCTATTCATAATACTACTTTTGAGGGTTCCGAGGAGCTCACAAAACTTTCCACTGTCTCTTTATCCTCCTACTCTTTCGTGGTTCCGTTCGTTTCTGGTTCAAATTATGTTCGAGGTGGGAATCCTTTAGGCTGCAACTTGTACTTCAGAGACCGAGGGTGTCTCTGGCTGCGTCTGCTCAATGTAACCACCAGGTCGCATTCGTCGCCAAGTATATCCCATGAATGCCGTTTCTTTTCGAATCCTTAATGATATCTTCTTCGTACTCTTGTCCCGAAGCAACATATCTCGTGGGCGTTTACGCTCCTTGTGGCCGTAGAACCTGACAAACTGCTTCAACGTTGCCTTCTCCTTAGGCTGAAGGTCAGTCGCTGCATCAATATCACGGTCCATACTTCGGAGTTTGGCCGCATCGAAGGGAACTTTGATGAGCCCCATGGCCTTCTCCTGTACGTGAGCGTTGAACCCAAATAGTAGCTCTTTCACGTCTTCTGTGTTGAGATATATGCCGGAGGGTATGGATTCAGACCAGTCTTCGAAAGGTTCAGACTCGTCAAAGTAATGTGCATCATCGTCACTTTTTAGGTGAGGAGTGAATGGCGCCGGCATGGACTGTAAGCGGTCCCATTGCGTGTTCTTGAACCATCTGTGGGCTTTTATATCTTCCGCGTCACCGGGGAAAACGTAGCGACCACAGTAATCTCGTGAGCCCTCAAAGCCACGGTACTTCATTTTGTATTTCCTTGAGCACAATCGGGAGTCTTTATCTTGAATCAATTGCCAGATAAGGTCTTTGCACTTTTCAGTGACAAAAGGCCTATGTGGAAATTTGAAGTTCGTTTTGAAATTCTACATCAACATGTCAGTCTTCCCCGGCTAAGATCCAGTCAAGCATGCATACTCACAACGATGTTTTGTTTCGTCTGTTTGCGTCCCTCTTCTGCTAGAAAGGGGGTTTGCCCATAAAGGCATTCGTAGAGGATGATGCCAATGCTCTACTAATCACATCTCCCATCGTACTGATGGCCACGAACCACTTCAGGCGCCATGTACTGGCTAGTTCCAACAACGGAGCGCGCAGCAGTGCGGTTACCGTGTCGGTTTCTCCAACCGATGAGAGTTCGCAAATCTTCATTGCCCACTGGATATCTTGCATGTCGATCGAGTCCAGACATAACGGACTGGTACCATTCGAACTGTTTCAAGATGTCCTTGCTGGTTTTCTGATCTATCTCATCGCCAGCGACATTTATACCGAGTCCTCGCACCAGTGAATACCGATGAGTGCTGTAATACGCTGCGTCGTGAGACCAGTGGTCGTCAAATGCTAGTCCAAAATCAGATATCTTCAAGTGGCCACTCGCTGTAATCAGAAAGTTGTCTGGTTTTATGTCGCGATGAATGAAGTTCAAGCGATGGGCCTCTTCCATAGCAAGGATCATCTCTGCAATGTAGAATTGCGCAATGTGCTCTTGCAAGATGTAATGTCGAATGAGTAGCCCAAGAAAGTCTCCGCCTGGCATATACTCCATTACAAGATAGAGACTTGTTGGGTCCTGAAAGCTGGCGATCAATGGAACAGCCCTAGTGAGTTGTTAGTTAGGCACTCGATATGCATTCGAACTTGTCTTATACGAACCACTGTGAGCCTTCAGAGGCAACAAGAAAGTCCCTCTCAGCCCTCAGGTGACCTTCTTGACTGTTCCTTATCATTTCCGACTTCCGAATGACCTTCATAGCGTATACCTGTCCGGGGAAAGCATGTCCTGGAGCAGCCTTCTCACGTACCAATCTAACTACTCCAAAACTTCCTTTGCCTAAAATCTGCAGTGGCTCGTAATTGTTGACCGAGAGTCCGGATTCATCCTTCCAGTCATGAGCGATGCAGTGGGCTTTCATTGTTCGTAGCTCTCTCAGATGGCAGGTTTCCTGTATTCTGTACTGAACTCGAATTCTCTCTTTGTCTTCTGGTGTTATTAGCAAGCAGTTGCACAGCTGAGCTTCGAGACTTTGAAATCGTAAAGCTCTCGCATTGGGTTTGTAAAGGAGCTCGTTGAAATGGGTCTCGAGGAAGATCTTGGCAGCAGAGGCTCTCTCTACAGTAGCAATTGTAGGTCGAGCTTGGATTACGCCAGCTTCTGGAATAGTACTGAGTGCTCGACCTTCGGGACTAGATCGTGTCCATGGATTCCGTCTATTGTATCGTCTATCGGCTGTTGCCCTATCCTGCTGTGAGGGAGACGATTCGACCGATGTTTTCGCCGTTGACTCTTCCGGAACTGAAGAGGGCTTAGCACTTGCTTCGGAGCAAGTAGGAGTTGACAAGTCACTCAAAGGAGTGACGTTCAACGGTTGCAGAGAACTCCGTGCCCTTGCTGGAGGAGTTCGGATCACCAATGTCGAATTGGAAGTCATGGCCACAGGGTTCGGTCGGAACTTTCGGAGTAGTTCCTTTGTATGGGGGCTCTTGGCAGCGAATCCATGTTGTTGGGCATATTTCGCCAGCTGAATGGCTCTGACTTGATCTCCAGGAGGCGTGTTCAAGTCCTTTGATACCTCAACAACTATGACGGTTAGGCTTAAGTATAAACAAGGGCATCGAGGTACTTACCACTGCGTCCACTGATCCTCAGGCTTTTGAGGGCACTGCGAAAAGGCTTCCTCCATCTTTTCGGGCCAACATTACCATGTTTCCGTGCATCGAGGCCGTCGGGGCCATTCGCCTCAGAGTCCGGTGACAATTCTAAAGCATGTTTTGAATCACATGAAGAAAGACGTATAAACTGTTGGCTGGCCTTCTTGAGGAGGGCCGGGGCCATGATGCTGCAAGATGAATGATGAAGAGAAAGTTATTGCTGCATCGATACTGAATAAGAAAGTAGGGCTTGATTAAAGTATTAAAGAATTAACGGGATAACCGTACTCTGAAGAGAATGACACCTGAACCGTGTGTCCACGATAGCCTTGTTTATGTCACGGCCGGCATGTTACATGATAGATGCAGGTTAGAATGCCAATCGAGGCAACAGACCACTTTATGGAGAGAGGTTAGTTGGGGAAGTTCGATCTGGGTTGTCGTGACTTCCTCAACCGCACTTGCCAAGTCAAGGAGTAAGCAGAGGGATCATGTTTTTACATATTCACGGCAAGAAACAATGCAAGAGGTCGGTTCATAAGATGAAGAGGAAAGAAATGGCATTTTATCTGCTCAACTCTACATATCCTTTCAGATGGAGGGGAAAGTATCCCACAGTAACAGCAAAAAAGAAACAATAACCCTTTTTATCGTACGCCAATTTCATATCATGCAACGCGGGACGGTCCTCGCCCCATCATTCCTGTTTGCCATCTAGACTGCTCCCCTCATGTTTGGTATAAACATGGGCTCTTTGCAGGGCAAAAGTCCAAGGCTCCTTATCCTGACATGCGGCCCGACAGCAATCGAGCAGCGCACGATGTGTATAGAAGCCTGGGAAGAGAAACGTCTCCATGTCATCAACTTGTCGCCTCCTGCCACCGCTCTGAAGGGGGTATTATACGAGACTGGTGGCGAGTCGGCAACTCAGGCTAGTGGAAATCATAGCATGCGCTACGCTCACTTGATCTCCAGAAGCTTGACATCGAAGATCAATGTGCTGTTGGCAGGAATGCCGGGAAGGCCACGAGAGCCGTAGGCGAGGTGGGCAGGGATGGTCAGACGACGCTCACCACCAATGGCCATGCCGACGACACCAATGTCCCAGCCCTTGATGACCTGACCCTTGCCGGCCTTGAAGGAGAAAGGCTTACCCTTCTTGTTGGCTATCATAATGTCAGTAAAGCTGTGCCAGTAGCGAAATAGTGGAGTACTAACCGTCGAACTGCTTTCCGTTCTGGAGCTTGCCAATGTATCGGACACCGACAGTGTCGCCGTTCTTGACAGTGCGGCCGTTACCGACGGTTCGGTCGTCGATGGTGACGCCCTGAACAACCTTAACGCCGGTGGCAGGCTTGGTGTCCTTGCCCTGCTTGGCCTTCTCGGTGGAGCCGGTAGGGCCCTGCTCGAGGTTCTTGGCGAACTGAACCTTCTTAGCATCCTTCTTCTCCTCAGCGGCGACAGCCTCGCCCTGGTTGTTCTTGAGCTTCTTCTGCTGCTTCTTGGAAAGCTTAGCATCGTCCTTGGCCATGAGCTCATCGAGACCCTCAGCCTCCTCAGCGGCGCGCTTGTTCTTGCCCTTCTTGGTGGCAACAAGCTTGGGGGCCTCCTCCTCATCAGTCTCAATCTCCTGGACGCGGGGGTCCTCAAGGCCATCGAGGTCATCGCTGGCATCACTGTCGTCACCCTCGAGGCCGTACTCGAGCTCATCGGGGGACAGGTCGTACTCGTCCTCGTCCTCGGAGTCCTCATCCTCATCGTCGTCCATGATGTAGTTTCCGGTCAGGTAAACAGTGTGGGAACCGGTAACAACGAAGAAGACCTTCTCGCCGTGGTTGACGGTGATGTCAAGAGGCTGCTGGTAGTTCTGGAACAAAGTTAGTTTGATGTCTTGATAGAGCACTGGCTACAACTTACCCTCTCAGTGTCGAGAGTGCAGATAACAAAGTTCTCGAGGTCGGCACCCTCCTCGCTGTCATCGTCGGAGTCCTCGTCATCCTCATCATCGTCCTCCTCGGTGGCCTTAGCCTTGCCCTTGGACTTGCCGTTGGGCTTAGCATCCTCCATCTCCTCGTCGGACTCCTCCTCTTGGGCGGACTCGAGAAGCTTCTTGATGGCGGCAGCCTGTCGCTGCTTCTTGGCCTTGACGGGGTCGCTGGGGCCACCGTTGGCCTCTTCATCAGAGTCCTCCTCATCGTCAGAGCCAGCAAGCAGAGCCTTCAAGGTCTCGTCGTCAATCTCCTCATCATCATCATCCTCCTCGTCGAGATCAGTGAGAGCGCGCTTGACAAGGCGCAGGGTAGAGCGAGGGACGGTGGGGATGTTGCCCTCACCATCGGCTTCAGGCTCCTCTGTAGGGTCGACAGCAGCCATGGTGATGCGGAACTGCAAAGTTTTACAGTTAGAATTTTGGATCCAATTGGTAGCGCAGACAGCGTCGCAAATGATGCGCCGAGGACCAGAAACAGGCCCAGTCGCAAAGACGCATCACATCGCATCAGGAGCGCCTTGGAGCATCGAGAGATAGACTTACAGAAGCAGGGAACTCCATGGCGGCAGGAATCAAGATCTCTCCAGGAGGGACCTCGAGGCCGTAAACGGGACCAGGAACAGCAGACATTGTGACGGTTGTGTGATTACTTTTGTGTCAGAAAGACTATAGGTGTATAAAGGGAATGGGGGTAGAGAATGGAGAATTAGGAAGTAAGAGAAAAGATGAAGAGATGATGTTGGGATGAAGTTTTGTTAGAACTCTTGCTCACTATGAAAGAAGAAAACTAAGAATCGAGAAGCATCCTCCAGAGCTTCGAAATTTTTTTCGGGGCTCGACAGGTGCCCCCACTGGGAAGAGCACGTCCTACCAATAGGAGTTGGCGATAAGAATTCTTATCTGAATGGGGCGGTCGCTGTCGCAGCAACAGCAGGCAGTATCCGCTCTGGTGCAGATTTTCCCGCCGCAAACTCCACTATCCAGCAAAGGCAAGGAAAGAGCCTTTGAGAGCCTCCGAGGAAAAGACGGTAACTTTACTGAGCGAGTCAAGCGCGGATAAGTCGAGTTTGAAGGCATGAGGCAAGAGCGGATAGATTTACTAATCATTGCAAAGTATATTCATCTTATCTTGAAAACAAACAATACCTCAGCACTGCAAAATAACCCATATGAACATCGCTACTATTACAGGGTAGCTGCCAGACTAAAAGATGACGTCTATCTGTTGGTCTCATCAACTTTAACTTGTCTAGTCTAATCCTTCTTGTTCTGATTCTTCTTGGATGGCATCAAACTCAAAAACCAAGCCTGAGCAATATGCCACGCAATGGATAAGAAGAACTTGTGTTGGCCCTGATCATACAATTGAGGCCGATCCCCAACGTCAGTCAGCATGGCGCCCATACTAACAACAGGTTTTGGCCAATATTTGCTGTTGGCGTAGGCATAAGCAACCATCATATCGTTGCCATTGGTTATCCCACCTATGATTCTGTTAGCCATTGGACTATGGTTTTGCAAGCAAAGACATACCACTTGTCCACAAGTTACCGTCTTGAATCCATCGATACTTTTCTCCCACAAACTTCACATCTGGATACTTCTTCCTCAGATCATCCTGTAGCCCTCTAGGCCCACTTACACTCTTCCCATCAAGTATGCCCGCTGCACCACACAAGAAGACACCAGTGCAAACACACAATACATCAACACCCTCAGTGTTAAATTGATCCCTTAACCACCCTTTTGCATCCTCCTCAAAGTCATCTCCTGGTTCTGTACCAGGAACAACGACTATGTCCAGTTTGCCTGGTGCAACATCATCATCTTCGTATGTGCGTGTTGCGCGGATGGTGAGATCAGCAGTTAAAGCTACATCCGGGAAGAGCTTGGGTGATGTGATGTATGTTATCTTGATGCTGGGGGCTATCTTGCTAATGTGAGCTGGTAGAGGTAAGAGACCAAGATACTCCCTCGACATTGAGGCGAGTACATCAACTGTCGCGAGGTCGAGGAGTTGTACGCTCGAGGGCATGAAAACGCCGATACGTATTTGTTTAGATGACATCTTGACGGTGCTAGATAGGAAAGAAAATGTTGATACTGATACTAAACAATAGGATTATGTCCTCCATCGACGAAGAGTTATATCCTTTTTATATGGAAGGATGCATTCCAACTCCTCTAGTCCAACTTACATTCCATTCCGCATGGCCGAGGAAATAGCTTCAAGATATCGGACTAATAGTCGCGAAAAATGTTTCCGAATGCTGTATTAGTCGCTCGGCCTCCTTCTCATTGGCTGAATTGACTTAACATCCGAAGCCCTTCGGCGCCGAGTGACTCCACATAGCCGGTGTTGCTTACAAGGTCTTCCTTTGTAAGAGATTGTACTGTATCCGAGTTCCAGATAGTGGCAATGTTGCAATGAATGATGCATAATTGGGTACCTAGGTAATGGTAGTACATGGGCATAATAGAGCATATAATACAACTACTAATGACTTGAATGGTAATGAGAGGTCGAAATAATATATTAATAATACCGAACCTCATCGAACAGGCATAAAGACGTCTCATGACTAAGTAACCTCCACTCCGGCGCAATTATGCCATGTCATCCACCTTCACAATCGGTATCTGCTGTCTTGTCGCCTTCTTACTCACCGTATAAACCAAATCCTGGCCCCAAAGCTGGCAAATCAAAGCCTGGGCACTAGGAATAGTACCATACAATGGAGCGACGACCGGAATAACGAGATAGTCATACCAGTTCTTCTTCAGGGACCGTCTCGAAAAGTCCGTCCCATCAGCCAAACCGGCCTTGACCATCTCCCTCTCGCGAGTAGCAACACCGACTTGGTGGTAGCTTTCGTAAAGAGATACGTAGATTCCAATCTGGAAGAATCCGTAGATGCGTATGATGTTGCACCAATCGAAGATCCAAGTAAGGTTTCGTGGGTCGTCGTTGTTTTCTGTAAGCTTTACGTATAGCGCAGAAGAAATGACCAGAATTGCCATGTGGACGGGGAGGAAATGGGCTTCGAAAAGTCGATGCATCATATAGAAGATGCGCTCCCAGTGCGGTTGTTCAACAGTATCCTTGTGAATACCGGAAAAGATACCATTTTCAACATGGGGTTGACCACTTTGCTCGTCTATTATGAATGTTTCGGGAATGGCGACATCGTTGGCGGCAGAAAGTGTATAGTGAAGAGGCTGATAGGTGCAATGAGTCTGCTTTCGATCCTTCCACAGCTGGACAAGCCTGCATAGAGCAAAACCAGTATCAAGAGCACCCCACATATGACGGAGAGCCTGCTTGTAACGAGCACGAGCGTCCTTCAGCAGACCACCGCCACCAGTGACATTGCTCTGGCTAATAGGGCTGTAGATAACTCGGCTTGTCAAGTTGCCATTGAGTGCGAAGAAACACTTGATATACATATGCAGGTCTTCACCAATAGCTTCGCTGCCGCAATCCCATCCGCCAACTCGATCAATTAGGTCAAGTGGAAGAGAGTACACGGAAGTAGGTGGTGCGATAGATGAACCAGGATACAAGCCAGACATTCCAGCAGCTCCCCATAGTATGTCGGCAACGCGAACAACAGCTGGGACCGAATGAGCGTTTCGATCGAAGATCATAGGGGCTGAGTAGACAGTAGTCAGTGCTGTCTCAGAATACGACAAGTGCATATTCGTTAGGATTGTAAAGTAGTTCGACGAAAGATGACTGTCGGCTAGAAAAGAGTGTTAGCAAAGTGGTATAGACTAGAAACAGGAACAAACGTGCCATCTATACCCGTGACAATGACACTATTTCTTAGAGTCGAGGGGTATTTCTCGCTTAGTTTACGAGCAGCCCATCCAATATTGCTTCCTTTTCCGGCAGCCTCACCGGGAATATCTGAAGGATGGAGAGTGAAGTCGAGAGATCGAAACCGTTTGGCAAACTCTTGAATTAAGCCGAGAGCCTTTGTCTCAGCGGTGCTCTCTCGCTGTTCCATTCCAAGATAAACCTAGCAGGCCGGGTTAGAAATCACTTCAGTGGTGAAATTTCAGTTTGCGCGTTGAAATGACTTACATCATAAGAATAGTGAGCCTGTGGATGCGATGCCAGAACATCCAGTGTCTCCCTGAGTGTATCAATCTCTTCTTTATAGTTGGGAATGATGATGGCATGGACCACGTTGTCGTTGGCTCCTGGCACACCGTCCGTGTAGAAATCGGGGTCGCAATCGCCAGCCTCGCTGGTAGTTGATGAGCTGGTACTGGTGCGAGTGGATATGAGAGTCTCGGAACTCGAAGCAGAAGCGTACGAGTCACGACGTGAGGCAAGTCTCTTCAAATCAAGTAGTGAATCGCTGCGCGCCGCTCGTTTCATGTATTGTGTGAGGTTCCATATCGTCCAACACGCCCGGAGAGGGAAGATGCAGACCAGGACGTGAACAAGAAGGCAGTAGTAAGCGAAAACGTAACTCCAGGAGCCTGCGCCTATGTTTGAAGCTGATGGGTAAAGTACGCCTTTGCTGTCTGTTTGATCGTAGCTGTATCGTTGCTGCTCAAGGGTTGAGTCGCGGGAGATGACCCAGTAGCAGAGAACACTGAGAGAAATCATGCTCAAGCCTCCCGCGCGTTGCGCGAACCACGTGAACACAGTCATGGCGTTCGATGCTGCCGGGAGAGGTCGTCGTCCAGACAGATGAGTCTGTAGACGCAGATAGGTATGGAGCTGGTAAAGAAGTTGAGCAACTCGAAATCAGTATACTCAAGACTCGAAATCAGTATACCCAAGAAACAAAGTGAAACGGAAGGACAGAGACACTATCGATTAGATTTAGGGGAAAGAACAAAAACAAGCTGTGACGTGTATCTGCATGTGCAAGTGCTACAGATCCGAGCTTCGCAAATGTAAATGCAATATGATATCGTGAAAGCAGCTAGTCCCGGGAGATTAGAGGAAGAAACGGCGTGGAAAAGATACAGTGATCATCCCGAGTGCACAAATTACATGTTACTGTCGAAGACATGGCCACCAACCCGTATAGCACGCGTCATGGTATAGACAGCCTGATTCGGCCATGGCAACAAGATAATGATCTCTCTCGACTCCACACCCATTTAGAGAAAGATGGGGTACAAGAGACGAACACTTGGAGCCCAAGTTCTGAAGGGGCCATTCCATAATGGCCATAGGTGACTCAAGTTCGAGGATGGGAGCCAGGGCGGTGAGGTCGCTGAGTGTACCAGTACCAAGCTATGATGGTTGCTTGGTAAACAAGTTTGACGACCGTGGTTCTAATAAACAGGCATCTTGCGATATAGTAGATAGACCATGAAATTCGATACTAGAGGTCTTTGACGTTGAGCTCCGACCATTCACAATCGAGGATATGCCCATGATATAGATGCACGAGCCCATGGGACTTAGAACTCCTTGCCGGAGCTAGTCCCGATTTACATTTGATGTGCTGCAGGCAATGCTTCTTTCGTCTTTGATCGAACAACTTGAAAAGATGCATGGCTTCTTGTGACCGATTTCACCTTGAAGAACTGATTGTAAACAGCACAAATAAACGGATGAATGCGGAGGGACTTTTCGAATCGAAGTCTAACCGCCATCCAATCATTTATAATATGAGTAAACCCAAGATATACTGGTGATCAACACCAGATGGTCGACCTAGCCGTTTGAACCTGATTGAAATGCTTGGGTCCAGACAATTTGACGACTAGTTAGTTTTCATGACTCGCGCAGTTCAGCCAGGGCAGTAATATGTGTGTTAGCGACCATCTCTCGATAACAGTAGTGATGTAGCAGTCGACTGTTGTTGTTATCATTGCTCCCCTGAGCTTTCTCCTTGTATGCTATACCAGTGGTATACTGCACCAGCCATCATCCGAAAACCCATGTTCCCCAGAAAGAATCCTGCCGGGAGCTTGAACTGTCACTGGTATGCAAAGACTTGGTTAAACCGTGTCGTAGATGGTGCTGGCCAAGACATCGTTGCGAAATCCTCAACCCCAGTAAACAGAGATCACGGCCAGCAGGCCTCCAATTTGGAACCTCGACACTTGGTTATTGTTTGCGTAGGAACGTTGATGGACAGAAAACTTTGACTGGCTGATGGTTTCGTTCACGCGGCTCTCTTGCCCCTGTGATGGTAGGGTGTCTGTCGCAAAGCCTTTTGGTAGTTGTGATAGCTGGAACCCTGTTCGTCAATAACATGCGGTAACTTCAACACGCGCCGTCACAACTGGCTAGGAACCAGCTATGCCATGTGCCAAAATCACGGCGACATCTTTCGGAACTTAATTAAGGGCTTTATGGTTATCTTCCGGCAATTGACGAGTGTATTAGTCGATACCGATGATACACGGCTATTGTAGACCCACGGGGACAAGTGATTGGATGTCGCATTTTCGTACAGGCCCACTCTAATACGACAATGGTAAAGCTGAAGCGCCATATCTAAATGTTAGGTATAATCGCGTCCGTAGTATCGTGGAAATGATAGTCACAGGGTTCGGGAAGTATTGAGTAGTAAAAGAGAAACACTGTGTGGTCAATTCGAGCTGCGTCTGTTGCGATAGACTGGTCTCGGGTACCAAACGAATATGGATGCTCGATTCCGAACCATTGGTGTTTCCCTCGGGGTATATTTTGTCAAGGGAAACTCTCCTAGTTCCCTGTCAGGGCAAAGATTCCCTTGTTTCAACCATTTCTTTAAACGCCATACTCCCGCTGTATATCATGCTACCGTAACGTCAAATTTGCCTCGACTGAAGAGGTTTCGATACCCAATTTCCTCGCTTAATGTTATCGAACCGAGGCGAGTTGAGTTGCCAGCTCGAATACAAATTGAAAACATAATCGAGTGGTTTTACCAGTCGTACAACCATCCATTAAGGTGCCTTCTCGAAAAGCATGTGGATTGGCTTGGCAGCCTGGAAGAATGTTAGAACGAAGAACAACGAAACACAAATTGTGGTACAAAAGATCGAGTTTACTGACATCAATAAACTTCTCAAGGTCATTGTCAAGGTTGGCCAAGTCATCCTTTCGTCGCTTGTTATCCGCGATGAGTTTCTGCTTTCGCTTGAGGAGCTCCTGTCTCTGTTGCTCGAGCGCTTCACGCTCAGCTCGCTCATGGTCGATGCGCGCCACCATCAAGGTATTCTCGTCATCGTCTTGATGCTCGGGATGTTGTGCAAGGAATTCTTCAACGGGGATCAAAGGTAGTTGCTGGTACTTGTGGCTGCAATGTGTTAGCGGACTGAGCCATGACATAGCAATAGTCTGGGTGCTGTAGCTTACTCGTAGGATTCACATGCTGTGATTTCGCCTTGAAGATGTCGTTGTTCGTAGTACAGGTTCTGAAGATCAAGATGCAGACGATCGACTTCCTGACGCGATTCGGCAGTCTGGGCTTTGGTATCGCGGGCTTCGAAGCAGACGTTTCTGTGCATTCCTTTCAACTGGGCCAAAGTCGCGAAGAGATGTCTCTGTTCCTTGTATAGTTCATCTAGCGCCTGGTCTGATGCAGGTCCTTGGCTGTAGATTTGCTCGCCGAGGTTGATGAAGGTGGTAGCTTGATCGCGTGCCTGTTCGGAAGTCTGCAGGAGGGTGCGGAGCTTCGGATCCGTTACGATTTTATCGATAGCCATCTTTACGTATGAGCGCGAGGTCCTTAAGTCGTAGGAGGTATGACGAAGTGTTCTTTGTTGATAATGCGATCGATGCTCGAAAGAAATGGGATGGTTTGTTTGTTCTGCAGGAGGGAGAATTACTTGATGAGCATAAAGGTGGGGCTCTGAATTGTACATCACTAGCACCTACCAAACTTAACGACAAACTGCACTCTGCAGGTGACAAAGTTAGATAGATGCGTGAGCTGTATTTAAAACAATTAAATTATTGAAGGAGACAACTGAAGCACAACAGGAAGAAAGAATTTTAGAGAAACAGATTTAATACTCCTCTTTATCTTCTGGTATAGAAGTCTAACTCTCAGGAGCCTAACATAGATATGGATGTTAACTTCACTTATAACTTCACTCACACGCCAGAAATTACCTCTAATACCATCTACTTAAACACACACATTTAGACAAAGTCGCATTGCTTTGGACGAAATGCGTGATTCTGATTTTTGTGTGTTCTCAATCATGGTACCTGACCATCGTGCAACTGCAGTTCACTGACTCACATCTACTCAAGCAACCATATCGATTCCTACCCAAACCAAATTCTAACAAGCAGACACGGAGACACAGAATTTGTTATACCGCCTGAGATCAGCGCATAGATCAAATATAGTCCCTGCGTCTGTTAGTCTACTGGTAAACAAGGCGGTGACATTTAACAACCAATGCTGGTTTACAGAAAGCGAGTCATCCCCGTCAGCCTGCATCTTTAAATGTCCGCAGGGTTTGGGCATATGAGATCTGAGAACGTGATCTCAAGACCGTAGTCTTGTGTATGATTTGACGATTTGTTGGATATCTATCAATAATGGTTGAGACTAGCTCCATATAAACCCCATATCATCCCAAATGTATCCGTACATAAGCATGAACCCGCTCCGACCCCTTTCTGCACCGGGACCACCGGATAGATATTGCGAATGATTCTAGGAGAGAGTATATCTCACTCAGCTAGGAGATGATGATGATGATGATGATGATGATACTTAAATGTCAGCTAATACTATCTCTGACAGTCTCAGCTGCAATCTTCAAGTCGATTTCTTCAATCTTCTAGTCCAGGAACATGAACCAACCAGAAGGAACCTCTCAGCTGCAAGTAGCCCTTGGATGCATCGGCGGCGTTTCCAGATTCAAGTCTTATTGGCGCCAGTAAACACCCTCCAAAATCTACAAGCGGGCCGTGGCGAGCTGTGGTTTTACCGAGCTATCTTGTGAAAGTAACGAGATTCAATCGCGAGGTCTATGTCTTGCTAGGAAGGGTTTGGATTGGTAGAAACAAAAGAGTGTCTTGGTCAGGAGGGTATGTCCCTTCTCTGTGTCAACTCTCTGATTCGTGAGTATCGCTATCAGCTGAGAAATGGAATGAGTATTGTTCCAGAGTACATCCTGTCTTTGCCTTATTAAATGGCTGCCCAATAAACGATGCAGTCGTTTTCCCAGTGGCGTCCGTTGAAGTAACCCAACAAGGAGACGCCAAGACCGCCCCCCGTACCGTCATTTCAGGTGCTGGGATCAATCCAGTTCCTTTTTTCCCTCTTGACTTCTCAACCATCATGCGCCTTGTCCTTGTCATTGTTCATTCCTTTCTCCTCTGAACCATCCATTCTTCTCTCCTTCAATTCTACTATACTGTACTATTCTTGAATCTTTAATCACAACTCTCTTTAATTCTTTGAAACCCCCCTCAACAATCGTATCATCTTCCCCATCAACCAAGGCTTGGCTCTCCGGCTTATTCGCAGATCCTTATCCTACTGAGAAAGAGGAAAAAACGAGCCCTGGACTATTTCCGCCAACCAAACTCGGCTATCGCTGTCCCCGCGTCCAGTTAACCGCAGGGGTTCCTTCCATACCTCACCCAACTTGTCCCGAGACTTGCTGATTCAACAACAACCAATTGCACTCTTCATTCATCACTCGTGGTCTCGACAAAGCCTCTCTCTGCATGTGAATTATCCAGCAAACTTCACCAACCGATTAACAGCATCACTTGATGCATTGAATCTACTCGTCGACATTACAGTTGCAGCGTTACAACGCTTGCCAGCTTACTGTACTTCTCTTGTCCAATTGTCGCGGCATAAACACTACAGAATTTCGTTAAAGTTATTAAGCCGCCACCATGTCCGACGTTACCACCGCCATCACTTCGGCCTGTGCCTACAAGGCTCGTGATAGCGATAATATAGCGACAACCTCTGGTTCTGATATCCGACCCGACGCCGAACCCCGAAAGCGACGACACTCTTTCTTCATTCCTAGGAGACGATCCATTGTCGGCCATATAATGGATGGCGAGGAGGGTCTCTTGCTTAAGGTCGACTTGTTTCTTTCGGAGCTCGAGCGTCGTCTCGACTTTATCGAGAACTATGTCGACCTCAGCAAGGACTCGAGCATCTCGCGCACCTTTTCCACCCTTCAGGCTGTTCGGTCAAGATGTTCTCACGCCTCAGAAGAAGTTCTTGGCGCCGGAAGACGTCGTCTACACATCATGGTTGACACCCTCGAGACAAGATACAAAGAGACTTTAGAAGCCGCCGAGTCATTGAACGAAAAGGCTCATATGGGAGTCGACCTGCTTGAGACTATGCTCTCCGACTTTGAGACCCGCGCCTACAAGTTGCGCGAGCAAGGTTTCGCAAATGCCGCCAACGCCGCCGAGGCTTTTATGGACGAGGGACGTCGAGTCGCAAATGAGGGTATCGAGCGCGCAATTCAAGCCGCCTACTCTCTGGAGGAACATATTCAGCAGGCTATTGTTCTGGCCAAGGAAGGGCGTCTTCTATCCTATGACGACCTCCCCTCTCCTTGGCGCAACAACCCCCACATCCACAAGGGCTATCGCTTCACAGAGTCTAAACTTGATTGTATACGCTCAGCCTTTGACCTGTCCAACGAGTCGGTCAACATTTGGTCCCATGCGCTCGGTCTCGTATTGGTTCTGTCCATTGCGCTCTACTTTTATCCTAATACTGCCAACTTTAATCTCAGCAGCAAGACCGACGTGTTTGTCGCCGGAGTCTTCTTCGTCATGGCTTGCTTGACACTTGTCTGCTCTACAATTTGGCACACTATGAACGCCGTGGCTGATGTGGATGCTATTTCAATTTTTGCCTGTGTGGATTACACTGGTATCTCACTGTTGATCGCTGCCTCGATTATGACGACTGAATACACGGCTTTCTACTGCGATCCCCTTAGCCGGTATACCTACATGGGTCTAACAGCTTTTCTCGGAATTGGTGGCGTCATTCTCCCTTGGCATCCTCGGTTTAATGGTGCCGACATGGCTTGGGTTCGTGTCGCCTTTTATGTCGGTCTAGCTTTGACTGGATTCCTTCCCATGGTTCAGCTCGGATGGACTCACGGCCTTGACTTTGTTTACGACTTCTACTCGCCCATCTCCAAGTCAATGCTTGTCTACTTTTCAGGTGCCGTTGTCTACGCCAGCAAGATCCCTGAGAGATGGTACCCCGGTTGCTTTGATTACATTGGCGGAAGCCACAACCTCTGGCACGCTGCTGTCCTCGGAGGTATCCTGTTCCATTACTCGGCCATGCAGACATTCTTTGCCAATGCTTTCCACCGAGCTGAGGGTGGCTGCCCTTCCTACTAAGAAGCTGAAACATGAGAATGGCGTTTGTCAACGAACCTACTACCACCTAGTTGGGCCTTTCCACGACGATTGAAGGTATCGCATAGTTGATTGGCTCTGCCACATATCGACAAGCTTGATTCGAGTTATGATCAACTCTGCTAAATCGATGGTAAAACTGATTGCCGCGCCGCCTGAGTCGCAATACTTTGACCGAGTACTTGATTTGTATCTCGCTACATCAGTCTTCGGTTTCGACCAGCAGCGATACTATCAGGGAGCAGATCAAGAACAGTACGTTCATCTGCCACGTTCCACATTCACGTTAATGAGTATCTACGATTTGACGATCTTAACGTGAGTGACGGTAAACAAAAGTTGCACTTCAACTTACTTCTGAGCTGAAGTCTTATGTCGTCTGACGAAAAGAAAATCACATGCATGTAAGCCGGCGTTGAGTTTGCTTAATAAGTGTTGAAGCCCAACACATGACATGATATACGTGCGAACCAGAACCACACTTTCGCTTTGTTTCGCTTCAATTCACATGTAAATAGATAATAGATAAACCAAGTAGTCGTATATTTATTCATTAATTCATCGCAAGTATCTGTGCTTTTAGGAAGGTCCTAGTGCCTATTACGAACCCTTTCATCATTCATGTTCCATCATGTTCCTCCCAATCATAACGCATTTGATCATTAACCATAAACAAAAAAAGCAAAACAAAGCCTCTCCAGTCTTGTCTGTTGCAAAACCCTGGATGGCGCAATGGCGGTATTCAATAAAGCTTCCGCCGCAGGACCCTCAAGCTTATGAGCTGTTGTACAAGGGACTCAGCTCGAGATTAGGTTCCGATTCGCGAGGTGGTATTAAGACCCCTGCCCATGCTGTGCCTCTACTCTGTGCCATCTCGGGACTCAGGGCTATCGAAGCAGCACGAGATTATATTGGCCTTGATTAGAGAGCGTGGGATACGATCTCGGCATAAACATCATCTGGAATCTTCTTGATAATGCCAATAGTGACGGATTTGACGAGATCCGCATTGAGCTGGGGGAACGATCTCAAGACCTTGTTCGGGCTGGTGAATGTTAGCAGTCATTCGGATCAGAGCTCTGTGTATAATTCTTACCTGGGTGACTGTAAGATCTGTGACCGCATGATAGTGAGTTGTGCCACGATGCAAACAATGTTGAGATGCGGCCCATAGGCAAACAGAAAGTCCCACAGCTGTAGGACTTCGGGGAGAGGAGGTGTACAAGCGCATAGCGTCAGAACAGAGGGGAAAGCGTAGATCTCAGCTGAAAGTCCCTTTGCAGTGAGATACATGCTCAGCTTGGGGTCTACAATCGCAAGTACTTTATCCACCAGGGCAAGACCTCGATGGACACCATCCATAGCACCACGGATGTAACCAGGACATTCGCGAGTTAGTAGCGAGTGGAAGGCTACAAACGCTTCTGCCTCACTACGAGCTGCATAGAGGAAAGGGGCAGCCAAAACATTCATGCCCTGAACGTATGTGCCAGGCTCCAACGATCTAGCGCCAGCGCCAGATTCGGAGCCTTCGGTAGTGAGCGTCAAGGCACGAGCACGGTTTCGAGCAGTAGGAGAGGATGTGCTTGCGTTTGAGTGAGAACGACCCGAGATACTACTGCCACCTGGAAGTGAAGCTCGGCTGCTGGTGGGACGGCTTTGGCGAGTTTCCTCGCGGGTGTCATGGAGCTTCCACGCAATTGCATTAAGGAGTCGAATAAGGCTGGCCTCGCTGACACGGCGACGGAAGAGAGGATCTGTTGTAAGAGTACGGAACGTGTCGTTACGGATTTTGGAGTAGGCCGGGGAAGCGCCTCTGTGGATGAGGGCGAGGTAGTCGTCGGTTGATAGAATAGGGGCATCGAGAAGGACGAGCCAGACGTATATTCTCAACGTTGACTGCAAGACTATTAGTTTCAAGAACCAACCCGCAATGAATTGTCTTTGGTCTTACCATGCCATCTTCAGCACTCTTGACACCTTCATCAATAACCTTCCAGCGCGCACTCTCCAAAGCACCCAAGAAATCCCCATCAGTCGGCCCCTCGCGTATAATCTGATGCAACGGTAAATGGCCATGCGAAAAGACGGGCTTCTTACTCCCGGCACGTTTGCTGGCCGTAACAACGTTCATCTGGTGTACGAGAGGCGGGGTGGCATCGCTATTAGCTCGGCCTCGTTGGGGCGAGCGATTAACGTTCTGGTTTGAAAGAGGAGGCGTAGATTTTGTTGGCGAGGCGCTTCCATTGCTTTTGGCATTGGGATTGGTAGTGGCAGTGATAGTGGTATCACGCTGATCGTCGCGCTGTCGCTGCTGGGAGATGAGGGAGGGCGTGGCCTGTTCGCGGGCGCGGGCGCCGAGAGTATGTGCGGATTGAAGACGACGAAGGGCGCGATGAGTGCGTGGCGATGGCGGGGCTTGGAGTTGTGTCGTTACAGGGGCGGGAAGCGAGGGAATTGACGCTTTGAAGCTGGCGTTGAGGTTGGAGTTTGATGAAGGTTCCGACATGGCTGTGGTGATATTCGAGAGTGTCGCTAAAGTGCTGCGACAAGCATAAGAAGACAAAGAAGGGAGGAAGTATTATACAAAAGATTCAAGGAGAATGATTGGCAAGGTCGTCGAATATAGCTGCCCAGTGATAATTATTACTAGGGCTGATGTCGTTGAAAGGATCGAAATGTGTAGTTTTAGTTTTCCCTTAGCGGGGAGGCTGGAGGTTGATTAAAGTCTTGGAAAGGGCACAGCACAAGGGAGGAGAGGGAAGGAGACAAAAGATGGATGTCGCTGGGGAGACAAATTGATGAATTAATCGTGTTTGTTTCGCGTTTCAATTAAACCTGCATCCAGTTATTTCATTAATTAAAGATATATATATATATATATATATTAAGGCTAATAGTTTTAACGGTTCTTTGATATTGAACGTTTTTGATGTTTCGTCATGTCTTTGGTGCCACGCTCCCAACGTCTTGTTCTTTTTCTTGGTTCATGGGAGACTGGAATGCACGTAATTGAGAGGTTGGTTGCGTATGCTATTTTGAGATTGCGATCGGGGCTGGTCAGGCCGATCCACCGACTTCACATGCAATTTAACAAGGATATATATTGATCCAAGAATAAGAACGTTATGAGAATGAAATAGATATTGGGTGTTCAATATCAATGATTATCATCCTGCCAAAGTCACATATGTCATCATGAGGAATATCGGACACTCCTAATCCATACTATCATAGGCTAGACTGTTAACTTGCCCGTGGTTTCAACACAAGAGCCAAGGCAGATGACTGTCTCCTAAGTTATGACAATCTACTCTACCTAGTGTTTAGGACAATTCCCTAACAAGTTTCTAGAAGGAATAGTCCTCTTAATAATACTAGACTATCGCTAATCTGCTTCGATCTCAGTCCAGTCCATGTCATGACTCTGACTTATCAAGGATTATTTTAGTGATGGACCGTGGGGTTTACTAAGGCCGTTGCACTATTACCATGATAGGCAAAGTGGCGATTGCGACATCGGTCATGCTAAACATAAACACCCATTTTTATATCATTCTTCCTTTCAAAAAGTTGGTCATCTCTTCATCCTTGGGCAGAAAAAAAGATGGAGAATATTCCTGAAAAAAGATTATGGCTCTTCTATAGCCTATCATGTATCCACGCAATCCCGATTGCCGATAGTCCGGATTACGAAGTCAATCCCCCGGATTCTTTGAGGTTTTACATCATGAATAAATAATGCAGTTCTTACGATCCTCCATACTTGAATGTCGTCTTCACCCCTACAATATTCGTCATCGGCATGACCTAAAACCACAGACACCAGGTGAGCACCGTTGGTATCTTATTCGCTAGAGCAACATCTTCAGCTCAAATAAGCTGTACACCCACTTCTATATCGAAACAGCTGGTTGCAGTGTCACCTGGCACTTTCAACTCGACAAAGATCCATTGTCGCTGGGGCATTTACAAGCAGCTATTTGCCATGTTCCGACTATTATAAACGATACTTTGTTTGATCGCAGGCTCTGGCAGCCTCGCGAGTTTTGTTTTCGGGACTTACATCTCTAGCACAGAGTTACAACACCAAGAGACATATCGACAGCTACAATGACAGGCCAAAGGGAACTGGGCTATGGCCTAGCTAAAATCCTCGGCATCAAACTAGACGACCAAAACCAAGACCACACAGAAACAAGTGATCAATCGGTTCTCTCATCACAAAGCGGTAGCTCCTTCTATGAAACAGAGCCCACATCAGCAGAATGGGTCAAAGAACAAATTCCATCCAAAGAAGATCTCATCACTTACGGTGTTTCATTATTCCCATTCTCAAATTGGATCAGCCACTATAATCTGCAGTGGTTTGCAGGTGACTTGGTCGCTGGTATTACGATTGGTGCAGTCGTGGTTCCACAAGGAATGGCTTATGCCATGCTTGCCAACTTGGAACCACAGTTTGGTCTTTACTCCTCCTTCATAGGGGCTTTGATCTATTGGATATTCGGGACATCCAAGGATATATCGATTGGTCCTGTTGCTGTCCTTTCCACTGTTGTCGGCAACGTTGTTCATGATATTCAGAACTCCGGGCAAGATATACCAGCTCATGTCATTGCATCAGCCTTGTCCATTTCTGCTGGACTTATCGTTCTTGTTATTGGAATGCTTAGGTGTGGATGGATCGTGGATCTCATCTCCATTACCTCGCTCTCAGCTTTCATGACTGGCTCTGCTATCACGATCTGTGTTGGCCAACTACCAGCCCTACTTGGACTGTCCGGCTTTTCGACTCGAGAATCGCCATACAATGTCTTTATGAACACGATCGAGCATTTGGGAGAGGCGAGCTGCGATGCCATCGTCGGATTATCAGCCTTATCTATTCTGTACCTCTTCCGACAGGGGTTTACGGCCGCGGCCGAGCGATATCCCAAGCATAAAAGGCTCTTGTTCTTCACCAATACTATGCGAACGGTGTTTGTTATCTTGACGTACACGATTATCAGTTGGGCTTTGAACAGACACAGACGAGAGGATCCCCTCTTCAACATTCTAGGAGCTGTGCCTACCGGTTTCCAAAACGTTGGAGTGCCCAAGATCACGACAGAGCTGATTTCAGGCTTCGGCCCCTATCTGCCAGCAACCGTTATAGTCTTACTTGTCGAGCACATAGCCATCTCAAAATCCTTCGGACGAGTTAACAACTACACGATCGATCCCTCGCAAGAAATGGTTGCTATTGGAATGGCTAATCTGATCGGGCCCTTCCTTGGGGCGTTTCCATCCACGGGATCTTTCAGTCGCACTGCAATTCAGTCCAAGGCTGGCGTGCGAACACCTGCTGCTGGTATAGTTACTGGGCTGGTTGTTCTGCTTGCAACATACCTGTTGACGGCTATCTTCTTTTACATTCCAAGTGCAGCTCTTGCAGCTGTTATCATCCATGCAGTTGGTGATCTTGTTACGCCTCCGAACACAATCTATCAGTTCTGGAGAGTTTCACCAGTCGAGGTGTTCATTTTCTTTACCGGGGTGACCGTTAGCATATTTGCGCATATCGAAGCCGGACTTTACGCCACCGTTCTCTTTTCAGGCGCTGTGCTCCTATATCGGATTCTCAAGGCGCATGGCAGGTTCTTGGGCAAGGTCAAGGTTCACTCAGTTATTGGAGATCATGTCATTGGCGACGATCACCGCAAAATCGTCGGGAAGTTTGGGACCACGGAGAATCTGGATATTTCCGCAAGAAATGTGTTTCTGCCACTCGATCATGATGACGGCTCAAACCCAGAAGTTGAAGTCGATCATCCGTATCCCGGGATCTTCATCTACAGGTTCTCTGAAGGCTTTAACTACCCAAACGCCAATTCTTCTCTCGACTATCTTACCGACTTTATCCAGTCCAACACCCAACGAAGCAGTCCCGAAGCATTCGATCGACCAGGAGATCGACCATGGAACAACCCAGGACCGAGAAAATCTGCCAAGCGACCTGTTCACGTGGATCCAGACTCAACGCTCCCGACATTGAAGGCGGTGGTTATGGATTTTAGTTCTGTTAACAATGTCGACATTACCGCTATACAGCGATTGATAGATATACGAAACCAACTTGATTCCTATGCCTCTCCTGATGGAGTCGACTGGCATTTTGCATGCATCAACAACCGCTGGACCAAACGGGCTCTTATAGCAGCAGGATTCGGAGTTCCCTACAGACCCGAGGAAGAGGGGCTTCACCGCAGATGGAAATCGATTTTCAGCGTGGCAGAAATTGGAGACAGAGACTCAGCGCTGATCGAGGAAACGGACTATTACGATTTTACACCAGTTACAGAGGAAGAGCCATTGATGGGAGGCATGCCCTCTGTGCAATCTTATGGATCCATGTCATCGGGAGAGTTAGAGAAGCAAAGACGAAGAGGTGCCGTGGTTCACGGTCAGAATAAGCCGTTGTTCCATGTGGATTTGACGAGTGCTTTGCAAAGCGCCATCGCCAACGTGGAAGGGAGACCAGTTCAAGAATAATGATATACATGAGGAAACGACGAAACGAAAAGAGCAAAGCATATTGATGTAGACGTTTGGGTATTGGTTTTAGTTATAGACAGACATGAAGAAAGCAAGCGAGTCGTTCTTTTGTTACACGATATAGATTATATACCCGCTGATTACATATATATCGTCCCATATTTGTTATAAGTCAAAGTTGGCGATGCTACCCAGACTTACTTGCTTCCACGAACATATTTGCCTGCATACTGCTTTATGGCTGAGACTTGAATACCTAGTTTTAGATAACAATGTCAGGAAGACCAAAAAAACATACAACACTGGGGATTCGCTGGTCGTCACCGACCCAACTACTAATCCAGCGCTTCGCAGCTTGACGATGGGGGAGCGGACGGGACCCCGTATTCTCTACGAGCTTTGGTCGTATGTGGAAGGCTGAAGAGTAAACAATGACTATATTCATCAGCAGGAGAGGCCAGAACTATCATGATGCCTGGGATTGGGGTGTCAGAAGAATTGGTCCCAAAAGCATAAGAAATGAAGTAATTTGGTTATCTTACATATGCTGTCTGTTTAGAGCAGCACTTCGGCTGCTTTATTTCAGCAGCTTAAGCCATAGAGGACAGTTTTTCTGTTACCTGCCTGCCTGGTTGTAGCAGTAATACTCTTCCATTGCTCTATCACTTGCAGTTAATGGTTAAGCCGATCACATGACTTCGCGATTCCATTTTTCCACTTTACGCGTCTACCAGGAACACCACGTCCCCTGTTCAACTCCACTCTAGGGACTCCTTGTAACTCTGCGTCATTCATTCATTGCCTTCTTACACGACTTCTTTCATTTATCGGCAAATTGAACCTCCAAATCTCGTGGATGTCCTGCATCAGTCACACTCAGTACCTGGAAATCTGAGCAAAAATGGTCGCCGGATGGCAACGGTTAAACGAAAGGAAGACGCAACCAAATCCCAATATTGTCTTTATTAAGCCTTTGGAAGGTCCTGATAAGAAGATTGCCCAGGATTTTCTCGAAAGAATAGCTGCACAATGTCGTGAGTTTTCTTCCGCTCAAAATCCAAATTGCCACTAAATTTGGTCATGTCAGGTCCCATCATGAAAGAACACCATCTCTACGTCACTTCTTTAGAAGAATACGAACCAAATCGTGAATTCGTCGGACGCAACTTCAATGCAGGAGAAGTCGTCCAACTCGTTCTCAAATCGCCCAGCACCGGCCGTTGGCTTCCATTCAACTATGTCCAGATGGTCATGATGCATGAGCTAGCGCACTGCAAGCAGATGAACCATTCACGAGCATTCTGGGCTGTACGAAACTCATACGCATCTCAAATGCACGAGCTTTGGTCTAAAAAGTACACCGGAGATGGCCTCTGGGGAAGAGGGGCTAATCTTTCCACTGGCGAGTGGGAGAAGAACACTGTTCTCGCTGATGAGGTTCTGCCGGAGCATCTCTGCGGAGGTACATACAGATCACGACGCAAAAGAAAGGTCAAGCCTCAGTTGTCTTACCAAGAGAGGAAGGAGAGGAGAATTCTGAAGAAGTTTGGCGCAAATGGAGTTGCTCTTGGCGCGGATGAAGTGGAAAAGGTCAAGTTGGAAAGCGGGAAGAAGATTCAAGCGAAACCCCGAGTTGCTGGAAGCATGAGAGGACGTGAGCTCCGAGCAGCTGCAGCACTTGCTCGTTTCGAAAAGCAAAAAGAAGAACCGGATCCCGTCAAAGATGACGACGAAACGGAATCTGGCAGTGATAGCGAGTTTGAAGATGAGCCTGGAGAAGATTCGAAAGATGCCATTGATGTTGATGGAAAGAAACTACTAGACGGAAAGGGTCGCGGAATGGTACGGGTCTGTGAAGATGAGGACGCCGATGATCCTGGAGCCAGAGATGAGACGCAGGAACTCCAGAGGATGATCAGGGGTATCAAAAGAGAATCGCCCGAACCGGAGATATCGGAAGTACTGGAAAGGACAAACCCTCAAGCCCAAAAGAAGCAATCACAACCAGCAATATCCGTCACAAATATCAAATCAGAGTCATCCAAAGAGCCTGAACGACCCAAAATAACAATTACATCAAGATCTACCAACGCCAAAGACGCTACAAAGGCTACAAAAGAACCGCAGATGGAATCTTCAACAACAACAACAGAATCAGATTCTATAAACGACCAGTCAGTTCCTAGCGGGACGTGCTCAATGTGTTCGTACGTCAACCCTAGTCTAGTTCTTACATGCGCGATGTGCGCCAATGTGCTGGATTCCTCAGCACCTGGTTCGTGGCGATGTTCGAGTGACGCCTGTCAGACCACGCAGTACCGCAACGCCAGCGATTGCGGGGTGTGTGGGCTGTGTGGGAAGCGAAAAGGGGATGCTATGTAAAACAAAGATGGGATCGTTATGTATTTGCATCACTGGAGTATGGAGTCTTTCCTGTATGAGAAGGGTCATACTGGGACACCCGTTGATGAGTATTACAGAAGCCGCAAGTAATGTCATGTTCCATCTTGAACATGACATAAGGCTTAGTCTAAACTCGCACAAAGTATCCTCTAAATTCTTTTGTCTGTTATGATCTTGTCGATGAGGTAGGCTAGAGTTTACAGACTTGGAATGACATTGCACACGAGTCAGTATTCTTCTCTTCACATTTGATGGCCAGATGATAGTTTATGACGGTTCAATCAAGGTGCAATTGTTGGAAAGATCAGTCTCACTGCTTATCTTAGAGTCTTGATGACCACACAAGATTCGCTTTTATGAGGGATCAAGAGGACTTTCTTTAATTACAAGATTAAGCCGTCACACCCAGTCCAACTACTCATCCCCTCGGCGTCCTTTCTTAGCACATGTCGGTCATGCTGCTATACGGAGCTCGTTCGGAAGTGACCTACGATTTGTGAGTGCTAGCACCCCGGCAGCTTCACTTCTGTCCTACCAGTCTGGCCGGTGGTGTACTTGTTCAAGAGTACAACTTGCTAGCGCAGCCAAGTATGGCGATGTCTTGCGCGTAAGGACTGTTGGTGCGATCTTGATGCCCGATCAATTGGGTTGATCTAGGGCTACTTCATGGGCGAGACCGGGGGATCTGCGCATGTTAGCAGCAGTCACTTACATGTGGGATCAGGTCCAGGCGGTTGTTTTGTTGCAAGTTGTCAGATCAATGGATGGTAGAAGCGCTGAAAATCTGTCGAGGTAAGGCGAACTCGGTTAGGTGAAGGAAAGGTGGTTGAGGGCAAAATGGCGTTAAGAATGTTGTTAAAGAGCGAAAATAGGAGGTAAATGCGCGAAGGAGAGCGGGCCGGCTATCCGGTACAAGTCTTGTTGATAATTCATGCAAGTAGGAGGCAAGCGATGGTTCAAGTACAAGGTCAGGTCAAGATAGGAGCAGGCAACCCACGCGACGTGGGGAAGAATATGCACGCCATTTTGGGAACAAAAGCGGTGAGTATCACTAAAGAACAGAGGAGGAAGACATATCACAAATGAGAAGTAGTAAAGTAAAGACAGTGCTGAAGAAGAGAGTCACTGCGCCGTAAGAAAAGAGAAAACAGATGAAGGAGGAACTGAAGAAGAAGAAGGGAAGAGATGAGAAAAGAAGGGGAGGAAAAGGAATGGAGGGAGGCAAGAAATGGGCAATGACAAGAGCAGCCAAAATTCCAACCACCAACCACCAACCAACAAACATAACCTTACTTTAGCTGTGGTTATGTAGAACAGTAATCATTGGATGACTTGAATCAGATCGACATGCTTCATCGAGGTCCAGACCGTCCAGAACATGGGTGGGCTTGATGTTGACGACGCTGTCCCCCACCACCAGGAACATACAGTATCATTTAGATAAGTCTATCACCGTGCAGCATGCGAATTCACCCTTCGTCTAATGGGCTGTAAGATGCAGTATTGTGGATAACATCCATCCATCCTGTCTGTCTTTTCTGGCACTTACCTTGGCAATCTAATTTGATAGGCAAGCCATGGCCGCTACCAAGCTCGCGAATCTCTTGGTGGTGTGGTTAGCCAAGATTGACAGGAGCTATCAAGACTGATTGTGAAAAATGTCCGTATGTTCAGAGATAGGAATACTGTCTCAAGAAAATCGCCATAGCCCAGATGCTAGCACAAACAAGCATTGTGGTCCACGGAGATCCTACTAAGAACCACCGGGCTCAGTCGGTAGTCATTGATCAACAAAACCATGTCAGGGAGGATTGGGTGAGTAGCATCAACAACACATTAGAAGATGAAGAGGGTGTCGAGGGTTAGGAAAACCTGCCCAAAACAGTCCAAGACAGGTTGTCGAGGTCAAGCCAAGGGCACCAATGCATCTCAGCGGCCGAGGATGCCGTGAACCGGTCGCGGGAGCATGTGTCCAGACGCGGGGTAAGAACCGCAGTCCATGATTGGCTGCTGATGAGATAGTTTAGGAGATTTAGACCAGGGCCTCTTTGCTTGGCTTTCTCAGTTTGGGACATGGGTTTTTAACCGTGCGTAGGTACTCTGAGTTCAGTCCTCCCGAATAACGTGGCATTAGTGGAATCTCAGAGGCTAACAATTTATAGCACGAGGCGGGTTTGTCATTGTTGCTATTAACTGCGACACACCGAGTCGTGGTCCGTCATACAGCCGAAGGCAAAACAGGACATGAGAAAGGTAAACTACAAAGTGTCAGTCATCATGTATAACGTATATCGAGAGAGGTGCCGGAACAAAACCAAGCATGCAACAAAGGATGGATATGTTCATCAACATACCTTAAACAGTGGCTGTTACAAATCCCCAGCCCAAATGCCAAACGAAATGGAAAGGTTGCAGACTGCAGCAGGCATTGCCAGCAATATTATGAATGATGGGAAATGAACGACATGGTGATATGATGACGACTCTGCCGCGCACCGTATCATCGTGTTAAATCTCCCGAGAGGTGCTGATCATGTCTTCGTTGTTCGAGGTTACATACCACCATTATCTTAGCATCACAACCATCACTTGATCTGAAATGCTAGGCGCTAAGAATAGGCCAGACGCCAGGCCGTGCGCGATTCAAGGTTTGAAGAGAGTCATGTCAAGGGAAGCGAGGTGTGCTGCGCTGCCAATGGCTTGAAAAGGATTGGATGAGATACAACAGTCGAGGTGTCAATTGATAATGAACCCAAATCGCATAAGGGATGGGGGGATCTCTCCACCCTCAAAAGCTGAGCTAAGATGAATGCCGATTATGGTGTTTCGTTTCTGTGTTTGAGTTACGTCGCATATCATCGTGGCCTTCGATCTCTTTCCCACCACTGTTGATGGCGTTTACGTGCTAGATCAACACTTGGTCATCTGACGAAGGTGACTCTGCCTACTCCCAAGAGTTGCACTGTCTCGAGTGCATCGTCTGGTTATCTGGGACCATCTTTCACTCTTTAGTCTTATCTTCAATCATGACCAAAATTGCATATGTAACTAGCTGGTGGCTAGCTAGTGGAGAGATCAATCGTAGGATAGTAATTGGCTACTCGGCCGTCTATCGGTGTATCCTCAAACACGAAAAGATTAAGGTTGAGGATGTTTCCCATGCCTGTTCAACACTTGCTGCATCTCGTTGACTGAGAAACTGTACCTGGGCGGCAAAGCCGCAGCCCCTAGGATAAAATTGCTGGTGAGTTTGTCTTGAAAGATGGCTGAATTGGCGTCTCAACTCGAATTACCCCGCAAAAAACGCAAACCGTCATTTGGGGGTGACGTCGATGCCAGGTGGTAATGGATCGTTTACGCTGTGGATACTGCAGGGTGCCCTACGAGGGGCCTTTTCCGCTCTAGGATTGGCTTCTCGGGGCGGTCCCTTTGCAGACCCGTTTTCTCCGCAGTCGGCCAGACAGCGCTAGTAAAGGCACCGCTCAGACAGGCCCATGCTTGAAGCCGCAGATGCCGGGGAGGAATCTGGACATTGAGCACAGAGCCCTAGGCAGGGACCATCGAGGTCCACCGTGCCCTTAGCCGCTGTAGGAGCAACAGCCCGTGCAGCACGACGCTGAAAGGTCAAAGTGGCGGTTCATTCGTATTGCACCCTGAATTCGATCTACCCATAGTTTCGTTGCTGTGTTATCGGACCACAGTCGTAGAGAGTGGTCAGTGGTTGGTAGCTGACGTGTAAATCGCCTTCAATTCTTTGACAGCTTGTCAAGGGCAATAGTAGCTTTGACGAGGAGAACAGACATCATGTTTGGATGCGGTAAAATTACACGTGAAAGTGAGGGTGCTGTGTATTGAGACGTTTGTGATAAGCACGAGAAAGGCACCAGCCAGTGCTATTTTGGGTTGTAGAGCTAGGCAGTGGCATTCTGTCAACGCTACAACGCCATTCCTTCCCACCTTCCTCTTCGTTGCCGCTTTGGTACGGTACTTTCCTATCAACATTGGTCCAGCTCTGGTCCATGGGACCTTCCGAGATGGCCATGCAACAGCATCATGGAAGGAATGGTTAAATGAGAAAGGGAAACAAGTACCTATGTAGACTTTGGTGAGTCTTTGTCTCATACCAGAATCAATGTTCACTCAACGTATTTACCCTCCCTCAACGAAACATGAGGGAAAGACAGATCGTCGCTTTTGCATTGTGTGGGTTAGCATTTACGACGTTTACCTGCTTGTCCACGTCAGATCTGGCAATCTTTGTCACGGAGTCTCGGAGTGTGTGTCGATAGCGATAGGCAAGGAGTTGCTGATTCTCATACAGCCTTCTCAGTTGAGCATTACACAAACAAGGGGTCCGAGTCGGGAACTCGAGTCGAGTTGACGGGCTTCGATAGTCGACTCAACAATATTTGGATATCAACACCAACATAAGCCAAGATGCATAGTGGCTGTTAGCCTCAATTTCGAGATGAGCAGAAACGAGATGAGAGACAAGGGTTCAGCCCCAGACATTTTCTTTGGAGAAAAGGATTCAATTTGATTCACTTCCATCACTCAGACCCTCCACAATGGACCCTGTGGCATTACTGTGCAGTGTGGATGCAGTAGGTAGCTTAGTACCTAGCGACCCCAGGTCCCCCAACCCTCCTCGATTGGATGAGTTGACCAACCATGAGCCCGATTTCGGGGGAAAGTCTCCACTTGGTAGCCACTACGTCACTCGGCCCCCGGACGCAATCTACCTTTCCCCTCCATCTGGGAAGGAAGGAAGGTCTCACCCGCCCATTCTCAGAACCAGAATCAAACAATCTCAAAGCTAGCCGCGCTTGCATGTACCGGCGTCAGCTTGAGGGGAGGAAGACCCATTTTGAATGCTCCCCCAACTTTGAACTTACTTGCTGCGAATAAGACAAGCTGTACTGTAGATTCCAACCCTGGTCAATTCCTGTAGGGGTTCCTGTGTTGGTCTGCAATCCTCTATTCTCAATCTCATCTTGTCAATTTCACTGCCTATTGTTCCGCCGGTCTCGCTCATCTTTCATGTCGCCGCGCCCCCTCTAACGTTGACCTAGAAGAACGCATCTTACCTAAACCGGCAACGGTGATCTCTCATCACCACCTGGCCTCCACTGTTAGCCTGCCTCTGCTTCTACCGTACTCCCCTTGTTTTAGAGTTGATCAACCCCCAATTCGTCTTCGTTCATCGCTCACAGACTGCACTGTCCGTTCGTCTTTATCAACCCCTCGATCCCCCCGTTTCCATCTCGCCTTTCTAAACTCTTTCTTCTTTTCTTCTCCTTTCTTCCTCTTTACTCATTCCCTCAACTCTTCTTTGTTTTCAACTTTACCAGGCATTAGCAGTCCACAAATTCTCTAAAACACCATCATCCCACTACCGGATTTACGTGTAACGCTGTCTGTGCCATCGTCGAACCACTCTGGCGCCACTGCTACGCATATCTCCCCATTCTTCACCGTTACCAAAACTATAACTACCAACGACGAAAGTCGTTAATCAGTTGCCCATCATGTCCGCAGACACTGCTCCCGCTCCTCCCAACGGTAACAACAACAACGGCGAAATGTATACACGCAACAGACGAGGGTCCATCACTCAGGCCGCTCTGACCAATCTTTTCCAGAGGGGCAACTCGATTCCTAACGGCAATGGCTTCCCTGGTCAGTCTTCTGGTCCAGTCGACACTGGTCGCCGACGCCTTTCTGTGACCACTCTTGGTCTCTCGGGCACTTCGCCCACAAACACATCTTCCTTCATTCGTCGAGGAAGCGTGTCCACCACCTCCAACAATTCCGACTCCATTGACGAGAGTGCTATCGAAGATGATGACATGTACTCCAAGACTGCACCTACTACACCATTTGTCCGACGAATGAGCTTCGGTACTGCCAATATGCGCAACATGCGTCCCAACGGCAGCCCTGGAAATGGTAATAGCCCGTCCTCTCCTCCCGCTTCTCAGAATGGGCGCCCCGTCCCAGGTGGGCGGAAGGCGTCGCTCGTGGGCTCCCCTGGTCAAGGGTCAAGCCTCGCGGCAGCTTTGTCTGCTGGACGTCGCCCAAGCCTCGCTTCTTCTGTTTCACAGGCAAGCAACACCAAACATGCAAGAGCCCCATCTGACAATTATGTTTTGCGCGCAGACCAGCAAGGTTTCAACTGGTCCGAGCAGCTTAGGTCTCGTGCCGAGAGCTCCGTCGTAGGTGCTCCTCGCGCTTCCTTTTCGCTCGCCTCCTCCTCTCCGCCACGAGGTTCTATTCACGATCGGGCAAAGTCCGTTTCCGAGATGCCTCAGCCCCCAGTTCAAGCTTCTTCCGTCAAGCAGCAGCAGCCCAAGCAGCCTGAGCGGCCCAAGCCTGATGCTTTCCAGGAGAGGATTCTCAAGGGTGATTTCTATATGGACTGAGTGCATTCTTGCCTCAAATGCCATTCCACCCTGATATGATGACGATGATAATGATGATACCAACAATGACGACCCGCCCACCTTACCACAACTGTCCGACGATCTTAATAGCCGTCTGATCCCTTTCACCCGTCGGATGCACTACGCAATGTTGTTCCTGATATGGTTACCATTTCCAGCCAATTTCCCTTGAAGGAGATCTCTCGCTAAACACATGGCTGGAATTTTATGCTTTTTATGTGTTTTGCAAGCAAGTCTTTTTTGAGCTGTTGTACTAGGCAAATGCGAAACCGAACAAAAAACATGCACGCTGCATCGAATTCACCCCAAGGCGCAAAGGGAGTGGTTAAGGTTGATATGATACAAGACATTGAAAGTTCGGTGGAAGAGGATACTTCGAATTAAGATAAATCACAACAATAGCGAGCATGGGGAGTTTTTGGACTTTGTGAAGTTGACGGCGTTTTGGGTTCCGTGTATGAGCACAATGATGCCATGCATGTGTAACAACTGGCAAACAGGTGGAGATGTTGTACAGAGTGGCAAGATGGCCAAAGTTGCTTCAGAGGCTAAGGAAAGTCGGGTGTTGGGACAATATGACGGCGATAGCCACAAACATGGGGAATGATGGAGTCGGAAGAGGGCGCAGAGCCATGAGGGTATTCAGCGGAAAGATGAAGTAGGCCGCAACTAGAATGAATGGGAACTGGTCTTTGCTGCCATGGAAGTTTGTTTTGGTTGGTCAGTGTCGTGAAGGAGATGCCAAATTGCCTGCTGAGACGCTGTATAAGTTACAGGATAGTATACCCAAAATAAAGCAACACTTTGAAGGGGGTTACATTACTTCGACCCCTCAAGAAACATGGCGCGTTGATCGTACGTTTCTGAGATTCTGTCTTGCTTTCCCGAACTCGGAGCGTAACAATGCATACGAATATCGTCTTATTTAGTTGTATTCTTTCACAAGTCCACGAGTAATGTCTCCGCCGGTATGCAAGGCTTGCAGTCGTGCAATGCGTATCGGCGGGTACTTTTTAGCCATGCAGCTGTGAGTGACTTGCATGCCGCAGGACGGAGGGTGTATTCCGAGAGATGATTGCCAGATGTAGATGAAGCCTTTTACTTTTGCAGTAACATTCCCCCTTGCTCATGCATGTGGGCCACGGCTTATATGTAGATTCGGGATAATGAGTAGAGTCAACGGCACTTGGTCCGGCCAATCATTGGGGATGAGAATAAGCTTGACAGGAGACAGGACACAGACGGAGCAGAATAGTGGTCTGATCAGTATTTGAAGAATTAGCCACAAAGAGCCCAAGGGATAAGATGATTTAGGCGCTTTATGCAAACTTAGATAGGTCCTTAGGATAATTATCTCAGGTATCCTAAACCTTGGAGTATGATTCTTCTGGTGCTTAGTGGCCCAGGTCCCGGATATATGCTTTGATGATTATCATCTGGAGGACTATGAATGCGAATGAAAAAAGAAATGGTGACGGAAGACCGAGATAAGGATAAGAGAAGAAAATAGAGTTAGAAGCAACGGCCTTGAAGCTAAATCCGCAGACAGGATCAATAAAGTCGGCAGCCATCAGGGCAAGAAAATACATCCAAAGTGTTGTTCTTGTAATCAATGCGATATAACGGAAATTGACCTAAATTCTTCTGGAAAATATCTCCTTTTCCGCTTGATTTATACAATAATTTGAATGGTCATAGTATCTTGTGTGTCGTATTATCTATATACTCGAAGAACGCTAGGCTTTCTTTACAACTTGGAATCGTCTACTTCTTTATCCTCACCAAAGATGTTGAGGAATGAAATGTGTACCTCGTCAGTCAAGTCACTCGCCTGAAGACTGCGGCCCTTCTTGGAAAAGGCTAGTCGGGAGCACTCCTATAAGCTTTGTTAGAATCGTGTCCTTGGAATGATGAAGGGGCACTTACTCTTGTAATAGCAGAGCCACCGAAAGCTGCCAACCCAACCAGCTCATGCTCGTCAATAGGGTTCTTACCAACATCCCAAAGACGCTCCATGTAGGCGTTTCTCCATCCAAGGAACGTAGCAATGGATCCAGTCAGAGTATCTCCCTGCCCGCCACTTCGCTTCTTACCACCCTCAAGGTCCACTGTCAATGTTGTCTCGCCGTTAGAGATGTAATCCTTTGCACCCTTCTGGACGACTGTAACACCCTTGAGAGTCTTGGCCAGAGCCTCAACGCGAGCAGTCTCGGGGGCATTATCATCGACATTGACCTTGAGAGCCTCGCACAGTTTGCCAAACTCAACAACGTTGGGTGTCAATACAGCGCCGTTGTAGCCGCTGACAAGTTCAGGCTGCTTGTGAACGATGGCCAGAGCATCAGCATCCAATACAATAGGGAGGCCTTGGTCGCGAGCAGCTTTGATGACCAGAGCGACGGTTTGATGCATCAGTGGATCACGGCCCAGACCGGGTCCGATAACGAGGACATGAAGTCGAGGAAGCAGGTCCTTGATCTGGGAAGCGATGTGCTCGGCGTTGGACTCAGGGTCCTTAGATGCGTTCCAAGCGGCAGGCTCGTCTTCCTTCTTGGCGTTCTGACTCTGGCGCATCAGAGGGTGAACCATGAGGTTTGGTGAATATGATTTGATGACGGTTGCAGCAGCGGGGGTGCAAATGACATGAGACTAAAAGTGTTAGAATGTATTCATAATTCGAATAGGGAGATTCGTACCAAATCAGCTCCCAGTCTTGCGCTTGCCATGGCTGAGAAGTAAGGCGCGCCTGTGTAGTTCTCACTTCCACCGATGACGGCGACTCTACCAAGCTGGCCTGTTATCGCGTCAGTTTTACTGCTTGTCTACAATGATTGCTTTTGGTAACAAACCCTTGTGGAACTTCTCCAGCATGGGAGGAATCATTCGCTGAACCTTGGAAATAACATCTTTTGTAGCAGCAGACATTTTGGGACCCGAATCCTGAGTCGACATTGCAAGAATGATGTGATGTGATGAGAGGTTGAAGCTGTGACGTTGCGGGGTTGTCGAGTTGACGGAGGATTTTGAGTAGCTGAGTTGAAGAAACGATAAATTATGAGATGAACAAAGCCAAAGAGGTTGATTGTATAAGAAGTTTTGAACTTAATAAAACTGGATTTAAATCAATCGATCGATGCAAACAAATCGATGAGGTATTGCCTCCACGGCGTTACCAGTTATGATGTCACTTTTGCGATGAGAGAGCTTTCAACCTCAACGTCTTTGACTATGAGCTCTTATGCTGTACCACCAACAGAATGGCAGCAACAAATGAAAGTGAGCCATCAGGAGTTTGATATCAGATACGTTTTTGAGGTTTCCGATTCTCGGCCGGTGCTTAGTTATTAAGCAATTGAATTACCCATTTCAAGGAAGACAACGACAATGCAATTGAACATTGTCATGCAATCATTGCTTTGAAGCATATAAAACTACAATTAGATTGGGTCATTCATATAGCTAACTTGTATCCTCATCTTCAGACTAGGAAAGGAGGCTGAGAGAAGCGAAGGAAGTGAGGTCCATGCTCGATTGTAGTCTTTCTTTGGAGTTGCCAATCCCACCAAACGGTTCCTTAGATAACTGCTTTACTCTCAAACGGACCGGACAATCATGTACCGAATACGACTTTAGAACACAAATGGCTCACTCGACTATGTAGTTCTATGAAGGTATGTAGCTATGAAATACTGAGACTGAGAATTGGAATACTGTTTACTGTACCACTTCTGAGCTCAGATCGTCTAAACTAGATGTCAACTTATTGGGAGTCCTCTTCAGCTTCAGTCGAATTATCCAGTCTTAACGGGGTTTATCTCCTGATAGTCAAGTAACAAGGCAATCTAGTTTATCGGCCATCGTGTTTTTTTAAATGGCCTGGTTGCTGCTCAACAAATAGTGACAAATGTTAGCCGTGTTCTAAAGCAATTCGATTGTTGTTGCAGTCTGTTTTCAAGTGATATTTGGCTCAGCGAGCAGATCATCGCAGCCTGAACTCATGAGTGGTATTGTATATGATTATAAATCACTCCAGGTTCTTGTATATAAACCGTTCATACCCCCCTGATCTGTTCCTTGATCCGACCAGAATACATGGCTCCTGGATTTGGTTTCCTTTTCCTCTCCTTGTACTTTACTACACACATATATACGGACATATGTAAAGTTCGCAGCTCTTCATTGACCCTGGCCGCCTCATCAATCTTTAAGCCTGTGTCTATTGGTCTCGATTTCTCCGACGCACCTTCTCAGGCAGTTGGTCTGTATTTGTTCTTATATCTTCATCCGTCAACAATACCGGGCGTCAACCATATAACATAACGTCATAAGGACTTTATTGTGTTCTTTAACTACCAAAGGAATATCGCAGTTTCGTCGTTTTTTGGACTTATTATATATACCCACTCCCTTTCTCTATGCTCTGTCTTCCTCGCTTGATTGATGGGTAAGTTGATTTTAACTTTGCGCTCACTGTATACTGTCTAACAATCACTAGCTATCACAACGGAGAATGAGGGTATCGGGATCGTAACAGCCGCTTGCGAACGGAATGGCGTTCTGCACGTCGAACCATGGGTTCGAGATGAAGCATGCGAACGTCGCGCCCCTATTTCCACCAAACGGTCCTAAGGAAGGCAGCCAGAATATGACTTTTCGTATATATAAAAACAAATTCAGCCTTGTTCGAACAACTAAGGAGGCAAAGAAAGCGCGGGATGCATACTTTGCACCTACAGGAACTATGCCCCATGCGCAGATTCTTGCATGTAGATCTGTTGCTAAGAATGGGCAAATCAACTCGACTATTGCCAGTTGTTTAGCTGCGATCAACAGGCTCACCTTCTCCAGGTCGGTGGTGGAGCCTCTCAAGCTGTAGCTACCTCAGGAGGACAACGATGTACAGCATGAGGAATTCAACAAGGCAATCGATGCCCACAAGAGCCAACTCCAGAAACATCAAGTCAAACCCGAACTGAGGGATGTTCAGGTGGATGCCAAAGCCATTCAAGCAGGGACCCTTGGCTTGAAACACTTCTCCGAAGCAGTACTTTCCGGAATCCGCGAGATAGCCCAAGCTGTTACTAAATCTCAGGTTGAGTCCAACACTAAGCCTCAACCCAAGACCCTGGTTAAGCCGCCTGGATCGCGAGTCTCTATGCCTAGAGCACGAGTCTCTACTCCTTTGAATTCTAGAACTGCAATTCCTCTCAAGCGGAGTGCGGCCTCTGATGCTGTGAAGTCAACGTCAAAGAAGAACAGGAGCCCCACGGAACAATCTGACTTTGATTCATTTTTTGGTAATCTACAGGCTTGGAATTCGCCTACTGACAAAGTTACTACCAAGTCAGGGGAACAGAGAGAAAACCGCGAACTGAAAATGGCGTGGAGAAGGATGACAGAAGAGAAGGATGACAGAAGTAAGAGAGGGGGAGAAAACGAGTTAGAGTCAAATAGCATTTGAGCCGAAACCGCAGATAGGATCAATAAAGGCAGCCGTTAGAGCAAGGAAACATGTTTAAAGTCTCATTCTCGTTCTCTAAGGTTTAGGGCACTAAAATAAAGTAGTCTAAGTGCTGGTCTAAGTTGTCATAAGATTTCTAAATTATTTCGTCTCCTATCAGCGGCCAATTCTTATGACACTGTGACGCAGAGCTAGATTCTGCTACTGAAAGTACCTATTTTCCTCCTTGATCTAGGAATATACTAATTTGAATGGTCTACAAGAAAGAGTATATGGGTGGCTCTATCAGTACGCAACGAGCTCAAAGGTGGCCGAAGCCTCAGGCGATGTGTACAGGAGACATAGGATGGACGGGTACCTTGAATAGATCGTGTATTCATAGAATATGACAATATACCATCAAGATCATCTAAGATAAGAACATTCAATCTTCCCTAACTCCTCAAATAGCACTCTTTCTCGTACCCTAGATTCAGCCGTGAAGTGAAATCAAGTCATTAATCATAATACAAATTCGTCAATCCGTTTCCGCTTATCCAAGTCACTCTCTATCATCGATAGTACTCGCGCTCGCGATCCGTAATCCGGAGTCGCATATGCTCATCCTCAATCATCCGTCTAGGTGGTGATGGAGGTGAGTACTGCTGGCGTCGAGTTCCCTCGACGTAGCGGAAAGTCTCGTAGCGTGGCTCAACTTGAACAGGCACTGGAACTGGCACAAATCTCTCACGCTCAATTACACGCTCCCTATCGTGATCGTACGAAGAGCGGTGGCTGTGGCTGCTTCGAGAGCGAGACTTGGGCTTCTTCTTTTTCTTGTGATGAGGCTCAACGTCGACAGCGATGACCTCAATAGGCTCCTCGGGAGGCGGAGAACAAGGTCTTGGTGGCTCAACAACGGGCGGAGGTGGTGGTGGCTTGGGCTTGGGCTTCTCGACCGGAGGTGGAGGAGGAGGACAAGGTGTTGGCGGCGGTGGCTCGAAAACGGGCGGAGGCGCGAAAACGGGCGGAGGCGGAGGCGGGCAAAACTGTGGAGGTGGCAGCGGAGGCCTGATAACAACAGGCGGCGGAGGAGGTGGTGAAGGTGTTCTTCGCGGAGGTGGAATAATGCGCGTTGTGCGATGACTGACAACGGCATAATCCTCCTCTGGGTGCTGAAGGTAGAGTCGCTTCTTCTCGTAGGGTTTGGTGACTGTTGCGATGACGTCAGTGACGGTTGACTTTGCGACACGGGATACACGGCGAGGTGCAGCGCAAGAGACATAACATACCCATTTTGGCGGTTGATAGAGCGATGGATTAGATGGAATGAGATGCAGTTACCCGCAATGCGAATGCGACGGACAAAGAAACCCAACAGCGATTGATGGGGAACAACCCGATGATGATCAGAGTGGGGGTGATTGCTCAGAGCAGATCACAATGGGTAAAGTTAAGTGGGATTCACTTTTGAGGATGAACGGATGGATGGATGACAGTTAACGGGCGGTTTGAATGGGAACGGCGATCTTATGTATAAAGTGAAATGAGAGTGATTAGGCTGCAACAGGTGATTGATAGAGGAAAGACAAAGAGAGAGGAAGAGGTATTAAGCTTCCATGGTTTGTTCTAACCCAACTCGACCCAACCAATAACCACCAATAAACCCAAAAGTCTAAGCCATCAGCCAAGTTCAAAGCCACTAACAATTTATTTCCACCTTGGAAAGAGAGACTGGACACTTCAACTTTGGCAGTTACGGCCTGGTCACAGGATCATGACGTCGCACATGCGCAACCCTCATGCACGTCAGCCCCCGCCTTCCACCTTCCAACAACCAGAACCAGTAACCACAAGAAACCAGCTTTTTAGGCAGGGGCTTAGAGCATAGACTAACAGTGTTCTAGACCCCTGGACCCTGGGAAAGAAAAAGAAAGAAAGAAGTTGAAAAACACAAGCGATGCAGGGCTGAGCTTGTCTTGTTAGGCTGGATTGACCGTTGGGAGAAAACGATGTAGAACCTTGGTTGAAGATGGTAACGTTGTGTCATTCTTGTCTTGAAAAACAAATAAAATTTTATTCAAGGCCGTGGGCTGGCTTAAGCGAGGTGGTATTGGAATTTGATCATGAATATGGGATCGAGAGCCTAACCTTGAAAATCCAATACAGCATTCAACCAATGATACCCCAGTGGAATATTCCAAGGCCAAAGGTCCCGGGAGCGGCCGAAGCCGTTCATCCGAACGGAGCCCCGAGATTCGGGTTTAGTGGGTCCTTCCTCCGCCCCAACGCCGACTCTCATCTTCAATAATCCCGTATTCACGGCCCGGAGGAACTTTTCGGTTCAAGGGTTCAGTCCAGGCCTCGGCTTCCTAGTCATGAATTGTCATAATCTTACTTAGCAGCTTGTCATGGCGATCACCACTTCCACCGTCTCCTGAAACCGGCTTTAGCTCTATAGACCCCTGAACGTCAGCGAGTGTTCAGGGGTGATAAGACCCTCCGTCCACCGGGGATTGCAAATCCGATGGGATGCGATATTGAAGGTGGTTAATACGAGTTTAACTTGGAGGACGAATAGAATCTGGAGGCGAAGTTGTGAAGCATGGAGCGAGGTCACTGGCAGATTCAGATTCGTAGAAGCTATGGCATCTGGTGGTCAACACAGGTTTCATGCAGCCTGCTTCAGGTTGTATTATGTCAATAATAGTTACGGTGAATGTCCTAAAATACCATATAGTATCCGTATCGCGAGTTGGATAGGTCTCTCACCGTAAATAGTGTCAAATGTTGACCAGCGATGATGTTGAGTGAGTCGCAAGTTGAACGATGATCGTACACCGGATGGACCATTGTCGCGTGTTTCAGTGACAGTCAGACGACCAACTTCTCAAAATAACCGCATCAACATCCGTGATCCATCCGACTCAGGTTGATGGCTTAAATGTCATAGATCGGGTGAACGCATTGCGAAGGCAAACTATCTCTGACTATAACAACATCATAGGCAATGATTTCCCATGATAGTAGGGAATGTGAGAAAGCCGGCTGTGTCAAAAGAATAGTTGATACTCATCCTAAACCGAAGACCAGAATTATCGTACGATTATTGCAAAATATCCTAAATCGACGGTGGGATAAGAATGGGTGTCACCAGGTAAACCAGCCTTCGGATTTGTGGGAGATTCAGACACCTGAGATAGTGAAACACTTGACAAGAGAATGCATCGATCTAGTCGCGCAGAGATCGTCAACAACACAACACAGTGATTCAGACCTGAATTCTCATATCAGAACAAGCATCTTTTGCCCACATTCCGATGCTATCCAAGCACCGCACCCACGGAGTTTGTACCGCGATGCGGTTACCGTCCGTCCACAGCCGCGACCTTACCCTGTAACGGGTAGGCCCGCCGCGCTGGGAGGGGAAAAATAAGGGTTCTTCACAACAGCCCGAATCAAGGGACCAAACGAAGAGCACGTTTGTTCACTTAATTACGCGAAAGATTAAAATTTAATGACTGCTACCGCGCTAGAAAAGAAGAAAAAAACGTGGAGAATATTTCTTGCATTTTTGCGGGCGGAGTCGCGATGATCGAAATCAACCGCGTGTAACAGCACAAGGTTGCAGTGGATATCATGACACAGTCTTGAGTCTTGAGTCTTCATGATGGCGGAAGAATATGCATAATTACAGGAGTCTTTTCGGCACGCGTTGACATGGGTGTTAATCCATGAACAAACACGACTCTGAATGGCTGTTGTTACTGTCACATATGAGCATCACACCGCTTTACGAGTATGATATAAGTTGGCCTATCTGAAGATTAAGAGGTTTGATTTGATTGATTGATATTCGAACCTTGGCTTCATAGCCGATATTTGGCCATTGTGTTCTTTCCCTCTCATAACAACAGAGATTGGGTCTTGTCTAACTGCAACTCACCATTTAGACTCAGACTATATATCAATACAATGAAGCCACTATACAAAAACCATTCAAACTATCAGCTATGTATCCACGTGGGTCTCGGGAATTCAAAGCCAGAGCTGAAAAAGGCTGCAATTCCCATACTCGGGATCCCGTTATCGTGACGAAAAGCTCATCTGGAACATTGTCTTGGCACATCTCGCAGCGCAGCCCTTGAGACCAAGATCGTACATGTACCAATGACAAGATCCAGGAACAAAGATCCCCGTTCCCGTTCCCAAGCCTCAATATGGAGCCGTCCTACCGTGTCAGTTCACAATCCAACCCTACGGAAGAATTTGTGAACAACCTGCGAGACATGCTCTGAGCGGCCGCTGACGAATGTGTCTCAGTGTTGAGCTGCAAGGAAGAGGAGAATGGCATGCGTTAAAGATGTTGCTATGGCCCCTATTGTCCGTGTCTGTCCGTGTCTGTCCGTCTGTATCTGGTAAATGTTGCTGTAGTTCATGGAAAGACATGGACGGAAGAGAGTCAGGACGGTTTTGTGTGAACAATTACCCTTTCTCTTGCATATGCAGCTTGGCATTTGGCACGGATGTGACGCTTCCAGTGTGGCTTGCATTTGATAGATCAAATGACTGCAGTGTTTGTGTATACAGGGCTCCTACTACACCTTGATTGTCATACCACAAGGAAATGTCTTTGCTAAGAATATCTCAGCTGCTATATGTTACAAACCATCTTAGCCCGAAGCGCCTTGTGTTTCTCGTTTAAACCCCAAAACAGAGCCGATATACAAGGAGTCTTGTCATCTGAAGCTCCTTCTGTGTCATGTCATGTCATCCATCTCTCGAATAAACTGGGTCTGGGCGGTTAAAAGCTGATTTGATTGATGACAACTGACAAGGATAGAGAAATGGATCTTCGGAGTCCGGGCCACTCGAGATGGCCAGATTGTACCTGCATAATGCTCGATACGCCATTGATATAGGACACACGTGCATATTAAGACTATATCGAAAGTTGACCTTCTGTTTTCGGGGACCTCAAAATGTAAGCGAGATGTATACGGATAGGAAAGGATTGCTTATGTACTGAAACGTGGAAGACCATGATCGATAATGACAGACTACAGTACAACTCGTTTGCGGATACAAGTGGATATTCCATCTTTTTACATTCTGATTCCGTCCAACAAATCTAAATCTCCATCTTTTCTTTTCTTTTTCTAGCTTTATCCAGGTTTCGTGTGTCTTTGTCCAAGCCCCAAGGGCCCCAACACATCGCAGAAATACTCCGGGCCATCTGACTCCTTCTCGGCTGCTACATGACAGTCTATAGCGGTTAGACTCACCAATCCTTGACCCTTGATCCCTGCAGTGGATTGTTTGAACGTGCTGGATTAAGCCCATTGCGGCTCTGATTGGGAGGGTGATCCTCGACACTTTCAAGGGTGGCATCCCATCCCTGCCCTTGTGTAAAGGAGCCCACATGAGGCTTGGCCAGTTGCAAACTGACAATGCCTTTTCAATCGAACAAGACAATTAGACAATTAATTAAAAGATTTTGGACAAAGGTTGAATGTTGACAATGGAGTGGACGATAATAGTCAGAAACATTTGAAACATAATCGAGATAATCAGAGTCGTCTCATCTCAATTTGATCCAACTCGATGGTAACTCATGGTAACAGTACTGCAACATTGCGCTTTGGCCGAAGAGGACGATCTTTCAAGATAGTGCCCTCCGATCTCAATCCCTTAGGGAGAGGCTTGAGCAAAGACCAGAAATCACCTCTTTTTACCCCTGACTAAATGCCCACGCGTGAACCCAAGCTTCAGCACTAAAATAAAACGTTAAAAAAAAAGTCTTTGTCCACTGGCAAAAGTCAGGGACAAACAAAGTTAACTCTCGCAACGTCCCGTAGGTCCCGTGGCATTTTGCGTTCCAGTCGCGTTGCAGAGTGAACCCATGACTACTTACAGAGTAGTGAAGCGTCTTGGAATGGAGAAATCATCCGTTAAAATTCTAGACCTTTGAAGCCCGTTTCTGTTTGAAACGGCGATTCTCTGGAGTTGTAGTTTCGTTTGACATCGCCTTCGATATTGAAGAACCCTTTTTCAATGTCACGATATGACGATCATGACGATGAATCGATAGCAAAATTAAATTTCAATTCCCCGCAGCAGCCGCCCGCCTTCAACCTTGCATGGAAGGCAGGCCCTGAGTCAAGTCAAGTTAAGTTACTGTAGGAACTTGCATCGTAAAGTGGACGCTTGAGTGGCGTCTTCTAGTCGAGAGCGATTGACGATTTCCAGTGGGCGGGCTAAGCAGGGCGGAAGCCTCGTTTGCTATTAGTAGGCGTTAGTGCGGGAAGCTGACCTGGATGCTGGGATTATTGTTACCTTTAGTAGGCTAATGGCTGAAGATAGTCAAGTCAAGTCAAGTCAAGTCAAGTCAGAGTTCAAGTCAGACTGCCCCTTATTTCTTCAGTGGTCATTTATCTGGATGGGACAGTCATCTGAATGTGCTATGTGGTTGATAACAATACTATCGCTCATATGTATCACCAGTATAGGCGCCTTGCACTGCACTCTTGTATGCTGTGCTGTAGGTATAGTACAACAGTGATGGTGGATGTTTGCAAGGGCATCCTTCTGCTGTGCCTTGATCCTTGCCTGTACTGCAGTCTGCTAGCAAGTATCCTTCGGCGGAGACACCTCCGTTCGGTACTTTTCTTTCTTTCTTTCTCGACATCAAAGATGACCTGGCTCCATCTCGTCAGTTTCAATGTGAATGAACAAACGTTTGTTTGAACCAACTTTTCTTTTGCTTGAAACAGGGTCATAACGTGAGTATCCGTATTTCTAGAGATTGGTCGTGGACTTGTAGGAGTGGGAATTAATAAAACCATTTGATGGTGAATGATTCAAGCAACCTGATCATCCATAAGGTAGTGGCCGTTTCCTGCCGTTTTTTCTCGCCCCCCCTTTCCAGAATAGGTACTGGATTTTACGAGGGCGGCACCTACTTTGGTTCCATCGATAAACCATCAAATCAGCAAATCTCCCCCTCAAAAAGTCTGTCCATCTAGTTACCACTCCTTTTCTTCTAGACTAGTCTCCCATCATTCATTCTTTTCTTCTTTTCTTTTTGTTCCATACAAACCCTTACAGTATATACCTGCTCGTCCGTCCTACCGATCCGAAGCCGACACCCCCCACGCCGGCGCATATACTGCCTACAGTACGTACCGACCACCGTCCCGTCGATATTCGCTTCAACCTGTACCTGGTTCCTCCGCAAACGACATTCCCTGTCCTGTCCGCAGCCCGCTGTCCTTGCTCCATTCATTCCCATTCCCAAGCCAAGCAAGGAAGCCAGAGCAAGGTGTCAGGTATCCTGTCTTGTCGTCCAGGGCAGCCTATGTTACCTAGCCTGGTGTCGCATAGCATAGTTATACTGGGCCAACCTTTTGCGATAGTCCAGTCGCTTCCCAGTCGCTCGCTTCAAAACCTTTTCCAACGGCACTGCATTGCAACTCCACACCAAAAGTTGCTCTATTATACCCGTAATCCTTACCTTACTTTTTCCCAGTTCGTTCGTTTCCCGGTCCTGTTTCGCGCGCTACACTGTCTCACCCAGGCTTGTACATACTACACTGCACAGCTCTCTGCACAGTTAGTACTGTACTCTACTGCCGTAACGCGGTTACAGCTGCATGTAACGTTGGAGCTTGGACTAATTCCCACCGCAGTAACCGGCATCTCGAAACGCCTCACCTCGCCAGGCTCACCTCACCTCACATCAGCGTTCCGTGCCCTGTACGGTACTGCACCACGACCCATTGGCCGATGCCCTATGGTGCATAACAACGCAAGGTAGCCCGGCGCACCATGCCACAACTTGCGCTCCAGAGCCAGAGCGTTGAAGCTTCTGCTGCTTCTGCTATTAACTCCGTCACTACTCCTGTCGAACCCAACTTCCTTGATCGTGCTCGTTCACCTGTCGAAGTCCCCGTCGGCGACAGTCCTACCGTTGGTCGTATCATTCGCGCAAGCCCAAGTCTTCCCTCATTCTCACTCGGTCCCTTGTCGCCAGGTTCTAGGTAAGCATTAGTCTACATGCTTTCAGCGTATTCATCCCAACTCCAAGCCCTCGCAAGCAACTGCAGGCTTGACTGCTTGGGTCATCTCCACCCACACCCCCCCGGCCAGCGCTGGCCCCAGGCTTCTTCCTGGCCCCTTCATCACTTGTCTCTCACAATCTCTCCCCTCCACTACACAGCTTTGCTTCTTGGCTTCTCGACCAGCAATTATCTTTCCTTCCTACCCCAGGTCGAGTGCTGTGCGAAGTTACCATTGTACTTCGAGCCTTCACTATACCTCCAACTTCGATCCCAGGAATACCTTGCGCTCCGTGGAACCTTTTGCGCCACTTCTCTAACACACTGCGACCACTAGATCTCCTCGACCAGCCATTTCGAGTCCACTTAAGACATCTTCCAACTTTCCTTACGAACAAGCAAGTCCCAGTCCGCGAAGCACCACCTTTCCAAGTCGATCTACACCAACACCAACATACCGAACCAATACGGAGCCCGAAACTTCATCGAGCCTCGTTAAAGAGACCTCGTTTCTTAGCGACTCCTCGGACGAAGGATCACCGGAGCCACCTCTAAGCCCCAGGTTTGTTTTCCGACGGGCGGCCACCAAAGCAGCTGCCACCACTATTCGAGCTTCACTTGTAAACTGACTTCCACTAGACAGGGCTATACAGGCAGTCCGAATGGGTTGCGAACCGTCTCCGAGCCTCTAAATTCGAAGCCTGCTACAGGCTCAGACTCGACCTTGTCTCCGACCATGGCTGGCCCGGTAGCTACGGCCCAGGCCGAATCTTCCAGACTTACTCGAAATTCCTCTATTGACTCGGCCATCTCAGCAATCTCGACCAAGTCTGGTTCAAACACCAACACCGACGGCCAACATGGACCCTCAGAAATCGCCCACCTTGTTAAAACGGCGGGCAGTCCCGAAACCCTAATCCAATATTTGCTAAAGGAGAAACATTCTCAGTCACAGCAAAATAGCCAGTTATGGCGCCTGGTGGACAAGCAACGGGCCATGATTCTGGGTCTTAACAAGGATCTGGAAAGAGCCCTAAAAGACAAAGAGAAGTACAGAAAGAAGCTAAAAGAGGTCATGTCGATTCCATCAGCTCCATTGTCATCAAACGATGATGCAAAAGAACCCACGAAAGCACCTGCTCCCACAGCCTCCGGAGCAGACTTACAACGGGCCAAGGAGCAGACCATAACTCCAGAATCGCCTATTCTCGAAGCCGAAAGCCCAAGAAATTCGCCGATCGACATCTCCATGGCGCCTTATCCCATCACTCCACCAGCAGACCAGCTCAGTGCTCCACATTCAGCCGTTGGCGAGCTGTTGAACCCTGCGCATGCGATGCCCAAGCCCCAAGACCACGCTCTGGACAAATATGACCACGAGGCCGAGGAGCGCGCTGCGGACGTCGCACGGAAGGAGAAGTCGGGCAAGCTGGAGGAACCACTAAAGGAAATCCCCTACAACGTCTCTATCCCACCATCACGCAGCCTCCCAAGTGAACCACCCAAGATGCCACCACCTAATCCTCCAGTGGCACATCTCCCAACGGTCGCTGTTCTCGAGGCCACTCCTCAGCCTGATGAAGGCCTTTCCAAGTTTCCAGTGCCTCCACCAAGGAAACCACCACCTGCACCCTTGAAACTAAACAAGGAATTGAGGACACATCTAAGTCCCTCCCCCGAAGAAGAGGAAGAAACAGAATCCGATTATGACGACATCTTGGAAGTTGATGAAATTGTTATCGATCGCCGTGGACGCCGGAGAACCCGAGAAGAGGACGATCGAGATCGTGAAATTATTGCTATAAAGGAAGCTGCTGCACGTAGTGCGTCCAAGAAGAGCAAGTCGAGCAAATCTAGCCAGCCTGGATCCCCACGAGACACAGCCCAGGTCCCTGCACAAGAGATCGGGACAGCCTCACTGGGAGAGATGCTAAATACAATCAAGACCAGGGAAATCCCTGCGCCTTTGTTGAGCCCGGGCCTACCCGCAAGCCCCCGGCCTTCTAACTTCACTTCGCCGCCTTTGTCTCCAAGATCGATACAGTTTCAAGCAGCACCTCTTTCTCCAAGACCACCTCGCCAACCTATTCCATTACCGCCAAATACTCCGTTAGCAACACCTGCTACACATCCAGCGCGAGCATCCGAAAACAGCGTTGTTTCTGAAGGAGCTTCTTCTACCCAAAGACCAGGCGCTGCGCAGCAAGGAGTCGTCGGCCACGCGGACCAACCCACTCCCAGAATGTCAAGCCCTAACGACCGCACCGAGGTTTACAGGGGCTTGGTGACGGACGAGTACCCGGACCTCTTGCTGCCACCAAATGCGTTGCCTTCTATTAAGATTATGGTAGCGTCTTCGCGCATGAAGCCTTCTCGCGCGAGCATGATGTCCCTGACTCAACTCGAGGAAGACCCTGTTTTCACTCTTGCCATTATCTCGCGCTCTGACAATGGCGAGCTTTGGCGAATTGAAAAGGACTTGGCTTCGTTGACAAGACTTGATCAACGACTGAAGCAGTGTGCGTCTTACACAGTGAGGGCGCCCGAGCGTTCTCTTTTCAGCGGTCATGCGCCAGCCAAGCTCGATGCTCGTAGGACGATCCTGGAGCAGTTTATGGACGACATTTTAGATATTCCTTTTGACACAAAAACCGCCATCGAACTCTGCAAGTATCTGTCATCTCACGTTCTACCACCCAACCTGGACGATGCGGCATCGTTGGGCGATTCTGGATCTGAAATTACTGGTAACAAGATTGGACCCGATGGACGACCTCGTCGTAGCGGTTACTTAACCAAGAAGGGCAAGAACTTCGGTGGCTGGAAAGCCAGGTACTTTGTCTTGAACGGACCGCTGTTGAAGTACTTTGAGGTGCCTGGCGGTGCGCATATGGGAACCATTAAGCTCCAGGGTGCGCAGATTGGAAAGCAGAATCAGAACAACGACAACCAGTCGCCAGCGCACGCCGCCAATGGGGACGAACTGGACAACCAGTTCCGTCACGCTTTCCTCATCCTGGAACCCAAGAAGAAGGATACCAGCAGCCATTTTAGACACGTTCTTTGTGCAGAAAGCGACAAAGAGCGAGATCTTTGGGTTGATGCTCTTATGCAATGGGTCGATTATCGCGATCCTGAGGACACTGAACCACCACTGACATCAAGAAGCGGCCACGCTCACGATCGTCAAACACCAGGTCATGACCACCGTACTGAGCATCGTACTGACCACCGTCTCGAGCCTCCTCATTCCGGCAAAGTTCGCAAGGTGCCCAGAAAATCTTATCATCACCCGTCAGACTCTGATACGTTGGTTGGTGTTCGATATGATTCCACTCAAGCGGGAGATGCTCCTCAACTCACTGGTCCCGCACGACCCAAGACTTCGGGTGGTCTCCCTGAAACACCGCATGCCCATGGATTCGACACCTTCTCCTCATCGCAGAACAAGCTTATCTCAGGTCCTAGGGATCCCCAGCCTATCTCAGACCTGGGTGCTTGGGGAAACAAGCCAAACCTACCAACTGCCGACGAGAAGAAGGTAAGGAAGCGAAGTTTCTTCGGGTTTGGACCAAAGGCTCGGTCCTCGTCTGAAGGCCAAGACTCATTGTTTGGTGGCAGTGAGGGCGGCGCAAATGCGACACCTCCCCAGAACTCTTACCAAGGCCCTGTGCGACAAGCTTTCGGAGCGCCCTTGGGAGAAGCCGTTCGGTATTGTTCTCCTACGGATGTGAATGTGCCTCTTCCGGCCGTTGTCTACCGATGCATCCAATATCTGGATTCCAAGAACGCCATCCTTGAAGAAGGAATCTTCCGTTTGAGTGGCTCTAACATCGTCATCAAGCAGCTCCGAGAACGATTCAACACTGAAGGAGACATCAACCTGACCACTGATCGCCAATACTACGATATCCATGCTGTGGCTTCGCTGTTGAAGCTCTATCTGCGGGAGCTACCAACCACAATTCTTACTCGAGATCTGCACATGGAGTTCCTGACAACAATGGAGATCACAGATCATGCGGAGAAGATGTCAGCATTGGGCGAGCTGGTTCAGCGACTTCCCCAGGCCAATGCGACGCTGCTCAAGTATCTGATTGGCTTCTTGATCAAGATTATCAACAACGCGGATATAAATAAGATGACGGTCCGCAACGTTGGCATTGTCTTCTCACCGACCCTCAACATCCCAGCACCAGTTTTCGCAATGTTCCTGCAGAACTATGAGGGCATTTTCGGCATCGACCCCGAGGTTTATGAGCTCCCCTCGCCCGTCTCCGAACCGGAACTACAGCGATTTGAGGCACCGCCGCGATTTGACGTCCCTGCTCGTCCATCTACCGCTGGTAGTTCATCTCCCCATGGTCAGATGCGACCAAACGCGCAACGATCAACCCCTACGCCTCCCCTTCTTGTCAACAACGCCCCCATGCGATATTCACCTCCTTCAAGCGCATCCAGGCCCGGCTACGACCCCTCAGCTGGTGCTTTTGATGGTGGCTACCGGCCACCTTCGGCAAACGACAGACGCATGCTGCAAGCCTCATATGAGGATCTCGGCAGTGCTTCCGCATCATATGATTCCATGCCAAGCAGCAGACGTCGCGAGAGTTCCATCTTCATGGGTGGCATGATGGGACCCCATCACCAGGGATCGAAGAGCCGTTTGAGAGAGGAAACGCGGTTCTAATTGTATATGTGAATGGCTTTTTACGTTTTTTTGTTATTGCCACATACCCACTCATTTCGACATGCGATGATACCATACATACCATACCGTTACTGTTACTACACTATTTCATGACGATTTTTACTTTAATACCTTGCATATCGGAGTTTTTACTTAATGGCTTTTTGTGTTGGATCTACTCTTTTCTTGATATATCACCAACCACTATGGAATTGGACTCTTGGTTCCAAAGGCTTGGAGACAAATGCAGAATGGAAGAGAAATCAAGAGTGAGCCAGTTCATTCATACGAGAGACGGTTTGTGAAGGAACTTGAAGAATTGCAGGTGGAATGAGTATCGTCGATCTAGGCTCGAACATCATGGTTCTTTTTTTCTTCTTCTACTTAGCATGGCGTTACGGATAGGTCATTTTATATAGGATATTCTGAAATAACCCATTATCACAAGTCTTGTTTCTTGTCAACGAACCCGTGTATAAGATTGCGTACTTGAACATGCTTCTACGTAATTATTCTTCGAGAAACAACTTCGCTCGGACATGGAATTCCGAGACTGTTAATTCTCCGAACAGAAACGCCTTGTGGATCACGGAGCCTACACTAGGCCTGTAAATCCGTGCCTAGCTAGGCTCATCTCGATCAATAGACTGTAAAAAAACAAATGATCTGAAAACGTGGTTGAAGTCGGCATGGGCTGGCTTCTTTATTTTGTCTATTATGCTTCTAGCGGCCGGAATTCCCAACATCCCGAAAGCCGCGTCGTGGTTTCAATCATCCTTGGACCAACTTCCATCCATCCATCCAATGACATAGGCATTGAGACATTTTCGTATTTATAGTAGGGCTGATACTTACATTCTTTGAATCTACTCATTAACCAGCTGTCCTGTAACTATTTTACTCAATACGTCCTTACTTTCTTGACATCAAATATCACATTCAAACCATATATTCATCATGGCCTTCTCACTCTACGACGCAACCATTGTTGAGGCCAAACTGGCCCTGGGCTCCCTATCACACATTCTCAAAGAAGCGCAAAAGCACCCTAACGCCGCCAACTTCCCCCAAGCTCGTCTCTATGAAGACATGAACCCCCTGAGCTTCCAGGTCCACGCAGCTACTCGCTTTGCTGAGAAGCTTGTAGCAAGACTCTCAGGCCGTGAATCAGTCGAGTTTGAGGACGAGGTCGTCACATACGATGACATGCACTCGCGCATCACTAAAGCACAAGAGCTGCTTGCAAGCGCAGACAAAGAGACCGTCAACCGTTGTGGAGAGGAGGTTGCGCCTACGGCGTTGCCATCTGCTGGAACGATGGATTTGACGGGCAAGGCTTTTGCTATGGGAGCGGCTGTGCCTAATATCAACTTCCACTTGTCGATGGCGTATGCTATCTTGAGAAAGGAGGGTGTTCCTCTTGGAAAGAGGGATTATATCACTGCTTTCGTTGGGGAGTATATTCTCAAGCAGTAGGTGTACTTAGGAAGCTGTCTCGGGTGGAATGTGCAAGAGTATCGACAAGGAAGTAAATCACCCTACTATAGTCGATGTTAGATATCACTCTGAGAACTTGAAATTTAGTTGCATCGTACAATTACAATAAAAAATAATTGAAAATAAAGTGATATATGATTATGAATCCCGAATGTGCTCTAAGAAGTGTGAAAAGACGATATCCGAACGCCCTTACTCGCCATATTTAAAAACACAATATTAAAAGTTCAAATTGGGGTTAGTATTAGCAGGGTTGCCTTGGAACATGGTATTAAACCAAGGCTCCTCGAGAAAGATACGCATTCCGTCTTCCCACATTCCCTGCGAACCTAAACCCATACCCATGCCTTCCAAGTCCCATCCTGGGATGAGGTTGGGAAAGTCAAATATGTCCCCGCTATTGTTGTTGCCCATACCATCAGCTGCAGACGGTAGGGATGGCATTACGGGCGCCATTGCGGCAGCCAGGTCTGCTGAGAATGGCTCGTTATAGTAGGGCATGGAAGCGGTTGAATTGGAAGCGTTATCAGAGGTATCATGGAAGAAAGGCTGTGGAGCTTGTGGCATATTTGAGCCCCATCCTACTACCGACGGCCGGCTGGCTGAAGACTCGCGGTTACGAGAGCCAGCGCCGGTAGCAACCTCAGAGAGAAGCTGGAGGGGAGTATTGGCCGTTGAGGCGCGGTCCGACGGTTTGGATGATGAATTATTGACAGGAGCCGCCTGTTGCTGCTGTGAGGGTGATTGTCTGACTGAAGGTGGTGGAGGAGCCGGTTGGGATTCCTTGGCTTCAGACTTTGCTTGTTTGTAGAACCAGCTACGAAGCATGACAAGAACGACAAGAAACTTGGCGGCAGGTCGACAGCGGTCATCTGCAGCGGTGGCACGGAACTTATCAAGAAGGCCATCAAGGTACTTGCCCACTTGTAAATCTTCTTTGTTGATCACCCGACCAAGATCTGAACCAGTCGCCGATACTGTGAAGTAGAGCTTGATAAGCATAACGACAGCATAGGCAACGCGGACGAAGTTGAATACGGGCAAGCATCGCACGCTGAAGACATCCATAGCGAGAAAGGTGCTGAGCATGTCCCTTATGGAGGCCAAACAAGTTGATACGGCACTGATGTATGCAGCAGACAGCTTGTCCCCGCCGACCAGACCGTTTTGTAGGTTGGCCGTCGAGAACGGCGGACGTAAACTCTCGACACGAGACTGTAGCGCCACCTCGTGCATGTATAAGTTTAGTACACCAAAGCTGATCAAAAGCGTTGCTATATAAGGTCAGTGGGAAGAACGGCAGTTGGGAGGCTTATCTTTAACTTACGTTGCAGCAGGTCCTGTGGAACCTTTTCTTTGTATTGTTTCAATTCTTGCTCAAGGCCCCTGAGAATGTATTGTGTCCTTGGATCACTCATGTTAATATCTGTAGTCGGGTCATCGAGGGAGAACTGTATGCCGACTTCTTCTGATAGATGATGTGCCCAAACAATATGACAGAAATAAGCATCAGTCGGGGCAGCATCTGGCGATGATTGCAACAGTTGGAGACTCTCGTCCATAAAAGAAGTCCAGCGAACGAGATTTGGGCGATGCAATGCCATGGAAGTGTTGGTTGCTAGGAAATAGCACGTCAGCCAAGTGCGTCGACTCTCCAGACTCGTCGAATCTGGAGGTGTCCATCGACGGTTCTGAGGCATAGGAGGTCCAGGGAGCGAGGCGCCTGGTGCAGGACGCCATGCATCAGGCATGACTAATCCACGGCGCTGCTTGAATTTCTGACCGAGCCCAATATCAATGGCCATGACAGCTGACATGTGAACAAGCTGGTAGAACTTGAGCTCCTCGAAGTGTTCTGGCGGCCAATACCAAATCACACCGACATTGATCGCCTGGACTAGTTCGAGACTCTTTTCACCCGAGAGAATCACCTTCTCGGCAAAGGTAAGCATCATCTCTTTTTGAAGAGTCTTTTGGAGAGCAGGCGACTCTGCGGACGCAACTGCCATGATGGCTAGAAACAATATTGGTTTGGTCTTTCGTAGCTCAGATGCTGTAAATCCGGGCTGAAAGATGACAGCCGGAAGATGCGAAATCATATGGTCATTATATCGGGCAAACAGCTCGGTGGCCTTGTCCATAGTGATAATGCCACGCTCGACGATATCACCACCCTTTGCCCTAGTTAGATAAGCCGCCAGAGCCTCGGCCGGAGTTTCTTCAGCGCGCGGTTGCTCGACTGAGCCTTCCCGACCGTCTGAGAATTTCCTCTTCTGTCCGATTGCTGGAGTATGATTCATCGTCGCAGTTGATCGAGCTGGGGATGCGCGCTCTGAGTTCTGTTCGGCTGTAGACGCCTGTGGCATGAGAGGTTGAGTCGATGCAAAGGAGCCCCATGCAGGCGGATGAGTGGACGGTCTCCAACTAGCATTATTGTGTGAAGCTCCAGGTAGGTTGGAGTCATTTGACGGCTTTGGAGTGACATTTCTGGGAGAGTCCGCAGCGCCGTGAGCTTGAGCTTGAGTATATGTCTGACCACCTACAGGTGCCGCCCTGGCCTGTAAACTTGCTGTCAAGGCATCAATCTTCTTTTCCAGCTCGGCGACTCTACTATCCGTCTTCTTTTGACGTTTGCGCGTTGGCATGGTCACGACGCAGTTCCTTCCGGCCTTCCGGCATCTTTTGCATGGCCCTTCATCATTAGGATCAGGCTCGCAGCGCACTTTCAATCCGCGACAAGCTTCACATGCCCGCGGTCGCTTAGGATCGTTTGCGTCTCCATCATGTTCATCATGAAATTGCGACTGTTGATGCTGTGGTGTATCTCGATTTTCAGCTGATGCGCTGGGCGTGTTATCGGCGCTGTTGTGGTCATCATGCGCGTCGTGAGAATGAGAGAAGGGCATCAATGAGCCACTACCAGAAGACACATTATGACTCGGCGACGGTCTTGACGTTCCGTCTGACCCAAAATTGGTTAGTGATGAGGCTCTATCGCCAGCTGCGCCAAGGCGAGGGTCAAGCTCCATCGGAGCTTGTTGCTTCAAGATGCCGGTCTTTTGATGATGCTATGGTGGAGGACGGCGATGTTTGTCGCCGACCCCGATACTTCCGAACGTTTGGTGATGGATTAGTCAGCAAGTATCGGGGCATGACGTCCGCATCTCCGTATATATCGTCGTTGACTTAACATGTTCACCCGGTAAAAGAGAATTTGTGGAATTAATTTCTGTGAGCCAGAGGTGCAAAACTTTCATTCAAGCAGTTTCAATCAGTCCTTGTTGTACTGTTCCGCGACCAAAAACAAATATAAACCCATTCCTGATGTGCTTGTGCTGAGATGTCGTCTTTCCCTTAATATCCCCTCGATGCAGTAGAAAGCTCAACGCCGAAGCCCGCCAAAGACTGGCCCAGATTATTCACCAGTTCACCTCCAACACTTGAGCCTGGTATCTTGGCACCTCAATAGTCCTGAGGTCTGATGGGCGCAACCTCGACAGCGCGGATTTCCACCGAATCAGAAAGACCTGACCACGATTGTAACATCGCCTTGGTCTCTTTCTTCAAAACTTTCCAGGTATAGTCCACGTTGTTGAAGTACATAGTTTCTCTGTAGTTGTCCCCCATATCGAAAAAGGTTACGTCGGTTTTTGGTAGAGATTTGCTTTTCACCACGAAGATGAGGTTCTTTATCTCGAAATAGGGATAGCTGTAGTGATTCATTTCTGCGAACACCTCTTTGATCGATTGAAAGTTCTGCGGTAAATTCAGTGCAACATTCTCAAATCCGTGGGTTGAATAGAAAGGCAAGCCCTGACTCATATCCATGTCCCAATAAAGGGTGTCATAGTAAGGCGACACTCGAAGACTCTTACGAATTCCACCGCGGATGCCAAAAGCGCAACGCGTCTCTCGCCGATATAGTAAACGAGAGCGACGGCATGCTTGACCAGAACTTAAAGGTTTGTGAGAAACCACGACAGGTTGTGCGCCTTGATCCTCTGCAAGATCGCACACGCGAAAGATTCTTGGTTGTCGGAAAGAGAGTTTCCAAATCATGTCTTGTATCTCACTGGGTAGCTTTTTGAAGCCATGAAAGGTGGTGGCAGGACGAAGCGTTGGTGGCACAACTGCTTGCGCTCCTGCGTTGTCAAGTTGAGCTTTGAGAGCCAAAACCTGACGGCCTGTTCGATTTGGTTAGCAGATGATACTCTCCAGAGGTAGCCAGGTGAAGTGGTGAAGTAGATATCCAGCAGGAGGCGCAGACAGGTACTGACCTTCAGGTGTAGTGAAACTCATCTTCAGTGTCCCAGCTGGAAGCTGTGACTGGAGCTTCTCAAAGGAAGACATCATCGCCTCAGAGATCGACGACGTCTCTGGTGGTGATGACGACTCCATCTTGAGTGATAGCGATGGAAGTGATTCGCAGTGTCGAGAAGTAGGTGTAGGACGAAGAGTGAAGAGAAGGGGGAGGGGGTTTAGGCTGCTAATTATTTCTGGCACCCTAAATCTTAGAGAATGATTTCGTAAACCTTAGAGAATAATTTCATAAATCTTAGAGAATAATTTCGACCATGTGATGCAGCTTGAACTAAAGGGGATGTACTTCAAGCGAGTGAACAATTGCTGCCTGCTGCCATAAACTGCCTGAGAGAAGGGTTTGACGAAGCCAAACAGGAGCTCACCTGGCTATGCTGCTTGATTCTACATAGAGATACAACTATGAACTTTACAATGAAGCTATGATAGATATAAAGACGTATCATTACGGATTGAAATACATAAATAGGTAAGCTTAGTACCTAGGTTGCGATCCCTGATATCAGTCTAAGGACTCAGAATATGCACTGATTGCATAGCCTCGATATCGAATACTTTGCTTCCGCCTGACACAAACACTTAACAACCTCGCAAACCAGGCAACAGAGTAAACGAAAATGGCAAGGAAAATAACAAGATCAAGCACCAAGTTACTACCTAGAATTCTCAGTGGGATTTTACAAACCTTTGTTGCCAAACAGTGCGGCAGTGCAGGTATCCGTTTGGAGCGCGAATCACGAAGAAACGGGCCCTCGAGTCGACGGACGGCTGGCAGCTGTTGACAGTCCTCGAGTATTAATTCACTCTCAATAGCCCCAGTGTGACCAAGGTATCGATCGCACAGGAATTGTTATTGTGCATAGGTGGTGCTCTCCTTGCACAGCCGTGCGCCCTTAACACGCGCTCGCCTGCCTGTAAACTGCTCACTGCCAAATCTCTGCATACCTTTATTCAAGATCTTTGGTATTTCTTTTCTTGATTTTTTTTTTCAGTATTCATCGTCATGGATAAAGCATCCATCGACGGGCGGCGCAAGAACAAAAACGCTGCTCTGCCACCCATCAAACTCTTGCGCAGATCCGAGGCAGAAACACCGCCCAGCTTGCGACCGGCGTCGCCTCCTAAGAGTAATCCATGGAGCTCAACAAAGAAGGCTACGGCGGCCTCTCTCAAGGGCATGTTCCCGCCTCTGCCAAAACCTCAATCACCATGGTCACCAGTCAAGACACCTACTGCCGAAACATCTAGAGAGTCTTCCATATCGTTGAATGAGTCCCGCCTTGGAAACGACATCGCCCAACCTGCGCCTTCGATCAGGTCAATTTCCCCTGTGTCCAATACTTCTTCTACGACTCGCCAGCTGTTTGAAGCTGCAGCACCTCGAGCAACCGAGAAGTCAGCCACCCTCCAAGTACTGTCCGAAAAACCGAAAGCTAACAATTCACAGCCTTTGGAGAACCCCTTTTGGTGCCGATGTGCTGGTACGTACTGGTAACATACTCATCAAAGTGCATCGCAATATTGTGGTACCTCAATCAGGGTGGTTCCGCGACAACCTGCCACCACCAAACTTGGTAAGTTTTCACCCCTTCAGACATATCATGAACGAACTGACAGTGCCAGGATGGAACACCGGTCATGGTGGACCTACGATATGCCCCTGAAGCCGTCGCACACTGTTTGCGATATATCTACACTGGTAGTATGTCTTGCCCTTGTGCCGCGCGAGGACATGAAATGACTGACAAGAGGGACAGGAATCGAGATCTGCGAGTTCGATACAACAAATCCTTGGCAGTCTTCACATATCCCACGCTGCGTCTTGGCGTACACTGCAGCTATATATCTCCGCATGGCCAGAATGGCAAACCATCTTCTCCGAGTGGTTGAAAACACTTCAATCGAGATTACGACGATCATCCAAAGATACTACCTCCATCGAGACATAGATTGTTCCTCGTGGGTCCAGTTCTCATGGCACTACCAGACAGCATTGGAAGTTGTCTTTAGAGGTCAGCCTCAGAAACTAATGATGCCCATGAGGCTCGCGATGGCAAGTATTCTCGATGCCATGCTCTTTTGGCTCGCGCGGCAGCCACTCTTCGTCAGCGAGTTGAAGTCAGCCTGGTGGAAGATCTTGCAGATGAGCATGGCGGACATTGCTGAGTACAAGCGTCTTTGCAGAATTCCTGGCAATTACAACAGTCCTTTGCCAAACGAGATGGCGTTGAGGGAGATGTTTGAGGAGACGAAGTCGGTGGAGGAGAGAATAGCGATCAAGTCAATCGCGACACAGACCGGGGATATCCCAGAGAGCACGGGTTACCAAGGTGATCCTCGGTACTATTTTCCTGTTCTTCACCGTACGAGGCGCGTTTCTCTATGAGTTTCAGTCTATTGCTTGCTAGCGGAATCCGATACTGGATACTGGTTTTCCAAGGAATGAGATCAGACGTGAATAAGGGGTTGGTATGTTGTTAGAGGTCAGGCTACACTGAGGCTTTTGTGTAGACGTCTAACGTAGAATCTTTATTTCTTGGGACAAATATTAGAAATTCAATTGCTTTGCACAATACCTAGGTACCTACCAGGCGATCCGGAAAATAATCAGGACACAGAAGCCTATCGACAAAATCACCTAGGCATGCTTAGGCACTAAAGCCTAGGGTAGACTATCCTAATCTTTATGACACCCTTAACTAAGTCCCGGTTTTTCTTCGAGCCACCCACCTACCTAAGAAGAAGAAGAAGAAGAAGAAGAAGAAGTGAAGTTGAATGATGATAGGTCCAAGTTGAAGATCATTGGCTCATAGTCTTATAGCGGGTTGATCCGCTGAGGGTAAGCGCTAGTGTTATACCCCTGCCCAAGCTTACCTTTAACGGCCAATAATGGAAGGAGGCTGGAAGGTACGAACGAAGGCGATCTCATCCACGAACTACAATTGACTGTCTAGCTGAATCTCTTCATTAACAGGACAACGATGTCGTAAAGAACAGTAACAAATTATAGTCTCTGTTGTGTGATTCATAATGTCTCCTTCACCTCCAGGCGATGGCCGTAGTCGCGTCCGATGGGGAGATGTAGAGGAATATCCGGTCTGTTTACATTCACTAATAAACACTCTCTCCGGCACTCAACTCACATCTTGACAGCTTCCTCGGCCTGTGAGAGTTAAACAACGTCCAAGACCCAGCTCCCGCTATGACTCCGCATCTAGGCCATCTCCGCGACGGTCCACAGATGATCGTGACGAAAGACGACGGACGGCTGAAGAAACAGTCCCTGTGCCAACTTACACAGAATGGGAGATACCTGCACCAAGATCCAGTAGGCCACCCAGAGCATACACTGAGTCTCCGCACCTAATAGAGAATGATAACGACGACGAGAGGGAAGAGTCCAGACCAGGACGATTCGGTCCTGGCATGAGAAGAAACAACAATGTTTGCTATGTTGAAGCGAGTCCATCAATGTCACCTGATCCCCAGTATAGAAGACCTCGTTATAGTCCTACACACGACACATATCGCTCTCGCGAGACTTTCTCTTACCCTCACTCCCGTACGGCTGACAGCGACTGGTACTCGAGACCAAGAGCAGACAGCTTCTCGAGTGACGACTTCGATCCATACGACAAATTCGATTTCTCTAGCCAGACTCAATCCATCGTCATTGAGTCGTCAAAAGGCGAGGATTCTGACGCTGAAGCCCCCGAGTCTGAAGAACTTGTTGCTCTTGCTAAGGATGGAAAAGGAGGCAAAACAAGCTCTCAGCTGGCTTTTGTTGATTCTTCAGTCTATACTGGTAATGCTGAGATGGGAGGCTCCCATACTGCGACCTTGAATGTGGTTCATGACTTGAACGTGCAGAAACAGCCCTTATTCAGATGGCTGTGAGTCTCTTTAAAGCTCGGCGTCGTTTTAATGCTAATATCAGCCAGGCATGTCCCTCAGGACGTCATGAATTTTGAAGACTTCTGGGTAAATTGACGTCTGACAAAGACACGAACTCTATACTGACTCGTCGCCAGGTCGAGATTAGTCGTATCTCTGGACTTGCTGAATTAGAAAGAAAGGCCATCTCACGGCTTCGCGCAGACGTAAAAAAGAACTGCGTGAAAACAAGGACTAATCCCAAAGGTGCAAAAGTTGGTTACTTGGAGCCCAAATGCATTGAAGTACCCTTAAAATCGCTCAAGCAGGAAGCACCAACTACAGAGATAGTCACTGGATCCGCGAGATGGATTTGCATACCCTACTTCTCACTTCAACAATATTCTGGTCTACTCGCAGCTACCAGTGCATCTGTATTTCCAGCTCAGACTTTGCTACAAGCTCAATACTCAAGAAACACTGTGGCAAGGGACATGGAGCAGGCTGTCGTTCGACTAGGGAACGCGGGGCGTGGAAAGTGCTTTCATATATCCCAGTTATGGTGTGTCACAATTGACAACAGTAGGTCTTCTCTCCTGCTCTCCTCTACCTGGAGGGTCAACTACTGACTACATCTGTCTGGGCAGGCTTGATAGTGACGTGTGGCACAATGGCTCGAGAGGATCTGTTTGGCAAAAGTCTTGAGATCAAAGAGCATCCTGCCCGTGTTGTGACAACTGAACACCAAGGGAAGATTCTAGTTGCGTATGGCGACTCAGTTGTTTGGTCTTTTGAAATCGATAAGTGCCAGACGTGGTTTGTAAGTCAAAATCGGCCCTATCACACCTCGTGCAGGGCATACATAACGTTGTTGGAGATGTTTTACATGATAGTGAGGACTAAATATTCTCATGCTATCTTCGAATCTATCCAAATAACGTCAAAGGGGGTGTTAAGTCGCTCAAATACAGGCCGGTGCTTCAGCATGGCAGTTCCGCAGTTCCTGAATCTATTCTCTGCAGTATCTCTGCTAACCAGGGTTTTGGCCTAGGCATTTCTGTCCAAGTTTCGGACCTTTTGGCCTGAAATACCTGAATTCTGGCACAAAAGTCAAGCCGTCACCGCCGACTTATGGCCCAAGGTTCTTAGGTTGGCTTCTAGCAAGCGATCGACGTCGATCAAGCTTACCATGAAGCTTGGAACAATGCCTGATCCTCCTCCGCGGGCTACCCTTCGCCCAGAGCCCCACGTGTTGCCCACAACGCATGGAGGAAAGGGCAAGGTTAAGATCAATGATTTCGTCCACCTACTAGCATTGTCAACAGGAGGTTCCAAGGGTATCGATGCCCAGAACAGCGGTTCCGAGTTCTTAGAAGCCCAATTGAGTGCGGCTGAGTCTTTCTTGATAGGTGAGACGACCCTGTCGGAGCGCAAGGCATACAAAACCTGCAAGGCAGGGAATAGGGCTGAGTGCTATGCCTATTTAAGCGGGCTGTCTGGCCTAGTTGAGGAAACTGGAAGTGATACTATTCGACGGGCATATCAGGAGAAGGTTGACATATTCAATGCTGCCGACATCACTTACAGCTTCTTCATACCCCTGGATTTTGATGGCCCTATGATCGACAGGTTCTGGGGGGCTATTAGAACGCTGATCGAGGTTGGTTAGCTTATTACATTCGGAGAGAAATTGCTGACAATGAAAGCTTCCCTCGACTGATGGCGATTTTCACCACCCATCGTTTGACAATATCGCCGGAAATATTCGAATATCCCTCAGATACTTGACCCGAAATCTTTTTGCTCTCCAAAACATCTTGGCCCACTCCTCCAAAGAAGAGCGCGCAGAGATTGAACTGCCAACCGAGTTTTCCAAAGCCTGGCTTTATATAATCATGGCTATGGTCTATAGCTCCAAAGAGGATCTCAAATGGGACAGTAGAATGAAAAGAGCAGAAACACTTATTGAGAAAGGTTCAAAGAAGCTTCTCCAAGGGCTTGGCGGGAAAAGCCTTTTGGATAAAGCTGCCGTGCTGCCGCTTGAGGTTCTTTCGCTTATCACGATGGGTTTGCTGCGGGATCAGGTTGGCAGGTCCGACGACATCTGCGACACTTACTCGCAATACCTTAACTCTCTGGTCAGTTATAGTGTCAGTTTTGTGATAAGTTGCTGACATGAACAGGAAAATGCAATCACATCGAAACCTTCTGACAGATCATTCCAACACCAAATCGATCTAGTACAACAAGAGTTGATATCAGTAAACCGGACACTCAGCAAACAAAGATTACTCATCTCACGATTACGAAAGTCTCTGACCGCCATTGACACTCACGATATTGTCATGAGTCAATTTGAACATGAGGCAGCGCTAAAAGATGCTGAGAGGCAATACAGCAGCAAACGGCATTATGCAGAAAGTGTCCCGCCACCCCCAACTTATGCCTCTCACCGAGCAGATGATGATTACTCACGGGTTGCCCCTATTAGCTATGCTCAGGAAATACCGGCGAACGAATACACGGGCCTCGATGATGACTTCCTCTTTGACATGACGTCAACTTCCAAGCTCTCGCCCACGGATGCAGGCGGTTTGCGCGGCCTTTTCTTTCTCGAGTGTACACGACTCATCGAGCAGCGCGAGTTTGAATTTCGACGGTTTACTGATTTTTCCAAAGATCTGGAGCGTGCTATAGCTTATAAGGTGGACTTTACGCGCGATCGACAGGAGCGAGCTATTTACGCTTTCACGCTTGTCACTATCGTATTCTTGCCCATCAGTGCTGTTTCGAGTATATTCGGTATGAATACGACTGATGTAAGAGATATGCCTCACTCCCAGTGGCTATATTGGGCTGTCGCCATACCGTTGACGGTCGTAGTCATTCTAATCGGGTTGTGGTTTATGGGAGAGTTAGGTAACCTATCTCGGTGGTTACTTGGGCGACCTGGAAAGGGGGCATACGCTGAACCAGTAACCATATCCCAGCCGCTTGGAACAGAAGACTGGACTTCGGTTCCTGCACAACCTTCGAATCGAATTGCAGAGTACTCGTCGCCGTATGAAATGGGGGGCATACGCAGAAGGGCGACACAAGATTATCATCCCCCAGGTCCGGGGCGGTCTCATCCGATAAGGATCTCTGACGCTAGAGTCTATACTACGCGGAGATAGATTTATTCTAGGTCCATGAACCTCTCAATACAATACCCCAATGTTCCAATATCAGTGCCATAAAGAAGAAAATACCATACCTAAGAGCTGGACTGAACATTTCGTCTCTTAGGTATGCTATTAAAGTCTCGTTACCCCGAAGTCGATGGGCTCCTCAACAGATACGGTAGAAGATAATAGCGTTGAACCGTTAATAAAATCGTTTATATAAGGCTCGTACTTGACTATTCTTATATATGTTAGTTCTTAAGATTGGATGTTGAATGTCGTGATTGAGCTTCCCATTGGCTGTATGACGCCAACCCCGGTATAACAATGACCCCTCCAGATCGATTTCTATTGGAGGGGCTCAACGTTTGGTCTAGAGAGGCAGGCAAGGTACAGTACAGTGCCTATTTTTGGCTAATAGGTTGTCTCTGCCACACCGTCATACCCCGTCAAACTCAACTGTCGCAAGATACCCATCATGTCGCAAAACGTCGTCTCGATAGGCTCAAAGGCCCAGTTCGACTCTCTTCTCAAGTCCTCGCGCATTGTTGTCGCTGACTGTGAGTTTCTTCCCTCCCATGAAACAGTCAACAGACCGATACCCCGCCATCCCGCTTGCCCAGCTTGTCCTACCATGCGATCTACCACTGGTCCTTTCGGAGGACAGCACATAAACTCTCATGATAGACGCTAACGGCTTCTCTAGTCTGGGCTGAGTGGTGCGGTCCTTGCCAGCAGATCGCTCCTGTCTACGAGAGCCTCGCTGAAGCGCTTTCGCGCCCCAACGTCGTCACCTTCGTCAAGGTCAACAGCGATAGCCAAACCGACCTCTCCCGAGAATACAGCATCTCCTCTCTGCCTACATTCCTCGTCTTCCGAGATGGAAAGCAGATCGACAAGGTTCAGGGTGCTGACCCTCAGAAGCTGAAGGGTATTGTCCAGAAGCTAGCATCTGAGGTGGAATCCCTCGGCGAGAGCTCCGGCTCCGGCCCCAGCAGCGGTGGTCCCAACTGGAAGGGTGCCGAAATTCCTCGAGGCTACAGCGACATCACCGACCAAATAGAGCTGCGAGATCTCGAGGTTCTCAACGCCGATGAGGCTGCTGGCGGTGCCCGCGACCTTTTCGACGGCAAAAAGCCAAGTGGGCTTAGTAACGGCAAAGGAACAGCTAAGGATTACGTTCAGAGCGGTGCCGATGACCAGCTACTTGTCTTCATCCCTTTCCAGGCCATCGTCAAGCTTCACACTCTTCAGGCAAGTGTATCGGTTCTATGTCGTGTACGCACTCTACTAACATATATGTTACAGCTCACCTCTCTCCCTCCCAAGGACGACGAAGATGTGATGCGACCCGGCAACGTTCACCTGTATATCAACCGCACCCATAACCTCGACTTTAGCGAAGCCGACGATACCGAGCCTACACAGGCTATCGAGATCGGTCCTGAGGACTGGAACGACGATGGAACAGTCAACCTGAGCCTCCGATACGTCAAGTTCCAGAAGACATCAAGTCTTGTCATTTACGTCCAGCAGGGTGAAGGCGATGGAGAAACCGTCCGTCTTGACCGAGTGCGACTCATTGGCGAGGCTGGAGCCAAGCGCGACATGGGCAAGCTCCAGAAGGTTGGAGACGAGGAATAAAGGAACAGCTGATAGAACGGGACATTATGCTTTACAATGAAACTCCGCGCAGATTGAGTGCGCAATGATTCATGTATACATGTCGAAATGGGCAATAGGAGTTTAGGAAAAGGCGATCCATGTTATCATCATAACTCGGGTTAGATAATAGACCACGGTCACGTTTAACTCATGACTGCACTATGTCCAATCCTACGCGCATCATGTCTCAAACAATTTCAGACTAGTCAAGTCGCATATACATATCACGAGGTGAAGGTTTTGGTATGTCCTGCCTCCCAAACCACGGCTTCAGTGTGGTAGAACACCGAAGCCAACATTGGTCGGGCGGGCCTGCAATTTTGATTGATCTGGGGCATAACTGACGCTTCGATGACATCCACGGAGACAGGGATTCGAGCAACACGGGTATAAAATTTTCATGTTATGCCAGCCGCACGAAGAAGAAAAGAGAAAAGAAAAAGCGAAGCTTCAACAACGCGTTCGAGATTTTATGCTCCGTCGCTGCGGATCTTGGTCCGTGCGTCAATGTGGTCCTGCGGCTAAAAATGCTTCCGGCTTCCGGGATTGAAAGGGTCTAGGGTAGACTACTGCGAAATGCTCAACTTCTATCACATAAGTAAATGTATGGTCATCTATGGGCGGAAGGATGAGTTTCTCTCGTGAAATTCTACAGCGATAGAATAGGACGGGGAAAACGAGAGGAGCATATCAGTGAGGAAGATGGGTAGTAGACAGTCTAGCAACTCTGTAAGGCTGTTTCCTGTAAGACATAAACGAGTCATTCTAGCAGATATTGGGGCAGATCAGACTATCCCCAAAGGCATACAAACAAGCCAAGTTGGCGATCACGACCCGTCGAGCTAAAAACGGTACCGATATCCCCGAGATCATATTGCACGGAGCGCCAAATAATAGTCCGAAAGGGGCAATTCAAACTGGCATTGCTTGCAGTCAGTAAATTGCACTAGATATTGCGGCTTAAGATAGCTTATATCTAGCTTACAGTAGCAGTAAGACTCTTCGTATCCAGATTATGGCCACCAAAATGCGGAAAATACGTTTTTGGCACGGACTAAAGTTTAGCTATATGTCATGAGTAATTATTACAGGTTTGACAAGTTTCTTCTCACACCGTCAAAGCGAATGGGCACCCTATCACCTTCGTAAATAAAGCTTCATAGAACCCAATGTACACACCGAAGAGCCGAGGAGCGCTATACGCCATATCTAACCTAAGTTTTGGCTACAGATGAAATGGATACTACCCGAAGAACTAGTCTAGAATGGCATCATCCTACTGGCTCCCTCATCGTCTTCGGCAGTTGAGTCTCGTCATGGCGTTGTTGAACAACAGCATGCTAGAAAGTAGTACGGCTTTAATAGTAGCATATATTAAGTCTGAGTTAGCATATCAGCCACAATTAGGCCGCTTATTGAAATCTGCAGTGAGGGTGTATAACCAGCAGAGCTAATTCGCAACCAAGCGCTGTATTTCCGCCATCGTAAAGCATAGGCGACCGGTGCGGAATCTGTAGAACTAAGACGACCTTAGGGTTACTCTTGATGGGTATAGGGGGAATAAGCTTTGTTATAAACCGACGGCCTGATAGACAGCGATGTTTTAGTGAAGCTAAGAAGCTGACGTACACTGCTATTTGCAGTGCACCGTTTGGTCTCCCATCGGATTCGATCGCGGAGCTACGTTTGCCCGCATAGACCGCTTGATCGGCGGAGGTTACAGAGCCCCTACGTTGGCTGAGTCTCTTCAGAGCCGTGTGCTTATCTTCCTCTTTGAGTTAAGTCAACGGGTGGGGAAGATTTTGACCATATCTCTACCTACTCTTGCGTTGGATATAATGTCCCACTGGTGGACCGAGTTCTCCAGACTTCCGCTATACGTCTAGCGGCGACAATGCGATCAATAGCTTCATCGCAATCAATCGTGCAGGCCGCCTGACCGTCGCCGATGGTGGCATTCGGGTCTTTCGGTCTCGAAGAATTCGGTATAGCTCTGGATCGTTCATGTCAACAAATCGATCATGTATCGTGTGAAACACTAGAACAATGTTAGCAAGTTGGGTACGGGCTGAAGTTTGGACGGTGGAGGCGCAACCCCGTAATGGAGACTTGCCATCTCGTAAACGTTACAGACATGTGGCTTTGCATTGCTTTTTGTCTGTAGACTTCATAGTCAACGAGTTGATAGTCGATGAAGAGAGTCGGAGTTTCCTCTCCACACCGTGTTGCCAACAAGACCCCTGTGCAGGTCGACAATCATTCTTGTCGTACATCTCCCGCAGGTGACAGAAAGTAGGTTATGGAAACATTCACACACCATTCCAGGTGATATCCGTCCGAGCGTCTCCAAATCACTGGATAGCGTCAAAGTCCTCTAGCAGACTTGGCATTTCTTAGTCGCCGAGAGGAAGTGGCCCGTGGCGTGCCCGTCGTGTCGGTAATACAGCTTGATAGCTACAGACTAGAGACGCCGGACACGAATGTCCAAATCTGTCATAGTGTAAGGGATATTCGCGTCTGTAGTCCTCTGACCTCCCTTAGGCTGTGTCGTATCGATCTGCTATCGGGCTCATTGGGATGTTCGATATCGTCTGCGTGTCGCGCATAGAGTATTTGTAGCTCACGTCAGCTTCGGCTAGAGAGCTGGTGATAGGCTTGGGAGGATCGAATGTCAAATCATCGTCGAGTTCGGCTTTGATATGGATATGTTGACGGGGTTACCTGCAAGACGGTCAGCAAACAGAGTGCAAGGGAGTTCTTGGTCGAATGGATGCCAACTTCGTAGAGTGAGGGGAGAATGATAGATTTTGTCAGTATTTTGCCGGCTCCTGCCTGAACGTACCCTCCAAATGGATAAAGTGAAGGCAGCAAGGGGCAGACGAGCAATGGAGTGGGAACCCGTGCTCTGGGCGGCAAATTGGAGGAAACACCTGTCTCAATAGACTCTTGTTTGGCAGGACAGGCATAGTACTGCCATGGACCGCCCTGGAATTTAACGGTAATGGATAGCAAGAATTGCGATATCACCCCCCTTTGGTGACAATTGGACCCAAGTGAAGACCAAGAGTCCGATGCTCATGTCGACATAGAAAGATGAAGCTGACAAGGCACTATTCGAATCTTGCTTATCTTTTTAATGATACAGGCATATAAGGAGGAGAGAAATATGAAGCGAAGAAATTCGTACAAAGAATGTTTAATTGTCATAATCAGGACGAACATGCCCGGCGATTCGAAGACAAATATTCACAGATAGGGGTAATGTGAACGTGAATACCAAACTACGATAGCAACTAAATCTAGACGGAACTATCCAACTGAGAAATTAAATGTGTGATTGAAGACAGTTGGCCAGCTCAAGGCCGTTTGACTGAACAGAACGAAGAGTACAAAGCCAGGCGATGACCATTTCGTTAACTCCCTTCGCATGAGTATTGATTAACCAACACCTCTACACTTCTGGCAGTAACAGAGTTAAGGCAGACAAATTGCCAACCCGTTAGATACCTAGGTAGGTAGTTTCTGCCTGCTGTTAGGTAGGTAGGTAATCATTTGAAGAAACCTAACCTGTCAATGCCAGAGTAACAAGGCACTTGCGCAGCGCACGGATGACCGGCAGAAGACAATGAGGAATTACAGCTCCCATAGGTAACGATCATCTCATCACTTTGAAATGGCTTACGAGGCAAATTTTCTATCTTGATTGAGGTATCAGAATGGGACTCATTAAGGCAACAGTAACTCGATGCTGCCTGCCCTCAGGGTATCAGAAGAATCGGCCCCCAAAAACGTAAGAGACGAAACAATCCAGTCGCTTTATGCCATCTTAGACAAGAATTTAGGCTACTTTATTATGATAGCCTAAGATTTAGGTGACAATTCTTCTGTTCCCTGCCTACCTGCTTTGCCTCCTGCCTATGTTTCGAAGAAGGATCCTCTGTCCCACGTAGCTACCTACCTAGGCAGCCATTGAAACGCAGGCTGCACCTTACTCGTGCACGCTAATCATTGTACTGAGAACCTTCCCTTCTCTCCATTCTCTTCGAAGAGAAAGAGAGAAGCCGCCTGCAGTGACGACTCAATATTCAAGGGCGCATGCATAAACAGAAGGAACAAACACTCTGCAAACTCTGACTCATTGACTACCCCTTTGTCTATCACCCAGACATCATCTCACTTGGAAGACCTTGATTGCGGCATAAGAGAAGAAATTGCTTATTTTGTATATCCGAATGCAACCAAGTATTGTCAACTATTCACCGATACGGGTCCATCACCACCAATTCGTGCACGGCAACAGAAAACAACACACGCTTAAGACTCGTGACCGCTGGCTCCTTTGACTGTTTCGCGCTCCAGTTCTAGGGTCCGGGCGATTTGGATCGCGGGAAGCTCTTTTGGGTATTGCGTACAAGTTGAACTCGTGGGGGTAAAATGGGCAAAGACACAGTCATACCTGCCAAGGATCGCGGGATCCTTCATTCATCGCCCGTGGGCGTTTAGAGTGAGAGAACTGCAACCTTGATCCATAACAGTGACTCTTCTGTCCCTTATCAGGCCTCCTCCCGAGTTGTGGAATACATGATGTGGGAATATGGCCTACCCTGCCTGCCCGAGTCTCGATTGTGATATGTGAGGTACTCGACGTGCCGACTCACTGTGAGAGATATTGGATCCACAGACTTCATGCTCTCGACCATTTCAAAATCATGCTTCTCTGATTCTCCTACGCTGCCGGGAGTGCTAAGGGTGTATCGTGCACCCATACCCGGACGTTGCAGGCCCCTAGGCCTCCTCGAGATGAGCAAGTGCATCGATGCTGGCCAAGACATTGTCATATTGGAGGCTGTCCCTTTTCCTCATCAAACAATTGCTAAGGGTGCTTCGTACCCATGCCGAGGTGGATTATATGACGGAGGATTCGCGCCAAGTGGCCTTGCGGACGTCGTAGGGTTTAACGCAGGGATCATTGGCCCAACCCTCGTGTGGAGGTGTCAAGATGCAACCCGAGTCTGTTTTTGAGGGACGTTGCGAACTTTCCGCAATTCGAGAGCGCAATCGTGGTCCACAGGAATCACACCGAATCGGTCCCAGTCCCGTATAGCTCGAAGGTCATGAGAGATGCCACTCAGTGACTACACCGATATGAAACCCGGTGCTGAAACTGCCTCACGTACCACATGTCATTACTATCGCAGCTAGATTCGTGGCTACACCTTAGCGGTTGAGAACTTCGAGATGAGGGGACTTTGATGGATCCGTCTGTATCAGGAGACAACGAGAGTGACGACATTGAGCTCAATCGTACGCCCGCCGACATTGAATAGAGGCGATCGAAACAGCGATTCTCGAAATATGTTTACTCAACATCGTCGAGGCGTGTACGAGACATGCTGCCAAGACTTTTCTCACTTACAGGTCAAACGGGCGAGCGAATCATGAAGAATGACGAGCCTACTACTGTAAGGGATCAAGCTGGACGGGAGTTTCCAGCGCCACGAGACGCAAGTGCAAGTTACGATTCAAGCCAATTTTATCGGCACACATCCAAGAAGGGGCAGACGACAGCAATGTCAGGAGATCATTGGATTCTCAAGACATAAGAGATAATCACGATTGACGCTATCGCAAGCCCTGCCAAGTTAGGCCTCCCATGTGTATATGTGCGGAACAGTTGAACTAATGATCGGGATGTGGCCGTGGTGACGGCCGTCGTCTCGGCCGATCCGGGCTAAATACAGGCGGCTCTAACCTCGTCTGGGCCAAGGATGCGAGCTACACCCTGCGATGAATCGCCCTGGTCGCCTTCGCCTAAGCGTGTGAGACTTGACACCGGCCTGCGGGTATGTAGGGAGAGATGAAGGCTAAAGTCTAGACTCTAGAGCCTAAACTAACGGTGGGTTAGGAGGAGGCTTGCAGGGCTTGTGGGTTCGGTTAGGAAACTGGCAGTTTCCGAAATGAAAAAGCTTGGTATTCGGTAGTGTTGGTGGGTGGCGTTCGGCATGCAGATGCATATGAACGGGAAGCGGATGGCGTTTTCGAGAAGTTGGTGAACCTATCATGGAAGTTTCAAGCGGCTGCAGCACAGAAACAAGTTGTCTCCTCGGTAGATGATCATGGCTAGGGCCGAATGCAACCGTCCATCCTATTTGGGATTTGGGAATGGCAGCTATTGGTCGCGCTACGAATGCACTAGTTAGTGCCATGGAATGCTTGATGAATTGCCCATATGAGTTAAGACTTGGCGTTGATATTGAGGTCAACTGCGTACATATAGGGAAGACTACAATTGAGAAATAAACCACTGTATGAAGATTGACAGCGACAGACTCGAGTGTTGCGATACGATGAGGATCATGGTGCTTTAGTGAAGTGCTAGTGCAGTACTGTACTATACTGTACTGACATTACTGCTAGACCTGAAGGGGATACGGTAACCCTAACCACCTAGCTGGGGATCAGTAGATCATTTTGACTTTACCTGCCCTAGGAAGCAAATCAGGTTGTTGGTGCACAGTACCCTTGAAAGTTGTAAAGTGAAAAGCCCCGACAACCCTCCATGTTGATGGCATGTTAGTGGCCAGCAATCCCACCGAGCTGAGCTGCAGTCTGCAGAATTGAACTGGTGATGATCCATGTTGAAACGCTCAGCTCCAATTGGTCATATAACGGCGGAGGTTGACCGTGGAAAGTGGATTTAAGCTCATGAAAAAAACGTGCAGTAACCGGCTTGGTATATCACGCGACGGCTGTAGCAGGTACGTATCTATAGACTGGATGAATGAAGTGTCTTGCAAGATGCAGATGCAGATGCAGAAATCGAGATCACGATACCTTGACAATGGAACTTCGCCTAAAACGCCACCATTTTTTACGGTTACGTACGTTGAGTTTTACGACCATGGTCGAGAGAAACAAGACCCTGTTTGACCCTTGGAACCTGATGTCATAGACTGTGGCTTGAAGCTCGGATGAAATTCCAGGAACAGTGATTCGTGACATGACTGAAGAAGGAAAAAAACGAGATAAAAATATCTGGGTGGTCCGACATTGATCGGGGTGGGCGTCTATTAGTGAGGTCATCACCAGAATCTGTCTCGTCTCGTTCCTCCCACAAACAACAAACAGTTTAGTTACCAAGTTGTGGAAATTTCACAAGCTGTTGAAGATTAACCAAAACTGACCCATCCTGTGGGGTCGTCTCATCGTGTGTCAGACCGTTGTGACCTAACTAGTGATCTTCCATATCTTAAACTCCTCAACTGGAATTGGGTATCCGTATATCGTACCAGGGGTCAAGAAGGGATACCGCATGTGCATGGCATGAATAGGTCATCAAGTACCAAAGTACCTTCCTTAGTGGCCTCACTCTACCGATGAAGAGGCTGTCAACTTTTGACACCAAAGCTTCTGCCGCTCACACCAGGAACAAGCAAAAGATCGAACGGATTCGAGACCAAAAAGCATGCGAAATTGACTTCCGAACCTACCCGGAAAAAGCCTAGAACATACCCAGCATGCAGGGAACTCGATCATCCAATCAAATGAAACGAACCCCAAGTCTTGTAAACGGCTTCCATCTGCCGGGAACTTGAAGACTAAAAGAAACACACGAGGCGTACTTGACAAGTTAAGTTCCTGTTCGCCATGCACATCAAACAAACGGTCCGGCATGCCGATGCCGATATCGATACAGATCAGCTACAGCTCCAACAGCTACAGCTACAGCTATACTTACACTTACAGCTACAACCAGGTCAATATCTGACCTCGGGTTGAGGCTCTTGGTGGAGGAAGGCTTATACGCATATCCCAATTCCCATCATTATCACCGTTGCAGTAGATACCCTATTGTATTGCTGTACTGTCACTGATCTAACCACCAACCCCTGCAACTCTCCCGCTGGGCTGGGTCGAGGTTCGATCCCGACTCTACCACTACACCCAATCCTATCCCACTTCGCTTCATGATAGAATATCATGTCGTCCAGTTTGCCAGTCCTGGCTCCCCGACTTCCGGGCTGTCCGCCACCGGTGGATGACAGGACTTACACGAAAGAGCACTCCGAGGACGAGTGGGAGTCTATGCGCGAAATCATCAAGAAATTATACATCAAAGACAATAGAAAGCTCAACGAGACTATGGCCATACTGCAAGCTCGATATGGTTTCGCAGCAACGTGAGTGGGTTACAAAGCCCTCCCCATCGACACCCCCTTAACGAAAGACCCGAGAGGTGGAAAGGAAAGCTGATTCGTGGTTCAAAGAGAACAGATGTTCAAGAAGCGTCTAAAGAAATGGAACTTGAGAAAACGAACATATCGAAAGGGTCAAACAAATTTTACAGCCCCAACCCCTGTAACAGAGGTAGATGCCGAGGGGGATGCAGACGCGGATGCGGATGTGGAAATGGAAATGGAAATGGAAACAAGAGCAGTAACAGAGGAAACAGAGACTCCCATCGAATATTCTGGTGCAAGCACCGTCGACGATCAAGGTTCATCTTCATCATCAACATCACCAGAAGAACTCCCAGACCAGGATGACACAAACATGGCCATGGCCCTGGTTCAACCATCAAATACAGGGCCCTATGCCAACCTCGAGCAAATCCTCGGCAGCGTCTTCAACTGGAGCCAGTCCAAGCTAGAATTCCTCCCCAGCATCTCAGACCCCATGTCCGCCTACCTAGCAAATCCAAACTCGCCCCCTATTCAGGACAGCCGCACAATGTACCGGATTTTCGAGCTTGTTTTCGATCTTTGGTATCACGGCAAGGGCGACTTGGCGGGGATGGCTGCACGACGAGGGTTCTACGTGCTTGAGTTCGTCCTAAGCGAGGATCATCCCGACCTAATCTGGCACGTACTAGACACGATCTTCGACATGGTAGACAGGGGGCATCTGCAGCTCTTGGGTCTTTTCCTAGATCACGCCACGGTACTTGCGAAACGACAACTCCCCGCCCAGCATCCCCTCCTTCTCATTCTCCAGCAATTACGGGATTGCGATTACCATTCAGATGAGGGGCGAAGTTACTTGTGCCACTTACTACGCCAAGCATGGCTACGGAACGTCGATCTCCTGGGCCAACACATCGAAACCTCAGATGCACATCGGCTTTGGCTTTACGAACAACTGATATGGGATGGGAGGACGCGCCTACGCAAGGGAAGTGATCTGAGGAAACGGCAGGAAGCTATGTACCAAGCCCTGGAGAGACTGTCACAAGCGCAAACCCAGACGTCAAATGCGATCGATGCGGATAGACTACGAGTCGAAGCACTGCGACTAGAATTCACACAAATGGACGTCGGCGACAAAGTCAAGGCTGAAGAGCTCGCCACCAACTTACTCGACATCACCAGATCCGACACGGGACCCAGGTCCAACGATCGATTCCACGCATACGCATGCAAGATGCTGGCTCGAGTGCAGGAAGAGAAGAGTGATTGGACTATGGCCGAACGAAACCTACAACATGCCATCTCTAAGAGAGAGTCAGCACATGGCGGCGACAATAACTTGCGCGTCATTCGCGACATGTGGGTTCTGGCGGCACATTACCAGAAGGCTGGGCGGTTGGATGATGCAAACGCCATTACGAACGATGCATTGTCGAGAGCGCAGAAGTTCTTGAGTCAGGGAATGGAATGAAGCATTTGTCATACACGAAGCCACCGAAGGAATTTACACCAATGTAACACAATACACGATTTGGGGGTGTTTGTTGGCTGATATGGCGCGGCACGGATATAACCGGAAACAATTGAGTCTTGGTTTAACCTTTTTACAACTTCAAGACGTTAAACTTCTTTTTCTTTCTTCCTTATTTTTGTACTTCTTAAAGGGGGAAAAGCATAGCGGTGCTGGGGAAAGGGGATCTTTACCATCTTCCTTTGAGAAGATCATTGGTTGGAGTTCTAGTTTGAGATACCCAACGTTTAGACATGAAATGCAGTTACTTGATTGGTTCGCCACACTTCCGGTCACGCACCGCCACAATGACGTTGACACTCCCGCTTCTGGGTGAGGGACACCTTCGAGGACCTTGATTCAGCTACGTCTCTTTACTCTGCACCAGAAACAAACCTACTCTACTGTACCTACCTACCAACTTGCAACTTGGCATCTCCATCCACAAAGAAAATCCTAGAACTTTCGTTCGCTACAAGCCCCTCAGATCTTCTTGTCGTTGCAACCTATTCCCCATCACACTAATCCATCATGACTACTGGAGCTCCCCCAAACTACTGCAAGTTTCCATGATAACCCCACTACATGTGAATGCGACAGCTAATTAAGCTTTCCATCAGATGCTATTCTCGAGGTTTCTGAAACTGCGAGCACCCAGCAGATTCGAGATGCTTACAAGCGGTATGTCACTGCTCACATATCACTTACACCAACGACATGACTAACATATATCTCCAGTGCCGCTTTAAAGACGCACCCAGACCGTGTCGCAAATGACTCCCCAGAGCGAGCTGAGAGGACTCGCAAGTTCCAGCTCGTAAACGACGCTTACTTCACCCTCTCCGAGCCCACGCGCCGTCGCGAGTACGATGCCCAGCGCAATCTCTTCAACACCAGCACCCCCTCAGATCCCTTCGAAGACTTCTCTGAGACCGAAACTGAGGGCGGCGCTGCACCACGCCAGAGCCCGTACTCATGGGCATGGAACTTCTTCACCAACCAAGCCACGGGAGGCCAAGCCCCTCCTCAGGACCGTGAGCAGACCGAAAATGCGCAGTTCAGCGACGTCTTTGAGGAGATGATGCGCGAAGAAGGCATGGCCGAAGGAAGGGATAACCACCCTACTGGCAGATTCTGGAGCATGTTGGGCGGTGCTAGTGGCGGCGCCCTAGGCTTCATTGTTGCCAACGTGCCAGGTCTTGTAGCGGGTGCCGTTGCAGGAAACAGACTGGGCGCTGTGCGCGACGCCAAGGGAAAGAGTGTATACTCTGTATTCCAAGAGCTTCCTCAGGATGACAAGTCAAGACTGCTTAGCCAGTTGGCTGCCAAGGTGTTCAGCCACGCTGTCGGTATTTGAGCTTGAAAAAGAATGGGGTATAGGTTAGGCTGGTTTCACGAGGCGCTTTGGGAGTTGGTTTGCTTTCGAACAAGATATGGAATGGATTGAATGGGATGAAATGCGAGCGGGACATACCTAGGTAGCTTTTCAGAAATACAATTGCAGCTGTCGGTAATAAAGGCAGTGTACGTTTGGTCCGCATGGTCGTCGTTAGGGGTGGATATTCCAGATAGGCCTATACTGGTCCATGATGTTTTGACGATAACTTATAACCAAGACTCATCAAGGGTAACCTCGAGTCAGTAGCCTTCTTGGCTTGGAGTGATTTAACGACTCTAGAAACAACCTTGAATATTTAGTGAGATGATTCTTCAGAACTCTCGATACCGATCCAACATGTCCCATGTAATATGACTGAATATACTCTACTAGATTAGGACTGTCGCTAGTTGTTTCTAGACGCTGTATCACCCAAAGTATTTGAGTGTCCCGTCAACATCAAAGCGCTAGTGTCAAAGAGCTGGCTGTTACAACGACCTGAATGTCAGACACTCATATGGCAACAGTCACAATGCCAACGATTAGCCCGCCAGACGATTTGTCCAGAAGAGATCAACCTTCGGGCGAACTGACACATTGAGCGAGTTGTTGATCTTTACTTCGTTTCGAGGTTTTGTTGTGCTCAGTCGAGGACTGGATTCCATGAAAGATCAACTTGGAAGTGAGGTCCCAATGATGATATGTATGCTCTTTGGTTCCAATATGAACTTTTGTACACTGCTGTGACAACATATTTATCATGATATTTCAACACCATCAATTCATAGCCTTGAAGCGGCTGATTACCCTATAAACGCAAACCACTTCTAGTCCAATGCACCATCATGCGCCTCAAGTGCTCCGTAATAAAGTTCTTGACAAGCTTGTTAACACTGATGGAGAATGGTAGAGCGCCATGAAGAAATTCACATACATTTTTGTATGACCCAAACTTAAAATCTCGATAATTGCTTCCAGTGTCCAAGGTCCTTGGGTTCGACCGACATGCCAGACATTCTCAGTCTTGTAATCGATATTGTGGCCGCCCTTTGCACCAGTAGGATTACTCTGGTCGTCCAGTTACTATATAACCTATCTTCGGGGAGGAGGCTGGAATCCAGGAGGTGGGGGACCACCGGGGTTAAATCCGGGAGGAGGGAACTGAGCACCTCCGGGGAAGCCAGCTGGGGGAGGGAAGCCTCCAGGGAAACCTGGAGGAGGAGCTTGGAAATGGTTAGAGACTCTATGAGTGTATCGGGATCTGGTGAACTTACCACCACGACCACCAGGGCCAGGGAAGCCAGGAGCACCGCCAGGGAAACCGGGGAATCCAGGAGGGGGAGCACCACCAACACCAGCAGCAGGACCCTAGCAACTGTTAGCATCTGTTTAAAACTTTGAAGAGAATAGGGGTCGCATACAGCTAGAGAAGGAGGGGCAGCTCCTCGGCCAGCAGGACGGGCAACACCGGGACCGGCAGCCAGAGCAGAGGAGAGTCCACCAGGCGCGCTCTTTCCAAGTCGGGCACTGGGGTCGGCAGGAGGAGGCGACTCGACGGAGAGGGAGATGATATGAGCGCCTCGAACGATTGTGAGACCAAGAGTTCGCTTCTCCTCGGATTCGATGGTAGCGGAAGCTGAACCACTTGCGCCAGGAGCAGCGGGCTTGTTCTGCTTGCGCTTAACGCGTCGGAACTCTTCTGTGTCGGCGAGAACAAGGTTCATATGCTAGAGTCCAGTCAGCTTTGTGTTAATGATGATGATAGAGGAAGATGTTGTACCTTGTCGAAAGCAAGCATCTGACCGGTCATTGCTCGTCCATCGTTGAGAGTGACTCGCATGCGCCAGTTGATCTGTGTCGTCCAAGTCAGCTTTATTGATCCATCAAAGAGATACGACATCGACGTCGCATGCGCGTTCGGATATACGTACGTAACCGGCCTAGAAGAAAGAAGTGGTTAGCTATGGACAACAAGCAGTTTTTGAGACGCGTGAGAATTGGGAGAATAATCATACCATCTTTCCTTGTTTGTTCGACATATTGGCGGTGTTTTGCGAGAACTTGCTAGTGCAGTTGCTCAATGTTTCAAAAATTGGTGTTGTATCGCGGTGAGTTTACGCGCGATCGCAACAACCTTCAATGCCTGGAGCTCTGAAGGTGAGTTATGATGTCCAAAATTTGCGGAGCCTGATGCGGAAGGCTGAAAGGTACACCGACAATGTACCGATTTGGCGCTAGTCACATAGTGGAGTAGTTCGTACGAGCCCCACATCTCTCGCTTAAGGGCAGCCAAACCCTCCTCAAATATTTGAACACACCAAATTTCGAAACTGATCTTGCAACCTTTGCGGACTTTGACAACTTCATCACCAGGTCGACTAATAACAGCAGCCATGGCTTCCGAGAAGGCAAACAACCCCATGCGGGAGCTTAAGATTCAGAAGCTCGTTCTGAACATCTCCGTCGGAGAGTCTGGTGACAGACTTACTCGAGCCGCAAAGGTTCTTGAGCAGCTTTCTGGTCAAACCCCCGTCTACAGTAAGTTTTGCCCTGTTCTGAATATGACGATTCCATCTGACCCCTTGAAGGCAAGGCCCGTTACACCGTCCGAACTTTCGGTATCCGACGTAACGAAAAGATTGCTGTCCACGTCACCGTCCGAGGCCCCAAGGTAAATACACACAATATCAACAATTCGAAAAAGGCACGAGACTAACAAATCCAAGGCTGAGGAGATTCTCGAGCGTGGCCTCAAGGTCAAGGAGTACGAGCTCCGCAAGCGCAACTTCTCCGAGACCGGCAACTTCGGCTTCGGTATCAGCGAGCACATCGATCTCGGCATCAAGTACGACCCTTCCATTGGTATCTACGGCATGGACTTCTACTGCTGCATGACCCGACCTGGTGAGCGTGTCACCCGCCGTCGCCGAACAAAGACCAAGATCGGTGCCTCTCACCGCATCAAGCGTGACGAGACCGTCAAGTGGTTCAAGTCTCGCTTCGATGGTATCGTCCGATAAACGGTTGAAAACAAAATGGTTATTTGAATTTGCGGATTGGGTCACGGCGAAAATAAGGGGAAAACTCACATGGGGCATGTATTTTCTGTTGCCATTGTTGCATCAGCTCGACTCTTTTAGTCGAGCCACGGCCTGAGAGACCGACCGGCACCTTGCCGGCTTTCCGATATTCATTCTGAATGTGACAGCTGCCATCAATCGTCAGATCATTGGTACTTTGTCTACTTGGCCTCTCGTCTGTTTACGTCTACGTGAGACGTTATAAACATGTCCATTGGGACTTTGATGCATCACTCTTTGCATGTCTGGTGTTGCTCAATCGAGCAGCGTCACGACTTCCCACCTATGCGTGAAATCTGTGAATGTTGTAGCATGTTGCATAACTGTAGATGTTTTCCTGACCTGAGGGTTTACACAACCTTGACCAAATCTTGTCTTCTTGGATACTAGATTTGTTGCCGGTTTCTGGCCAGGCATATCATGTAACAGAAGCTGGCCGAGAAGAGCATTGGCAGAGATGGGTATCTGCTATAAGACACATCCTTTATCTGTTTGACTTGATTCATGTATCGCCAGCAGAGTATGAGACTTACGTCAATAAGTTTCGGGTCGCTTTAAAAGTTATCATCAAATAACCACGACCTGGGTTTATGGTTGTTGTATAGACTTCTCGTGAAGACAAGGTAACTCAACCATTGTCGTTCCCTTTTCTGAGACCTCGTATCTCGCTGCCAGAATATTTCAAGCTTGTCTTGTCTTCAAAGAGAGTCCAATGAATTGGACTCTCTTAAAGTCTGTGGAGCATATGGATTCAAATACGCACATCTCATTTGAATGTAAGAAAGAGGCCTGAGGTGTCGTCAGGGTGCCAGAAGAATTGGCCGTCGAAAGAATATGGGACGAAATAATTTATGCCATTAGAGCAGCTCTTAGACTACTTTATTTTAATGGCCTAAGCTGGAGAGGACATTTCTTCTGCCACCTATCTGGGTGTCAACGAGCCAGAGCAAACACAACCAGCTCATTTGAAAATCATTGTATTTTGTGTAATGGTCGACCGTAGTGGCTTAGAAGTAGCATCTGCACCAAATTCTGCACAGCTTCCAGTTTCGCGTAAATACTGGCCGTCATGCTCAGTATCACACTAGGTATAGACGATATATCAGCGTGAGCCACCATCAGCTGATCAAAGGTCAGTCAAAGATGGATTTCATGACGGGACCAATTGCGCCAGTGGAGAAACACCCCGGATTAATGGCATCTGATATCTCGGGGGACACGGGAGTCCGTCACCGGAAAGGAGTTTAAGACGGCAAGGCTACCAGGACGAAATTTAACAACTCGGTGGGATACAATTGAGCCGGGATATCCACGGAGCAAGGCTGAAGAGGAGGAAAGCCCTCGATCTTCAGCCACGGAAGCTTGCTATTGATCAATTGATGGGCGTAATAAAGTTGGCCTTGGTTAGCTTGTTTCTCCAGCGTTGGATTGCTGTGCTGTAGCTTGCCTGTAAGCCTGTAACCAACCTGTTCTCTGCTCCGTAGCCGGTCACCAGGCCAGCGTAAACCCCACCACGAAAATGAGAGCTTGCTGGATCAAAGCTGTTCTGGTATTGGCCCGCAGCTCCATTAGAATGTGCAGCCACAATTCTCAGGCATGAACTAATGTCCTGTACCCGGGTAATACCGATCATTCGGCGGTACGGGAGTTAGATGAGATGCAAGAAGTCGGCTAGTGACCACGAAAGAGGTTATTTGAGATCCAGGGTTTCAAGATCGGATCAATTGATACGCAAAGATGGCTGCAATACATAGATGTGATGTTTTAAAGCTTCGAGATTCCTCTCGATCTGGCATCATTGTCGGACGTCAGCTCGGTGGATGAAACTGAAAGCTCCGAAATATAGGCGGGAAGAGGCTAAGAAATTGTTAAGGCTACGTCGGAATATCCAGGCAAAAAGACGCAGTGAAGCCTTATTGGGCAGTCGGAGCAGCTAGCCCCACTTCATCCCTCAGACAGACTCTGCTCTCCATCACCATCCTCCTCAAAAATCTCCATTTGCTCTCCTGTAAAGGCAGCACCGCACTCCCCAATCTCCCCTCCTCCCAATTGCACCCGGCTGCAATTGCTCTCCTTTCAACTCCAAACCTCCCGTATACCTCTAATATGTTCCGGAACGCCCTTCGACAGTCGACGCGCGCCGTCGGCGCTGTCTCTGCTGCTGGCAGGGTCGCCGCGGTAAGTCAAAACGTGCTCTTCCGAGCCCCGAATCGACAATTCCATCGACCAGCGCCCCCCAACATCGTGCATCCATCGACAATTTACCCCACGAGCTCAATTGATTAGTTGGATTGCCTTTTCGACTTTGGATTCAGCTTTTTTGAGCTGTTTGGGGCCGCTGTCGCTGTCGACTTGTCGAGGACTTTTTCGGACTTCGGCTAACTTGTTTTTCACCACCAGCTCCGAAATGCCGCACCCGCCTCCATCAACGCCGCCCGATTCTACGCCTCCGATGCCAAGGCTACTCCCACCGAGGTCTCTTCCATCCTCGAGCAGCGAATCCGTGGTGTCCAGGAGGAGACCAACCTCGCTGAGACTGGCCGTGTTCTTTCCGTCGGGTATGTGGATCTCCACTGGGAGCAACCGGAGCAAGGCGAAGCTGGTGCACGATGACTTCAACCAACACCGCACCGCCTAACAGCCCGGATGTCCAGGATGAACTCAATTGGGAACTATTCAGTGCTGACTCTAAATTTACAGTGATGGTATCGCCCGTGTTCACGGCATGGCCAACGTTCAGGCTGAGGAGCTTGTCGAGTACGTACTCAGCGAATATGGAGCGGCTTTGTCATGCATCCATAGCTAACAAATCTCAGGTTCGCCTCCGGTGTCAAGGGAATGTGCATGAACCTCGAGGCCGGCCAGGTCGGTGTTGTGTTGTTCGGTTCCGATCGTCTCGTCAAGGAGGGTGAGACCGTCAAGCGTACCGGTGAGATTGTAAGTTATCATCAAGTACGACAATTCGCTACAGCTCAAGCTAATACACTTCCAAGGTTGACGTTCCCGTCGGCCCTGAGATGCTCGGCCGTGTCGTCGACGCTCTCGGTAACCCCATTGACGGCAAGGGTCCCATCAAGACCACCGAGAAGCGCCGTGCTCAGCTCAAGGCTCCCGGTATTCTGCCCCGAAAGTCCGTCAACGAGCCCGTCCAGACTGGTCTCAAGTCCATCGACGCCATGGTTCCCATCGGCCGTGGTCAGCGTGAGCTGATCATTGGTGATCGTCAGACCGGTAAGACTGCCGTTGGTCTTGACACCATCCTTAACCAGAAGCGATGGAACGATGGCAACGACGAGAAGAAGAAGCTCTACTGTATCTACGTTGCCGTCGGTCAGAAGCGATCTACCGTCGCCCAGTTCGTCAAGACCCTCGAGGAGAACGACGCCATGAAGTACTCCATCGTTGTCGCCGCCACCGCCTCTGAGGCCGCTCCTCTCCAGTACCTCGCTCCTTTCACCGGTGCCTCCATCGGTAAGTTCCTGATACAATTTCACAATTAAAACCTGCTAACCTAGATCCAGGTGAGTGGTTCCGTGATAATGGAAAACACTCTCTCGTCATCTTTGACGATCTTTCCAAGCAGGCCGTCGCTTACCGACAAATGTCTCTGCTTCTCCGACGTCCCCCTGGACGTGAGGCTTACCCCGGTGACGTTTTCTACCTCCACTCTCGTCTGCTCGAGCGTGCCGCCAAGATGAACGACAAGCTCGGTGGTGGTTCCATGACTGCCCTTCCCATCATTGAGACCCAGGGTGGTGATGTCTCTGCTTACATTCCCACCAACGTCATTTCCATCACTGATGGTCAGATCTTCCTCGAGGCCGAGCTGTTCTACAAGGGTATTCGACCTGCCATCAACGTCGGTCTTTCCGTCTCTCGTGTCGGTTCCGCTGCCCAGCTTAAGGCCATGAAGCAGGTCGCCGGTTCCCTGAAGCTTTTCTTGGCTCAGTACCGTGAGGTCGCTGCTTTCGCCCAGTTCGGTTCCGATTTGGATGCTGCTACCAAGCAGACCCTCAACCGTGGTGAGCGTCTTACCGAGCTCCTCAAGCAGAAGCAGTACAGCCCCATGGCCGTTACCGACATGGTTCCCCTTATCTTCGCTGGTGTCAACGGCTTGCTCGATACTATTCCTGTCGACAAGATCCTCAAGTGGGAGGCTGACTTCCTTGCTCACCTCAAGACCAACGAGACTGAGCTCCTTTCCACCATTGACAAGGAGGGTGCTATCTCTAAGGAGACAGAGGCTAAGCTCAAGGACGTTACCCAGTCTTTCGTCAAGAGCTTCCTCGGTTAAATATAATCAAAAGCAACTTGTGCGGAGAATAGCGGGGGCCTTTGGGGATGTCACTGTCTATATCGAATATCTATTGTCGTTTTTCTCTCTTGAGGCGGAGGGAACATGTCGAGGGGTCGCGCCTGGATGGAGCGACGGGAATGAGTTGAGGGAGATTCGCCCGTCGTATTGCCACTTGTAAAATAGAGCACAAAACTCAATGAATGCCCTCGATTCCTTTTGTTCTTGAACTACCTAATGAATATTGCGGTTTCACAATTTGTCCTGTGATTGTAGCGTAAGGTTCTTATATAAGGATTTACTATTGATAAGAAAAGATCCTCTAAGTCTAAGGCTTAGGATGTCCAAATAAAGTAGCCTAAACGCTGGCCTAAACTCGCATAAAGCGAACCTAAGGGACTGAATAATTTTGTCTCTTATGCTCTCTGGCTTAGTGGTATTGCATCTCATCGACATAGGCAGTTTATTTGTTGAGATTCAGAATCAATTTGCTATTAGCTGTACCATAGCTCTCCCTTAAGCTCTTTTATATTGCTTGTCAGAGTCTGAGACAGTGCAGATAAGTAGTACCAAGACCATAGTAACGCCATTTGCTAAAACCACATGCGATGGACTGAATCCGTCCCCCATTTCAATAATCCCAAGCGTCTGGCTCTTTTTTGCGCTCCTCCTTTTCCACGAATATGCACTCTGCTGCCTCGATGACTGGGAGTTGATCCTCAGTGAATTTGGTTTTACTGAGAGGTCGCTCTTTGCGCCAGGTTCTGTTCGTACGAGTCTTGATCTCACCCCAATTCCTTTTGGTGCCTCGAAGGAGCTCATCGTCGGAAATAGGGTAAAATCTGATGTCTCCGTATGGTTTCATCTCTCTACCACTCCATACGAAGATGATTCTTTGACAGCTGGGATATTTCTCTAGAACAGTTGTTATTCTTTTAATGGCTTCCAGGTTGAGAGCACCGTACGAGAGTGCGACATTGCGAACTTGATCTGTCAAAGCAGGGTCTACAAACTCCTCGTCTGAGTAGCGTTTGGAGGAGCCGTTATCATTGAGATAGTCGAAGAAGATGTCGCTATGGAAATCAAACCAGAGGGACGCGAAAAGCGTATCATTCGACCCAAATAAGAATTTGCCCCGGCTATTGGATACTTTTCGAGATTCTCGGCAAACCTGACGCACGGCAGGGGGCTTGTGGTCGAAGTTCGTACCATGCAGCCAGTCCGTTTTCTCATAGTCCCTATTTGGCCAGAAGATTCTAGGCTGATCGAGGGAAAAATTCCAAATTTTGACTCGAATTTCAGGAGGGAGTCGACTGAACTTTGGGAAAGTGGTTGCCGGTATGGCGTTTTGGTTTGGAAAGGGATGGGTGCCGCTGATGTTGAGAGTGATTTGCGATGGGTGCTCAACCACCTGATGAAAGACCGTGGTGCCTGGGATTCATCATCAGTAAGGGAAGGTACGCGAATAATGAGAAATACTGTACCATCCGCGGCAGTTATAGTGACTTTGTAGCCGCCTTTGGGGATATTGTTGAGCTGCAGCGAAGTCGACATGCTTGGAGGAGGCTCCGCCATAGCGAAGATGCAGCCGCGATGAGTAAAGAAAGTAATAAGAATGAAGAAAAAAAAGCTGCGTGGCTCTGGTATGAACTCTTCTTTGTTTGTCTGATGCGCAGTGTTTACTCCGTTGATGAACTTGATGCAAGTGGCCGGTGACAAACCTCTGTTTGCACACTCGGCAGTAAAGTGAATTCCGTAGGTGCAAAGTGAGAAGAGCCTTAGGAGAAGAGTATACTTATGGTAAATATTGGAATAAATGCCCGCCTAGGTAAGAATATCCTGAGAGGTAAAATTCATGTGGTCTCCTAGGCTTCTGTCTCTCGTTCGCCAGTTGCGTGCAGCTGCCAAAACACTCTGCCACTGCCAGCTTAAATTAACACTTCTGCCTTGGATTTAGAGAAGAAACATCTCCACCTGGACTTCTCCTTACCTAGTAGATAGGATTCTATCTTCCTTCACCTGGCTTTGTTCAAGCATCATACGGAGATTGATCTTACGCCGTTCAACCTTTCATCCTACATACACCTACCACTCAACCCCAGATATCGGCGAACTCTTTCACTATAATGCCAGAGTCTGACATGTCTTCGATTGACTCTCGCGTGACTGATGCGATTCTCAGTCCTCTGGCGGCTTGTTGCAAGCTTGTGCCGACTCCAAACATAAGGTTGGAGACAACACTCAGTCTTCCTGATGGTAAGCGATACCTCTTCCTGTTCTCTATCTAATACATCTATACTAACAGGAAGAAAGGAACACAACTACTCCATTTCCGGGCGGAATTCGGACCGCAAACCCCTTCGACTGCCTTAGCTGCCCCTACCACAATCACCAAAACTGGTGCCCAAGGGTTCCCTAAATTCAACAGACTTCCGCCCGAGATTCGACAGATGATATGGAAACTATCCTTTGGGCCCCCGAGAATCTTTAGAACTGCAGACAATTCGTTTTTCAGGAACATGTATACGCTTAGGCTATCAGAACCATGTTCCTTATTGCCACAGGTGAGAAGGAAGACGGTGTCTCTATTCTTCACAGTGTTTCCATATAATTAGCCAGGCATCAACTGATTCCGAATGGGCAAAGGTCGTCATCACTCACTTCCTCGTTTTCCTCTTCAAACTCTTGATTCATTGCATTAGATGTCTACTTTTGGTGCCTTTGTCCACTTTGTCCAAATCGCTGGCCTTTAAACATACGCGACAAAGATGGACTTGTTTTGCCTGAGATACACAGTCAGCGTGGCCTGTTACTTGGTGCTTGAGAAATCTAGTTTAACAGTATACAACATGCCTACTAGCCACGGCATTTAGAACCAAATGATAGGAATATAAGAAATTCAAGTTCATAGTGTGGTTTTGTACTAGCTCTAACAGATAGATAAGGATCCTTAGCGATGCAAGTCAGACTATGCATTATGAAGAAAATACAGCCTACATTAAAACCGCCTAGTAACAATACTCTATGTTGAATTTAACGATCCTACGACATCCATACAGTGATATACTTCCTTACTCCGACGCCTGAGTAAGCATATGCTCGGGAAGGCTGCAAGAAGAATGTTTTCAGCTTGAGGCTATAATACAGGTTGAACTACTTGAGATACACCAAGTTATATGCAGCTTCTGTAGACGGTAGTTTCGTAATGATCAGGGGAGATCCTAGAATATAGCCGAGTTGCCAACAGTCAGACATCGAGTCCATGGTTCAAAATTGCCTCTGGTATCCCATCTATAAATAGCTCTCTTCATTCTGTTAACCTTCCTCTTCATTCTTCTCCCTCTTATATATCAGCATAATCCAGCCGGATTACCATCACAAGATCATCACATCTTTGCAGAAGCAGAGTCAAACCGAAACGACAGACCAACAGGGCTTAATTGCAAATGACGTTGTGGCACTTAAGACGTATAGGGGCTATATACAACACAACGTAACATTCTCTCAAAACCAAGTTTCACTCTGATGCCTATATTAACAACTCATTACATTGAGGTTGCGTTCTGAAATCCATCTGGATTGTTCTGTCATCGCAGGACCCGACACATCGACCGTCAGATATACCCCTATCTTCGTTGATCACCCATCATGTCTGCCAACAACCAAAACACCAACAACAAAGAGCGTAAACTCTACATCATCAAATCAACTACCCGAAATCAGGAGCCAAGCCTTTCAATCTTCGATCTTGACGGAACCGGCGAGTGGGACGGCGTCAAAGGCTGCTACGTGAGCCCTGAGAAAGGCAGGGAGGTTTTCTTCAAGAAATGGGTCCTGGAGGGGGCCAACCGACGACTTGTGATCAACCTCCATCCTGAGCGTGACCCGAGCGTGCCTGTGGTCTGGCACAAGAAGGACCAGGCTATCCAGAATGTTTTTGAACATCTTCGAGTCGGCGAGGAGGCTATGCAGAACAACATAACTCCACGACTTGGTTGCTTGCGTCCGGTCGAGGGCGAAGACAATATAAGTGTTGTCGACTATGATTGGGATCGATTTTGCGACATTGACAAAGACGAAGGAATCGCCTGGGCAGATGCTAAGTCCGTCAGAGTTGCGACTAGGTATCTTAGTGGTGGAATGCACGACATTACCACTGCTTCTACGCACATCAGACGTCTCGTGAACCAAGCCAACTGCGGTTTCGATCTTGTGGCTCGTAACTGAGTCCTTTCAGCTTCGATGGTCACCCTCGTATGACTTCGTCAGTTGATAAAAAGGGATGAATAGTACCAAGAATGGGTGAGAAGCGGATGAGTTTAGAGTGGTTGATGCTCGTCATTGAGAACATCGTATACAGCAAGTCTCTTATTGGTCTAGGGGGAGAAAAAGGGGAAGTAAAACGAAGGTCTTTTCAGTTTTGGGCAGGTCGAGCTTTCCTCGCCCAATACAATGTCGAATTAGGGCAAAGAATTCCAGGCCAATCAATGGATGAAGAAAATCGCTTTGGATTATGATGGAATGAGAGAGTAAGGTAGATGAATTCACATGAACCTTTCACCCAAGTCTCCGTGTGGTAACAGAAGAAATATCCTATAAAACTTAGAGTATTAAAATAAAGTATCCTAAGACCTAGTCTAAGCTATCATAAGGTGACCAAAATATTTCGTCTCTTACTCTCAACAGCCAATTCTCCTAGGACTAGGTACATACGACTTTGACAGTGATTCAGAACAGAAAGGTACCAGTAAGAGCAGAAGCTCATTAGCAACACTGCTCGCAACTACCCGTAAGCCAGTAGCATCCACATCTAGGAGGTATCCAGGAGGTAGCTTCCACTTCTCAACTCTACATCTGAAGAAGGAATCACTACAGCCTATCTCCTATTTTCTAGTATGTAGGATAACGTGTCACTGAAATTTACCAAAAAGAAAATCAGAAAAATGCAACAGAAGCGTTTTTGATCATTTGTATTATTATGGTTGAACATGTTGGTTTTGACATAAGGCTCATTAACGTTCTTTGACCATGATGCATCAAGCATCAACCGTGTCGCATATTTTTCATCCACACATTGTCCACTGATGGACAGAAAAATGACAAACTATCGTCTCCTCGTACGAGGTCTAACAACGTGTCTGTCCTCGAGTTCCATCATCGCATCCCCCGTATCTGAGCCGATATACATGCATGACCTGCCTGCCAAAAGCAACCCTGGCGCCTGTTCATGATCGTAACGTGCAATGAAAACAATTGTGACCGCCCATTGAGGTATCTCGAGTGCAAAGAAAAAATAAGATTCCGCGTCGTGTCATCGCAAAGCTCGGCTTGCTCGCAGAAATAACAAAAGAAATGATGTCATGAAAACATGTCTCATTGTAGCAAGACTTGCTAAGGATGTTCGCTGTTGTTGACTTCGCAGATACCGAACCTTCGTGTTGGCATGGGGCCGGTTTCTTCCGATTGATGAGAAGGGGATCGGGGCTCGCGCAGCTGATTTGTTTCGTTGATGTCGACGAGCATCTCAACAAGTGCCTCTGCATCCTTGTGTAGGTTGGAAAGATCAGACTTGGTACACGCTAGAGTGCCGTCGGATCGTGGTACACGGTACGCGGCGAAGACAATTCCGCGATCAGGATTCGTGAGCTGCACTGAAGCTGATGAAGAGGCAGAATTTCTCGACGTGCCATGGCCGGTGTAAAAGGCATGGGCATAACCCCGCGCAAACTCGTCATCCCTGAAGTGTTGAGGCCGATACTCAATCCATCCCGAGGTCTTTAGCATCTTTCGATGGCTTGCAGTTGATATCTGCATTGGCGCGTGGAGGTTCTCCATTCCATAGGAAGCAAGAAGACGACCGGCCAAGGGCTTGAACTTCTTTCCTGGAGATTGTACACCGGTCTGCGCCTGAGAATGATCCGTCCATAAGTTGACGACGTAAATGAAATCGAAGTCGTAGCGGGCAGCAATTCTAGCCGCCTCGAAAGCGCCAATGACAGCAGGTTTGCTAGCATGAGGTGGGGGAGTCAATACCAGTACAGAAGAGCGATTGGATCCAGTAGGAGAGTAAGGGGTGGATGGAATGGGTGCTTCTGGTCCATCTGCTGCCTCCTCCAGAGCCGACTCAGCAATGTCATCATCACTTAGCTCAAAGAACTCATTGAAGTTTGGTTCTCGAAGAGTAGAGCTACTGATAGAGAGCCTGTTCGTGTAAGACTCCTGGTAGGTGAAATTGGAAGCTTTCTGTACTTGTTGCTGTTCCAAATTCTTGGTAAAATGGCGTCGGATATCTCTGTAGACAGCCTTGTTGAGGATGTCGATCGATTTCGATGCTGTTAGTTGTGCGATATGAAGGGGACGAAGTTCTGGAGAAGACTCGGGGGTTGGAAGCTTCTGCTGGGGCAGTGCTGGAAGTTTCTTGTTACGGAAGTAGAGAGGGCTAGAGGTACCCTCGTCTTCCAAATCTGATGAGGGCGGTGTTTCAAGCCGCGAACTGCATGACGCTTTCTTTCTTGGGCGTCGAAGGGGAAGGCTGCGCTCACTAGGCGCTTCCATCGATGATTTCGGATCGCGAGTAGAAGATGAGGCGGAAGTTCCCCCTTGGCTGGTTGGGGGTCGAGGGAATTGGTAAACGTTGAAGTCGCCTAGAAAGGACTTTTCAGGCATGGAGGAATTAAGAGGAGAGTATTGTGACGGTTGAGGACCCGACAGGCATGTAGGACTTTGAGCATCTGAGAAGTCTACTCGATGAGGAGAAACAGGACCGGGAAAAGAAGGGTGTCGGCTCGCAGGCTGCTTTCTGAACTCCTCTCGTGCAGCCATCCGGCTAGTCTTTGGGCGGATAAATGAAGGCGAAGGGAATTGAGGTATAGTAGGAGGGGCAGAAGCTGGCTGGGTAGGAATTGGCTGTACATGGTTGCTTGTGGCAGCTGAAGTCTTCTTCTCCTTCTTCGCGAAGAAGCGCTCGAGGCTCCCAAAACCATTGGCCATATTGAACCTTGGTTGGTGAGTAAGTGAAGTCGATGTTGTGCAGGATGCCTGGATCAAATGGTGTTAGCGAATTGGGACAGAACCTAAGGGCTGCCTCGTGCTTGGAGGTGCACGAGAAGAGAAGTATTGGCTGTTACATACCGGGTTTGATTTGATGAAAAGCTCTGAATGGAGGAAAGGACGCGTGAAGAAGTGCGCCGGGGTGACGCTTGGGGTGAATCAGAGCCACTTGTGGTGGAAATTGGTGTTTGTGAGATCAAGGCAAAACAGTTCAGACTGGAATTAAAGCTGAATGGCGCGATATATTCGATGCTTATTCAGGTGTAACTGTATCAAACAGTGACGAGGAGGGAGGGATGCGGAGCGGAATCGTTCATGGCCCCAAGGGCAAGTGCAGCGACTCGAAATCCTATGATGAATTCGTTGTGTGAAAAGTGCTTTGTTGGTGAAAGGTCGTCAAAGGTGAATCGAATGTGAATCGAGAGTGTCAGAGTCGAGGTTGACACCGTGATATCATGCGCTTGCCTCCTTTGCTCTGCTTGGTGCCGTGTGTTGTAATGTTTTTCGCCGTGTAAGCTCCACCACAAGGAAGCTGTGCTTCCGGCGTTGTAGCAGGCGATATCGATGCTGATACTGGAAGCTGCAAGTAATAGATAGAAAGGGAGTATACTAATTGTGTGCGAGGTGTAGGAGTAAAGTAATGCAAGTCGGTAAGATGCAAGAAAGGTTGCACAGCAGGTGCAACGGAGCGAGAGTAGTTCGAAGGAAGGAACCTCAGTCTGGTGTTTGGATTGTACAAGGAAGGAACCACCGAGGACAAACGGTACCTAGATCTTTCCTACTGCCGTTGCCGTTGCTGCTGCGATGCGACTTCCTTCGTGGAGATACGGAAAGACAACAAGAAAACAAACAAATTTGAAGCCGTTGGAATGCAGTAATCTTAAAGGTTTCAAACAGAAAGAATCTCGTTCTCCTCTATTAGCATCACCATGAGAGACAGTCTGGGACAAAGGACGACTTTAAACTAAAATAAACATCCAACGCCCACCAAGGAATTCCCACTTCAACGTTGGTACCGCAAAACGTCTGTGGCTGCTCTGCTGCTCTCTGCTGCGGGATCAGGGGCAGGGATCATTTAGCAGCGCCCTAGTTGGTTCCCCGCCCACTTAGGCAGGCTTGGCTGGGCCCCAGCACACCCATAGCTAGCGCCCCCACACTCCCTTCACTCCCGTCCCTTTCATTAGGTCCTCTCCCTGCTTGAACCAGGGCGACCTACTACACGAACTGGCTCCAGGACCAGCTCCCTTCAATACCTAGTAGCCAAGCCAAGCCAGGCAGTCGACTAGCCTCTCTTCTGTTACAATTCAGTGCATACGGATACAAATCAACGAAATACCACCATCCGATGTCCGGATGCTACTGTTCTTGCTTTTCATTACTGAAGAGAACCGGTGACGCCACGGACATTTGATAGAAACGGGAGTGCTCACTCAGATTCCTAAGGATGGATAGCCACACTCCTTTGTCTGGATCCGATCTATCAAATCGGGCTGCCGAGAGTAATTCAAGAAAGGACTCGATTCAAGTGACAGCCCTCAGGAAGAAAAACCATACCCGGACTCTCTTACTCGTCTGCCTCCTTTGCACATACCACTACTTTACTCACTTTGTCTTTATATACAACGAATCATGAGCGCTGCTACTGATGCTACCACCCTCTTCAAATACCCTTTGTTCGAAAGGAGGCCGGAACCAATTGATGATGTTAGGGACATTTACGAAACAACGATACCACGGGCCAGGCAGTGCCGATTAAGGGTACCACCAAAGTCACTGCAGGGAGCACGGCTTCTTGATCTCTCCCCGAGAGATCAGACGTTGGACTTGTTTTCTCCCCGGATATCCCACGACACCATGCCCTAGTCCCTAGTCCTGACTAACGGTGGATGGCTTCTCCTTATAGTGAGCCATCTTTGGCTTAGCGCAGTCAACTATTTCTACCCATGACCCTGGACCTATCCAGATTCTCTCAAATCTTCAGGCGAGGAAACCAATATGCGTGGCATTCCGTGGTCACGGACAACATTTTTCTTCAGTTGAAATTGATACGGTTTGAACTAGGATTCTACTTACCCTTTATATGCGCTTATACACGACTTGTTCAATACTGTCGCGACAACAGCCAAAAGTTGAAAACCCTTTATCAGGATCAGCCTTTGTCAACCGTTGAAGACCGGCCAAATCCTACCCAGAGTAGCTTATCTCGTGATTGTCATTTTACCTTACACAACGCTGGACTGGTTTTCTGTAGTCTAGGGCGTCGTACGTCATCTCGGGACCCCTAGACTTGGAGTCTTGGACCCTTTACTCCCTGGACGACTGCGGATAGTCTATCGTCAAATTGGCAGAGTAGTTCTCTCGCAGGGTGGCGCTGTGACCGAAACAGTTTCTGGCCATGAACGCGCAGACCCTTGGCAGCTTTTGGCCTCGGACCACTATGATTACCACGGGGCATGCACGGTTGGATCGCCATCAGAAAGTCCTGAGCACAAGGAAACGTAAATTGCTGGATCGAATGGTGGATTCTTATGAGCTTGCGCAAAGTTGACTGTAAGTCCGAGCAAGGGAGATACATCAGTAAGTCAAACTACCCAAATTCTTTTCAAGAGTGTTGGATTATTAACATCTTGCCTGGTCTAGGGATCTCCTACCATGGATGGATCCTCCATTTCCTATCAAACCCGCCCTACTGTTCAGTATCCTAGTTGGAGTCGCCCTGGATATTCATTCTCTTGCTGTCTAGTTTCTCATTTACTAGAGGGCAGATCTTCGACTAGGACTCTGCCGAAACCATGAAAATGCACGGACATATCTTCGGTCTGTGCCCCCAACCGAACTTGATCAAGTACCGGATGACAAAACAACGGACGAGACTTCACAAAAGTCTGTTACAATACTACGGTACATGCCACAAGGGTTACAAAATGAAACTTCCGCAGCAGCGCGCGTACCTTCCGCTATCACCCTCACCAAATACTTGGTAAGAAATACTCATGGCAAACTGACAGGTAGCTCCAGGCTGACAATGTATACCAATCAACGTTTGAGACTCCTCGGGCCGTGTTCCAAGTAGCCAGGACTCGAATCTTCTCACTTTAGGGACGGCTTTATGTTCAGCATGCACTCAATACTAAAAACCAGAACTTGATCGAGGTTGATAGTGCGATGCTATACACGAAGAAAACATAACAAGGCTTACGGTCACCGGTGGACTAGCAGAGCCTCGCCTCATCATCCGGCTTTTATAAAGTCTCTCGCCGCCTACCCAAAAGGGCTCGCAATTTATTACTGTCTACGGAAAAAAATTACGTTTCGTTGCGGGAATCTCTCAAGTTGCTCAGGCTTGCTGAGCCGGATCGCGAATGTGACCTTTCAGCGTGCCCCTGTCCTTATCACTCAGGGCCCTGGGAGGTGGGGATCAGATTGCTTCTTTTGTCTCTTGCATGTTTGTTCATTGGCTGATGCTGGTGGGTAGAACGCATGGGCTCCCCGCCTGCTATGGCCGTGCGACTGTTCGTCCTCGGATTGAAGGCCCCTGTTGACCTCCCCTTGGTTGAGTGGTGCGTCTAGCTTCGCATACCCTTGTTCAGTTACGCTTGGTGCCGAGGCTTGCGGCATCGACGTAATGGCCTAGCAAGAGATGAACCGGCTGTCAACCAGAACTGCCGTCTTCCAACTATATTGCCCCAGTGCAGCTCTGAACAGTCATGGGACCAGATTTGAAAGACTTGGAGACTAATTACTTTACTGTTCCCCACCATAGTAGCGATTGCACGAGCATTCTCAGGCAACATGGTATGCATTTTAACCTGGATAATGGTTCCGCCTTGTAACTGCATCCGCGAAAGAATTCTCATCAGTTCTCACATAACTCGCCTTGAACAATGTCTCTGCTAAGCTTTTTCAGGACTCAATCCCGTCAATCAAAAGACCTCGATGCATCGGGTCCGAGTCGTATCTACCCCGCTAATGACATTTGGGTTCACTGACCAGAGTCTCCCTTGCTTTTTGGGTCATACGAGCCTGGATTGCTCACAGCCTCACGGAGTCAGACCAATTCTAAAGAAGCTGCCAGCTTCTCAATGTCTCATCTGATTTGAGTCAATTCATAAAATGACTAGATGTCCAGACCATGAGTGGCAAGAAGGGAGAATAATTATGCACCACCTACCACATCTCTCATCTGAGCGCCCTTCATAATCCCTTATGCCAACCCTTCTCTCTTATACTGGGTCCGGTCTACTGATAGTGACAGCCTTGGCGATCCCTCGTCGCCTGGCAATCTGTCTGCATTGCTGCCAGACACGTTGTTATTATGCTATCTTCGAAACTGGTATTTCCCTGTGATACTGACATGCTATCTTGGATGTGGGCCGGTTGTCAAACACTTCGGAGGCTCGCCGCTGCCTGTTGTGAGACTTGAGAGCGAGAGGCTCACACTCTTTATGTACAAACGATCTTGTTCTCATACGTGTATGAAACCGCTTCAAGCCACCACCGAAAGAAGTACAAGCAGGTGGTTGAACCTGAAGCTCCAAGACCGATTTGCGCGACGAGCCAAGCTGAAATTATTGAGATCTATCGCCCGTACTGTGAGGACTGCAAACTGATATTCCAGGGTTTCGGTGAATCTCTGGTCGATATATCAGAAATTTTGGACCAGATAAGCGATCTTGGTTCGGCTTGACGTACTCCTCCCACAATCCTCACTTGAGTGCGTGATCCGATTATGACTGGTATCTCACTTAACGTTGTGCTGTGTCAGGTCTGTGGTCATGCTGAGGAAACCATTTCACCAGCGACCTACGGCAGGCCGCAGCAGTGACCCCGGCATTGTGAAGCTAGTTTGGTGCAACCTAGCTCTGGCCTTTGTCTCGATGTCCTCGTCTTGTTCACAAAGCCTTGAAGATTCTATTGGTGGTTTAAATGAGTTGACTGGTCACTGTATGCCTGCAATCTAGAGCATAAGCACTCTGTGCTGGATCTTGGGAACGGATGCTGCCCTCCTACAGTAGCAGCGGTACCGACGGTAAGGAAATGTCAGATTGATGGTAACCCAGAATCTGACCGACATTGTAGTGATGGGGTCATCCCTGTGCCGGCAGCTGCACAGGTACATACGTACTGTACCTTACATACATGTCTTTGCGCATACAGAGATATACCAAAAGAGGCAGTTCATTGTAAATATCCCTCGAATGAACATAATACAAGATTTGAATTTCGCTAATCTTGCTCATAGATCCATGGAACCCTCGAGATTCAACAGAATTTTCATCGCTTAAATCTCTGTTACTCCCTTGCTTGATGCTTACTGTACGATTCGACCATGGCCAAGTCAAGAACATCATTCTTCATCCCTCACGTCAACCCCACTGAACAGGCCCCATTCTATCTGCAAGCCACTCACCACGGTGCCCTGTCCCTGTCTGTCTCTAGCCTCTTTTCTTCTTCCCTCTTGTTTTCGCCGTTAGACTATGCGGATCTGGCCCGGGCCACGCGAGCGGGAACGGCGAACGACCCCGAGAAACATAAAAAGCACATCATAGACGTTTCGCAACGCTACTGTAAGAGCCTCCTTCCTGTCTGCCAACAAAAAGATAGAAATGAGCAGTTTCTTGCATGATGCATCCTTGGTGTCTCTTGTTGTCGCAAGTGCGACGAACTCGACTCTAATTCTGTGGCAACCTCGCTGCCGCAGGAACCCGGAGCGCCACTATTTCAGTCGTTTTTTCCAGGGTATGTTGCTCTTGTGAAGCTGTCATATCTGACATTTGAGATGCGCTTTTTTGGCTGGAGTTACATTCTCTGCAAAGTGAGCCTTTTTACCCTGTCGTGGTTCCTTGGCTGGTCCTGGAGATCTGATGGGTCCTGAACCCAAACCGGAAATACTGGGATCTGCCCAGCCTTTTTGACAGCAGCTAAGCAGCTAAACTGGCAGTCCTGGCAATGTTACAAGGTGGATCATGATTGATATGCATCCAATGCTACCTTGACTACGTAGATACGTCGTACGCATAAGCTCGATTTCAGGTGAGGGACAGAACGGCAGAGCAAAGAAAACATGGACCAGGGCTTGACAACAGTAGAAAAGTTCGGATGATTCATCGCGGAATCAATATGCGGTAAGTTAGTACTGAGAGAACAACTGGAGACTGTCATAACGGCGACAATTGATAATGTAATTTCGTATCACATTTCGTATTAGCAACTATTTCTCACCGCTAACTCATCACGATGTCTACATATTAAGTAGTACCCAATCAGATACTCCGGAGTATGCATGCTTGACTCTATTCATCCTTCGATCTCAGTTCTCCAGTAATATGGTCCAGGGTAGTCGGCATGCAAGATCTATCAAAGCAGTTCAACTCCCACAAAAAGATAAGATACAAAATAAATTAATTACATGAACAATTTTGGATCCAATCTTAGGATTTGTTTTTGTCACCTGAAGCTTAAATTAGAAGGCAGTGTTCCTTCATCTCTTATTGCGTATCCTTTGTCTATTTGAAGCAAATATTCTTTCCTTTTTTCCCCCATCATTAATAATCTCCGCATACACGGGATGCTTTTCAATAGCCATGGTGGATAGGGATATGGGGATACGTAACTTGATTTTGATACAACCTTACACGTCATATTGGCTGCGAGTTCGGTGGATTGTACGATCAGCAGAGCCGGAGATCAAGGATAGATGAAGACTATTCTGAAACACGAGACTATACGAGATATGGCATGTGATTAAATGAATACCGAAAAGAAAGGTCACGTTCTCATGGTATAGTGCAAGAGATATCTTAAGGAATGGGTCCATGAGATGCCATGTCCGTGTTCGATTCCCCTGTCATCTGTCACCTTTCAGTTGTACCACAACTGCTACTTAGATGTAGAGGCCGAGTCCAAGACGGCTTTAGATCCTTGTGATGTGGCCCACTGCCATCAAGCGATTCAATTAAAGTCAAGAATAGTCACCAAAAGCAATGAGCTTAATTAAAGGGGACATCTATCGAGTTGGCGACGGAGAAACTCGACTGTCGTATCCCAATACCTTTGCTATTATCAGACCACATATCTGAATACCATGAGGTAGGGAAAACCTTCTCCAGTTCAGTTCAAAGACTCACCGTCTTTGAGAGGTTGTAACGGTTGCTTTCGGCTATCCTGACCTCAGGCTATCAGAAGATTTGGCCTCAAAAAGCATAAGAGACGAAATGCTTTGGTTACTTTATGTTAGCTTAGACTAGCACCTAGGCTACTTTATTTTGGCGCCCTAAGACTTAGAGGATAATGCTTCTATCACCCACCTGCCTGACCACCTTGACTAGAATGTTTACTTGCCTGTCATTATTATTTGTGACAACTGATTACGTTGGTAGTCGTTTTAATTTCATCTATGCTTGGTGCAACAAATTTGCTGACGATCCTTGAAAATAGCTGGAACACGAAAGTTGGAAGCTGGTTATGTATTTTGATTCATTGTTATCAGTAGTGTCTCTTTGAACTTGTAGGAACGCACGCAATCATATTATTCGTTCCGTCTGGGGGTTCAAAGTAGTCTGATATCCGTAGTGACCGCACATTGCTAAATACCCTAGCTGTAGTCTCTCATATGCTTATCTCTCTGCCTCTCTCAGAGGATCCGATATCATAGATACAGATAGAGAGATCTATGCTTTGTCAAAGACCCGGCCCTTTCATATTAAACTGCATACCGCTATCTTAATAGCGTTGCAGAAACCAAGTCACATAGCTGACCATAAGGCACAGAATCCCCCCTTTAAGATTGATAATTGGTAATGTAATTTCGTATTACATTTCGTATTAGCAACTTTCCTACTGCTAACTCATTAACAGTGTTTAAAGCAACTATTCTTTCCTTTCGTTTCCTTCCGCGATTAATGATTCCAGCCTGTCTTAAACCTTCGCGTAATTCACACTTTATTCTTTAGTGAAATCGAAAAGGCTCGAATCCAGCTTGCTCTTCTTTGTTGGTCCTGACTCACTTGAGGTAGAACCACGTTTATTAGGCGTAGAAGTAAGAGTAGGAAGCGTGGAACTCGCCCTGGTCACTTGCCCTTTGCCCAGTCGTGTCTTTTTGAACTCAGCGAGGTCTTTGTCCAACTTACCCTTGAGATCGTCTTGTTCTTTCTTAAGCTCCTCTCTGAGCTCCTCCCTAAGCTCCTTCTTGAGTTCCTCCTTGAGACGAGCTTGTTCCACCTTGAATCCCTCATTAAGCTCCTTCTTAAGCTCAGCTGGTTGTTTGCCGAGTTTCTCTTCGAGAGTATCGACCCTAGCATCTATAGCAATAACTTCATCTCTCAAAACTGTCAAAGCCTGGAAAGGCTTCGCAGTCCTCTTCTTAAACATCTCCTCGTTTGCTTCAGTCGCTTTAAGCGCATTGGCAGCTGTATTGACGGCTGATAACGCTAAATTACGGACTTCTCCGTCTTCGTCTCTATCTCCAGTGTTGATAGTCCTGATAGTTCTGACCCGCAGAAGGTGAGGCAGCGACATGGCAGTTAAGTAAGTGGCAATCGAACTGTTGATTTGCCCGTTTTTCGCCACGAATTGACACGCTAAAATCCGTGCATGTCGTGGGATAATATGTTCCCATGGCCTTTGGTGCACTTTAGCCCCAGAGTACGCCTGCCATGCCTTCTCGCATGCAGCTTTGGTGGTTCTGACTAGGCTGTATTCATTTTCATAAGAGCGAGAATCTTTCTTCCTCTTCTGAGAACTCTTCTTCCCCTTCTGCGAATTGTAGTGTTTTTTAATGATTTCGACTGTGTCATCCAATAGCTCCGTGTGCAGTGCATTTGCGTCTTTGATACAGCGGTATGCAGCTTCAATGGCCATCTTCTGAGGCCACTTCTTCTTTGCGTTACCTGTGTAGCGGATAAGAGGCCAATTTCTCACATCTGGAGGATAGTTGTTCCATGCCCCCTTATTCTTCTTGAGGTATTGTTCAAGATAGACACTGAAATCGCATTCAGCGTCAACATTGTCGTTCTCGTCGTCTTCTTCATCATCTTCTTCATCGTCTTCTTCATCGTCTTCTTCATCGTCTTCTTCATCGTCTTCTTCATCGTCTTCTTCATTGTAGTCTTCATCGTCGTCTTCGTTGTCGTCTCCATCGTCATCGTCACTAACAGCTTTGTCTGGTGGGAATATAGGCTTTACGGTGAGGTATCGGCGATTGTATGCCTGAATTGCCGAACGGTCGCGCGCCTCATTACGAGCCCCTAATCCGAACTCCAGCACACTAGTGTTGTGTGCGACAGAATCGGCTTCCAAACTTTCGTGATCTTCGTCCATTGCGACAGCTAATAGTTGTTAGATGATAGACAGTAAGCGCAAAGTTCAAATCGACGTACCGATCAAGACAGCGAGGGGGGGATGTGCGAGGAAGATGTATGAGAAGATAAAAGAAGAGGAGCTGGGTAGTGTTGGGTTCTTCGCTAATCTCTGACTTTCTTTGGAGGCTGGCTAGCAGTGGCCACAACAAAGAGCACCCTGATGAGTACCTCAAGGAGTAAGTGAAAAGATCGAGAAGGACTCTCCGGAAGCTGGGACACTCGTAGTTCTCAAGAAGGTAGAACGAGAGTTTAGTTAAATCCTGAGTGGTTGAAGGTGGATGAAAGAGCGAGAGGTGGGGAAGAGAAGGGGAAGGAGAATGACCGCAAGTGCAGCTGGCTGCCTGCTGTGATGAGGAGGCTAGGAGAGCGACTTCTCACTGCAGATTCCCGCTTCTGTTATGGAAGGCAGTGGACAGCACTGGTAGATTAACTTCTGTTCACTTGCCTGTCACTGCGCGGGCTATTTAGGCAGGATACCGCGACTGCCAACGGACTGCCTCCTTCCCATCATAAATTAGCAGAGATCAAAACAAGTAAAGGGGCAATTAGAGAATCTCTATGGCTTTTTGAGTTTCCCTTATGATTGAATATCATTTCTCTTACTCTGGTCATCGTCACGCAACTAACACCAACAACATGAGAAGGTTGACGCAACCAGGAGTGAGACTTACGAGTATTGACAAATGCATGACGAGAGCCTAAGAGATGAAATAGTCTGGCAACTTTATGATAGCTTAGGTTAGCATTTAGGCTACTTTTCTTTTATACCCTAAGCCTCAGAGAACAACTTTTGCGAAGCCCTGGCATCATACCTGCTTTAGTACCTAGTTTTCGTAGAGCTGGAAGAAGCCATCACGATAGTATTGATGTAACAGCTGTCGACATGTACAATCACTGTGCCTAGGTAGTGGAACAAGTTGGATAGGAAGTGTCTCGTCGTTATTCATTATGAACGTAACAATAGTACATGATATCTCGTCAAAGCTGTGACTCTAACATCAAAGCTCCTGCTCCTTATGATTTACATTAATCAAAAGGAATTCGTCGCAGGCCCTGGTTCATGCCTCTCTTCTTCATCTCCTGAGCAGCTGCGATACTGCTCGGGACCTTGATACCACAGCAGTCACCCCAACCGGTGCCATCGTGGGCTTTGCCAGTATGGTCATGACCCGCATGTGGATCGTCTTCAGCAGCTTCCTCATCACCGGCACCAGTGTCCTCACTCATACCATCGTCAGCTGGCACCAGAGATCCGAAAAGGAAGTGCTGCATGACGGGAAGCTTGCCCAAGACTTCGGCGACAAACATGCGGCGCATACCTCCGTCGATCTTTGTCCATGATCGCGCTGATGAGATGTCATCGAGCATGGGGCTGTGCCATCTCAAGCCCTTGACAGTTTTTGTGCTGTTTACAAAGCTCACCTGACCCAGGTACATGTATTCGCGGCCGAACTCTTCCAGTGTCAAGTCCTGATGAATAGCTCTTGGTGTGATATATGGGTGGTGCAACAGCTGTGTGGCACCAAAGAGGAAAGGCAGAAATTGGTAATCATCGAGACCCCAGACGCCATGAGATCCAGCAGGTTCGAGGTAGTATGTCATCTGAATAACTCGCATAACCTCCAGGTACCGCACAAAGACCCTAAGTATGATGGGCTTGAAGTCGGACTGTTTCAATAGGCCCAGCTGGTAAAGGCAGAGGAGCCAAATCATGAAGTTCAGCTCGTGTCCGGATCCGTAGTCAATTCGGTTTCCGTTGCCAAAAGACTGGCAGAAGTATGTGGAAAGTTCGTTGATAGCATCTTCGTTCTGTACGCCGATCTCGCGATGCCACTCTGCACTGTTCTTTTGCGCAAGCTCGAGAAGACCGCGGAACGCCTTGTTTCCAAATCTCGAACCGCCCTGCTCATCTGGAGGTGACTTCGACACTAGCTGTTCTGTCTCGTCAAGGATGTGTAGGATGGTTTTGACAGGGGCGCTCAAGTCTGCGTCCTTGACCGCGGAGTTGGGAGTATCGACTACGGACTCTGCTAGGGCAAAGACCCAGGCTGTGATGAGCTTATATGTTGAGGACGAGAGGAAAATGTCATGGTCCTTCTTCGATAAAATTCGTCGTGAAGGCGTCTTGAACGTCCAGTTGGAGGTGTCAGGTGGCGTGGGTAGAGCGGGCGTCTCGGGGATGGGAGTAGGATTGGAGGGGCCGGAACGTCGCTTTCGGGGTTCGAGCTTTGGGAGTCGGTCTTTGAGATTTGGTATCGATGACGCCGCTGAATCTGCTGCACCTTGTGGTGATGCATACTGAGGAGGAGCTTGTGAAGTCATTTTGTGTACAAGTTGTGGTTATGTTGTTGGTAGGTTGAAGTTGGATTGTTAATACCGAGAGAGGCTGCATGGCATAAGTTATGGAGCTCTGATTGGCAGCAACCTTTACGGGTAGCTTCTAGACCGACCCCACTATCTTCATGTCACAGCGAGTAACAAACCAACTCATAGAACATTTTTCTTTTCTCAGGTGAATTTTAATAGCTTCATTCTCATAGCTTCATTCTAATCTCATAATTTCTCACGCTCAATAATTCTCACTCACTTCAATTGACCAAGATAATCCGATATACCACCTGACGCAGCGCGGGGCCATAGCTCAAGGGACCTAGGAAAATTTCCCAGCCTTACAAGACGACCAAAACTTAGTCGTTTCAAACACCAAATCAAGACATCACAATGGCTCCCATCGAACCCACAGCCGAGCTTTCACATCTCACAAAGTCCGACGGCTCTGCGACATTCTCATACGGTGGATATGCCGTGATAGCCGCAGTCAACGGCCCTGTCGAGGCCCAGAGACGAGACGAGAACGCCTTTGAGGCTCTGGTGGACGTCATTGTTCGTCCCGCCGCTGGCGTAGGAGGTGCGTAACATGTCTTGTTACAGATAGTATCAGATCCTCATACTGACTCGTGTCGCAACTACAGGTACCCGTGAGCGACAGCTTGAGTCCATCATGCAGGCTGCGCTCAGGCAGCTCATCCCTGTGAGAGACTTTCCTCGATCTGTGATTCAGATCACTCTTCAGGTGGCCGAGACACCCGAGAATGCATACGTCAATGCAAAGATCAATCAAGCCCAATTGGTAGGTTGAGATGTCAAACAGAAGAGATACCCTTGAGCTGACGTTTACCAAAGAACCTACCCATCATTCCTGCACTTTTCCACACAGCGATCCTAGGACTTCTCAGCGCCGCAGTTCCTCTGAAGACTATCGGCGCAGCAACTCTACTTGCCATTCCCGAGGAGGAGGGCAAGGACATCATCGTCGATCCAAGCGCCGTAGATATTGATCACGCGAAGTCAGTGCACGTTCTCGGATTCACTTCTCACGATGACTTGCTCTTGGCGGAGAGTGAGGGCGCTTTCACCCCGGATGAGTGGACCAAGGTTCTCCAGACCGGACAGCGCATATGTTGCGAACATCAACAACCTGGCTTCGATACAGCTATGTCCGGAGACAATGTTGAGTCCCCGGGCATGCGACAGTTCATCCGCTCTGCTATGGAAGCTCAAGTGGCGGAAGACCTTCACTGGAAATGATCCACCAGTCCAAACTGCATGACAACAAGCTCGTTATCTCCAACATGTATCTACAGCCAAGATGAGCATCAAACCCTCGTTTACAGAACAGTAGGCGCCCAGCCACTGGCCGTTTACCAATCTGATCAAACACAGCGTAAGCCTCTCGCGTGGCGAGGATTATCTCGACGGGGCTTTGAGGCCAGCCTTGAAAATCCTGAGAAGAGGGTCAAACCCAGGATTATCAAATTGGCTTTTTTGTTTCCCGTTATTCAAACTGCCAAGCATAGTTTGTTCTTCCTAAGTCTGTCGGGACTTTGCTGATCCGGGCTGTTATCGGATAGGGTGTCAATAAGTGTACATCAGCTCCTCAGCCTCAGTGGACGAGACGAGACTGGCGGGCTGGGGATGTTTCACCATAGCATCAGAAGCCGTGTTGGCAGTCTCAGGCCGATTTGGGGATTGGACGAGTTAGCGAAGGAGAATAGATACCAATGAAATTTCACAGAATCTTGAGATAAAACATTTTTTCTTGACCGTATTCCCAGACTGGAAGGTTGGTTGGTCTGTTTGTGATTTTAAACGCGGTGAGGATCTTGATGCTTTTCTTCTCTTACAAGGGGGCTTACAAAACTGGGGGTTGCATTGAGATACGAGCATGCAAAGTTACAGCAAAATGCAACACTCTTGTCAGCGTTTACATACGGAAGGGACGTTTTGAGTGAATATTTCCGACTTTGTATCCAATGCTTAGTCTAGATCTCCACGTTGCCGTTTGGTATCGAAACATGAGGTGAACAAACTACGCGAGATTATTGCTGAGACAGCTACAGCTTGCCACGCGGGTAAATGTCCACATGACATTGGCCAGTTTCTACTATCCACTATTTACTGGTAAACAGTTTGTGATAATACCTGATGCCAATGTTTTGGTGTCACAATGGCTAAGAGGATCGTCATAGCTGATGTTACAACCATTGTAGAGCTCGGAGACCGAGGCTCATGTGTCAATTAGGCGAACAGACTGACAATGTTGTACTGAACAAAAGATGAACTCAAATTGGTGGAATTTGAACAAGATGAAGTTAAATCTCAAACGAATGCTGACTTGCATGTAGGCGTTGTATCACAGACTTTCATGCCCTACGTGTTGATAGAGTTTATGAGCACTTACAGCCGCATGAAAAAGAAAAGAGCTCGAAACTAACAAACTGGGGAAATCTGCAACATCCCGGAGGCCGTTGGAAAGCTAATGTCCACTTGACAACTGTAGGATCCACTTGCTGGGCGTATAATCCTCATAGAATGCCCTATCGCCTAGGTATGCTAGGAAAAGCACGGAGGCTACGGATATCTAGAGTTATATTACATGGACTAGGATGCTCTTTTATATCCTATAATACCACTAATCATATAAGTCACTCTATATTACTTGTCCCGCCCAACAGCCACTAGTTACGGTAAGCAATTAGCTATGGGAATACAATCAGATTCAGCTGGCTATCAACCATGCAGTTGGGTCCCCTATCAACTGCAACGTCGTTTTAATCGACGTCTCAGCCGGCGCTAGACGAGGAAAAAGATTTTGTCACAGGGAGTCTAGGCTCTCAAAGGGGGCGACCAGGGGGTTTCATCTACTATCACCGATCACCGTAGGTCAAGGGGACCATGAGCACCTGAATTCCATGGGCTGCTAAGTCCACGACGGGAGCTTTTCCCAAATGACCAAAACGAGCCCAGACCCTGGAGCAGATATGACAAGGGAGGGGAGAAGGAGAAGGAGGAGGGGATGAAGTTTTAAAACTCGAGATAACTATGGAGAAGAGGTGTCGGATATAGGAAAACAAGGAAACACTGGAGGAAGAGTATTAAAGAGAGGAATAGTACGCATCAGTTCTTGGGTTCGGTAGCCGGTCTCAACTCAACACTCTCTTTCCTCCAAGGACAATCATCCTTTCGTACTCGAATACTGCACCTTTTTTTGTTTTGTTCACTACATCGATTGTAATAATCACGCGAAAATTCAATTGTTCAGAAAGGCTCTGTGAGTCTCGTGTCAAAAGAATTCGCCCACTTTATTTCTTCTTCCTTCTTTCCTCAATTCGCCTTTCGCTTATACAGTGTTGCTCTTTCTCATTTCAGTTGTCACCCTCTTTCCTCGAATCCTTCGATTGGCCAAGTGAATAAAAAAGCTGTTGGTCCTTTCTTGTTAAACAAGAGCTGAACATCTTTTCTTCTTCGCTGGTCGTTGAAGTCAATTCGAATCAAACCCTTTTCTTGCATCACATATTCTGTGGCTTGCAGGCGACTTGCATTAGATTGGTTGCATTGTGTTGCGTTGCATCTGCAGCCAGAAGAGAAAGATCCTCGAATCCTTGTCTTGTCTTTCCTTGCTCTGGGGACCTTGTTCTTCCATTGCTTCCATTTTCTTCTCGCCTACGCCAGGTCTGCCCGAGACTCCGATCACTCTGTGAGTGGAGATTCTGTTCATCGACGGTGAATAGAAGACACAATAATCGGCAACCGAACACCGCTTGTTCTTGTTCTTGTTGTGTTTTGGTCTGGAATACCACCCACGTGAATCTTTTGCAGCTGCGACTACGATCAACTCATCACCTACCATCACCCAATAGCGGCGTGTCCCTCCCGCTCGGCTCGGCTCTTGCGTCCATCTAAGAAGCTGTTCCAGCATCGACAATCCAATCCCTGGAAGTGTCTCATCCCCCACAACGAACTAGCGATTCGACGAGTCCTCTGTCACGGGTCGACCCTTCGGATATCACTTTTCTCGATTCTCGATATTCGATACTGCAGTCTTGTCATTTCCCTCATTGGGTTGTCTACATCCAGTCACCGTACATCCAACCGAGCTATTAATACCGCCGAATATTAAGAGCAAAAACCCTTGTATCACACTCACACACACACTTGCGACGTCATCCACATCTTGTCAACCAACCCCTGGAGGTCTTCTGAAGTGCTGGTGCAAGTCAGATCTTTGTATCTGTGTACCTGGATATTCTTACGGATACAAGAACGGCATTTGTGCTTCAAAATCCGAGGCTTGTCTCCGCTTGCTCCGCGGCCTTTTCCGGTTCAGTCAATCAATCAGTCAACGGAATTTCCTGCTGGAATATACTTTTATCGCTTTCCCTTTAAAAGTCACAAACAGGAGTGTGTGATCAAAAGCACCAGATAAAGCAGCCAAGATAACGAGACATCGCGTGCTTTAACTTCAACCCCCTGTTTTTACTTTCCATTACGGCAATTCGGGGTCCCTATTTAGCTCCCCATCACTTCTGTTACAGCGGCCCCCCTCCACTAGCATCGGAAATATGACAGGCGTACTTTCACCCACGGCTCTCCACCCAGCTCTTGGCAGCCCCCGAGACCGAGACAATAACGGCTACAGCAGCAGTACCTTGTCTCCTGCTTCTATTCCTTTGCCTGCTCCTTCGCCTCTTAAGAAGACAACCTTCGCTCCTTCAGAATCAGACTCTCACCAAACTCAGAGTCAAGTATTCGAGCAGTCAGGTTCGTTCTCAACACCTTTACTTCCCTCCTTATCTTTCTCTGACCATCCTCAAGTACCGGACCCTTTAAACCCTCAACCTTCCCTGGAAGACTCCACTTCTACTGCCGCTTCCACTTTGTCTTCTGCCCAAGCTCAAGACCAGCAAAAGGATACAACTCCGTTGAGCTCCTCTTCTTTACTTGCTTCTCCTTCATCATTGCCCCTTTCAGCCTCAGATCAGACCGCGTCGTGGGCTTCTTCTCAGTACCAAGCTCATCGGTCTAATTCTGGCCCGAGGGTTTCGGCTTCGGTCATCCGCCACAACAAACCCGACGCTCTATCTCTCGCACTCCCACCTTCTTCCCACAAGATGATTGCTTCAGTACACAACTCAGAAGCTCAAGAGTCAGACTCTCAGTCCCTCTCACAGCCAGCTTCATCTTCGGCTGTCCCCGGTCTTTCCAATGTCCTCAAGACCTCGGGCTCTGCTACTCCTTCGCAAAGCTTAACTGATGCGCTGAACGATCTCGCCAAATCTCGCTTGCCTACCGCTGGCGCAACGCCCACTACCGCTCGCACTTACACTTCCATCGCCAGCAACGACACAGCTACTTCTGACGCCGCAGCCACCATCCTCGCCTCGACTCTTCAGTCTCCATGCTTCTACCATCAACGCTTCGCTGATGCTGTTGATATCGGCAAGGTCCTGGAGGAGATCAAGAACGATGTTTCCATGTCTCACTCGCGCCTCGTTGCGACCGCAACTGGTGTCCGAGAAGTTTCCAAGCAGCTCCAGCGTCGTCCCATCAAGCGCGCTGTCCGCAACATCATGATTGTCACAAAGGCCCGCGACAACCAATTGGTCTATCTCACTCGTGAGCTTGCTGGCTGGCTCCTGCGAACCCCACGCTACGGCTCCGACCTCGGCGTTAACGTCTACGTCGATGCTAAGCTCCGTAACTCACGACGCTTCGATGCATCTGGTCTGCTTAACGAGAACCCTCGCTTCCAGCACATGCTCAAGTACTGGACTCCCGATCTGTGCTGGAGCCAGCCCGAGAAGTTCGATCTCGTCCTCACCCTTGGTGGTGACGGTACAGTTCTCTTCACATCATGGCTCTTCCAGCGCATCGTCCCCCCTGTGCTCTCATTCAGTCTCGGCAGCCTCGGCTTCATGACGACATTTGAATTCGAGAAGTACAAGGAGCACCTTAACAGAGTTATGGGTGATGACGGTATGAAGATCAACCTTCGTATGCGCTTTACCTGTACCGTTCACCGCAACAACCGCGGCGCTGGAGCCCTTGACGCGCCTAAGCTCGAGGAGCCTGAGCAATTTGAGGTTCTCAATGAGCTCGTCATCGACCGAGGCCCTTCACCTTACGTCTCTAACCTCGAGCTGTATGGTGACGATGAGCTCCTCACTGTCGTACAGGCTGATGGTTGCATTTTCTCCACTCCCACTGGCTCTACTGCATACTCTCTGTCAGCCGGCGGTGCCCTCGTCCACCCTGATATCCCTGCCATTCTTCTCACTCCTATCTGCCCTCACACTCTCTCCTTCCGACCCATGGTCCTTTCCGATACCATGGCTCTCCGAGTCGTTGTTCCTCGCAACTCTCGAGCCACGGCCTACTGTGCCTTCGATGGCAAGGGCCGCCTTGAACTCCGACAAGGAGACTGTGTCACCATCACTGCCTCTCAGTACCCCTTCCCTACCGTCACACGCACCGACAATGAATGGTTCGACAGCGTCAGCCGCACTCTCCGCTGGAACGTCCGCGCTTCTGCCCAGAAGCCCTTTGATGCTGACGTTGCTGAGGACGGCAAGGATGATGATGAGATCGGCTGGGATATCGACACCGATAGTGCATGCTACGCCAGCGAGGATGGGAGTGTTAGTGCCAGTCCCATTCGCCGTCAAATGAGTCTTCTGGGGCTATGATCCGAAGCGTAGCATAGCATCTCATTCATCCATCTATACAAGAAAGAGCGAATGGTTTTCAGGCAAGGTGTTGGCGGCGTTTGGTTTTTTGCATTACCAGTTGATCTGGGCAATAAATACATCAATAGATTAGGTCTCTTTGGTTAAAGGATGACCATACAGGGATAATTTGGACATGATGGCGAGCAGGTACTTAGACATCTAGAATAAGAAGATTCATCGCCTTGTCGATGCAATACACAATGCATGACTATAAACTTTTTAAAACATTATAACGAGTGATATGCTGCCCAAAGACCCGATGTCTCAAGATATGGCCACGATCGACTCGTGTTATAACAGGACATTGTGACATTTGTACAAGATCCACGATATGTACAACAGAGCTTGGGATCATCAACTAGAGATAACCTTTGGTCAAAGATGGGCCGGTTATGAGCTTGGTGAGGTCAAATCTAGAAGAACTTGTTTATTTACAAAGTTTGGGCTTACAACACGAGCTGGCCGTACAGACGCCAGGGTATCAAAAGAATTGGCCCCCGAGAGCATAAGAGACGAAATAATTTAGTCATCTTATTTATGCTAGCTTAGGCTACTTTATTATAATAGCCTAAGGCTTAGAGGATAATTCTTCTGTTACTTACCTGCTGGAGGGTTACCAGTACCTTTCGATTTCTACAAACTCGCGTTGTCGTCACGTTACACCTCGAATAATTGCAATCAACTTTGTGCATTCCAATTTCTCGTGACGAGACAAGTCATTTCTTGATGATGTTTGCGAGACAGTGTCTCTTGTTCTTTTCCATTCATCCAAGAAGCCGAGCTACCAGCTTCACTAAGCCAGCAATATTGGTTGAATGTCAAAGCATATTTACAAGCACCAGTTCCCAGGCGCCTAAAACCAAACCCATACCCAGCCACCCTTGAACAGGACATGAACAAACATCGTACACCTATGTACGTACATTGGGGAACAGACTCATACAATATTCATGCAAATGCACGACAGATTCTCTTCTCCGTTTCTGGAAAGAAAAGAACACATAAGATAAGCCGCATAGACCGTATAACTGTCATCCGGTTATTCCCCTTGCATTACATCCGAGAAACTGCAACGGCAGCTCTTTAAACTTTTTTCATCATTTGGTTCACCTCCAGGCTCCCTGGCTGAGGGAGAGAAGGCCAGCGACACAATCCATGTCGGGCTTCTTGCTAGGGCTGACCGAGCCTCGCATGAATTTCTCGACCTCGTTCTCTCGAGAAGGCATAGCAGACTTCATCGTGTCCTCGAAAATCTCCAATCCTTCTTTTATAATGGACCGGGGGCGTGCGGGGGCAGTGTTTGCTCGGTTGGCTAGTAGGTTTGGACTTTTCTGCTCCTGAAGAACTCGCCCGAGACGTCGGGGGTTCTCGCTAACGGGCTTAGGAGCAGGGGGCAGGACTCGACGGTGATAAGGATCAGGGGAGCTATGATCCTCGTCAGGGCTCAAGTTTTCCTTGTCTGAATCACCGCCCGTTGGTGAGACCAACATGGAAACCTTTACCTTGCCATACTCCCTATCTGCGTTTTCAAGCTCTTCCAATTCCGTCTCCAGTCGTGAGATACTCGATCCAGTGGGGTCCAGTCTGGCTTTCTTCGCCTGGTGAGGTCGCTGCTGGGGTTTCGTCATGGGAGCGTTGCGCTTAGCAGGGCTTGGCTGCTGAGCTCCCCCCAGGGATCGAAGGATGTTGATGGCCGCAATCGCCGATCCGTTCGACTCGTGTTCGGCCTGGGCTGTCAGCTCATCACGATTCTCTGCGTCCGCGCAGGACTCCCAGGCGTGCACGTTACGAGACCGACCTCGCATAAACCTAGGAGGAGGCAAGCTGTTGGTAAGTGCCGTGATAGGAGGTAGAGTGACCGATGGAACCGCGCTATGGCTACGCTGCAGACTTCGTTGTCGCACCTGGGGCAGACTTGGTGTGGTTGAAGATGGCCGAGGAGGCATTTCACGTGATGGAGAGCCTTGGTTGGAGACAAGCTCAGCCTTGCCTTCTAGAGACATTGATAGGCGAACCTTGGACTGGCTCTGTGGATAAGAGGAACCTTCAGACGTGCACGAGGAAGGAGGGAAATGATCAAATCTGTACGGGTCAGCCAGAGATCACGGATGGTTAGAGAAACCACTGCATACCTGAAGGAATCATCCCCGCTACGGCTCATAGCGGGTGGGGTGGAGAAAGAACCTGGAGCGGAGTTCCAACGGTTGGCGAGATAGCCAACGTTACTAGAGATGGAGCTGGACAAAGAATGGGAAGCACCGTGAGCACTATGAGAGAGAGCAGGATCGATACGGTTGGGAGTGACATCGGGGAAGCGGTAGTCACGGTCCCGAGGAATGGAGACCGGGGTGCTATTTAAGAGGTCTGAATGAGTTCGTGGCATAGAAGGAGTCTGATCGTAAGGTCGAGGCGCAGAGATATGATCCGCATATCGTGATCCAGTAGGGTCGGTTACTGGGAATGCCTTCTCAGGCCTACTAGGCGTGGTGGTGTTGACAATAGGGTCGGAAGGGATGACGTTCATGCCTCCAAATTGGAGAGCAGCGACCTCTTGTGGTGATAACGGGCGAGCCTTGCGGCGGTCGTTCTGTCTTCGGTTTTGAAACCAGATCTGGTAGGGCCATGTCAATTTCGTGATTCTAGAAAATTAATTTGGCAGACGCGTTGAGAGGCAACCCTTGATAGGGTAGAGTTTCCAACGTCGACCATTGAGTTTGCCATACCTGAACTTCTTTTTCGTTCAAGGACACGCGCTGGACAATGTCCAGGCGCGCTTGCTTATCGGGTTTGGGATTGCTGCTGTACGCCTCTTCGAGAATCATTTTGTCCTTGGCCCTGCACGACGCAATCGAAACAAAATTAGCTCAGCTCTTTAGATGCTATTCGTCCACCCTTCAAATCGAGTTGCCATTGACGTCAAAACATACACCGTGCGTTTTCTCTTCCCCTTGGGATGCTTCTCCGAGTCGGGGGCGGACATGTTTGGATTGCCAGTGGCATCTGCCAGAGGAGGGAGGCTCTGGGGCGTGACGGCGACATCGTGTTGACTGGGGGCCGAGGCAGCGTGTCTGTCGGGTGTAGCGGCGACGAAGGAGGAGTTGTTGTGGGCGGCCATGGTTGCGGATAGGAGGAGAGGGTGATGGAGATGGCCTTATTGATGATGCAGACACATTACTGGACGGAGAATGGACGAGGAGGCGATTTGTCTGGGTGGTGGTTTGTTTCGCGGGAGGACGAACAGAACAGTCACGATATTAACAAGGGAGTAAACAGATGTACAGAAGAAAGATGACAAGAAAGAAGATTTGGTTAGTAGTCCTAGTGGTCTTGATGATGAAGAAAGAGATGAAGAAGTGAAAGAAGAGAAGGAGAACGAGGTTGTCGTTGTAGAGTCCAGTCGAGTCGAGTTGAGTAGAGTAGAGGAGCGACGTGTAGTTAGGGCGTGCTTCTAAAACGAGGCGACCCAGCCTAGGAAGGTATCGTCCCTTCAGTTCCCTTCCAAGGCCCTTGCGCTGTACTTCCCCTCCTGGGTCCCCATTTGTCTTGGGCGCTTGCGCCTCCGCGTAAACCTTGTAAACGCGCCCCCCTGTCCGTGGCACTTGCTAGCACTGACAGGGAAAAAACCCAGTAAACAACAGAAAAAAACCTACGAACCCAAACCAACCTCCCCTACCGCACTTTCAGATCTCCATCTTTAAGTGCTATTTACCTCGTTGGAGATTAGATTAGTAGTCGTTAGCTTTCCCGCCTTGTTCTTTTTTAATGGATGGCGTATGTGCTTTTTCCTAAAACGCGGTATTGATTGATTGGATCCCTTAGTATCCGTAGTTAAAGCGCGTTGTCTCAGTCTCACCGTGACTTGAGTTGGGTTCCATGATCATTTAAGCTTTCATATAAAATGTCTTGCTCGAGAGACAACTCCCTAAATGCCGACAAGATACGATATGAGGGAAGCTGACTTGTCCCCTTACGTTAGTACCTAGGACAAGAACTATGGAACTGTTTTCCTTTTCTACCCCTTCGTTTTGCATCCCCGCCAGAGTATTGGATAAAAAGAGAAGAAACGCGCTACATTAAGTTGTGGAGTAGTTCATCAACAGGAACCAGAACAAACCATCACAAACGCGTGAGGTCCAATACTAGACATAACTTTATTTTTATCTGTTGCACGGTTAGTTAGGTGTCTATCCTGACGTGCTTTGCGTCACAGGGGGGGAATACAGAGTTGAGACTCTAGGAAAAGAGTTTTTTGCAGAAACTTGCTCCTCGATTTTACTGGACTCAGGCTGTATATGCGGCTAGAGGACAAGGTGCATAAACTATGCATGCAGAAGAATTCGGGCAAGATCTAGCTCGAGGCAAGCTTTTCATTCCAGTTTCTTACCCAGGGTCTAACTCGACTGAGGAGCATAGTTTGCTCAAAAATCTTGGTTCATTCCCTTGTTTCTCATCTGCCCCACGCTCTTTATGTACGGATATGTATCTGATCAATTAACAAACGGTGTTAGTTAAGTATCTAGGTAGCGATCCTGGGGGGACCAGACCATATCGTGGTCAATTGACACCCCTGTTTCATTAAGTGGCTGCATGCGCCAGTACAGATACGCAGGGGTGTCATGCCCGCCATCCATGATCCATCCATCTCAACTGTTTTAATAGCCACTTTATTTTGTCTAAACAAATAAATAAACCGCCAAGCCTAATCTCTCAAGCTCTCCGTCTGTCTACGTAACATGACAGCCCGCACAGATCCTGGTCAACAATCCTTTAAATATCATTCCCCTACAGCAAGTCCGCGTGCCATATTCGATTATCGAGATTAGAGATCTCCCATTTCATTTCATTTACTTGATTCTATTTTTCTTCTCTTAAACATTATCTCAAATCCTATTCGTCTACACGTCCAGTCTCGTATAAGTTATGGATCCATCCTCTATCCATGTTTGTATCTTGTTTTGATGGGTCCCTCAAAAAAGCGCGTCTCACGTATTTATGGGCTACTGCATCAACAAGAAACACAACAGCTCGACATGTCTTTCTTTTTCCTCATTCACTGACAACCAAACGCGCTTTGTTTGCTTTTGGATGCATGTACATACATATGCACAAAGTGGAGGGATGCCATATCCATGTAGATTGTCAAACCACTAAGGCATGATCGTCAACGTCTACCCTCCCACTCTACCGTCTCGACTTTAAACCCGATTACTAACTCTGACTATACGAGGGTCATGTTATGAAACCGTAAGATCCTCCGACCAAAATAAACACTTCTCAAGCTAGGCTTTACACTATTTGATGAGATTATTTCGGTTACGATAAAAATACCAGATCGTAGGTCCTGTACCATCATGTTATTCAACGAGGTCTTGGTTACAACAAGAAGAAACATCTTTGTTCCAAATCATGTTTCTCCTGGGCTAGCCACTCATAATTCATCCCCACGCTCTGCTAAATCCTGGAATTACTACAGACATAAATGCTAGATCCCTGGTCTGATCTGTAGGCAAGCACATGCTCAAATCAGGACAACCAGAGTGGCGATCTTATAGTCAAAGGAGCACACCCAAAGACAAGCGATAAATAATTCATTGGTAGAGAATCGACTCTCATGTCACTCCCGGGTCGCGTGTTTCGATCATTTAGCATAAATAATGCGGCTCATAACGGTCTTTGTATTAGCCGAAGATCCCAACGTCCGTTCAACTAACCTTTTGCACAAGCCTGGCATGTGAATGTCTTCAACGCCCTGCCATTAGATGATTAGAACCACGGACGACCCCTGTTTTCGGTAACATGCAGATCAAATGTATAATCTCGATAAACGTGTTATCGTAATTATAGAAATCCCAAGTCAACCACTGAACTCCTAGAGCATGACTTTAGACACTTGTCTCAGAAGGCCCTTCTCATCTCAGGACTACGAATTGGCATGGTTCCGCATATGTTGTAAAGAATATGGCCAGATATTCACGATCATATGACACAGGAAGTCTGAACTTCAGAATGCAGTTCTCTATCTCTCCAGCAACTTGTTCATGTCTAGATGCATGATTAACGGGAATTCTCAGCAAGCCTAGTAGGTAGCTAACAACAGAAGAACTATCCTCTAAGGTATATGCTACCATTATAATGTAGCCTAAGTGTTGATCTAGGCTAACATAAAGTGACCAAACAATTTCATATCCTATGCTTTCGGGGGGGCAATCTTTCTGATACCCTGAGGCCAAGTTATAGGCTATTGGCATATTGGCTGTCCTCGCCCGTCCGGCCGCCTCAAACGAGACCGGCAGGATGCATTAGAGCAGCATGGCAATTGTCGAATCAGACCTGTCAATTGAGCCTATCTAAGTGTGCTACCTGCAATATGCCGAACAAATTTAATCGGGAGGCTAGGGTAACACGACGCTCTGATGAATGTCATGGTGGCTGCAAGTTGACTGACTACTCCGACAACCTGGGGCCGGGATGCAGCTACACACACAACGTTTGTGTTGATCTTCAGCACAAGATGCATACATTTGAATCTCCCTTGAACTCGATGACAGAACTACTCCGTCAGGACCCTGTCTCATCCCTCCCTAATCTGCAGTACATCACATCGTGAATTAACACAATAATTCCATCAAAGGGTCAAGGTTCATTGTCTTAGCCAAGCCACGCAAACTTGGCCCTATTCATTGTTTTTGTGGAGGAAGTCTAGCTAAACTAAATAAGACACTGCTCTTTGCAGCGCACCGTCCCTTGTAACCCCAAAGAGAGGCATGACGGCCAGTCTTTTGTGCCGCCCCATAATCACGCTGCTGTAAACTCCAGGACTTCCGTCCTGTACTCATAAATGGTCGTTCCGGCTGCCTATGTGCCATCCTCAAACACTGCCCAATGCACCGTTCCTTCTTTGGACACTTGGCAGCATCCTCCTCAACAAAGTTTTTCCGTGAACGCACGAGTCATTTACAGATCGTCGTCGGAAAGCTCACCAGGCAGAGGCATGGCGGCGGCGTCCTCCATCTCCTTGCGGTACTCCTCCAGGAGCTTCTCGTCGACCTGGGCAGTGGGGGGAGCCAGAGCGGGAGCAGCAACGAACTCCTGTTGAAATTGATTAGCATCTTGGAATTCAAATAGCGAGTGAGAGCAATCTTACAAGCTGAGGGTTGCCGACAAGCTTGCGGGCGAGCCAGAGGAAAGGCTTCTCGAAGTTGTAGTTGGACTTGGCGGAGATATCGTAGTACTGGAGGTTCTTCTTTCGGTGGAAAGTGATGGTCTTGGCCTTGACCTTTCGCTCCTTCACATCGACCTTGTTACCGCAGAGAACAATGGGGATGTTCTCGCAAACTCGGACGAGATCACCTGGAAATAATTGTCAATCGCGATTCTGATGATGATATCATGGCGGGGTGCGACTCACGGTGCCAGTTGGGGACGTTCTTGTAAGTGATACGGGAGGTAACATCGAACATGATGATACCGCACTGGCCGTTGATGTAGTAACCGTCACGGAGACCACCGAACTTCTCCTGACCGGCGGTATCCCAGACATCGAACTGAATCTGACCGAAGTTCTGTGATGGAATTAGTACCCCGCATAGATCAACGTGGGGTCGCCAGACTTACGGTGGTGAAGCCAAGAGGGTGAACCTCGACACCGAGGGTGGCCATGTACTTCTTCTCGAACTCACCAGTCAAGTGACGCTTGACGAAGGTGGTCTATCGTAGAATAATTTGTTAGTCGACGTTGCAGTTTTGATGGGCGGTCGCTTCATGTCTCTCGAGATTCGGTTCAACTTGGCGGAGTAGAGCTCGGCGGTCGTCGAAGAAAAAATCGCGAAAAGAGGATGTTGCGTCATGGGATCCTACACACCTTTCCGGTACCACCGTCACCGACAAGCACGAGCTTGAAGGTAGGGGTCTGCTGCTCAGCCATTTTGATGGTTGTGTTTGTGGTGTTGTAGCGACAGGCGCGAAAGATGTAAACAAGCGGGGTGCTGAGAGGCCTGGGTTAGCTTCTGTTGAGCAAGCGGTCGGCAAAGATGGCTCGATTCGAATGTTATGGGATGGGATGGATGGGTATCAAGTGAGATATATGGACGTCGAGGTGAAGGAGCGGCGAGGGGACTGGATCCTAAATACCTGAAAAAACCGTTGCTTGTTGGTGGGTATATTGATTGACAAACTTTCAAGAGGTCAACCTGATGGATGTTTTGAAAGGCGGCGGGGGACTTTTGGGCAGGGAAGGACCTCAAGCGAAAAATTCAGTCGCCCCTACCTACCTTGGAGTGGATAGGCTGCACGTGATGCACGTCCATTCAGTATTGAGTACAGCATCCTCTTGCTTCTGCTAGCTGCCAGTGATCCACCCACTCAATCAAGGCCTGCCGTCACCGTCACCGCTCTGAGCCCGAGAATCCGCTCTTGTCATTGGGCACCGTTTTGTTGATTCGATCCTATGCGTCTTCCTGTTCGCTGCTTCTTGCTCCGCTGGCTGTGCATGGCCGCCTGGTAGTGCCTGGCCTTGCTTTTTGGTCCGTCATTTTTCTTTATGAGGTGATCCCAGCACCTTCAGTCAGGTCAGGCTCCCTTCCATCGATACCACGCTGCCACCCGACATCGTGGATCGGGTGAGCTGCCTCTAAGGTTGTTTGCATCAAGATGGTTAGTCATCTTGCCCAGGCAACCTCTAGGCAGCTTTAGGTAGCACTTATCGTACTATCAGTTGCAAGTTTCATTGGACAATATTGTAATCACTGGGTAAGGCTCTGTTACATATTAAGTTATGAGGGCAAGGTTAGTAATCTATTCTCCCGTAAGTAGTTCCATCAATACCGTGCTTCCTGGTCTTTCATGAGGCCTCAAGACCAGTTTCATAACAACATTGAGTGTATGCCTCAGCAGCTGCCTAAACAGACAGACACAAGCTTTGTAATCATCTCATCTGAGTTGGCACCAATAGGTTGTTGACCGATGCTTCTGGGCAGCTGGCTAACAAAGATAGCATACCCCATTTCAGAGGTACGCCAGTAGCTTGGTACTTAGGCATACCATGAATTGGGTTTGAAATGCATTCCCATACCTTACATGTTTTCCTTCCTTCCCAGGTTGCCAGAATTACCTTTCCCGGGTGTTGAGATACGTAGGTTACCGTGGTTATGTAGTGTAAAGACTGGCCATTCTATGGATAGTACTATGCTTAGCCTAACACCCGTGTACCAATAAAATCTCCTGTACTTAAGGTATATGATATGGCAAAGAGTGAGGGCAGCATCAACGCTATCTTTTTATTCGCAACTGTGCTATACTGTCATAGACAGCATCCGGACTACTTCATAATGAAACTAATTGGATGTCACGATGACTGCCATGATACTGTGATGATGGTTAATATTAGTCTGAGGCACCCAAACTCGTTCTGCGAATATTTGAGGTCCTCTGTCACCTCTCTAATCTGCATAAAACCTTCCAATGGCTGCCAGCGATATAAGCAATGCACAGAACCTTGTAGAGTCTTCCATTATGGCATGATATGTGGCTGTGGCCTGATCAACTTCAGCATTACAGAGGAAGAATATGACAACCCAACATTCCACGACCACCCCAATCTTTTCTGGGTGTGAGAGTCAACCTCAACTCCTGTCGTTCGGCAACGCCGTCTGCTCGTGATACTCTGATGAAAACGTTGCTCTATGTGTTGTTAGCTGACTTGCTTTCGTGGACTATCCCTCAATCTCAACTTACTCCTTCATTACCCTGGACACACTCCGCAACCTTTCTGAGATTGTCATGATTGGCCCGGTTGACATAGCCAAAATTGCGAATCTCATCCCCAGATTTCAGGCCAGCAGTCTCTGCAGGACTTCCTGCGGCTACAGTGTTGACCTTGGCGAAAGGAGGATCCAAAGGTGCAGAAACTGAGTCTGGTAAGACTGATTGGGAGCTCCCTGAGTCTGCAACTGGTACAGCATCATTCTCGTCGAGACTAGCAAAATGTTCATGAAGGTATTTCTCAATACGAGCCATCAAAGATTTATAATCATTTCGTAAAAGGATGATGCGAGCTCTTGTGGTTCGAACTATAGCTGTTAGTGGATGAACACCTAATAACAATGTTCAAGATAATACTTTGAGCCACATCGATGTCCGCGCGAGGGAAACCATCACTTGTCAACAGAGAAGTGCTCATATCAACTCCATGCTGCAGAAGAATCAGCATGCTTCATACAATTCTTTAAACTTCGTGAATACCGAGTCAAGCACGCCTCCAAGAGCTTTGAGCTCGGCCTCAATATCCTCCTTCTTGCGCTGCAACTCTGCAAAGCTTAGATGCCCCGCATCGCCATTAGTGACAGAGGCGGTTGTTTCCCCAGAGGGTACGGTTGGTGCGTGTAAAATTTCCATTTTGAGAGGTTTGAACAAGAGGAGTAGAGTGCAATACGGAGAGATCCTGCGTTGGAAAATAAGAGTTGGTGTTTTGTGCCAATGTAAGTTGTGATCTCTTCTACTAGAGGTAGATAGGCTCCGATGGGTGACGTGCCTTACCCTGACGGAGTTGGAGCTGGGTAGAGCTTCAGGGCTCTTCAGTGCAGTCTCCCGAATGCAGTCCACTAAAGGCCTTGTACCACAGCAGACTGCCGCAGCTGGAGAGCTTGCACCGTTACCCGAGTCGAAGGTGGTCCGTGCACATCGCAGTTGTCACTCTTTATCGCGGCTCAAACAGCCTACCTTGGCGACGTCACTTTTCTTCCTTAGCAACTTTTTCTTAACGCGTCTCCCAAATCCACGACGGCAGATTGCCATTGCAAAGCAACCATCATGGCTACCGGTGTAGATGCGCGACTCATGAAGTCGACCAAATTTCCTGCCGAGTTTAGCCAGAAGGTTGACATGCAAAAGGTCAATCTACAAGTCATGAAGAAGTAAGTCTTCTGATCCCGAGCTCCGTGGTAGCGTTTGCTGACAAGCCTCGTCAGATGGATTGCTAGTAAGATCTCCGACATTCTGGGGAACGAAGACGATGTAGTGATTGAGCTTGTTTTCAATCTCATCGAGGGCCCGCGATACGTACGTCTACCCCGACTTCGAACCACTCATGACGAATACTGACAGCTCGCCGATAGCCGGACATCAAGTCACTCCAAATACAACTCACAGGCTTTCTCGACAAGGATACGGCGCCATTCTGCAAAGATCTTTGGAAACTACTGCTGAGTGCTCAAAGTAGCCCACAAGGCGTTCCCAAAGAGCTACTCGAAGCCAAGAAGCTGGAGCTCATGCAGGAAAAGGTAAGTCGTTGCACAATTCCTTTATACTGTTATGTTTCTAACATATGCTGTATTTAGATCGAGGCAGACCGAGCCGCTGAGACTGCCAAACAAAGACGAGATGATTGGGATCGCCGCGATCGCGAAGTCGCTGACATGAAAGATCGTGACCGCCGAGACCGGGCAGCTACTCGTGGGGATACATGGCAAGGACGGCGAGGAGACCGCGATTTCGACAACCGAGGTCGAGGAGGAGGTTCCAGGAGAGGTGGCCGCAGATCACGATCACCAGGCCCACGCTTCCGAGATTCCAGGGACTCGTACGGGCGTGACAGTTACGTTCCTAAAGGCAGGCGAGGAGGAGGCCGGGCCGACCATGGCCGTCGAAAGTCACCAGCGCGGTCTCGCTCAGGATCGGCATCATCTCGATCAAGCTCTCGGAGTCGCAGTGCGTCACGAAGCTCTAATCAATCAGACCGACGGCCCAAGGCCACCTCTCCAGGGGGAAGAGGAGACAGAAGGAAGCGGTCGCGTTCTCCCAGAGGAGACTCGTACAGGGGTCGCGCCAACAGACGCCGAGATAGAGGTCGCTTGAGTCGTCCATCCCGATCTGTATCGTCAGGCCGGGATTCTCCTGCAGCAAAACGCCGACGATACTCACCTTCAAGGAGTCGCTCGGTGTCCCGCCGAAGGAGGTCCACGAGGAGTGTCTCCTCGTCACGGTCTGACTCTCGTAGCAGGAGTCGCAGTTACAGTCGTAGCCGAAGTCGCAGTCGCTCGAGCAGTGCATCCCCAGACCGTAAATCCAAGAGAGGCCCAAACCATAGGAGGGGCGGACAGCGATCTTCAAAGAGGAGAGAGTCGCCCGCAGGCCGACGAAGGAACAGTTCTTCGGCTTCTTCACGATCCAGGATTCGAGACAAGTCAGCTGATGTTTCTGAAGATGAAGCTCGTGCCCCGCCGACCAAGCCCGAGACAGAGGTGGCTACCGAATAAAGTATTCGAGGTTAGTTTTGATTACATGTCCACTAGGATGAGAGGACATTGGCGCTGACTTGCTTTTATTCTTGAAGGACCAAACTTATACTCACTTTATGCCGTTCTTGTACCATGAAGAAGGATGAGAAGATCGAGATTATCTTGTTTTTGGGAAGCCGAAGCTAACGATTCCTCAAAGCCCTCCCTTCTGGTGTTGCTACTACGACAACTTTGTAATCACGCTACTTGCTATTCACGGCGTTGGAAATCGGGAAAATAAATAAATAAAAGTATCGCAGGTTATATATAGAGTAATAAAAGAATAAGCTCTGGCTGTGGTTGGCTATTATCGTGAAGCACAAGGCATTCGTGTGAGCTTAACTCTATTACCTATGGCTCAAGCTTACAACCTAATCAGCTATCTCTCGGCCCTCAGCAATTCAAAGCCTTCAGATTCTTAAGCAGAGAATTCCTCGACCGCGACACCATCACGAGTCTAACGAAAGATCTGATTCTCGCCCCATCTGAATCATACTCCATCGGCTACCGCGATACGTCTTCCAATTCCATCCAACTTTACCGACAGCGAGGACCTACTGGCACTCGCAGCCAGTATGGATTCCGCTAAGAACACCCCAGTCGAGCCAGCCCACAAAGGCATCCTTAGAGACGAGACAGTGATGCTCCGATGGATCTTTGGCTACTGCCGTAACGCTCAGCTAATCGATGGCATGAACTGGCCTGACATACCGCAGACATCTGTCCCACGTGGCTTTAATTCAGACATCAAGAATCTAGGATTTCTCAGCATTGATGTTGATCATTTCAAAGTAGAAAATGGTGTAATCCAACGAGTCGCGGTTGGTGTGTCTTACCTCAAAGCACAAGCTCTACAACAATTACATGGCAAATGTACGCAAGGTGACGACTTGGCGTCCCGTGTTATCAAATCTCGTCATTTCGTGTTTGGTCACAAAGTTGCATTCTCATGGAAAAGTTATCACTTCCTATTTGGCAAAGCAACGGCGATCAAGATAACGGACTTTAAAACATTCCTAAAAAAGTTCACCAGTAAGCCCTATGTTCTTGTTTTTCACGGGGGACTGCAAGAGCTTTCACTACTTTCACTGCTGAACATAAAGCTTGAACCCGTATTCACTATCGACACCGTCAAAGCAGCTCAGTTTCCGCTGCAGTTGTGGTATAGAAACAATCTCAAGGAGCTGCTGGAGAAGCTTGAGGTTCCCTACTCGCAACTTCACATGGCTGGGAACGATGCACATCTCACGCTTCGAGTGTTGCTCATGATAGCTGTCAGAGACGCCGAGATGCAGTTGGAAGGGAAGAATCTCCCTGACTGGATTCCGATCTTGAAAGCTGTTGCCCGGTCTCCGTTGCCCCCGAGACCTCCGACCAAGCGCGAGCTAGCCGCTATAGCTGAAGCTGAAGCCGAGCGACATACAACGATCGAAGCAAAAGAAGCATAACCTTTAATAGTCACTGCTTGACTGGCGCGAATGGACAAATCGGTCAAGAAGTAATCAGATGAGGCTGTAATTGGGTTATTATGTAGAAGGGTCTTTGGAAAATGTTGGACAGAGAGGGAGATTCATGAGCAAGACGTTCCTAGCCTGGATCTGTTGATAATCACTTGGCCAGATATTAAGCTACTTAGATACCTATATAATAGATATTAATTAGTCGGCTCACATCGAACTCCGCTACAGTAACCGCCTCAACGGTTATCATCTTCCGTAGTATAGTGGTCAGTATGCAAGCTTGTCACGCTTGAGACCCGGGTTCAATTCCCGGCGGGAGAGTTCCAGCCATCTGCGATACGCAGACTTTCTTTTTTCCTTCATCATGACTTTTTTGATACCTGTGTAATCTTTTTGTTGGTTGCATTGAATGAAACCATGCATGTGCTGACTGGCTGGCGTCTAACGCGTCTAAACCGCGGCTGATCTTGGCGCGCCCCGCAATGTTAACTCAGGCAACCCATCTTGGACCTTTGTTAATCAAACACGATCTTACATATCATTTCGACTTGTCGCGTATCTCGAAAAACAACTCTACCGACCCGAAGACATAACAAAGTGCATGGCCGAGAGAAAGCAACCGAACGGAACGGGGGCTGGGAACGGACAAGTGACCATGTCCGAATACAAGAAGGCGCAAGCCCGAGTTCGGGATCTGGTTGAGAAGCGTAGAATGCTGGAGCGACGCTTGGTGGGTGCAACTCGGATTCGCTCAGCGGGAATATGCTGACTTGTCCGTAGACGCAAGTTGAAGACGGAATCGCTCAGAAAGAGACCAACTACCTCGACAGCACACCGAGCGGCAACATCATCACAGGTTTCGACAACTATATGAAGGGTATGAGCGGCGCGGCAGCGCAGCGACGAAAGGCTGGACCAATGGAGCAGAACCGGGTCTTTTCGCGATCATCCATCTCATACCGACCTAACAATTTGGTAAGCGAGGCATTGTCGGTTCATTTACAAGAATGCGACACTGACTATATTTTAGGAGGGCATCACGCCAGGATCAGGAGGGTCAACACCAGCTGGCGCGACACCATCATCTGCAGCTTTCCGAGACGGACCCTCGAACCATCCCACACCAACGTCTACAACAGCGGCTAAGAACGCCAGTAAGACTAAGAAGAAGACGGTTGAAACCGAGGATAGCGAAAACGATACTTCGACGAGTAAGAAGCGAACGAACTTTGGAGCGCAGCGCAAGTAGGATACCTGTAATGATACACTGTGTAATGGGACGGGGCGTTATAAGTAAGAAGTGCTATGGAAGCATGGTATGGACGGCGTTAGGTAATGCAGTAGAATAAATTCCTTCCTCGGGTTCTTTTTAAGTTGCCGATTGTATAAAGGTGCCTTGTCCTCTAATGTGGCATGGGTTTAGCAACTGTAGACGGGGTGTTGTATGCTCTCATACAGGTAACTCGGAAGAGCATTTATACCTGGAATGCTCTCATTAAGTGTGATTCGGAAGAGATGGCGCGCCATGAGTTAACGGAGTGACGATTAGGAGATGTGATGCTGTGTCGCAACCCAATGTCAATAATAGGTCCAAAAACTGTGAAAAAGCAGAGCATAGCTGGGCCAACAAGGTTCAATTGAGACTGGAACAATGTGCCCCAGTTAAGTCAATGAGCTAAGGCAAGACTATGGGTGAGCTGACGTCTCACAAGGCTTATTTACCGTACCTATCCCCCAGGAAACATGGGTCGATCTATGCGGGGTCTAAGTGGAAGATGAATGTGAATGATTATGATGTTGCTGGACAATCGCTGAGAAAAGGATTGGGGGAAACCCAGGACAGATTATTTGATAATAAATCCTGGTGTCGTTGATCTTTCTTTCGGTATAGTGAAAGTTAAAAAGTACCATGATAAAGGAAGGTAGCATGAGCGGTGGGTTCACGGAAGTGAGGGGCCGGGCGGGCAGCAGCAGGTCATGACGGGAAAGAGAGTAGGTGCGAGAGGGGGAGGTATAGGCACAAGCACAGGCGCATACCTCGCCTAGACCTTGTTGTACGATGAATGTAAACACTTCTCGAATCTCCTCTTTCCAATAACTTTCGTTACTCTACTACAATCATTCTCAAACCAACTCAATCAAAAATAACCATCATTCATTCGCAACACCATCTTAAAGATGACAAGACAGGCCTCCCGCTTCACCCCCGAGGTGATGCTTTCGGCCCCGCGCCGTTCTCCCGGCGTTCCCAACTCCACCGGCGAGCTCATTCTCTATACTGTAAGTTGGCATATCAATTGATCATTGAAGGCGTTACTTACACAGACAGATCTCGACGTATTCATTCGAGAAACATTCCGTGTCGTCACAGATTCGAGTACTCAATATCAAGGATGACTCTTCTCATGTCATCACCGACGACACGCATGACACCTCTCCTTTCTGGATCGGAGAGAAAGAAGTTGGCTTCATCAGGACACAAGATAATGGAATAGCATCGCTATACTATTCAGAAGTTTCGCGAAAATTCGAGTAAGAACATGCCAGGCACAAATGACTCTGGTTCAATCGGATGCTAACGTTCACAACCAAGGCCTCGCATGATTCAATATTTTGCTGGAGGTGTCTCTGACCCAAAGGTCAAAATCCTGTCGGAAGACAAGGTCTTGATTGTTTGCTCTTCTCTAACCACGCCCAAGGGGGACATGTATTGGCAAGCAGCTCAGCCCAAGACCTATACTTCAGCCAAAATCTATACCGGCCTATTCGTTCGCCATTGGGATAAATGGACTACCGAGAATCAGAACTCACTCTGGTATGGCGTGCTCAGCAAGAAGGATGATAAGTGGAAACTTGAGAATTCTAGCCTCACCAACCTCTTGGAAGGTACTAAGCTAAGCTGTCCTGTCGCTCCCTTCGGTGGCGCGGGAGATTTTGACATTTGCGAGAATGGCATTGCTTTCATTTCCAAGGATCCCGAGCTGAACCCAGCCCGATACACCAAGACTGACCTTTACTATGTACCCATCAAATCTTGGACGGAGAAGGCACCCAAGCCCCAGATCATCAAGACCGGACGGCTAAGGGGATACAGCAGCACGCCAGTCTTTTCCAATGATGGAAAGAAACTCGCATTCGCAAGAATGAAGAACCAGCAGTACGAGTCTGACAAGTCAAGACTGTTGCTAATCCCCGATGTTACCGACTTGAGCAATGTTCAAGAGTTTTACCAGACAGATGATGACGAGGGCGGCTGGGACTTAAGACCTGACTGGGTTATCTGGAAAAAAGATGACAAGGAGTTATATGTCGCCGCCGAGAAGCATGGACGATCGATGCTCTGGAAGCTGCCAGCCGACACCCTCAAAGCCCGCGATCTCCCTGAGCCTATCCACGAAGATGGCTCTGTCTTGGTAGCCCACACTCTGGCTAACAGTGACTCCCTTCTTATCACAACCCGGTCGCGTGTAGAAAGCTCGAGCTACGGTATCCTGGACCCCGAGTCCAAGTCTGTCAAGGTGATCTCAGCCAGTTCTAAGAATGGCAAGACCTTCGGCCTTTCTAAGTCTCAGGCCACGGAAATCTGGTACCCCGGATCGGCTGGCTACGACAATCATGCTCTGGTAATGCTTCCTTCGGATTTTGATAAGTCTAAGAAGTATCCATTGGCTTTCCTGATCCATGGCGGACCTCAGTCAGCTTGGACTGACGATTGGAGCACTCGCTGGAACCCTGCCATCTTTGCTGAGCAAGGCTATGTGGCAGTGTGCCCCAACCCGACAGGTAGCACTGGGTACGGACAAGCTCATGTTGATGCGATTGCTGAAAACTGGGGAGGCGCCCCGTATGATGACCTGGTAAAGTGCTTTGAGTACTTGGAGAAGCATGTCGACTATGTAGACACCGATCGAGCAGTTGCATTGGGTGCTTCTTACGGCGGATACATGATTAGTAAGTTTCGATGTTCTCAGTATGAAGCTGTGCAGTATGCTAATATGAGGTTAGATTGGATTCAGGGTCATGACCTAGGACGAAGGTTCAAGGCCTTGGTATGCCACGATGGTGTCTTTTCGACACAGAGTCAGTGGTCTACCGAAGAGCTCTTTTTCCCTGAGCACGACTTTGGCGGAACACTCTGGGATAACCGTGCTGGATATGAGAAGTGGGATCCCTCTCTGCACACCGGCAACTGGGCCACCCCTCAACTGGTAAGAAAGGCGGGAAGTGAATGCGTGAACAAACTTTAACAGGACTCTAGGTCATTCATAACGAACTCGACTATCGGCTGCCTATCTCAGAAGGCTTGGCCATGTTCAATGTTCTACAGGCCCGCGAAGTGCCCAGCAAGTTTGTTATGTTTCCCGATGAAAACCACGTAAGTACATCACAATAGATTTAGTCAGGTTAACCACTTGCTAACCATATATGCAGTGGGTGCTTAAGGCCGAGAATTCGCTTGTCTGGCACAGAGAGGTTCTAGGATGGATTAACAAATACAGTGGTATTTCTGACGAGGAAATGCTGGTGGACGAAATTAAAGAGATGTCCGTATAGCCGCAACCGATCCGAACAGGAGCGCGAATTTGGACTTGATTATTGATAGGGGGGTTGTACAGTTGAATTCATAGCTTGAGTTGGCACTTGATTATAAGATAGCTTCTAGCGCAGCATGATAATAAAATGCTATCACGTTCAGATTCTAGCCGAGCCCCAACATCATAAAGCTCTCAATCAGTGGCTTCAAGTCGGTCATGGTATTGTTCTGCTCATTGCATGTTATTTGTGTCAGATGTTGACAACATATACCTAAAGCAGATCATATCAATACAATTTAAATGATTTCAAAGATTGTATCAAGTACCATTTCCTTGTTCTAATAGCCATTGAATTTATTGTCATAGAATGAGCGTAGCTTAGCTGCTCCTGCTTATCTTGCCTGGTAGAGCTCTTAATATTGTACCTGCAACCTCTATTGTAGTACCCACTCTTTTTTATTGTTAGGCTGCTCCTGCCGTTTCGCAAGCTATTCTCTGATCTGCACTTCACCCAAACGGGCCAACTTCAAACAATTGGAGAAGCTTCATCCCAAATAGCTTCACCCCAATTTTTGAGCAGTTCCAAGGCGCATTGTTCGGATAATGCGCTGCGAGGTTTTCCTCAAGCAGATTACTCGATGACGGCCAAACCAAGCCCAGCTCTGCTACCGCGACACCGAAAACGAACGAATCAATAGCTTACCAGCAAACGGGAAGATTTACATTTACGCCATCGCAAGCTGATCGCTCAAACGAAAACGAAAACGAAACAGTTCAATTCACTTCACTTCAGAGAACTAGAAATATACCACACTTTATACAAACATGACGACGCCACCCTCTCTTTTTCACGCGCTCCTTCGCCCTTCTATCCTTCAGATCCTTCGCTCTACAGGCTACCACTCGACGCGCCCAGCCGTGCTCGACTCCTTAACCGACCTCGCCGCTCGATACCTGTCGCTTCTTTGTCAGAGTACCGCTGATCATGCAGCTCACAACCAAGGCGACAGTGCCGACTTCACCATAGCAGACATACGGATGGCGCTCCAGGACGCAGGTGCCATTATGCCCGAGCGCGTTCCCACAGAAGAGATGTGGCGCGGCGAAGAGGATTTGCGGGGAGTGGAAGAGTTCATGGCGTGGTTTGCCGGACAGCGCATGAAGGAAATGATGGAGGTTGGTAACGGAGACGGTGAAACGGATGCTACGGATTATCTTAATGGTAGGTCTTGTAACCTTGTACATTCAGAAATCAAGCTAACAGAGAGCCTGTTCAGCTCTTAAAAAGAAGCACAGCAAAACTGGCGAGGACGCAAAGTACCACGGAACCATACTCGGCCGTGGCCACGACACAGGCGAGATCCAAGTCGAAGGCGGTCCAGAGACCACGATTGCAGAATGGATTTCCAACCGCGCGTCACCACCGAGCAGTCCAACACCTGACGAAGACCAGCAACAGGATAAAGACCAACCTCCACAGCAACAAGCTCCTCAACAGAATGGTCATGCTAGCGACGACGATTCAGGACTTAGCTCTGTAGGCGACCGTCTAGATCAGGACGACACAATGGACTTGTCTTAACAAACAAGTCCTAGCTCTTCTTCGATCGAAATAATCAGAACGCGACGAAGCTGGAGCGGCAGAGTGATTACACCGGCGATAGTGATTAGGTCTTGGTTTATTTTGCATAGCGACGGAGTTCTTCAGGGAGGCAAGGGGTGGATTGAGGCAAAGGGAAATACAGAAAGAAGTATCTTGGCCTTGAAAGACAGGGCTTTTTTTTTCGAGCTTCGGAAACACTTTTGCTCCTTTGTTTGCAATGGTTCGACTTGAAGAGACATACGTATTCATAGTAGTCTTAAGAGAATTCTTGAAATTTCATTCTATCTAATCTACCCAAATGTTCGACCTTATTGGGCTTGAAGATATGCAAAGTCACTTTGAGTAGAAGATCGAGAAAGATGGTAAGATTTGGCCCTAGCCATGTCTTTTGCCATCACTTCGTATGACTGTTCTATGCCTAGGTACCTAGATAGTATACAAGATCCCACAGGCTATGCCCGTCCTTTTCTATGCTATTTGTTATACATATTTTGAATTCGTCAGGAGATGATTCATGATTCCCCAAGCGCCGTTAGAATGCTCCCCTATTTTACTATTTTACACTCTTTTTCAACAAATCGTACACTCCCATCTGTGCTGCCGCCTCTTTGAACAAACTTGCCTTGTAGGCCTCGTCGCCCTCAGTAGGCCAGTACTGTCTCTGCAGATACTCGAACAGTGCCTGAGCACGACGCTCATTCTCAAGGCCCGATACATCGCCATCAGCTGAAGCGGCAATACTTCGATCGAGATTACGTTTGGCGGTCATAAGACGACGGCGGTGGGTTGGAGAATCCCATGATAGCTTAGTCGTATCTAAGACCATCTCGAGAATGAGAGTCTCGGGAGGAAGGAAGCGGAATCCCTCTCGAAGGGTTGTCAACGCAACAACAAGACCAACGTTATCCTTGACACGACGGAAAGTATGCAGGATCTTGCGAGCAAGTTGACCGTCTATGCCGTCAGGCTCAAAGATTTTAGGAAACTTGATCGTTTCAGCAAACATCTTCCGGGTTTGCTCAACCTGGCCAGCAACAGGACCGGCTGAGGTGTGCAGTCTGTTGATGGAAAGGGTTTTCCAAAGCGCGCTAAAAGTGAAGGGGTCGGGCTCGACACCTTTCTCTACCACGAGCGTTTGGTATAAGTCCAAGGCTTGCTGAGATTGTCCCGCTTGAATGTAGGACTCGAGAAGTTGGTTGATGACAAAAGAGTCGGCTCTCATCTCTGCTTCGCGGAAGGCATCCCAGAGCATCAGAATGCGATCGTGCAGGTCTCGTAGGCGGTAGTTCTCTGCCAATAGCGAGAATGTCTCGAGCGTCGCTCTTGGTAGGCCGGTCTGTACACCATCCTTGCTCAATGGGTCTTCTTGAGAAGTTTCGGCCTCTTTTCGTGCCTTGACAAACTCGATTCGTGTGTCAATCATGCCCCATGCCATTTGATCCGCCTTCTCAAGATCCTCAGCTCCTCCCGCCCGTTGCCATGCTGCGATGAGACCGTTCAACTGCACAGGTGCTGGCTCAATGCCTTTCTGACCCATGAACTCTACAACACTATGCGCTCCGTTCAGATCGCCAGCACCAATCAGCCTCTTCAACCACTTTCCAAAGAAGAACTTGTTTGCCACGACTGATGGAAGCTGTTTTTGCTTCTTTAAATCGATCTTGCCGTCGCTCATCATATCGACGAAGGCGTATAAGCCATTCTCAGTCTGGTGAGTTGTCAGGAAGTAGGATATGACTTGATCATAGTCAGCGAGCTTCATGTGTTCTCCCAGAAGCTCACGGAGTTGGCGATATGCCGCCCAAGCCTTCTCCTTGCCCTCTTCTGTGCCTAATTCAGAACATGTACGAATGAAAGGCATCAGGATGCGAGGATCGGATTGCTTTTGGATCAGCTTGCCGATGGCTCGCTGTGCTTGGTCCAGATCTCCTACACGGCAGTACATCCTCACACCAAGTTCCCAGAATTCTTGGAATGTCTCTGCGTTTTCGTCGCCCAGGGTACTCATGCATCGCTTCCAGTTCTCGATCGCCTTTGACTCCCATCCATCAACAAACACAGCCTCAATAGTCAACAATTGCTGGGCAGGGCTTAGAGTAACTCTGGCCTCGCTCATGTCGCGAGCAAGAAGTGCAATATGTGATAGACGATGGATATTGACAGTTTCGGGTGCCGAAAATATCTTCCATAGCAAATCCCACACCTCGAGAGGTACATGACTCCAACCGTGGGCAAGAGAAAGCCTAGCTGAGTGGTACGCCTTGTACACTCCTTGTACCGTCTTTGTTGTAAGTTTGACATTCCGGCGATAATCTCTGGCGACTCGCGATAGAATAGAATTAAGACGAGCAATCTTCTTGCGCTGGTTGATCGTCCATGGCTTTTCCGGGATTTGAGGGAACGTCACTCGAGAACCCAAAGATCCAAGTCCTGGTAATCCTGGAAGTTCAGAATCCAATTTCTCCAATAATTCCTTGGGTAAGTCTGCGCCGGTCTTGTCGATTTCTTGATCAATCGCAGCAGTATATGCATCCAGCTTTGTAATAATCCTCTCCAGATCATCTGCCGTCTTCATTTTCTGCCATTCGCTACCCAGTTGATCGACCACTTCTTGGAATGCCGCCTTTTCGTCGATTCCACCAATATCGTCCTTGATCTCTAAGAGAGCATCTTTTAAGCCTGATGTATCCAATTCATTGAGTGAATCACCAAAAGCATCTTCTCCGGAAAGTTCGGTTCTCTTATTGTCATTTTGTTCAAAGAACCGGACGCTGAACGACTCATTATCCTGGGTCGGATTCCGTAGAGACTTTATTCGGTCGAGATACTGCTTAAGTTCGAATTTGGTGGGTTTCCGTGTTACGGCATCATCGATCGACTGTTGCGCAGTGGATTTGGTGCTATATGTTGCCGCTATTCGTTGCGTCGGTCTCTGTCGAATCGCCAAACGACAGGATCGGCATATTGTCTCATTGCTGGATCGTAGCTCGCGTAAAAGCGGTCGGCCCGCCATTCTCAGTACATAAGGCGCTGGTGTTGAAGTTGAAGCTTGGAGGGACTGAATATGGAACCTTTTTTAGTGGTTATCGATAAGACTTTGACTGTAAATCTGCCACTTACAGGCGGACCAGCAGTGGTGGTTCTCACCGCCTTACTCTTTTAGCTCACGTACAGCTTTTCCGGCGGCAGAAAATTAATTTTTGTCTGTACTTTGGCGACGGGCTGGAAATATTGCGACTCCCAAAGATACCCCCAAGCACAGCAAAATGTCGAATTCTACGCCGGAATTCCTTCGATTTACAGGACATCGGTCCTTTACGCAGCGTTTGACTCTGTCAACGCTCACTGGTCGACCGATTCACATCTCCAAGATCCGAAGCTCGTCGCCTACGAATCCTGGTCTCGCTCCCCATGAGATCTCCTTCTTGCGCCTCCTCGAGGCTGTCACCAATGGCAGCTCGATGCAGATCTCCTACACTGGTACTACTATAACATTTCACCCAGGTCTGATCACCGGAACTATCGCCGGCTTTGGAGCTTCTGATGGCGATGTTATTGAGCACAACATCTCTATGAACAACACCCGTGGTATTACCTACTTCCTTATGCCTTTGTGTCTATTGGCACCCTTCTCCAAAGCGCACATGAACGTTCGGTTCACAGGCCCCGGAGTCATCACATCATCCACCGAGACTGGCGACATCTCGGTCGATTCCTTCCGAACAGCTATTCTTCCTCTTTTCGCCCTCTATGGAATTCCTCCCGCCCGTATCGAACTCAGAGTACTTCAACGATCCTGTGCTGGACCTGGTGGAAAGGGCGGCGGTGGTTGTGTCGAGCTTCGGTTCGCAAGTCAAGTGCGACTACCAAAGACTCTGCATCTTAACCGAAGCCCTGGTCGCATAAAGCGCATTCGTGGTGTCGCATACTGCACTGGAGTATCTGCCTCTAACAACGCCCGTATGATCCACTCAGCGCGTGAGGTCCTCAACCCCCTGGTACCTGATATCCATATCGCTGCGCAGTACGACCAGGCGCCCCTTGTGCCCACAGGCGACAAGGCAGGAAGCAAGAGACGTCTAGGAATTGGTTTTGGTTTGAGCTTGGTCGCTGAGTCAAGCGCCGTTGGTGTCTTATACTCGGCAGATGTCGTTGTCCCGTCTACTGGTGGTGTTGTCCCTGAGGACATTGGAAAGCAATGCGCATACCAACTTCTAGAGAACATCTCTCAAGGCGGATGCGCTACACAGGTTTCGGCAAAGACGATGCTTATTCTTATGGCCATGGGATCAGAGGATGTTGGCCGTCTCAGAATCGGTCGAGATGTGCTTGGAAATGAAGAGATGGTTATTCTTGCAAGAGACTTGAAGACATTTGGCGCAAGCAGCTGGGGTCTGAGAGATGTTGGGGACGACACGAATGATATCATTGTTTCTGTTAAGGGTACTGGCGTTGGCAATGTCGGAAGAAAGATAGCGTAAAAGCAAAGAGTAATATATTCCTGTTCAAATTTCCGCAAATGAGACGATGGTCTCCATTCTATGCTTCTTCTAAATTTCAGATTCAGGATAAGAATGCCGTATTTCCTGTCACAGTCGGGACTCCTTCTGGGCTCTGAAATCTGGAGTGCAGGGCTGAATGAGCCAAGAAACGTCAATGGCATAGTCTAGCTCACTCTTCGCCTCTGTACCTTAACAAACAAGTGGTTTTAAGACCCTGAGGCCGTGCCAACTGAAACTGATCATTTATGCCTCCAAACCTATCATAGAGTATCGCTTGTTCCTTATTAAAAAACATAATTCAAACCTTTATGCTATTGCTGTCTATCATTTTGAACCGTCCGGACTGGCACTTGAAGGGCTCGCCTCCGAGCTTCGATAGAAGCCATAGTTGCCCCGTAGCTAATCGTACGCAGAGAATATGCAGCCGTTCTCTCTATGTTCAATGCCGCATTATGAAGCGAGTGGAGAATATGATACTCGCCAATGATCGCATTTCCAGAGCTCAACACATCGGACAAATGCGACCTGGACGGTTCATCGACAGAGCGTTCTCTGCCAGATGGTTCCGACTCTCCAGACGTCGAGTTGCCTTCTTCATTTGTGCTGACACGATGTAACGGTTGCATTTCAATGCCTTCCTCCTCATCGACTGGCAATGAGCCGGGCATGTCCCTCGATACCCCACGTTCCTCGGCGTCCAGATCTTCTATAGTGGGAGCCATCTCCTGGGCCACATCCGGGACCATGGGCCTGAAGGTTTTGAGGATCACTCTTAGCCTCTCTCGTTCAGTATGCACCGTCAACATAAAGCATTGAACGGCAAGTATCATGACATCTGCCAAAACATAGTAGACTCGAGAAGTGGGAGGTTTCTGGCCTATAAAGTCAATGACTAGGCCGCCATGCATATAGCCACGATGAAAGTCTGGCCCCACTGGCAGAGAAACAAAGATATGCAGAAGTATGCATATGATGTTGGGAATGAGTACCAAGCAGACATGCAGGGGACTCGCAGGCATTAGAAAAGGGAACGATTCATCCTTTGGCGTAAGATACAAGTACTGACCAACAGCCCTGAGGATGAATCGAAACATTGAGCATCTGGAAAGGTATCACTTGTAAGCACAGCTCAAGAAGCATAAAGCCATGATGCAGGAGGATGATGGGACGTACTCCATATAGTATAAGGCACTTAACTCCGCAAAAACCAGGGTATCAAGACTCTTGAGCAAATGTGTGACAAAAAGCAACTTCCTCGCTAAACCAGGATTTCGCTTCTTTCTATTCTTTTTCTTCTTGCGACGCTGAGACTGCGACTGGGCGCGAGACCGAGTCGACCTCGACTGCTCCTGTGGCAGATCCCATGTGACGCGGCTGCCGGACGAAGCATTGGCGGGTTCGGCTGGGGAGACATCGTTCGGCGCCGTAGAGTTCGGCGAGGCATCATCGCTCATTCTCGAGTATCGTCATCTGCATCTGCAACTGCATCTGTAGAGCTAGTTCTGCATGAGCAGGGTGACAGCTCAGGAGAAGCACGTGCGGGTCATGGGCCTTTTCGCAAACGGCGGGGAACTGTAGTAAGAGTCGAAATGAGTGTTTTTGTATATATAGTTTGTAACAAGATGGATTCGACTGGCTCTATGTGATTTTGGAGCTTGGACTAATAGCACTCGAGTGAATGGAAGTGACTTGTTGGAGCATGCATGAGACGACCTGAGCCGCCATGATAAGATTGCAGGGATCATCTGCGACAGGCAGGCAGGCATAGGTGCTAAGCTGCCAGCGGCCACAGCTCAGTCCGGAAAAAGTAAGGTCCGACAGGAACGATCAAGCCCCAGCACCTGAGAGCAGAAGGGTACGTACCAGTACCCCGCCATCGGCCGTCTCTGGTGGGATGCAGCACTGCAACGGCCCAAATAATTTCTGCCCGCCGTGACTCAGACGAACAATCAAGGACGAGACAACAGAACAGAACCTACGACTTGGTTCGAAAATCTCCAAGTCTGCCATCATGACGACCTCAACCTCCGCCCCCTCGGGGGATCTCACCTCCCAGATCCTTCAAGCCCTTTCGGAAAAGAGCCCCCTGCTCTCCTCAGAGGCCTTCCCCGCCATCGCCTTCCAGGACATCAAGGCTGCCCTCGACCGTCTGGCTTCCCGATCTATGGTCACATACGAGACAATTGACCGAGAGGAGGCTATTCTCGAACCCGAGGCGGAGCAGATTGCCGAGCACGGTAGTCACGAGGCGCGTGTTTTCGAGGCCTTGAGAAGTGCCGTTGAAGGATTGTCGGTTCAAGATTTGGAGAAGGCCATTGGAGATAAGACAGTGACCAAGGTCGGACAGGGCAAGGCTTTCAAGGAGAAGTGGATCAAGAAGAGCAGCGATGGCAAGCTTGTTGCTACTGTATGTAGTACCTAGGATGTTTATGCTATTTCTGCGATAATTGGTGGCTAACTGGATATAACAGGCCGAGTCCATCGAGGATGTCACCCGAGCGCAGCTCCAGAAGATCAAGGAGACCCGAACACACGAGCCCAAGATCTTGACCGACTTGAAGAAGCGAAAGCTGATTAAGATGCAAAAGGTCATCAGCTTCAAGATCGAGAAGGGACCCAAGTTTGCACTGGAAATCCAAAAGGAGGAGACTGACCTGACAGCCGACATGATTGCGTCCGGATCATGGAAGAGTGCCAACTTCAAGCCTTACAACTTCAAGGCCCTCGGTGCCGACCAAAACGCTGGTGCCCTGCACCCCTTGAACAAGGTGCGACATGAGTTCCGATCCATCTTCTTCGAGATGGGTTTCGAGGAGATGCCCACCAACAAGTTCGTCGAGACTGGATTCTGGAACTTCGACGCCCTGTTTGTCCCTCAGCAGCACCCTGCCCGTGATCTTCAGGACACCTTCTACATTTCCGACCCTGCTCTTGGTGATGCGCCCCGATCAGAAGAAGGACAGAACACTGAGGAGTACTGGGAGAACATCAAGCAGGTTCACCAGAACGGCAAGTTTGGATCAATTGGTTACAGATACCCCTGGTCAGCGGAAGAGACCAAGAGACTGGTGCTCCGAACACACACTACTTCCATTTCAACGGCCATGCTCTACAAGCTAGCAGCACAGAAGGGACCTGACGGCCGCCCACCTCCCGCGCGATACTTCTCTATTGATCGAGTTTTCCGTAATGAGACAGTCGACGCAACCCATCTGGCTGAGTTCCACCAGGTCGAGGGTGTTATCGCTGACTACGACCTTACACTGGGTGGACTGATGGAGTTTATGGAGGCCTTCTTCGCCAAGATGGGCATCACCAACCTTAAGTTCAAGCCCGCCTACAACCCTTACACCGAGCCCAGTATGGAAATCTTCAGCTACCATGAAGGTCTGGGCAAGCTGGTGGAGATTGGTAACAGCGGTATGTTCCGACCTGAGATGCTGGAGCCTATGGGTCTTCCCAAGGACATGCGTGTCTTTGGCTGGGGTCTGTCACTGGAGCGCCCGACCATGATCAAGTACAAGATCTCCAACATTCGAGAGCTGTTGGGCCACAAGGTCGATCTCAACTTCATTGAGAGAAACCCTGCGGTGAGATTAGAGAAGGAGTAAAGAAAAGATCGAGTCATGGATGCATAGGCAAGATAACAAAAAAGAAGAAAGAGAGAGATACGTATGACGCATGTTGGATTGGTTTAGAGGACGGCATCTAGAGGACCCGATGCAATCGGTAATGCAATGCAATGCAGTGTCAGTATCTATCACGACTAGACGAAATAAGATTAACCAACAAAAAAAGACGGATACCTAAAAGTTTCAAGCATGAAATAAGCCTCGATCTGGGTCCCGATCTTGGATCTGAATAGAATAGGGGTCCCCTGGGCTGAGATGATGACTGATGAGGAGGGACCCTGACTAGAGACGGGAATCGAGGTTTAAGATGGAGTCATGTCGTCAGTGAGGTTTTGTTTCAGAGACGGTTGCCGTTGCCCCACAAGGAGGGAAGCCATTTTTGCGGTGAATTACGCACTCGATTGATTAGTTTCTGGACCCTGAATCATGACGCTTTATTTCGGCAGTTATTTGTCAATTGAGAAGGTGGTTGTCAACTTGATTCTTGTTCATGTGATTTGACTGATTGATTGACTGACTGACTGGAGTAGAAATGGATGGAGTTGAGTGTCAGTTCTTGGCTTTCCCTGCTCCCCCGCTTTCGGCACCTTCTTTTGCTTTTGGTCTCTTCAGCTCCACAATTACACTTGATCGGCCCCACGTCCCTTGAGCCCCGCCTTCATCGCATCGCATCGCATCGCGGCTCATCGCATCCACTTGAGACTTCGTCATTGAGATCCAAGAACGGCTTTTGACGTCTGGATTCTTCCTCAATATCGTAACGACTATTCGTAATTAGTGCCTTGAGTAGAATCACGCTTTGAACCCTGAAACTGACGAGAAGGAGAACAGTAGAGGCAATTGGTCCTCTTGGCTCTTGAATGCAACGCTGCATGCATGTTAGCTATTTGGAAGTCGGTTGCAGTTTAAGGACAAGAGAATAAACGCCCGTGGCGTCCTTCCCCGCGTAAAGTTACTGGTGTTTGTAATTCCCCTGCCAAGTTGATGGGTGGTGTGACCTCTATCACAGCAGCACCCTGCCTGCCTGAGCTTCTCCGCAGAGATCAGCATCTGCCGATTTAGAAGTCATGATGCTCACTCTTCCCAAGCGAGATGAACATCCTTCACTGCTTCCTCCTCACCAGATTCACAAGGAAGCTTAACGATCGAAGCGTCCTGGTTGGTCCCTTTCAGTTGAGGTTGAAAGGGATGACAGTGACAGTCTGAGGCGAACGGGGGGTACGCCACCTTTGTCATGGTCTGGTTGGCTAATGCTCGAAAAAGGATGGCCAGCACGTTTGGTCTCAAAGCTTACTGAGTGATGTCTCCATTGGACAGCTCGTTGGCTAACTGTATGATGATGGCTGATTGACTTCCCTTCCGTGACACGCGAGATCAGGCCCAGACGTGCGTAGACAGCTGCACTCGCTCTTACCCTTTTGCTGCAAGAGCAGAAAGATCGACAAGAGCTGGTCGGTTCTCTCCTTCCTCGCACAGGATATAAACTGAGCTCTTCCCCCTCATCTTGGCTTCTCATCCTTCCATATCCAAACCACAACATACAATCCAACACTGAAATCCTGTCCACTGCCCACGAACGTATCCTAAAGCAAAGGATACATACGAATACAACGAATACCTAAATATATACACTTTCCTCCAACAACCTTCATAATGGATTCTGGTGCTCCCCAGACTGGTGCTCCCACTGGCAACGTCAGCGGTCGTCGTCGAGTATGTCCACTCGTATCCACTCTCACTTACACCCTCCACTAACACGCTTCACCAACAGAGCTCAGGCTTCATGCCCGCCTTCGCCAGCCTCAGCGAGCAGAAGCGCGGTTCTCAGGACAGCGCTACCCGCCGAGCGAGTATGTCAGACCAGCAGCCCAAGAGCGGTTTCTTCGGCCAGTTCTTCCACAAGTACGTCACAATTGTCATATCATAGTTTCATCCAAGCGACTCATATACTGACAACCTCCGAAGCAACTTCGGCAAGAACGCCCATAAATAATTGAAATGAAGTCATGATGAAAAGAAAGGCATTGTCCTATTGTAATATTAGTATCAACACGGCGAATTGCAGGGCATTTCAGGCCCTTTCCTTCAGTTTGCAATTTGGTATTTTGGCCGTGGAGTTAAACGCAAAAGCGAGCTCAGGTGTCAATTGGAGTAGCATAGGAGAATAAATGATGCGATGCAATTAACTTGTCATGTCTCTCATGGTGTTGTGTATAGCCTGTGACATGTTTGACAGGTGATCATCAGGAACAAGACTAACGATAATGACCAAGGGTGAAGGGTGTCATACGAACTCAAAAAGGGACACTGATGATATATAATGACGCTGCTTGAATTGGTAATGGCAGTAGAGCGAATGACTTTGCTTCGCGTATCAGACTCTTGATAAGCATTTCAGTTCAAAACCAATACCGCTCTTCTGGTAGTAGCAACGTCTTGGTGTTTTATAATCTTGATCAGTGATTTTCCATTCTGGCATATCTTGACTTTGTAGCTGTATCAGGTGGGAGTTAGAAGAATTATTCTAATGATTAGGCTACAGAAATAAAGTGGCCCCATATCTAGCCTGAGCTTGCATAAGATGACCAGATTATTTCGTCTCTTGGGATTTCGAGGTCAATTCTTCTGACAGCTGTCTCGCTTGGCCTTAAGTTTGAGTGCATATGACTCGACTTGCCAAATCACTATGGGCATGCAGCTCAATCAATTGCTTCAAATGTGATCAATTCTTCTAACATTACCATGCAACCCGACGCCTTTTATTTCGCTGTCGTATATATCCGTACCCGACAGCTATGATCTAGCCATTGCCATCCATCCAGGTGCTTCTATGCATCTCTTTAATATCTAGCATTGGTTAACCTATAAAGTCGATCCTTGTAATCTAAGCCTTGACCATGAAAATCTATCAATTGTTAGCAAACTTTGTCAATAATAGTGGCATTGTGGTAGACAAACCTGGTTAAGTGCCTTGGTATCCAAAACTGCCTGCCTCTTCTGCGCAATAAATCGTGACCGCACAAAGTTTCTGCTTCCGCGAGGTGTAGATGTACCAGATGGTGTTGTCACTCCAGTTCCAGGTACTGAAGCCGCAGGTGTAGAATCCGCTGTGCTGGCAGCTTCTTCCTCCTTCTTGCGCTTCTTCTTTTCTTTCTTCTCCTTCTTAGACTTCTTGTCCTTCACCTTCTCCTCGTCTGAGTCCTCTGGTGACCTGCTCTTGTCCTTCTTGGACTTGCGCTTCTTGGAGCGCTCTTCTGTGGCATCTTCGTCGTCTGAAGCTTCGGTGGAGGACTTCTTGCGGGACTTGTCCTTCTTTTCTTTCTTTTCCTTCTTCTTCTTGGCCTTGGTATCGTCGCCGTCGGCTTCCTTCAGCTTGCGCTCTTCCTTGCGTCGCTTCTTGCTCTTTGAATCGGTATCGCGGCTAGAGGACTCGTCTTCCTCCTCATCGCTGGCCTTTCTCTTCTTGGACTTCTTCTCCTTCTTGGATTCCTTTGGTGTGGGTGCAGATTCCATGGCAACATCCTCGTCGGAACTTGTCTCTGTCTTCTCGGTCTTCTTATCTTCCAACTCCTTCATTTCATCTCCAATTAAGAGACCCCCGTACACGAATCGCATGGGTCCGTATCGTTGTTCGACGAAGTGGTGTGTCTTGACGGCAAGTCGGGCTTGTTGGTCTTCTACGATTGCATCGTCTGTCTTTCCGTTGAGTCGACTGAGCAGATCCTGGAACACATCGAGACCCGTAACCTCGTCCTCCTTAGACTTGCTGAAGCCCAACCCCTTCATGTCATCCTTAAGAACCACACGAATGTAGGAAGCGTTGGCGGCAGTGTGCAGCTCCGAGTGAGGCGCATCCTGGGCTCCGAGGAACTGGCCCGGCTGCCAGCCCTGAGCGCGCAGGATCTTCTGTCCGAAGGTGTTCTCGTCTTTAGTCCATTTCGTGTTGTTGGGATCCTTGTTGATCTTTCGTCGACTGTAGTGAATTAGCGCATGACCGTAAAGATACACAGACACTCTGGAAGTGTGTGGTCTCTTACGTCTTGTTTTCTGCGAGAAGTCCCATGTTTGCGACCTAAAACTCTTGAAAGATACAACCACCAAACAATTCACAAGGCGAGAGTTGAGCAAGACTAGAGGTACAGAAAAAAAAGGTGGGCAGTGGGGATGTGTGGTCGCGAAAATATCTTATCGCTGCACCTTATTGGACAAAGCGAACTATAATCGCCCCGTAGCCCATCCACTAGCTTATCCTGACCGAACCTCACCGAGGAACAAGTGCAGTAGTCCGAATAGAGTACTAAGTTAATAGGGGACTGGAGTAACTTGTTATAATGGATGTAAACATTCTGTTGATAAACTGCTGGTCCATCCAGTGACCGCCTTATAGCAATAATTGTAAGCATATAGTACAAAGAATCTAAGTACGTAGTCCTTCCCTCCTTATAATCCGGCTTCGATTCTGATTATGTAAAAAAGCAATTAACTCCAGAGCGTCCAAATTGCAATGATCTCGATAAAGAAATGCCTTGACGGTTTAGTAATTGAGCTCGCCACTTCCACCGCCCGAAGCCTGGTCAAGATCTTCGTAGCTCTTTAGGCTTCTGCCCTGGACTGCTTCCCGAGGACCTCCAGCGGCTCCTCCAGCACCGTCACCCCAGCGCGATCCACCATTTCGGTTGCGAGCACCATCGAAACGGTTACCACCACCACGGCGGTCATAAGGACCAGAACGGTACTGGCCTCGGCCACCACCCATGCCTCCTCGGCGAATGGGACCTCCACCGGATCGCTCATCACCCATAGGATGGAATCCTCCGGATGGCATGTTCCCAAACATGGGGTTGAAGTTGCCAGGGGCCATGGGGAAACCTGGCATACCCATCATTCCATTCATGGAAAAGTTCTGGAGGTTGAAACCGCGAGGTGTTCCGCTGCTGGATTGGCCATTGGAAGTTGGGAAGTGGCCATTTGAGTTGGCGTCAGTTCTAGATGGTGCGATATGCGATGGATCTATCACATAGGCGTTGATAAGTTCAAACTAATTGTCTGGTTAGCCAAAAGTAACAAATTGTTGGAAACATGACGTACCTCTTGTCTAAGGCTATCAAGCCAGTCGCCATGGCGCTTCTCGACATGCTTACGCCAGAAATGTTCTTCTTTGAACAGCTTGGAGCAGTCGGGAGCCTTGCATCGCCATTTATGCTCATCCTCTTGCTTTACGTGCTTCATAAGCTCCTCTTCAACAGCCTCATCAGCAGGACGACCACCGAGCTTTCGAAGATCAACTGAGTGAGGATCCAGGATCTGGGTAAGCTTATCTTCAAAGGTCTTAACCCAGTTAAAAGCCCGAAGGAGTTGTTGCTCAGTCTTGTTAGAAGTGTTTCGGAACTTCTTCTCTCCTTCGGTAAGCTCGCCCTCATCATCATCGTTTCGCTTCTTGCCGGGGAAAGCATCTCCGTTTGCACTGGCTCTTGCAACGGCCTTGGCTGTTGACGAGAGGGTGCTTCGAGGGCGACGCAAGTGTCCACCAGGGCACTTTCGGGTAAGCTCGTGAATCGAGTCACTTTCGAAAACACAGAAGAAGCAGAAGTTGAAGACTCGGCGCAAGTACTCAATCAAGAGGTCAAGCTGCTTCTTCTTAACCAGAAGGTCCTCATCATCGACCTCTTCGTCCTCAATGGCGCCCTCTTCTTCCTCTTCTTCGACATCAATGACACCGTCCTCCTCATCATCCATGGCTTCATCCATTCCAACCTCTCGGGTCTTCTTGACCTTCTTGACAGGTGCTGGAACAACAGCTGGTTGGAGTTGGCCTGCATTTCTAAGATCTTCGACCTTCTCCTCAATTTTTATAGTAGCTTGGAAATCAGAACCAAAGTCTTCCTCGAACTTGTTGACGATTCGCTGCACAAGTAGAAGGTCCTTGTCGATACGCTCGGGAGCTGAGAAGAGATCCCAAAGAGCCTTTTTTCTAGGATGGACGGGTGGGTTATGAACACCAACGTGGCAGACAAAGTCACCTCTAACTTCATCCTTGACGGTCTTTCCGTTAATAGCCTCCAAGGCCTTGTCGGCAGTCGACACTGGCTGGGGAGATCTAATGGCCTCATCGCCATCCTCGTCCTTGGGATCAATACGGTCCGCAGGCAGGACTGTTTCAGAAGAAGGGTGAAGCATAACCCATCCGATACGATGGTATCGTTTACTGGGGTTGGGATCGGACAAAGAGAGCCACTTGAAGCCACCTTCCTCCTCACCAAGGTGTTCTTTACAGAAAGCCTCGAGGTTTTGACGGCTAACATGGGGTGCAATCGTCTTAATCAGAAGAGTTGGCTGAAACTGGTTGTCGTCACGGATGTCAGCATCGTTGGCGGGTACAAGGTCACCGACACCCAGGATCTCATTCGTGGCTGTCGCCTCTCCTTCTTCCTTTTCAACAACACCACCACTACCGTTACTCTCACTCTTGGGGAGTCCCTCCAAAGAGAAGTCGTCGAAAGTACCAGACTCGAGATCCTGCTCCCACTGACTGTATGCACCGCGTCGATATTCGTTCAGCTTTGTTCTGAAATCGTCTCGAATCTCGGGAACATATCGCTCCTTGAACCACTGCTCCTTCTTGTGTTCGGAAACGAACGAGCGAGCCATCTTGGCCTGGAGCTCCTCCTTGTATGCATCATAGGCAGCCTGGATCTTAGCCTTTTCCTTTTCGCGATCTTCGGGGCCACGGGCCCTCTCTGGCTCGCGACGTCGACCAGTGCGCAATCGCTCTTTCTCCTCCTTCATCTTTTCGTTTATTCTCCACCATTCGCCAAAGTACGAGAAGCCGACCTGGTAAGGGAGCTTGGCCGGGTCGTGGAGAGGGTTCACACTCGGGCTACCTGAGTTGGAATCTTGACCAGGAACATATCGATCGATATTGGCGGGTGGCGACATGCGGCGTCTATCATCGCGGTCCCGGTCGTCTCGACGAGGCCGGGGCTCATAGCGGTCAACAGTAGCAGGGGAACGAGATCGGCGACGTTCGCGACGTTCATGGCCTTTGGATATGTTAGTTATCTTCGATTCGATGCCGAGGCTTGCCGGCGCGAAGCAAAGCTTAAATCTTCGAATACGAACCTGGAGATCTTCCACGGTAGAAAGAGTCGCCGCGGTCGGGACGTTCATCGCGGTTGCGCGAATCGTCACGGTTCCAGCTGCGATCAACGGGAGAACGAGCCGAGGCATCCCGGAAGGATGAATAAGAGTCCATTGTTGGTAGCGTTGCCGGCGACGCGACGCGGCATGAAAGAAAGTTGGCTAGCGGGATTCCGGCGCAGGTCTTTCCTGCGTTCTACAGAATAATTGGCGGTTCGCAAAGGTCGAATCTATTGTGTTGCAACATGTCGACGTTAGAGAAATCATCTTGAGAAGAGCATGGATAAATGATAGTGTAGCAAACAAGAGAAAGAGGAGGGTTGCCAAAGAGGCGCCATTTAGAAGATGAGCTAAGGACAACGCGCCCTGAGCGAAGAAGAGAAAATGAGAAGAAGAAGGATTGAGAGAAGAGTAGTATTGGAAGGGACAGGAGAAGGATGCCGCGTCTAAGAGGGAGGGCGAGAGAGAACGCGAGGATGCGAGAGTGGCTGGATCGACGGGTTGCAAGAGCTGCAAGAGGGATAAGGGGAAAAGAGAGTAGAGCAGGAGAGAAAGAGTATAGGGAGACAAACTAATTGAACAAGCGCGATCTTCTGAAAGGAAGATGATGAGCTTGAATAAGGTAGAGAGAGAGGTATAAGCACTCTCACTTCACAAGCAGATTGCAAGACAGTACTGTTCAGAATGTGAACGGTAATGCGATGCGATGTGATGTTGAAGAGGCTAAGTTGGTTGGTTAGCTGGGGGCCACTCGGAAGTTCAGCTGCCCGTACCTGTCGCGCCAGGCGAGGTTGTGGGCCACTCCACGGAAACTGCAGGGGGTGATTTGTAGCTCTGCTTTAGGATAAGGCACTCTGGACACCTAATTAGTTAAGCGGGAGATTCTCAGGTACAATACTGCGATGGATGCTTTGGACGTGAGTACCTTTTACTTTATAGTAATATGTTAGGTTTTGATTTCATTTTCTTCGCTGTGTTTGCCATTGACTTTCTGCAGTCCCTGGCCGACGGGAGACAAAGGATTCCATGTTTCTGAATAACACATAGTAACAATCTGAGGATGAAAGAAAACTTGCTCCCCAAAAGCATCAGAAACGATATCAGTAAGGATGATTGTTGTTAAGAATAGACATCAACCAGGTAAGGTATAATGGCAGGTACTCATATGAGTTTCTAATAGCAGTCCGTACCTGCTGATACATCAATCCATGTCGCCAAATTGCTGCCTGCAATTCGTCCCTCCCCATTTCGACCAATCATCATCCAGTTTATGCCTGTCGGCAAACAGCGAACCTGTGTAATGCTGGCTTGAAACAGGAAAGTGGCGATCTCCGCTTGCAACTAACAAAAGAATCTGGGGGACATTCCTCTATGCTCAGTGGTTCACTCACTAACAAGCGGCAAACAACAACCCAGCTGACCATGATAAGACCTCGATACTGTTAGCGATATTGCCATACACATGCTATCTCACTAGCATTTTGTATATTTCTCCTAATTTATCCAAGTACTGCTCAGAGAAGCCATAACCAACTTCCTTCCTCGGCTTGGCTTCCTCATCCACTCTTCACCCCCACTATCCGCCCATGATAGCGGCTTAGACCTCCTCACTGGCATATGATAAGAGTCGTGCCGCATATAACAACCTGAAGTATCCTCGAGACATCTTGAGGATCAGGAACGACAGACTGGGCAATCCCTCATCTTTTATTCGACCTTGTTGTTTTTAGAAAAACTCATAAGATGGGGACATCCATTCACAGTGGCAACTTGAGCCTCTACCAATACAATGCGGCGGTGGAAGAGTTGAGAGAATCTGAATATCCAATGATCAAAGGTTATATGCTCTTGTATTAGTAGTTTTCAATATATTGACTCGTTACAGATTCATTATACTTGGACCATGCTGGCACAACATTATGCTCAAAGTCCTTGATGGACTCTTTCGCCAACGAGATGACCACTGTACTCTACGGCAACCCTCACTCTGCTTCTCCGTCTTCACAACAATCAACATCACGAATTGAAGATGCGCGAATGAACTTATTAACATTCTTCGGGGCGGATCCGACTGAGTATGACGTGGTATTTGTCGCCAATGCCACAGCTGGTGTGAAGATGGTTGTAGATGCGATGAGAGCTCAATCACAGGGCTTCAAATATGCATATCACCAGGCCTGCCACACCAGCTTAATTGGAGCTCGAGAAGAAGCAGTTACTAGTATGCCCATCGACGATGACGGTGTTCGGTCGTGGCTAGGTGGTCACTCTCCTTTTCAGGATGCTGCCGGCTCATCGTTGACAACCCTTTTTGCTTACCCTGCCCAATCTCATATGGACGGCAAGAGGTATCCTCTTAGTTGGACAAAGGACATGAAAACAGCATCACAGATCTCGAACCAACAAATACTTACACTGCTAGACGCATCTTCATTTGTCGCCACATCCCGTCTCGATTTGAGCGATCCCACAATTGCACCAGATTTCACAGTTCTGAGCTTGTACAAAATCTTTGGATTTCCTGACCTTGGTGCTTTGTTGGTAAAACGCTCAGCAGAATGGGCATTCGAAAACAGAAGATACTTTGGAGGTGGCACCGTCGATATGGTTGTTTCTGGAAAGGAGAAGTGGCATGCCCCGAAATCGAATTCCTTCCACGAACGATTAGAGGACGGCACGCTACCATTTCACAATATAGTGGCACTTGACATTGCCATGAACATACATCGAAAGTTATTCGGATCGATGGACCAAGTCAGTTCGCATACTTCGTACCTCGCTCAACGTATGCTTCGGGAACTTGGCAGCTTGCGTCATGCCAACGGGGCGCCAGTCTGCACAATCTATACATCGACATCTGAGGATGGAGAACATCTAGGAAATGGCCCAATCATTTCTTTCAATCTAAGAAATAGTCATGGTGCTTGGATAAGTCTGACCGAGTTTGAGAAACTCACAAATCTGAAGAACATTCACATCCGAACTGGCGGGCTATGCAGTCCAGGAGGTATCGCTTCAGCTCTTAACCTGCAACCTTGGGAAATGAAGAAGAATTTCTCGGCAGGGTTCCGCTGCGGAGCAGATAACGATATCATGTCTGGCAAGCCAACAGGAGTGATTCGAGCCAGCTTGGGCGCGATGAGTACTAAAGCAGATGTTGACAGCTTCGTTGCTTTCATCGACGAGTTTTATCGGGAAAGCGCGATAGCAGTCGCCCCATCTGATTCACTTCTTCCTGAATCAACGATTGCATCTCAATCGCCTACACTGAGGGTTAAAAACATAACTATTTACCCTATCAAGAGTTGCGCCAGCTTTTCCATCCCATCTGCCACCGCTTGGGAAGTTCGTCCAGAGGGTCTAGCTTGGGACCGTGAATGGTGCTTGGTACATCATGGTTCAGGGCATGCCTTGAGTCAAAAACGTTGTCCGAAAATGGCTCTTTTGAGACCGATATTAGATTTCGAGAAGGGCCAACTGATTGTTACGTATCACGGCAAAGAGTTTATTGATCGGCTACAGCAAATATCTATACCATTATCCGCGGACCCGTCACTTATTGATTCCGACTTCGACAAACAATCATCAAGGGTATGTGGTGAAAAGGTCAGCACACAGATATACACTTCAGATCGGATCAACTCTTTCTTTTCTACTGTGCTTGGAATTCCTTGTGTCCTGGCACGTTTTCCTCCTGGTGGACTCGGCATGAAAAGCCGCCTTTCGAAAGCTCAGATACAACGATATCAGCAGTCAAGCAAAACTCATGCAATACCAGGCTCTTTCCCAGATGTACCATCGCCTCCCGACTCAGACTCAGAACAGCAGAAACCTTCTAAGATACTTCTCTCGAATGAGAGCCCCATCTTGTTGATTCATAGCTCGAGTGTCGATGCTTTGAATCAGGAGGTTACCAGCCGTGGTGGTACCCCTGTGGAAGACAAGTCCTTCCGGGCAAATATCATTGTCGAACAGGCTGCTGGCTTCAAAGCCCAGCCAGCATTTTCGGAAGATAGTTGGGACTCTATGAGCATTGGAATCCAGAAATTCAAACTCATGGGTGCGTGTCGCAGGTGTCAAATGGTTTGTATAGACCAAGATACTGGTGAAAAGAAGGAAGAGCCATTTGTGACGCTAGCAAAGACGAGACGATTTGATGGAAAGGTTTACTTTGGGGTGCATATGCGTCACGATCCCTTGAGTGAAGGGGACTTTATGAGTAAGGACTCGCAATATCCTACGATTCAAGTGGGAGATCCTGTATCGGTGCAGCATCGTGCTTAGGCGTTTTAACAGGACATGAGACATCTGCACTATATACATATATGATAGCTAGCGAGACCGCATTGTTTCAAAAAGATATTCATCATCTATGGTTATAACTGTGCAGCATAAAATCTGAATATTGTGCAATTGAGAAAGTTCACCCTTGGAAAGAATTTGCAAGCTCTTGAAGCTATCAAATGCGGGCATTCAAAAGACAAATGATTCGATGCAACTTTCCAAGCCATAAATATCACGCCTTGCTTCGGGATCTCCCGTCGATAAATCTTATCTCGCGACACGATCAAGGTTGAAAGCAGCACTGATCAAAGCGAGATGACTGAAAGCCTGAGGCGTATTTCCAAGTTGCTCACCACTTCGTGCGATCTCCTCGGAGAACATGCATAGATGGTTAGAGAAACCAAGCATATTCTCAAACAAGTTGACAGCTCGAACGAGATACTTTGGTTCGTACACAGCTGCTCGAGTCATAGCTTCAACCAGCCAGAACGTACACATACTGAATGCGCCTTCGTGCCCGCCTACTCCTACAATAACGTTTCTCTCGTCAGCAACTGTCCTTCAGTGGAGTATCAGGGCTCCTTACCGTCGTTGGAGAGTGTGGTGTCGTAACGGTATACTAAACCAGTACTTGTCAAGCCGCCCTTCTCAGGGGGTAGAAGGATACGATCAAGAGTGTTCGTGAAGCGCGGGTCGCAGGGTGAGATGAAGAAGACGAGAGGAGCAATAAGAATGGAGGAATCGAGCATGGTTCTGCTCTCGAAGCTCTGTACGAAGCACTTCATTTCCTCGTTGTAACCCTTCTCCATGATACGTTCGTAGAGGTTGTCTCTAGCCTGCATCCATTTATTGCGGTTTGGGCAGGGGAAGCATCTCTTTTCTGAGAGACGAAGACCTCGGTCAAATGCAACCCACAGCATGATTTGGGAGTAGGTGAAGTGCTGTTTGTTGTTGCGAACTTCCCAGATGGACATATCAGGGTCTAAAATTGTCAGTCACAGTCTTGAAGAAATATGAGTATCACTTACCGTCGAGAATGGTCAAAACATAGTCTTCACAGTTGTTAGCTCATGCCTCAAAGCAGTGTATGCCAACTTACCAAGGATCTCACGCACAGCCTTCCATACATCCCAAGGAACCGGCTTGCCATACTTATTATAAAGATAAATCGCATCCATAAGCTCGCCATAGATATCAAATTGTTGATGAAACGCCGCTCCGTTACCAATACGAACAGGACTGCTTCCACGATATCCTTCAAGATGATCCAGCGTGAGTTCTGGGATGTCAGTTTCGCCGCGGATGGTGAACATGATAGGCAGTCCACCATCGGGACCGCGTGAGTGTACGAATCGCTCCATGATGAACTCCATGTATGCATCTGCTTCGGCTTTGAAGCCCAGACGTAGGAGGATATAGATTGTGAAGCTAGAGTCGCGGATCCAGGAGTAGCGGTAGTCCCAGTTTCGCACACCACCGATGGCTTCGGGGATAGAGAAGGTTGGGGCAGCTATGATGGCTCCAGTTGGTTCTGTACAGATTCAGCATAATGTGCATGTGTCGGGAAGAGTCTGAGAGCCTACCATAAGTCATCATCTTGAGAATCATCAGACTCCTCGACACAACCTCTCTCCATCGCCCCTTGTACTTAGATTGCGCAATAAAATTATACCAAAAGCTCTGGGTAGCATGCTGCTGCGCATCCAGAACATCAGTCGTGATATTCTCTGTGTTATGCTGCTGCATATCATTCCTAAGCACGAAGGAAATAGTCTGGCCTTCTTCGATGCGGATCTGGGCTACCAGGCCTTCACCGTGAATACCGTCACGTTTCTCTTTTCTGAATGTTATGAGAGGGCAGCTTGTCTCGTTTTCTCCTTTCTCGACTGCGACGTCAAGTTGGAGCTGAGTGTCTTTGCTGCGGAAGGTAGCGACTTTGCTGGTTGTGTCGGTTGTTGAGTGGTGGGCTTGAAATAATGTTGTCTCATGTTCGTCTCTACCGTAGTTGAATGAGGGGAAGATCTCGATATCTGAACATGTCAGCTCAAGTTCTCATATTCAAACCCAGAGGAACTTACCGAGATTCATCGAGCCGCGAATACATTCCACTCGACGAACAAGCCACTTCTTGAGTTCATCCTGGACCCTGGTAGCTTCTCGGTAAGCGTTAAGCTTAACACCCTTGGTCGTCACCTGAGTGCTCTTTGGACGAGGAAAGAAGTCGACCACATCAACCACACCGTCTTCATGAATAGATCTTGTCTGGAGGATACATGAAGAAGGCAAATACTGCTGCTTGGTGGTGCAGTTCACATTGGGAGGAGGCGAGATGAAGAAATGGCCTCCCTTGTCCTTGTCGAGCAAGCGACAGAATACAGAGGGAGAATCAAAATCAGGCCTGTAGTTGACTGGTCAATATTATCTCATACAGAATACTTGAGATATACTCACCAACACATATAATCAATACTTCCATCAATACCCACAAGAGCACAAGTATGCATATTCCCAATCATTCCATAATCCTCAATAGGAAGATATCCCCCAGTCTGTCCCCGACGGGAACCTCCAGGGAGTGTCGAAGAGCGTCTTCCTTCCATTTCTCAAACTGTTGACTGTTGATAGTAGTTGAAAGATGTCAAAAGCTATAGCTCGGGGAGCTTGGGATAGATACCCAAGAATGATGTAATGGATCGTATAAGTGGTTTAGACGGAAACGCTTAGCATCGTACTACCCCGGATACCCCGGCGAAGCATAAAATTGGATCCTTCTTTCAAGTTCTAGTAAATAAAAGATATCGATTCCAAGGAATTGCTTCTAAGGGTGAGATGCGCGGGGTTACTTATAAGCTTTCACGATGTGTAACTACGTACTTCTTCAATGGTGTGGATGACTACGCTATTACCTGAGCAGCCATTCCCGAAAGAGGAGAGATGCTCTTGGGACTGTAAATCATTTTTGAGGCTGACAAAGTAACTCATTCCTTTCTTGCGATAGTCGTGAGGTAAGCGTATCGTTTCGTAGGCCAAGAGCTGTGGTATCTACATCATCCAGCCAAGCTAAACAACAGATATGCAGTAGATGATGAACCATGGTCTTTGATTACATACATTTTACTAAGGTCTCCAAAGACAGAAACTACTTCTTGTGTCTTTCTCTCGTATAAATCCATTCAATATGATGAAAGTACTACATAGGCCACTTGGTTGACTTACCCGGGAGTACAGACAACATCTTCCAGGTCGCCAATGACGGCATGGTTGATACAATAAGTCTCACATTCTGTTTGCTCAAAGAATATAGCAAGAGCCATCTGAAACTTGAATGCAGTATTGGTATCTAAAAATCCATACCCAAACATTTTCTTCACTATTGCAAAAGGCCATCCCAAACATACATATCTAATGATGGTCAAATATTTGGAAAAATGGACGCCTGTTACGAAAGAATTCACAGGACATATCCCCATTCTCTACTCTTCTCTTCTAATATCCGTCATATACGGAAGCAACAATACCCCCCTTGCGCCGCCTGTTTAACCGTGGTTGTGTTACATTAAGACAAAAGATATGGAGCCATCGTGTCGACTCTCACCCAGTATGACAAAGAAACCGGCCCATAGAGTCGTTATATATAGGCAATGATATTCAAAACAAGAAAATTGTGACGCTGAAACAAGTATTCGAACCTAGCGACGCTCGCTGGCTGCCGCTGGCTCATCGATATCAAGACGGTCGATGCTATCGCGCAAAAGACCAGTGTTTTCCGCATCTGGATTGCCATCGCGGTCGATAATTCCACTTGTTTGACTACCAGGAGAGCCTGGTTCGTCTTCGTCGGCGTGTCGACCATGGACAGATTCTTGGGCATCCTCGCGCATCTTTCTGATTTTAATGTAGTTATAAGCAGCGATGGCAGCCATGGTCGTGAGAAGACCAACAAAGTTAATGGGAGTCAGGCGGTCACCAAAGACAAGAGCAGCTGCACTAATAGTGACAACTTCCTTGAAAATACCGGCAATGGAAAGGGTAACGACGGAAGTACGCTGCAGCAGAGCGAACTCAGATGCTGTCATGCAAAAGGCAATACATCCGGGGAAAAGTAGGAAAAGAGGTGCCATGAAATAACCCCATTCATCGGCCAGAACTGTGTATCCCTCAAGCAGGTTGCCGATTCCCTCCACAGGGACGGCGAGGCAGATAAGAACGAGAAACATAACGGGCGTAAGGAAGAAGATGCTAGAAAATGGGTTCGAGGTCGCAGGGTTGCGGAGGAGCAGGATCTGGGTCAATGCCCATCGAAAACCGGAGAAGAAGGCGGCTGAGATAACGAGAGCGAAACCGCCGGCTTTAAATTCGACTTCACCAAACACCATGAGAACGACACCTAGTGTCATGGTAGCGATAATGGCAACGAGACGCAGTGTTGGAGTTTCGAGGCGGAAGGCGAAAGCGAACATAAGGACAAAAGCGAGCGAGGAGGATTTGCACATAGCTACAGCGGGTTAGCAAGTCTCACAGAAACGCATTTTGGAATCAAACATACTGTAAAAAGTAAGGCTGATAAACTTGAGAGAGGTATTGCCAAGGCCAATATCAAGACCAGTAGCTGCACCACAAGGTCCAATTCTGGTGAGGTAAAACATCTTGGTCATGCCGTATGTCTTGGGTTCGTCGTCATGTCTTGATCTCCCCATATCAGATTGGTGAACTCCAGCCTGACTAACACCGTGCCCTGGTCTCAGGGAGGGCATGAAGTACAGAACCAGACCCGATAGCACAAATTGTACTACCATATGCATAGAGGTTGTAAACAAAGGAAACGCAAAGTTCAGACGGTCATGATCGAACATCCATTTGTTGTACTGTAAGCAATGTCAGCAATTGAGTTCTCCCGAAAAGGGGAAAAATTCATGAGAGGACTTACAATCGATATTGATAATGAAAAGAGGTACCACAATAGAATCAGGACCAAGTTAATCATCAGGCTCCTGAAAACGGTCTTATCTGCTTCTTTGCGCTCCTCTTTTGAGATGTCATTCCTATCCCTGGCAACTCGCTGATCTAATTGAGTATTTCTGATGCGCTTCTTCTGCCTCCTTTGCTTATCTTTACGGGTCAAACCCGTCTCTTCGTCGTCTTGTAAATCTTCATCGGTAAAGCTGTCATCGCCTGATTCGTCTTTGCCGATCGCAAAACCGTTCGCATCCAAGTTTTCTTCGGATATCTTGGGCTCGTGTGTTGAGCTGCCTGGTACAGGGCCACGGCTTGTATCACGAAGCCGGCTTGGTGACCCGGCTGGCCGAGTGACCATGTTGTGGCTACTTCGCCGTCGTCGGTGTCCTGCAATGGGCTCCATCTCTATACTCCAATCGCTTTCGCTCTCGTCTTCGCCGTTGACTGATCTGGCTACCCGGTCGCGAGACGGACCAGCTACTGCTTGACTTCCTCCACTTGCGCCCGGATTTAACGTGGGAGCTACCCTTGCTGCGCCTGATGATGATCCTGCTGCTGTTTCCAAGAGTCTAGAGTCGGAGTCGTCGATGAGAAGAGGCTCGGAGGATGCGGAGGGATCTGAAGCTGAAGCTGGAGTGCGAGTCGAAGATGAAGGGAGTGGTGGTGGTGAAGAGGAGGGAGAAGAGGAGACAGGATGAGATCCAAGAGGAAGAGGAAGAGCGGTCATGATGGGGACAAAAGAACGGACTAGAGCAGGGGATGGGATGGGGCTTTCATAAGTCAATCAATCAGTTAGTTAGGTGATGGTAATGAATAGTCAGGTTGGGTCTGGTCAGGTCCTGTCGGATGGTCGATCTCTGGCTGGCTTAGGTGGTCGCAAGGACTCCATTCGTACAGTAGTGCATTAGAAAAGGCGGAGGAGCTAATCCCGTTGTGGCAATAGTTTAAGTCGGGGCCGTCACGGTAGGGGACCGTAGTGCCGTGTCTTGGGCTTTTTTTGGGGGGGGGGGGGAAGACTCCAAGCACAGGAGTCAGTAACCACTAACTACTGACCACTGACCTGAATCTCTTGACGTCGACAGTGCATTTGGTATGGTATGGATGGATGGCTCCTTCAAGTCATCTTGATGGATCCTGATTACAGTTTCACAGACTATTACTGTATTCGTAGGACAGCGATGATTTCTCACAGCTGCTCTCTATTCTTGGTTTTTACCTTTCCTCCTATGTTGGATTGTTAACCCAGCAGCACAAAATACGGAGTGGACCTTTCACGGTGTTCGGCCTCTTGGCGGCTACAAGGAACCCCGTGGCGCACCGCATCCAGCTGCACGCGACACAGCATTTGGGTCTCGAAACGGAGTCATGATTGGTCCGAAGACCCTGTTTCAAGGTTGTGAGACTGTGCAGCACATAACAGTATCTTCCTGTGGTCACCTTCCATCATAAGCAAAAAGAGCGGTAACTTAAGAACGGGCTGCTCAGCAAAGCGGTATCTATCTCTTACGCTCTTTGACTACCAAGGTATCAGTCTCGGTAGACGGAGGTTGGCGAGATTTGGCCAAGATTCGACAGCGCAACGTTTAGGATTTGAGGCGCAGTCTCGTCTGACAGTTCAGCAATAAATAAACCAGGACTTACCCGAGAAGAACAGAGAACTTGAAGGGCTTATGCGGGGGTTGCATCATAACTCTGCTCTGTCTGTTGGTGGTTCATCAGATACTGTACTGCAACCGACCTCCGGACTGTCTACGGACTAAGCCTTCTCTAGATACCTTAGTACTTACTGTAGCGATCTTCAATCGACAGCGGTCCGCTGCTGATCAAGCTCGAGCACGTGTGGGTTGCCCATGTGATGCATCCTCTAGCTTTATGCAACCCTCGAGTCAGATCAACTTACTTACTAATGATCTATCAATGTTGATTCATTGAAACTCCAACTTTCATCCTGAAGATATTCAAGATGCATGCACTCAGAGTCTCAGACAAACTTGCAGTTGAATTGCCGACCCGCTAATCCAGGGGCAACCGAACGGGAGGTCTCCAACTCGTATTGGACGGGGCTTGATCTTGCATAAAGTCCAAGCACTAATTCAACGTTAGTTATCCATCATGACATCGTTGTCGTATTCGATAAATTTGGGAGACTCCAATTGTTTATATCAACCCCTTTAAAAAAGTACATTCGAGTTAATCACGTTTGCCTACGGGAGACGGCATTTGAATTCTTGGCGAAAGTAACGTTGATCAGGAATAAATTCACTACTAAATTAGAACCCAGATGCTTGCGGTTGAGTTGTCCTCAAGTGGATTTAACAGGCCCATGAGAGAGGGTCCTCGCCATCCGAGACATGGGCTCTCCCGTTGAGGCCGGACCCAAGCTCTCGGTCCACCAATGATAGTGACCTGAGACATTCGCGTTGCACGTAGAACTTCGCTGGAAGCTCTTGTTATCAGACAGTCTAGACTCTCCAAAGCCTTATGTGGATCAACATGTCACTGAATTTCTTCAGGTTTGATACTCGAGGTTCTAGGTCTCAGGTTATCCGAAAATTCAGCTGCCAAGAGCACAGGATCCCAAATTACCAGGCTATCTTATGCATATTTATAGAGGAGCTCTTATGCTAGGTAGCTAATCACTTCATGTCTTGAGCACCTCAACAGCGGCAATAATGATTTTTCTCAGCCAACGATGAGTTATTGGCTGGTAGTCCGGGCCTGTAAACAAGAAAGCTCATGAATAGGCCGCTAGAATATAATGTCGGTTTTCGAAATCCCAAATCCGGAAACTCTGCACAACACCTGTCTGATCCCCGGAGGCCGAGGACGCCTTAACCAGCTTGGAAGCAATCTGAAGGGGCCGTGGTGATGGAGATGATCACAGCTATACTGTTTATCACCTTACTAAACGGTATGACTGTAACTACCAAGTCCCAGACATGGTAATAAAGTATATAAAAATTGTGATATTATCCTTCAGTCAAGATCCTCCTCTGCTTCTGTCTACAACTATTTCTACACCACGCAGGCAGCAGTAGTCCAACATACTACAACCAGCCTCGATGATGGAAGCAAAGGACCAAAAACTCTTGCAAAAACTACAAGTCCAGACCCAACCTTTGTCAAAGAAAAGGAAAGATTAAAATAACTCCCGTGGTTACAAAGACGCGCCATTCTCCGCCGTCTTGATGATCCGTTTCCCGTCTTTCCTTTCAGCTGTTATCTACTTCCCCCTTTTCATCAAATTGCTTCCTCTTTTCGTCATCTCAGGTCAAAGAGGAGAATCCTACATGTCCTGGCCCTGAGGAGTTCCGGAAGTGTCAACACCGTGGAAAGCATCACCGAACGCCGAGTCGTCCATGTCCATGCTCAGATCCAGACCTTCACCCAACTCGCCTGCTGAGCCGTCTAGCGTAGGGCCGTCGAAGCCAGCAAGGGCGTCGCCTGCTGTATCGAGATCACCCAACGAGCTGAAATCGTTCTGGTCAAAGGTGACAGAACCTCCTGGAGTTCCAGCTGCCGGTGTGGCACCGGCAGAAGCGGTCTTTGCTACTGACTTGGCGGCATCGGCTCCTGGAGCGACAGGTGTGTTGGCATTGGCAGATGCGGTACCTGATCCGGGTCCCTGGTTGATCTGATCGTTAGATGTACCATCCTTGGGCACGACAACCCAGTCTCCGCTACCGGTTCCTTGATCAGGGGCTGTAGCACTCGCGTCCTTAGGTCCTTGGGTTCCGCCCATGGTCACATCGCCAGTATTAGCGGATGCAGTGTTGAGGTTGGAGGGTGTTCCGGCTCCGGACTGGTTGGCTGACAATTGAGGCTGAGGGGTTCCAAAGCTATTCAGGGGTGTGGAGGTGGTAGTGTGCATCTGGTCTAGCAATCCAGCAACAGTACCGCCCATATCAATATCAGACTCACCGATCATGATACCGCTGTTTTGGGAACCAGACTGTGAGGGCTGACGGGATAGTTGTGAGTTGCCAACCTGAACGGGCTCTGGTGCTGGTGGCTGATAACCTCCATCTTGAACACGGGACACCGTCGGCTTTGTCTCCACCTTCTTTCCAGTAGCATTCTCAACCTCAGATACTATCTGTTCGACTGTTTTCGTGCTAACGGGATGAGGGGCAGGGTCCTCATCATGGGGGTCAATCTTGCCCTCAACTCGCCAAATTTCTGTGCCTGTGCCCTCGACGATACTTCGAAGCTCCTTCTCTTTGCTGTTGAGAATGGAGTTCTTCTTGAACTCAGCGAGCGCCTTTGCGTGATCGGCCTGCATTTTTTCTATTTCTGCCTTGGTGGATTCGATGTGATTATGAACTCGCTTTCGAAATTCTTCGGCCTTATCAGGGTCTAGGCGGCCGATATAAGGCTTTTCTGGCACAGTTGTGAAGGCCTCGACACCTTGGGCAGGGAAGATTCCGTCTGTCAGTGGTGATAATTCACCCTTGAAACCAAGGTTGAGGTCGGCTGGTGTGATTTGGCTTATACGATAAGGAGATGAGAGAATCTCTTCCATCCACTCGTGGTTCTGTTGGTATCGGCTTAACGAGATCTCTCTGGGAGTGAGATGATCGAACATATCACCCCTGGAGACATCCTCCTCATCATCAAAAGCAGCATCAGCCTGAGGCATTCCTGGTAGGGGAGCTTGACCACCTTGGCTCGCGGCGTGTCTCGGTCGCTTGGCAGGAGGACCCGGTGTAGGCTGCGTGGGATAAGCCATCTGCTGAGGGACACCTCGGGGAGCCATTTGGTGAGGCATTGCCTGCCGTGTAAGGTCCGGCAGTTGGGGCCAGTTAACCCGGTCAGACAACATAAACTCTTTACGACGAATCTGACCAGCACGTAGCAAGAAGTGGCGCTGTTGCATAATGTTGCTGACTCGCTCGTCGAAGGGGATCATTGTGACAGGGACTCTATCATTGGGATCGGATGGTCCGTAGTGCACGATAAACAGGCCGATGTCTGGTTGAGGCGGGTTGGGGTGACCGGGGATAGGGACTAATCGGCATCGTCGACGGGCGTGAAGAGTAAGTTGTTCACCAGGGTAGTAACCGGCCTTTTGGTAGTAGATTTCGAGCATCTAGAGAGATTCAGCATTGTCTTCCTCTGTTTTATTATTCCATTCAATCTTACCAGTCCATTGCCCAAATCATGCTTGTAGACTTGCTCCGGGGGAGCCCACACATAGCCATCGGTCGCGAAGTTGGTTCCCAAACGCTGAAGAGGCTGCCAGGTCAAGAGCATTGTGCCGTCTGTGGGTTTATCGAGATATGTCCAGAAGAAAGGTGCTCTGTCTCGCGCGACTTGTGGTGCGCTCATAAGCCACTTAGCAACCTCGTTGAGGTCAAGTCGGGGCATCACTGGGTATCGAAACGATGAGATGAGATGAACATGGGGCATCTATCAACCTGTCAGAGGGACACTGCGACGAGATTTCTGTCGTTGCGCGTGAAAGCTGAACATACAAGTTCCTGAGGAACGCCCTGGCTAGGATCCGGTTGAGCCATGATGGGCAAGCGTCGCGATGGATAATTGCTGGCGTGTCGTTATTTCTATTTACGCGAGTGATCGGACGTATAGCTGCGCGATACAAGACATTCGCTGTATGGAGGTTTTGATGGGGCGATTGAGTGTTAGAAAGATAAGGGAATGTCGTGGCGCAATCAACGATATGATATGCGATGGAGTTGTTAGAAGAGTAATGCCCTTGCGCGGCTCCAAACTTCTCGCGACAAGGCTGGGTGCACCTAGCCAATGAGAGGGGCGTATTTATGGTAGGTGATGGTGGGTCTCTCGACATTCGTGTTAAGGATCCAATGTCAAGCAAGATATGAGTTCAACATAAAAAGGTCAATTGTCTTTACATATTATTTTTTGAAAACACTAAAATGAAAGGAAGCATCACGCGATCTGTGAGCAAGATTACTATCCATTTCTCTGGTTCCATGCGGTTGACATGTAGCTTATCAGTCCGTCTCGCGTTTAATCCTCTTGCAGCATACAATTGACTTTGGTAGGATACTTAAAAGATAAAATAAAACACACACATTTTATAGACCACTACTCATCACTCATCGAACACGGTCAGAGATATTATTTAACTTATTTTTTAATTCTTCTGTTCAGGTTCTTAAGGCGAACCTGTATGTCATCACTGAGCTTTCTAAATCCATACCAGCCCATTCATCATTATCCTTGCAGCGCCAGCGTTGTTCCTGCGTTCCTAATCACAGATTTTTTATAAGACGCAGCTATCGAGCTTCGTACGGCCCGACGATATTCATTCTTTAACCAATCATAATTCCTCCTCTTACCTCCAAGCCGTTTAAGCCTGGTAGGTGGAGGCGGAGACGTTACCACCACGTCCAGTCCAGTTGACGTGAATGTCCTGGCCGTTGGGGTACTTCTCGCTGGCGTGCTCGGGCTTGATGCGGAAGGTGTGGGCACCGAAGTAGTCACGCTGAGCCTGGAGAAGGTTGGCGGGGAGGTCCTTGGTGCGGTAACCGTCGAACCAAGACAGAGCGGTAGAGAAGGCGGGAGTAGGGATACCAAGGAGGGCGGCCTTGGCAATAACGTCTCGCCAACCAGGCTGAGCCTTGTGGATGGCCTTGTTGAAGAAGTCGTCGAACAGGAGGTTCTGGAGGTCAGGCTGGCTGCGGTAGGCGTGGGTGATGTCCTTGAGGAAGACGGATCGGATAATGCAGCCACCTCGCCACATGAGAGCGATGGAAGGCTTGTTAAGCTTCCAGCCGTACTCACGAGCGGCCTCCTGCATAAGCATGAAGCCCTGAGCGTAAGAAATGATCTTGGAGGCGTAGAGAGCCTGCTCGAGGTCCTCGAGGAACTGCTCCTTGTCACCCTCGAACTTGCTGGTTCGGCTGACGAACTCAAGCTTGGTGGAGGCAGTAGCACGCTCGTCCTTGATGGCGGACAAGCATCGAGAGAGGACAGACTCGGCGATCAGAGTGACGGGCATGCCGAGGTCGAGAGCGTTGACAGCGGTCCACTTGCCGGTACCCTTCTGGCCGGCCTTGTCGAGGATCTTCTCGACGAGGGCAGTGCCATCGTCGTCGTTGAAGTACATGATGTCGCGAGTGATCTCGATCAGGAAAGAGTCCAGAACACCCTTGTTCCACTTGGCGAAGACATCGCCAATCTCCTTGTTGGAGAGGCCGAGGCCGCGCTTCATGATGTCGTAAGCCTGCAAAGTAAGTCATTAGTTTCATAGTCAAGGCTTGAACATTTTGGGCAGTGCTCCTTACCTCGCAGATGAGCTGCATGTCACCGTACTCAATACCGTTGTGGACCATCTTGACGTAGTGACCAGCACCCTCGTCGCCAACCCACTCACAGCAAGCATCGCCATCGCTCTTAGCGGAGATGCTCTGGAAGATGTCCTTGATGTGGGGCCAGGCCTCCTCGTTACCACCGGGCATGATGGAGGGACCGTATCGGGCACCCTCCTCACCACCGGAGACACCAGAGCCGACGAATCGGATCTTCTTCTCGGCAAGGTACTTGGTGCGGCGGTTGGAGTCGGGGAAGTGGGAGTTACCACCGTCGATGATGATGTCGCCCGCGTCAAGGAGAGGGAGGATCTTCTCGATCCAGTCGTCGACAGCCTGGCCAGCCTGGACCAGGAGCATGACACGGCGGGGAGACTTGAGCTTGCTGACGAACTCCTCAACGCTGTGGGCGCCAACAATGGACTTGCCCTTGGCCTCGTTCTCGAGGAATCGGTCGACCTTGGAGACGGTTCGGTTGAAAGCGCAGATGGTGAAGCCGTTGTCAGCCATGTTCAGAATAAGGTTCTGTCCCCTGTAAGGCGTGTAAGTACAAGCTATTGTTCCTGGCTGAGCCAGAGATGAACTTGGGGTTTAACTTACATGACAGCGAGGCCGATGAGGCCCAGATCCGCACTTGGCACATTGTCAGCATTCGTTGTATTTTGAGTCGCATCAGAGTTTGAGGGTGATGTGGAAGCAGTGCGTTGTTGAGGGGCGCCCAGGTTGAGGTGAGCGAGACGAGCTCTACCCCAAAAAGAAGAGCATGAGCGGTGTTCATGATGGAGACAATGGATACCATCCACGCGACGACTCCATGAGAAATCCTACCATGGCGATTGCTTCATTTTTCTCTTTTTCCCTCAAGCAGCGCCCGGAGCGCGCGGAAATGAGAGCATGAGAGCATCACCATGAAGAGGTCGTGGAGGGGTGGTGGGGTAATGTCGATAGGTAGGAGCGACGAGGGGAGCTTGTAACTTACACAGGGCCAGACATGATGGGCTATATTATGTGATCGGGGTATAGGTGATAGAATAAAATGAAGTTTGTGAGGATGAATGAAGAAGAGGAGAAAAAGAAAAAGAAGAAGGTGGGAGGAGATGCAAAGTTCAAGTACTGGTACGAATACAGAACCTTGCTCTGGCTTTGGACGGGGACTGGGCCTGGGATGGACTGAAATCTGATGGATGTTGTCACACCCGTACTAAGGCTCGGTACCTTGTCCGCCAGCAAAGCATGGGAGGGAATAAAGGTCCCTTTTTTTCTTCTGCGACCGCTTCGCTCAACGAAGCAACAGCTCAAAACCAATCCAATACAATTGGCATAACGCCAAGAGTGGTGGAGAATCCGCCTTGATTGGCGGGGCTTTTGCTAGGTAAGTGCGTATCGTCATCGTCACTCGCCAGTCGTCACTGCGCGGTGCGGCCGAAGTGAAGTGAACGACTGACGATAGAGGTTTTGATAAATTACATTATTGTATCTATCACTACGTATTATTTCCAATGCGTCTTTTCGAAGCTGTAGAATCTGAGAGTAATCTTGTCGGGTATCAGTAATATTCATCAGCATTATACTCAAACTTACTCATAAACATCTATAGCTACAATTCAAACTTTTGTTCAATTCCTTCAGCCATCATGATGACTGAAGTGATGCCCCTCCACTCCCTGGCCTTGTTTGTAGTTCCTCATTGGTTAATACTCTCTAGTAGGGGTCCATCAGCCACCGGACACCAAGTTCCAGAGATTTCCCTCACAATGTTTTTAGCGGTATCACAGGCACTGAGATTTACCCCTCCAGGTCCAGGTCCCGGGCCCCTCTGCGCCCCCTCAGCTCCAACGTTATGACGACTCTGCGGTGCTGCTGCGGTCTTACCCCCAAGTTGAACCCCAAGGCTTACCAAGATTTTTGAAACCGTGACACAAGCAATACAAATCTCGTTACAAACCTCATGCCGCATGTCGTGTCAGTTTTTTGGGTTTGCTCTTCCGTAGCTTCCGTTTGACAATCAATCATGCAAAAGCATCAACCCTAAACCTTCTGGCCTCCAGAGCTCTTTCGATGTTCGGTTGGGATAACTTCCAGCCTCTTCCTCCCTCGTTGTTCATGCCATGCGATGCCATGTTGTCCGAGTGTTGGGGTCCACTACCTTCCGGGCCCGTGTAATCACTGCCGTGCCAATTGACTTCTCCATCGGACAATAACCCGAACCCCAACGCGCTTTAGCCTTCGCCAATCCGTACCGATGCCCCCGAGAAAGGCGGATACAGGCAAATGGAAGCCCAAAGAAAAAAGGCCGCAAATAGTAGACTCGGACTCAACCGTCAGCCAGTACAGGCGTACTCTCAACCCAGGTGCACACTCACCTCAGCCTGACTTCTACTTCTGGACAACACCCCCACCGGACATTAGCCCGGCAACAGGTACCACGGCGCGGTATAAGCGCCGAATCAGATAAACAGCCTCACTGGAGTCCGAAGTCGCTCATGACGAAACATACAAGAAACTCATGGATAACCCAGCACCCAAGACGAGACGAGACAGCCCCAGGTCAACCAAGCGAAACGCGCCTCAGAAGCGGAACCGCCAAAAGCCGTCTTGGGTATAACCAGCTGCCCAGGGCAATCTTTATGCCATTGAGCACGCCTGACAAACTCGACTTTTAATTGACTCGGCTCTATCAAAAGCAAAACTTCTATCGATATGCGAACCATTGTGAATCACTGCATCTGGATAATAATGTCTCAGGTCCAGTCGCATCGGCTCGGTTCATATTAGCCGCCAGTTTCTGCCGCCCAAGTCGGCTTGATAACGGATCAATTTCATCCTTCCTTTTAACCTCATCCCATGTTCAATGGAAATTACGGATACATGTCCAGAGTCTAGACAGCCACCTAGTCCGGTATCGTAACTAACAAGAGCGGATGCGCCTTTTTCGACAGGTTTGAAACTTACCAAACCTGGACATGAAGACATCGTGGGCCCCCACTCAAAGGCAAATAAAGCCTTGGTTATCATTGATGGGAAAGTATCCAAAAATCGTATTTCCCAACTTACTCACTTGTCAAAAAGCCGACGTATACCTATCCAATGGATTATATTATAACGAACATAGTATGTGATATTACATGGCAGATTAACCCAGACTTGGTTAGTGATATTATGTACTATCCTAGTATACGGCTCTACAACGTCTTTCATGGAAATAACTACGAAGGATCATGAGAGATATTCTAGGTTCCGATCTACAATCTTTTCCATGATTTGCATTCAAGAAGGTCGAGACGAGGTAGCCCGCTATTCGTGGGGGTCAACTTTAAGCTGCAAAGCATAACCTCTTGTACATCAAAGGCCAGCGTCCAAATTGAGCCAAGGGTGAGCGAAAAGGCTATCAAATAGAGTTCGTCTATTTTAATGTTGTATTATGCGATTCCTCTCTATCATGAGTACCCATCAGTTATGATGGCATTTACAATGATTACACGTGACTTCACAGCGGACCCACTTAGATCATCAGAGTTCGAGCAAGGCTGAGGCAACCCAACTTTTTGGAGGCAGCCTTATCAATATCCATTTTCTTCCATTTCCATCCAACCACACCATCGTCACCATCAAAATCGCGTTACCTCGTCGCAACGCGCGCCCGGTCGATTCTTTCAGCAACAAACTGCACACGCTGCTAGCAAATCTTGTGAAAGAGGAACTTTGAGCAGAACTTGGCTCAAGGTACGTTTCTGTGCAAAAACTACACCGCCTTCTCCTGTATTCATCATGTCGTACCCTCCCCCTCCAGGCATCAGCAACAGCTCTCTACCACCGAGACCACCCGCTTCCAAGTCAGGCTTCAAGCCCGCATTTTCCTCCGCGGCACAGACCTCGAAGCCTGCCTACTCCAGCGCACCGCCGACCTACTCCGGTCCTTCGAGTTACCCAGCCGCTAGCGCTCCCGCAACACAGTATGGCGCCTCGTACTCTTCCTACCCGACTACCGCTCCCGGCGCGGTGAGTTCGGCCGCAGCATACTCGTACCCTCAACAACCTCAGAGTTACGGTGCTCAGAGTTACGGCGCGCAAAGCTATGGCCCTCAGAGCTACGAACCGCAAAGCTATGGCGCAGCACCACAGATTAGAAATCCCTTCCCTACGCCAGGCACGGCCGGAGCCGATTACAACCCCGAGATGGCCGCTCAGATAGCGCAATGGCAAAGCGCATACTCGAGTGCCCCGGCAGACAGTAAAGATAAGAGCGCTGGTCCTGCGGCACCTCGAACCGATACCCAATCTTCAGCGGCTGCTGCAGCCACCGCTGCAAACCAAGAGCGCAAGAAGACGGTCGTTCGCGAAGGTGGTGGCAAGAAATGGACAGACGACAGCCTTCTCGAATGGGATCCCTCTCACCTGCGACTCTTCGTTGGTAACCTCGCAGGCGAAACCACCGACGATGCCCTCTTGAAGGCCTTCTCGCGCTGGCAGTCCGTTCAAAAGGCCCGTGTCATCCGTGATAAGCGCACATCCAAGTCCAAGGGCTACGGCTTCGTCAGTTTCAGTGACGCCGACGACTTCTTCCAAGCCGCCAAGGAAATGAACGGCAAATACATCCAAAGTCACCCCGTAACCATTCGCAAAGCCAACACCGAAATCAAGGTGGCCAATGTCAAGGACAAGGATAGAAATGGAAAGAAGAACAACAAGAACAAGAAGGGCGGCCACGGTGGTCATGGCGGAGGTGCTAGTTATGAACCCAGCCTGGGACCCCAAGGTGGCAGTGGTGTTGTCAAGCCTGGTCAAAAGACTAAGAACGGTCTTCGACTACTTGGCTAATTCGTGCTTCCAGCCAGAGAAAGGCTTTGCCCGGTGTTTGGTGTTAGAATGATGCATGACATTCGGTATATATGTGTTAATTCGGGGCATGCTGTTGCATGGTTATAAGCAAATCAATATATTAGATGATAATGGTAACACATGAGTTTCGCTCAATTATGCAGTTGCTGAAATCCCCTAAGTTTCATTATGAGTCCTGGAAAGCACTTGTGCAAGAATGCTCATTACTCCAAATCTTTAAGACCAGGCCTCGGTATATCCCAAGTTTTGCTTACCAGAGCAACAAGCAGTGAACTGATTATGACATTTTGGTTCAGTACTTAAACTACTAACACTGTTCCCAAAGCCGAGTTCAATTTGAAAAAGTTTTCGATCAACGAGTGTATATCATTATCTAACAAGGGCTTTTCTATAATCTACAAGTGACAATATCCCAATCACATATAATGTAACCAAAGTTAACAAAGGAAAATTGGACCAGAACTCCAAGACCATCCCACATATCCGTACAAGATTAGTTACAAAGGAAATTCATCTAGTGTTCCCCAAGATTTCAGGGCATGTTGTTTCGAATATTGGCATATCTACTCGTGGGGTATTTGAGAAGATTCTGGCTCTTCTCCAAACTGCCAAGAGTACGATGGACACCAGCAACCACACTTGCGGATCCGGTTCTATCGCCGCTGGCTTCCCAATAGAAAGCACCACCAAGACCTCGCTGGTTGATATAACCAGCCTTGGCCTGGCCTGACTTGAGGTCATCCATTGTCACAAGCTCCTTCTTGCTGCTGTCATATGTCCAGCTGGCCATAAGAGAAGAGCTATGGGAAGTCGTGGCTCCGGGACGAGGCAGTTCATTGAGACGGTAGATCCCTTCCGAGTCGCCAGCAGTGCCGGAGTAAGATTTACCAAGACCAGCGGTGTTAGAAAAGGAACGGCCATAAAGAGCCATGCCCATATGGATCTTTTCAGGGGGTATACCAGCAGCGATGTAAGCATTGAGAGTTCCATCGGTGCTGAGCTTCGTTGAAAGGGGGTTCTTCTTGTCCAAGAAAACATTTGATTGGTGACCAGTGGTAGAGTCCCAGGGGCCAGCATAGTCATAGGCCATTAGATGCCAGGCATCAATCAAGCGGTTCATGTTCTTGAGATCCATGGTGTTGTAATGGCTTGAACCCGCTGGTGAGGCAACTGTGAGCAGGAAGTGATAATTGAGCTTGTTGTCTGCTGAGTACCTGTCAAGGGCTTTTCGAAGTTCACCCAGTATCAGGACATAGTTTCGAGCCTCCTGAGCATTGGTCGGGTACTCCCAGTCCACATCGATACCGTCAAATCCCCAGTCTGTGATGAGTTCGACAGCAGTAGCGATGAAGCGCCTTCGGCCAGCCTGGGTGCTCACACCAGCGGCGAGTGCTGGACTTCCATTGTAGCCGCCAATTGAAAGCAACATCTGTTCGTACGTCTTAGCATTTTCACTTCAAAAACTCTGAGTCTTAGTGGCAAGGCTACCTTCAAATTGCGGTTCTTTTTCTTGAGAATATACAGCTGCTTAACACACCCATATACGTTGTTACCACCCCCAGCATCACCTGCATAGAGTTTTTTGGTGTCCGCCCCCTCGTCTGATGATTGTCTGATATTTATTTAGTGGGATTCATTGATGCTCTTGTACTCGATAAGTACTTACACTGTTCCATCTTTGGCGTTTACAGTGGCAAATGAGTAGAGCACATGCGTGACATGCTTTACCGGGAGGTTTTGGGGATGGAAACCCCGGTATGTACCCCTAGTTTCTTCATTATTAGCACCCATTAGTGGTCAGAAAGTACGAAAGAACTCACCAGTTTGTGAAGTAAATCATGTTTCGCTTTGCAACGCCTCGGGCCTCTAGACGAGTAGGGGTGTTGCTGGCATCCTCATCATCGAAGTCACCACCAAAGTAGTTCTTAGCGTCATCTTCATCCTGGACATTGACCGCCTCTTCATTCTCGGGCTGCTGTTCAGACATATTGGCAACAGGAATGTTCGCTGAATCCTGGTTCTGAGCCTCATCGGTCTCCTCGTTCTCAGCCTGGTGCTCAGACATATTGACAGCAGGGATGTTCTCAGAGTCCTGGTTCTCAACCTCGTCGGACTCCTCATCCTCAGAGTCGCCAAGATTGGGGAAGTCCGAAGGGCTGAACTCATCATCATCCTCTTCTTCGAAGTCGACATCGCCTTCATCTTCTTCGTCACGCTTCAGAAGATCGGCTCGAGAAGCTCTCTGCTCAGAATCAGGAATGGCAGTCTCTTGAGAAGCAGCTTTAATATTACTGTTTGCTGAGCGTGTGTTGAACTTGGACGGCAACCAAGGGTTCCTGGGAGGAATGAATTCGGGTACTGTGTCTCTAGGAACAGCTTGAGTAGGCTGGGGCTTCTTGGGGCCTCGGAAGGGTGCCCTAGGTGGGATGAAACTAGGCAGTTTATCATCGTCTGCATTGTCCTGGGCCGCAAGCTTCTGGGGACTGGCGTTTTTGGTGTTTGTCTTTGTGTTCTTTGTGTCTTTGGTGTTCTTGGTATCCTTGGTGCTTTTGTTATCCTTGTTGTCCTTGGTGTCTTTTGAGTTCTTCGAATCCTTTGCTGCAGTTTTCTTGTTGTCGTTGACAGACGCAACTGAGGCAAGCCTTTGAGGGCTAGCCTGTTCGTTGGTCGACTTTTGCTGCTGGTACGTCTTTGGAACAAAAGGCATCTTGGGTGGGATGAACCCCGGTACAACATCATCCTGAGAGTCATCTGGCTGGGCTGCAGCGGTAGGCTTAGCTACCTTGGTCTGAGGCTTGAGCGCATAAGGCATCTTGGGCGGGATGAACTGCGGTGCGACGACGGCGGTTTCTTCTGCTTGACGGCGAACAGCAGTCGACATGGTAGTCCTGGAACCGTGTGAGTGCTCCATGTGGCCATGGAGGTGCTGGTGTCTGGGTTCCACTGACGGGACAGCCAAGGCTGCTTGCACCAAGAGGGGCGCGATGATAAAGATCTGGTTGAGCATATCCAGTACTCTAGTAGAAGTTTTTGGTAGAAGAGACCTGTCCGTAGGTGTAATCGTTCTCAAACTTGTGAGAGTCTAGATGATGGGTTGTGAAAGCAAGTCGATAAGAAATTGATAACTATCAACGCTTCTTATAAGCGACTGACAGTGAGCTGATTGTAAAGGAGTGACACCTCGCAAAAAGTGAGATGGTGTTCAGAAAATGCTTCAAGGGGTCCAACAGTCTTGTGAGGGAGTTTAAGCTGAGACAAGATGCTGAAGGCAGGCTGGCAGTGAGACAGAAACCAGGTGACGGAAGCGGAGAATGAGAAAGCACTATACTTTATGAAAGCGAGGGAGACGGTTTGTAAGGAACGAATGACGTTGGTTGGATATTGATGGAAAAGGAATGGCTCAAGGGTGAGATCAATGGGAAGAGAAGGAGAGCCAAGAGGGTGAGACACGGGAATCGAGGCAAATTTATGACACTGGACATGATGAAGGCACGCCACTCTGGCTATGTCGGTTCAGGATAAGAAGGAGACCCTGAAGGAGTATAGCATGTCGACGAAAGCGTATCGTGTACGCGTACCGGTGGGAAGAGGACGCCCAAGCATGTTACGGAAAGCATCGCTGACCCTCCATCAAGGGGATTCCGTTCTCAACTAAGGGTGTCTTGACGCCGAATGAGACATGAAGACCAAGTTCCGGGGGCTTATTGAGCGCCACAAGCCTCTAAAACGTGGGATTGGTATGTCTTGGGACCCTGATGAGGAATGCGCTTAGTGTCTGGAACCAGTGGATGATGGCACTAGGGAGGGACGGTCGGAGTTTAAGGCACTGGAACATACTGGTGATTTCTTTCAGATGAGATTGTCATTGTAAATGAGCCGTAATAGAGTTGAGTCGGGGTCTTTCTCGGGCTTGGAGAGAAAGTCCGTAGGCTTGATGCTGGTGATCCTGGTGTAAGTGGATTTAGTCTTAGTAGCGTTGGTGATGATGAAAGTATAAAGTTTAGGACCCCGATCGGCGTCGGGACCTGACAGGCTGAAAACTGAAAGTGACAGTTGTTCCTGCGTAAGCCTCCTTCCGTTTAATCGATTTCTGCACCTTCCAATCTTGTGCCTGTTCCTGTTCCTGAATTGACCCTGAATTAACCCGTTGGTCGTGCCTGCCCAGTTTGACTTTCACGGTTGCTGACTGATACATTGAACACAGAAGAAGGGTTGAATTCAAGGATAATCGCCAAGTTATATATATTGTCTATATATTAATATCAATTAAGGGAGAAAATAATTGATTGTTCCCCTACTTCTCACAATGAGCCTTTGTCAGGGCATGTAAGACGCCGCTCCCGCTAATGTCCGAGTCCTTTCCCTTGCGCTCCCGCTACCTCAAGGGCGACTCCCTTGAATGATTCACTTTTGACAGCTCGTCAAGACTACTATCTTTAACTCACACAAGACAATCCCGAGAAACCAAGCAATAACCAATTTCAAGGGTCTAGATCATGATCCAGAAAGCAGACGTTAGTAAAGGCGTCGCCGAGACTCATTCTGGACTCATCAACGTTGAACATACGAACTCTGCCTCTCACAACGTCCAAGCGTTAATGATTTGAAATAAACAGTTTTTCTCCCCTCTTCTGTCTGTCCCTGATTCAGAGAGGGGTCTGTGGCTAAGCTAGAGACGATGATGACAGATCAGTCATGGCTGGCGCTGGCACTGGCACTGACACTAGACTAGTGAAGCCATCGCGATGTCCTTAATGGCGCCCGAATTGTCAATCTGCATTCCAGTCGCCCACAATTATCCATTCAGAAACCATCGGGTCGGCCGGTTGCATCGAAATCTCTGCTGTCTATCTCTGATACAAGACATCAGTCATGCCCCCCCCGTTCCCGCGACTTTCAGTTATGGACAGCCTCTGCCATGAATGGATGAGACACCAGATGTAACTCTCTGAGCATAGCATAAGTAAGAATTGGTTCACTTTGAAACCGCCATTTGATGTCACAATCACGTGCATTTATGTCATTCAATGTTTTACTCACATTGCCACAGGAAAAGAAAAGAGTGGCAGGGCTACCTGGAAGTTCTTTCAAACTGGTGGAAGCACTATCACTAACAGCCGTGACAAACTCCCGCCAAGCTCCTACGATTGATCGAGAACCAGTTTTGTCCGAAGATGATTTAGAAGGTCGGTTAATGTCTTGGAAATATGTGGATATGTGAACAATAAGTACAGAACCTGAGGACAACCTAATTAAATCCCATATACAAATTCGTAAATGCTGCTACATTATGCTGGCAAACTAACATTGCACACGCAGAAACTTTGATCATACCGCTGTATTAGTCCCCCTTTGAAGTCTCCAACTGCGCGTCTCATGAATCTCTCTCTGTCTCATACTCGTAGCTCTCGGCAATCCTCCGTTGTATTCATCCTTCGTAGTGGAAGAAACAGTCTCAAGCTCAGCCAACTCCTCTGTCGTACGTGGCTTCTCATCCCTCCTCGCAGAAAGATAAAAGAAGTCCCAAAGAAAGCTACGCTCCAGCTGTCGAGGCTTCCCATCAGCGGTCCAGTATCTCTCCTCGCTGAGCTCCTGGGACAAGTGTCTTCGGAAGTAACGGTCCTGGTTAACCCACCAGGCCCGCCATAAGACGAGGATCATGATGGTCAGGGGAACGGCAGTGGCCCAGTAGTACCAGAAGTTTTCACCGAATCGGTTGATTTTTACTCCTGGGATCGTGGGTCCTTCAGTATCGTCGCTGGCATCTTCTTCTGCCTCTGGGCCAAGCCAGTCAAACATGGACATGCCGAAGAGTGTACCTAGAAACTCTCCAGGGAGAAATATGGCGGTTATGACGGCTAAGGCTTTCATGGAGGAACTGTCGCGGGAGGATGATACGGCCATTCGAGCGTTGAGGATGTTGTCTTCCTGAGCCATCTTACTGTAGATCTGTGGTATGTAAGCATATGCCGTTCAGCAGGGAGATAGTGATACTTACCATGTCGATTTGGGCACGGCATCTAGCCTCTGACATACGTCTATCAGTCTCGAGACCCATACAGAGTCTAAGCAAACCATCAAGGTACTGGCGAATCTCATGCCAATGAGGTCCCAGAGAGTCGCCATCCGTGATCTCTTCAGGAAGCCGAAGCTTGGGGAGATCTCGAGGCGGCATAACGGGACTGACTGGAGGAGGTCCTCCTGATGGGTCCAAGAAATTAGGACTCAACATGCTAAGATCCTGACCAAAGCACAAGCTGTTCCCCATTCGTTCATTGAGTTCATCACCAGCCAAAATCAAGACCTTGATGGCTCGCTCCATCCATCGAATAGTATCAAGAAGCTTGATAGTATCCTTGAGAACCTCGTGCGCCCTTTTCATGAGCTTTGTCATAGTCGAGGGGCCCCATGTAATTCTTTCACCATCCTTTCCATTACTGAAGGTTCGGCTCAGACGTCTCCCAGACTCTGATTTATCGAAGCCGGCAATGTTGCTAACGTCGTATTCCAGATGGGCTACGTTGGAGTTGTTCTCGCTGACAGCTTCCTCGCACCGCAAGAACTGTACCTGGAGTAACACGACAGGCATGATGAGAGGGTGTGCCCAATGGGTTCTGCATGACTCGAGACGGTGATCGTACTCGTCGAGATCGTCCATGTTGTGACGTCTCGGCTCCCAGGACTGACGGACCAAGATTGTTGCAGCGCGGTCACGAACGTCGTATGTCATGGAGAGGAAGTCGCAGGGTGTCTTTGGCATTTCTGAGAAAGCGAGAATGATGCCTACGTATTTTGTTAGAAGTTGCTAATTGTATAACTATAAGTAAACCTACTCAGTTGAGACCTGTCTTTGGACCAGAATCTAGATTCTGTTGTGGTACGGGTTGAGTATTGCAGAGTGGCAGGGTGGAGGTTCATGGCAGCGAGATCGTCAACTGTCATGCTGAGAATCTCGCGGTTGCCATCATAGATACCTGTCTTGCGCTTGAAACAGATGCTATATCCAGTCAGATAAGTAGTTATGAGATGACAGAGAGAACTTACACTCTGCGAATTCGACCTTCCATGCCAGCTGATGGTGCTTCATCGTCATCTGGCTTTCGAAAAGTACCCTTTCAACTAGTTAGTCAACATCATTTGTAGCTGCTGATGAATACTGACTTCACGATCAAGCATGAATCCTTGGCGGAATGCTAGATCAAAGATTGTAGTTCCCGGGGTATCATCGCGGGTAAAGTGATGAGTGATATGCTCATCATGATGTCCCCATGCATGATTCAAACTCGCCGGTGAAGGTTCGGGCGCAGGCTCAGAATCATCTCGTTTATAAACGACATACTCATCATACTCAATGTTTGACGGAGTATCATTTCCCGTGATAAGAACTTGCTCAGAACAGACCTTCTGGTCATAATTGAAGAGATCTAAACCGTGGTGTACAAAACCCATTAGGGCGGTTGTGCTCCACCGCCCGAGACGGACAGCGTAGTCTTGCGGGACTTGAGAAGAACGGCGACCCTCTTGAACGGGGTCGAGAACTCGTTATTCATGAGAGTCTTTTGACTAGAAGGATTGGAAGTTAAGGTAGGACTGTAGTGTCGGTGGGGGGATACGATGTAAGCGAGCGGTAGGTCACTCCTTTTTCTACAGCTGTATGCAATCAAGTGTCATTGATCATCCAGCGGCGGGTCAAGCTTATTTATGTATGTGAATTATCCTCTGAAGCTGACTGCCAAGAGTTTGTCTAGCCGGGGGGCCTGGTTCGTTACGAGCCCGACATCCTGATACCGCTGTTAGGCTACGCACAAAGAGTGTCACGAGATCTTGAGAGACAAGGTTAATATTCCTTCCACGACTCTAGAATGTCTCATGTTCTTCCATCACGGCTTCAAGATCCGTCCAACGGCGAATGAGACGGACTCCGGGACCTGGGAAGTGGATCCGGCCGGAACGGGGAATCGGAGGATAGCGGTCGGTGGTGGCTGAGTTAGATTAGATCCGGGGAAAAGAGAAAAGGACAGTGACATGATGTACATCAATTGGACAATTATAAGCGAACTGCCATTCTGGGTTTATCTCGGGCGTAAATATGGATTCTCAACTGAGGCGCAGGTTTTGGTAGAGTGACATTGACCTTGATATCCATGAACCAACAGACATCACGAGACTTGTTTCTCGCAGAGATGACCAGAAAGGGTAAGAGTCGTGATGTGATTTACAAAATTGCTGCCCAATGTATAGATTGATTTGATATGTTGATAACAACTGTTAGTCACCAAAAGAAGTCTGTGATAAGTCATGTTAGTTCAGACAAGTATTACTTGGATATAGAATCAAATGTTTTCGTTTATTCATTAGACTCGTGTCCATTCTAGTCTATAAAGGTATATCGAAAGTCCATGTTTCTAACCAACTCCAAATCCATCAACCGGGTATTATCTCGATTCGTATCTTCGTATTTATGATGTGCATGAACCACTCGCCCAAGAAGAATCTCCCATCTCAGACTCCTCAGTCTCATCCTCCTCACTAATGACTCCGAGACCAGGATCCAATTCAACAACAGGCTCAACTTGACTCTCTTCTACCTTCTTCTCTTCGATCTTCTTTTTCTCTTCAATCTTTGCCCTCTTCTCCTCAAATCTTCTGATAGTCTCTTTCACATCCTCAATGCTCTTCCTAGCTTTGCCCAATTTGTCTTCCATTGCGATACATCTGTTGCACTTTTTCTGCAATCTTCGCGATGTAGGCACGTGAGGGTTTTTTACAAAGCAATCTTGGTCGCTCTCCTTGGCGGCAAAGGCTTCGCTGGTCGGGCACTTCTTTACACATAAACCCCAGCGCTCGTGGGCGCAGGTAAAGACGACACGGCCGTATAAACACATAGTGACGGTGTAGAGATAGAGACGTTGATGGGGTCGATACTGATAATGCTCGTGGGTAGAGGTTTCTTCTGTATCGATATTTGTTGTGGATGAGAGCGGAGTCTAGAGATCGGTCAAGCATCTTGTCGTTCTTATATCATTATCTGAACAAGTAAAGTAACTAATAAGACAGTGAAGAAGTATTCTTTTGTTGTGTTGACAGACTATTAATGTTCTTGGGGCTATGTTCTTTATGTACAACCAGATCCATTGACAGTGAACAAACCTTGTTCTCTGGTACAGGGCGCAACCAGACACAAGATGGGAGGCATTTTCTTTGTTTACATGGAATCTCATTTCACTATTAATGGATTCTTGCACTAGCCACGTCGTTGGCGTGAACAGCGTGCAATATCGCAAGGTTCATCCGTGCCCGAATTCATGCATTTCGTCCATTATTCAATATCGACATTCATGTCAATTAGATTAGAAACAAACGAGAAAATTCTCTCCCCAAGACTAGAATGTTCTTTAGAAGCAAAGAATCTTCCAGGTTCAGTACTATTATGCCTGTCCATCCAATAATCCGCTCTCCAAAACTTCCCGAAAGTTCCTCGCCCATTTCACTTTACCGTCCTCTTCACTCTTCTCACCAACGTGAGGAACATTAACTCTAATCCTCTTCAGTGTTTTCATCAAGGTTGACTCTTCATCATCGGATATCACAACTCCCCCTGTAAGTAAACACTCCATATCCGTCGTCGAGTCCCCAAAGTAAATCACTTTCCCATCCTTCTCCTTCATGAGATGCTTCAAAGCTTCCTTCTTCTCTCGCGCATTCGTCATACGTCCACTAAAGAACTCGGGGCCTGTAATGGTTCCGTCCAGAGCTGGTTCGTTCGCCACAATATCAAGAGTATGTGGAGATAAAGCGCCTCGAATAAAAGCGCGGGACCAGTTCACCGATATAACGCTCACGCTCCAATTCCTGTCCACTGCAAGGCTCATGACGTCTTTGAACCCATCTCTGATCTTTATCCTCCCAGCAGTAACGGCGTCGGCTCCAGCTTGTGATAGCGTCTCAGCATCCAAGCCTGTAAAGATGCGTGACTCGGCAATGCGTTGTAATGATGCCTCCTCCACATCCTTCATTCCCGACAAAAAGTGAAACTCTTGATCTACGCATGTCCGCGTATCCTCTGGTGACGGGTGGTTCTCTTTGTAGTGTCTGTAATCGGCAACATAGGCTTGAACCACTTGGTCCCATGAAGCCTGAAGATCGTGGCCGTTCCTATTCCGCTGTATCTCGATAGCCGAGCGGGCCAGCTCCCCAATTGTGTCTTGTTGGGTAATGGTTCCGTCAAAGTCGAATACCAGATGCATTTTGTAACAAGAAGAATAATGAAGGCAGTCTTGAGGCGAGGTTGTTGTTATAAGCGAAGTTGCTGGGATGATCAACAAGTGGAGAAGAGCTATAAGCATAAGCATTTGAGCCAAGATCTTGGAAGGTAGCTTCCCGCTCAAACCAGCAGCTGACTCAATATTCAAATGGCGTTTTATAGAGCGCCTGTGGTTACTCTAAAGTCTACTAAGGTTAAGTTAACTTGGTTATTGCGGGGAAGTTCATTACGTAGTTGTTCTTGTAAAGAGTGAGAGTGAGTGGATCACAATGACCAGGAAATAATAGCTCGGCCAAGCTTCCTACTTGCATACCTAGGTAGGTCCCTAGTAAAGGCCGGACATAATACAACGATAGACAGTTTATCAAGACAAGTCGACAGGTTTTAAGAAAAACAATTCGCTGAAATTGACTACTTCTTGTAATCTCTGGTACTAAAGGGTATCATGCTCTAAAAACCCTATCCTTTGTTTGAATCCTTCCAATGTAGCATTATACGACAGCTATGCTGTAATCAAATCTCCCTGTGATGATGAAATTTTACCTCCTTATTTGTTGCTCGTAGGACGTGAAGGAATCGCGACCCTAAGAGACTGGTAGCACATCTTCCATCTCTTCGTCGTCATCGTCATCGTCCATGGGTTCGGCAGCAGCCTCTTGGGCCTCTGCGCCGCCCTTGTCACGGTAAGCGTCGCTCAAACAGTAGTGGTTGGCAAATCGACCACTCTTATTGAGGACGGCAATCTTCTCAAGCACTTGCCGCAAGTACTGGTCGGGCTGCTGAAGCTTTTGTCGCAGTGCCTTCATAGACCAATATTGATACTGACGGAAACACTCGAAAATAAGATCCAGAAGCTGGTTCTCCGGGATACGGGCGGCCTTGAAAACCTCGCCCTTCTTTGGCTTGGCTGTAGCTGCAGCATTTTTCTAGCAAGTTAGTCAGTATTGCTTGAATCGAAACACACAAGGAAGCAACGAAACTTACGACAAAGCTGCCACCCCAGTTGGCTGCGCTGACACTTCCGGGGTTGACAATGGTTGAAGCTGCGTTTCGACTGATAATTTGAAGCTTGGACTTGTTTGCCTCAGCATCGAGAATCTTCTGCTGAAGCAATCGCTCTTCTTCCCTAATATCACGAGGTTCCACGCGAACATCATAATGAATCTTACCAAAGATCTTCGTCTTTTCTGATGTAACGAATTAGCCATTCATCCTCTGGTCGCAAAGCATCCAGTCGCACTTACTGGGAACAGCTTTTCGGTAGTAGGGCTGATATCGGCTCCTGCGGTCGTACGTCGGTCGATCTGGCCCATTTCCGTTGTTGGCTTGCTTCTGCCTTAGCAGCGAGGCAGGGATACCAGCGTTAGCAGCCTCTTGTCGCGCCTTGCTCCGCGCCTTAAAGCCGGGCAAATCTTCTTCGCTAAAGATGAAGTGGTTGCTGACATTGGGCTCTAGGACTTCGAGGTCGTATTCGCGAGGTAGCACTTGGTGTTCGGGACAGTTGTTGGAGAGAAGCATGCGCAGCTTGGTCTATCTCTATGTCAATATGATGCCATCATCATGCCTTGCCTTGCTTTGCTTATGCAGGCGCAGGATAGAATACGCACGTCCGAGCTGCCGTCTGGCTTTTGTTCGGTCCATGTTCGCAGAGTGCCAATCTGAATCTCGTCGTCATCGCCCAGTCGCTCGGTGAGCTTGTACCAAGCTTCCCACATGTATCGAGGAACGCGCGCTAGGTAGAGCGTCTCGGAAGTGGGAGCATTCTTATCGTAAAATTCGAGGTCGCCAGCATCTTCATATAGATCCTCTTCCTCCGCCGGGGTTTCGGGGTCGGGTTTGATGTAAGGGTCTTGCTTGATAAACGGTTCGGACATGATGTTGGTTGATGTGGATGGCAAGTTTGTACGAGAAAGTGACGGCGCGCGCAATGTCGTAAATATGGATGGAGTTACAGGCTGCAGGAGCTAAAAATGTACTAAAGCGGGTCCTTTCTTTATACTCGACTACAGGCAGAACTATGGATGCTAAGGTAATTTGATGGGGAAACTTATAGTTGAGAAAAGAGAAAGCAACCGACTAACACTAACTAGAAGTAAGATAGTCTTATTAAGCCTCGAAATACTTGAAGTTTGCAATGCTCAGTTACCTTGTTTTGTAAGCAAGCTAAGTAAGTTTGTATTATTCTAGATATAGGGTAGCATCTCTTCTTCAAAGAACAAAGAAAGCCTGCAAACAAGGGTGCACGGACGTTGAGTCATGTCTTTCAGTGTTGCTTATTTCCAGCTACCAGAATGACTCTCTGTCTTTTAGCGGACACCTAACTGAAAACAAAATACTGCCACACTTAACACGCCTCAAAGGCCCCAGGTTCTTCGTTTCTTTGTGTCATCTTTATGTAGATCCCCTTTCTTTTTTAGACCAAAGTCGTTCTGCACTTGAACCAATAAGGCAAAGACCCATGCTCCCCAAGCTGCATACCAAAGCCAAAAAGAGGTCTCACCTATCACGTCCCCGACAACTACGTCGTGGCTCAGCCTCTTTAACAACATCCCTTTGACTTCTGACAACCCTGGGCTCTCTTTAACTCAACATCCTAATTTTTGCAATGTCTCGGTAACACTGATTCACAAGCGGTAGCTATTGAGCCAGCTTATATATACGGCTACCCCCTTTTTTCCTTACTATTGGATTCATATAAGCCATCTTGACCCGTTGTCACATAGTCGACAGCTCCGACTTCGCCCCAATTTCCACGACAGACCTTCCAACATCGCGATATATAATACCATCAGTGGACCGAGTGAAAAATTGAACACAAACCCCTGATCCTAATCTCCTACACATACACGTCAATATGCCAGCCAAGTCTCTCTTGGAGATTGCCACAACGGCATGTATCAAGAACATCCGCGAACTCGACAGCGTTGGCGACTATCTCCTCTACAAAACCATCCGCCCTCTCCTCCTCAAGATCGATAATCCCAAACAACTACGTACCATCGAGATTAACTCCCCGCAAATCCAAGGCGAGACCGGCGAGATATGGCTCAAGATAATCAAGCACGAATTCCCAATGGAATTCAAGCAGAAGGCATACAAGCCCCCGAACGCGACAAAATGGTATCGCGTCTACGAAAAATACAAATCAGACCATCAGAAAGCCCTCGACGAGAGTGAGGCTAAACTCAAGAGCGCCTTTATGGGGATCAAGAAGGATAGAGAGAAGACCATCACCAAGATTGTTGATGACAGGAGACTGCTCCCGCAGGGAGGGAGAGTCGGACCAAAGAAACCTTGGGGATTCGGTGCGCGAGACCCCAATGGCAGCACACTGGCGTTTACAAGGGGTAGTCGCACAAAGACAAACAATGGCGCAAGCGTAATGCGCAAGGTGCGAAGGGAGACAAAGGAAATTGCCAGCATCCATGGCTCATTGTCGAGACCGACCCAGTCATCCAATGCCATCTCAAAGATTCGAAAGGCACCTCCCGCTATGGTCAATGACTACCAGAGAGCGTCTCAACCCGCTGTTCGGCCGCCCCCACCAAAGCCAACACCTTCTGAGGTAGTTGAAGCTCACGAGGAACGAGCGCAATACATCACAGACTCGGACTCGGATGATGGCGGTGGAGACGATTTGTTTGATGACGATCCATCACCTCCTCGACAGGCACCTGTTCGCCCTTCATCATCTACCCTCAAGGGGCTATCACCTAGTCCAAGCAAGCCAGCGGCCAAGGCCAAGCGAGGCCTTCTATCCAACAGTTATAAAGGCCCCAAACCTCAAGCCGCCGCAGCACCTTCACAACCTCGATCTTCGCGGCCAGTCAAGCAGGAAAGAAGATCTCCTATCCCCGAGCGGGAAGTTTTGTCCCCTTCACCTGAGGCTGGCCCATCCTCTTCGCCCCCACCAGCTGCACGACCGCCTCCTGCTGTCAACCCACGCAAGCGCAAGGGCACTGATATCTTCATGAAGCCCAAAAGAAGAGCCTAAGGCTTCATGGGACATTTTTTTTGTTTTGTTTTCCACTATTGCATTTTCGGACGGTATCGGAGCGTTTTTACCGGCATGAGACTATTTGTCCTTATTGCGTTACTGGCGTACGAGTTATAACGGGTGATTTCAGGAAATGGTACAACACTGCAAATAGGACTAGGAATACGGTCCATCAATGTGAATTAGACTGGGTATAAAACGGGATGGCTCAAAATGGATTTATCTTTGCTGGTGACTTGTACGACACCAAACACAGCACTGCCAGCGAAAAGAACTGCAAGCATCGGCAGGCATTATAGAATTTGATAACTCTTTGATTGTTTTATAATATCCTCATCATGTGTGTGTCTTCTAAGTAGTGCTCAATCCCAGCAACAGCATTCTGCGCATCTTCAGTGTACAGCTGACTCGACATCATGATCCTTTCGGTCCAACAGCTGTTGTATATTGCGCGTGTTGTGTATCCTTAGTGTATATGATCCTGGAACCTGTATCGAGTTCCCTGGGTTGGGAATAAAGTCTACTCGGGTAGTTCGAATGACAATTCGATACTATTTATGCTAGCCATCGTCCACCTCTAAGGGCGAGGACGAGATGCAGAGTGTCTCCAGCGACGAGGTTGTATTCGGAGGCGGTCTTGTCGTCGGTCCTAGACAAGATAAGTTAGTAACTGGTGCGTCTTTGAAACGGGCGCGTTGTTAAATGCGACGTACATTTGCTTGCCGCCGTGAATGAGTCGTTGCTGAACAGGCGGGATACCCTCCTTCTCCTCGACCTTCTCCTTGATTTGGGAGACCTACAAGCAGTCAGTATAAGCTTCAACATCTCTGCTTCAACTGCAAAACACCCGTCCAATATTACCTTGTAGTCTGACTCGATGTCGAGCTCGATCTCCTTGCCAGTCAATGTTCGGACCCTGTTGAATCGCAAAGTTAGCTGCGTTTGTACATGACGTCGAAGTTTCGGTGACGTACTTGATCAACATATTTGCGGTTGCGTTAAGGCGTTCGGGTCTGGTATTATCGGGTGTCCTTTTTTGGAGTTTTTGAAGAAGAAAGACGGAAAGTCGTGAAGCTTCCAAGTATGCGAGGCTGATGGGAAAGTCAAATGCTGGACGCTGTTGGGCTGACTGAGCCCGGATCGATGGTGGGGTTGTAGGCTAACATTCACGGAAGGAGGGGCGACCCTGGTACTGAATGGCGGTTGCCTCGCTAGGAACATTCATCTGCCTGTTATCAGTGCTTCCCATCTGATGAATCCGAGGCTTCAGCAGGATTCCAACAAAGATTCGTTTATGTTGCCGACAAACTCAACACACTATCGAATCGTTTTATCATGTAGTTGGCTCGCATAAATACATTGCGCTACAAACAGTTTTTCATTAAAGGTTTACAAGTTGAGCGTTCCAATCAATGTCGTTTGCAACAGAGCAGAATAGGCAGTTTTCTTTCACTACCTCATTATTCATAATAGTACAACCCTTTCGGTAGGTAGACATACAGTGGAGAGTTACATTAAACCCCATAAACACCTCTCTTCATTTCTCACCAGAACATCCTTAGTTCTTCTCGCCATTCTCGAAAACATTAAGACCCAGACCCTCAGAATCAAGCATCAGCCTGTTCTTGGCGCCAGCCTCCTGGAGCTGAGAAGCGATCAATCGAGCGTTCTCGATCTTCTTGAGCTCAAGGTAGGCCTTGTTCTTCTTGATAGCCTCACCAATCAGCTCAGCAGAGCGAGCCTCACCCTGTGCCCTGACAACCATGGCCTGCTTCTCTTGTCGTGCCTTGTCGACGACGAAGGCTGCTCGCTGGGCCTCTTGCTGGGCAACCTGCTTGGCCTCAACGGCGGCTGTGAACTCGGGAGAGAAGGCAAGGTGCTATCGCATGTTAGTCCAATATACATAGTAAACTTGCAAGATTTGTACATACAGTCAGAGAGACATCATCGAGAAGAATGTTGAATCGGGCAGCTCGGCGAGAAAGGTTCTCTCGCACCAGTCTAGCAACGTTCTCACGCTGTGTAATGAGCTGACTGGCATTGAACTGGGCAACAACGCTCTTGAGAACCTCGTTGACGATAGAGGGCAAAACACGCTCGTCGTAATCGGTGCCTAGTGTTCGGTAGATTTGGGGAAGAGCATCGATCTGAGGGCGGGAAAGCACACGACAGGTGATGTTAACCATCTGCAAATCCTTGGTACCAGTCAAGGACGCAACGTTGCGCGGCTTCGCTCGGACATCGTACACGATCGGAGTCTCAAACCAAGGGATGTTGATGTGTGTTCCTATAATTTTCCCGAGTCAGCCTCTAGGCCGGATCCGAATCGTCCGAGATATTGGTTCTCGTACCTTCGTTGTAGATTTCCTTGCTCACACCAGTTAATCTCTGGTACTTGATGGCTCGGTGACCACCATCAACGTTGAAAAGCGAGTTTGAAAGGAACAAAGCACCACCAGCAAGCAAAAGACCACCAGCGAGAGCGCCACCGGCTGCTCGAGGCATCTGAGGGCCACCTCCTCCAACACCACCACGGGCCTGCTGCATCTGTCGAAGACGGCGCATGGCCTCCTCTTGCCAGTTGTTGTTCGACATTATGAAGCTTGTGTTTTCGGAGCGAGCGTGGACGAATCGAACCGAAGTGGGATGTCGACGTGGGTGGTGATGCTTTTTTCCTAGGCGTCCGTGTAGTCGTCAATGATGGTGATGGGATGGGTCATGGAGCTGCGATTGAAGCTGTCGGGTGTGGGTCCCCTCTTTTTGCCCGCCCGCCCGACCTTTCCCGTTTAAGAAGCACCATTCGTCCAATTGCCTCTTGCCTTTACACAAGACATGAGATAATCGTGTTACTCAGTCACAGTTACAGTCACAGTTACAGTCACTATTCCAAAACATGGATGCATCATAATTGAATGAATATTTCATACAAAGGAAATCTTTGTCCCGTCAAGGGGCATCAGAACACCATGTTCTGCACTATATACAATGGTATCTGTACGTACACAACATGGACAAACCCCATTCGCCAAACACATGCAACCTAACCTGATACCCATTATACGTGAAATCGGCATCCACGCATCCCGTCATCCCTTCATACTTAATTCCTATATATCTTTTCATATATATCCATATTCCAAGAGCAAATTTCATCTATGTATTGCAAATATTTCGAGCGCGTATTGACAAAGGAAAACGAATACTTTATATGTCACAGATTACTCGCGGAGAGCAATCTTGATTGTCTCAGTGCCAGCCTTGGGCTTCTGAGCATAACCACTGAGCATTCGGAAGCCGGCCTTGCAATTTCGGCCTTCCTCGAATACAGCGGCGACACCGTCCAGGCACTTGCCAGCCTCTTCCATGGCCGTTCCAGTAGTAGTGGTGTCGGCCAGTCGTAGCTCGCCAGCAACCTTCTCCATCTCACAGCGAAGGAGCCATCGCTCCCAGTTCCAGCCGCCAGCGATGCTGCAAGCGCTCGCGATATCGTCACTGCTTCCCATAACCATGGCGTCCATCTGACAGGTCTTAACGTCCTGTCCATCGGGGCTGTCCTTCATGGGGGGAGTGGGAGGCTTGTACATGCTTCGCCTGGCACCCATTGGAAGACACATCCAGATGCGGCGGGTGTCTTGGAAGCCGGCACGAGCCAGACGGCTAAGCCAGAGCTTGGTGGGGTTGGGATCATAGCCCAGAGTCTTAAGGGCAAAGCCAAACTCAACACTCTTGGCCAATCCGACGGGACCAGCGTTGATGATGTCTGAGTCAAGAAGAGAGAAGTCGAGGTAGCCGCCAGGCTTGAGGACACGCATGCACTCCTTGAGGCAAGTGTCCCACTCATCTTCGCCGTTCTCACCAAAGAGCTTGAGAATGCTGTGAAGCTCTCGGGCAGAAATGAGATCGAACTGGTTGTCCGCAAAGGGAAGGCGAGAGAACTTCTCAACGGCAACTTGACGATGGTTGGGAGGACCGCGGACGTTGCAGTTGGAAAGTTGACGAATAGACTTGGTAGTGACGGTGTAAACCTTGGTGTTAGGGAACTGGAGCGCGCAGTGCCACGCCCAGTCGCATGTAGTCTGTCCACCAAGGTCAAGAACTCTGGCGCGCTCACGGACAATACCGCTCTTGTTGGGGGCAGCGCGAGAAAGACGAGCAAGTCTCTTGGTCACGGGAGCAGAGATCAGACGGCCGCCGTTAAGCATCTTCATGGCGGCAACGTGCCAGGCAGCAACGGTCATCTGGTTCATGGCCTCAACCTCCTTCTCATGTCGGAGCTTCTCGGGGTCGTCGATGATGTTATCATCTCCACGAGCAACGTTGGCGCTGAGCCGCTTCTTGGCGGATTGTGGGACGACACTGAGCTGATACTTGCCGAGAAGCTGGTTGCGGTGAGCGTCGCGGAGAGAAACACGCTGAGCCTGGATAGCTTCAAAGCGAGCAAGCTGGTGAACAAAGACATCTTGGCGCTGGATGCGGACGATGTAGTCTTGGAATGCTCGGTAGTAGGCAGACTCGCGGCGGATGAGCATGGATGGCAGGCGCTTGGGGTGGTCAGATGTCGAGACAAGGTTGGAAAAACGAACACTCTTCTTGAGGGGAGCAATAGACTGCTCAGGCTGAACCTTGAGGGGAGGGAGCTCGTTCTGAATCATGGAAGTTCCGACTTCCTCCTCGGCCTCCTCAGTAATAGTGTTGAGACCACCATCGTCCTCAGAAGTGTCATCCTGGACACCGCGAAGGTAAGATCTCTGAGCCAAGAGCCAGAGCTCAGTACGGTCAAAGTGGGATAGGGCCTCCTTCTGTTGCTTGCGAGCATAGTCAGGGTCGTAATCGACGACAATCTCGGTAGGGGCATCCTCGACCTGAGGAGAAGCGGGAGCATCGGCGGACTCGACAGTGGAAGGAGCGGTTTTGTGCTCAAACACGGGGCGAGCAGTGGGCATGTCATCAGAGAAATCATCCTCCTCCTTAAGCTCGACCACCTGTTCAACGATGGGCTCCGTAGGAGCGGGTGTAAACCTGACATTGCGGTAAAAGTCCTCAACGATATCCTTTCGCTTGGGAACTGGAGGGGCAGAAGCATCCGCGTTCCAGGGGCATCGGTAAAACTGCTCGGCGGTGGTCGACGTAGGCGGGGGCATGTCCTCAGGAGACTTGGAGGGCATGTGCCATGTGTTGCGGGTTCGTGGAGACAGGCCAGAGAAGAAGCCTCCTGGAGAGGGAATGTCGAGCTTGGTCAAGTCGGCGAGAGACTGGCGGTTGGTGTTGGGAGAGAAAGCCCTGTTGATAGCAGACTGCGGGTGGAAGGTGGTGATGAGTCGCAGTGGTTGTTGTCGCATCTCAACTGCTGGCTGTGTTGGCTGTTGCTCAGGAACCTCGATAACCTGGGATGGCTGTTCATGAAGGTTCTCGCCGCTTGCAAGAGCGTGAAGAGTAGCCAGAGCACCAGGCTGGAGTTGAACGCCGGCCCAAGCATCATCTGTGGCTGATTCCTCGTTGCCAATGATTGGTGTGGGCGGAGCGCTCATGGCTGCGAGTTGCTCAGACGTCAAGCTACCATCCAAGGAGGGAGGTGCTGACATTGTTGGTGTTTGCGCGGCATGTTGTTCGTGCATGAACTCCATCTGAGCAGGTGACATAGTAAGTTTCACGGAAGGAGTCAGAGGAACTGGAGAAGTCAGTGACTTCTTCATGTTGTCCACAGCAGACCACGTCTCGACAGAGTTGTCGCGTGTTGCTGGGATAACAAGCGGAGTGGGCTGCCTTGTCGGGGCCTGCCTCGACTTAGCAGACGCCTTTCTCCTGAGCATGTCTTCCTCGTCATCCGTTACATCGTAGAGGTCCTCAAACTCGGTGGCCTCGGTAGCAACACTCTGGCGGTTCCAGGGGTTGCTGGAAGTTGTTGGCGAAGTGTCAGTAGCCGAGTCAGCTGAGGGTGACGATGGTAGAACTGGAGCGGATAGGTAATGAATTCCCCTTGGTGTCGGGAAGTGATCGCTCATCGGTGTCAACCAAGCCTCGATCTTGAGTTGAGTATTGCCAGTTCGTCTTAGCCTGCGACCTCCATTCTGGGCCAGACCATCGTCGCTATCCTCCTCGATTATAGGATTAAGTCTCCCCCTGTGCTTCCGAGCCAGCGAAGAGTCCAGGGGGTAGTATCGGTTTTGTGTATCGGCCATATTGCGTTTTTATATCAGCTATTCCCGATATCTGACTATGGCCCGAGGGCTCGACGCAATAAACAGGCTGATTAAATTAGTTGTGGTATTTAGGGACTGGGGACGGCCTGCGTCGGTATTAAGTGGTGTAAAACGACAGGATGCCTCGATCAACGAAGCTCTATGCGGATCTGCGAAGTGACACAGCACGGAAGGCTGAAGATGGTAAGAAGAGAATGTAGAACAAGAGGCCAGGCTTCTGGCCGGGGGATTATCATAGTCTTAAAGCCCGTAGGCTAGACTAGTCTTGTCCAGGATCATCGACACTCGCTGGAGCGGCTATCCGAAGAGTGGGCTCAGAACGAGTTGAGGTTGGGCGGCACATACTGCACTTGCAGTAGCACCTCGCCCACCGTACCATAGCTCAGGTGGGCCGATGCATCGACAGACATCCATTGACATGGTATGTGGCGCATGCGGGGGCACTAAGAGCGCCAATATGGTGTTGAAGAAGCTGACTGGCACATAAGGCTGCGAAAGCAATGTGAAGTCTGTGTTGGCGGTAGACAAGACGAGGAAGAGGTTGCATCAAGGTGGCATCGATTCCTGGTCTCTAAGTCGGTTGACCCCCACTAGCGAGCAACTAATTAGTTCAAATAACCAATAAGATGTAAGATCGTGGACTTCTATTTTTGGTTGACAGCGGTTGACAGGGGTAGAACTTGTTGCGCGCGCGAAAGCTGTGATGACGGTAACGAGCGTGAGAGACCATTGGTCGACTCACGGCCCTATAGAGCCAATAAGCGAAAACATTTGTTTCTCGGGCGGCTAACTGCCTCTTGGCCAATTCTGTGCATCGTCGAATGCGGTATCGTTTTTGTGATAGCACTGCCTGAACGCATGAAGACAGAGACCATGAGGTCGCTCAATTGAGACAAGTCATGCAACAGAACCGGCCCAAAGGGGAGGTTTCCGGACTTTCCAAATGTCGTATATCCAAGCGTATGCTGGAACCCACTACTTCACTGGCCGTTAATTCTTCATGCTGAAATGGTCCCGGCCGCTTTGAGAGACCATGGTTTGATCGATCAAACGTCGAAAGATGTGGAAGGCGCCGAGGACAACTCAAGGTTGCCCGATATTGGTAATCCGAGCCCAAACATCAAACATCGCAATGGCCACATTATCGGTGAGAAGTGTGACGTAGTTCATTGTGGATTAACGTGAGTCGTGAATAGGGAGGTTGGCGATACTGGAGTAACGCCACGAGGCCTTGTCTCTAGTCCAGGGTCTAGAAGAAGCAATTAACCCGTCAGGTTGCAAGCGCGCACATCATTCCAATGTAACCCAAGATAGCGTCACTAATCTGTCGTTGGTCATTCTCGTCACGTCGTCTTGCATAGGCAAATCTCAAGATGCTGCAGAACCTGGAGAATAAGCGCGGATAAACTCCAGGACCGTTTTCGGGTACGTTCTTTCGGAGAATAAGAGAATCCCAGTTTGAGTCTAGACTTTGGCTCATTGAAACATATTTTCAGTTGATGCGGGTACATATGAAGACAGTATCGACGTCCAGATACGAGCCACAGAGGATTAGACTTTTCGTTCAATACCGCAATATTTGATCCAGGTACTCCGTACAGCAACTCCTAAAAAGGATCAAAATAATCGCTATCATTTGAGGGATACTCAAGCAATGATTCATGCTGATGTAGATGAACAAATGTCGTATTTTCGTTGAAGTCTAGGGTGACCATCACCAGCACAAAATTGTTAGTGCAACCTGCCTCAGGCTTGAAGCTCCGTCATGTCCCCGCTGATGGTCCCGGCCTTGCCTCTAAGGTTACGATTTGGAGGACAAGGCTCAAGCCCAGTAGATAGGTGCAGTGCCCCTCCATGAAATTTACCCCGCCATAGATTCGCATCCCCGATTATCGACCAGCGTAACGCGTATCTCCATATCAAACGATTTTTTGACTACAATTCCTTTTCAATAGCGTTCAAAGAATACCCGAAAAGCTTCTCATCTCCATGGCCGACGTGGAACAACCCGAGGGCGAGCCTCAGAGCCGTCGTGTCACCTACTGCGGTGGTAAGTTATCTATCATTCTGAAGCTTTGATATAAAAACGAGAATCAAAACATATCTGACCGCGTCTACGTACAGTCTGCACTCTACCCCCAGAGGTAACGACCTACCTTTTACGAGACCCCCTTGAGAGAACCATTCCAACTGAATAATCGCCCAAGTAGTACTGCGAGTATGGCGGAACAGCTAAGAAATGCCGGGAGTGGCTTGAGAAGAACGAACCAGAGCTGTACAGCCGTATCTGGTCACCAGGTATGCAATCACCAATGATTCTGGATGCGTTAGAACATGCGATAACCCTCAACGCTACCTATAGAGGCCCTGGAAGCTGCTACAGCATCGCTGTCTGTCGAAGCCCAGAAACGAGCCGAGAAGGATGCCCAGAAGAAGACGGCAAAGGCCGAGGCTGCCGAAGCTAAGCATGCCGACATGCTGGCCAAGAGTACGGTCACTATCAAGCGCATTGAGCGAAACAAGAAGAAGTTTGTCACCGCCGTGATAGGACTTGAGGCGTTTGACCTGGAGCTGAAGAAGGTGAGTCTACTACTTCACTCCCTTTCAGGGCTGGAGAACAACAATGCTTAGCATCATCATAGGTCGCCAAGGATCTTGGCAAGAAGTTTGCTACTGGAGCTTCAGTGACAAAGCTTCCCGGTGGCGGAGACGAGATTGTTGTGCAGGGTGATGTCAGCATTGAGCTGGAGGAGTTTCTACTCGAGAAGTACAAGCAGATACCCAAGGACCACATCGAACTTGTCGAGGACAAGAAGAAGAAGAAGGCCGCTCCGGCGCCATAGAGCGAATGGGGATATATACCAGAAGTCATTCCGTATTTAAAAAATGGCACAGGGGAGTTTGTTCATGAAACCTTGCGCTTTTCTTTTCTAGGCATATGCAGTTTCAAAACAACATCGTAAAATAACCTGGAGCTTGCTTTCCTATGCATAACGACTCGCCTATGTCCTTGAACGCCATATCATGTACCAAGATAAAAATGACCAATACACCAATCAAGTCTCATTGCTTCATCACGGAGCATGCTATGCCCGTTTCCGCAAGACTCGTCCTGTACCTGTGCTCGCGGTAGAAGTGTTTGCCTTTGCTGCCGTTGTCTTGCGTACTCCACCTGTTGCAGCCCCCTTACGCGAAGCTGTGGCCCCCTTCTTTGCTGGGGCTCCCTTGGCCCCCGAGGCCTTTCTTATCACTGTTCCGTTGCTGGTCTCGCTCGATTCACTATTGGCGATTGATCTACGTCCTGTCCGCGTGGCTGGTCGTGAGACAGGGGGCCGAGAGGTGGCATTCGCTGGCACTTTCTTGTTTTTCGCCACAGCAACGGTGTTGGAGTTTGTGCTTATAGTTGAGGATGTGGTGACTTTCCGTGCAACGCCACCTCGCGAGGCCTTTGCCTTTTCCACCATGCTTGTAAGCATATTTGCAGCCGCAGCAGAGCGAGATTGTGAGGGGTTCTTCAATGGAGAAGCGGGTCGTGCAATACCGGATTTGATAGGGGATACTGGTCGATTCGCCATTCGCGAGTTTGACGAAGTTGGTGACAAAACTTGTGCAGGCCGCATAAGAGACATGTCTCCATTTGGTATCCCTCTGACCTTCTTCTTCGCATTTTCGTTGTGCTCAATTTCGTTCTCCTTATCTCCCGAGATAGCATCACTGTAGTTTGTTAGCCCATGACCTCGACAAGTTAAGAGGGAGTATGTACCTCATGCGCTTTGTACGCGTCGAAGGCTTGAAGTTGTGCGCGCTGGGTTGGGAGTGTTTCACTGGGCTTGTAATTCGTGCTGTTGTGGGAGGCTTCCTTGTGACTGCTGATCGTGCAGCTCGCTGCTTTTCTTGTTCCATGTACTTCTGTAGCAAGTCTCCCATCTTGACGTTTCTCATTGACATGGGAATTCTGTTGAGTCGCATTTCGATACGTGAGCGCACTGTTGTGGCCATGTAGTTATATTGAGCCCTCAGTCGTCGAGCGCGTTCAGTGACTGAAGCATGGTTAGTCGCGTGTCATTCTACCGATTCAATATTTCATACTCTCAAGTTGCATGTTATCGATCATGGCTTGCTTTTGCTGCAGCGTGATGGTACCGGGTGTTCGTTTCTTAATAGGACTTCGTGGGTGCGCCGTAGGGCTTCCAGATCGTAGAGGGACTACTTCGGCCATGGCGTTCTTGGAAGGGGATGAAGATCCCACTGAGGATCTTGTTCTTGGTCGTGTAGGAGCCATTTTTTGTGTATGTGTGGTGTGTATTTGGGCCGTTGTTTATTTAGTGACAATAATCAAAAAGTGCGGAATGTCTGGAGTTGCAATTGTCTACCCCAGGCGCGTTGGTTTAGAGGTGGAGCTGCGGGAAGTAAACAAAGTATGTGGGCCTCAGGATTAGGTAATACGTCTTAGCTTCCCTGACGCAAGCATTTGATAGCGGCCACACAGAAGGTAGAGCTACTCGGTGTTGCACCCATGTTCCCGCAGCAACAAAGTAGCTCTACCTTGGACCTCTACAGCTGCACTCCGCCAGGCTGAACTGCCTTACGACACTGGGAGCTTCAATCGCCTCTAGCCTTCTCACCTCCAACCGAAGCTCAACATCAACACCTGAACATTTTCTACGCATCTCTTCTCCTCACATCTCCACAGCTGCAAACGAAACCCGATTTAATTGCAGAACACAACAAAGCTCAACATGGTTCTCGAGGCGGTCATGGTTGTCGTTGACAACAGCGAAAGCAGCAGAAATGGCGACTACCAACCAACCCGATTCGATTCGCAAGTAGATGCCGTCAACATCACTTTCCAGTCTATCACACAAGGAAACCCCGAATCATCTGTTGGATTGATGAGCATGGGAGGCAAGGGACCTGAGGTGTTGGTGACTCTCACCACGGAGCAGGGCAAGATCCTCGAGGGTCTGCACCGAACGAAGAAGAAGATTGGAGGCTCTTCTCATTTGAAGACGGGTATTCAGGTGGCTACTGTAAGTCGCATACACTGTTGATGAGCTCACACAAGTCCTGACCCTTTCTTAGCTTGCCTTGAAGCATCGCCAGAACCGATCCCAGCGTCAACGAATAATAGTCTTTGTCTGTTCCCCCGTTGAAGAATCAGAGAAGGAGCTCACCACACTCGCCAAGAAGATGAAGAAGGCCAACATCTCGGTCGACTTCGTTCTGTTCGGCGATCTCGACGACGACAGCACCAAGAACAAGCTGCAATTGTTCATCGATACGGTCAAGACGAACGAGGGCTGTCACTTGGTAGTCATTCCTGCTAGCAGTAAGCTGCTTAGCGACCAACTCGTCTCGTCCCCCATTCTTCTGGGCGAAAATGCTGGCGGATCTAGCGGAGCTGGAGGCGCAGGTGGCGGTAACGACGAGTTCGAATTTGGTTTCGACCCCGCGATGGAGCCCGAGCTTGCTCTTGCTCTGCGCATGAGTATGGAGGAGGAAAAGGCCCGACAGGAAAAGGCGGCTCGCGAAGAGGAAGAGGCAGCCAAGAAGGCTTCTCTAGGCGACGTCAAGGAGGAGGACGAGGGCCACGGATCAAGCAGCAAGGACCAAGATAAGGACAAGAAGGGTGATGATAAGATGGACATCTCATAATAGATTACGGTCCCGCTTTGAACATCATAGCAACTGTACAATAGACACAGGGGAGGGGTTTAGATGACGAAGATTAAAGCCATTACGATATATGCAAATATCCCCCGATACTCCGTGAATCTATGGACCACCCACCCATCTATCGATTATTTATCTCCCTAATGTATGATAGTAGTTTCCTGTCAAAGATGTCGCAGCGAACAGGCATCTCAAGAGAATAGAAAGGGTTCTTCATGACATAGTCTGAGTAGAGATCGTAGATCTTGCGGATGGTGACATCAACGTTTGCTTGTGTTGTGTCGGTGAAGAGGAGGAACTTAACGCCTGTCAAGGTGTTGAAGCACTGCATGCGGAAGTTTTCTGTCTCGAGAACCTCTAAGCCTGATGATGGCTCTGGTCTGTTGCCTGGTAGTGTTGCGCCCGGTAAGTTCTTTACTGGATTGAGACGTGAGGTGATTGCATGAACACTGGGTATTGGCGTGAGCTTTAGCACATCTGTGTAGAGGAAATGAGGATACATACCCGTGAAAGGTTCCGGCAAGGACTAAATAGTCATTTGTGCTGATTTGTTGGAGGCCTTCGTGGAAGTTCTTGTTGTAGACTAAACCACCAGCCTTGTTGATGATGATGAGAGCAAAGATAGTCCTAGTATATGATTAATGGAGTGTCCTCTGGGATCTCGGAAATAGACACTCGTACATGATGCCTTGTCTGTTTTATATATCATGAGTGTTCTGGTTTTGTCGTTTGTATGCCCCTGAGCCTCATTCGTCATTTATATCCATATGAAAAGGGACCAGAACAAGGGTGAGAGGGATGAGGGTGAGATGAGCCTGTGAGCATATAGTTAGCATCTTTGTTTTATACAGGAATAAGATACACACAAGATCGAGCGATTATTTATATGCGTTGATATGGATCGGGAGATTATGAAGCTGTGAAGCCAAATCTTGTCGGTTCTCTAGGGCGGAGTATCAATGAGGGTTGACAGATTGACAAGACAGAGCGGCGCCCAGAGGCTGGAAGAGACCGCCACGCGACTCTATCACCGAAACCAAACAGCGAACAGCCACTGAAAGGTTTCATCTTCCTCAGGGAGGTACCTGGCCTAAAGTAGACCGAAGCCCCACTAATTAAGCTGGGGTACGTACATTACCTGCCTCTGATCTCTCGACTCTTCCACTTTCAATATCCATCGCATTCTATAACAAAGACTCGTTCGCATACCGACTATCTTCACAACCCGCGCATTAATTAAGATATACGAATCGCACGCGAACACATTTCACCTCTCACATCTAGCGCAATCTTCACATCTACAATGGAGGACCAACAAACACCGGCCATCCCCCAGCCGCCTAAGAAGGTTAGCCACCCTCGAACCTCGCGACCCAAGCCCGCTGCTCCTGGAAACGAAGAGGCTTCTGCAGTCCTCAACCTTGGCGAGTTCCAAGATGTCGATACCCTCACGCTCTCCGAAGCTGCCCTGGTTCTCAACGCCCTCCACGCCAAGCGAAAGAACGACCGCCGAAACGTCAACAACACCGAGTAAATAATCCTCGCGACTCCTGAATCGTGAACAGAGAGACTGACTATGGATAGAATGTTGAACTCGACTCTTACCTACCTGGATAACTTTGCGCGATTCACGCAGAAGGAGAACGTAGAAGCTGTCGAGCGTCTTCTGAGCGCACACAAGAACCTTGCCAAGTTCGAGCGCGCACAGTTGGGTAAGGCAGCTAGGAAGAGCTTGTTAAACTTCCCGAAAAACTGACACCTGATTTCTAGGGTCCCTATGCTGCGAAGGAGCCGACGAAGCGAAGACACTCATCCCATCACTGGCCGACAAGATCTCAGACCAGGACCTCCAGGATCTTCTCGACGAGATTTCCAAGCTCCAGACCAGGTGAAGCGCTTGCTACAACTGCATGGCGAGACTCGATTCAGACTTAACACCAACCGGACGGCGTACTTTTGCAGATTGGCTTCTTTTCGTGGTGGTTGATGCGTGCATATTTATCCAAGCTCGAAGAATGAAAAAAGAAAAATTGGGAAACGAAAGTCGCAACTTCAGGGATGGCGACACATTTACTCTTGCATTTGAGGCGCATAGCGGGAAAAAGGGGACACCGCATATTGTATTCTGGAAACGCACGATGACCCTAGTCCATGCATGTTTTAAAGTATGGCAGTCAATGTGTATTGTTCCTTGTTGGACGGGCTGGGGCACTTCGTGGTTCTTGTACTACTGATTCTTTTATGACAAAATACTAATAATTAGATTTGTTTCTTGGTGAGTAGAAATAAGTTGACCGACTATCCTCTGTTTAGCTCGCAGGATTCGTATCCCAAGCATATATAACAACAGCCAGTGCCATGGTGCACAAAGAAAACAATAGCCTGGTATTTTATAAGCTCGGACATATTATATCAGTGGAAAATGAGCGTTATGTACAGACCTCTCAGTGATCCAACTGAAGCAAGATGTTGCTGAATTCAACTTTCGGGACACTCAGTTGGAACTCGACGACAGATGGGAAAACGAAAGACTGCTAAAGGTGACTAATTACAAATTGCCCTCAAACCAAAATAGTATCAATCGACTTGATGAAATCAGTCGCATAGCGATCCTGCTGAGCAATATGTCTTGAGAACGCATCCCCAGTCTTGATCACAAACTCAGGAATCTGTACATTACCCTTCTTCCACACATAACCATTTCCACCGTCAGCAGCCCTCTCAAACCCACGCAGAGCCTTGGGCTTGTAGTTGGGCACCTTGCTCATGCGGTACTTGACACATGGATGGATCATCTCGTACGTCTCGCCCAGGTCTCGACCCTTATCATCTTTGGTATAGTTACCAGGCGCTCTGTCGACTGATCCACCAGCGACCATGGCACCAGTGAAGCTATCGACGATCGGACCAGTTGCCCAGCCACTGACTGTCTCTTCTGGGATCTTGCGCACATCTGCTTTCCTGATACCTGTGCGGTCCAGGGACGCTGCGATGCGACTTGTCAGTAGACCACCGCCGAAATCCTTCTCTTCACCATTCTGGATATCGGTTAGGAGAGGCTTGAGGAGGTTGTAGCGGTCTTGGACTGCTGATTTGCCCAGGTCGCCCAAGCTGCCATCTTGAACGAATTGCAGGTATGGAGCGACCTGCTCGCACATCCAGGCGAACGAGATGAGCGCAATTTCTATTCCTGTCAGCACATACTCGAGAGCCAAAGTTGGCCAATGAACTCACGTTCGAAATCACTCTTCTTGTCCGTAAGAAGATCGTCATTTCCACCACCAATGTTGATATGCACACCAGGAAACCAGACCTGGAGAAGCTCAGACTTGCTGTCGCGCAACTGCTCATGCATCTCGCCGTCAACGACAGCACCCCAGGCGTCTTGTAGCTCCTTCTTGCTGGCATCAGAATTGCAGTGCACCTTTTCCCAGTCAGACCAGAGCTGCTCTAGATCCTTTTCGGGCTCTGGAGACTGGTCTTTGCTGGTTGGGAAGTGCCAAAGACTGGGCGAAAAGGGGGCTCGATGTTCATCAAGAGCCAATGCGTGGTACGCATGTTGGATATCTAGTAAAGTCAGTATTAGGAACCAATGTTTATTGTTTGAAGACTCACAAGGGCTGAGGTGAATGTTGTGGAAGCCAGGCTCGGAGATACCAACAGCCTTTTCGAGGAACTTCAAGTTGAAGCGTGTCCAGGGCAAATCTGGAATACCCAGACTACCGACTGTATCGAAGACACCCACGACCTTTACGAATCTCGAAGTCTCAGGCGCATCATGATGAGGAGGACTAATCCACTCAGAGGGAATTCCAGATCCTCCGTTGGCCTGCTTCTTAGAATGCACTCCGTTAACCCATTCCAGATAAGCCTGTGACTTGCGGAAGTGCAAGCCGTCAGGGTTCTTCTGGTACAGGGCGTACAGGTCTGGAAAATCCTGAAGGTCTTGGGGACAGACAATGCCAATGTCAGTGACAAGGCCGGCTACCGCACGAGCAGTGTACGCTCCACGTGAGAAGCCAAAGCAGAAGATCTCATCGCCAAGGTTGTAGTTCAGAACAATGAAGTTGTAAGCTTCAATGACATTACCTACAAACCCAATGCCTGTGCCTCCCTGTCGGTTGGCTTCTGCTTGGCCCAGATCGCCGGTCCCAATGCCGGCATCGTAGTATACTATCTGCTGCCAGACTTTTCCATCCTTGTCCTTGCCGCTGCGAGCAATGGAGCGGGCAAGTCTTGTCACGTTGGACGGGATGTTCTTGAGGCCTGACACAGAAGACTGCCAAGTGCCGTCACAGCAGACGACGATACGCTTGGGAGCGGCATGGGCATCTTGTGCTGCTTCATGATGAGAGCCACCATTCAGAGCTTTGGAGAAATGAGGATGAGAAGGCATTCTGTTAAGTGATGTTTGACAAGATATAGAGGGAGTCTTGGAACTGAGAGTTGATGGCGGTCGATTGAACTTCTCCTCTGGGTTCTTATATCCTTCTCATGAAGGTGATCTGGGGGCACAGCCCGGTTTCTTTCAGGCTCCCGTCTCTTTCCTCCCTGCAGTATCTAGACTCAGCTGAAGCCACAATGCTGCTGTGTCTTGGTCGGCAGTCCCGAATAGGTCTGCTGCACCACTCACCCCTCACTTTGGTAGATCATTGTGCTGGAAACTAGAGTCGTGATAGGCTCTTGTCGAGGACGAGGCAGTTGCGGTGAAACTACACAATGATTCGGCAGGTGCTTCGTAAAAGTGTCAGACGTCAGCATGAATTGGTCAATCAGCGTATAATGCAGGGTATCGGCGGGGGAAATACCCAGTACAGACATTTTCGGCATATAGTAAGCTCGAATCGAATGGTTCCCAACATCTACAGTACAGAGTAAGACAGTCAGCTCTCCACTTTCAACATAAGCACCATCTACGTGATACAGCACAAACGGAAACTCACCCGATTCAGCCCCGGGGAGCGGGCCGCAAACGGGAAGAATGAACTGCCGCCTGGTTGTCAGATTTGCTCCAATAGCAGGGAATGCGTATCATTGTCATGGTGAGAGAGACTTGGGCAGGGCTTTGATCTTCAAGCCACATTCGGGCTGTTTCAACCTATAGATCTTGTATTCGAGCTCCAAGTAGCGAATCATATCTTACAACACAAAAGGGAGAAGACGTAAAAGTATTCTCCGCACAACGCCATCAAATGCTTGTCAGTCAGTACTGCATGTGTTCACCTTCCCTGTTAAACCACAACTAGTCCCCCACACTGTTCGTAACGACACCCTTTCATCCTGGCTTCTGTTGATTCGTACTTTCACCGAGAGTTCGATATTGATTCCAGTGATTGACAAATTGCTTTTGTTGACGGTCCTCCAAGGTAGCGTTGAGATTGGCACGAGGATCTATGCAGCTCCCATTTGCTGTAGGATATGCAGTCTGAGCGGAATATCCAGAAACGGCAGCTGCACCATGATCTGGCTGAGACTCCTTTTCTCTGGCGTCGCTGAAAGTGACTGCAGGAAGCTCATGCACAACATTGTCAGCGCCATCCATCTCAAAAGTGCCACTGGGGGGCCGGACGTGGTTGTCTACTCTGTCGATACGGCCTGCAGAGTAGCTTTAGTATTCGTTTCGGTAGCGAGTCGTCCGATGAAGAGTCCGATGATGAATCTGGTAACATACCTCCAAATGGTGCAAATGGGTCTTCACTTCTACGAGTGCTCTTGCGTGACAGCATCCTGCTGAGTAGGCTTTTATCCGCCTTTTCTTCCAGGTAGTAAGGGGTATTGGGGAACTCCATCTGCTTGGCCTTTCGACGACGTATGCAAACCACTGCAGCGATGATGAGGGCAAAGAAAGCAATGCCACCTATTGCTGCACCGACAACAAGACCAATTGAGGGCGATCCTGCATTGTTGTTATCATTGAGAGAAGCACCTGGTGTGCTCGTCTCAGTAGGCAATGAGGTAGCTGTGCCATCAAAGGACCCAGTTGGAAATGGAAATTGATCTGTGCCAGCTGAGGTCACGGAAGTCATGAAGCCGGTTGGTGTTGAAGGTGCCTGGCTGGTAAAGATAGTCCTCCTGTTGGTAACCGTGACCTTCCTGGGGTTTGAAACTGTATGGGTGATCCCTGAGTCGGTCTTAGTAGTGGAAGGTGCTGTGTGCCTGTCAGGCGAAGAAGTTTCCTCGTCGTCGGACATGGTGAGTGAAGCACTAGGCTTTCTTTGACTCAACAGAGTGGTTTCAGTGTCGGAGATGTCAGAAGTAAAAGTTCCGGTAGTTTCTGGGAACTCTGATATTGTGAAAGTAGTCTCGGTTTCAGACATTTCGCTAGTTGGCCACGAGCTCAGGTCTGAGGTGACAGAATCGTCGCGGCAGCCGCGAGGCTTGATGCATGGGTTGTGGGAACAGCAGCCGGTGTATTTGAAGAAGTCGGAGTCACTACAATCGTAGTATATCTTGTCAGCGCCGCATTCTTCCTTATCGCCCACCCGTAAAACCTTGGCCATAGTAGGCAAACGGTATGGCAATGGGGACACAAACGGTCAGTCAGTTAAGCAGCAAGAGAGAGATACTTGTTTGCTTTGATTGTACTTCGTTTGACTTGGAAGGTGGCTGCGTTTTGTGTTCGTGGAGGTGAAGCCGCCTTTGATATAGCTATCGCATCGACCGTGAATCTGCGAAGAAGTGTTTGAGTAACTGAGAGTGTTGTTCTGCCCCCTCTAGAGGGCGGGTAATCTTGTCGCTGATTCGGAAGGAGGCAAAGAAAAGAGAAGACAAGAACGAAGAGGGGGAAAAAGATGAAAAGATCAATTTTGCAAGAGTTGCTTTGGTTGGGACTTTTCCGTTTGTGCAGGTGACGTCGAGGAAAAGAAAAAGGAGGAACAACGGAGGAGGAAATGGAAGTTTGGCAGCTGCCATTCAGCAGTTGCAACTCCCTAGCTGCCAGTTGTCAACAGCTGTCGGCCAAACTTGCCCCTTCACCGCACACCGAAGTAACGATCGAAAGAGAAATTGCTAAAGAATTGCACTGCAATACTGCAATGAACTTACCAATAGCGTAACAAGTGACGATAATTGAGTTACAGTTCTGGAACTGTAGAGAAGACAGGTGCAACGAGATCGAGAGTCATATAATCACGAGCAAAGCACGAGAAAAGAGGAGAGGAGAGACGGTGATGAGAATATATCATAATTCAAGTATTAGACAGTGCCATAAATAGCCACTTCGGCAACAAAAGGAAAGAGGTATTGAGAGTAGAGTGACAGGTTATCAATAGCAGACTTGGCATAATATCTGCACCCGAGAAGTGGCAGGCCAGCTATTCTTCATCTCTCCTTGAATACCTGCACTGACAGCATATGCCCAGCTCCTTCTCCTAGAAAACGTAACATGGAACGTTTTATTGAAGTAACACATCCAACTGCCATGGCAAGATACAGTCGCGCAAAGTATCTCACAGTGGCTCATATCCATCTTGTGTCCATCTTGTACTCCCCCCTTTGTGCTACATGAGTAATACACACATTTATGAAATGAGTAGTCTAGAACGAACGTAAACAAGCCACTTGATTTGGCTCATATGAATACGTATATGAGACGTTGCTATCTAATTGAGCCTCAATGTTGGATCCAGCCTCAGACGAAACCATATTACCCATCCCAATATCTCTCTAATCCAGGAGCAGAACTTGCAAGAGCTAAAGCACACCGAAACAGCGCCGAGCAAACAGTTCACTGCCATGTGTGACTCTGACGGTTCGATACCGTATCCTTAATCGTGGCACATATTGCACCGACAGAAAGAAAAAACAAGGATCAGGAGGCCTACTAGGGAAAAGAAATGCAGCAGCTCGTTTATTCGTTGTGGCGTCTTGTTGTTTCGGTATTACTAACTGACGTTGAGATTGGAGAACACAATCAAGATAGACAAGCAAGGAGTATATCATAGTCCGTGATATCATTGTCAAAAACACCCTAGTTTTATACGCCTGATATATGATAATTAAAACACCACATCTCTATCCATAACTCAATCTCTTTAGCTTTCCATTTACAACTTCTCCAACAAAAGCTTGCTTCCAGCATTACCAACAGGCTTGTCGCCCTTCTTCTTGCCCTTCTTGGCTGCCTTGGGCGCAGCCTCGTGAGCCTCACGAGCAGCCTTCTGTTCAGCGGTCTCCTCGGTGGCGGCCTTCTCAAGAGTCTTCTTGTTCTTCTTGAGTGTCTTCTTAAGCGCATCAGTCTCACTGAAGTCGCCAGCCTCAAGGAGACCGACGACGACGAATGAGCTGGGTCCAGTAGCCCAGTCCATGATGTATTCCTTGATAACGGGGTAGAGAATGTTGGAGAACTCCAGAGGGGGGTCGACGGGAATAATCTTGCCGGCAGCCTTGTCGTACTTTCCGCCTTGGATCAGAGACTTCAGCATACGGCCACCATGGGGTGTTTTTGAGATGTGAACTTGGGGTTGGAGATCATCCTCTGCTGGCTCCTCGCTGGGGTTACCACCGGCTGATTGGGCAACGGCCTCCAGAGCAGCCTGCTTGTCGCCAGCTCCTGAGAGAAGAACATCTGTAATGTATTGGCAGCCGAAAGGACTGGCCATAAACTCGGAAGGAACCTCAGCGATAACGGAGATGAGCTGAGGTGAAATAGCAGTAATGAGTTCGTTACGTCGAACGTCCTCGTCCTTCTTACTTGTTGTCTTGCGGATCTCGTGGACCTCCTGGAGAAGCTCAACATCAAATGACTGATTAGGAGGGAAGAGAGACTTGGCAAGTCCCTCGAAGAGATAAAGAATTGTTGTTCTAGCAAAGGAGTTGTTGGCAGCAGCGACAACATTCTGAGCAACGTTCTCACCCTCACCGAAAATCTCGGGGAAGATGGACTTGGCAGTCAGCTTAGTATCGTCGATAACGTCGTAGGCAGTAAGGATGATAAGATGCGCCCAGATGTCGCCGGACATCAGCAGGAAGGTATCCTTGTAAGTCTTGAGGATCTGTTTTCGGTCCTTTGAAGATCCATGAGCGAGGAGCAAGCATGTAAGCTTGGCACCGTTGCGGGTGAAGGCCATGTTCTTGAGCAAATCTCCGCCCTCGTCACCCTTGACCATCTCGAAGAATTCGCTGAACTCTTCAGTGCCGGGCTGAGTGGCAGAGAAGTACTGGAACATAGCGTCGTGGAGCATAGTGAAACCGGTCATCTTCTTGTTGACAAGAGAGCTGATCATGTCAACCAGACTCTTCATGATGGGACCTCGCTTGCTGGGCTCGGCCTCGAGAATGGCCTTGAGATCGGACGTGGGCTTGGTATCCTTGGTGAGTTCTCGGAGAGAGAACTCGGGACCGTACCACTCGCGCAGAAGGATGGCCTTCTGCTCCTTTGTCGCAACACCTCGGTAGACATCGTCGAGAATCCATGAAGCCTCGGGGTGGTTGATCATCTTTCGGACACGGCCGTAAAACTCGGGAATAATGATATCTCGGATCTCCTCGTCGTTTTGAACCAGAAGCTTTCCGATCAAGAACTTGGCATATCGACTCTCGGCAAGCTGAGCGTATGTGCCAGTCAACTCGCGAGCGATCTGCTTCCTCTGCTCGGGCGTGGCGTACTTGATAGCAGTCTGTACGGCGCGGACGGCGTCGTGCTTCAACACGAAGTCCTTGATGCGACCAGTGATGATGGTGAACAGCTCGTCGACCAATGTCTGTCGCTCCTCCTTGGGAACGTGAGACTTTCGTCGCAATCTCTCCCACAGCTTCTTTGTGCGTTGAACTTCGTCAGCAAGAGGCTTTGCGGCCTTGCGCTCCAGGGCGAGCTGCTTCTGCTTGGCATGGGATTCGCGCGAAGTTTGGCCTGCAGCTGAAGGGAAGTTAGTATCGACTGCTTGCGTAAGGAATCGAACCAATGTATCATACCTCGCTCAAATGTCTTTCCTTCTGACTTCTTGGGAGCTTCCTCGCTCACATCGGCGCCGCCCTCTGAATCGTCGTCGGACTCTGGTTCAGGCTTCTTCTTCTTGGACACCTTCTCTTCAAGTCTGGGCTTCTTGGGAAGCTTAGAGAAGGTCTGGTACTTTCCACCAGGGGCGGACTTTCGCTTCTCGCCAGTAGCTGTGGATTTGGTAGCCATTGTTGCGAATTTGATCGTGTATGGGTATGGCTATGGGTGGATGCAGAGTCGCAGAGTTGAGACTTCAACTTTTTTTTCTGGCGATAAGCTAAACTTCCGCCGCTAAGCTAACTGATAAGAGAAGTCCCGCTTTTCTGCTAGTTCCAGGGTCGAAGACATCACGTGCACCTTGCGCTTTTGACTTATACCCAGACATGATCAATTGTAGTTATTATCTCTATCTTGTTCAATTGAGGATATCCATTTGAGTTAACTTAGGTCCAAGTACAGTCAGGAATTTGGACAACAGAGATCTGAAAGAACTAGCCCCACAATCATAAGGCCTCTCGCTGCAGGTACTCTGTCCCTTGATGGACTTGCAGGTAAATTCTGATCGTTACTATTATATCTGATCTCGCTGGAAACCGTCTCATCGTCGAAATCTATCCACAACGACAGCTTGACCCACGCAACTTACGTTAAGCTTCAGTCTAAGCGTGTACGTGAGCTCGCTTAATGCCACTATTCGCTCATTCCAGTGATCTTCATTATGTTGGTCTTGCATGTTGCCACTTAGGTTGACGCCTTATGCACGTGAGGAGCCAGCATAAGTGAGACAGTGTACCTATACTCAGCTTCGGGTAGAATGAATATGAACACCAACTAATATTTAAAACGAGAATCAATTGATACTCGTGAGTTTCCATTCTTTTATAATCTTATCTAATTAACCATGGATGACATGGACCCTCCTTCAATCTCCCAGGTTGCCCCAAACCTGTATGTTGGGAATATTGCAAGCTCCATGAACCGCAATGTTCTCCGACATCACAACATAACGGCAATTGTCTCGCTCCTTGACGGTCCGTATCCAAAATGGGACAAGACGAAAAACAGAGAAATAGTACCTCAGGACTGCCACATGTTTGTCCCGTGTCTCGACAATTCTACAATGGATATTCTCTGTTTATTGGACGATATCTGTAACTTCATCGACTTACAGCTGGGCCGCCGACCTCTGGAAAGCCCACCCTCCTCTGTCTGTGGAGAGGTGTCTGAGCTTGAGTCACTTTCAATTACACCAAGTAGCGGCTTGACCCGGGAGCCGAATGTGTTGATTCATTGCCGTATGGGAATGTCGAGATCGGCTGCCGTCGCAGTAGCATATCTCATGCGTCAAAAACAGGAGAGTTTGGATGTCATCCTCCCTCAAGTCAAGACAAAGCGACATGTGAGGCCACGGGAGAATTTTATCGACCAACTCGATATCTGGCAAGCTGTCGACTACCAACCTTGGGAAGACAACGAGAAAAAGAGGCCCAAGTCACCGTATCAAAAGTACCTTGATAAGAGAGCTGCGAAACTCGCTGCAAAGGGTCTGACAGGAAACGAGCCCATTGTTCCTGTGTGGAACTAATACGAGTAGATATTCGTATGCATACGTTAAAGCCAGACGTGATAGAGCCTCGGAGTTATTGGTTAAGGGTGCATTGCTTTCAGTCTCATCGGTACATGAACGCATGGAGCATAGCATGGTTTCGGATTGCTTTTTGTACGGAGAATGATGGCAGTTATGCACCAAGTTCGAAATTATTCTCTTGATGGAATACCATAGTCATCATGAATTTCATATCTGAATATCGATATTTATTTGCATTGTTGTTGTTCTGGAAGGAAACTTCAAGAAGCTAAGCTTGAGACAGAGACAAACTGCCGGGCGGTCAACAAGACACTAAGCCTCTTTCATCTCCCACCCCGCCGCCTGTAAACCTCCCCACTGTCATGAGGACTCTCGTCATTTCGAGACTCTATCAAAAGCAATATTTTGCAATTTAGAGGCTTCCGGTCAAATCGTCAAAATGGGACGAGAAGATCAAGTTGAAGAGCGCGAGGTGCTCGAGTCAATTTTTCCAGAAGAAATTACAGGTACGAAAAATCAATTCAAAAAAGCTACCTGTAAGATCTGTGCCTAACCATTTTGTAGACATCTCTGAAACCGAGTTTAGAGTATCAGTCGCACTAGATATTCCCGATGAAGAAGATCAAGAACCTCCTACTATGCTTCTTCAAGTAAAGTATCCAGAAGACTACCCCGAAAAGCCGCCTCATCTCGATATTCTCGCTCCTCCCAATGCCACCCCTCACGAACATTTCAGCGTTTCCGACGATCGCGACCAGCTTCTCGCCAGTCTAGATGAGACTATTCAAGAAAACCTCGGCATGGCTATGGTTTTTGCGATTGTTTCCACACTAAAGGACAATGCCGAGCAGCTAGTCCAGGAGCGCAAGGATGCCATTACAAGGGCTCACGAAGAGGCTGCTCTCGCCGCGGAGGCTGAGGAAAATAAGAAGTTCCACGGTACTCGGGTGACTCCTGAAACTTTCCTCAAATGGCGCGAGGGTTTCATAAAGGAGATGGAGGATAAGAGACAACAGGAGGAAGATGACCGTCTGGCTGAGTTGAAGAAGGCAAAGGTCAAGGAGCCTACTCGCTTGACAGGCAGACAGCTTTGGGAGAGGGGTCTTGCTGGCAAGGGCGATGACGATGAGGAGGACGACATGCCTGTGGAGGGTGTCGAGAAGCTCAAGGTTGAGGCCGCATAGGGGCTTAAATAGGAAAGGTGCATTACTTGGAGTTTGGTCTTGGGTACAAATACAAATACAAAGCAACGGCAAATAGCCTGCCATGAGACGAGATGACGGATGATATCACAGAAGAAAACGGAAGAGACTCGGAGCTCATTGGTGCCATTGGTGCCATTGGTGCCATTGGTGCATGGATCAAGTTCTGATATAGACCCAGGGGTGAAATATATTCAGTTTTAACAAAATACTAAAGGTGACAATATTTCCTCTAGTCAGGCCCATTTTTTGTTCCTAAACGCCATACCAAATGCCTTTTAATTCATTCCGTCTTTATCCTCCAGTATAAAATTTATCAGCCCTGCATCTCAGCGTCGTCGTCACCCTCGCCATCGCTGGGATCTTCCCAGTCCTCGAGCTCGCCCTCAGCTGGCTCACCGATCTCGTTGTTGATGTTTGCCAACAATTCCTTGGCGTGTTCTCCTAGTCGCTCGTCCTCATACTCTTGCATATCGAACAGCTTCATGCACTGGGTGAGCCATTGTCTCGAAGACTTCCATAGTCCCTTCCACTCATCACTATCCTTGACGCCTTCGTTCCAAGGCTTTGAAGCAGTGGTCTTCTGCTTCTCACCGGTGATGTAGAGACACCAACCGCCAAGGTACCAAGCCTCAACACTAGTATCATCATCTGTAACAAGACGCTCCAGCACGCTCAAAGCCTCATCCTCCAACTCAGTCTCCATCAACAAGCGGGCAAGAGCGATTCTGGTAGGAAACTCGGGAACGTCAGGGTGGTTGGGAGGGAGCTTCTGCCACAGCTCAAGACTCCTTCGTAGAGCGGTCTGAGCCTCATTGGCACGGTTCTGTGAAATTCGGACGTTGGCAACAGTTTGCCAGGTCTCTGGGGCCGCAGGGGCGAGGAGCATAGCCTCGGTAATAAGGGTCTCGCAGCGAGACTCGGCATCGGGCTCCCAAGACAAGTCGGTCATGTACACCTCGGTAACAGCGCAGAGAACTCCAGCCAGCTTGTGTTGCTTCTCCTGAAGAGCAGCCTTTTGCTCGGGAGTGGGTGATCGGATTTCGGTCAGGGATGCAATCAGCTTTCGAAGCGCAGTAGCACCACGCTCATACCATTGAACGGTGTCAAGACCACCCTCCTCGCTAAGTTGAGCAAGAAGAAGGAACTTCTCAGGGCCACCTCCAATCTTCTCGTCTACAGTACCGTCTTCATCTAGGTGAACTGCACGCTCGAAAGCGGCTCGGGCCTCGTCCAGATCACCCGACTCGATAAAGATGGTACCAAGAAGGTTGGCAGCACTAAGCTCAAAGTCACCACCCTGGCCGGTGGCATCAAGGGCCTGCTGGGCGAGTGTAGCAGCCTCTTCTAATCTTCCGACCTCGAGCTGAGTCTGCGCATCGACAAGAAGCTTTGCGATGTCAGGATTCGTCTTTTTGCCGTCAGGTCTTGAGGGTGCCATGATGTCGCAGTAGCAGGGAGTTGCTGTGAGAATTGGCGAGATTAAATGTGAATAAGTTGGCGCTTATGAAAGAAATAAAATGACTGGTGATAAGTCACTGTTTATTTCTGGGTGTAAGATCGAGTAGGAGCACGATCGTTGAAAGAAGTGAAAATGAGATAATGTGCAATGAGCAGGCTTGTTCTGTCAGAAGCTTGCTTTGGTGTTGAGTGGGAAACTGAAAAATTTAGGCGGGTCTTATCGATAAAGACCCATGACAGGCCAACTCATCTCATTCATGTGAGTTGATAGTTCATGTTTCTTTTGATTTGAATATGATGGTTAGCTCTATTGATAGGACTTATTATAGTAAGAGGCTCTTTAACTGCATTTTAATCAAATCGCACAACTGGCGTTGAGGCTTTGGTTGAGTTGCTAATATTGCTATCCAATGTCCAGACTGGGCAATTTGGGTGTCCATTGACTGAGGGGCAAAAGTTGACAAAATTGCCCCATTAATGATCTTCACTTCACGTGGAAGCACATCTGCAGGAATTGTACATGACAACTGAGTTCTAGCCGAGAATAATGCACATGTAAACCATTTATCGGTGCTCAAGAGTGTCTGTGAGCCTCGGTATTATATGAGATAGTCTGATTCTTCTATGTAAAATGCTAGAGGCCTAAAGCTGAAGAATAAAGCTTGTCCCAGTATTTCTTTCATCTCTATGCGGGGCACTCGCGGGGCAGAGTGGAATATATCATCAGCATTCAGTCCGACTTATTAGAGCATTTGTCATCGCCTCTTAGACTTCAAGACTGTTGTCAATATCAACAATTAATCTTCAACATCAATTCAACCACATAGCAAACCATCATGTTTACTGGAATCGTAGAAGAAGTAGGAGGTTAGTTACTCATGTCGTTGTCAATGGATAAGACTAACTCAACCTTTAGTTGTCTCCAAGCTCGACAACAATGACTCTACTGGTGGCACTTCTATGACCATCGCCATTTCTTCTGGTTCTCAGCTCCTTTCTGACTGCCATGATGGTGATTCCATCTCTGTCAACGGTGTCTGTCTCACTGTCACCGCTTTCACACCCGAGTCTTTCACCATCGGTGTAGCCCCCGAGACTCTACGAATCACCAACTTGGGCGACCTCAAGGAGAACAGCAACGTCAACCTTGAGCGCGCTGTCCGTGCTGATACTCGCATGGGTGGCCATTTTGTCCAGGGCCACGTCGATACCACCGCCAAGATCCTCTCTGTTACCAAGGATGGCAATGCCCTGACCTTCCGTTTCCAGCCTGCCCGCAAGGATATGCTGCGGTACATTGTCTACAAGGGCTACATCGCCATTGACGGTACTAGCTTGACTGTCACCAAGGTCAACGACCAGGAGGGCTGGTGGGAGGTGATGCTGATCGCCTACACTCAGGAGAGGGTTGTTGTGGCGGCGAAGAAGGAGGGCGACACAGTCAACATCGAGGTTGACATGATGGCCAAGTATGCCGAGAAGTCGCTGGGCGGGGTTGTGGGCTCAGAGCCCGGATCCGAGTCCTCGTTCCCTTTCATTGAGAAGATCGTCGAGAGAATTGTGGCACAAAGACTTGGCGAGAAGCAATAGACGATTTGATAGATTTTAATGGTTAATAACTTGGGTATCATGTTGCTCATCATCCTGAATACTCGGATGTTCCTGACGGTGAAGTGTTGCCTATCTAACACCATAAACGCCCTAAATCAATATCCCTATCATGCAAGCTTCCATGTTGTTCAATTCCGCGTACCAAGATATATGATATCCTTTTGCAACCTGCCGTCAAAATGCTTATACAAATACACTCATACACAAAGCTTCATGCATCACCCCACACTTCAGCAATCTTGGTGCTCAAGGGTTTGGTAAACTTCTTTCGCCCGACAAGATGGCTTGTTTGGCTGAAAACCAACTCGCGCTTACGCTTTAAGCCCTGTTCGCCAGGGCCACATGCCTCAAAAGCCTTGACAAAATCGTAAGGTGTTTTCCAACGCTTTTGGATTTCAAGTGCCTTTTCTCCTGTGACACCTTTGATAGTCATGAGCATTTTCAAAAATACGTCGCGCAAAGTGATCGACTCGGACTTGGAGGCAAGCGAGGAAAAGGCTGGGTAGGTGATGTACCAGTCTGGAGATATAGACTCCCTGAGGTGTTTCAGCAGTGTGAGATAATTTTGAGATGTAAGGACCTTGGTAGGTATAACGTGGAGGGTTCTGCTTTCGTACGTCCGTTTTAACATCTTGGTCATCTGAGTAAGGTATCTGATTGTTTCGTCCATCTTGTTGGTTCTCTTTATGAAGTAGCCGTTCACTACTTGTGTTGAGGCGATAGCGGACCGGACCGCTTCAGCATATCTCGTGACCACCTCTGGGTCCATGCCGATATCTTCGATGATGTAAATCACTTTCTTTACACCAGATCGTTGCAAGCGAAACTTTTGCTCGTGGAATCTGCCATCTTTGATACTTCCGATCAAATCATCAAGGCGCTTTCTTTCGACAATCCAGTCCAGCACCACCTCGTCGCCCTCAGCACCTTGTGATGAGAGCAGATTAGGGTCATTGCATTTCGCAACCCATTGAGCATCACCGAGCTCCATACTGCGCATTATGGGTTTTGCACCTTGTTTTGCAAGTTCCTCTTGCATATAATCTCGATCTGTCTTGGCCCTTACTTCGCGAACGTCCAGAACTAACTGGACAGTAAAAGATCCCGGAGGTAATAGTATTGGAGTAAAATTCGGCAAAGAGGAATCTTCTGATATCGGGCCATCAGACACGACACTCTGGTGCTCTGATGGAGCTTGCGCTGGTTCGAATATTTCCATAGACGGCGACTTTTGCCTTGAGATAGCTTCGGGCTGAAAGTTTGGAACTGGCTGTGCTGAGGTTGGGTCTTTAGCCTTCCCCTTTTCAGCCTTCCAGTGGTCCGTTTCCTTGATGCGCTTGGCAACTTCCCATCCTTCGTCGGTCAAGGCATATCTCCTTAATGGTCGCCCTCTTTCGTAGACTAGTTCCTTCTGCACCAAGGTTTTCATCGAGTTCCAGGCAGTATAGAACTTAGTTGGGTCGCTAGGAGCTGAGAAGGACGAGTCGCAGTACGGCTGTGCAACTTCGATGAGCTCCGCCTTGGTCATTCCTGTAACAGAATCTTCATCCAGAGTTGCAAGACCAACTACCAAAGCGAACGCCCCTGACCGAAAAGCTGGGACGTAGGCTTTAGGCTTGCGTGCCTTTTTCACAGGTTTTGATGATCCTTCTCCATTTTCATCTCCAGTAACTGGTGCCGCCTTACGGGACCTGGGATGTGGAGGCATAGGGAGGCCATTTTGCTCGCAATGTTTCTTTAATTGTTGTTCAAGCCGGTCGCAGAGTTTAGGTCCAAAGCCTTTGAGTTGCTGCAGCTGCGCAGGGTGTTCAAAGGTGATCGGGCATGCTTTCAATGAGTTATACGCTGTCCTGTAGGTGGTAACGCCTTTGGAATTGCGTTCACGGGCCAGATCCAACCACTCTTTCACCCAAGCCAGGAGCTGGGGGTTGGCTGAGTCTGCGTCGGCCATGTTGCCACCTCAATTCGTGCAATGACGAAATAGAAGCGAGTTGTTAGATAAATATCGATGGTTGTGACTTGAGATGAGATGAGCGGCCTGCTCGACCCAGTCTCATCCGAATCCAAAACCGGTCGCCAGTTGGTGAAGTATGACGCGACGACTATCTCGCGTTGAGAACGACAGGGGTGAAGAACTTGACGCGAGGTCACGTGCGTGCTTCGACCCAAGAAATCGGGCGGTGAGGAGAAAGTGTGAACCCTGAATCGAAAAAGTTCTTGGCTGTCGTTAGGCTGACGTGAGGCCCTGAGCCCGAGATTCTCTGCGGGTAGAGCGCTGTAAGAATGGAATGGAACCCCCACCCAATTAAAGCGGCTAAAGCTCCCACCTGCACTACAACAAATTTAGCTCTTTGAAGCGGGGCATTTCTGAGTGAAAGTTATGCTGTAACTGTTTATAGCACATCGAAGAATCCACTTCATTGAGGCGGTATGTATCATGAACAGTATTTTTGACCGCCAAAGGATTACTCCATAGCCCCGTTGAACCGTTAGCTTAGGCTAGGTACGGTATTGAAGGTGTGTAACCAAGCCAACCGCCCACAGTACTGTAGCTAAGCTCAGCTCAGCTCTCAATATGAATGTGCAAGTGGCTGGGCTGTACGGCTCATACTGGACCTGGGCCCGACTGTAGTAGGAACTGTTGGCCCCTGTAGTAAGCACTGTTACTGTTAGGTGGTGGCTTTGATGCCCCTCGTATCAACGAAGTGACCACCCCGCCTCGTCACTGCGGAGGCTTCGATCGTTTCAAATAGAATCCATTTCAAGCTCCATCTTTCTTTATTATTCTCCTCTCGCCTGCGTCCGCGTCTTGTCTTATCTTGTCATTTCTTCTTCTTTCATCCCATCTTCTTTAGTCTATTTCGCCGACAAGAATACGTAGAATGTCTGACGAAAAGTTCCTCGCCGCTTCGGCCAAGCACCCTATCGTGCCCAACCATGTCTACAACTATGGCACTGCGGGGTTCCGTATGAAGGCCGACCTTCTCGATGGTGTTTCGTTCCGTGTTGGTCTTCTGTCCGGTCTGCGAAGCCGTAAGCTCAATGGCCAGGCCATTGGTGTCATGATCACTGCCAGTCACAACCCAGCTATCGACAATGGTGTCAAGATCGTTGACCCCATGGGTGAGATGCTCGAGCAGGAGTGGGAGGCTTTTGCTACCAAGCTCGTCAACTCTCCTTCTGATCAGGAGCTTCTCGACAACTACAAGGCTCTGGCCACCCAGCTCAAGATCGACCTTTCTTCTCCCGGTCGAGTTGTCTACGGTCGTGATACCCGTCCCTCCGGCCACTCCCTCGTTGCTGCTCTCGCCGATGCTTTCGAGGCCACAGACACCGACTACACCGACTACAAGATCCTTACCACCCCCCAGCTTCACTACCTGACCCGTTGCGTCAACACCGAAGGCACCCCCAAGGCCTATGGCAAGGTCAGCGAGCAAGGTTACTATGAGAAGATGTCTGAGGCCTTTACTCGTGCTCTGCGGGGCCGAAAGCCTCAGGGTCAGCTTATCGTGGATTGCGCCAACGGTGTTGGTGGTCCCAAGCTCTCCGATTTCCTCAAGGTCGTGCCCGAGGGCACTATCGACGTCAAGGTCGTCAATGACGACGTCCTTCGTCCTGAGGTTCTCAACCTTGATGTAAGTTTACTTCCTATCATCGTGGTTCAAGCGCAATCGCTAACATCAATGCTAGTCCGGTGCCGACTTTGTCAAGACCAAGCAGAGAGCTCCTCCCAGCCCTAAGCCCGTTCCCGGCGCCCGATGCTGCTCTCTCGACGGTGACGCTGACCGTCTGATCTACTACTGGATCGACCCCGATACTGGCTTCTTCATGCTCGACGGTGACCGCATCTCTTCGCTCAATGCTTCTTTCATTGGCGACCTTGTTCGCTCTGCTGGCCTTGAAAACGACCTTCGCATCGGCGTTGTTCAGACCGCTTATGCCAACGGTGCCAGCACCAACTACATCGAGAAGCACCTTGGTCTTCCCGTTGTCTTCACTCCTACTGGTGTGAAGCACTTGCACCACGCTGCTTGCCAATTCGATGTTGGTGTTTACTTCGAGGCCAACGGTCACGGTACCGTTGTCTTTTCTCAAGAGGCTATCCGTGCTTTCCGTGAGACTGAGCCCCAATCTCCTGCCCAGAAGGATGCTCTCGATACTCTCGCTGCCGTCAGCGACCTTATCAACCAGACTGTTGGTGATGCTATCTCCGACATGCTCATGGTCGAGGTTATTCTTGCTCACAAGGGATGGACTCTTAAGGATTGGGCCATGACCTACAATGACCTTCCTAACCGACTGGTCCGTGTCGAGGTTGGCAACAAGGACCTCTTCCAAACAACTGACGCTGAGCGTCGCCTTAGCCACCCTGTGGGTGCTCAGGACGAGATCGACCAGTGCGTTAAGAAGTACACCAGCGCTCGCTCCTTTGCTCGCGCCAGTGGAACTGAGAACGCATGCCGTGTCTACGCTGAGGCTGCCACTCGCTCCGAGGCAGATGAGCTTGCCAACAAGGTTGCTCAAATCGTCAAGCAGTTTGGTTCTTAGGAATTTCCCATACATCGACCAGACTTGAGCGAACGAGCTTGTTTTTTTCTACAATAAAAGTACAAATAAAAGGGGGAGAAACGTCTAATACAGGGCTTGTGGGGATGCGAGTATGGGAGAAGGACAAAAGGAAACAAAAAGAGGTTTCCAAAGAATAGGTTATCAAGCTCAGCTCAAATGAGCCTTGGAATAAGGAGCCATATGCTCAGCCCGCTTTAACGATGAATGAAAACTTTCTACTCTGATCAAGCAGACTCGCTTTCAAAACTTTTGCTTCAAAGGTGACAGGACTTAAAAAGAGCTCCAATTAACATAACACAGTAGTATATCAAAGCATAACAAGCAAAAGATCTATTGACTAGGTAACTCCGGAGTGCTCTTCTTTGTGGTATCACTCATAACGGGCCGTCAATCAACCAAACCATTCCCCGCGCTCATGTTTTTCTTTTCCCCTTTTCGTGTTATCTAACAACAATATCACCCGTTTCAAGATGCAAGAAGACGCCGTCCGCCTTGAACACATTTCTCAAGTGCAAGAGTATCTAATCCCTCCTCACTTGAGTCATTCTATATCCTCAATTTTTATTTTTCGTGTCGTCATTACAACAAGTAAATTAGCATGAGCCTAGTAAAAAGGCCGCTTAGCACATGCGGTATTCGAGAGCACCCTTGGAAGCGCGGTTAGCGTCCTGGGTCTCGAGCTCGTAAGCAATCTTGATGTCAAGGTCACGTCTGTTCTTGTCATTGGGTCGGACATCAAGGTTAAGCGTGATCTCCTCGCCCTCCTGGACGGTGAGGACGTCTTCGAAGTAGAAAACGGTCTGCTTCCAGTGGGTGTACTTGGTGTGGGGACCGGTTGAGAAGCGGATAGGCTTGTGGCAGGCGGTGAAGTCGATATCGAACCACGACACAAGGGCGTGGATGAAGTCGTCACGCTTGGCGGAAAGCTTGAAGGGCACTTGGAAAGCCAAGTCGGCGACGGTGCAGGTGTAGAGGTCGAGAGTAAGGACAGAAGCGGGGTCGGTGACAGCAGCCTTGACCTCAACGGTGTCGACGAGGGGCTCAGAAAGGGCAGTGGCCTTAAGAGGGGTGTAGTCGAAACCGTAGACGTCATTCCAGACTATAAAACCATTAGCAATTTGTTTCAGAGTCGATTCAATCCCAACAAGACTACTCACACTCAATCTTGTCCTCCTTGTAGTCGCCATCCTCAATACCAGCGAAGAAGATGGTGGCCTTGTCAGGGAAGATCAGACCATCCTTGTTAAGGTAGGTATCACGAGCGTAGAGAACGGTGTCAAGCATGGACTCGTAGAGAAGGAAGTAGCCCATCCATTCGGAGATGATGATGTCGACCTTGGGGAAAGGAAGCTCGACCTCCTCCATCTTGCCCTGGAGAAGGGTGATCTTGTCGGAAAGGCCGTTGAGCTTGACGATCTCACGAGCCTTGAAGATGATGGTAGACATGTCGACACCAATAACATGCTTGGCGCCAGCCTTGGCGGCGAACCTATTAATATGTTAATTTGAGTTCCATCGGATGTATATGCTTTTATGTGTTGAATGGCGCGTGTTGCGACAGAGTCATGGTTTTGCAAACGCGGGGCACATCGAGGGGCAGTTTTTGCAGGGTCTTGCTGCGCACGTACATGGAAAGAATGGCGGTACCGCAGCCAACATCGAGAACGACCTTGTCCTTAAAAATGTGCTTATTTTGCATAATGGCGTTCATGTACGATCGTGTTCGGACCTCATCTTTCTGTAGTAAAGAAAAAAAACTGGTCAGCGGATGCTCTATGAAGCAGCGCAGGGGAAGGGGAGCTCATACCAACATCTCCTCGTGGATACCTATTGCAGAGCAACAAATATTCTGTTAGCAAGGTATTCTTGGGTATAACTATATAGCTTCAAAATAAAAAAGGACGTTGTCTGTTCGTACCATGGTGATCGTAACTGTGTTGCAAAGCGCTGTTAGTATACAACATTTTCTCTTAACTGGAATAGGGTTTCCAAGCTTACCTCTTGAAGTAGTGTTGCTCACTGTGCTCCATGGAGTTCATCTTCTGCTCCGCAATCTCGACGTCCATCTTGTCTCCGCTCATCTTGAAGGGTTATTGAGAATTTCTGAGGAGTTTATAATGAAAGAGAGAAAAGGTTGTTGTAATGATATGAAGTTGGGGAGGAAGAAAACTAGAGAAGAAAAAAAGAACGAGTCGCAAAACGGAGTATACAGTTTCGGCGGGCGAGATGGGGAACCACAGACGGATGCGATTTTGCTAGCTCGGGCAGAAAATAATTTATCGGCGTCACCGCCCGAATTTTAGAAGAGGCGGCGAAGGACCCTGTTTTCAGCACCAGCTCCTTTTTGGGTTAGTCTAGAAAACTGCTGTACAAGACTCTGTCGCATCAGATAACAGAAAATTTCCGTAGATTCAGGAGTTAAAAGTTAAAGTACCTAAACTTATCAATTAAAGGTTTATTCTTATTCATAAGACGAGAGTATTCTCTCTCTGTATTATCATTCATATGTTACTTGATACTGTAGAGGGAAGTAAACGATAACCCTTGGGCGAGTGATTAGCCAACTGCAGATCTTAGACAGCTACCAGAGTACAGATGAAAACGTCGCTTCTACAATTCAGGTCGCTAACAGAATATAATCTAATGCAAATTGAATCGGGTGAGCACTCGTAGCACAACCAATGGTCAATGCCACTCAAAGCACCCTCTAGATCTTTTATTCGTCTATCTATGGCCATATGTCAAGTTCTGCGAACAGCAGAGCGTGGCCTATAACTCGAGTGAGTCTTCTTCATCACAACTGGGAATCTTCAGTCGACAATCAACCCGTTTACCAACCATCTACCATCACGGCCTGTTTTCTTTTTCGTGCGGTAACCAAAAACGCCATGGCGCCAATACATGCATTCGAACTTCATCAAACGAACCCCCTCAACATTATTCGCGGACGCTGTTGAGCATATTATACCAGAAGGACACTGTTGATGCAGCCCTCGTTCTCCGGGTTGTTGGTGACCTGGGCGTAACGACCCCAGACAACCTTTCCACCAGCGGTAACAAGACCAAGTTCGCTGACGTTGACCTCGATAACGGTACCCTTGGTCAGAACACCCAGCTGAGTGTAAAGGGGGTTCTGGGGGTTCTTCTTGACGCTGATGATGGGCAGCTGAACAGTGACGCCAAGCTCGGGATGTGTGACGTTGGCCTTCTTGTAACGGAGACCCATGGGTCGGATAAAGCGCTCGTGCTTGGGGTTGCGTCGAGTGAAGTCGGGTCCGACAAAGGTAGGCTTGGTGACCATGCGCTTCCAGGCCTTCTTCTGGATCTTCTTTCCGGTCTTGACAACCTTGAACATCTCCTCTTCGCTGATACCTCGGACCTTGGGCAGGGGCACGGCAAACTTGGCAGCCTTCTCGGCTCGCTTGTTCTTGATAGCGCTGCTGAGAGCCTTGGCAGCCGAAGGGTTGGTACGATCCAAAAGGTAAGAGGGCATGGGTGTCGTAGGCTCCTTTTCGTCGGCGGTCTTGACGTTGCGCTCCTCGTGTGCCTTGATCTGCTTCTTCATCTGAATCTTCTCCTTGTGTCGCTTCTGCTGGTGAAGCTTAGCCCGGAGACCACGCAGGTTCTGAGCATCCTGCGAGGCCTTGTGGCCCTCACGGGCGGTACGCTTGCGAACTCGTTCCTCATGATCAAGACGACGGCCGTGCAGCTTGCGCCATCTTTCCATATACTCGTTCTGAGGCTTTTGGGGAGTTAGCGATCAATTCCAACATTGTGCAGGCTTTGATACGTACCATATTGTTGGTATCGCCCAGGCAGGGACTTGATTATATCTGGTTGGAGTGATGCTGAAATTTCCCCAGCGATAAAAAAAAAGTGGCGGTTTATCGGAGGCGGCTGGTATCAAAGCTAGAGTGGCCGGTGCTCGGTGTTACGCTTTTCCGGGTTGACCCATGAACCGGCACCTTGAACTTTTTTGAGATACAATCCAACGACTTCGAGGCCGACAGCTCATTTCCCCGTCCAATTGACCAGCGATAGTGCCAAATTCCGAAAGGCACTGCGGTCCAAAATGAGCAGGGCACTTTTCCGCTCCATGCTGGAGCTTCGAGCTCCCAGCGCCCGACTCTCGGCCCCCTCATCTCTACTGCCGATTCGAACCCGCGCATTCAACACTACAGCGCCCATCATTGAGCAATCGTTCCCTGAGCGTCACCCAAAGAATGCCACCAACCCTACAGCAAATGAGCCTCGACCTCTGGCCTTCAAAGTCAGCCATCCTACTCCGCCTCCAAAGCCCATGGACGACTCCGTCAAGACCCTTCTACCATTCCTGGCTGCTCAACCGGATCATTATATCACCGTCCATGTCCACGGATTCCCTTACCTGGTCCGAGAGGGTGATCAGGTCCGCTTGCCTTTCCGTATGCCTGGTGTTCAGCCCGGCGATGTGCTACGACTCAACCGTGCCAGTGTCCTCGGTAGCAGGGATTACACCATGAAGGGCGCTCCCCACATCGATGAGCGAGTGTTTGAGTGCAGGGCCACTGTTATCGGAACGGAATCTGAACCTCTACGTATCAAGATCAAGAAGAAGAGAAGGCAGCGAAGAAAGAGACAAGCCAAGAGCAAGCACCGATACACAATTCTACGGATTTCGGAGCTGAACATCAACAATGGAGAGGATATCGAATGAAGATGAGAATGAGGAATGAAAGTTTCATATGGAAGACGTTGGTGTATATGTATAAAACAGGAAATGCCATGAAACGATGTACCATTACCAGCTCAAAGCTGGCTGTACAATAATACAGCAAATTTTGCAAAGACCATTTAAGTTTTCAAGTTGGAAGACGCTGAAAAATGTTTTTATTCAGGAACCTGCTCATTTGCGGTTCGAACCATAAACGCCATTGACTATCGTAAGCCTTTCCATATTACCAATGAACAAAAACCTCCTATGCCTGAAATAAAAAAGTAGGTATTTAGCTATGCAGCGAAAGACAAGAATGATACTCCTCAACACCCAGCTATAAAATGCTTTCTTCTAGTCCGTTCAAATTGATCATAAAACTCGTTCATCCAGAAGCAATTGCGCCTCAGCAACTCAAACATTAAGCATAATTCTCCTTTCACATCCTGCCGGCCATGGCTTTCTTAACACTGGCCCAATAAGCCTGTGGCCAGACGCTCAAACTCTCGGCCTCCGTGGGCATACGCTCACGGCATCTCGTCACCACACTCTGAATGATTCTACCAAGCAGCTCCTCGTCGATGGGAAGAGCCTTGTCGGTAAGCTCGGCAGGATAAAGGAAGGGATCGGACTCATGCAGTAGCTCCTCGCAAGTCGGGCGCATGTGATGGTCGCGGTTGAGGCAACGTCTCATGGTGCGGATAAGCGAAGGAGGAACAGACATGCCTCCCATGCCGCGCGAGGGAAACTCAATATCATGATCCCAGTTGATAATGGCCTGGCACCTTGACATCTGGTTGGCGATGTGACCAAACGGCGGTAGGCCGTAAACCATTTGATACAGAATGCAGCCGAGAGACCAGATATCACTGGGCTTACCCAGCTTCATCAACTTTGGTCGGCCAGGGACTCGGCCACCTCGGGGGTTGTTGGAGTCCATTAGAGATTCAGGAGACATGTAGTTGGGTGTTCCAACTTGAGTCTCACGATGAACATTGACAGTTTCATCCGTTTGAATAGCGTTGGCGATGCCGAAATCGATGAGCTTGAGTTGACCCTTGACAAGAACGAAGTTGGCAGGCTTGAGATCGGAGTGGACGATATCGCACTGATGGACAGCTTGCAAACACTCAAGCATCTCCTTCCAATAGAATCGTACAAAAACTGGATCAAACTTCGCCGCCTCGGGGTTGTATCGCTTCCTCAAAAAGGTGTTGAAATCCAGCTCTCCAATCTCCATAAGCTGTTTAAAAGTCAGTAACCAATTCACAAAAATGTTTAGTCTGAGCATACCAAAGTAAGAACCTGCTTCTCGGTGTTCATCTCACAATCAAACAACTTGATAACTCTCTCCACTTCACCCAATTTTTTCAGAAGGTCAATCTCGCCGAGATAACCCTTGATAGTTGAGTCATCCGCATTTTCTAGTGAAACACGCTTGAGAGCGAACATCTTGCCGTTTTCAGCAGCAACTCGATACACCTTTCCACTACCACCTCGGCCAAGACAATCAAGACGGGTATAAGCAACACCATTCACTCGCAGAATGTTTCTACGCTGCTTTGCTTGTGTGGTTGTAGCGGCACCAGCAGTGGCGGTGGCAGCCTCAAGGACAGACATCTTGGGAGGTGGTGGGGGAGCTTGTCGCAAAGGGGTGTTTCGTGCCATTGAAGCAAGCGGTTTCCTATCGGGAGAGACTGCTCTCACAGGAGCTGGATCAGCGCTCATTGGTCGTTTCGGCATCTTGTCCAAAATAGCATCCATAGAAGGTTTCGTTCTCTTGAGGCTCGCCTGGACATCATTTTCTTGATCACGACCTGAGGGCAGCTCTGGTCGATGGGCAGGAAGTTTGTAATGAATCTCCTCCTCTTGTTCAGGTTCGGATTTTGGTTGAGGAACTTGCACCTCTGGTGTGGATTCTCGCGGGGATGTCTCCCTAGAAGATTGCCTTGCGGCACCAAGTCGTAGGTCTATGTTGGAAGCATTGCGACGGTGAATTGCTCTGGCAGCGGCTTGTCCACTAACAGGGCTTCCCGAGTTGAAATCCCGAATACTGTCTCCATAATACGAAGCAGAATGGTGGTCTTCGGCGGGTTGGCTCTCAGCTTCTTGGCTGGACAAGATCATATCTCCATCTGCGTTTGCTTCGCCTTCTTCCTCACTCTGTCTTCGGCGACCGCGTCGAGCTGGGCCACTCAAAAAGCTACCCGCAACCTTGCTGACGCGCTTGACACGCATCGAGCTTTGCAGGTTAGCGTTATCTTCAGGCCTTGTCCGCGTAATCGTTGAAGGATATCTTGAAACACTGCCATGGTGGAAGGGAGGAGGATTCCTTGCGACTGTGGCAGGCTCCTCGGGTTGGTCGTTGTCCTCGATTGCAGATCTGTCCACCAAAGATCGATCCATGGATCTCCCTGAAGAAGGGCCAGTGGAGCCAAGGCGACTCCTGTTGCTGGGAGAACCAGCGTTAATTCGCACAACGCGTCCACCCTGCGCTGGGGTATTCACGTCCAACTGAGAATCTTGCTTGGAATCCTTTGAGTCCTGTTTAGAATCATAGCGCTCATCTGAAGACATATCGCGGCTCTCAGGACGGCTATGGGGTCGAGATTGTCGAGTTGAGCGAGACATGGAAGTTGAGCGTCGCTTCGTAGGCTTCATTTGGTTGAGACTCTGGGGAGTGTTGCTCAATCTAACAACTCGTTTTCTCACAGGGCTGATCTCTCGACTTTGTACTTGTGCTGGGCTGGTTGGTCTTGAAGACCTATCGTGGGGTTGTACGCTTCCGGATCTTCGATGTCGGCGGGTCTCACTGGCGGAAGAAGTCGACGCGTTCAGAGCGCTCGTGCGTCGTCGCGTTCGGGGAGGTGAAACAGGACGCTCGGTGGATGCGGGAGCACCATCATTGAGAAGCGCCTTGGTGAGAGCACTGAGCTTCATAGGTACCGGGATCTCGTCCTCGGAGCTATCATCGTGGAATTGTTGTGGTTTTGGGTGATAGCCATTGGGAAGCGGTTGGTTCGTAGGAGCGTAGGAGCTCTCGTTGTGGTTCACAGCTGAGCGCGAAGGCAACCTTCGAAGGGCTTGTCTTTGCGACGTTCTTCGTACAAGGCCATTGCCTATAGGCGTGGGCGAGGCAGTCGCCATATTAATGCTGTTTTGCAGAGGTACTGTAGAGCGCGTCCGTGGCGTGTAATAAATCGAAATGGTAAAGGATTGGTGAAGGGTCGGTTTGGCGAAGAGTTGATATTTGCTACAATTCGATTATTATTGCCATTGCTCGACTTGCAAGACAAGTTTCCAAAACTTGAGACTATCGCGTCTGGGGCAGGGAAGAGAGATATGAGAAGCGAGGCGTGTTGTCCCACGAGAAAATATGGTCCAATCACTGAGTTGCCGGTTGCCTAGCAACGACATCCGCCTTAATCTTAGCGGCCAAGTATAGGGTTGCAATCTCATGCATTATATCTTGCTGGACAAGCAAATATCATGTAGTTGGTTACCGGCAGCTTGTCATCTCGTCGATCGAACAGAAGATGTCTTGAATATTATAGCGTTAGGCAGTTGGGTTGAAGTTGAGGACGGTTTTTCGGTTACTATGCAGGACAACTGGCGTATCCATAACCTAGCCACCTGAATTTAATTCATGCTTCAGTCCGCATATGCATGTAATACATCCAGTTTAACCGCGAGAGGAAATCGAGAAAAAGAACAAATGAAGAACTGAAGATTATTCTATTCTCACTACTGGTAAGAGAACGGCATGGTTCACGATCAAGTCGCTGTTAGCCCAACATCATTACTGTCTAATGATATAAAGACCCCAGTCTATAGTCAAGCCTCGAATGCCAGTCCCAAATAGACTACTCTGTACAATGTACTGTACTCAACGTCTGACTCATATCTTCTCCTCAACTAAATGACATAGCATCTAATTCTCCCAAAGGAATCGTGGAGTATGTCTCTTCATATAAGCATCTTTAAATACAATGCGACTCTCCGGCATGTACGGATACTCCAGAGGCTGTTGGCAGGCTTCTGGTAATGGATCCCCAGACAGCAAACAATGATGCTCTTCCCCACAAAAGCTAACTGCAGATTACCAGCCAATCAAGGTTCTGAAACGCCAACGTTACGTCCGGGTTCTTGCCAGTGAGCCACATCGTCAACTGGAGCAAGGTAGTACCTTATTTAGGTACATAGAGTCTCTTCCCCCTCTCTCATGCAGATTTACATTTAATTGTTCCAACTTCTTTCCCCTCGCCATAAATACGTCGATGCGCTCGCAATGACAACTCAAAGGGGGCGGCCATGGGCGCGGATTATATCCTTGACCGTCCTCGTTCTTGCTCTTGCAGCTACAGTTAGTGCTTCAAAAGGCGACAGGTTGCCAGAATTCAAGGACTGTCTCAAGGTAATGAGAGCCACAGCGCAAAGCGGCCAGCGACTAATAGCATGATAGGTCTGCAACGCAGAAAACTGCGCCTCAGATAAACCACACACTCCGATCCGTACGTGTCTTCGATCCTGCCATCACAGCAATTGGCTAATGTGTCTTTCCGTCAACAGCTGTTCTACATCGTCTCCTATTATGGAATTGCGCCAGCGAATGCGACTATGCCTGCCAGCATATAGTGACGGGCCAACGAATGACCACCGGTCTCTCGGTCGAACAATTCTACGGGAAGTGGCCTTTCTACCGATTTCTCGGCATGCAGGAACCCTTTAGTGTCCTGTTTTCGCTGGGCAATCTCTGGGCGCACTGGGATGGCTTGAAGAAGGTCCAAGCCAGGATACCAACCTCATACTCTATGCGGATATTCTATGATTGGCTGGCATATGTTGGCATTGCTTCTTGGACGTTCAGCTCTATCTTCCATACCCGCGACTTCCGCGTCACCGAGGAGCTCGACTACTTTGCTGCTGGTGCCAGTGTCCTGTATGGCCTATACTATACAGTTGTGAGGGTCTTCAGGCTCGATAAGCGCACACCTCGAAAGCGTACCGCACTCCGAGTCTGGTCGCTCCTTTGTGCCTCCATGTTTCTTGGCCATATCTCGTTCTTGAAGTTCGTTCGTTGGGATTATACCTACAACATGGCCGCGAATGTGGCAGCAGGTATTGTACAAAATGCTCTCTGGACATGGTTCAGTTTCAAGAGATATAGAGAATCAAGACGCATGTGGGCAGTCTGGCCTGGTTTTGTGGTTGCTTGGGTCATATTTGCCATGAGCATGGAGCTCTTTGACTTCCCACCTTGGCTGGGTTGTATCGATGCTCACAGCCTTTGGCATTTTATGACTATTGGGCCAACCGTCTTGTGGTACAAGTAAGTGGTCGTACGTTTCGACTCTTTCGCTACATTGCTAACAATAAACAGTTTCCTCGTCAAGGACGCTCGAGACGATATGGCTAACAGCCAGAGGCTCAAGCTTTAGTAGCCATTATACTTGTACCACTACCAGAACAATAACAGCTTATAAAACTAATTTAATGGTTGATATCTGTCATACCTATTTCTTTGTGATTTGAGGATTCGCTACTCGCGTCGGTATTTATCCCGGTCAATCTATCAATATACACAATCTCAACCTTGACTTCACAATTTCACAGTGAAGGACGGCAGTGTAGTTTCAGTACTTAGTATTGCGTCTTCATTTATTAAGCTCTTCTCTAGGTAGTAAATACTTGTAAGAAGGAAATATTTTTGCATCGAAGAGGTGCATTATCTAAGAACAAGCGCCAGTCGTGATAAGTAGAAGGAACGACATCAACCAAGAACCCCACCCTCCTTCCATTAAATTAATGATCAAGAAGTACCCATCCATTTTTTAACGTTTCCCTTTCCCAACACCCCAATGTCCAAAAAGTAAACCCAACATTTATATGCCTTGACCGTTAAATTCCCTTCTTTCGGACCGGTACAGGTACCAGGCGATTCTTACTTCCCTCGAAGCCAATGACAGTGCCGGTTTTAACCGTTCAACGTCTTTCTTGATGAGGCTCATGTGCTGAGGAGGTCACGCACTGATAACCCACGGCCCTTAGAGTCCCGGCGATCGTTGTTCAACATCAACAGTGCCGCCATGGCCTCTTGATCCAACTCGCTTTGAGGATTAAGTGCTGGGCTTGTCAAGGCCGACCCTGGCGCTGAGGCGTCACTACGAGCATAATGTGGTGCTCCATATATCTGCGGGCCAAAAGCGGGCGATGCGCCGGCAGAAACGCTATAACTGTATCGACGATGTTCTGTTGATGCTGAAGAGTAAGACTGCGCTCGATGGCGAGAGTCTTGGGGTGGAAGAGCGGGAGACACGGATGGATGGCGGGCACTTTGATCAGGCATCGCGTTCAGTGCAGGTGACGTGACATCAGAATCCTCCATCTCAACATCATCATCATCACCAGCTGGATCGCCTTGAAAAGTTGGGTGGAATTCACGAATAGACGGCAACCGCTCTCGACCCGTAGGCGTTTGACGACCGGACTCTGTTTGGTCGTTGTCTTCATCCTGTTGTGCTTTCAATTTGGAGACGCAATCCTCCAAATACCGAATATATTCAATCGAGGCCTAAATATAAGCTGGTCAGCAATCATCTTCAGCATAAACATCGGACGGCGTACCTGAAGAATGGATAGCTTATGCATATCTCCCGTACAAGCTGGGATCATGCCCTTAAGTACAGCAAACTCCTCATTCATTTTACTTCGCCGCCGACGTTCGATCAGACTGTGTGCAGTTTTTCTTGCAATTTTCCGTCCTGCTGCACTTGTGGCACTGGGCTGCTTCTTCTTCGACTTGTCATCCGTGACTGCTTCTCCTGTGGGTACTGCAGAAGCTTTTGAGTTAGCTGCCGGCGTTGTGGTTTTCGCAGCTGCGTTGCCTTTGCCTGTCGTCTTGGCCTTTTCTTTGTTGGAATTATCGCCGCTTCCCTCCTGTCGAGGTTTCATCTGGATAATCTTCCGAGATCGAGTTGGCGGAGGCGGCAGGGCAAATGAGTTATCTTTGCCATCTCTGGCAGCCGATGAACGACGTCGAGCCTTTACAGCCTCGGCCGGCTGCATTGGATATGTCGTGCCTGGTGAAGTAGTGCCGACTTGGCGCGACTTTGCATCTGTTGGCGAAACCTGTGATGGTATCGTGGGCGATGTGCGAGATGCGTCATGGATCGCTGGAGGCGGCAGCTCGAAAGAGAGCTGGAAAGAAGCGAGTTGTTGAGTTCCGTCCTTTCCCTGGATGTCGGATGAGGAGCCAGGAGTGGGTGGGAGGCCTGGTCGGGGCATGTTGAGGATGCTGGGAGGAGTTCTCTGTTACAACACAGTTGGCACGATGAGTGGTGTTGGTGCCAAGACGAACATATGAGAGCCTGAGGAAGAATAATGGCGGCGGGTTTCGTCAAGGAGCCAATGAACAAAAGTCAGGAGAGCAATTGGAACCGTTGCTGCTCTGAAACCAAGCCAATAATGAATGGATCAAGCTGTTCGTTCAGGCCGCTTGTGAGAGAGACAATGATAACACTCTTGTCGAGCGGCAGGGCACAGAGATATGGATTGGTCGGAGAGTAGGGTATGTTTGTGCGATATTCTTAAAGGGTAAGCAAGTTCCAGTCTCTCTTTAGAGACAGCATACGGGCATGGGGCAAAAGATACTAAATTGATTACTGGAAACACACTGGTAGGCGTGCTCCAGCGATACAGAGACGGAGCCGACACATGCAGACACGAACACGCAGCGCTACAACGCCTCCCCAGTCCCAAAAGCGCAAGAGTTGCACGACTGAGCCCCCTGTTCGCTCCGGTTCAGCGCAAGGAGATGCAAACTACATCGCAGGCTTTGTCCAACTTGAACCTAGAACGACCGGGTTGAAGGGATGTAAGTTCATGGACCAAGCATCATCGAGGAAATGGTCGCGTGCTCTATTTGGTGATGAGCGAATCAGCGTGGGGGATTGACCAACGTGGTCCAAGTAGGCTTTTCGGTGGGCAGGGGTCCAGTCTCGGAAACACAGAACGAGGCTTAGGTTGGCGTCTATGCTTGATGGAGAAAGACGGAAAGTTACTGGGATTTCGTACAGGAGGGCACGAGGGGCGGTAGCTTGTGCTACATTGGCAGCTGTTGACTCGAGTTTGAAGGTTAAGGTACCATGATGGCTCATCATGATGGTGTAAGTCGAGGCTAAAGGTAAGTCAGCACAGTTCCTGACACATGAAAATGATCATTTTCAGTGACACAATTGGAATTGAAGTTGAGAACTACGCGGGGTCAAAATGCCAAACAATTCCCCAGACAAATTGTCCTTCGTCTTGGGTTTGGTTCAAACAAACGTTTGGGTCAGAACATGAGTCTGCCAGTCTGTGAGCGAGAGTAAGCCGGGGGAGGGGAGGGGGGGCTTTGGATCTCCAATCTGTCTCCAATCTTCAACTCCACCTCCGCCATTCCACAACATCAACTCCACAAGCCTATTGAAGCCAGGACTCATGCTTCACTCGGTTTCCAATTAGGCAAAGATAAACAGCCAGTGCAAGAGGGCACGTGTCCCATGTGAACTCTGCGAGCTTCCAGACTCAAGACTCGGTTCTAAAGTGATAAGACCCGGGTCTTTACGACATTCAATTTAACCAGTAAGAGAGGAGAAGGTTGCAACTAAAAAAATTGGCTTTATTATTCGTCCTTGGACTTAATTGAGCACGTGCGCGTCTTTGAGACGTCGATGACTTTTCTATCATACAGCAACACACTCGGCCACTTTCCCCAATTCCACATGGGAATCCCACCCATCACCATCTTGTGTGAGCCAACGTGGGGAGAGACCCTGGAGCGGCTCTTAGCCAAGAACCTACCCCTGACACGCCGCAGACCCACGAACAAGGCTTGATCACCCAAATAGGCAGCGAGTCAAGATCCTTGAACTGGTTCCTCAGCTTATCAACAACAAATTGACTTGATCGATATGCGGTCTGTTCTGTTGTCCGGTGTGTTTTCTTTCCTTTTATGTCGTGGGCGATAGCCCTGATGGAGTATGTATATATGCATTTCCACCTAGGTCATTCATGTCGTATCATATCATCCGAACTCCACTCTATCCTTTAAATTTTGGGTATATGTTCGGCACTTAGACCTCGTTGCTGGGGTAGGTGATCTTGGTGGTAGGAGTGAACTCCTCCTTGATGGCGCGAACATTGACGAAGCGAGTCAGGAGGTTCTGGCTACCAGCCTTGTCGTTGGTACCGGAGGCACGAGAGCCACCGAAGGGCTGCTGGCCGACAACGGCACCAGTGCTCTTGCAGTTGACGTAGAAGTTACCAGCGGCGTTGCGGAGGTGCTCCTCAGCGAAGCGAGAAGCCTCACGGTCAGCAGCGAAGACAGCACCAGTCAGGCCGTAGTCAGAGGTGGTCTCGATGAGCTTGCAGACATCGGCAATGGCGTTAGGGGCGGCGTCATCGTAAATGTAGGTGGTGAGGATAGGACCGAAGAACTCAGTAGAGAAGAACTTGTGGTTGGGGTTGGTGGTGGCGTAGATGGTAGGGTGGACGTAGTAACCCTTGGAAGAGTCGTACTTGCCACCGACAACGAGCTCAAGGTCCTTGTCGTTCTTGGCCTCGTCGATAGCACCAGAGAGCTTCTTGAAGGAAGCCTCGTGGATGACGGGACCCATGAAGTTGGAGTACTCAGTAGGGTTGCCGATCTTGATGGCCTCAACCTCAGCAATCAGCTTCTCCTTGAACTCGGGCCACATGGACTTGGGGACATAGCAACGAGAGGTGGCACTGCACTTCTGGCCCTGGAACTCGAAAGCACCACGGACGGTCTGCTTGACAGCGTTGTCAATCTCAGCAGTAGGGTCGATCAAGTGGAAGTTCTTGCCACCAGTCTCACCAACGACACGGGGGTAGCCGCGGTATCGGCCCTCAGCAATACCCTGACCGATGGTGCCGTAGAGCTGACGGAAGACGCTGGTACTGCCAGTGTAGTGGAGGGCAGCGAACTCCTTGTGCTCGAGAACAACCTTGGTGATGTCGACAGGGTTACCAGGGACGAACTGGATAACGTCCTTGGGGAGACCAGCCTCGATCAGGATCTGGTAGACGAGCCAGTTGGAGGCAATGGCGAAGTCACTGGGCTTCCAGACGACGACGTTACCGAGGAGAGCAGGGGCACCGGGCAGGTTACCGGCGATGGCAGTGAAGTTGAAGGGGCTGACAGCGTAGACGAAACCCTCAAGGGCACGGTACTCGAGACGGTTCCAGACACCGGGAGAGTGGTGCTCAGGCTGGATGCTGTAGAGCTGCTCAGCGTAGTGGACGTTGAAGCGGAGGAAGTCAGCCAGCTCAGCGGCAGCATCGATCTCAGCTTGCCAAGCGTTCTTGCCCTGGCCGAGCATGGTAGCGGCCATGATGTCGTAGCGGTACTTGGTGGAGATCAGGTCAGCGGCCTTGAGGAAGACAGCAGCTCGGTCGGCGAAGGGGAGGGCCTCCCAGGCGGGCTTGGCAGCCAGAGCAGCGTCAATGGCGGCTGAGACATCGGCAGTGGTGGCAGTGTGGTAAGAGGCGACGGTGGTGGCATGGTCGGCAGGGTTCTGCTGCTTGGAGAGGGCAGAAGCCTTGATCTACGAGATCTCGTGTTAGCTATGGTTCTTATGATAGTGGTCGAGTAGGCGTTTGTAGCCAACTTACCTGCTTGCCGCCAACAACGACGGGAACCTCGATGGGAAGCTGCTTCTGGAGCTTCTCAATGGCAGCGGTCAAACCCTGTCGCTGCTCACTGCCCTTGGCGTAGTGCTGGTTGGGCTCGTTGAAGACCTTGGGGGTCTTGAAAGAAGCCAGAGTCGCAGCAGTTCGCAGCTGCTGGGTTCGGGCTGCGGTGCGAAGACCCTGAGCACCAGCCCGGTTAAGGAACATCATGGAAGACATTATGTGATGTTTTGTGTTTGTTCTTCGTTATCGGGGGAGTCGTCGAGGAGGGGTATCACAAAAAGCAAAATCAGAGGTTCGACGACGATCGAAGATGGAAGATGAAGAGAAAGGAAAAGAAAAAAGAGGAGGGGAAAGAAGATGATGGGGAAAGGAAGTAGGTATAAGAAGAAATCCAGTTGCTGTACTGTATTGACTGTACTGACTAACAGAAATTCCGAATTCAGATGCAATATCACGACTCAAGACCCAGACCTCGCGTAGCAAATCCTCCTCGATCCGTCAAAAAAGTGAACTGCCGCCGCTCGCCACGCGAGCTAAGCTAAACAAGCTACTCTCCATCCTATCAATGCCTCTGTTTTCTTAGAGGCTCTATCTTTCTTCTCCAGTTAGAGCTAAAGATCGCGGCTTATCACGGCCTAAAAAGAATCTGTGTGGGGAATGGGCACATGACGTCGCCTGTATTCCCCCAGCTACGGTCAGCCCGGGGATCAATATTGATTGGTCAATGGCCATTTTCTATGCTGGGGCCGATCTCGGCAGATGGGGCATGGCTCGTTATCTTTTGTTGCCCGCGAAGAGCCGCACCCGCAGGCATCGTATTTGTATCACCGAAACAGGGCCTTTTTTTTTTGTTCTAGAATTTCCAAGTACTAACGCAAACAGGTGCCACTAGATTAGTAGACCGTGAGTTCTCACCCATATATGAGAACTCTACTCGAATATGAGAGATACCCAACTCACCTAACATTCATGACTCAACAAGGTATTCAACTAAAGTCAGTTATTTCCAGCATGTATCTCCATCTCCAGGAAAGCCAAGGATGAGAGCTCTAGTTTAGTTAACTGGGGGTCTCTGATAAACCTACATATGGCCGCGCTTTTCCGAACGTGGGGTACTTTGACGGTCATGTGCTAGGTACAGTATCTCGTCTTGGTACAGGTAGCGGCGGCATTAGAAGCATTTCACATCAAAGACTTTACCTCTTTTGACTTGGCGAGCCTGGGGAAGAAATTTTCCTTATCTGCTACGATGTGATACATGCAAGACATGGTTCGGTTTTGCATGATACCTCGACACATCATAATGTAAGAATAGAATGAATTAGGTATAGACTATAAACAATGAGTACTTCAATACTTGTCTCATCAAACCGTCGCATGTCCCGAATAAGCTCAGTCAGGCAAACAGTAATGTCAAGACTCCAGCCACCCACATCTTCCAACCGCTATTTCGTGTACTTTTAATGTCAAAGGCAATTACCTTCAACGGGTATAAACAAACAGAAACTACCCCATGGGAACATTGCCTCTCTCGCTGGTTGGCTGGGTACCTTTTATCCCTGCCCAGGCTCTCTCTCATCCCTCTGTTCAAGCCATTTTCGTCCTTTTCGTTTCGCCCTTCGCAAGCCGTCGTCGGCCCGGCCCCGCATACGTCGGACCCACCCCGTTATTGCTTTCCAGCCGGTCGCACCGGCTCGAGTATTGAGTTTGTCAACGGTATGGCTATCATATTCATCCCGTTCAGAAGCCTTTAAGTCCTCCTAATGCTGGCTTCCTGACGTGACTGACGTTCTAGGGGTGTTTGGCTCATCTCTCTGTCGGTAGTTGAGTAATGGCACCGTCAATCCATACATCTCTGTTCGACCCTCCTTATCGTGCTGGTCGATCTCCACGTTGATACACACATCAAGCGTTCCGTCGTTGGCCTTGCCATGAGTTTGTCGCGATGCTGCCCTGTGTGTTGTTCCAGCCTGAACTTCTCCCTTGTGAAGGACCTTGTGGCCGTCATTGCCCAAAAAGTTCTGCTCCGAGGTCTCAGTTCCGTTCTCATTTACACTGCCGTTGGCAACCCCTGGATTGTTGGGTGAGTTCTCGGTGATGGTCGCAAAGTTACGGCTGGGCATTGTGCAGCTGTTATGGTTAGCTGTCTTGCTGGAGTTGCCAGGGTCCTTGTCAAACAGGTCCAGCAAAGTCTCGTCAGTCTTGGCGTTCAAGTGATGGATTTTATTTCTTCTGGCCAGAAGGTTTGCAACAGCCTGCGGTGGTGGCTTGTTGACAATGGCCGAGGAAACGACATTCACCATGTAGCGGTGATCCTCCTCCGCGGGAATCTTGAGGTCGGGGTTCGAGTAGAAACGTCCCAGCGCAGCCAGATGCACATCGCCTCCCAGGATGGTCACGCGAACATTGAACTCGGCAGCGACCCTCTGAAGTTCAACCATCAGCTCACGCCTCTCTTTCTTGTGCGTTCTCGCAGTGTAGTGGTCATCCAGATCGTCCAACAGATCAATACTACCGTCAAATTGGTTAAACAAACTTCCTCCAATGCCGAATCGTCGGTTGAGGATCTTGATAGGGCCCATAACTGGACTACGGAAGATGTTCTCAAGCCAAGTCAAGCGCTAAAACATGTTAGTCTGACGGCTGGTAACTATTTTGTTCTGTATCAAAACACATACCGGATACGCAATGGGAATACCAAGGAGCAGAATTACGTGCTTGATTGGCTGTCCTGCTGCCGCTGCCGCTTCGAGCTCCGAACGGAGTCTTGCCCAGATCTTCTTGTATGTCTCGGGGTAATTGACTTGGTGACGTGTGCGCTGTGCTTCGAGTTAGCTACTGTTTCTCTTGGAACGCGATGTACTGACCTCTACTCGTGCATCAATACCAACAAGAGCAATACGAGCTCCAAGACGGGTATAGATGTTATAAGAACGTTCAGCGACATATGGACCAGGATGGTCACCGACAATGTACTCGGGCGACTTGATCATTGGCGCAACGTAGGTATCAATGAGCTGATTAGGATCAGGTCCTTGGGTGGCTGCTTCGAGAGCGGCATGGTCTGTCGCACATCAGTATGAATAATGTCAAGAGTGAATGGAGCTATCCTACCGGAAGTGTATGTTGATGCAGGAGGTGGCAAATGATGCTGGAAGAGCATGTAGTATTTGTGAGCAGTACCGCCAATACCACGAAACACGTCGCATTGCATGAAATCGTCGACATATGAGCCAAATCCGTCAATAATCTGAAAATTGTCAGTCATGTGCTACTGCCGTCGCTCACGCAATCGCGTTCCAGACTTACATCATGGTCATCCCAGATGTTAATCTGGGGGATTTGACCGTTGACACCAGCAAAGGGGTCAAGGTTGTACCAACGGATATAGTTCTTCAGGTAGTAGTCATCACATTCAGCACGCAGTGTCTCGGGGAAGGGATAATGTCTTCGCTTCTTGGGGTTACTGATGTCAGTCCATTGGCGTAGAGGACCATCGACTCGGATTCCATCGTTGTAGATCTGATCGCCACCACCAATCATGACATGAAAAGGGATCTCGCGATGCTTTCGTGTAACGTCATTCCATAGACACGGGCCGCTCCAAGCTTCCTCATCGGTTCCAACACTGAAACCGTTGCACGAGTGGAACATCATGCGAAAAGACTCGGTTGCGGCGGGTACAAAGAATCGGTTTACTCGAGGCTTGTGCTCGCTTGAGAAGCGCATTTCAGGCAGAGAATAGTCGTAGCCACATTCGGTGTCCTGGACCGGGACACTGATATTGAAAGCCCAGAAAGTATTGCGTGGGTCAGAGTAGAGACAATGTCCGTCTACACGCACCTCCTCGCTTGCTCCATTGGTTACGTTGTTGCCCTCTGGGAGAGTGACAGCTAGGTTGAGCGTCAAGTAGGGCTGATGCAGAGGAATCTTGCCGCCGCCCTCCACAACAACCAGTACACTGCCGTGCCAGCGTCCCTCGTTCATATGGCGATAGTTCAGGAGGGGACCGCAAACAATTGTCTTTCCATCGGGGGCATTCTCTCCTTGGGGACCTTGGCCGGCATGGCTTTGGCCTACATTATCGCCCACAACGGATCCATTGACATCGCCAGCGGCAGCGGTGATGGGTCTGTATTTTCCGGTTTCGCGGTTCTCGTCTTCTGGCTCCATGCGCGACTGGTTGAGGAAGTCTACAAGGTCGCCCGTAGCTGTATTCTCTTGGTGAGGATCTCGCGGAGGACCTTGGCCAGAGAGCTGCGAGGCATGCGCAGCATAAGCAGAAGATTCCTGGTGTCGCCAGCGACTAGACGACGCATATGGATTGCGCTGCGACTCTGTGGTCGTGGGTCTTTCTCCAACGTTTGCCATCTTGTGAATCTGGTCGCAAGAAACAGCTGTATGCTGCTTTTCGGGAGCTTATATATGGAGGCCTCCGGCTGTGGTGGGTGTGGTACAGGATAGATCGTCGCAACTTTTATGGATTAATATCGGGTGGGAAAATCGACGACGCGGGTTGTCACTAAACGCGACGAGGACAATAGTCCAAGGTAATGCGAAGTCTTCAATACAGAACGTGCACTGCTATGGAAGCCCAAAACAAGACTCTGCAATGAATGCTACAAGAAAGAAAATGACAATGTCCGGGAGAAAACCTCGAGGGTAAGACCGACGAGAGGATTTTAGTCTAACGGTAAGACACCAAGACACGAAAGCACAGCACAACTGGATGATGACGCAGGTGCAACCAGACACATCCCGCCAGTTGGTGCAGGGGTCATGGGGCAGTTGCGATAAGGGACTTTGTAAACACCAAGAGGAAGGTACTTTCCTCTATTCCGTGCATGCCATGTACCAATTGCTGTTAGATCCATTGTCACCACTGGCTCCTCCATCAGCTGTTCAGCGACACAAACATAACTCCATCAAGTAACAAGACTCGAGAAAACCCCATTGAGGCACAGACTAAAATTATACACTATACGGACACAGCAATGAGGATCAGGGAATTGGATGGGATGAGATGGCGCCAAGCACATCGTCAAGTCCCTCATTGGTCAGCCGGTTACAGTGGAAGCGATCCCTGGGAGAATCCAGGGAACCCAAGACACCGACTTGTTATCAAGCTCCTATGGACCTGAGTTGGCCAGGATATGAACCCTTACTCGACGGTTGACGGGGTAATGAGTGTACCATCTAATTTTCCAGCATGAAGATGGACTTGGCTAAAGGGCATCTTATCTGACCTAATTCTACGGTTAAAGACGAGTACATAGACTCGTATCAATCATGTGCTTTGATATTTGTTGGCCATGTTTATCGAGAGAGCAACATGAAACAGGAACAATCCACACATCGACGCCATCTAATTTCGAACCCCGCCAAGATCTACATACCGATTCATTACATTAGAGTCATGGATAAATCCTCTTTCATTTGTCGATGAATCTCACCTACCCGGGAGGGTTTATCGAGATCTTCTGGTAATCCATTCTAGCTTCCATCATCATTTATCAATTGTCTTCAGTCCAGCGACCCCCAGACACACTCAATATTAAGCTAGAAGTTAAGCATGAATATCTGGGTGACGTCATTTAATTATTCTCTTTCTCGATTTTGCTATCTGTACCTTCCTAGTTGAGTAGGCTTGCTCTTCAATATGTGGTGTTTTTAAGTGATTTTCGACTTATTGGATCTAGGTAGCCGTGATCAAACTACCGACCTAGTACTCAATTGTAATGACTGGTACAAAAACGCACAAGTCAGCATCGAAAGTGGACATTGTAGGCACCAACTGGTAAAATAGTGAAAGATGTTGAGGAGCTCCTGCCAGCTCCAGTTCTCGTGACGTCCCCACTAGTTATTACATAAGCAGACAACCATCTTATCAACCTCAAAATTTTCCACGAAATTTTAATTCTTCCACAACTCTCACAATGCATTGTTCTTGAGCAACGCCGAATTATCGGCCACCATTGAACTACAGCACAAGGTCCCTCGCGATCAAACCTGGGCCAGCTCAAGATCACAGCATCAGGTCCGACAAGGAGTACGCACACGAGCATGCGGTTGCGATTGACCGACTCGTACGTGGTTCAACCTATCGTCCCGATGGCACAAGATCTCAAATACGAGTGACCCAGGCAAGGTTATCCAGGTAGGTGATTTCTCGGTGAAACAGTGAAGTGCAGTGAAAACTGCACAAACGGCATTAGTGTGTACAGCAAATGGGCTCTTTCTATGCTCGCCTTGCTGAAGGAATTTTCTTCGTGCCAAGATTGATATCCCCCTACTATTACCAAACACCTCTGTTCTTGTAATCCCACAGACACTGGTGCATGAAGCTAGGGGTACATGCCATTACAATGGACATGTTACTTTTGCCAACAAATACAATTCTCCAACGTGAAGCACGCCCCGACGGCTGCAAGAATGGTGATACTGTCACTGGAGATGCCCCCTCGCATAGGCCAGCCCAGCCGTGTTGTTTTCCAACATGGGAACCCCAGGAAGCTTGCAGAGCAAGTACGTACTCGACTGCCAAGTTTGACGTTGTGAACCCCTAATCGGCCAAACTCCTTAGGTTACATGTAAGGATGGAAAATACAGCATGCAGCCCGCATATTGGACGATTTTCCAAAGGCCAAGCAAGACAAGCCTTGTTGGGTGGTTGTCGAATTGCTGAGAAGCCCACATCACCGCACGCTTGCGGACTTGGTATCAGACAAAAAAAGATGCGGTGGGCAAAAAGACAATAAGAGCCACATTAGGGGTCGCATTGGACCAACAGACAGCCTGGTCAGTGCATACAGGTCCATCAAGTTGGAACTCTGACTACCTCGGATTCAGCCGACCAGGGATCCAGAACAGCATCTGTGGTTATTCGCCAGGTCGTAGCCAAGGTCCTATCGTTTTCCATCTCTTCGGTTCAATTACCCAGCCTGGACAAGGTAGCCCTACGATTGATCGAAGGTGCACATACATGCACATACATACATACGCACGGCGATACAGCTGAGAGAATGGGGCTACAGAAAAGGGCCTCAACCGTATTCCAGAGCTGAACAGCGTGATGCGATGCATGCATGCAAGGGAAACCAAAAGTGAAATCGGTCGCGAAGTTGTGCCTCCAGCTTATATGGGCTGTACCCTGCTCTGCAGTTCGGTGTACTGATAATCAGATACTTTGCCTGCACTACTGCACCAGGCGCAGCCGCAGCCGCAACCGCAGCCCCATTATGGTACAGTAAGCAAAAAGAGAAGATAAAGCTGGGGAAATCTGATTGCTAGTTCTGTATCCGTAGAACATGGCATGGATGACATGACACAACATGACGGAACAGACAAGATGGAGAATCCTCCTGTCACCGCCAAGTTCCCAACGGAACAGACGACCAATAGACCTTGCACGTGTATCCGTAGTTCTACAAGGCGCATGGCATGAATAAGCATCATCACAAGTTTACGGTTGTGAAACCGAGAATGCCATGTTGACAAGCAGAATTCCGGATTACCAATTCGAGACCGAATACCTTGTACGGACAACAAGAAACATTTCTCCCCAGAACAGACAGTACCATACCAGACCAGACCAGATAACTGAGACATATAGTCGGAACATAGACACGTGCGGAACAGGCGCCTCTTTCTTCAAATCTAAAATTGCATTACCATAGCTAGGTCGGATAAGGATGGTGATGTAGCATCCAGTCTCCAGATTCTAGGCTTGATCAGGTAAATGTATTCAGAACAGTTAATGAACGTCATCAACACGTTGTATGAACAATGAATACAAAGAGGTACTTTTGGGTGGGGCTAGTGAGAAATGAGCTGCTGCTGCGTGCTCCAAGAAACATCCCATCCTATCCCATCCATAGGCCATCGCTTAAAGGACCCCTTTCTCGGAGTCTGAGCTTTCCGAATCCTGTCTATCTTGATGTACTTTGTGACATGTTATCCAATCAACTGCCATTTGCTTCTGTGTTCTAGATACCTACCTACCTACATACCGGCGCAGTACTGCATTGCAGTTGCATGAGTAAGGCACGTATTTACAAGAACCAAAACAATCCAATGAGCGGTAAAAAAGAATTTGATATGTCCGGCCGCGGAGAAAAACCTACGCTCTTAGGTCCCTTTTTTTTTGTCGGGCGGGTACAGAACTTCAGCTACAGCACGGCATGACGATGGCCCAGCGATTGGCTTTACAGCCGACTTTCAACGGCGGCTCTAGTTTTTTAACTTAGTGAGAGCCGGCTCCATGCACAATTTAGAACGACCCGAGCCTTTTCCAGTCACAGTTAATAAGATAAAATCAAATCATCTAAAAAATTACCTCGTTTTCTTTTTTTCTTCCTTATCAGCTAGATACGTTACTAGTTTAGGGGGGTTAACCTTTTGGCCCATGTTTCGCTCGTTACCTTTTTTGCAGTGTGCAGTGACTCTATCGGCCCTCAATCTCGGACAACTCCATTAAATAATTCCACTTTAGAATGAACCATACTCCTTGCTGAGCCAACAATCGTCGATTTCCAATCATGTGAAAATTGATGAATTTCGTCTGTTGTCAAGCCCGGGTGACACAATGTCAATACGTTCTTGGCTTATCAACTGTACATACCGATCAGGTATGTACCCGTTAAACTGTCAGCCCGTCCCGTAGATCTTCTTCAACCGTAGAGATGAAGCCCCCGTTGCTATGCCCATCACATCCAGTCAGAATAAAACTTGAGACGACAAGAGTCAGCCTCAACGGCAAGATCCACCAGCGGTTGTCATGGGCCTGGACTGGGCTTTTGCTTTGGTCCATTGAACCCACTAACGAAATCTCAGCCGGACAGGCAACCGGATGGTTGAACGAATAATTGAGACATAGAATATGTATGTTAGAATAACAAAAACATAGTTGCAGACATAGATTAGTCTGACATGCACATGCTATTGTTTCATCCTCTTGCTATTATCACTCAAAGTGACTTGCTTGTCTCTTAATGGGTCACTTAACCATGGATCAAACTCATGATCTCCATCCAACAAGGCCGAGTTGCTTCATTTAGCCAACCAGACGAGAACCGTCTCGATCCTCGGAGCTAAGAGTCAGGGGGCTTATAGATATACAATCGACGATCTAACTTTATCGCTCTTTTTGCGATGTACAAGTGAAAGCTTGAATGTATTCACAATGTCACTGGGGAAAAAACTTGGAAGTTGAGGGTTCCGAAACACTTGTTTCACAGATTTGGGGTTGAGAAATACCATGATATTCGCGCTTCTTTTCGCTATAACAAGGCTATTATTATATGCGTGAACAGACGGGTAATATCCTCCGAGTTTTGTCGGTCTTCATTTGTAATGAATGAATTCAGTTGTTGAGGAGTACCTACATCAGAGGAAAGTCTAATTTACTCTGCGCCTCGTCCACCGCCACCAAAGCTAAGCTTCGCTTCGATATACATATCGCCATCTATGCACTGTCAGATACATATAAGGTTAGCTACCTCTAGCTAGATTTCTGAAATATCAGACTCAGTGTCAGACGAGAATCATGGTACAGATCGGAACAAAACCTTGATCAAGAAGAATGAATGAATGATTGCCCCCGACCTCGTCTCACTGCGTCTCACTCTGCTTCGTTGTCAATACCGTTAAGAGATAGCGCGCAATAATGTGATGACTTTCCATGGGTGTTGCATTCGGCTCCGTCCAATCTTTCTGTAATCTGTGCCTCTTCAGCTCCTTGTACCGCCAGGCTTCGACCCCTGGAGAAGGAGAGTGCCGTGGCCTTTAACGAATAGCATCTCGTCGACATGAAGGTCGTGCACTAGGCTGATTTCTATGTACCAGGAGTGTGCCTTGATTTCCAAGTCTGTACTGTATCTAAAAGCATCTCGAGGTTTCTACGATACACAACACTAGATTCAATGCAATGCAATGTAATGCAACAGCGGGCGCATCCCCTCTTGTCTAATGTTTCACCGGGGAATATGTAGGTTTGTGCGATCATGATCTTGTGTGATTCAATCAATCAATTATTGTTCTAGCTGCTGAACTAAACAATAAGCGACTTCCCAAAAGAATGCCATAAGAAGCGCTCAGACTTGACGTCTCTCATCAATGACGTTCTTGTTCATTTCAGAGGCGTTGATCGAAATTGGATGGATCCCGCCTCGCTCATAGGTAATTAAATTTAGGTACAGTATTGCACGGGGGTTGACAGCGGTTCATCTGCTGAAGCTGCAATCAATTACAGCGCTCCACCACGCCAATGCTTTCACCCTGTCCTGACTTTCTTACATGGAGTCTTTCCTTTCTGTCTAGAAACAACACAGACCAGGAGCAGGAAAGGAACCCAACACCTAATTATTCCATCTCTTAATCCGTGCGTCGCCCCATTCTGACAAGACAAACAGCCCGCAGCCCCTTCTGGGCATAGCCTCATTTCGTTTTGGGGGACCTCCTTGTACCGTACTGACCTGACTGCGCTGTACCTACAGGCTACAGTCAGTACAGCCCGGTACAACGCCAGCTGGACGGATACTTCGGCCTCCCTACGGGTTCCCTGTCAATCACCTCCTCCGTCTTGCCGCGCTACACCCCCGGCTAGTCCGCGGCGATCCTGTATGTGGAGGTTGCAGGTTGCAGCTGCAGGTCGCACTAGTGAGAGAAGGTACTCTCGAGTCCACACTTTATACTAGGCTAGGCCTGCATTGCACTGCGCTGCGCTGAACTGCAGTTCAGTTGTATTCTGCCTATTGAATCGAAACCCTGAGAAGCCTTGTCTTTCTTTCTTTCAAACCACTTCGAATCTTTCACATCCAATTGCAGTCCCCCCGACATATACTCATACCTCTGCCGGACAGAGAAGCATCGAATAATGGTCAACTGAGATAGAATTTATTTGCTTTGTTAATTCTTCTTATACGGTCGGCTTTCCAGCAAGAGAAGCATAAACCTGCGGGACGCTTCTCTCGTTGAAGCCTACCTGGTACTTAACCGTTCTGTCATGAGATGAGTGGTCCTACCATGATAATGGCTCCGGCCGTCGAATCCTCGTCTCCCTTCTCCAGGTCTCAATCCAGCCCAGACCTGGGGCTTCTCTCACTATCTTCTCTCGAAAAACCTTCATCCTCAACATCAACATCAACGACGTCGACACCGCAGCGCGAGAAGATTCCCGATTCCAAATCATTACCCAACTTTGACCTTCCCACCTTCAATGTTGATTTTGACCTCGATACCAGCCTTGATACGACCGTTTTCCAGCCCGAGGAGCAACAGGCTGAGACGAAAGCGCCACCACCACCTACAATCGTTGAAACAAAAGAGGCGCCTGAAGAAAATTCACGATTCAGACACGCCAGAAAAAGAACAAGCTCGCTCATCGACACTCGAGGCTGGCTCCAAAGCTCTAAGAGCACGTCGGATCTTCACAACCTTCGCGAAGACCCTCCTCGACCGACCACATCGGCAGGAGACAAGAAATTTGGCGATGGATCGATTGGAAATCTGAAACCAACAGACAAACCCCTGACGAAATCCGAGTCTTTTGTCAACTTCGCCAAACGCTCATGGAGACCTTCTCGCTCCCCTTCGCCTATGAAGAATGCCGACTCTACCAAAGAAGATGAGGAGTCTGGGCGCAGCCGATCCGAGAGCACAACATCAATGAAATTGACAAAGACTCGCAAACGCCCTGGTTTGACCGTCGATCAAGTGGATAAGAACAAGTCGAGCGACTCGCTTAAATCTGCTGCCCCTAAAGCCTTCTCCCGAGCGAGCAGCTACTTTTCAAAGCTCAAACAGAAACAAGCGGGCTTGTCCAAGCTCAATACGAACACCGACTCCGACACCAGCTGTGCTTCCTCGGCCACAAGCCTCGCGCCACCAGCTTCGACCATCACAGAAGAGCACACACCGCAATCTTCCGCCTACGATACCACATCTGCTACGACTGTTACTGATGAGTCTTCTGTTGAGATGCCGCCTCAGCAGAGAGACGTGCTGTGGTCGTCTTTCAAGGCGATCGACGAGGATTTTAAGGGGTTCCTTGCCAAGAGCACCGCCCAGCGAATGTCGCAGGTTCAGACACAACTCTTACCGTTCCTCCGGAGTACCATGGATCATGAATCAACAAAGAAGCTTTGCGCTGAAGATGTTGACCGAAGAGCAACAATTCTGAATAAGTGGTGGATTTCGATCTTGGAGATGTTGGACGGTCAAGCTCCCCAACCTGTACCTGGTGTCGACCGCCCGGTATTGTTCGACGCGGCAACGCTCCTTATGATGCGCCTCGAATGGCGACAAGCTACTTCCTATTTCTTACCGCTCTCCAACCGATCGCCAGCCGAGCGAGTTCGAGCCCGATCCATGACTAACTCGTCCAATTCATCTATTACGTCTAGTCAAGCAGCATTCCTCGAAGAGTCGGCTGAGCATAATGTTAGAACTATGTTTGTTACCAACCTGGTAAAACAGATGGGGTTTGTAGTGGATAAGCTTTCGCTTCGTCATACACCCGCCAGCCTGGTCAACTTTGCAGGAAAGGCCTGCGCGTACGCCTTCTTTTTCGCGCCTGGTGTTGCCGATATTCTGATTAGGCTTTGGGGTCTTTCTCCTGAATTGATTAGACGCGTTGCCGATGAGCTCGGTCTGCCACGGAAAAACAAGGGTGAGAGCGATGATATTGCAGCTTTGTTTCCTCCAACCATTGGCGTATTTGCCTGGACCTCGCCAAAGGGTATGTGGGATAGCCTTAAGAAGGTTCCCAGATTGCCGATGCTGGTGTCTCGAATTCCTTGGACAGGTCCCTGGGCGGCTCGCTGGAAAGGTCGCGATACTGATGTCTTCTTCATTTTCGTCAAGTACTTCCACATCCTATCCGAACAGTTCATGCCCCCCGGGCTGCCTCTCCTAGAAAAAGCAAGGTCTCCCGGGTTCGCTCTTGTTCAGGCACAGCTTCTGTACGTGCTGGACACAACCATCCACCGCCAAGCACCCATGGATGGTGGTTTTAACCCCGCTGCCATGGACGGCATGTCAGGTGCCGATGCCGCAATGGCCCTGCCTCTTCCTATGAGCAATGTCATGAGGGGCATGGCTGAGAACCGATGCATCATGCTGTTGAAAGATTATCTCTCGGACGACTCCCTTGACATCGCTGGGGCTCGACACACGTTTGCGGAGACCTTCGCCACCATGATGAAGGCAGCAACCCGAAGAGTTTCAATGTACAACCATCCTGCCTGTTTCACCCTGTGCGACTTTTTGGAGGAAGTTCTCGTACTCTACAGCGAATTCGAGGACCCAGATAGTTCTGACAGCTATCTCGACTGGCCATTCTGGTTTGATGTTTGCCAAAAGGTCATGGGCTCTTTCAACACCATGTCTGAGATTCGAATGTTGGCCCTGGTTTATTCGATATGGGACGCCATCTCAAGAGACCCTGTGCGCAAGTTGGCAGTTTGCAAGGATTGGCTGCTTACTGAAGAGACTTTCAATGAGTTCTTCAACCACTGGTGCCCGATGGTTCGGGCTTACTACCAGCGTTTGCTGTGTTGGCGAATGTGCCGAGACTCAGGAACGCTGGATGAGGTTGATGGGTAAGCATATCGAGTACTCCGCATCTTGCATTCTTACTAATTGGTCATAGTCAAATCTTCGTTCTTGTGGCTGAGCGACTTCAGACAACGTGGTCTCACTATCTGCATATCAAGCACACTGCCGAACATGAAGAACGGATCGCACCCTCGACTGCCCCGGTAAACCCAGCCCCAGGAAAACGCTTCATGATTATTCGCCAGGAAATCAACGTACCTCAGCCTGGCTTGTATATGGGCAGTTTCGACTCGTTCGCCAAGCTTCCTAATAGCGAGAATAGCGTTCTCAATGGCCTGCCGCCTGACTCTTCGAGACAGGATGGCAGAAAGCGATGGTCGCTACTGGGCAAAGTACTTTCCCTCGGTGGTAATGCAAACTCTGGCTGGGACGATGACTTCCAAACCGTTCGTCGTGAGACTGCAGAGTCCCGTGCTTCAACATCGAACAGACTTGCCACCAACAATCACAAGCCCCGCGCCTCTGAGGATGACTCTTTGTACTCCCAGCCCACCTACGAGGAGCCGAAGTTTGTTTTCAAGTTTGTTCTTGCTTGGCAACAACAGGCAGGGCCCCTCCGAGAGCGCTTTCTGACTCGCCCTCGACTTCCTGGCCCGGCACAGACCCGCATCAGTGGGCCGTTACGAGTCAACGGCTTTACTGTACCTACTGGATATTCGGCACCCACACGCAAGTTTTCAGGTAGTCCTCAGCAGGGTCTTATTGACAATGCTAAGAATGCCAGCATGCTGAACTCGGCCATCGAGCAAAGTGGCCCCCCAAGACTTGAACTCACGCTCTCAGGCTCGAGTGACGAATCGGATAGCCCCCATAACCCCAAGGGCAGCCCATCACCGTCACCGTCACCGTCACCGTCACCTGCACCGTCGCAACCTCATTCGCAGTCGGCATCACCATCGGCATCACCTAATCCTAACGCGGGTTTGCAAACTGATGCCGCGGTGCAGCCTGTGAAACCTGCTGGCCTTTACGTTAAGAACTCAGTCTATGCTGGAAGGGCACTCTCCGAGTGGGCACAAGTCGTTTTTGAATGCAATAACTTCGTCGAACGCCGCCGCGATGAAGGGATGGAAAATCTTTGTGACGTGGAAATCCCCATTCTTGGAGTTGAGGGTTTCCGCAAGGTCGGAGGCTAAAAGCTATGAATCTAAGATACCCCAACTACTAAGCACAGCACATTTATGCTATACGTTCTTTTGCATACATGATTCTCTTTACCTTGTTATTACATGCATCAGCAGTGGATGGGCATATCTACTTTTTCTGCACAAACACCCCAATATTGTCATCGGTCATCCTGGGATGCCTTTCTTGCATTAAATCAAACCCAGTGGGGCTGGCGTGGATCGCGGCATTGTTTCGAGTCCATCCCCACGATTTGTTCGTTTGTCTAAGGATTTAAATGGTACTTGGGTTACATGTCTTTGGATGTTCAGGCGTTTGAGGGAAAGCAACAACTGGACCGTTTTGCTTCATTTTGTCATTTATCATATATCAAGTCGCCACAGGCGGTACATTCGGGGCAGGTCTTTTTAGGTCAAGGGGAATAGGCAAACAGGGAAGGAGTAGGGATGCAATTGAAAAAGCCTTATAGCGAGCACGGCTACATGTACGGAGCGATGGTTTTCTCAGTGCAACATCATGTGTACATATCATATTGGCTGGGCGTCAGGGGGTCAGAAGAACTGGCCTCCGAGAGCATAACAGACGAAATAATTTGGTCACCTTTTGCTAGTTTATTTCTGTACCCTAAGCTTTAGAGGACATTTTCTAATGATAATGGCTGCAATGAAATATCTAGTCTCTTGAGTGCTACTGTGCTTCAAATGAGGGTAGTTGCTCATCATCGTCCTACCAGCCAGCTACCATCAAACTCCCGAATCTCTTCATCTTTGGCTTGATTGCTTCATACCTCATGCGAGCAGCCTCCGACATTAATTCCTCTCGGTCAGGATAATACTCCTCAAAGGAAGGTTTGCCATCATTGGCAGCCAGCCAGCTCGGGCGACTGCGCGTGTAGATGTGCACATCTGGCTTGATCTCCCAAGGCTTATCCAGTGTCCCAACGCGTACATACGCCAGATGGGGCCCTCCATCCCCATAGTAACTCCACATCGAAATAGTACACTTTGGGCATCTCCAAACTGTCTGTCCTACGCCAGACTCTGTCGGGATACATGCACCGAACCTGGCTTCAGGCGCAAGGGTAGCATCGCGAGCAGACTCGGCCATGGTGAGCCCTGCGAAGGCAGGCTGTACGGCTGTGGGAACAGGGGTTGGGTTGGAGGGTGTGCCTGCATTTGAGGAAGGCTCTCCGCTCATTAGCTGTAAACGATCTCTTTCAATGATCGCATTGAGGGAGAAAGCAGATCCTGTTAGGCGCTGACAGGCGGTGCAGTAGCAGCAGTGAACGAGGAGAAATGATGTGGTGATTTTGTAGCGAGCATAACCGCAGGCGCAGCCACCTTCGAGAGGTAGTGTATCCGTATCATCAATCCCAATAGTGGAGTTGTTTATGGTAGATAGGCTGCTCATGGCAGGCGAGTTAGTCATGGTGGGTAAGCTATCCATGTCAGGCAAGTTGTTCATGTTGTCTATAGCGGACAAGGTGTTTATGTCCGGTGGGTTGTTTATGGTAGGCAATGTGTTTATATCAGGTAAGTTGCCCATGCCGGTCAAGTTATCCATGCCGGGTAAGATGTTTAGATCAGGTAAGTAACACGTGCCAGTCGAAGTATCCATGTCGGTCGAGTTGTCCATGGCAGGCAAGGTATTTATATCAGGTAAGTTGCCTATGTCAGTTGAGCTGTCCATGGTAGGCAAGTTGTCCATAGCGGACGAGGTGTTCATATCAGGTAAGTTATTTATGTCCGGTGCGTTATCCATGGTAGGCGAGGTATCCATATCAGGTAAGTTTTCTGTACTGGATAGTTTGCTCATATCGAGCAAGTCCTCTATGCCGAGCAAGTCATTCGTGTCGGACGAGTTGTTCATAGACGGAGAGTTGTCTACGGCGGGTAAGTTGCTCACGGCAGGCGTGCTGGTCACCGCAGGCGACTTGCTCATGTCGGGCGAGTTGCCCCTGGTAGGTGAGTTGGCCATGGTGGTGATTTGTTGATGGGGGGTTAAGTTGTTCAAAGTGATCAAGCTGCTGAAGTTGTTAAAGTGAGAGTGAGGATGGAGGAGGAAGTGAGAAGAAGAAACGAGGTTAAGAGAAGAGCCCAGGCAACAAGAGAAGAAGGAGCAAACAGCTGACAAACTACCTACCTACCTACTTACGTACCTAGACCATGGCTTGAATATCTACCTACTAATCCATTAAGTAAGGAACAACCGTGTCAGAAGAACAATTCTGTGTGATTACTTCCCTTTTATTTAATTCACTCTTGGGCTTCGCTAAGACCATGTCTTGTCCAACGAAAGCGGGGTGACAAGAGCTGGCCAGTGAGAAGGAGCGACACGGCCTAATTAGGAAATTGGTAAAAGACCTCACTTACTGGGGACACCAACGAGACTTTGCCCCTATGATCTAGATAAGGACGAGAGAGGAGTTAATTTTTATAAAGGGGAGAAACCAGTTATGTTAGTAGAGATTGAACAGCTCGCCTTCCACTCTCTAAAAACAACAAAAACAAAAACTCAGTGCACCTCATGTACCACATTGCATGCTCTTTAATGTAAGCCACCGACCCGAAGGTGCTTTGTGCGCTGCCAATTTAATATGTACGGATGGACTGGGAAGCTCGCCCAGTCAAACCTCGACAGTCGAAATTGGAGTTCAACTTCCTCAAACAGATGCCCAGTTAATGTCGGAGTTGACTAAGGAAAGATGGGCATCGGAGGCATCATATCATCTTCCCATTGGATGTTGTTTGTTTCTTTTAGATGTTATTATTCTCGGGCATAGATAAATGATTTCAGATAGAGTAAACTCGACTTGTTTCTATTAATTATATTATGCTATCATTCTTGGCCCGGCTGTCCTTCAACCATGTCCTTGTTGTCAGGTCTCGTAGGTGTCAAGGAAAGTCATCATCAGGCACCAAGGGAGCTTTCACAGCAATACTATGAATCACATCAAAATATATCATCGTTTCCCAAAATACATCCGGCTTCTCATACATATCAAAGAAGCTATTTGTCTCACAGTAGCGGCCGCCGGTACTTAGGGCGGTCCTTGTTCTTCACCTCATTCCATGAATATAAATCGGATGTCGTCCAAAAGCAAAAAGAAAAAGAAGAAAAAACAAAGAGAAAGCAATTCGTGGCTCAATCTGCCACGGTTCCTTACACTCGGATATTCGGTCGTCCAATTTAATCATCTTCACGGCCATCTTCAGACAACATTCGCACCTTCGCAGCGTGCGCGGCCATAGCATTAATGTGGCTTCTGTAAAGGGGGTCGCCAGCTCTTCCAAGTTGTTCACGGATCTCTTTGAGCATCTCAGCCACTCCAACACATAACCCGCAGATATCCATGAACGCGGTGACATTGCTAACCTTCTGCTCCAGTGTTGTGAGACTCATGCTCAGGCTTGTGCAATCTTGGTACCGACCTCCAGGAGTAAAGAGGTCCATGACGCCCTCCTCTTCAGCTTTGCTAAACATTTTGCCTAACATAAGACAAATGTCGGCACGGCCGTGTCGGGTTCCGCACAGCTTGCCGCTCACTGAGCAGCTCAGGACTAGTTCGCTCAGACCCTGGCACTCATCCTAGAAAGTATCCAAGGCTAGCTGACGATGCTCCTCAATGCATGCTAGATAGAGTTAGTGAATTCAATGCTAGTAGGGTTGGTTAGACTTACTTAGAACTGGAAGCTTCTTCAAGATGTCGTTATCAGACAGACGCTGCTCATCGGGACCAAAAACCAACTGGGAATCTTCATTAGTGGAGCAGTTATGGGTTATGTACCCAAGGATTTCTCCAAAGTCGGTTCGGAATCCAAATTCCCATGCAATAAAAGCCATCTTGAAGATGGAGGCTTTTTCAAGTGTTCGAGCCGATAGGTACCATCTTTCGGCGACAGGTCGTAGAACGCTAGTCATGCCATATTTTTTGGCTAGGGTACACACATCGTAGAGCCGGTCAAGTGTAAGTTGTGTCGGGACCTTCTCAAACCGGGTGTGGATGAGGTTAAGAATTATTGCAAAAGACTTTGGGTCATCTTCAGGAAAGCCGATTGTCCAGCGGTGTCCGGTGTCCTCTGTAGCACTCTGAGAGATAACATCACGTAACTGGGCCGATGCACGACCAAGAGCTCGTGAGTCTACCAGCATGGTACGGACGTGCTTCTTGCCGACTTCGAGGTACAGATCTCCATCGCGGTCAAAGCGAATGGTTTGTTTCTTCCGTTCTGCATCGACGGGCTCATTAGTGGTGTTTTCTGGAGAGCCAGGTTCAAGGACACTGCTATCGATCGCCAGACTCTCGGACATCAGAGAATCACTGGTTTCAGATTCAGTGGTTGATGAGCCACTGCAAGTAGCAGAAAGCTCGTTGGGGGAAATAGTGCGGTAATCGGTAATTGCATGGCCAGTGAAATTAACCTCAGAAGTCTCGTTTTTCTCTGTCTCGGGTTCTTCAAAGATCGTATCAAGACGTTCACGGTAATTTGGTGAGCCTTGGCGATCTTCAATCTCGTAGTATGGGGTGTCAAGTGAATGAGGCTGGGCTCGCTCGTTGTGGGCGGGGGGATTTTCAATACTTGCTACCTCGTGTGTTGGAGTGCAAATGGCTCGGGGCTCGACGTCCTCAAACTGCTCAAAAGAACCGTCTTTGGTGGGCTCTGACTGTTCGGAGTTGACATCCGAAAGATCCTGGCTGGATATCTCAAAAGTAGGGCTGCCAACTGATTGTTGCTCTGGCGCTTGTTTTTGAACGAAAACGGGCGCATCAGGGTTGAGCTTGATACGTTCGCTGGTAACAGAGGAGGCATCGTTGTCGGGGGTCTCGCTACTTGAGGATGTGTTAGATCAAACTATACCGAGAGGGTGAGGGATGGAACTTACTCTTTGGTCACATAATAACCTTCATCGTGAGAATTAGCCAGGACATGGCCGATGATTGCAGATCCGGCGTTCTTCTTGCCCGCCGTGGTACGGTCCCTTTTGACGACCTCGTATTGTACGCCGACATTGAGAGAAGGCTGGATATTTGTAATATCGCGAAGCGGTTCTTTGGCAATGTTGCCATCGTTAGGGGGAGATGGCACTCTACCAACTTCAAAGGTGTTTGGCTTCTCCAAATCGCTGGGAGGGTTACCGTCGTAGAGGAAATCCATCATGGATTTTCGTGATGGGCATAAAGCTTTCATCTTCTCGAGACGCTTGAGATCCATTGCGGTGGTGATCGAGACCTCTTCAAAGATGATAGATGAAATCGTGTTGGTAGATGGAAATGGTTAATAAAGTGAATCTGCATAGAATAGTTCTTGATAGAATAGTTCTTGATGAAAGAGTTCTTAATGTGAATTGCGGTTGCGGTTGCGGTTGCGGTTGCGGTTTGGGAAAAGGTTGAAGGAGGGAAGAAAGAAAGAATATTCGGGAGAGGAGAGTAGGAAGAGATAGAGAGTGGCAGGAGGGGGGCGAGTCCATGGCAGTGCCCGATCACACAATAAAATCGCTAGGTCCCTAGGTATCTGACAGCCGGCTGCCAGTAGCAGGCAGGCAACATTCACTTCCATTCATTTTCGCAGAATAGTGGGGTCGCATTAATAGATCTAGTGCTTTCTATGTAAGCGGCGTGTCATTTTTATTCTATTGTTGTTGTTTGCTATTGTGTTCGGCGTGAACAATCGAACTGTTGTTTGTGTTCGCCATGCAAGGGCGTTCGTTGCTTCAAGGAACTCCGATTTCGCTTTCTGGATATCGCCGATACAAACTTAGAATTTATTTATAATACATCTAAAGCACCAAGAAACTCCTTCATACGTAGCTTCATACTGAATTCTATTCTTATTATGCTATAACAAGGACTCATAGTACAGCCAGCCCAGAGTTGTCTATGCACATATCGAGTTACTCATTCTACCTACCCAGCGTCAGGGCATCAGAAGAATTAGCAACCTAAAGCATAAGAAATTAAATAGTTTGGTTATCTTTTGCTAACTTAGATCAGTACTTAGACTACTTTACGTTGGCAGCCTAAGCCTTGGAGGACAATTCTGCTGTTACCCACCCGTAACAGTGAGCTAACTGCGATGCACATTTGTAATGCTATGATATCATCACCTAGGTAGGTACTAAGGTTTATTTAATAGAATCTCAAGAATGTGTTCAGAGGATTTTTCATGAATATTATTCTGTGCCTGTGTCCTGTTCTTTTCTCCTTGCTTCACTTGGTAGAGTCTAAACCTGGAACAGTCCAAAATGGCTTAAAGAGTACTTGGACACTAGTATCATTCGCTATGAACAACCCACAGATAATTACCTAGGTAGTTTTATAACTAAATGCCCATGGATACCAGATATCTACTGTATCTAAAGTATCCAGATAGTGGTAGTGGACAGTGGCCGTTGTAGGTAACCGGCCCCGCACGTGATGATCGTTCCTTCCTCGTTGCGAGTCCACCGCTAGTCCATTTTGGACGACAGCTTGCAGAAGAGCTTCGAAAGGATTACCTCTTTCAACCTTGACAACCCATCAATTAACAAGATACGTTACAGGCTAGTTACATGTTTCTCTATTTACTCGCCGATCTTGATCTCTTTTCTCTGTACAATGCCCAACACAGGGAAACCAAGCAAAGATTGCCATCTCTGCCGCTCACGGCGTGTCAAGGTCAGCTAGCCAGCTTGCTCGTGCTTACGCGTTATCTCATCTCACGTCAATCGTTAAGCTACCTAGGTATATATGTAGTTACTGACAACGTTTGCAGTGTGATCTAGGTCGCCCGTCTTGCCAAAGATGTATCAAATATGGAAAAGAGTGTCCGGGTTATCGAGATGAACAGGAGCTCGTCTTTCGCAATGCAAACCCAACTTCAATTAAGAAGAGGAAGAAGAAAACTCAACAAAAGACTCATGGCGAGTCGGTCATGTCATTTGACACTCCTTCTTCTTCTTCGTCTTCCTCAAGTGGGGGCTCTCCTACTCCGAGGGTTACAACAGAGGACGACTGTGCACTAAGCCCGGCCTCCCCAATCATAGTTGATCTCGTTGAATACACACAAACAGGGGGTTCTCTCATTATCCCTCAATCCCTCAGCGAACATTGGACGGCTCATTCCATTCCTATTCTTCTTAATGTTTACTATACTTTGGACTTCCTCCACGACACTTATAAGAAGAGCAGCCCTCAGGGTCCTCTTCTCTGGGCTACACATCTATTTGCCCGCACTTACATCACCAATCTGCGATATCCAACTGCAATAGATAACGGCTCCGTTGAGCAGACCGATAAGGAACTCGGCACTTATCTTGGAAAAACTCTCAGCTCAGTAAGCCAGGCACTCAAGACTCCAGATGGTCCTATGAGAGACGACGTTCTCGCAACAGTCTGGATCTTGGCAAACTACGAAGTAGGCAGTATATCCCACTTGGCAGTTGTGCTATCATACTCACGACTCCACAGCTTCTTATGGGCTCAATCAACCGCGTATCACCCCAGAGTCCCTGGCATCTTCACACGAATGGGCTATACAGCATTCTCAAACAGAGAGGTACAATTGCTCTGCGGGAAGGAGGCAGCAGAATGGGCTTCTGGCCTGCCTACAACATGGTGGCAAGTCATTTTAGGGCTGACTATCAACCGTTGACTAACGACAAGACAGCAAGTACGGTGTCTACTAACGTCCCTGGAATGCCCACCTGAGTCCAAAGAATGGTTCGAAGCGATCAGAGAGACGCTGCATCCCGGAGAAGGTCTAGCGGTTGAGGTTGGTGAATACATTTGCAAGATGGCACATGTTCAAAAGCGCATACTCGATATTCTTCGAGCTCGGGACTTTGATGCCGCCGCTGCCGAGTATTACGACCTGGTCGGGATCATATTCAAGGCTGAAGATCATTTTACCACTTTTGATGCAAGTTATCACTTTGTTGATGAGGTTTTCAACCCATATCTTCGAAACATGCTCAACTCGGCACGGTTAAAGGGATATCATATCATCTTGACCTTTGCAAACTTTCTATCTAATCACCCTACTACTCCTGTCCATGCTGATGAGCTCAAGGTACTGCGCGCACATTGCGTTTGGCGCGTCCGAGACAGTGCAAAAGGTGTCATGGAAGCGACACGGCGTCACCTCGACCCAGCATCCTTCCGTAACAACCCATCTCCAAGAACAGTGTTTGATGCATTGAAACTAATTTGGCCCTTAACGGCGGTCTACCTTGTCCCGTCGACACTCCCCGAGCAGAGTGAGGCCGCAGGGGAATCTTTGCAGTTTATTGGACGGGAACTGGGAGTGAGGCAGGGTCTGAAGGTAAATCGGGGAGAGTCCAAACTGCCTCCAGAGGCAGAGACACCCTCAAAACTGGTAGAGGACGAAACCTTTGATCCATTACCACAGAGCCGAGGAATAATGTGAGGAGTATTCAATATACAGGCTCGCCATTTAGACGGTCTTTGTTCAGATTCGGTTGACATTCAATGCCTTAAGACTATCCAGAGGCTCACTTACCACACTTGGTTCATTGCTTCCAACGCTCAAGAGACCAAGACACTCTCTTTGGTGCACCTCCGGCTGGTTCTACTCACGTCCCACAAGGACACAGACGGCCCCAAAGCTCTGCTCCGCTCCGAGTCTCCGGACCCAGCTGGAAATCCGAGACCCGCTCCGTGAGACCCAACTGAGATATTGGGTCGGATGTTCTAAGTTTAGAGCTGTAGTATCTTGGCTGGAGAGCCAAATCCTGGCCAACTTCGTGATGGGTTGAAATGAATACCGGTGGCAAGAACAGGATCACGCTTAGAGCCTGCAAACCTATATCGACGTCCAAAGTAAGCGACAGTTATCTGCAATTTCAGCGGTTCATTGCATCTCAAGAAACGTCCAATACAATTCCATTAACACGAATTGCCCATGAAATTTGTGGCGCCTCTGTGGCGGAACCTCAGCATCCCGGCTAAGCGAGGTGTGGCAGTGCGATATGTCACTCACAAGCTTGCAGATTAAGCAGTTCCAATCAAATAAAAGTCCGAGAAATCTTTGGTTAAAGATACGGTTCTAACACGAGAAAAGCGACATGATCAACACGGAGAGTACATGAGCCCGGCGGGTGGCGGTAGTTAATCCAGTGGATGGTCGAATCCTCAGCAGCGGCTGTTTTTAGAGGGTCTAGAGGGTCTACTCTACTGCAACTAGTGGCTCGTGTTGGTGATTTGGAGGGTAACACAACACAAGACATGATTCTCAAAATGGAAACACTACAGTTTTGAGTTGACGTTTGCCTTTATCTTTAGCTCCGGCTTTGGGTCTAGCTTTGGCTTTACGCTTTGCAGCAGCATTTCAAGCCTTGACACGAGGTGATGCTGCCACATTATTTGCGGGTGGCTCAAGTCGCACTGTATATACGGGACACTTACACCAAACGCTACAGTGTCAGAATCTACCCAAAAACGGTAAACGGATCGAGTGACATCCGAGCCAATTGCAACCTCGGTCTCTCATTCATCATTGATCCAGATCGTGATCGAACACAAGAAACAGTTGCACAATCCCTGCATCGTGCTTTCATTAGCCTTGTTTTGGGCTGTTACCTCTTATGCTTCCCACAGCAATTCAAGTCTTACCCCAGATTCCACGACCGTTGCATTGCCTGCAGGCGAGGCGTTGCAACGGAAAAAAGGAAGCGTCGAAAGCAATAAGCAACAGGTCCTGTTTCTTGGCATCACAGTCAAATCTCCGAACAATCATCTTCGAGAAATGCTAAAGCATCAATCAACAAGCGGTCGGGCTATCGGACGATCACACAATCCAAAACAAAACAACAAAAACCAAGGCTACACCCCTGGGAGCATGTGAAGTCATCGCCACGTCTCGGTGGCCCAATCATGACACCCTCCATGCCAAGACCCGGAGATGAATCCGGTAATGAACGACGCTGCAACCGAATTGTCAGTCATCAGCAAGGGGAAACAAACAATAGCATCCGGTTTGGCTTGCTCGGCTGCAGTTCTTAGTGCACCGTGTACGGCTGCTAAGAGTAAGCTTGTTCACATTGGTGTGCAAATCCTCATCACAGGGTTTTGCTTGGCTCGTCCAAGCTCGTCTCGTTACCGAGGGAGACGGTGCTGGCATTGCATTCGCGATATTGGATTGTATGCGCTCAACGTGACGATCCTGTTTGAGCTGTACCTTTGTGCACCCTTTACTAAAGACCAAGTACAAGGTACAGCACACATACTCTACCGACCTATCTAGCAGGTAATCGCTGCTATTGCCAAGGTCCTGCTTAATTGACTGGTATGTAGATGAGTCTACCATCTCCGTTCCCATACTCGGATCGCTGGGCTGATGGGCTGTGTTTCGCCTTGTTCGACTACCTCGCGTCTATCTCGGTCGATATTAGTGATATCGAAACTAATTCCATCCAGGCAAAGCTGCCGCGAGAATCGATGATGTAGTGGGTCAGGGGTTAAGAAACAACGGCGCGCTTCGCTGTCTGTCACTACAGTATCGAGATGATTTACAGTGCAATAAGGGCCTTCGTCTGGCCCAAGTATAGCAAGTGCTGTACCAAGTGGAGAGAGCCCGAGCTTCCTGTTGCTCAGCTCTGAACGTCGATCACTGTTAAATCCGTTATTAGAGGCTGAAGCTCCCTCAAAAGGCACAGTCGACTCCCGCTTGTGAATTCTCTACGGGCTCTCTCAGCTATTGTTTTCTTTTTACGTCTCCCAGAGCCCAGTTCCCATTTGAAGAGGTCATATCCAATACCCCAATCAAATCCGCTCTCCTACAGGCCATCATATCAAGCCGCCTGCAGGATATGATCCCTACAGAGTTGTATTGCTTGAAGGTGGCTACATCATAGTACTCGCCGATCCGAGCCACCAAGAGACAGACGTTATCGCCACAAGCCATCATCCAATCCGTATAAGCCCAAGCCCAAGCATTCGGTCACGATGTCGATGGTTAAATCCTCTCCCCCGTCCAACTCGGGTTTCTTAGCTCCAGCCCGGCCTCGTTTTAACTCGCAACGCACCTCGGATCGCTTGCGTGAGGCTCAGACTTTTGTAACACCACCATTTAAAATGGGAGGCGCCATTAGAAAGGGCAGAAGATCTGTCTTTAAAGAAGTCGGCTTGGAACACGATTTGGATTGTCCCACTTCTGCATCAGCACCTTCGCTGTTGGCGAGCGAGCAGCTTGATACCCAGGACAACGAAAAGAAGCGAACATTCGAACAAGACAGCAATCAGAGTCAGGGCAGTAACTACCAGCGCCCACGACAGTTATCATTGTCATCGCCCTCGACTTGGTACGCTAAACTATCAAATCCCAAAGGCCGACCAAGAATCAAGAGCACTTCTGGTACAGCCCCAAGTATTTCAGGCCTGCAGCGCTTCACCATGTTAGCAGTTCTCATCGCCATTGTTCTTCCCGCCTTTAGCTGGAGGAATGGACAATCATTCTCCGACATTAATGGCGCCAGTGCTGGTGTCATCAACAAACGCGAGACCAGTCCTACTGAAGTATGCACCCGGTGGGGTCTTCAAGCTGCTCAGCTGAACGGAACGCTCTACTTGTACGGCGGTCGCTCTAAATCAAAGGCTGATCAAACTGAAGATACATGGAATAACAACTTTCTAACATTGGACCTCACCAAGGATTGGGAGATTGACTCGCCTGCTCTTAAGGGCCTTGAGAAACCTGACGGCCCCCCAGAGGTTTCCATGGGCTACCTTTGGCACGACTACAACAACCTTTATCTATACGGAGGTCAATTCTCTGATGCACCCTACGTCGACCCGTCGCCCGAGTCTGTCTGGCGTTATTCCATAAAAGACGAGGAATGGACCGAGTTTAAGAACCCTAAAACGTCGACCGGTAACGAATCCGAACCAGGGAATCGGCCAGTTCACCGCGCTGCTGAGGGAGCTGGCATCTCTGTGCCAGAGCTCGGTCTTAGCTGGTACTTTGGCGGCCACCTCGATTGGGCCACTACTCCGGACTGGTCTCGCAGCGTCGAGCGTGTATATCTTAAGAGCCTTCTTGAGTTTACGCACCCTGGTTATGTCAACACTGGCATCGACAGTCTCTCCGACGGTACGGGTGCAGGTGAAAGCGGAGCCTATCGCAACATCACCGAGGCAGGCATTCAGAGTGGTAACTTTACTGAAAGGGCAGATGGTGTTCTCGTCTTCGTGCCTGGATGGGGAGAGCAGGGTGTGTTGATTGGCCTTGCTGGAGGCACCAACAATAGCTTTACCGAGGACCTCAGTGTACTGAACGTCTACGATATCGCCAACTCGGAATGGTTCCATCAGAAGACATCGGGAGATACACCAGGCGTTCGTGTCAACCCTTGTGCCGTCATCGCCAGCGCGCCCGACGCATCAAGTTTCCAAATTTACTTGTTTGGTGGACAGGATCTGCCTTTTGTGAGTATCGAGTATCTTCCCACCTCTCTCCAATGCTAACATTGTTACAGGGAAACCAAACGCAGTATGATGACATGTACATCCTTACCATCCCTTCCTTCACATGGATCAAAGTCGACCAAAACGACGATAACAGACCAGCCCCACGTGCCGGCCACTCCTGCGCCATGTACGACGGTCAAATTGTCGTCGTTGGCGGAGTAGGCGAGGATATCAAATGCGATCCAGGCATGTACGTATTCGATGCCACTTCGCTCAAGTGGAAAGATAGATTCACGGCGGGTGATCACGATTCCGACCATTATCCTGACAACTTTGTTCTCGCTGGATCGCATGGATACGAGGTCCCCGACGCTGTACGCGAGGTTGTGGGTGGAGACAAAGACGGTAGCGCTACGGTGACAAGCCCCGCTGCGGGGCCGGCCACCGGAGGTCCGTTCCTGACGGGCAAACCTCCGGTTTTTACTGTTACGTCCGCACCCACAGCAACAGTCAGCTCGTCTTCTGACAACAATGATGAAGACGAAGGTACTGTTAATGGAGGACTTGTAGCTGCAGGTGTGATTGCGGGTGTCTTTGGCGCTTTGGCTTGCTACCTTGGATTCTGTGCCTGGCTCTACCGCCGTCAGGTCAACGCCTACAGAACGCATTTGGCAGTTCAAAATCGCTACCCCGCCTCGCACTCGATGCTCAATCCCTCGGGCCCCAACCGCGGCTATTCCCAGCGCAGCCTCTTCGGTTGGGTTGGTGCCAATCGTAACGAAGAGTACACTTCAGAGCCTAAGTGGCGTCCTGAAGATGAAGACGATACTACGCCCGGAGCGCCTGGCTCGAGCACCGGGTCTGGAGGTCCCAAGCGCAGCGAAGAGACCAGACCCGGAACGAGTAATAGCAGAGGCTCAACCGAAGGGCTACTCGAAGGTGAAGAACCGAGCTTCTTCAGCGTTGTTATGGGCCCACGCCGAGCGTTGCGGGTTGTCAATAACGCGGAATAGAAAGTGTATGTACGAGCAGAGGCGTTGTTGGATAAAGGAAAGGACTTGAATTTTTCTTACTTCTATTGACTTGTAAATCGGTCGGAATTGGTTGATGATGATATACGAACAAATGAACGATGTACGAAATGCTAAAGGTGCTTGCACCAACGCAGCTGCATTCGCTTGATACCCCCTTATTTCTTACTGTCCTGTTGAAAGGGTCTCACTTATGTACAGACTTTGGACAACTTACATATATACAATGTTAACGATGAGTATAATGCGAAGAAGTGATGGTTTGTTCATGATGTCGTGTGCTTTATACGCATAATAATTAAATCTGATATAAGTTTGCTTCGAAGTATGATCCAGTCAATGTTCTTAGCGGCAAGGGTGCCATTAATATGATCAGAAATATAACCGATATCAGTGATTTGGCAATGGCCATGCTCTCGAAAACAGATACGCCGCAAACACCGTAGACTATGTGCCCTGTTCCATCCGTCTCTTCGCTAATATGCCAATTACAAACAATATACAAAACGGGTTGCTATGCCACATAAATCCAATCATTTACGTGACCACTTCTTGAGCTTCTTCTCGGGGACCGTGCTAACGAAGGCTTCCCGAAGAAAATGCTTCCAGACCTTGTTGCTCTTTCTCCGCTTGTTCTTCTTTTTCTTGCCCTTCCTGGTGCCATCAAAGTCGGACTCGGGCTGTTGGTCGTCATTGTCATCATCATGCTCTGAAAGGTCAGAGACTTCATCTTCCTCCTCGTCATCATCATCATCTGAGTCATCTTCGAAATCTTCGTTGTACTCTTGAACGGACTTGCCCTTGCCCTTCTTCGCCTTTCTCTTAGCAATCCTAGACGCCAGTCGCAGATAACTTCGGACTGTCAGATCGGGCAGCTTGAAGATCTTGTCGGTAAAAGTGCTGTATTCAACCTCGTATTTGAAGTTATTTGGCCGGGGCTCGTCGTGGTTGGGTACTTCATCACTGAAGTCACCATCGCGCCACTTACTCATCGCGGTCAAGTCGGTCATGTCGTTGTTGATATAGGTGAGATTGGCAAAGTACTGTGTGTATCCCAAAAAGGTAAAGGGCTGGCGAGAGTATGCAGGACCAGGAAGTGATCCCTTGGGAGGATCCTCGGGCACGACAAGTTCGGGGTTCTTGGGCTTCTTCTTGCCTTTCTTACCCTTCTTTCCTTTTCTGCCCTTCTTGCTGTGGCTCTTTTTCTTCTTTCGCTCAGTTTCGACATCTCTCTTGAGCTCCTGATGAGTTCCATCGTCTTCATCCTCGAAGACATTTGCAAATTCGTCCGGTACCTCAGTGCGAACGTCGATTGAGTCAGTCCAGACTGGATTGTTTTCCAGGCCACTGATATCATACTCGACGATGCGGATCGTGGGAAAGTAGTTGGGAACAACACTGGGGCTGACGAGAGATACTTGGTATCGTTCGCCGTACTTGCCTCCAATTTTGCCATGGCCCTTCTTCTTTTTACCATTCTTTCCCTTGCCCTTCTTTCTGTTTCTCAATTCGTCCACGTCACCAGCTTGCATAACAAGGCTGTCATCGTCGTCGCCGGTGAAATCTTCGCCCATTGCTTTGGCGGCTTCGCCTGGCAAATTCGACCACGACTTTCTCAGGTCAATCAAGTAGTCGCCTTTTGATTCAATGGAGAAATCATCCTCGATGGGTTCCCGTGAGATGTCAGACTGTTCATAAAGGCTCAGGTCGATGTCCTTCGTGTCCTGTAATAGGAAATGATCAATGTTCATGTGCCCGTAGACAGAGCCAGTAACAACATCGCGGAACTGCTTCAACCATAGCGTATATTTCTGCCAGCAAGTTTCGTCCCAGAGCTGCTTATTCCTTGTTCGAGCAGGGGGAACATGACCGATCAGGATGGCCTTCATTCCACGGTCACGCAGACGCTGCAGCTGGACACTCAACCACTCCATATGCTTGAAACCAGGTTCTGAGGGAAGAGCACAGCCATCTACCCCCGCGTTTCGATCAAAAAAGTACATGGTGTTGAGACTGATGACAGACAGCTTGTTGGGAATAACCTCAACCTCGAACCAGCCGCCAAAGCCAAAGGAGTGGCGCTGCTCTTCGGGGATGAAGCGGTGCCATATGCTGCTGTAGGCCTGCAACCATTTGTTTGGTCCGGGATAAAAGATGTTGTGGGGGAGAAAATCGTTGTTGCCAAAGGTTGGGATAACAGGAATAGACAGCGCGCCATCATCAGAGAAAGTGTCGACAACCTTTTTGGCGACCTTGGTGTTCATATTCAACACCTGGCTGGAGTTTCGTGGTCGCTTCTCATCGCTATCATGGCGTGCGGTGTCACCAGTCCATACAACAAAGTCAATGTCGTCCTTTACATGAGTCCGTATCCAGTCCAGTGTCGCGTCGACGAGTTCCAATGGGGAGTCGCAATCGGTGGTTTCGGCGCCATATAGACCAGCAGAGCCCTCTCCGCGGTGGCAGGCAACGCCTTCTGCCGTGGAAGAATGGGCCTTGTAGAAACTATCGGGGTGGAAATCTAGAGTCGCAATGGTCAGTGGGTTTGGTCTTAGTGAATGCGACCTTGATGTACCACCAGTTCGTCCCATGTATATGCAGTATCCACAAGCTTGTTCCAGTGTATTGTAACGTACCTGTTAGGTGCAGAAATTTCCCCTTCAGCTTGCGACTTGGTTGTTGAATGTGATGTGTTGTTTCTATAGAATCGTGGGCTCCTGTGATGGCATCAAGAACTTTTTGACCGGCTTCGAAGATTGGCGACGGAGAAACGTTAGGGAGGAATAGGGCGGCTGCCACGAGCAGTCGGGCGCCTGTGAGTGTCATTTTGGGCGCTTAGTCGTACTCTCTCTTTTCTATATATCGCGCTGCAAAATCTGAGATTCTGGAGTTGGAATTCGATGTAAGAGCCAAGTTGAAGTGAGGCTGATGTGAGCTGTGGTAGCGTTGACCGTTTAAGGGTGTGAGGTCATTCCAGAGTCAATTTCTTGTAAGCCTTCAAAGGGGGAATGAACCCTGCTCGAGCAGCAAGACACGTCCGAGTCCTGCTTTTAGACGCGTTAGTAGAAGGAGACGAGTACTTTTGAGTATATGGTGAAGTAAAAAGATGATAATGAGGAAGAGAAGGGGAAAAAAAGACGTCAATGAACTAATTTCAAGAAAACCAGCCTACCTGAGCTATGATTAATAGATGAGGGTCCACTATGAAGTAGCCAAGACGACGGGAGCTGAGCTGACCGAATGTACATGCCATGGCAGGCAAAGCGGAAGGGAAGGCATGAAGCTTAAATATAGGAACAAAAAGACTGAAAAAACCAATAATGGGATTCATTGAAATGCATTCTTTCTCCTCACTTATTGTCGTGTCGTGTGCTTGAACTTTGAGACGCCCGGTGATGTTGAGATTCATCCAATCTTGGGTGGCAGGGGCTACACGTGTACGAGAGAATGGACAAATGGTGGACGATTTGGAAGGAGCAGATCAACAACCGAAACACACGATTGCCTATTCAGTTCTAATAGATTTATAGTTCTCTGCTATGCTATTGTCATTGATCGCGTGCTATGATAGAGTAGCTATCTACTTTTTGATATTCGTTTTCTCGTAGACAAGTTCTTCTTTCCTCGTCCTCGTCCTCGTCCTCTATAATTTACAGTGAAGTTTTCTAATTCAGGGTCCTAAAATGCAGCCTTGCTTCCAGGCACATACGTAATGCAAGTGGGCAGGTAGGTTGGAGCAGCCAGCCATCAGGGTTCCTTCTACAAATCCTCAACCTCAATCTAATTGGACTGTCGAGTCCTTTCTGTGGAACCTCGTGAGGTCTGTTGATGTACCTCGTGGACGTTCTATCATGACCGCTCATAGATTTGCATACACAATTATCAATATATTCTCTCATATGTTGAGTTGCAGCTCAGTGAATGCCCACCATTACAGTGAGGGGCTTCTTAGATTTCTCGAATAGTCTTCATGCATCCCGTGTTCGAGACAAATCGAACCTCCAAGATTTGAACCCATGATGTTGGAGCTCTTTGCTGACTGGTTGCTATGAAGAACATGACCATCCTAATGAGGTTATTTTCACTGTCTAACATAGACTAGAAACAGATACACGAAAAACAATAACAAGACCAACTCGCGTGAGCTTCTAGAACAACACACCATCATCTCTTTGAGGTAGTCAAGAATCGAGGATACAAACTTATAGTATGAAGCTTCAGGGTAACCACCACTGCCCCACTAGCGCATCTCGCTAAGCCACAACCGCCGCTAACTCGATGTACAAAAATTCTGCCTCAATTTTTTTCTTCTCCTTTTTTCTTTTCCTTTTCTTACCACGCAACATCGTCTCCTCGACGGCGCCGGTAACATCCAAAACTGGCGTCACGAACATCTTAGTCTCCTCAACAGGTGGTCACTATTGAGAGGAGGCCGTTGCTAGACCATATCGCCGCTCGTTTGAGGGAGGCCATACGCTTTTGTGTGGTGGTTTCCTATGGTTTTTTCGTGGCTACATATCTTTCCCGTTATAATTTGTGATGTTTTTATTCATGCCATTTGTGACCCTTTATTCCCGGACATTCAAGGTTTCGGTACTAATGCTATGGCCTTGTGGCCTTATCGAGAACTTCACGTTGATCACACAGTTGGACTACAGGGTAATCATATTGGTTATCTGATTAGACCTGCTCTTTGCAAAAGGATATGTGCGTGTTATCTTCTCATTGTGCAAAGAGCAGCAAGAGCAGATAACCAATCTGATTACCCTGTAGTTCAACTGTGTGTAATCAACGTGAAGTTCTCGATAAGGCCATAAATAGTATCAGTACCGAAATCTTGACTGTCCCAATGAATGGTCAAAAATGGCTCGAATACAAATATCACAGGTTTTTGAAGAGAAATGACTGCTTTATTACGTCTTGAACTCATTGTCATCCATTCTCTCTACCTCCTGCGTATGGAGGATCTCGAGAGCCCGCTTCGTCCAAGCTGTAGTACGGATAGATGTGCTTTTTCTGAGAAAAGACAGAAAATACCTCTTCTCAATGATCAAGGTTCTCCAGTGCCTGTGAGCTTGTTCCCGAACAATGACCAATAAATTTGTGCGTGTGTTATCTTCTCATTGTGCAAGAGCAGATAACCATGACCAATAAATAATCATGGGCCTCATTCTCAAAAAAAAAAAAAAAAATTAGTCCAAGTATCAAGTTGAGATGTTATCTGAGACTGAGAATTCACATGATAACCAACTAACCTCATGACCCCGGCAGACCCTCCGAGCCGTGGAAAGCGCTACATGCCGCCGCAAATCCCGAGATTCAATATTTGGTGATACCGGATTCCGAGGAAACTGTCAAATCCCGAAGCTAGCACCAAATTCCGGGGCTAGAACAATCTCAAGCAACCACTACGCAACTGTAGAAGATAGATAGAAAGAACAAGTACAGATTCAAAGACGTTTTATTCTTTGTGGACTCTATTCCAGTCGCAGTAGTAACTAATAGTAACAAGATATTCATAATCAATTGACTCCAAAGTGTCCCATGTTGAATTCCTTCTCCAGATATCATCCACGCCCATCCACGCGTTTAATCATTTAACTCGCTTTGACACACATAAATCTCATTTTTTAGTCCCCGTCTAAGCAGGAGCAGTGCCCTTCCAGTACTTGGTCTGGATAAAAGGCATCTTGGTCACAGTACCCTTGCGTGCCTTTCCTCGGACAACAACGTCCACCTCAGTACCGACCTTTTGGTTGCCGCTCTTGATGTAGCCCATGGCGAGGTTCTTGCCGAGCGTGGGGCTGGGCACGCCGCTGGTGATGACTCCGATCTTCTCGCCGTCCTTGTGGATCTCGGCACCCTCTCGAGCGGGGGCTCCGTCGACGACGAGGCCGATACGGCGGCGGCTGACTCCTGCTCCGCCCTTGCTCTTGGGTGTAAGTTGAGGGATGATGGTCTCCGCTCCGTGGAAGCCACCGGATTCGCGACGGGCAGGAGGAATAATCCAGCTCAGACCGGCCTCGACGGGTGTTGTGGTGTCGTCGAGATCGTGGCCGTAGAGACACATACCGGCCTCGAGACGGAGAGAGTCACGAGCACCGAGACCAGCGAGCTGTAGACGCTCAGGGCCAGCCTTGCTGAGGAGGGACTGGATAGCAGGCGTTGTTGTCTCAAAAGCAGGATAGTCCTTGCCGTTGAAAGAGATCTCAAAACCATCCTCTCCAGTGTATCCACCACGGCTGATAAGGACGGGGTGAGTCTTGCTGCCGTCAGAGAGCTTCAGCTCAGCCCAAGTAGCGTTTCCAAAGTAGAGCTTTGAGAGATCGACATCACTGGCGAGGACCTCGCTGAGGATCTCAGCACTCTGGGGACCCTGAAGAGCAACAAGGCCAGAGTTGTCGAGACGAGTCCACTGAACATCACCACCAAATTTGCCGAGCTGCTCATCGATGTACTTAGTGTCCTTGTCGAGACAGGCGCCGTTGGTGACAACGTAGTAAGTATCCTCACCAATTCTGGTAACAACCGAGTCGTCCACAATACCTCCAGTGTTGGGCCACAGGAAAGTCGTCAGCTTGCTCTGCATGTTACCCTGGTTTGTCCAATCCGAAGGTGTCACCTTCTCAAGGAAAGCAGCTGCGTCCTTGCCCTTGAAGATATGCTGAACCATGTGGCTCACGTCAAAGAGTGAGGCATGTTCGCGGGTGAAGTGGTGAGACTGAGCGAGGGAGAGGCCTGAGTACTGCACAGGAAGCGAGTAGCCAGCAAAGGGAACCAGCTTTCCACCGTTGGCGATGTGAAAGTCGTACAGGGGAGTCTTCTTGAGATCAGCTGAGCCCCCAGAAGCAAATCGCACGCTCTGTTGCGACACTCTCAGAGCTGCCAGTGACGTAGGTCGCGCGGTAGCAGATGATAGGATACGGGGACCAGCCCTCGCGGCTAAGCTGAGGCTCTTCATGATGTATTCAATTGACGGAATTAGGAGTAAGTGAGGAGAGCCAATTGATCAGGAGACAGAGTAAAGAAGAGGGAGAAGAAGAAGTTTAAACCAAACAAACAGCCGAGGGGGCGCTTAAAGGCGATTACAGTCCAGTGCCATTCACTTACTTATCATGCAAGTCACCCCAAAGCCAAGCCAATTGAACTACTTGACTCTGGTGGGGTGTCACCGAGTCACCACGGCCTACTCCTCCGAAAACCGACCCCGGACCCCCCGGAACGCCCTCCGAGGCCCGACATGAGGGGAAACTTTGGGGAAATCCACCGCGGCAAATTGACACAGAACATCACCCAGTTTATAAGTCATGATAGCACCCAAAAATCATGCTCAAAAAGCTTCATTCTTACGCACAATGTGATGATAGTCGACGTGCTCCAACTATCAATAACTAAAAAGTATGCCATTACAAGCTGATGCTTCTCTCCCCCACAGCTCGTCTAGCGTGACGTGACCCTCTAAGCTCGCCAACTCGGAACTGATTGACCACTTGACTACATCAAGTCGCCTCTGTAATAAACAAGATACTGCCGCCAAACCCTCCTTCTAGACTCGTACCAGTTCACTTTACTGTTGCTCAAAACTGTACTTCAACCAGCCTCCCAGCGCTCGGAGACTCTCCCATCGCACGTTCTCGTCGTCGGACTGCATGAGCTCCATGATCCTTCTCTTGAGGCCCACCTTCTCTAGCTGGTATCTCTTCTCAGGGACCTCCTTAACTAGGCACCCAACATCGTTACAAGCAATGGCGAGCACCTGCTTATCGTTGTCCCAGGGCTGTTGCATAATCTCGGCCAGCTTTCGAGGGATCTCTCCATTCTCAAACTCGAGGATCTTGCGAGCATTCTCAGCCCAAAAGACTGAGTTTCGGTGAGGAGGCGACCATCGAAGGTGGCCGGACTGCACCTCGGCAACATATTCGTCAAACGTAGTCTTAGTCTTGGTGTATTCCTCTAGCATTTCCTTGAGATTGGTAAGATCGTCCAACAGGTCGGGGTCAGTCCAGTGGCGACCGCTGACATTTTCAAGGAGAGAAGGAAGGCGAGCAAGGACGGCAGTAGGTAGAAGTGATTTTTGGTTCTTTTCGAGCAGGTTGTAAAGCGTAGAAAGAATCAATCGAGTCGTCTTTTCCTTGGGGGATAATCGTAGAAGGTGAGTGTAAAGAAGAACGATATCATACTCGCTAAGTAGGGTCAGTCATGCGCCGTTTTACACATTCCCAGAATAACTTACTCATTAAGGTCATCACCAATCTCTTCAGCCTCGAAGCTTATCTGCCAGATAACAAGGAGAGCATGGTAGAGAAGCTGGAGTCCAACACCTCCGCCCAGGGAGCCTCCAAAGCCAGTAGATGCGGTACCTGTGTTACCACTCCAGAGACTAGCAGAAGAGCTTCCTCCGTTTCCAATGTTGGCAGCAGTCTGGAGGATCTTGATAAGAGGGGCAATCGTCTCGCTTCGTTGGTTCCAGAACTGTTCCCTTGCGGCATGTCCAAAGAGAAGACCGGAGTACTCTTGCACAGCAATATCTTGTAGACCAGCATCGTTGCTCTTGGCCAGGCCGGAGAGGTAGGTTAGAATCACAGGCAAAGCCTGGAGGGTCGATCGCGACTCATCTCGAGCAAGAGCCATGAGGTTGGTAAGTGCATGCGCGGTAAGCAATGGAATAGGATCCTCGGCATTAGTCGAGTTAAGTAGAGGCAAAAAATGTCGGTAAGGCTCCTTTGTCTTGAAGAGAGCCTTGGCTAGGGATGGAACAGCTGTGCAAGAAGGTCAAGTTAGCATTGGCGATCTAGTTATGACGAAACTTGCGGCTTAGGAAGTAGCCATGCTTGCACCACTACTTCCACATGTCGCACAATATCGAAGGGTCGTTCTTACCCTCAAGAAGGTCGCCGAGCAAAACGAGGATGTACTGGATCACGTTCGCATGCTTTCCTGCCGTCTCGAGGACACTGGTCTTTCCTTCATCGCCGACAAACAAGACGCGGTATCCATCAATATCTCCCGACACAATCTCCTTTCTTTGTTCGGGCTTCTTTGCCTTATCTACAGCTCGGATCTTCGCATACTGCTCCTCAGTGAGGGTGCCGGCCCTGACAGCACCGTCCCAGGGAATAGGTCGCTGACGGATGTTGCTCTGGAGAGAGGCCAGGTACGTCGGCGGGTCGAGGGACATGATTACAGCGTCGCGGCTGCGAGCAGCGAGCGGATTGTTTAAAGTATGGACCAAGGGAGGTAAATCTAGGAGGCGGGGTCGGAAGGAGGTAAATGGCGATGGAGGGGGATGGGGAGGCTGATGAGGTGAAGTCGTTGGTGATGCAACCAACTTGAACCGCGCGGAGCGTCACAGGGCATAGGTAGCAAGCTTCCAAGCAAGCACCCAGTCTAAACCTTGGAGCTTGTCGGGTAGCCACACTAAGTACGCCACAGATTGAAGGTCGATGTGGGAACATCTAATGTGGCTTGACCTTGATTGTGGCTGCCCAAATTCAAACACTCATCCTAGTCAAGTTCAAGCTGACGACACCACTAAGAAAAGCGAGTCCAGACCGACCTGGAAATGATCCCTGAAAAAGCGCTCCCAGCCTCCGAGTTTCGTTTCCCTGTCAAATGATCACAGCACTTTAACAAAAGCGCCAATAAGACGAACCAAATAGAGTTAACTGCCCCTGACCAGTTTAATTAGAATCTGCATCATGCAACAGAAAACGCTCGGCTGCCCTGATTGAGTCGTGATCTATTCCGGGGTGGTCCCCGCGCGTGTAAGTGGTGATGACATTCATCCGGTGTGACCTACAGCTGTAGTCTAGGCCTAGCTCCAGGGCCGCAAACATGGGCTACAGGGGACATTGCACTGCTATCGATCGTTGTCCAGTGAGCGAGCACAGGCGTCGTAGTGAGAGGTATCAATGAGCTGGCACCCCGCCATGGAGTGAGGTGCATATGTCCAACACCAAGACGTCGTCATCTTCACCGACAGCAAAGAGAGTGAATTGTTATTAACCAAAAAGGCTGAGTGTTCCTCCTTCCTTAAAAAGAACCGTTGCATCGAAATTTTAAACTGATTTGTTGGCGTGTGGATCAGGATCAATGTCCCCTTAAACCGCGTGTGTCAAGTTCCCCATCTAGGAAAATCAAAGAGGCTGGTCTCAAGTTTCTCAGGTCTAAGTGGGAGGTTGGGACTCAAGAGAAGCCTTCGTTGCAGCCCACCACCAGCCGCTTAAAACTCTTGGTGCAGCGCCCAGAACTTAACGCAGCCGTTTTCTTGCCTCTTCCCATTTTTTTCCTGCTTGTAATCGACTGACTCACTAACGCTTTCACTCGCTGAGAACTTGGGCATCTCATCTCATCTCACTTTACTTTACCTCTCACTCAGTCCCCTTCTCACAGCGACCTTCATCTTCAACTCAACCTTCGCTCTCACCTCCATTTGAAGTTGTCGGCAGAAGTCAAGTCTCGGGCACCAAATACATACGCTTTCCCCGCTACAACCGTTTCTACCGCGTTCCTTAGCTGTCTCACAGCAGTTCAGTTAAATCTCGCAACTGGTCTCAGCTTTTATCTATCGTGTGCACTCAATTCAATTTCGAAACAAACACAACCTCTGACTGGAATTGGACTCAAACAACAAATTCCGACCTCGGCGCTGCGCCAGTCTCAATTCTACCTTGCTCCAAAACAGCGACGATCATCAGCAAAAGCCGCTGCAATGCGTTCAGCGATGCAGCCTCTGCTGCTTCTCGCCGCTGCAGCCTTTTGCTCTGCCGGTCCGCTACCAAGAGACAATCTTCATGGTGCCGGTTACTCATACTTGATGCGCCGAGAATGCGACACACCCTGCGGCTCTGATAACCAATACTGCTGTGGTTCTGGAGAGACATGCGACGTCTCCAACGGAGTCGCAAAATGTGTTGGTGGAAAGGGAGGCTGGGTCGGCGACTACACCACCACCTGGACAGAGACCAGAACATACACCAGCACAATCATGACCCGCTGGGAGCCTGCGCCAGAGCCTACAAAGGGCGTTGACTGTGTTCCCAAAAATGACGAACAGGAACAATGCGGTGAGATCTGCTGCGCTGGCTGGCAGACTTGCGCCTACAAGGGTCAGTGCTCGGCAAAGCCTGGTTACGACGAACCCACCGCCGTTGTTATTACTAGCGACGGAAAGCTCACCACTCAATACTCGGCACCCTACCGAGTCACTGGTACCACCACTATCGTCAACAGCGGTGCACCTACCGAGAGCGATGAAGGTACCGCGACTGCGACTGACGCAGAAGCCACGGCCACTGAGACCAGTGATGAGGCTGCAGCCGGTGCCACTGGTACTGGTGGTGGAGGTTTGAGTGCTGGTGCCATCGCTGGTATCGTCATCGGTGTTATTGCTGGTGTAGCTCTTCTCCTGCTTCTCTGCTTCTGTTGCATTGCTCGAGGTCTCTGGGTTGCCCTCTTCGGCAAGAAGGACAAGGACAAGGAGAGCCATGAGCGAGTCGATGTCTACGAGGAGCGATACTCCCGACACGGAAGCCGGCCTCCTGCTTCTGCTTCTGCCCACTCCCGCCGACCTCGACACAAGGGTTGGTTCGGTTTCGGCCGCAAAGGTGGTTCCCCTTCTGCGGCCGGCGACCGTCGTGAGAAGGAGAAGAACTCCGACGGCAAGAAGTGGCTCGGTATTGCTGGTCTCGCGGCCACGCTCCTGGCTCTCCTCAACCTTAAGAAGGACAAGAGGCCTGCGAGCACCAAGCCTGCACGATCATCCCGCGGATCCTCAAGGTCGCGATACAGCGACTCTTACTACTCATACAGCGACTACACGAGTCCCAGTAAGTCCTCCATATGACAACTCATGATTGCTTCTTCGTACTAACTGTCACAGCAGGCAGCTCAAGCTCCGGCGGACGAACAAACCGCACTCGTCGCACAAGAGACAGTCGAGCAGCAAGTCGACCAAGGTCGTACTACTCTCGTGACAGCCGGCGATGAAACATTTAAATCCCCGTTTCTCGCCCATTCTATCTCATTCGTCTCACATATACATCCTGTTCTGTACATGACTACTCATCTGACATGAGAGATTCGAGCCCCCATACTGTACCTGCTCGACTTGTCTTTTGATCATAAGGCTGCTGGCGTTTTGGTTGCTCTTAATGGTTTCCGTTCCCCATCAAAGTTTTTACACCGTTTATTTAGTTTTCCCCTCAACCCCATCCGCAACCCCCATTTCGACACTTTATGTTACTCACGCATTTTATGGATGGATAATGTCGTTTTTGTTTTTATTTTATTCTCAAGAGATCACGCCACGCAAGGAAATTTAGAAGAGAAATGACTCGCTATGAAGGAAGAAGGAAAATTACGAGTTTGGTACAAAAATGAATAAAATCACCACGAGGCACGTATTAATGCAAACACGAGCCTTGATATTTTTCACATGCAATTTCTTTTTGGATCCAATGTCCCATTTGTGAACATAACCGTCTTATACGTGACTGAATTTGTGCTGCATTAAGTCGTTCCATCATTGGTCGGATTCATCGGTCAGACTTCACGATGAGCCAAAGTGGTGTTCCGAGGCAAGTCATGCGCATCAGAGATGATTAAAAACGCCTTTTTTTCTTTTATCGCAAAACCCTCAGAACCCTCGTCTAAAGCCGGCCCTTTTCGCTCCTTAAATGGTCACATACACGATTCGCTAGCGAGATTCAAGTGTTTTGGTCGGCACCAGAGTCATCATCTCTTTGCTTTTTGAAATTTGTTTTGTAGCCCTTTCTTTTTGCTACATGACATGCAACGATGAACCTTCGCCACTCCTGAGACCCAGAAACGCAAAAGAAACAAGATCCGTGTCCGTGTCCGCGTTTATTCGTCCTGGACAACGTTGCCCTTCTCGGAGACGTACAGACCGTCCAAGAACTATAGGTGACCGGGTTAGCATCTCCGCACCATATAGCCAAGAGTTGACCAAGTCTTCTTACCTTTCGGATATCCTTGTTTCGCACCCGGCAGATCTGCTGGATATCGGCAGCACTTTGGGAAACGTTCTCGAGAGAGTTACCAGAGAGGACGAGCTCATCCTTCTGGGAGGTAGAAGCCTCAACCTCAACACCGGGGTGCATAACGATACGGCGAACGAGCTTCTCGCCGATGAAGTTTCGGATCTCAACCTCGAACAAGTCGGTCTCGGCGTTCTTGGAGACGTTGACGTTGATGGGGAAATGGGCGTAGACGTATCGCATCTTGTACTTGAAACCCTTGGTGACACCGACGATCAAGTTGTTGATGAGGGTTCGGACAGTTCGGAGGGTAGCGACATTCTTGCGGACACCGTGGTGAATCTCGATGGAGATCTGGTTCTTCTTGGGGTTGGTGAAGTTGACGGCCAAGTGGCTGAGATCCTTGACCAGCTTGCCGCGGGGACCCTCGACGGTGACAATTCGCGACTTAATGGCAACCTTGACTGTAGGCACAAGACGAGTCAGCATTTCAGATCTTGCGAGTTAACAATTCTCGATATTTTCGCCTGCCCGTGAACAAGTCCCCCCGAAAAAAATGATACAGTAGTTCCCCATTGCGAGAACGCAGTGCATTTCGTCTTGACGTCGTGTGTGCGCAGCTTTCAATCGCGGGCAAAACTCCAGTAACCTTGATTTCGGGAAAATGAATTATTCGAGCGGGCGGCGGCGACGAGATCAGGAATCAAAAGAAAACGGGCGCAACGTACCCCCCTCGGGGATCTCAAGGAGCTCCTGGGAGTGAATGTACTTCATCCTGCCGGCTGTGAGGTGTTGATGTCGGGGGTTGAGGGTATCTAGAGCCGTCCGCGAATTTTTGGGAATCTGTGGGCAGGAAAAGTTCCAGGTAAGTGCCAGAGGTAGGGCTCGCTCTTTCCACGTGAGGGCAATTCTGGTGGGGAAGTCGCAACCGACCGCACTAGTGATTTGCTTCCCACCAAAAGACGTGACCTAGCACGTGATGTGAGATTGCCCCTCTGAGCTTTATTAGAAGTTGATTTGAGCCAATTAAATGCCATTGTCTTTAGGAATTGGCCTTGACAAGACTTCTTGTTCATAATTTGTACAGTTTTGGTAGGGAAATCATGTAGATAAAGAGTTTATATATTTCTTGATACACTCGGGTTTTTATTTCTACAATTCAATCTACGATTCACATACAATCCGTCTATATAACTCATATTCAAGTCGGGCTCTGGTCAAGTCTCATCTCACGGCAAGCTCGGGTGGGTCTTGATCGGTCCCCTGTCTCCCCCGGCCGATACGTCAGCGCCGCCGACCTCCGACGTCCTCACCAAACAACCCAGCTCAGACCAGGCCAGTCCAGTCCAGCCCAGCCATCCCACTATCACCGAGCGAAGCGAAGCTCGCGCCAACCTCAGCCTTACTTCACGATATCCTTCAGATAGCAGGGGCAAGAGACAACAGACTTGGTCAAATCGCCTGTCATGTCGTACTTCTTCGCGACTCCCGTCGATATCGACGTTGTCCTCGACGACACCGATGATCGTTCCATGGTCGATGTTAAGCTCGACAAGAACCGTCGCGAGAAGGCGCCCCTCTTTATGGATGGCGAGTCTGTTAAGGGCGCTGTCACTGTTCGTCCTAAGGATGGCAAGAGGCTCGAGCATACTGGTATCAAGGTCCAATTCATCGGCACGATAGGTACGCAACCAACCCCTTTATACCACAATGGGCCTACAAGCTCTTATGCGCTTCGCCGATGCTCCCAGTACTGACTGATATATCGCATAGAGATGTTCTTTGACCGCGGTAACCACTACGAATTTCTGTCCCTCAATCAAGAACTCGCTGCGCCTGGCGAGCTGCAGCACCCCCAGACATTCGACTTCAACTTCAAGAACGTCGAGAAACAGTACGAATCATACAATGGCATCAACGTCAAGCTGCGCTATTTCGTCCGCGTCACAGTCTCGCGCCGCATGGCCGACGTCATCCGCGAGAAGGATATCTGGGTTTACAGCTATCGCATTCCTCCCGAGATGAACAGCAGCATCAAGATGGACGTTGGTATCGAGGACTGTCTGCACATTGAGTTTGAGTACAGCAAGAGCAAGTACCATCTCAAGGATGTCATTGTCGGCCGCATTTACTTCCTGCTCGTTCGCCTAAAGATCAAGCACATGGAGCTGTCCATTATCAGGAGAGAGACAACGGGTGCTGCGCCTAACCAATATAACGAAAGCGAGACCCTTGTGCGATTCGAGATCATGGACGGCTCGCCCTCGCGAGGAGAGACAATTCCTATCCGACTATTCCTTGGCGGTTTCGACCTGACACCCACTTTCCGCGATGTCAACAAGAAGTTCTCCACGCGTTATTATCTCAGCTTAGTTCTTATCGATGAAGGTCAGTCAAGTTCCAGCTCAACCCGTCATCTCAAAACGCACCCAACTAACCGAATCGCAGATGCCCGACGATACTTTAAGCAGTCAGAGATTATTCTGTACCGCCAAGCCCCTGACGCGGCTCCTATGCTAAACGCTGGTACATCATCACTACCTGAGAACAAGGCGGTGACCGCCCAGGCATGATAAAAACAGAACCCAGCTGTTCTTCTGATGTACATTCACTATCAGCTTCATGCGCGTCCTTTAAGCATCGGTCCTGGCGTTTCGGGTTTCAAGAAGGGAAGAGCAAGATGATGGAAGATTTGTAGTTCTTTATTTTTTCGTTTAAAACCAAACCAACCGCGAAACAAATTAATCAATTCCACCATGAATGATCCATCCCAATAAATATAAACATGTCCGAGGTATCGCGCCCCTCCGCATTTTGAAAGAATACACCCCTTAGTCTACATGAATCGGCCTAACATATCCTTCCTTACTCTGCGCTCATGAAATTTCCATAACGTCGTCCGCCTCGAAGCCAAACTGGTTGTTGTGAATTGCTGCGATTCGGTCCAGCTCATCTTGGTACTGCTTCCTGATATCCGCCAGTGAGACCACCTTGCGCTTCACTGCATCTTTCTGCCCATAGCCAGCTGGGGCTTCATCGTAGATCCAAGCCTGTTTGGAATCGACACAGCTGAGAGCGTTGATGAGCAGGAGGTATTGCCTGGTCACGGGAGTGTCCAAGATGTCCTCTCCCGTGGCTTCGTCACCTTCTCCAGAACTTCGTAACTTGTGAATTCGGTCCAGAACGACTGATGCAGCGCCGCGGTAGTTGTTGTGCTTGATTCGCCATGAGTAGAGCACCTGGTGGTAGGGGAATCCTTCTATAACATCCAATGTAGCCTTTGATTTTTGCGTCAAGATATCATCAACCTCCTGCTGCAGACCAGGAAATGGCAAAGAGACGAGCTCGATATTGTGATAAGTTGCACACATCCTATCCACCAGTTTGCGCAGGTTTGAAATCTTCATTGCCTGGTCCTTGATTGACACCAGCGTTGTGTGAGCAAGCTCGAACTGTGACGTCGCGACTGCAGCATTGAACAAACGGCTTTGCATGTCTGTCTTAGTAAACATAGCATCTTGCTTGTTTCCAAGGAACTGCATAGCTAGTCGGGCAAATTCAATCACGTAAGAATAAGCCTTTTGCTTTTCGAACAAGGCGACAATATGTGAGTAGTACTTTGCAGGGCCGTGGTTGAGGAGGTTCCACTCAGTATCATCCAGTAGGCCACTGCTGTGACGATCGCTTTCAATGTTTTCCGTACCTAGTTGGACGTCAGTTAACGTTGTTACGGCAAGAGGGACTGACTTACTCATTCCAATGGCTGCCTTTCTGAAATAAATAGCTGCAGTATTAAAGTCCTTCAAGGCCAGCTGCAGACGACCTTGAACGTATGTTGAGAAGGGGTTCTGATCACAGAAAGGTGCGATATCCAGAGCCAAATCAGACCTCTCTCGTTTTATGAGGAAGCACTGAATCAGTGCTGGCGAAACCTCAATATCGCTGTCGGGGGCACACAGGTTGGTGACCAGGTCAGTGATACCAGTAGCAAGAGGTTCACCCTTGCTGGCGAAACCAAGTAGGTGACCAACATTCGCCTCCAGTGCGGTCACGTACTGAGATTCCTCGGTGGTCCTCTTTGAAACAGCGCCATTTTCGCTCTTGTCTCGGTTATTCGGCACCGCGAGCTCGGTCGAGGCGAGCCATTTCAACAGCTCCAAGCGTCGCAGAGCCGCGACAAGCTGTCTAAACACGTTGCCAACGTCGACTCGATTGTGAAGGATGTCCGCGTCGTTATCGAATTCAAATTCCATGTGAACAAGAAGGATCAACTGGCTGAAGTAAATCCTCCACTGCAACTCAATACTGTCTTGAACCGCCTTTACGACCAACTTCTTTCCAAAGTCAGTGAGAGGGTGACGTAGATTACGTGTCTTGGCCTCTTCAGGGGCAGAAATGAGATTCATCACGTCTGTGTACAGGTCATCTGTCACCGTGCTGAAGTTTTGACCAAGAACGTCGACAACTTGATTGCAGTCATCATCAGTGATCCCTCGCCAGAACCCAGACTTATCCGAAAAGTACTGAATACGTTCGAGATCTGTCTTGGACGAGTCCTCAAATAGCTCGGGTCGCAGCGTAGCCTGGCAAGATTGGATCAAGTATTCGGGGAAACCGTCCACAAAGTTAAGACCCGATCCGATCAAGGCCGCTTGAGCCAGCTGGTCTTCCTCGGGTGAAGATAGGTTATGATACAGACGCTCTAGGCTGCTGCATTCCCTGATGGCCGATAGGAAATCGGCGCAGACAACCCAGGTCAGACCTGTGTTAGGATCGAGGGTCAATCCGAGTGCTTCTCCTCGTTGCTTATCCAATTCAAGCAGTAGACGGTAGAATCTCAACCACTGGGCCTCACTCGCCGCGCGGAAGGTTTCATACTCCATCATGCCCGAAGAGCCCCGATCCAGTGTTGCAGTTGATCCTAATATGGAGCAAATCGCCTCAGCCAGCCCCCTGCCCTTGCTAGTCTCTTTTGATTTTCCAAAGCCTCGCTCATAGATCGACAGTGCTGCCTCGAGGGTCGATTTAGTAAATTGACCAGGCTTCAAAATGAGTTGAAGCCACTTCTCGGTGACATCAGTTGGATCGGAAGGGCCAGACCCATCAGCGGCCTGGATCAAGTTGTCTGCGTAAACGCCATCCCAATTCTCGTTCCAGCTCTGTGAGATGTTCTTACGATCCACTTCGAGCCGTTGCACCCTGTATGTCATGTTGTTCTTCCAAAGGGTCCAGATTTGAATAGCGCCCTCAGCAGGACACGATAGGACGAAGTCGGCGAGAGTCCATACGTCAGAAGAAGATGGTGTGACTGGAACCAACGAGTTCTTTGGGAAGATGTCTTCAACAACAATACTGTTCGCATTCTTTGCTGTAATCTTCCAAAACTTGAACTCTCCAGCGCCGATAGGTGAGTACGTCGCGCAAATTCTACTACCGCGGTTCCTACCTACGATCTGGACCAAATTCGTCTGTGTTGGGTCAATGGCCCACTTGCCAATCTCTTGAGGGTTCCTCTCGGCGTTCAGGATATCGCTTGTGTAGAGAATCTGACCATCGTCGATGTTCCAAATTCGCATTCGGTGATCGAGGCAGACGGTGATCGCAAATAGGCTGTCCTCTAAACCGAAACTGGTGACCTGGATTGAGGTGGCTGAGCTGTATTCCATATTGATCTTGCCGTGCTTAATCGTGTGCTTCCCTTGGAAGGGAAGAAGACTTCGAAGGTTCTGTGCCCATCCCTGCACGTTGAAGAAAGATTCTCTCCAAACGTTTGAGGATGTTACTGTAGAAATTAGCATACACTTTTCGATTCTCGATCCTTCAGCAACTCACCGTCATTCGCCTTGTTTTTATCCAATCTGATCATTCCTCCATCATTTACTGTCACCAGCAGGCTTTCCGCATTCACAGCAATCATACGGTGTGGATGCTTGAAGCCCAATCCTGCTGGCGCCTGGACCTTGCCCAGATCAGCGAGCCCGGCATCGACAGCCGATCTCTTTCTGAAGAAATCCGGTCGAAGAGTGAAGCTGTACAATTGGTATGCCTGATCGAGAACAAAAACACATAGCGAGTCGTGCTCTTCGTGATCCGAGAAAGCCACACATCCTGGCTGGATTGGTACCGAGAAGTGGAAGTTCAAGAAAAGCGGAAAGTCGGCGGCTTGTGTTTTCTTGCAGACGTCGACAGCCCGAATGCTGAGTAGCGTACCATCCTCAAGAACTCGCCAGAGGAAGCTGCGGGGTGTGTCGTGCCAGATTCGATGATAGATAGATGAAGAAGTCGCCAAGTTTTTCACTCGAAATGTTGTCTCGTCCTCCGAATTGCCTTCTCCTGCCGCTTTGCGATGGGTTCGGCCGTGGATCGAATTCGACGGTACTCGGATCGTAACGACAGAAGTAGCCGTCGGAGGGTCGAGGTTTACTCTTGTCTCTTTAAAGACATGCTGCGTATCGCCTGAGTCCATTTCGACCCCATAAATCGGATCGATCGTGACGGGATGGTGTCGTGGGCTGGGCGATGTCTTCAATGTGATGGTCGCAAAGTGGTAGACAGACTTAGCGAAGTGCGGTCGCGTTGCCTAGCAGAATTTCTGAGGTGGAACTGTTGGTCGCGACCGCGCTAACCGAGAAAGGCAATCAGCTCTGGCTCACTGAATCACGAATCATAATGGAATATCAAGAACAGGCACCGCACGTCTACAATATTGCCTTTCTTTCCCCTTTATTAGATATCAAGATAAGTCATTGGTGACAGTTGCTTTCATTAAAGAGAATTCACTATGTTGGGTAATCATTCCCATAGCCCATACTCCTTCCCAGAACAGTTCCATACCATTCCAAAAATGCCACTCATAAAACGACCATTGAAATCTACGCCAGCCAGTAATCGTGCAAATAATCATCACCACATACTCCAGCGCTCGTACGAATACAAATCATCGATCATAGACTAATCCTTCTCCATATCCTTGGGCGCTGGGTCGCCAATACCTTCCTCACCAATGGCAAATAGTGTATCGCTCTCTGGGAGACACGGGCTGTCATAGATTTTGGCGATACGAGTCTCACCACGGCCCTTCTTGAGACTGATTCTTGTCGTACTGGCGTGAGCAATAATGTTACCACCAATAGGCTTCTTGGGGTCGGGGTTGAACATGGCGCTTGGGCCGCCATCAACCTGAGCCACGACTTGATTTGTAATGACCACTGCAATACCAAACTCATCTGCCAAGCGCTGAAGCGTTCTCATGAACTTGGCCAAATGAGTCTGTCGATTTGAGAGCTCACCACGACCGCAAAAGTCTGTTCTGTAGAGTGATGTCGCGCTGTCAACGATGAGAAGAGAAAACCGGGTCTCGCACATCATCGCAGCAGCCTGATTGAGCAATTGAAGTTGATGATCAGAGTTGTAAGCGCGCGCGTATGCGACGTTGTCGAGGACCTCTTCGCCCGAGAGCCCAAATCGGTTGGCTACTCCTAGCAATCGCACAGGTCGGAATGTGCCCTCAGTGTCGATATACATGCATTTTCCCTCGCCGCCGCCCATGTCGAAGGGCAATTGACAGGTTACAGCCAGTGTGTGACAAATCTGACTCTTTCCTGTTCTGAACTCACCGAACAGTTCGGTGACTGATCCGGTCTCGATACCGCCCGCGAGAAGTGTGTCGAGATTCTTTGATCCGGTAGTGATGGAGATGAGTTCGCTACGGCGTTGGTGCATCTCTGTAGCTGTAGTGAAGCCCATTGGAACAAGTTTGGAAGCTGCGCCGCCGTTAGCAATAGTTTTCCGCAACAGAGGTATTTTACATACCCTCAGCTAGGATCTTGGTCGCCTTCTGCTCAGAAATGCCCTTGATCTGCTCCAGTACTCGTCGTGGTGTGTAAGCCACGGACTCCACAGTGTTGTAGCCTCCATCGACGACAAGCTGGATGTCTCTCTTTGTCAAGCCAGCAATTCCCTTGAAAGAACATGTTAGCCAGCATCACAATCGGCCTTTGCAGAATTCTTACCTCAAGAGCGAATAATGGCGTGGGGGCGCCAGGGCCAGGCATGCCGCCTTCCTCGCCCATCTGAGCCTCGTCGTACTCCTCACTCATTGCGACTGCGGGTACACTCTTTCAGGTTGTAAATATCAAGAAAAAGAATCACAAATAGATTTTTGAGTGTAGAGGAGGGAAAAAATGGTCAAGAGGCAAAAAGAAGGGGGGAAGAGTTAAGGGAAAGCGCGGTGGGACGCGTCTAATGGGAGGCAGCAGCGCCACCAAGCTACGCCAAGTCACGTGTCGTGGAGTGCTCAAAACCATGACCCACTTAAATGAACCATAGAAGGAAATGGTGATAATTTCGGCCGTGTATTTGTAAGTGGCCTCTCATTTTCTACAATTTAGGTTTTATGGAATAATAATGCCTTCCAGGCATCAATCACAGACACTCCATGATGAACATATCACTGGCTTAACAAGCACTCGAGAATACAGTTTGTTTGTTTGCTTAAATGTAGTGAATTATTATTTGCTACTTCACAAGGAGTGAATGGCCAAATTGGCCTACAGTCAACATGCTAATAAACTTCCAAAACACCCTTCCCATGCAAGCTAATGTCGTAAAATCGGTTCGTTTCTGATCCCAGAAAAAGAGATAACATTTGGATATCTCGCTTCATTATTGAGGTCGGTATTTTGTTATGTGGTTGAGTTTACTCAACGTTGATGCGTCGAGACTCGTGCTTCTTGGCCTTGGGAACAACAATGCTCAAGATGCCATCGTTGAACTTGGCAGAAACGTTGTCCTGGTCAACTCGAGTGGGGAAGTTGAAGCTTCGAGAGAACTCGCCGAAGCTGCGCTCGGTGAGCCAGTACTTGGACTGATCAGCAGGCTTCTTCTGAACGTCATTGTTCTGTTGCTGGTGGGTGACCTCAGTGCTGGTCTCGTGGGCCTTGGCCTGCTCCTCATCCTCGACGGTAGCGTGGTGGTTGTTCTTGTGCTCCTCGCTGCCCTCGGTGATAGCGCCCTGGGCTTCGTTGCCCTCGACGAGGCTAGCGGGAGGAGTGCCAGCAGTGTAGGTGCGCTCAGTCTTGCCGCGGATGAGCATGGTCTGAGGCTCGGTGAACTCGATGTGAACATCAGACTTCTTCATGCCGGGGAGTTCACCGTGGAGTTCGTAGGACTCTCCGGTCTCGCGGACATCGAACTTGGGCTGCCAGTGGCTGAGGCCGCTGCGGCGAGTGCCATTTCCGTTCTGTCCGCCCTGGCGAGAGTAGCTGTCGAAGTCGTCAAGGAGACGGAAGAGAGGGGTGAAGGAAGCGTCGGAGGAGTTGTAGAAGTTGCGGGGGAAGAAAGCCATTGTGTTTGTTGTGTTGTTGATGGGTTTGAAGATAAGTTGATTCAAAGTGATAGTGGTGGTGTGTTCGAGAGAGTTGAGTCGCAAGAGTGCGTAGAGAGTTTTGAAGTAGTGGTTGTTGGCGAGTGTTAATTGCTTGTGGTTGTTTGTTTGCTTGTGTTCTGATGAAGAATGAAGTCCAACTTTGGAGGAAGAGAAGCCTTGCTTTATACTTGGTGATGAGGCAGGTGTGAAAGAGACGGGAGCTTCCTTACCTTTCGCGAAAGCTCGACGAAACCTGCTACTTGGAGGTTCTAGAAATTCCACGACTGCAGAAGAGGGGCATAGAAACTTGACAAAGCAATTAAGCGAGGCATCCGATGCAATGTTGACATCAAATCGTACGAATAGGCGAAGTATCACGGCCTCTGTTGCTTGCTCGCACTTACAAGAAACTGCTGGATCACGGTAGAAGGTTCCAGAGATTACCAGCCAGGCAAGAACATAGCATTCGCAACATTGAGATTCTAATATTAGATATCATGGAAATTTCTCAAGATTACGCTGGATGTCTTTGAAGTTCTAAATCCTTTTGAAATGACTGATGTTGGTGAGTGATCGGGTCTTTGTGCTTTCCATTGATGTTCGATACGGACAAGATGGTCCGGGATCGAACCATGAAGTTCAGATTCCATGAGATGATCCGTGCACGACGATTGCTTACATAACCATCTCTGCTTACCCTATACCTTTATAGCATTAAAGAGTTTGAGGGCTTCAGCAACTGTTGAGATTCGGTATCAAGCTGAATAGTACAGTTTATTGATCGCCTGTGCAATGGAATTGTATCGTTGAACCAATTGAAATGATGAAGATCTAGTGCATGAACCGCTCAAACACATACCTAACCTTCATTTAATGTTCAAATGGACCGCTGCCCGCAGGCAGTATTTCGCCACCAACAAATTAATCAAAATATTCCAAGAAATAAAATATTAAATTCATTTATTATTCTGACTACCCAAGACAGTCGTAAAGTTGTTGCTATATCTTGCTAATACTATATCAAGGTGTCGAGGATGTAGCCGATGTTGAAGAGTCAAGCATCAGATTCTTCGTCAACAAAAACAAAAGAAAAAATCTTGACAGCAGCAGACGCTTGAGTAACAAGAGACATATATGTTGTGTAAAGATAATCAATGTCATCATTGTTGGTATACGGTCAGGTTGAATCCAGGTCTGTATTGAAGGAGAGACTATTTGATACTACTAACACTGGGAACAAACAAGCGAAACAACTAGTCCGTGAGAACCAGTAGAAAGGCTTGCTAACAATATAAAGACTCAGAAAGGCTGGACAATGGTAATGAACGTTAAAACAATGGCTTTGAGAGCCAAGCGAGAGGAACGACCAACCACTTGTCAACAACAGCAACGATGGTTAGATTGGCTTGGTCGGACAGTGAGTCATGTAGAATGCCCCTCATCTAATACCATGCATTCCAGCAGAGCATTTGACTGAAAGAATGGATTCATAATCCCATTTCCAATCGTCCATCGGCAGGCCGTACCTTTGATTGTACCCAAGATTCAACATCCTAGGCCGGATGATCGACTTCTCCACCACGACAGAAGGACATTGTCCATGGGATGCATGAAGAGACTTTCTAATCGTCATGGTAAACCAACGAAGTACTCGAGATGTCTGACAGCTGACTAGAATTCGAACGGTGAAGAAACACTTGAGTCTCCAGCAAGCTTTCGCCCCCGGGCAGAAGCCACATTCAACAAGCCTGGGATGAAACACAAGACAGTCCAAGTGTATTTTCCAAGAACGGCCATGTTCAATATCAAACGAAGATTGAGATCTGGAACATCACTTGATGGACCAGAGTCGTTGCCAAGGAATACCACCGCTATCGGTAGCAATACAACGAATGAAACATAGAACGACCAGCTCATTGAGGAAGATAATGGTCATAACCAACACATAAAAAGGTAACTATATGAGGCCGTTTCATGCCTCCATATAACCACAGCTCCATGAATACGTAAAGAAAGTATCATGCATCGTGTTTGATGAGAATACCATATTGTATCGGCGAGGTATCGATCGGGAGGGAACAGGATCGGCCTGGACAGCAACGGCTAACAATAATTGTAATCGATTCAGATCTATACCACTTGTTAGTAGAGAATATTAATAAAGACAAATACTGTACTAGATCCAGGACAATAGGCAATGTTGAAAGAGCTCTTGAATCGATGAAGACCCTCAAGTCAAGACCTGCATCTAACTGAGACCAAATTGTCAAAAGAACTGGGAATTCCAAGTTGATTCAATCGTGACCTTGAATTGATCAAAGAGAAACTCAATGACATATGAAAGCTACGTTTTCTTGAATGTTCTAAGGAAAAACCAGGGTCCATGTTTAAAGTAACATCGACACGGATCGAGATGGCATCGGGATTCTTCAAGCCAAAATATGACGTAGAGACACACGATGTCTGCACCGAAACAAAGAGAACAGAGACGAAGGGTAATTGTATGTATTGTATTCCATCGGTCGCGATAATGATTCATTGTGGCTGTCACTATGATCCTTGGTTTTTTGCCTTGTCATTTCCGATGATTTAATTATAGTAAGCAAGTACAGTACATACTTGGGTCTCAATACATTTTGAAGGAAGATCAGGATCACCATCACGTCAAATGCCGACCCCCACATGGAGATGGTGGGGATAAAGTCCAAGGGTCAGGGTCTCGCCCGTTCCAGCTCGGATCAGCAGGGTCTAGAACATGACGTAGTCCATGACGCTCTGTGCTGCTAAGGCTATTAGCGCAGGGCAAGTCAGGTCGGGCAGGTCAGAGCACACTCACAGCACCGCCTGCCCCAGAAAGCTAAGGTAGGTAAGTTACTCCAAATCCCAGCTCAAGGGGACAGGGGCGACTTGTCAGTCTTGCGTGTTCGGTCATTAAATTATTTAGCGCCAAGTTAATGTTGGTTCCAGTTGCTCTTTTACCTTCTATGGAAATCAACCAACAACCTCAAAATACACCCCACCGTGGCTCTTGTATCAGCCACAACGTTGCCACAACGCTCCCAACCTCACATCAGCTCCTTGTCTTATCGTTTTGATCTAAATTAAATCAATACGTACCGACTAATCTCTACTAACATACAACGTCAAAGACACGCCCCGAGTTAATTCGGACATGGGAACAGCGGCCCGCTCACGGAAAGCAACGGGGAATCACTGTTGAACCATCCGGACTGGCCGTTGCCACCTGGTACCTGACAACTCGAGGGAAAGCCAGATTTGACCCCTCTAATTGACCATGTCAGATTAGTCTCAACATTTTGCTGTCCCAGCCAGCACCTCAGGTCACAACCAGTTACTATGCACCTATTATTGCCACAACACCAAACCCCTCGGATATTAGCTAGTTATCATAATAAGACCTAAGATGCGTATAGTTACAAGTGTAATAGCCATGAATGATCTTGTCCGTAGTAACATGCCAATTATGCCCTGCATAGATTCCAAAATCATATCCTCATGCCTTTGAAATATCGTCTCAGCAAGTCCACTTATAAGGACACTGCAATAGTCGAATATAGAGAACACCATTTAGAGAACCCGTCTGATGTCCAATCCAGCTCTCATTGTCCGTATGGTCGTACTGGAGCGAAGCCTTGCATCATGGCCATGGGAACCCGCACGCCCTGATGAACTGTCTCTGGGCTCTGCACACGGTTGAAAAGTCCGATAAGCCTTCGCCCAACTGATGGTTCAAGCTCGGTACCATCTCGTGCAATCTTCACCTCGCGATTCGAATTCCATGGGTTGCGCAACCCTCGTGTACGATAGAACGGTAGCCGGCTTGTAGATAGCCACTCCAGTTTGAAAGGCTTTCCCCACGTCTTAGCAGGGCCTTCCTCCCCAGCGTTGCTCTTGGTGTCCGACACTTCAGCCTCACTCTCCCCATCTGATAGCGTCTCCGAATCCTCTCGATCAGCTTCCCAAAAGATCGTACCCCTGGCAGAATCGTCAATGATGCGGCCCTTAGGAGCCTGCTCAGTCGCCTCGGTAGGTATAGCTTTCGGAAGGTCAAGATCGCTGGATGCTTGGGCGGTTGGCGCAAACTCAATGGCTGCTGCAGGGTCTTCGTTGATTTGCGAAACCATCCTAGCATAACCATAATACTCGCCCGATTTATTGGCCGAGAACACCAGGTAAACGCTGTCAGCGACCTATTGCGCCCAGTCAGTTTTTGTGCACCTCAGTGGGGAATGATGTTATGGAAACGTACTTTGAAGGCATTGTTTAGTGCATCCTCATTGTGCGATTGAGTAGCCCAAATGCCAGTGTTAACACTCAACTCTAGATCCTCAACCGTTAAACTCTTCAGAATGAAGAATTTATCTTTCTGTGGGGAGGCATCGCCAGCAACACCTGACTTATGAGCTCCTGTCGACTCAGCTCCTGGGTCAAGCACCTCGCTATCCGTTTGCGAATTGTCTGGTACTGGGTCGGTCTTTGGTACCGCTGTGGCCACCGATGGTCCAGTTGGGGCTGTCACACCAGCGGCACCCTCCACTGTACTCTTGCGCAGCCTACTGACGAGGCGAACCGATTGGAATTTCGAGTCGTGTAGCTTCTGTTGTGCCGCGCTACAGGTTTCCTCGTCCTTGAAGTTGGCAAATGCACAGTTGCTTTTAGAGATGAGGAAAAGGGACTCCAAGCCGGACGTTTCTTTGCAAACGTGGTGGACAAGATTCATAAGGTCGGTCTGTGGAGGAAGATTACCAATCCAGATCGCGTGTCCTGATGCGTGACTTTAGTAAATGTTCACAGGTCATCCAGGTAGGTTATCTCACCACTCTGTCGCGGCTTTCTAGGAGGGCCTCGCACTGCACTCTGTCGTCTCTCTCTCTCTGACCCATCTGAGGTTTTCTTTAGCCCAGTCTTGGCAGGAGATTGCTTCCCAGTCCTACCTTGGCCCTGCTTGAAAGGATGTGGGTGAACAACTCCATAATCTGCCTGCTGCGGCATGATTCGTGGTTCATTCGGCATAGATACCCCACCTGGATAGTGACCAGGGACGCCGCCGTTTGGTAATGGTTGCGCAGGAGCCTGGTATTGGGGACCGGGAGGGTAGTAGTAAGTCGATTGCTGAGGGCTCATCATCATCTGGTTAGGGAAATATGCCAGGTTCTGCCTCTGAACCATTGCAGGTGTTGCTTGAGCTTGAGGCATCTGATTCCCGTAGTATGGCGCCATTTGCGGTTGTAAATAGTAACCCTGCCCAGAGACTGGAACTGCTGGATGTCCAGGAAACTGTGACATGTGCTGCATCATTGGCGGCGACCCTGCGGGGTTCATGCGTTGCTGGGTAGTTGGAGGATACTGTCCAGGTCGGAAGCCCATCGGAGGGAGAGCGTTGGCCATGGGTGCCATGTTATATGGCCCCGGTCGAGGGCCCGAGGGAGGTTGAGACATGTCGAACTGTGTTGCGAAAGCGTTCTGAGATGTAGCAGAGTGTTGTTGGGACCGTGGAGAAAGCTCGTGATCCGGAGTAGTTTCTGACTCGCCCTGGGATGGCGGATGACCTCCAGTTGCTACTGTATCGACGACCTTAGTAGTTTCCTGTTGGAGTGCCACCGAGTCTGAGACTTGGGCGCTAGCTAGATCTCCCATTTGAGTTGCTTCGTAGGTGTTATCTAACTGTGGTGATAGGACAGCTGCTATTGCTTCGCGTTAGCAAACCGCCCAAACCCGATACTGTAGATGGTATGGATTGCTTTTTTGCAAGAGAGGTTATAGTACCTTTAACGCAGTACTTCGGGAGTAGATAGCGTTCAGACAACTCAACAAGAGGAAGTCAGTCGTTGACGTTTCTGACGAATATCCGTATACTTGCTAGCCAGAGCCACAGGTGAACAGGGTTTGTTCTCAAGAAACAATGATCTAGCCCTTTTATGGTGTCTGTGACTGACCAATGCTAAGGACAAATAGAGAGAGGGGATATCGAGCAATTTTGTGGCCGAGAATGTGTCAGAGCCGACAACGTTGCTCAAGGGTGGGGGATAGTATGGGCCCCACGACTCTGGTCCAAGAAGGGACGAAATTATAGCTCTTTCGTCTTGTATGCAATTCCAGAGAACCCAAGTGGCGGTAGTGGTAAAAGACGGCTCCTGGAGAATGTGTTCGAAGAAAGGCGTATATTGCCCCACGGGGAAACTAGTCAAGTCGTTGAACACCTTCGAGTCCAGTGCCAAGTTTTCGAAGAGAAAAGAGTTGAAGCAATGATAGGATCGATAATGGGCACTGACTATGATTCCTTTTGGCGTAACAGGGATATGAACTTAGTCCAGGGACCAGTGGACTGCTTGAGGTGAAGTGTCGAAGTGCAGCAAATCCGCCTCCCGAGTCGGCGGTCAGCCACGCAGTTGGCTCAACGCACAAGCACTTACAGCAGCACAAGACGGCGAAATCTAGTGGCTGTAGGCTTCGCGGTGTACTGGTAGAAACAAGAAGGAAGCGCCTGCAGAGGGGTGTATACGACCTTTGAATCGTACTAGGACTATGCCAGCCTTGTTAAAGCTGCAAGTGAGCGTCCTTGAAGGTGTAAGTGAATTGACAAAAGCAATTTCTCAAGCCTCAGGAACATTCAAAAGAAAAACGGCCTCTAAGGGAATGCCAGACTAGAGAAGCTTTTGGAGGGGCGAGGGGCGAAATCTAAGCCCACGATTAAACAGCAGAAGGCTTTAACAACGGAGATAGCGAGTGGCCAACAGTCAAAGCTTCCGAAGCTAGGGCTCGTGGAAGGCTTGGAAGTTACTGTACGGCAGGGACACACGCAGGGATAAAGGGAATAAATGACCAAAACGAGCCAAAGTGAAGGGGTGCTAGTAGGATAGGCCCATGGGGGTGTGAGCCACAGGTTTGTATGACGGATGGGAAATGTGATGGGCGATCTCCAAGTTAGCACAGCTCGAAGATGGGAATTTGCTAGGGCCGTGTCGGTGGAGGAGTGAGTGGAGGAAGTGGAGGAAGAGAGCTCGGACGAGAGTCGAGTAGGTAAGGACAAGTGTAGCTATTACCAGAACGATATGGTGGTGCTATGGTAGGACCGAGCAAGATCAACGGTCTCGAGAGGCCGTTAAGACACACGATGGAGCTCGCCGCGAAGTAACCACGGACGGTATACTTGGCCGTAAGCGAGACTAATCAACAATGATCCAGATACAGGTCAGTACTGTATATCCATCAGGTTCGGCACAAGGTGACAGAGTCCCCTGCTCGGCTGGAGTGGTAATATGTAAGTTGGGAGACTACCGTCTCGTCAGACGCTGGTGGCTGAGGTCACATAAAGAGCTACCATTTCCGCCACCGTCCATCGGTCCACCATCTTGACGAACATATTCAGGTACCGAGTGCCACAACTTTGCATTAAGAACGTTGTCGAGAGGCTATTCGGAATTGTGATTGGAAGCAAGCGCTCGAGCCGAGAAACGGTGCCGGTAGCAGAGAAACAGGGTCCAAGCAGGAACAGCCACAGCAGAACCTAATTCGAGTTAAGTGAACGGGGGGGCGTTTCGATAGCGAACTTGGAAACCTTGACATGAAGTGCATAGTGGAGCGATCATTGGCAGAGTGTCCGTAAAGTCGACAAGAGCATTTCAAGGCCAAGGCCTCAGATGATGCGGCGCATTTGCATGCAGGTCTTTCTGCTTTACTGTAAACATGTTGTTGCTGTGGAGAATTGCTTTCCTTGAAGTCAAGTTGCGCGGTGTTCAAGGCAGAGGTCCCTGGAAACGGATGTTAGTGGGTTCTACGGGGAGGTACAATCTCCGAGATCAAAAGGTCTCTGCGTTCATGGATGAAGGTCTTGCGGATAAGCTCTTCTTGAGGTAAGACAGGTAGACGTAAGGTATGAGTGCATGACTGTGCCTATGCCTGTGCACCAATAATTCCCTTTTTGCTTGGAACGACATCCAGAACAATGCCCAGCCTTTTTAGTAATGTATACATCGTGAACGCTCAAAGGTACAAGATGACAATACTGCAAAGCACTTGTGCATATGTAGACGGTTGTCAATGATGCTGGTGGCTTGAAACGTAATGAAACATAAAACGGGCCTGAAGACGCTGACTCTCTGACGTTGGCTTGTGTGATCAAGGTCGTCGCAGGAGATGGTGTTGAACCGTCCAGGATGGGAACGTAAAACTCCCCGTCCCGCTGGCAGGAAGGAACCGTTTTGCCACCGTCTCGTGATTTGTCTTTTAGGGGTCGACAGGTCGTTCCAGCCCCAGATTTTTGACTCTGGTCAGTAGTGTAATGCTACGGTGCTGTAGCAAATATAGTAGGTACGACCCTGTATGTACAGTACCTACCTAGGCACAGTTCAAAATTTGGGCAGCGACTGCCTTGTTCATCTAAGCCGTGTTCTTTGGCGTTTACTGAAGTTTTTGATCTTCTATATCACGAACATCTGACAAACAAAGAGAGACTTGGCGCATTTCAATGCCAATTATATGATAGCCAGATGCGCTTGCCTTGTTATATCCTGATACCCAGCGTCAAACAACCGACTTCAAATCACGCAGCTGTCGCAATTATTCGGTACATACGTACGGTAAGCCACGATAAGAAGCAATCGCCGCTCGCGATTCAGCGACACGTACGAAGCTATCGCCACTCAAGCTTTGCGACGACTTTCAACGCTTTACAGGGAAGGGATCAGCAATACAGGGAAGAGCCGAGGGCGGTAGGGTGGAGGTCCCTGAGATCCGATCGACACGCGCGACAGACCCGCCAGTGGCCTTACGAGTACGTATCCTCTTGCAAAAAAAAACAAAGTCAATTCCTTTCAATGAAAACCGGCTCGATTAGTAACCGAATAATCAATATGAGATTCTCCGGTGTCATAATCCGCTGCTTTTGCGGTCCACCATTACCTGCTATGCGACCCATCGGATACGTACTCGATTATCGCTCCCATGTTTATGTGGCGCTTTTCCCGGGCGAGCTCCGGCTCTCTTTCAAGCTCTTTCACTGGCTCTCTTGGTTTCCAAGGACGGGGGTCAGGATCAGTTTGGAGGGTCAGAGGGTCTAGCCCAGTCCATCCATCCTCTTGGTCCAAGTCTCCTACCGGCATTTCAATTTCACTGAAGGTCGTGGAACAAAATTTCAGCTACTGGACCCAAACATTGAATCCCTGACTATATCCGTGCCTAAGAATTATGGTCAAAGTTTTCGGTAACTGACAGAGGGAAGCGGTCGTTTTGACCAGAGGTCACCACAACCACAGTATTGATTAAACCGCACGAAGAGGTTAAGAAAGAACCATCACCATTACAGTACCATTCCAACCGTCCACCAGGTGAGAAATCCTGAGACGTCACTGTCCTGCAACAATTAGCGACTAGCCGACCAAAGAAACGCCGTTTCTAGGCGCGATCCTTGTCGCCAGTACTATACCGTACGAGCTGCATGAACAGCAACATCAATGATCAATGACATATTTCATCAGTCCTCATTAAGAACGTCGATCCATCCGGTTTTATAAAACTGCAGTCACCACCAGCCTTTTGCAGCACAACTAGTGCGCCGGGGCCACAAGCCTCCCGCGACACTAGTATCTCATTGGAGACAGTCTCTTAGACCTGACGACTTGGGCAATTTTGTGGCTTTTCTTGGGGATTCTGGGGACCATTCAGGCAAATGGTAGAAATCCCCAATTGACTGATCGACCATGGGATTCTCCTACTTCACGATACTGATTCAATTGCCCTCCCTCGCAAGCCCATCCTGGCTGATGGGTTCCAAGCTCTTATGTATAACCCTCCGCAGTTTCAATGCCGCCAAAGTCAAGTTGAAGCCACTGTATACACGCGAACATGAACCACGCTGACCAAGGACTCAATTCCATCGTTCTTGTTGGTGTGGTTTTTATTCGGCCAAGGATCCGGGCTCCCGGTCGTACGACCGCCATTTGGACTAAAGACATGTGCGCGCCCTGTCACCAGCTGTGCATCTGGGACCCTTGGATGGGTTCCTGAACGCTACCGACCCAATGAAACAACACCCAATAGTGGTGGTCGGATGAAACGCTCCGATAGGCTCTTTACAAATACTTGGTGATATATTTGCGCTGCTCTCTAAAATGCCGTCTCTTGGACATGGCGGATCAGCAAAATCGTCAGTACATGCAATAAGGCTACTTCCGAAATTGGCACCAGAAATAAATGTGGAAGATGGGAAGATTGTGGCACAGATCATAACCATGAATCTAAGTCATTGGTTCTCGCGGAGAGAGGGTCAAATGTTACAGTACCTGCCAGCCTGCTTGTCTGGGCCTTTCGCCACCCGCCTGTCAACCGGGGTCCAGAACCTTTATCGCCGATCCTCACCGTTTCAGCACCTCGATGCCCGTCTTGCGTTTGTCGAACAATCAGCAATGACGCCATGACGACGATGCTCCGTTTTCCTTCCTTACACTCCCAGGTGGTCTTCACCGATAGCATACCAAAACAGCTTTGCCAGCCATTGCGTCGGAGGCCCGAATTAAGAATAGGTGTGGCTTGTGAGCCGCCCGGGTTATTGACAGACATAGACCGTACAGTACGGCAGCCCTCAGGATGGGTTGAGGCTTGAGGCGATGTCGAACAGCATTTTCTTCGATGAGAGTCGACTATGATCAGATTTTTCTCATCAAGCTAGACACTGAGGGGCTTATTAGTTTCTGTACCGGGCAGTGGAAAATCAAGCCGCACATGGACCTCGGCAGCGTCTAATTGCCAGATATGTTGTACCGCATTGCATGCATGTATGTATCTACCTGGATTGAGAAGGAACGGCGTCAGCCTTGTCTAGGAGTGAAGCCTGCCCAAGAACCGTTGGCAAGTTCAGAAGGGTGCGTTGGGCCTTGACTTCTCATCACATGCCTCAGTACAGTAGGCTCAATTTCCAGAGGGAGGTGGCAAATGTCAACCGTAACGGTCGTGCAAGTCGTCAGCAACTGAAAGTTCAGTTCCGTTTTGACTAGCATGTCACCGTAACTAGATCTTCATATTGGTATGAGTGACATCTGCCGACACCAGCCATAGCAACAAATGCCGGACAGCAAGAGCCCCTAGTAAGACTGGCGATGTACCAGGCTCATTGGTGATCCATGAACTTCTGAGAGACTTTTGTTTGCCCACCACGGGAGAACGTTATCATCCCTCGAGCATTGAACAAGCAAACAAATCCATGACTGACAGGCACAAGTACTATAGGAGCAGTAGCCACATGTGGCTGATCCATTGAACTTAACGACGTCGGTTCAAGGGCGGGAATAAACTGACTACTGCACTGAGTCGTCATGGTTGTCAATTTTGGATAGCGAAGCTTATTTGCATAACTTATTACAGGCCGACAACATTCGCTCATGTTAGCGTATAGACGACTTCAGACCAACAACATGCATGCCATGCCGTCAGGCATGCTATAGTAACGTACCGTTACTTTGTTGTCAATCAGTTCACATCCAAGCCTACTAGCAACACTATTCTCGGAAAGGAATACCAATGCTTGACTGCAGCTCACGCTCAGGCCTTTCGAGTGGCAAATGAAATATTGTGTTTGACTTTGACATACCAAAGACAACCAGCATTACCAGCGCTGATATGAAGCACAGCCACTGTTTGTTAAAACAAACAGCAATGTCAGTTATCGACAGCAAATTTATATACAAGTTGTCTATTTACTCTGCTGTGATTATATGGCTAAGCATTACTAGTCGTGGAACTGTTTTTCTTGTAGTGAAGTCCTCACTTTCATAAACCCATCCATCACTTGAGGTGGCAGCATCGGGAACTCCGTGGCGTAAAATTCATCGAGATTGGAAAAGAATGCTTCATGTCGAAAAGAGGCAAGCGTGTACTGTAGGGCAGATTTCCCTCCACAACATACAGTAGGGTTGGGGATTGACGACAGTACGAGTACGCGCACTCTGCCCAACTAAGTGTGTGATGGCCGCTGCATGATATTCTTAGCACGGGCTATCATGTCTTAAGCTCATTTCTTCGGGCACCAATGCCAGGCCGAAGCCGGGATACCGGACCCCTGAACAGCTGAGGAGGCGATATGTCAAAATTCGATACCTCGAAACATGCACAAGCTTGAAGGCTTTAGAATCGTGGGGTGGCTTTGGTAGTGGTGCCCAGCTAAAGGCAGTGCATTGTTGCTTCGAGTTTTGTTCAGGGTCATACACTTTGTGCAACGTAAACGCCACTGCATTGGTCGTGCCAGTGAGATATCTGGTTGATCAACCACTTTCGATAGTTGACACCCTGTATGGGGTCCAGCAAGTCCATGTTTCCTGCGGTGGGTGTCGCTTAATGTGGCTGGCACCTTTAGAGATCGTGGTGTATACGACTCGTAAAAGCCATTGAGCCCTAAGACAGACTGCCACAAGCCGTTTGATGAGTCCTTAGGGTCGGATGCAACCCTAAGTAAGATAGCCATGTCTGGTTTGCTATAGCCGGAGTTCCTCCAAAAGCCTATGGAAGTGCTTGTCCAGGGCTTCTCAAGTGACTGTCATGATATGAAGGAGAGCCCGGATGCTATTGGTACCGAAGGCACCCAACGGTTCCTTACTGTACTCGGATGTTTCAACAGTGATCTTCAGTGCTGCAGAATGATTCGTAAGTGTGTAACCTAACAGTGGCCAGTCGGTAAGTAGGGCAAGCTTTTGGGGCATTAGCCCGATCAATATTGGCTGTTGTCACCCCTGCCTTCAGAGGATGTGATGTCTTTCTCCCCCTACCCTTGAAGAGATCGTGGCAGGGTCTAAGGACGGACCGTTGAACGGATAATAAGCGCCAAAGACTAACATGACCAACATGGTGCTGCCATTTGCCGCGGCCGTCATGCCATTGAGGCGCTCCAGAAGAGTCCAGACGCGCTGTTGAAAGTATAAGTGCTTTTTCACTTGTCCGGATACAATTCTATCCGTGAGTTGGTGCCATTTAGTTTCCATTTCTTTGACACCGAGAGTAGGGTTGATTACAGCTGGACATGGATCTTTGCCATGCTATATGCTGAGTAGCCTCTACCGTTTGTATGTCCTTGTGGTGTGTATTGTGTGAGACCTGAGCATAGTATAGTCCGAACCCTAGTAGTTGCATCGTATGTCACATTGTCATGTGTATGGGCATTCTGCACCCGGGCAGGCATTCTTACGATCATCATGAGATGCGATTGACTGCTCGATCGCCCAAGCAGTCGGTGGACCTGGTGTTAATCATGAGCCACGGTAGCCTCAGCAATATGGCGACAGCATTCTGATAACAAATGTTAGCAGACAAGCCTGTGGTGCAGCTGAAAACGACACTCTTGCCCAACGCCATAGCTAGACACATCTGTCACGCTGTGCTACTTGTAGATACACCTGCTGGTAGGGTATGTGGGAACATAACCTTCGTATTTCATCATCAAAGGCTACCTGTTGTTATAATCATATCTTAATATGGACCAAGACTCGCAGGTGGCCGTAAAAAGGCTCGTCGATTCCGTGACGTCTAAGTAAACCCTGTTGTACATTCTCCCTTCACCAGCTGTTTAATCCTTCTTCAAAGGCAAGAATGTCTCCTCAATACCATCCGCAGTAATGATGAGCATTTGAAGGTTGTCACCAACTTCAATGTGTCGTTCAACTGCACCATCAAAGGCATCCTTGACGACAGTCTCGACTTCTGTTCGTGTCAGAGGACGTCGCTCTCTCTCCTTCAGCTCGTGGCCCTCTCCGCTTCCGGGAATGTACTGGTTCTTGAAGTTGACCTGGTTGTCGAGGAAAGGCATGATCAAACTGCCCGCAGCACCGCCCGCACGGCACTGCTCTCGCTCGTAGCTTCCTACGGGATCATACGAGTATACAGCACCCTTGCCCTCCTCATCCAAACCGCCGAGCATCGCATGCGAGTAGTATGGGAAGAATCTCTTGCCGTAAAGAACTGTGGAGAGTCGCTTTGCGCAGGCGTTGACAGACATGGGCTTGCCGTGGCGGTAACGGTAGATCTTGCAGATGGTGTCGAGGTGGTCGCGGAGAGCTTCGCCATCGGCAGCGAAGCCAACAACTGATAGGATTAGTGTAGCATCCTCCTGAGAGGCAGTTGTGCCGCCAATTCGGAACACCTTCGGGGACATGCGAGAGTTGATGCTGTAGCCGCTGGTGTGGCGGGTATCACCAGCCATGATGGTGAAATCGGCGCCAGCGATGGCCAGAGTTGAGCCACCATTGTCGGTGTATCTTGCCTCAGTTAGCTAAGAAGCCTATATATGCCCAAGGGGGGTGTCTCACGGGTTGAATCGATGTTCTCGAAACTCTCCGTTGTTGGTCTTGGGAGCCTCGGAGAACGAGTAATTGGGCCCGTTCATCAAGGGGTTTTGGCTAAACATGGCAGCCATGGTTGCGGGTTATGTTATAAAAATTATGGTCGCACAAGATGAATGATTGTTTTCGATGCGCAGGGCGGAACGAGGTCGATTTCGGTGGTTGATGATGTTGAGGTTGATGCTGCCTTGTCACTGACGATAGAGCTGAGGTTGAGACGCACGCGTCAAGCTTGCAGCCTTGCCCGCTTAACCTGTAGAGCTGGGGTAGCTCCGATGACTAAGCTAGAACTTGACAGGGGTTCACCTCCTAAGTTCACCTAACAACCATCGTCATTTACAAAGTTGCATCTAAGACACAAATTTATTGACATTGCTCTCCGAGCTTGTTATTTTTCTCCTGTGTTTTGAAGCGGCTGCACTGCCTGCGCTTAAATCATGACAGGCGATATTCGCTCCAAGGCCCTCCAGAAGATAGCTTCGCTATCCGCGACTAGTTCCACGACATCCTTTGACCGATCCGACCTCGACCGATTATGCAGAGCCTGTCACGCTGGTGCGAAGAGCAAGGACTACGTCAATGGAAGTCAGAATAGAGGTTCTTTGGGCCGGGTGCCTATGGTAGGTTCTTAAGGGAATTTACAGATTTTATGGCAGAGAATTGACACTCGCAGTCCATCCGCGAATTCGAGGTCCTAATCGCATTGTGTAAAACGGCACCCAAGATCAAGTCGAGCCAGAGCGCGCAGAGGCTCTCCTACCAATTGTTTCCGTACATCCTCGAAGCACACGTCCAAGTGTTCGTTCCGTCGCCCTTCTTCCGAAAGATCGATCCATCCCCTACCGAAGCTCTAGCCTTTCATGTGACAGGGGCTCTTTTGGCACTTGGCATCAACTACGATGAGCTCCAAGAAAACGTTATTGATAAAATCTGGTCTTTTGTGAACTCATGTAGACGAGCCACGGAGAGCATCATCTCTCCCCAAGCTGGAGACCCTGAGAACCCACACCTAGAAGACGCCGTTCGAACTGTAACAATCGCCGTGGCTTTGCTTGGATTTCTCGATGCGGCTGCGGCACAAGCTGATTTCTGGAGAGCTGGTGGTCGACTGGCGTTGGTTAAGAAGATTAGAGAGCTTCTTTCTGAGCCATTCCTTATTGCAGTTGAAACCGCACTTTCCACCATTCGCAACTGCCACAGCCAGGACCGTGAGGTGAAGGAATGGAAGAGATATCTGCGCCACTATGCCTCATCTGGCCGACCCCTGGGAGCTATGCTCTTGCACAAGAGCTTCGCCCATCTTGTTGTTTCTAGTACCTCTCTGATGGTGAACGGCCCTGCTTCTTTGCGAGAGTCTCATGTGCTTGATATCTACATTTCTCAGGGCGAGAGTTTGCGCAGTGTTGCTTCATCTGCTCGAGAGGCGGATTTTAAGACTATTGAGGATTATGCGGCATTGGCGGCTGAGGAGATTCAGTACATCGAAGGTGGCGCGGACTTCATTCGCATGGGATCGCCTGACCAGCAGAGTCTCGCGTACGCTGTCAAGGCTGCGGCCCTTATCTCCTACTTGAATTGTGCTCTGCTCAACGAAGACGCCGCCGATTCGGAGATTCTCATGAACTGGTTGCAGGAAACCTTGGATGACTCTGTTCAGATGGCTGATCCAACTCTTGCCTCTGTGACACTCCGATGTTTGGCCTTGATCTGTCAGATTTCGCCATCGTTTTCGTCCAATGTCAGCCGCATCTTGCCCAGATTCATTGTCCAGGACGCGCCTCAAAAGAACATGGTCACTATCGCTTCCAGCAGCCTGGCATATGCTCTAAAAATGCTTTCCAAAGATGCTGTCATCGGTACGCTCTACACATTGGGTAACGTTCTCAGTCCCGGATCAGACCAGGGATTTGTGAACGACCAGATCGATGGGGCTTCGAGTGAAACTGGACTGAATCACATCTACACTAGACGCCAGTCCATCGGAAGCTCCATCTCCCTTCAGCTGCATGATGAGGAGGAGACTGCAATCGTCTCAGGCAATGTTGTGCAGACCATTTGCGAAATTTCTGCCGCGTTCAAGGACGAGAAGATCACTGCCTTGGCTCAATCGATGCTTCAGCAGAAGCTTGAAAAGGTCAACACAGGCGTTGATGCTCGAATTATCAGTGGAGCCGCCGCCCTGGCTCTTGAGGGTGGCCAGCTTGAGTTCCGTTCATTACTGAAGTTGTTCAGCAGACTGTGCCATACCGGAGTTGTCGATAACCAACTGTTTCTACTTGAAGCTGTATGCTCACCCGCCCCCTATGTTGACCCGTGTACTGACTACTTGTGTAGGTGAGAAATGCTCGCACCTTCATATCTGCCAACTTGCGACGTGATTCCCAGCTGTTCGACATCTACTTTGAGCACTTGCTTGACAACATCATTGGACTCGGCGATGTTCACTCTTCTGGACATACTAAAGAATCTGATGTGCAAATGGCTGCCAAGGAAATTGCTGAGCTCCTACCCCCCCTGGCAACTTTCATGTCCAGCAACGATTTTGCTTCCAACCCCATCACTGATGACGAAACTTATTCTCTACTTCGAGATGCCTGGTTTAACATCGTTGTCCATGGTTTTGCCACCAACACTGATCGTGGAAAGCAATACTTGAGAGAGTTGCGTATGATTGCGATTCACTCTCCACCTCTGGTGGCTGAGCAGCGAGGTGAACAGGTCGAAAGTGACATTGAACTCAATACCGTTCTGCGACGGGGCATGAGCAATGACAGGGAATCTATGCAGAAGAAGCTTCTCAGCGACCTCGTACCCTCGAAGGCTAATGAAATCAAGAGTCTCAGCTATCGCAAGGTGATATTCCTGCAGGCTGCTTATCTCATGGAAGTTCTTCGAGCCGACTCGGGTGACTGCACGAAGGTTCTATCTTATTTCTTGGAGCCGAGCATGGCTAAGGGTGATGTAAGCAGCGCTATGGAAGGTGTTGCTGCTGCTGTCATGGATAAGTATATTCAGAAGACTCAAACTGGCGTGGATCCCACCTTCTCTGCCCAGTATGCTGCCGAGCAATTGGCGTCCATCTTCTGCAGCTGCTGCCATCGCATTGAGCGAGTTCAACAGGCTGCTTTTGTCTGCGCTGACCGTATTCTTCGCGACATCCCCTCGGCCCTTTGCCATCGGTCATCACTCTTTGCCTTGATAGAGCTGCTCTCTCTCATGTGGACTAGCTGCTTGGAAGCAGAGACAGATGTTTACTCTCCTCGATCAACATTCACATCGGAGCTTGGTGGTGTGACTGTACAACTTTCAGACGACTACGACTTCCGAAGATCGACGGTAGACATTCTTAACCGTAAGGCGAGAGTATGGGTGAATACCGCTATCAACATTTCTCCTCTCGATGTAAAGGGTATTTTGCAGACCTACCTCTCTGAATTCAGTGACGAGGGAGCGTACGGTCATGTCTCTCTTGGAAGGTCGTTCGCTCTCGAGCTCGGATCAATCATTCCGTCAACTGACAACCGTCTGCAATCTATGGATAAAATTGGCAACTCGAGTGTCAACACAGCATCTGCCTTTGTTGCGCAGTACACAACTCGTCAAGAGTATCGGTATGGCGAGACGCTTCCAGATCGTGGTACAGAACTCATGAGCTTTATGAGCCACAACCGCCGCATGTCATTTGCGCAGTCATCCGTGAAGGAGAGTGCTAGTGCCACTACTGCGCTGGCTCATATTGAGGCTAGGATTCTTAGCAAGAAAAGCACATCCACTACAGAGGTTCGGGATATCCTCCGCAGAGCAGCAGCTCTTCTTTGCCGCACAGACAAGGATGAAGCCGCTGTTGCTCACCATCTCGTGAGCATTCCGTTTGCTCTTTTTACTAAGCAGTCTATGAATCTTGGCGTCTCTCTGTGGCTTGGAGTTATAAATGAGAACCCCAGACAGGAGTCGAGGCTTCTGAATGAGATTGTTCAGCAGTGGGAGTTCACTCTTGGGCGAAAGGTTGGCCTTTTCAGTCCGACTTTGAACCATGTTGATCCGTTCTTCCTGAAGGAAGAGTTCGCCCCCAGCGAGTTGGAAGCTCTGGCCAAGAAGAAGCAGATTGTGCACGATATCCTCTCTCCCCATACTCGACTGCTGCAGTTCTTCGCCAGCCACTACAACGCTACTAGGCTTGGCAGCCCTGATATTCAGAGAGTATTCCTCCGAATGCTGGACCTTACACTCGAGGCCATGAAGCAATCTGCAACTCATCCTATGGCCCGCGAAATCCGATTCCAGATCATTCTATTCGCTCTGCGTGTCCTACGATCCAGCACTACTCTAAAGCCTGCAGCACAGTGGAGACTCAAGGAGCGAATCCTTACGGCTGGCCTGTCTTGGTTCAAGTCGTCGCCCAAGTGGTCTTTTGGAGGCAACCTGCTACAGATGAAGACTGAGATTCGTCTTATCTCCGATGTTCTCGCCGCCTTACAGCTCGTCTCCCCCATTGGGGCCCAAACTGTTGGCAACGTTAAGTCTCTACAGTCCAAGGAGCAACTTCTCGACCTTCTTCTCAGGAACGAACAAACTCGTTTGATTGTCTGGGTCAACCCACTCAACACCTCTGGTAATCAGGCTTTGGCGCCACCAGCAGGCAAGACACCAACTGAAGCCGCCCTTTTACCACTTATACGCACAGCTTGGTGGCAAGATCCCGCCATTGCAATTGAATTGGCGACCCGGTTCCCTTTCCCTCGTCTACAGCGCGACATCAGATTCCTGCTTCTTACCATGCCTGAAAAGGCTATTTTTAGCCCCGAGGCCCTGAGCCTGATTTTTGGAGGAGCCCTTCCTGATGACGTTGGTGCTCAGCAGCTCAAGGTATGTCTCGTGTATCGATTGATCTTTGCATTGCTAACATTTGGCAGTATCTGTTGTATTGGGAGCCTGTAAACCCTGTGACATCTGTAACCATGTTCCTGCCAGCCTACCAGTATCATCCTTTCATCATCCAATACGCCATGCGTTCCTTGGAGAGTCACTCTGTGGACGTGACCTTCTTCTACGTCCCCCAGATTGTTCAGTCTCTCCGCTATGATAGCCTTGGATACGTCAAGCGATATATCCTGGAAACAGCCCAATTCTCTCAACTGTTCGCTCATCAGATTATCTGGAACATGAAGGCCAACTCGTACAAGGACGATGATGCACAGATCCCGGATGAGATCAAGCCTACTCTTGATACGGTTATGACCCAGATGGTTGACGAATTTGCGACAGAGGACCGCGAGTTCTACGAAAAAGAGTTCGCTTTCTTTGACGAAGTCACAGACATTTCTGGTAAGCTCAAGCCTTACATCAAGAAGAGCAAGCCAGAGAAGAAGCAAAAGATTGAAGAAGAGCTGCGCAAAATCAAGGTCGAGGTCGGTGTCTATCTCCCTAGCAACCCTGATGGAGTCGTCATTGGCATTGATCGCAAATCTGGAAAGCCCCTGCAGAGTCACGCAAAGGCGCCATACATGGCCACGTTCCGTATCCAAAAGAACAAGGGCGGCGTGTCTGAGGTGGACGAGATGATGGATGAGAAAGACGGAGGGGATCATGGAACTCCTGAGAAGACGATCGAGGTCTGGCAGTCGGCCATTTTCAAGGTCGGTGATGATTGTCGACAGGATGTGTTGGCGTTGCAGATGATTGCTGCATTCCGAGGAATCTTTCACGATGTCGGACTCGATGTCTACGTCTTCCCTTACCGAGTCACCGCCACAGCTCCTGGTTGTGGTGTCATCGACGTGCTTCCCAACTCGATCTCGCGTGATATGCTTGGTCGTGAAGCCGTCAACGGTCTGTACGACTATTTCATCTCCAAGTATGGAAACGAGAACTCTCTTCGTTTCCAACGTGCCCGCAGCAACTTTGTCAAGTCGATGGCTGCTTACTCAGTCATTTCCTACCTGCTGCAATTCAAGGATCGACACAACGGTAACATCATGATCGACGACGCTGGCCACATCCTGCACATCGATTTCGGTTTCTGTTTCGATATCGCTCCTGGAGGCATCAAGTTTGAGCGTGCTCCTTTCAAGCTCACCACTGAGATGGTGGCTGTCATGGGCGGCTCAATGGAGCACCAGAGCTTCAAAGCGTTCGAGGAGCTCTGTGTAAAGGCTTTCCTCGCTAGTCGTCAGTACTGCGAGAAGCTTAGCCAGATCGTCTGGCTCATGATGGACAGTGGTCTGCCTTGCTTCAAGCCTGAAAGTGTCAAGCACTTCCGCGAGCGTTTTGTTCTAGACAAGAGCGAGCGTGATGCCGCCAACTTCATGAAGCATCTCATCAAGACTAGTTACTCGAGCCACAGCACGGGTATCTATGATCAGTTCCAACTGCTGACAAACGGCATTCCTTATTAGGGGAGAAATAAGAGGAGGATCTGTAGTGTGTGGTTTGAACATTTTTTTATTTAATTCCAGCATTTGTCTAGTTTTGTTCCTATTCTTCCAGGAGGGATGGTTGCAACCCAACATCTGCATCCGTAATTCTATGGTAATTAGCTTAGCCAAGCTTGTTTGATAATATAAGTTTTATAGCCAGTTCTTCCAATATCAAGGCTACTATAGTTTGCGTAACGGACTCAAAGTCATTTGTTCCAACATGAACTTGTAGATTTCTCGATCGTCAATACGTATGGATGGGTACGAAGATTCTGGGAATTGAGCGCCTTTGCTCTCGTTTGTAGGCAAGTGACTCGTCGAGTCTCCGCTTGCCACTGACATCCAAGCTCAACATTATTTCGGCTTCGCGGCGGATCCCTTTAGCATATGAGTTGGAGCGTTGTAGCTTGTGTAGTCGACGTGGACGAATGCTCTGTCGACGATGGGCACAGACTCGAGGAAGTATGTGAGTACCTCACTAAGGTCGTGACTATCCTTGAGCGGTGTCGCAGCGGAGAGCACGATGTCGACCTCAACAAAGAGCTTGTCACCGGCGTGATATGCGCGTAAGTTCTGAATCTGGCGAATGGCTGTAGCGAAGCGCATTGTCAGGTAGAGCAGGAGGTTGCGCTCGTCAGGCTGGGCTGAGAAACCCGACAAGTTACGAACGTGGTGCGCCGATGTCTGACTCCAGTTGAGGATAACGACTGCAGAGAGGAACAAGCCACCGAAAGCGTCGAGCCACCAGATTCTTCCGTAGAAACCAACTGCAGGGGAGAAAGCAACGGTCAGTGAGGGTTCGGTTTCAATTCGCATGTTTTGTCCACTTACTAATGGGGAAGAGGATGGAGCCAGCATTGAAAATAACATCCGTTTTGGCATCTTCGGCCCTGCGATTTGGTTAGATATCCCTTTTCAGCGAAGCTAAAGTTAAACTTACAGTGCTCTGACACTCGAATTCTTGACGAGACGGCACCAGATCCAGCAGGCACCCTTGATGACAATGGTAGAAACCATGATTGCGATAGCGGGGATGCCCAATTCAAGAATAGGATGTTCGGGGCTCATGAGACGCTGAATACATTCGAGTCCGACCTGGCAGAATGAGGTGATCATGATGATGGAAAAGACAAGGACTCCAAGAGGTTCAAGCCTGTGCCAATGTTAGCTTACTTTCGCCCCTATGTTTGGCGGAAGCTGCAACTTACTTGCGACGACCAACAGGATAACTATACTGGTCATGATGACTGGAAGAAATAAGGCGCGTAGTAATCCATACAATGACGGTACTGAGGAAGTCCAACACGGCATCTACCAAACTAGCAAGAACCGACATGGAGGGAACAGACATGATGACAACAAGTTTTCCGGCAAGAAGAACAGCGTTGGCAATAAAATTGACCCAGATGGCCAATGTAACAATGGGATCATCGCTATCGATTTCAGCATCCTCGAGCCATGGCAGGATAGGCTTGGGGCCATTGTCGTCGTTCTTGCTGGGAGGTCGTGGGGACTGTGCCACTTGCTCATCTTCTTCGTCGTCGTGATCCTGGCGCTGGAGCAAAGGCAGGTTCTCAGAAGATCGGAAGATATCCTGAGGCGTGCGGGTAGCAGGAAGCTTTGTGGTGGAGCTGCTGTGCTTGACGCTGATAGCGCCATATGATCCTGGTGTAATGGACGCAGGAGTTGAGGTATTGAGAGGCGTGGTCTCGGATGTGCTGGTCGAGGGCTCCTCGTTGATGGTATCTGGGACATCAACTGGTCGGAAAGCAGATGCATCGAGCTCTGCCTGGTACTCGTTTAGAAGGTCATGGGGGATCGCCGAGTCGAGAAGAGCATCGATGTACAGATATTGCTGAATCAAATCGTTTGTTCTCTCATAGTACTCACGCCTGACGGGCTTGGTTAGTATATGCGCATGGCGCGCCTACAATGATAGGATTGTGGACTTACAAGTGCTTGGGCATTGAACTCAGCTCTTCCTCGGGTCTCCAGTACTGCTCCCAGCGGTATCTAGGATTGCTTCGGCCAATTAGTTTGGCGCTGCGGTTCTGGGGGCCATGGAGCAGCTGGGTTAGACGGCGCTCGTCAGCAAGCAGTCTGCCTAGCTCATCATTGTCGTGGCGGATCAAGCCAGCCTCCTCATCGTCGCCCATCCAGAATGCGGCAGAATGCGTAGGGAGGGAGCTGCTCAAGCTCTGCATGCTTTGTTGGGAGCGACTGCGGATCAATGACTGGAGATGGCCACTGCGCGTGCCGAGAGGGTTATGGCTATCATCGTTGGAGAGAAAGGAAGGGCGGCGAAACTGAGCATGGCTGCCGTGCTTTGAAGAGGGAGTATTGGGGGAACTCATTGTCGCGAATAGAGTTAAGTTGTCGCTAATATTCGCAGCGACTTGCGAATGAGTTCTGAGGAATTGGTTGAGGAGGCGCAATATATATCGCCGAGAAAGTAAGGTAAAACGTGTAGCGAGTCAGGTTTGGTGTTTGAGGTTCCTGGGGAATATCTGAAGCGTTAAAGTTGGAAGTAGAAACAAATGCGACTATCCAATGGCACCTTGAAGGTAGTTGAAACGATTCTCCGCGCCTCCGACCTGATGCTCAAACAGGACCCTTAAAACTTGAACAGGATGAAGGTTTAAAAAAAATTAATATTCAGAAACAGGGTCTTGAAGATTTAAGCAAAAGAGGCCGAGGCAGGCGAGGTTCAAAAAAGGATAGACGTTTCGGAGCTTCGGAAACGGAGAGGCAGACTACAAAGATTGATTAGATCCCAATGCGCCGAGATTATTCGCCCACATGCTTGCATTCAGCTCCGCTGTAAAGGCCGCTGCCCTGGCAGTTTGGTCTTGGCTTTGGTGTTTAAAGGTCCCTTGACTCCAGAGAAGGTTTAGTGAGGTCCCTTTCGATGCTTTGAGGTGGAAGAGGGACCCATTGAGATCCAATTCAATACATGGAGAGGGGCGAATCATTGGTGTAATTCGTTCGCCATTGAGAGTTTCAAAGTGCATAAATATGCAATATTTAGGTTGTTTCTTATGCTAGGAGCTAAGGTTTTACTCTGAGCCGTGATATGAATAAATTCTGTTACCTCAATAACGGTATATTCACGAATTCGTGGCAGGTGCTTCTCATCTGCCTCTTGCTGAAATCCATATCTTAGATGTAAGTTGCCTTAGTCAGCGGAGCCGAAAGGAAAGAGCAAGTGGAGACAGGCGGATCTGGATCGCTGAGATCCTCCACTGAGTCCACCGAGAGTCCACTGAAAGTTCCAACTCGAAACCTTTGGCCACTGGGAAGGTCACTTTCCGATGGTGAAGTGAGGCAATGCAATGAGACATATTGGGGATCTGATTGGATCCTTGATCTCGCTCTATGCTGCCGAGGTTTCGACAAGACGGGACAACCCCTGGAGCTGGTTGCAGTGCAGAAGAAGATGGGGTAAGTTAAAGGACCAAGGGCCAAGACCCTCTCAACACCATTGACAAGTGCCGTGAATACCTATAGGTACCTACCTTAATTGTATGCTTATCGTGACTATCAAACGCTCTTGCGACGGATGGCCCCCTTCTCCTGTTTAGGTCGCTAAGCCTTTAGTAATTGCTGTTGGTTTGACGACTCATTTATATGTGACTGCATTCCAGTCACGCATACAGTCGCATGCATATAAATTATCCACCAGCCTCATCAATGTTAATCCACGAGGCTGGTTCTTTCTACTGTACCATCTGCATTAAGAAGAGTGCCTACAACGTGGTCAATTGATTGATGATTGATTGACCACGACAGATGCTAGCTCAAGATGCCCTTTCGGAGACGGCTACTGGGCACTCCGTACGGGAACGGCGTATTCGTTCAGAGGCACTACGAGCCAACACAGACAGCCCGGCTACTACTTCAATCATCATCATGGCCGCATCACAAAGTAACATGCCTACATATGGATGCGCGGTCATCAAGACATGCATAAAGAGACGCATAAGAGTCCCCGGTGGACTCTATGATCAAGGTAAGCATGCCTAGATCTAGAGCCTGTCTTAATGTTTGTTTGCAGCTTTCCTTACGACGGTTGAGATCGGACGGTTGATCGATGTGATGATAAGGAGAGGTTGGTCTGTGGCTTGTCCCGATTATCACATGCCCTCACCAGCATCAATCAGAATCAAAATCATATCATGGACGGACGAGGCTGCCCTAAATCCGTTGATCAACGCCTGGTCTACATCATTGCATCTTGATGTTCCAAAAGGTCGGGAGACGAGCCAACGGGTGGTGATAGAGTTGAATTATCCTGTCCCGTCCGCAGATATTCGTTGAATGTCTCATCCACACTGTGCGGCGCGCATCGCGTCTTGACTCTATGCCTGCCCTGTCTTGGTGTTTAGGCATAGCAGGAGAAGAAGGCTAGCGTATCGGGGATCGAGCAATGGAGTGCTGATCCAGATCCTGATCCACCAGAGGCCACGCAATTCATGTCTGAAGACTTGTTGACGTGCATTCGCGCGCGTCGTCTAAGTTAAGCCGCCCCGTGTTATCGTTGCACCATTGAACCAGTCCGCCACCAGGGGAGCCGACCAAACGGATCACTTTGCTTGATAACCGCAGCGAGCATAATTGCAATGCAGTAAATTCACAGAGTACTGTAGGTGGCCTAGCTCAAGCTTTTCTCTCAACAAAGCAACAAAGTGGAGTTGATCTCTTGTCTTTGCCTTGGCTGCTCCCCCCCGGTTCTTGAGATCAACAACCATCATCAGTCTGCGTATCGAATAAAATAAAGATAGACGGTTATGACGAAAGGCTGGGGAGATGAAGAGTTTCCTGTCCCCCGGTATGTACCACGTACCAGTGTCCCGCGAATGGGGAAAAAAAGCAAAAGCAGAAACAAGGACTAGATTACCAGGTTGATCAATCGCCTTGTCTTGTCTTGTCTTGTCTTGACTTTGTCGTGTCTTAGACGCGCTTAATTATTGGCAATCCAATAACAACAACATCATCATCAACGAACGAAACGGGGAGTCGCAAACCTCTGCCACGGTCCCCAGTTCAGTGGAGATCCAACGTCCACTCCATACGAAGATTTGCAGGGAAGTTCCAAGGAAGAAAACAAGCTTTGCGCTGGTGTTGACACTAGATGGTGTGACTTTTGCTTTCTATTTGTGTGTCTCTCCCTTCGGAGACACAAGAATAGAAACTGTAGCCAGCCTACCACGTAAATACAGTAACAAAACAGTGTGGTGATCGCCCCAACGCCCATCGAGTTGGGTTGAGTTTTTGTGGGCGACTGACGTGAGACGATTAGACCAGAGCCCAGCCCTCAGCTGCAACTGTGGCTACAGTATCATCAGCTATCAGATTTTTGTTTGGACTGGTGGATGTTCATTGAACGTTGGCGTGATGGGAACTCAGCCCAAGTTAATAAACTGTCAGCCTGCACCAGGGCTCAGGCTCAGGCCCAGCCACGCGAAAGTTGTCATCACAGCAGCTCTCCGTATCCGTACTCCGTCGGCCGATGTAGCGACGGGAGAATGAAGCTGTCGTGGCAATGTTTCACAACATAAGCATATACTATGTACTCCCCCAACTCGTACAGTACACGAGCTATTGTGTCCTGCGAGGATGGACTTTGTTCCTTTACGTCAGTTCTTATTTGAAGCCTTTCAAGTCAAGACAAGACAGGAAACACGAGGCGGAAATAACTTCAAAACACTAGATCATCCATTAATCTCCTCCTTAAGTGTATATCTTGCCACTCACTCTCACTTTCTACACGAGCAGGTGTGTAATAGGAGAATTGTCCTCAAGGCTTAGGCTACTATAATAAAGTAGCCTAAGTGCTAGTCTAAGCTAGCATAAAGTGACCAAATAATTTCGTCTCTTATGCCTCCAGGGCCAATTCTTCTGACACCCTGAGGACGAGTTACGCCCCTAATATGTAAGAAGCATTGGCCAAGCTTTGATCTAAAAAAGAGACCATCCCCGATCCACTCAGTCACTCTCAATCACCCAGCGAACAGGGGAAGATCGTCTGAGAAAAATAAGAAGAAAAAAGGAGTCCAGTGACCGCTGAGTTTTTCAATGATTTTCACTCAAATCACCCGCGTACCTGAACTTGACCCGATCAGGCTTGAGTTTCTGTGACGATGAGGTCTGCTAGCACTCGATTAGGTTGCATACAAGTCACAGTGCGGCTGCACAAAGAGGCAGATCAATTGAATGACTGACTTATTGACTTAGTTTGTCAACTATCATTCATCTCTTATTCTATTAACATGGGATGTCGGGTTCTTGGCCAAGTTTTTGGTTGCAGAACCTAGGTATAGCATAAATCCACCATGCTGTGAAGCCCGAGTTTTGGCTGCTATCAAGATCGTCAACTCCTCCTGTAGATCAACGACGTCAGTGAAAGATAGACATGGGGAATTGAGAAACCAAACAAGACCACGAGATAATGTATGTCAAACATCATGGCAGTCGTTTACCAGGGCAAGGGCTTTTGATGTCCCATGATACCGATGGAAGTGGGAACTATCATCGTCTGTTATCTGTGAGTTCCATTTATCACTGGCAATCTAGCAAAGGCTGGAACTTGTTCACCTCCACTCACTATGGAGGTTGAGGTGCTCAGTTGTTCGGCTGCCGTGGATCATGGTGGAGACTGCCCCCTGTAGGCTGTGCCTGAGGTGCGCCTGTGCCCGCAACCCCCAGCCCGTAACAAGCCCAAAGTTCCAGGGGTCAAGAGCTGTAAATGGAAGGGTCACGGCGGGAACGGCGCAACCGAACCATCCAATAATTAACCATCCCCAACTTTGATCTGCTCTCTTTGAGAACCAATATCCGATGGCCCTGGACGGTATATAAGTGAATTCTGATATGATGCAGGTATCAATTAACTTTGGAGGTGTCGACCAAGGTCGGCGAAACTTAAAAGAGCGTCGTTCTGAGGCATTGACTTTGGATTAATAAATGCCAAGCAAGCTCAGCATCATTGAACCCTTATCTCCACAGTATCTCCAATATTTTCTTTCTAGTCCAGACGCTGGAGACTTTGTGTACTGTGCGTATCATCCGTCCGGGAGATTAATAGAAGCAATGCCTTGACTTTGAATCCATCGTGAGGAAGCACCAAGGGGTTTGGCACGGATCGATGGGGGCTCATCTTCCGTTATCTGATACTGTCTGCACATACAGTATTTGTCTGTGTGTAGTAAAAGGTATCTCGTCTCACTAATGGGTGTCAGTTACATCAACTGCCTACAAAAATAACTAAGCCTTGGCCAAGAGCGCAGATCATCGACATGTCGCTCGTGTTGAGAGGTACTAACCCTTGATGTTGACGTCTTCCCCCCCCCCTTCTTTTCCATGTTCAATTTCAAGGGTACAACAAAGAAATCAACATCATTACAGAATTATCCATGATCCAGACACCAATGGCAATAGCAATTTGATCGGTGAAACGTCCGAAGTGGTTCAAGATCAGCCCGGTTCACCAAGGCCAAATCCCTAGCATCTTTAGGTTTAGATTGTCTGTCTTACGATCCATCGAAGGATTCATCCCCATCTGCCGCACATCATCAAATTCCCCAGGGCTGAAGAATTCCTGAAGCACTGACAAAAAACTGAACATGTCTGGATGCACGAAACAGCGCTATGGACCCAAGTATGTTGATTGTTGGTTGACACTTTTCAGAAATGCCACGCAATTTCCCCCTTTAGTGCACCGGCTTCTCTACAAGTCCGACCTAAAGTAATTGGATTTTCTTAGGTCTTGCACTTTGCAACATTGAGGAGGTGCCGTTCCGTACATACAGTAGCTCCAGCAACTTGTAGGTAGCTGATTTAATTAATATCGGAACTATTGAGCCATTTGACGGCTTTGCCCGTCCTGGCTTAAGTCTGCCACACCTCTTTGGAGTTTGGAGATGAACGCGACTGACAGTGACAGCGAGACTGCCCAGCCTCAGTAATCAGTATCAGTGTCAGCTCTCCCCAAGAACAGGAGGCTTGGAAATATTGTTTCGGATATCTCGAGACTAGTGTCTGTTTTATTGATGCTGTTGGTTGAGGTGCATTTGATATTCTAATTACGATTCGGTTTGTTTTTGTTATGATCGACTGGACTTCAGTTCAAGAGGACATGTTACAGGCCAGCTGAACATGACATGATGTTGTATATCATATTATCATTGGCACTCGTGCCTGAAGCGTGGCCGTTGCCGTGGGTGGTTCAAACCTCAGCGGTGACTGCGGTTCGAAAGACAAGGATCGTTTGCTCAGGTTCTCTCATCTCGTGCTAGTAAGGTGGTAGTCGGGACAAGATACGGGTTGTTAGCCTGCGAGTGACGATGGGCCTTGCAGGGGTTTGGGTGGCATTCATGATGAGCCAAGAGAAAGAGGCTGTATCGGGGCTTTTTTTTTTTTCTGTCTGTGAGAGATCTCAGGGATAAGCTTTGCGATATCTGGATTCAGACGATACTGGCAGGAGTTGCTAGCATTGAGCTGTTGACAATAAATAGTTGCAGGTTTATGACCTGAAAGTGTTGATGTTTAGGTATGGATATTATGGGCTGGGGTGGTTGTAGAAGTTCTGTGCAGTCAGTACCTAGGGTCTCTTCCATGTCTTGTGCTGCCTAGACCTGTCTCAAATTCGACAGTATTTCGTCACTTGGATTTTGTTGCTGGTCTTGCTTGTTTATGTTTCTTGTTTCTATTTATTCTACTAGATCTGCTATATTAATACTGTTATTCCATTAATTGATAACATCCATATCAAAAAGCAACGGAAGGAACTAATGCCACATTCGCTCGCAGCTTCCGAGAAGATTCAAGACTGCAGTGCAGTGGGCGGGACGGGAGGTGGCTCTATCGAGATGGAGGCCGTGCGTTAGTTAACGTTAGCGACCTCCAGTAAGTTGACCCACCTGATGGATGGCAAAGCGTTGAAGAGGCCCCATTTACGAACAACTGTGCATCTGCACTGTGTGTGTAACGCCTGACCCCTACTCTCTTAGTTCTCTATTGCCTGTGCTTTTTTTGCTTGTGCTTGTGCTTCTTGGCTTGGCCTGCCTTTTCTAGGTACAGCAAGTACATACATATCCATCCTTTTCATACATGGATCTTCCAATCCATGACCTGTCGGGCCACTCAATCAATCACTCACTCACTCTGGGCTGGCTGCACTGGGACTGAACGGACCTAGACCTGAACCTAGACCTGAACTCGCTTCCATCTCTCGCTTTCTCTCTCTCGTCTCGTTCAAACCTCACCACCACCACTCGCTTCTTTCTCTTCCCCTCCCTCCCCCTAACCTAACCTACCTTAACTCTTAATCTTTCATTGATTGATTGCTTTTCTGTCTGTCGTTGCTCTGCACTGTTGAGAAAGAGAGAAAGTTCAGTTTCTTGCTCCAAGACAAGATACGAGGCGTGAGATCATCTCCGTCTTTAACTTCATTCTATACATACATACTTTCACTTTCGCTCTCGCCTTTGCCCGACCGTCTTGTTCCGGCTTCCACCAGCCACCTTTTTACTCCTAATACAAACCAAACCGTCTTTCGTTTCTGGATTGAATTTGGAGATCATATACATAATGTAAGTAAAGAACTCTCTTTGGCTTTTGCCAATGACCACATGCCGAACCTCCAACCACCTGGTTTCCCGTGTCTCTCTGTCTCTACCGTCAACCTGGAACCTGTCTCGACACTACATTCCAATAAAAGCTTCCCCATCGCCTCGCCTCGCCTCGCACCCCTCGACCTTTCATACCCACTGCTATTATTATTGCTATCGCTTGTTGTTTTCCCTGTACAGTCCTATTCAGTTCAGTTCAACCTATTTACGTGCTACGACTGCGACGACCACGATCTTCAGTACAATTTCTTTTCATAACCTCGGCTGACTTGCGATCCTATCATGCAGTTACCCGCATTTATTATACGCATCTTGCTTTCTTGAATCGCTTCGGTTTGAATACCCTCGCTAAATACCATACGCACTGAGACCCGACTCGGAACCCTTGTTTTATATTCTTTTCGATTCCATACATACCAGGTCCACATTACCGACATATATCGACACCTGAAAGCTCCCCAAACAAATCGACATTAAGTCGGATCGTTCCGAGCCTCTTTTTATGGGTTGTACCTAATTCGCCAATCCCGTCATTCTCATATCACCCCTATAAATCCTTCTACATGGCTAGATTCGGTGCCTTCAGCAGGCGGAAGTCAACCGCAACATCGGAAGATTTCCAGCATGGTCCAGTAACACCACCAGAGGGGCAATCATCATTCCGAGTTATTGAGCGTTCAGACCCTTCTCTTGGCAAGTCATTTGACGGCGGCGCTAGGATGGCCAGGGCTTCTGGTAGTCACATTCCCAAGCCAAGTCATCTGGAACAGTTCGACAACGACGAAAATATGTTTGCAGACCTCAAAAGTGGCAACAGGTGAGTTTTTCCCTAATTACATCCCCGCCTCCCTCTGTGTGACTCGCCAAGGAATGTGTTGCACGGCTACCGTTGGGTCGGTCTGTCTGGAAAAAAGATAAAAATAAGCCATGCACCCAGGCGCTGACACCTTCTCAGGGGAAGTGGGGCGTCTAATACGACCAAAGCCACATCAACTGATACCTCCTCAAGGCACAGCAATGCCTCGACCGCTCCATCCTCCACAAATCTTGAAGCCCAGGAAGATTTCAAGCACTCTCACAAAAAGAACCAGAAACAGAACCAGAACCAAAATCTGCACGATATTGCTCCTCGAAGTGCTGTAAAGTCCAGTGGCTCCGGATTTCTGAACCGAGCTGGTCGAACCTTTTCTTTTGGCGTTCAGAAGAAGCATAACGCTTCGCCCCCAAAGATCGACAACGATATTCCACCCGTCCCAACTATTCAGCAGGATGCTTATGGTGGAAGATCTCGAGGCCTAACCGAATCCACAACCAGCACTGCTACACCGCCTAAGTTGGAAATGGAGAACGGTGGTATGGACATGGGAGGAGATTTTGGTTCCATGTTTTCTTCATTCGATAAGAGAGCGAGTGTCGCTACTATGAGGGCCGGCGGTTCCGACGCTCCTCGATCCCTTACCAGTAACCGTCCTATTCAGCCTCCCCCTCTGAGCATCAACAAGGTCAGCAAGGTCGAGCAAGAACATGAGTCATGGGGTCGAAACGAAGACGATGGCCTGCTTGGCCCCCAGCCTGGCTCTCCTGAACTCGACGACGTGCCGCCCCCTGTTCCACGCCACCAGAGTTCTTTCAAGACCTCAAACCGACCGTCCGATATTATCGAAGATGAAGACGCAAAATTGTTGCAGGATTCTATTGCGGTAGGACGATTGCTTTCAGAGTCTAGCACCTCGAACGCCCCTTCTGGACGATACCGACGAAATGAGGACTCTTTCTCTTCTTTTGAGAGAAAGCCACTCAATTCCAGCTTCAACAGAGGCGACGACAACCTTTTCGAGGGAACCTCGGCTCATAACTCGCGCATCACCAACCGTCTGAACACGCGAAACCCTAGCCCACAGCGCAACAATAAGGTTATGACACCAGCCCAGTTTGAGAAATACCGAAAGGACAAGGAACGTCACGAATCGAGCGATGCAGCTCAGCAATCGACCACCAACGATGATGACGAAGACGAGATCAACTACGATGACGATGAGGATGAGATCGAGAAGTCCAAGCAGCAAGCGAAGCAGAGAAGAAAGCAGGAGGCTCATATGGCGGTATACCGACAGCAGATGATGAAGGTCACCGGAGAGCAACCCGATATGCACCCGCATGAGCGTCCCGGCATGGTCAGCTCGATGAGTGCGCCCCAGCTTCATCTTATGAAGACGCCATCGCCCGGACTTCCAGCTGGCGGTTCTGATGAAGATGATGATGAAGAGGTGCCTCTGGCTATTCTACAGGCCCACGGTTTCCCCAACAAGACCCGACCCCCAGCTCGACTGAGCACCATGGGTTCCAACCCGAATTTGCGAGCATCTATGCAACTGGCACCACCACGACCTGGCTCGGCCATGGGCGAGAGCAACCAAAACCAGCGTCATTCGATGCTTCCTGCATTCGCTCGTGGTCTCCCTCAGGACCCTTTCGTGGGCGCCAGTATCTCAAAGCCTGCCATGCGTGAATCCCTGACTTTCAGTGGCGGTCTTCCTGCTTCCGAATCTCAGCAATCTCTGCCTCCCGGTGGTTTGGTCGGTGTTATCGCCAACGAAGAACGGTCGAGGGCCATGCGACGTGGTGGCCCCAACGCCAACGGCCAAAAGTTTGTTCCCGGCATGAATGCGCCACAAGGCCCCCCATTCGACAATCCTCAAGCCATGATGAACGCCATGTATAACATGCCCGGTATGGGCATGTCGCAGCAGCAGATGCCCATGGCTCCGCCTCAATTAACAGTCGGAGATCAAGCACAGCTCCAAATGACACAGCAGATGTCCCAGTTCATGCAGATGCAGATGCAGTTTATGCAGATGATGGCTTCCAACAACCAGCAGCAACCTGGCATGATGCCACCGATGCAACCTCCTTATGGCGGAATGTCCGCTACTCAGTCTATGAACGACCTGTCATCGCGGCATTCGATGATGCTCGAGCCGACTTTGGAGCCTCCTCGCCGTATGGACGCCGGAATGCGTACCATGAGCATGGTCCAGCCCAATTCAGGCAGCTCATTCTTGCCACCAGTTGGTGGTTACGCCGGGTCAATTCACGGCATGCCCATGGGTTACACCCCATCTATTGCTCCTTCTGAGCGAAGCAACATTGGCCTGCCTGGTCGCTACCGACCAGTATCTCAAATGCCGGCCGCAGCTGTCCCTGAGCCACACCGACGAACCAGCACCATGTCTGGGGCACTCGGCAACTGGAATGAACCCAAGACCAAGTCTACCATCAACGTTGTAAGCACTTCAGGAGATGGGTCGGACGACGATGACGAGGAGGGGTGGGAGGCCATGAAGGCGAAGCGCGACAAGAAGCGCAGCATGTGGAAGTCAAAGAAGGGAAGTGGATTTGGAACAATGATATAATCAAAAGGTCAATATTGTCGAGAAATTATTACAAAAGAGATGGAGGTTAAGATTGGTTTATATGCTTTTATTTTTCGCATCTGGATATCCACAGGTTGGAATTACTCAACCTTCGTTTGGAGAGCCCCATACAATTGTATATTCTAGAAAGTGTGGTTTTCACAAGGGCGTCGTGGGGAAAGATATGACAGGCACCGGCTCCATTGGGTTTGAGCCTGGCGCATGATAGATAAATCTTTATGCCGGTAATTGACTAATTGGGAGGTCACTTTTGAAACGACTTTCATCTGCATGTGCGCACATCATCCATGCCTTGATATCTGTTTATACGCGTTTATGTACAGCGTATCCCAAATATTGATTCTTTCATTTATACGTACGTCGACTTTTTAACCGTCAATGGTACCGTTGGCCCACTCCTTTCTCTTGACTCCCATCTCAACAGCTGCCATACCCCAGTCCTCACCGTGGTTGTGGCCCTTGCCGTCAACACCAGCGCGAGCCAAGGCCTGTTCCTCGGTAAGGACGGTCAAGACACCAAGGATGACAGGCACACCAGTGTCAAGCTGCACGCGCATCAGGCCTTGGCAGGTTGACTCGGCAATGTACTCAAAGTGCATGGTTTCTCCCTTGATCAGAACACCAACAGCAATGATGGCATCGAAAGCGCCGGACGAAGTAGAGAGCGAAGAGAGATCGGTGGTAGACGAGGCCAGAAGGTCACCGGCTGAGGGGCCACCAGTTGCGGTGCCCTGGATCTGGGAAGCAGAGAAGAGGCTGGAGAACGGCGATGCGTCAGCAATTGGCTGTGGGTAGTCAGATATACTGGGAAGCTTACCGCTGGACAGCGATGGGGAGCTCCCAAGAGCCAGGGCAAGATTGGACGACAATGTTGGATTCCTTAACTCCAGCTGCCAGAAGCTTCTCCTTAGCGCCAGTTACAAGAGGATCGATGATGGTCGAGTTCCAACGCGCGTGGACGATACCGATGCGCAGGCCGGAGCCGTCGTGGTGCTGAGGAGAGGGGCCCTTGAGAGACATTGTGAGGAGACGAGAGTCAAAATGTTCAGATCGTGCGAAAGAGTGTAACTTTCGGCAATTAATTTGATGCTGTCGTGGTGAGATCTGGCTAGGCAAGGGATCAATGGTTTAAGTTAGTTCAAGGGCAAAGCAGAAGCTTGGAAGTCTGGAGGGACGCGGGGCTCACAGCGGGGTTTGTAGGTCACGTCACAGGGGATCGTTTGGTGAGGTTGGGACAAGACGGGATGCAGGGACTGTTGAGGTACGTACCTGATCGCACCTTCTTAGACCCTTGCCCAGCGACGATGGGACTAAGGTAATGGGTGTTGTTTTCCCTCGTGTTAGTACAGTCCCCCGACTTGGGGAAGGAAGCACCATACACTTTCAATATCATCTCCTTCTTTAAACGTGTTCGACTTTTGATAAGCAAATAAAATGAATCGCTGCTCTTTAGAATGCTTCGTCTTCTTTCATCTTCCTCATTGCTAAGTTAGTGCCCATTGCATTAATTCCTCTTCTTATACATCTCCACCAGCTTTATCCACATGATCCATGATCCGTGTTAGTCTCTCGGGCAACCAGATGCCGTGTCTCAATACACCATAAACGCCTTGAGAGCTCTTATCACACAATTCAATCTTCACGAAATCTTCACCGCCATAATGTCAATATCTCAGTTACCGCCATCTACGGCACATCGCTTGAGGTCTTCGCATCAGCTTCCTGATGCTCACTCTTTCGTCAAAGAGCTCGTGGACAACAGCATCGACGCAGGTGCTACTTCTATCGAAATCACAATCTCGTCCAACACTGTTGATAAGATTCAAGTCCGAGACAATGGATGTGGAATACAGGTTGAGGACTTCCAATATCTGGGGCGTCGGTCTCATACAAGCAAACTTCGGCACTTTGATGAGCTTCACCAAAACGGCGGTAAAACACTAGGTTTCCGTGGCGAGGCCCTTGCCAGTGCGACTGAAACGGCTACCATCAAAATCACAACTCGAACAGCTCAGGATCCGGTCGCATCACTTCTTCAACTAAAAGAAAGGACTGGTGGCTTCAGCAAGAAGCAGCCAGTATCTGGCCCAGTTGGAACAACTGTTCAGGCTTTAAATTTGTTCAACAAATTCACCGTTCGCAAGCAGACTGCTATCAAATCGAGCCGAAAGTCTCTTGCTGAAATCCAACGTCTTCTGGAAAGCTACGCGATAGCGATCCCTGATCTTAGACTCTCCTTCAAAGTTTTCAATTCTTCAAGCCAGGCCTGGTCCTACTCTCCCTGTTCACTATCCAGTACGCAAGAAGCGATCACTCAGGTTTTTGGCCATGCTCTTACCGCTCAGCTTGTCGAGGTATCTTCTGACACGAGCACTGAGGATGACGCAACAGAAGAACAACCGCGAGTTTTGACCATCACGGCCCTTTTGCCTCGACCTGACAGCGACGTTCAGGTCATAAAGGGCAAAGGAGCCTTCATATCGGTTGACTCAAGGCCTATTTCGTCTGCCAGAAGCACAGGCAAGAAACTAGTATCTATCTTCAAGTCAAGCATTTCCAAAATCCTCGGCTCGCCTGACAGTTCACGAGCGCCTTCCAATCCTTTTGTTCAAATCAGCATCCAATGTCCGCCAGGCTCATACGACCCCAATGTGTCGCAGCTTAAGGACGAGGTGATGTTCAACAACGAGCTAGCGGTTCTCGACTGTTTCCAAGCACTTTGCGATACTGTTTACATTAAGAAAGTACCGGCGAGCAAGACAACACAGAACAAATTGATGCGAGCAGGAAGTACCCTTTCACCCACACCCGAAGCCTTGAAAAACCCAAGAGCAAACACAAGAGAGCGGAGTACACCCAGCAAGACTAGACGCGAACACTTGCCAGTCGATGAGGATATTATGGGGCCCCTTAATGATGGGTTCGAAAAGTTGCTTCTCAAAAATCTAGGCACACTTGAAGACGGAGGGGGCGCTGTTCCTCGCGCTTTCACCCGCTCTCCTTCACCAAGCAAAATCCAGCATCGAATCAATAATGTGATTAGCGACGCTGATCAGAGTGAAAAAATTCAACACATGATGAGGTCGAAATTATGCATCAATCTTTCGCGCAGGGACAGCGATTCTACCGATGTGGATGGTACAGACGGGCTGGTTCCTGTGCAAGTAACACCTCGCCGAGCGGCCTCACCTTATAAAGAATCACTTCCTTCTCATTCTCGGCGTAGGATACTAGCATCAGGTCGTCGCTCCGAAGATATTGGTTCTTATTTCCGCCCAGTGCGAGATGAGCCGATTGTGATTGCAACAGATGAGACCGCCACGCCTGAGAACACAACACTTGAAATCAGTCTGGCAAGCCCTTCTGAGACTAATCGACGTCCACTAAAGGAACTGACGCAGTCAGAGGTCAACATGTTTCAAGAAGAAGAAGAAGAGGAGGAGGAGGATTTCAGCGACAGTGAATCACTGGTTGAGCTCTCTCTTGCCGAGACAAATATTGGCCCATCACCACGCACATCACCACGCCGTATGGCCCGTGCTCGTATGCCAAACATCCCCTTCCAGCCGCTCACAAGGACGCAACAATCCCCCAGCTTCAACACAGGATTGGAATTGTCGCCGAGCTTGCAAACCCCTCCACCATCGGACCCCAGACGTGCCGACAACCTGGCTCGTCGTGATTCACGCCGAAATTCTGCCAACAACATCATGACGAGGGGACAGCGATCATCTCAAGGTAATGCACCGTCATCAGTCAACAGGATTGGTGAACAAGGGCCGAGGGAAGGTCGCATTCTTCTGGGAAGTGGCCCGCCTGCATCCAACGACAGACGTCGATCCGGACAAGTTGGGCGTGGAAATGGGTTGGCTAGCCGAAGAACCGCACCGGCCAGTCGCGACAGCTCAGACGTACATCTGAAGGACTGGTTGCACAATATCAACACCAACTCCGAGGACCAAGAAGGTTAGCAGTCTTCTGGCCATGGACAACTCTTATCCGATGCACATACACAGCCTAGGCTGGCTGATCAGGAGCCGCAGATCCAAATGCCCTTTCAAGAAGCTATTGAACAACAAGATAATACCACATGGTCACATTCTCTACAGGCATTGTTAATAAGAACACCACCGCCACAAAGAGAGAGGTCAGGCAATAAGACCGAAAATGAACATTGCGAAGCCCCGGACCACAGCCACGATCAATGCAATAAGGACAGCAACCCGAGGCCAGCAAAGCGGCAACGGCGTCACTCGAGCATCGCAACTTCAACAAGCGAAGAGTCAGACCCTAGACGCCTTCTCATCAAGAGACAACGCATTTCCACAGAAGGAGGACGACTGAAACGCATTGCGTCGAAGAAACTGCCATTCGAAACAATTCCTCAACTTGATCTCACAGTGAAATTGTCTATCAAAGCTAGGATTCGAATGAGCGAACTCAGAATTGCAACTTGGGAATTCATGAGCTCAGGCCGAGCAGCGGAGCAGGATTCCGCCATGCAGTTCAGCAGCATGGAAGAAGTTGACAAAGTGAATGAGCTGCTAAAGCACACCACAGACACATGGCTGGGTGAGGATTCGTCGATCGAGGTAGATTACATTCTGCGATCTGGAGCGAAGGGCAAATCCAAGGCGTAGTGTTCTGGGCTGAGGCACAATGGTGTCTGTCTACTTTATCGTGGGAGCTTTATGATTCGGGACTTTCAGATTTTACAATTCACATGGGACAATGAAGACAGGAAGAAGATAAGAATATTTGCTTGCGGAAATTGCTTGTACGACTGAACGACTAATTAAGGAGACCAAAGATAGATATGAAGCTACGTAGATAGTTAACTTAACTTAATAATGGAACTAAGGCTGAGGCTAATGATGTTTGAATCCAAGACAAATCACCCCGATTTAGTTAGTGACATAGGCCGGGAGCCGCGGCTAATTCTGAAACACGGCTGAAGTGAATTCTCGGATTGGGGTATGCAAATCATCAAGTAGACGGCCCAGACAGCCTAAGCTGCGACCAAGGTGAGTTGTTTAAAGGTGATGGGTGGGGAGTAGAGAACACGAGCAATGCGATTAGGCAGGCAATGGTGTATCTGAAAGGCCGGCGTGCTGGTTGAGTGCTACGGTACCTGCCCATATGCGTACTCCAGTGTGCAGGGACAAGTATCGTGAAGCACATTACACGTCTGGTGATACGGATACAGTCGAGGAGTTGCCAGGCAAGCTTAGTACAGTACAGTATGCTGATCTCTGTGCGCCAGCCGCGTGGCCTCATGGGGATTCAGGCGTGCGGCGCGAGGCACTGTACTGTACAGCACACCTTGGCAGCCCAGAGGAAGCATGATATCGAGGTATGTATGTACATGTCAAGTTGGTGGCTGATTGGGTTTGGGTGTGTCACTGAGACTGTGCTAGGGCTGAGAGGGTGTCGTTGATGATGAGGGTCCAGTCTGGACTCAAGGGACCACCGAATACATCATTGACGGGACCTTATGATGCTGGTTTGTTTGGTGATGACCTGGCAAAGCATGGAGATAATTACTATTCGTAGATATGCTTATATGTATGGTTCCAACGTGTGTGTTAACATGTGAAATATTGACAAGGGAATGACTTTATAAGCTTGGAATTTACTGGAAGGCGTCGGCGATATGGATGGATGGAGATGAAGTGGATTGGATGGATACATCACTAAGGTAAAAACCAGATTCCTGACAATTTGAGGAATGGTGGTGATAAGATCTACAGGGAAATTACTCCGTAATGGTAAGTTGAATAAAAAGGCGTTGTACTAACTCGAAGACGATCGATCCATGAATAAGAAAACTCTCGGGTATGTTGGATGATTTTAGAGGAGGGCATGGGTTCAATGGATGGGATGGGATGGGATGGATGTTTCTCAAAATAGCCCACCGGCTGGTCCGCCCACCTGTAAACTTCGGCACTAAGTTAAGTCAACCCTGGGCTCACCATAAACGGTCAGCGCATAGTCTAGGGCCAATCTAGAGTGAAGAAAAAGGGTCGCCAAGATGGATGCGGAATTGTCTATGCTCATATCATCAGCTCTAATTCCAGTCTCCAGTTCGTATCTGCAGAAGAATCTAGTGAGTCAGTGGATCGACTTTCCAAAAAAGCACATGATGTTTGGTTTGCTCAGATCTCATGAGATGAATGAATTCAGCTGCTTGAGCTAAGAGATGGAATTCTTTATGTGTCCAATGTACAGGTAAGCAGACATGGCATGGCGTCCAATAGAGTGTCTCAAGATATGCAACTGCGCGGTTCATATAAATAGGGCCCAGCAGTTGACATACAACGTTGTATGAGAATGAGAGTACTGTGCTGTACTGTAACTTGATGGTAGGTAGTATATGCGCTCCGTTCCATCGTGGCTGTGGCTGACCCGAGATCGCCTCCTTGCATGGCCTGGCTCATAAACGAGGAATCCATTAACCCTGTATTTCGAAGTGTTAATTTAAATTCAAATCCTTTGTCAAAAAGTCAATGATGAGGAGTACATGACACCGACTATTTATTCTCATATCATGATGCACTCATGATGGATACAGTAGAGACTAATAAGGCATTTTGAAAGGCCGTTGCCCATTTTAGTAGCTCGTCGAAATGGAAGCTCCATCTCGGATTGAATCTAAGCCGCACGCCATGACGTTTTGTACCAAACGTCACAGGCTAAGGCAAATTGGGATTGGAGGGGGATTTGTTTTACGAGAATTGCAGGAGAGAAGTACCAGGTACTTGTACAAGTCAGCTCTCTCTCACTCTCTCACCTCAACCTCAGCCATAACATGATTTTAACTCAGGTGCAAATGAATCTACAGGATTGATTGAACTGCAGTGATTGATGCAATAAAAATACTCCTGAAAAGCTGAAGCGAGTATAACTGTTACGTAGCCTCGATCGTCGCACAAATTACCCTTCTCCTGATAAGCACCCATCGCTTCCATGACCTGAGATAAAGATAGGACGGACAGTGGAGGCTCCAGCTCTTAGCGTCGACCCAGCCACAACGCCCAAGTTGGGATAAGCACCAAGAGCCGATGGCTCCAAAAACCGATCCTTCCATTCATTCCACACTCTCAAGGCCAGGTGTCGATACTTTATGATCAGATTCAAGAGTCCTGCCTGGAGGGAATAAACTAGTAGTCCAGTTTCTGACCAACTTACATAATTAATAGGGAGTAAAAAGGACAAGCACAGAAAATACAGGTGCACGCAAATGTACAGTAAAGAAACAACCCACTAATTTATGCTGCAGATCCTAACAGGGGGATCGTCAGCACTTCACTTCCATTCACTTCACCTCAGTGACGGGTTAGACGATGGTTCCTCAGTCCTACCTGAAGGGGAGTCTAGTCCAGTCTTGCAGCTGGCTTCTAGCGTGTTTGGTGCTGTGGTTCTCCCCATGCTAGGTCTGCAAGTACCGGGTACTTTCACCCAAGCAGGCAACACCCTTGCCATTGCGGGTTCTTGCTCTCTTTCCTGGGTCCCCCCCAAAAAAAGAAAACGAAACCCCATCGCAGTTCAGGATCAAGGCACACACGCAGAACTGACACACGCGCAGCGCAGCGCAGCACAAGCACAAGCACAAGCACACCACACTCTCTCTCTGGGCTGGGGTTTGTTGGGTCCCTTTTACCCTTTTTTTTCCTTTCCCTTGCTTGCTGTGGTTGTTTGGTCTGATCCTATTCTTTTCTTTTCTTCACCATCCTGTCCTCCCATCGGCCAAACCGTCAACCTTACTTACTTTCTTACTCGGTCGCTCGCTCGTTCCATCGCTCGATTTCGTTTCGCTTCGCTTCCCTATCCTGTGTTTCAAGTAGTTTCCATCAACATCCTTCTCCTACTTAGGTAGCTCTAGTAGCTTTCGCCATTTTGATCTGATCCGATTCGTGGTCATCTAAAACGTATCGTCCGCTGCCGTGTCGAGATTTGCTTCCGTCGTTTGCTGGTTGGTCTCAAACCATCCGTCGGCTTACCCTACCTCGACAACCAAGATGATCTCAGTCTGAGCCACCACGAAACCCCCGATCCGACCTAATTCGAATTCGACTGCTCTCGTCCTGACAGCTTCAACCATCTCCCGTCCGCCCTGGGCTTCTAGTCCTCTGTCGGTAATCCAGCATTGATTATCTCAGCTTTCTAGATAACATTACATTGGAGCTATGCAGCCTGGTCTGGCCGGTCAACAACCTGTCGATTGCTGCTCTCGCACACGCCGTCACGGCCTCGTTGAAGGTCTGCCTGGAAGGCGATATGTGGCACGGTCATCGAAACGTCTATTGTCTGGCTCTGTGCCTGATGCTCTCGCTACCGTAGATTCTTCTAATCACTCATATCACCAGCGACATTCCACAATTATGTCACCACAAGTTGCCCCTCGACAAAGGGTATGGGCCCCTCGACATAGCACGATATCGCAATTCTCCAAAAGTATATTCCTCGCTTTTCTCATCGCCCTGCACGCCGTATCGCCTGCCTATGCCGTGAGGATTCCTTTTACAAACTGCCTTGGCGACGCCTACCGCTTATCCGAACCGACGAGACTGCAATGGGTCCCCTTATACGCCGATGCCGTGTTCGATACCGAGGACCAAAAACACAATCTCCGTGTCATCGTGTGGGGTAATGTCACAGGTTCTCGAAAAGCCGGCGAACTGCCACCACCGGGTGATTCTTCTTGGAAAGACGACAAAGATATCGATGGCAAAATCTCTCAGCTGCCCGAGAGTGGTTACCGGACTGCGACGACCTACTTCCCCAAGGTGAACTTTTTGACCTATGTTCCGTATAACCCGAAGTTTGATTTCTGTGAGACTTCATTGGTTAACGGTTCATGCCCTCTCGGTCCCTACTTCGAGGAGGTTGATTACAGGTACGTTTACTCCAGGAATTTGTTCATGAAAAATCAACTGACCATAACCTTATAGTGATGCGTACAAGTTGCCTTCCATTAATATCACCTGGGATGCTTACGCATCATATGCCTTTGCGTCTCTGGCACCACGCATGTCTATTGTTGATGGAACTCGGGCTGCGCCAGAGATCGGCTGCGTTTCCATGTCTGTAACCCCAGATCTTGGGGGTCTTTCGTGGCTCCTCAAGTTTCTGCCTATGATTGTGCTGCTCTTCACAGGTTTCGCAGTCGTTTTCTCGTCCATCTTCAGTCCCTGGGGCTCAACCGATGTTTTTCACTGGACCTCCAACTACGGACGCGATGTCGATTTACTCCGCCTCGTCACCCCTGGATTTGGCGACTGTCTTCAGTATATCCAGTTTATTGCCCTGAGCGGCAGTCTCACCCTCGATTACCCCGGCTTCTATCAACCCATCGTCAGTCAGATGGCATGGTCGACTCTGATGTTTAACGAGAGCTTTGTCGCCGATGCCCCTTCGTGGCAAAGCGTCGTAGATGGTATCTATGTCACCAACGGTACCTATGGACTCCAGGAGCTTGGCCAGTTGGTTGGCATGGCAGAGAGTCAAGATATCTGGGCCGGCATGATGGTTTGGTTATGCGTGTGTATTGCCTCAGTGACTGTGCTGGTCCAGGGAGGATTCGCAGTCCAGTGGCTATTACGCAAGATCAACAACACACCCGAGGAAGATTTGCGCTCCAAGAATCTCCCCTTTTCCGTCGGAAACGCCGTCCGCATCGTCTTCAACTACTTCTTGTTCCCTATTGTCGCCTTGTCATGCTTTCAACTCGTCGTCGCGAGTGACTCTCCTACATACACCATTGCCCTCGCCGTCGTTACTCTAATCTTTCTTATTATATTTGCCTCATACCTCTTCTATCTTATTATCAAGACACGACCTAAATCTGTCCTCTACGACGACCTACCTACAGTACTTTTGTATGGTCCTCTGTACAATACTTACTCTGACGAGGCCGCTGCATTCGCTCTCATTCCCGTCTTCTTGACGTTTCTTCGAGGCATCACTGTGGGTGCAGTTCAACCAAGCGGCATCGCTCAAGTGGTGCTGCTCGCCATCTGCGAAGTAATTCACATTCTCACAATCCACGCTTTCCGTCCATTCCAGCGTTCAACAGCGATGAACGCCTACCACACACTATTTGGTTCTCTTCGTCTCGTTTCCATCTTACTAATGGTCGCATTTGTGCCTACACTCGATGTCTCTGAGGGTGACAAGGGTTGGATTGGGTACATGATTTTGGGAATTCATGGTACGGCTTTGATTTTTGGCTTCTTCCTCAACGCTTTGCAGACCATTATTGAAGTTACGGCTCGCATGCTCGGCGCCGGTGGAGACGATGCTCGAGGTTTGACCCGAGGAGGACTTACAAAGATCTTTGGCGCACGACAGTTGTCTCGCCGCAACACACAACATCGTAACACTGGTCCATCCCGAGCCAGCCAGTTGTCGACTGCCGCAATGTTGGACATGGACGATGGTGGCAAGTCAGGATATGTCATGCCTAGCGGAAGGGTTCGTAGCGAGTCTGGTGCTAGTCTCGGTGGACTCATGAACCCTCGGCATAGAAGCAGCTCAGCCCTCGATAGCATCGACGTCTACTCTGGTATGCCGCAAAACATTGACAGCAGCAGTTCCTATATGCCTAATACGCCTGGAGAGAGGAGCACATTTTCTTTCCTGCCCTCCCCCAACGCTGCCCGCCATCACCCCACACAGTCAATGGACGCCACCGACCCCTACTACCGACCTCCCAGAAGACGACGCGAGACGACGAACGAATCTATTCATTCAGAAGGAGCTGGCGCCATTAACCCAACAGATCCCAAGAGGCTTAGTCAACCTGGAGGCTTGGGCGACCCGGCAGACATGGGCGCGGATATTTCTCGAGGGGCAACTCCAGCTCCTCCTCCTCCTGCTGGATACTCGCAAGTCAGCATTCCTCCAAATCGACCCGATTATGCTACTCGCGAAGTGGACTTTTACTATGGTGTTCGTGGACCAGCCTTGAATTCAGATGGACCGGGTCGAAAACTTGGAACTGGGCCTGCTGATCCCACAGGCCCTGTGGCTACTGCTTCAGGATGGTTCCGAAATCTGTTTGGTGGCAAGACGAAGGAAAAAGGCAAGGGTTTCGAGGTTGTCAGAAGCTCGCGAATGCCCCCAGCTATGATGGCTAGGAACGGTGGGGAGTCGCCTCCTGAGGGCATCCCTGTGGCTATGGGCGTGCTACGAAACGGGCCCATCGACTCTGATGATGATGAGCCTCAGCCCAGAAGGTCGCCTGGTCGCCAGCCACAGCCGCAACAAAGTTCTCTTCTAGACGACAACGGCGATCCCCACGACTCTGAGCCAGAGAGCCCTACTTTAGAGCGACCACGACGCACTTTCAGTGCTGGCAGCGAGAGCTTTCCCAGGGAGCCGAGCAAGTCTTTATCCAAGGCCCCACACATCGCATTGCGCGAGGCTGAGGATGATGCCCCGGAGATCCCTCGCAAGAGTTCCAAGCGTGTGTCGGGCCATTTCGCAGGTAGCAGTGATCACAGCCACAGCCGGGCACCGTCACTTAACCTGATGAACATGCCTGGGTCAACAATATCTTTCGAGTCGCAGTGGCGCGATCATGATGCTCCAAGTCGCGCTTCGAGTCACCATCGAGCTACACTATCAGCGTCTTCGCGGCTGCCATTCGAGCGTACAAACTCTCAGAAGCGATTGTCGTCAAACTCATCTATAGAATTCCCGGGCGAATTCTCTCAAATCGACTTCGGCCCGTCGATTGATGAGCGACCCGCCAGTTTTGGCATGGTATCACAACATGGTGTCAGCCGAGTTGACCCGTTGCACCGTGACGTGGATTTACTCGGCAGCTCTGCTGAGCTTGTCGAAGACCCTCCCGTGAGACCTCGTACTTGATCCCGTCACTTCTCTTGGCGTCATGACAAAACCAATGGTGTACTACTCCCCTATGCCATTGCCCGCCATGACAATTTCCTCAATACAACATCTCTACACCTTTCATGGGTCACATCTTAATACTATTTTCTTTTTGTTTGGGTAACTTTAGGGTTAAACGCTATGTACATGATCTATAGATCAAGGTCCACAAAGGATCTTGCACATGAGCACACATGCTCACCTCTCTCATTTCTTTTTGGTTATGAATCAGGCATATTCAATCACAGCCGCGGAGACTTGCGGAGGAACTCAAGCTACGAAAGTGCAAGCGAAAGGATAGGCGTTTTACATGGATTTTCGTGGCATCTTCGCTCTGACTGAGCCTGTTTATCTTCTTTTCTTTGTGTATTAGGGATTTGTACTCTTTGAGAATGTCCATACTAGCGTTGGCGTAACAAAAAAGCAGGTCCAAGGAGTGGAATTGCACAAGCGGTGGTTGGTACTGAAGCTCATGTTATCTACTGGTATTATTGTAGATTGTGTGGGAAACGTGGTTGGCATATATAATTTTTGAGCCGATGTCCTGTCAAGGGTCTGGATATGCCCGATGGACGAGGGTTTACAGACAAAATCCTAATGAGAAGTTGTAATGATATTCGCAATGCGCTTTGTGTCTCACATGTGTTTTGGGTCTTGCTATATAGGCCGTGCTGAAGCAGGATCTATTCTATCCCATACTTCTTCCGCTATGATACCTGCATTGACTACTCGGTTTGCTGAGTGCAATCTACATTAAAGTAAAGCCTTTCTATAAGTCTCCGCTACTCTTTTATCATTTCACTGTGATAAATCCAATGCCGGATCGGGCCTTTCTCGCCGCTTCCTTGAGCGCTTGCTCCTCGACATCAGTCCATTTTACACTGAGGTCGTTCCAGTTCTTGCCAGGTGTGTTATACTCCTTGCGCCACTGTGCCTGCACTTTCTGCAGACGAGACATCTCGCGAGGGTCGCCCGAACCGCTGTACAACATGAAGGCGGTGCAGGGCGGCAAGGCATCATAGATCCGTTGGATGCGCTCTGTGAGACGAACCAACGCCTGCTCAAGCTGCGACTTATCTGAATGTTCCTCAGCCTCTTCGGGAGGACCGCCGTCGCTGTTCGTGTTTTCGACACGGTTGCGGTTCCACCAGCCTTGAAGGGCCTCAAGCTCTCGCATTCTCGCCCAAACAAAGTCAACCCCACCACCACGAATCTCAAGACCATCCGCATCTCCTTGTACAGCACGGATTACGTTGTTGGTCACATCCTCGTCGTTCTTGCAACCAAGCTGATGTGTGGCGCCGGCTCCCGCACCCTTGGAAGGGTCGCCCCAATCGATAGCGGCGCTCGTCTTGCCCACTTCAAGGCCTCCCGCAGCGCCCCCTTGAGCCTTGTATGCGGTTCCAGCCCGTGCAAGACGACGGAACAGATTTTCTCCTTGAGAATCAGATGTACCCCAAGACTTTCCCTTTTCGCACTTTTGCTTGACAAGATCGAGACAGGTCTTGGCGTCCTCGATACTGTCATGGCCATTTGCGCCACCTTTTTGAATTTCCTTTGATAAGTACTTCTGTGCAAGCCACTTCAAAGACGACTTGAGGGGAGGTCCACGAGGATGAGGATAAATGATGGAGGTGTCGATGATGAAAGGGTGGGAGATGCGAAGAGCCTTGGTGTCTGACTCTAGAGAGTGGCCTATTAAAATCGTTCGAGGGGTCAATAGCTCGAGGAGTTTCTGCTGAATGTCATGCAGCGTAGTTGTCACAGGTGCAAGCATCTCTTCAGTGATGCCCGAAAATTGTGTGACGTAGTCGATAATAGGTTTATCGGGCTTGACAAGTTCGTCGAGGACCACGGTGCCGAGCCAGTCGACTATGCTAATTCGCGTCAAGGAGAATTCGTTTTCCCCAGTCATGCACATCTCGCAGTCCAGAGCCAAAACATCTCGTCCTGCTGTAACGCTGCCCTTCTGGATCTCATCCGCAGGGGGTTCTCCGTCCTCGAGTTTGTCCACATTCGTGATCACCCATCCGGGAGGTAGAACAAACTGATCCTTGGCGACACCTTCTAACATAGCTGGATGAACTAGGTAGCCGTTTTCACTCAAATCATCGACGGTGCAAAGAAATTCGGTAATGGGTGTCCTCTCGTTCTTCCAACCTTGGGGTTCGGATGCTGGCTTGGGTCCCTTCTTCTGCCCGCTCTTCTCCTTAGGGGCAGGAGCAGTCAGGAAAGCCGCCAGAGGCGAATGCATCTTTCCATGGCGATCGTCACCGGGTGTCTTGACAGGCCACAGGTGTGTGAACATCTTTGCAAAGGGTTGCAGGGCTTCTGGTAAACGGTCTTCTCTCAGCTCCCTAGGATAATAGTCGTCAGGCGATGTGGCGACAGTATTTCCTTCCTTGTCGGTATCGTTATAGGTGTCAAAGTCGACTGTGCGCTTGAACATGGCTTCCTCAACACCGGGTATCATTATAGCCACAATCTTTCGAAAGGCAGGACGATGGGTAACACCAACCCATTGAGGACCAGCACCGTCGGCAAAGATATAAGTCACAAGATCTCGTAGTTGAGTAAGGTTGATCTTGGACTGAAGTCGCGCATTGGGCGAAAAGGCGATTGTAGGATAGTTCTTGCCTGGCTTGGGGAGCTTTTTGAGCTTCTTGGTAGCTCGCGAAACGACCTGCCATTCTCCATCGTCCTCGGCCTCATGCGGCTTGTCACGCTTGAGGCTGCCATCGCTTTGTGTGGAAACCTCTTTCTCAAGGGTCGCGACCGCGGTTGTTACGGGAACACCGTCCTCAAATTTGACTGGGGCCGCATCTTGTTGCTCGCTGGAGGAAGCTTTGTTGGTGTCGAGAACTGAGTCGGCTCCTAAGACGGTAAGGGTTTTGTCGACGAGTGATCGGGCGGCTTTTCTCTTTTGTTTCTTACCCATGATGGTTTTTTGCGAGCGCAAATAATGCGCCGCTAAAGACAGGGACGTAAAAAGATTGACGTCGTGAAGTCTTGAAGTCGCGAAGTTGCAGGAAGTAAAAATGATTGGCGATCTAGTTGAATGCAGAAAGCATTTGCCATGCGAAAAGGTACGTACCAGCTATGACCGGGTCCAGTCGCAGAGTCCCATTTTCTACGGAGACATGGCGGAAGGATAACGGAAAGTGGGGGAGGTTAATCACTGCAGTCGACCAGGAGTGAGTTTCTACTTCGGTTCAACATGTCATGGCCAGAATATTCAATACTCCTATTACTTCTATGCAAAAGTACTCGAGAACAAGCAATTGCCATTAAGTTTAACTCAAAGCTAAGATAAGACTCGCGACCAAACCAAACCAAACTCCAATCCGTCATGCATGTTGCGCAACGCCCAAAAGTCACAGAAACCAAAGAATCTGTGCCCTATATGAAATGCATCATTTGTTCATGATGGTCGTCAAGAAATTAAACAAACGCCTCGCTCTGCTCATGCCGTTTCGTGACTCTCTCACTTCTTGTTTGGATCAACGTCCTCGCCAAGCTCCCAAGGCTTGCGAGGGTCGACATAGGTCGATATTCGCTGGTCACCCCATCGGGCTCCAACAGTAACCCAGACATGCTTTTGCGGCGCATGGCTGCTGATAGTTTCTCTGTGTCCACCCCAACGGAGACGAGACTCTCGACTCATCTGACTGTTGCCCAGGCCTCCATTTGTGACCCATTCCCTGACAACATCCCTGATAAACGAAATCTTCCTGCGGAAATCGTTTGCGGCGGGAATGCCCTGCAGCTCGGGAGCAATTTCGAGCCGTGTTCGCGCTGGGGTTTTTGCTGAACGACTAGCACGTGGTGCAGCAGGCTTGACGTGAAAGTTCAACAGTGTTTGCAGAGGATACGACAGCATTGCCCTATCATCAAGAGCAGCGGCACCGATAGTGCCGGTTGCAGCAAGTCTCTCTGCAGCATCTTGAGGAAGATGCCAGAAGTGGCACCATTGTCCCTGAGCATCAAGAACGATCTTGGTGTGGTCGGGAAAGTTAAACTGTGTTGGTTAGCACATTGTCGTTGTCAATTTCTCTGATGGTCACTTACTTGGAGGTGTCCGTCACAGAAGACCCAGCATCCAACGTCTCCGAAGCGCTGGTAGAAAGTAACCAATTCGGCCACAGTGCCCTTTTGTCCTGGAGATATGGCACCGGCTGGGTCTGTCTCTTCAACAGGCGCAACATCGTCCCGTCCATACGCAATCATGTAGTTGGCAAACTTCTTCCAAAGGATGATTCTTTCACGCTTTCGATGTTGGAAGATATCCTTACCAGGCTGCATTTTGCCGGCGGTTCCATCCTCGTTCACAGATACGCGGAACTGCTCAGGAGAAACAACCACTTCGGCGAGTCCAGATTCACCATTGTTCTCGAAGAACTTGATGGGTTCGGTCATGGGCAGAGGTTGGCTTCTGTCTTCGTAGGTCTCATCCTCACGTCGAACAATGTGCCTCTCTGCACCACGGATGAAGACTCCAGCGGGAGGAAGCAAAGCTGCTTTTCCGTTCTCCGTGGTTGGGATATCTCGAAGAATGCAACCCACGCTACCATCGTTCAAGATGTATCCTAGACCAAACTTGTTGGTGTAGTCCACCCATTTAACAACTACATGGGGATGAGGCGGTGTCACCGAGCTCGATTTGACAATAGCAGTCGTTCTCGAGTTAAGAGCTCGCTCCAGTTCCTTGTCAAGGGAGCGCAAGCGTTCCAATATCATATCGGGCTTTGTACCCGTGATCCTGGACTGTCTTTCAGAGGAACTGAATAATGTTGCGGGACGCATATTGGTGGTATCCTTCTTGGGAGGTGCAGCCGGTGCGGGAGGAGCAGTAGTGGCCGGAGCAGATCCCTGACGGTCAAGCGTAGGTCTCTCAGACAGCTGACGCTCCGGGGGTTGCTGGGAAGCTGCCCTGACCGGGGGTGCAGATCGAGTGGAAGTTCGCATAGTTGTGCCTGCAGGTTCGACAGTTGCTCTTGGAGGAGCTTCTCGGGGCAGCTCCCTTCGTGTTCTCGTTCGTACGCTCTGAGAAGCCGAAAGTGTGGGCTCAGGCGCTGGGCGAGGCTTCGCAGGCAGCACGGATCCGGCTGGCCTATGCTGCATTCTTTGTTGCGCAGCAAAGCTCTGGGGGGGCTGGCGTAATAAACCGACTGGAGCCCTTTGACTGGTAGATAGAGGATCCTCGGTCGCTATGCTTGCCTGAGCCGCCACCGATGCTGTATATCTCGCCTTGATCTGCTGCTGTTCCTTCAGCCATTCTTCAAATGGTCTGTACACGATGCCCTCCTCAAGAGGAATCAGGGGTGTCAGTCCAGCCTTCTCCTCGGCTGCCATCTCCTTCCAGGTCTGCGTGTGGACAACCTGCAATGGTGCAAATGGGCCAATGCCACATTCTCGGCACATGTCCTTGAAATTTCTGTACGATTGCGCTTGAAGTGAGCTGCTCATGCGACTGGCGTAGAATTCTTCACGCTCCGGTGGGACCTCTCTCAGGCGAGAGGTCATCTCTGCTTCGGTAGGCATATAGCCACAGGTGAAGAAAGGGTGCTGAATGATCTCTTCCGGCTCCGGTCGGCTTTCGGCGTCCTGAAGCATGTTGGCAACTAGCTCCTTAGCTTCCTGGCTGATGTATTTTCGAGATGTCTCTGCAGACGGCCAATCGTAGTCCCTCTCTCGAGCTCGGCGGTAGATTTCATCGGTAGTCGAAGACTGGAATGGGGGTTTCGATGTGAACATGGCAAACCTTGTAATGTTAGCTTGGCAGATAACCAGAAATCTTTCCATCTTACATGATGATGCCCAAACTCCAGATGTCAACCATGTGGTCATGGCCCTTCTTCCCCTTCTGAAGAATTTCAGGGGCAATATAGTTTGGTGTTCCGCATAGAGTGGTTCGACGGATGGTATGCATATCTCTACCTGTCACCAGGAGAGCGGCAAGTCCAAAATCGCCAATTTTCGCGTTCATCTGGGAATCGAGAAAGATGTTGCCCATCTTCAAATCACGGTGGATGATACCTTTGCTGTGCATGTACTTAATCGCACCAGCGATTTGGACCGAGTAGAAACGGACCTCGGGCTCGGTGAGACCTTTCCTTCGCTTCACCATATCCATCAAGGAACCATTGGGACACAACTCGAGAATCAGGTAGGTGCACCTTTCGTGGGAAAAAGCTCGCAGGAACTGGACAACATTCTTGTGCTTCATCTTGGAATGAATTTGAAGCTCGGTTTGGAACTAGACGTGTTAGATATCAGCCATGTGTCACGCTTCCTCTAATTGCACATACCTTCTGCTCCATCTTGGGAGGCATATGGCTTTTGACGATCTTGAGGGCGAATCGCTGCTTTGTGGGGATGAGTTGGCCGCTGTAGCATACAGCAAAACCACCCTTTCCGAGCAGTTTGCCAACCTGGTAGGTTGCTCCATCGGGTCGATCGGTGCTTGGTGGCTCTGGGACTTCTGTTGGAGGAGGAGGAGGGTGTTCCTTCTCCTTTACAGCCTTGAGTTGTGCAGCGGTCTTCGTTTTGATGTCGGCCATTTTCGGTGCCCGTTGGGCGTTGGCGTCCCTTGGGGACAAAGGGTCTATGTCAGCGCCGCCTCGGGGCAGTAGCCTATGGGCCATTACTATTGGGACGCTGTGGAGCTAATTTGCAAATTGCGAAAGAGTTGTCGACGGGTCGTGGACGGGACGACGAGCAAGTTGTGGGATCAACAACCGCGTTGGAAAATCGCGAAGATCAAACTACAGCAAAGAATTAGAATTAGCAACACGCGCAGTGCGGGCAGATTTGGCAGCCAAAGCGATGATGAAGAAAAAGGCGGAGGCGTGGCAGTGGACCAGAACAAGGGGACGAAACTCACAAAACTCGCGACGACAACATGCAAGATAAGGAACAGTATTCGCCTGCTCACAAAACAGAAGCAAGAGCATCAAGCAATGCTAGAACTGTGGTGATCCTTTTATCAGCCTGGGGGTTAGTATCTGCAAAAAGCAACCGAAGCGTGAAGCTGGACGGAGGAAAGTAAAGGTCGTCAAGCTCCAACTGGTTGCGTTGGTTTGGTTTGTGTACTTTCCTACTGTTGCCGTTGGCAACCAAATAGATTCAGTGGAGCGCGATTGGCCAATGAAATAACACCATACACTATGCAGACCACTGTCTGCCCAATTATAGGTCTATAATCCTTGAACGACAATGGATGGCCAGTATTAGGCCTTGGTTTTTTGGGGCGTAGAGCGGTCAATTAATTGGCTTGATTAAATCAATTTTCGCATTGTTGTTGTGGATGTCTATCATCAATCAGTAAGTCATGGCTATCTAGTTCTATATCGGAGATGAGGTGGTATGTAACAATAAAGATATTTACAAGGGTCATAACTACCTTGAACAAATTGTCTATTGCTTCAATTGTTCATGGCCGATGCCCCTCGGGGGTTTCAAGAGTTTCGCGTCGTAGCATTTCCTCGCCAACACGTTTCCAGGTAGATCTCGTCTCCCCAGCCGCGGGTATCTCCATTCAGAAACTCCGTTTATAGGTCGTGTGTTGATGCATTATGATGCCTGCAACGTTGGGAGTAAGGGCTGCTTAGTCTTGGGGTCCTTTAGCTCACGCAGAGCCTCTTCCAAGCTCTCATATCTTTCTTTCTGCCTCTTTTCCGCCTCCTCTAACTCCTCCTCCCTCTTCTTGAGGTCTTCTAACTTTCGGTCTAGCTCTTCTATTCGAAGTTTATTCATATCAGGCTTCTTCGACGTCCTCCAAGTTTCGTAGACGATAAGAGCGATGGCCACCGAAAGAATAAAGGCATCACCGATAACATCGGCGAACAAGTCTACTGCTTTGTTCTCAGGGAGCGATCTGAATTTTCGCCGCCAGATATTCTGGAAAGCCATGCTCCTCTTGGGGACTTCAGGGGCCGGCTTTTGCTTGAGTTGATCATCGCGTTTCTGCTGCTCTTCCGTTTTGACTGTCGGTGCTTCGGCCTTTTCCTTGGCTCTTCGCTCGGCTTCTGGATCTCGCAATAACGCAACCGACATCCGCATATTCAATTGATGCATGTATTGTCCATATCGGGCGGCGAATGCTCGAAAACGAGGGTGGTCGTGAGCTCGAGCTTTTATATGGTTCTGCCGCGCTATTAGTATCTGGACTCCATGTAAGGAAGCAAAGTTCATACCGCGCCATATTTGGAGACATGCCTCACAAGAAGTGATGCAAGCTTAAAGAGGGGGAGAGGGACCATAGCTGCGGTGGTTCGGAATGCCTTGGCTTCAGAATGAGTAGGTAAGGTACTAGCTACCTAGCCAAGTTGGTAAATGTTGAATATTCGGTAGTGTTGGTGGGGCTTTCACGATCGAGGGCTGTCGATCATCGGTCAATTGGCGTTTTGACGTATGTGAAATATCAAGCACTGCACAAAACCAAGGGGATAAAGACAAAAGCAGTAAACTTGTTGGTTCAATTGAATCTACCTTCCTAGTATAAATTCCAGTACGCCAGCTGTTGTTCTCCAGCCCAGATGGACTGCCGTCACTTTCGGAGCCGTGATGTTCCGCGCTGACATTGCAGAGCTAGAGGCATCAAGCTTTCATTGGTTGATGGTATTGAACGAGTTAATACTGCTCAATCCATGCATACCTAGATACCTATTTGTAAGAACAACCTCACTTGCTACTTGAAAGGCTTCATTCTCTGGCCAACTAGAGCATGATCTATGTATTTTGTGTACTCAGAGGATTCGAAAATTCGCCCTTCATGTCACACTTTCAATATTGGAATATCCAAGAACTGTTATAATCTCCAGTTGGTGATTAGCTACCTACCCTAAACACCAGCAACTCAATACAGTGGATGTCTTCGGATTATACCTAGGTGGTCTTGATTGATGGTGTTAGTAGGGAAGGGCCTTCTTTAATGTTACTGCAATCTATTTAGGAAGGAACCTCTAGGCAACCTTTGCGTTTTCCTTCCGTTCGTTTAATGTGCATGGCAAGTGCTGCACTTTGGTATTGAGATGGGCAAATCGCTCCTTCCTCATCTTGTTTCCTTGAACAAGATCTCATTCAACGCAGCAAACACTCTCATCACCTTGCTTTCTCACCCAATGCAAGGTTATCACTTCCTAGCTTTGCGCCAAAGTACCGGCCAATAATGTTTTCTTCATCCTTGCGAAAGCGAAAAGAATGGGCTGCAGTGATTCCCTCATTGAATACCAGCTCGTCTGCATGGAGAGGTTCGTAAAGGATGTGACCTGGTTCCATACTACACACTCTGCTCACACATGTCTCTTAGAAAGCACTCTGGAAACATGTGATATCACATTTCCCATCACAGCGTCTAACACCACTCCCGTTGATTTCAAGGTCATTCTCTCGTCGTTCTCTGAGCTTCAATCTGAACAGGGAAAAGCGCGCGTAGAAAAGCTGTTCTTGATGGAAGGGGGAGAGCATGTTGCTGTAGTATTGCTTTTGGACGGCGAGAATTCAATTTTGAGCTTTTCGAATCTCCAAGCTGAGTATGTGATTCAGGCTTGTGCTATCACTGATACCCATACTTACAAATCGTACCCCCAAGATGGCTATGTTGGGATTATGCTATGCCAATGATCCCTATTACTACCATCAAAGCAGTACCTGGCTGTCTTGAATGGCTCCAACGAGACTGCGACTCCAAGCAGTCCCCACTGGATGCCGACATAGGCATGGTTAATCGAGACCTGCTGCGTTGGTGTGTTAGCGGGAAGCCGCTTTCAAAAGACCAAGTCAATATCCTAACCGGTATCACGTCCGGGTTCAAAGACCTTGCCGACCACTCTATTCTCCCAAGCGGACAGGCTGCCATCCGCGAATACTTGGGCGACGAAGACGGTGGCCGGCTTGTATCATTTCTTACCAATGGCTCTTCTGATATCCAGGGTAAAAGCTGAGCACGACAGGCACCCAACCTGCGATATTATAGAAAGATGCAGGGCAGCTGTTGGTTCGTACCTGTCCCAAGATACCGGGCGGTAACGATGAGCATGTGTACCGGAGGCTTGGGATGCATCGATGGATATAGCATGATCATCATCCAATGCAGAATGGAATCTTACCAACAATGGTCCAAGTCGATCGCCTGTCCAAGAACTCGGGTCCTACAACCCTGGGACCAGTAGTGCTGTGCAGGTATATGGAGCAAAAGCGCCGGGGATAAGCCACAGCGACTGCAAGCTTAATGGATTGCATAGTTGACCACTCACAGTTCTTCGCCCAAAAAAGTCGGTGGGAGAGAACAGTCACAGGCTCAAATTATTGGACTTGCCAACCGTTGTGAGGACAGGGACGGTTATCCACCTGGCAACGCATAGTGATGCATGGGCTGGCCTGGTCGATGAGTTACTGAGCCAATCAGAGTGATTTTGCAACCGCCGGGCGAGATTCTACTAACGATGTGATTTAGGTTCGTATGCTGATGGCGGGCCTCAAGCCTGAGTAATCGCGCACTATCGGACGACCCGAAGTCTTCGCTTGCACATTTGGGGGCAAATCACACATCCTGTGTATTGGCCGATATGGTGACTGAGAAAAGACCAAGCCGCTACTATCTGAAATGGCATGAGCTGAGTGATTTCTGTCACTAGTTCGACGTGACGGTCAAGGAGCAAACGCAACGCTATCTATCAGATGACGAACAATGATTTGGGTCTGGTCTCGTCGGTCCCGAGCGGTAGACGATGTCGACGGCAAGCGCTTGATCCAAATATTTGGGTCCTCTACCAACAAACGAAGAAAGTTTGTTTCGAGAAGCGCTCTCATCTGGGGGCGGAGTGTCTCATATTCATGTTTGTTGGATAGCCTAGACAACCGACCAACATGCTTACTGAAGCCGACCAACATCAGATCTGCCCCAGATCCTCATCTTCAGTATTTGCGGACTTTGCTCAACCGGGCATGCTGTTGTGATGTATAACATCACTGGCACAAGCATTAATGGTTAAAAAAAGAAACCCATCCAGCCCATCCTGCAAGCAGCGATTAAGTGAGCAGGGATTAGAAGGAAATGGTGGGCGGGAAACGAAACCAGGGGTCAGGGGTCTTGTCTTCCAGCAGCAAGCCAAAACGCTGCACGCGTCGGTTGTCCCAGCAGGTGCTTCATGTGCTGTCTATTGTCTCATAAGTTATAATCGATATCAGCCAAGCTTTGTGGATTCCCTCATGCTACAAGCAGACAGGATGGAAAGACTGCTGATTGAAATGAAGCTCATCAAAGGAAATAATGAAGCAATACGGTCGTCGACCCTCTCAGATCGAGTTCTTCACTCGTCTATCCAGGGCTTGCTTTAGCTTACTGCGCCAACCCTGGACCCCTGCCCCATCTCTGTCTACCCGCCCACGCTTCTTGATCCCACATGGCTGCTAAGCACGCCCATTGGCTTTTGCTCTGACATCTAACCGCCGAGGTCAACACCAATTACCAGCCTCCGCACCACTACGGCCGGTGAGGTTATCGATGTTTGACCACACCTACCACCTAAACCTCCAATCATCAAGCTTCAGAGCTGGTAGCACCCGCTTTAGCTCCAAGTCGATGGATGCCGGACGTGTGACGAGCCGCTGCATCGCATAACTTAACATCCTAGCTCTTTTCTCCCCGCCTTTCCAGCGCACCGCCAGTCTTCAACCAGGGCGCTTGCTTGTCTGTGAGGCGAATACTTCAAGATGGTCCCGAGAAATGGCGTGGCTCGTGGCCCGACGGTCCATGTATACCCTGGTTCATTTGTAGATGACTGCATTGCATTGGCCCAGGATTTCGATACCAGGAAAGAGGCGCATTTTTGCTGTCGTCGTCGATTTTCTTGGCCCTTTCTTAAAAGTCTCAGGCTGCCACTTACAGCCTCCCCTCCCCTCCCACTCCCTGGTCCATCTTGAAAACATTGTAACGTCTCAGAAAACTCCTGAGTATCATCGCCTCAGCTGCTCATACAATCTTGCGACTACAATACCCGGGACAAGTCGAAGCCGTTGCTTAATGAGACAGATTAGGCTTGAAACTACCGCCACCGTCGTTCCCAAAGACAACCAAACCGAAAAATACTATACAATGTTGGGTGCATGCTAGAAAGTCGAGAGCGTGGATCTGCCAACCAACTTCCGCGACATCATCGGCTTCACAACCATCCGTTGACATATCGTCTCACGCCAACGTCTCAAAATCCAAGCATCCGCTTTATCCACAATAGCTTGGCTACACCCTCAACCTTCAGCCTTAACACATCGTTATATCCATCAAGGGCCTCTTCTCTTCCTTGATATCATCCGCCCTTCGCCCTCTGTCCTCTTTCTCTGATCATTCGCTTCTTTCTGTCTGCTGGTCTGACAGTTACCTTTCGTTTAATATTTATATATTTTCTTTCTTTCGTTTGTTATTTCCTTTCGCCGCTGGCCGGTTTGTAATACCACATCAAAACGACATCCGGAAGCAGTGTTGGAGCAGCATACGAATAGACGACGAATCAGTGAGAGGAAAAGACGACCGGTATTGTCTACAAGGGAAGAAAAGTTTCAGAAGAAAGAGCAAGGCAACTTAATTCGGACTCGACAATTATCCATCCATCATGGGAAAGCTCATCAAGAACCACTGGGCCCGGCTCATCATCCTCAGTGCCGCAGCCTGTAAGTTGACTCTTCTTCTATGACCCGGATTTAACTAATATCTTCGCCACAGACCAAGTTATAGCTGCCATTGAGTGCTTCTTCTATCCCAAGATCTTTTGGGACTTCCTCACACGCTCCCTAGACGGCGCAGTAAAACCTGTACCAGCTTTGCAGATAATAAACCTGATTCTGGGACTGGGCATGTTATGTCTTGAATGGCCTCTCAATTTCGTCGCTGGCACGGCTTTCCATCGCTCGCTGGAGTTGCGTCTGGCGATCATTCCACTCACGGCACTGAGTGCTGCTCTCATCTACCAAGGCACAAATTCCGCCATCTACTACCTCATCGGCATGGTTGTCTATTTCTGGGGTTACAGCGAAGGAGAGGTAAGTCATGAATGCCACCCCGAGACATTCATCCCGGCTAACATAATTTGCCTAGATGATATGTGCAAAGCCATGGACGCTACCTACCCGTGGACGTAGTGGCGGCCCATCTCGTGCATAGTCGCGAGTTCTCAGCATAAATGTATTATACATACTACAAAATACAGGAGGGGCACAGAACGAGTTCTCCGGCGAACATGTTCTGGGCTTCAATTTTCTCAGGAATAATGCACAACACATATACCCTTTCCGGCGTTTGGCGATCTCATGATATATACGACTACCAGTACTACACGTTGTACGAACGATCCTACACCGAGGAGTGGACTGGGTCTTGATTTAATTTTCAGCATTACATGCATGACCAGCGTGGTGGCGTTGGTAGAGGATACTAGGATAGGGAGACATTATTTGCCGTCGATTCCAGCGGAACGTCGTGTGGTCGGAAGGTGAAGGACCCGGCAAGACAGCATTCACAGGCTCGAGAGATTCGTATAGGAGCCTGTCATAGTTCATGGGCCAAGTAGCCAACCGAAAATAGAATCTAATACTATCAAAAAATACCTTCAAGGGATTGTTACATTCAACAAATTTTGTTTGGTCATCTTACGGTTGGTTACCGAAGCCAAGCCGGAAAGACACCAGCCGTGATGTTCAAAACTTAATGAAACAACTGGGTGTTTCTTAAATGAACCGAAACTGGATCTGTTTATTATATGGGTTGCCGAGTTGTTGTATCGGGCGAAAATTCCGAAACACCCCTTGACAAATCCTATCGATAGTTATCATAGCGACTATAATAATATTGGCATGCCTGCAATACCTTAGCAACAGCACTTATAGCCACGAACTGGCTGAGGACCTACCCACCTTGAGGCGGTGCAATCTTCAGTCATTAAACATATACAAGGGCAAAAGATAAGAGAAATAGTAACCAGGATCAGTGACTCCCCTGGAAATTGATAAAGTGCATGCTATTGTCGAAGCTGGAATTATCGATAATGAAAGATTAGGCTGGCTGGTGAGCTGCATTCAAACGATCACTAATTGAGTGGCTGATAGAAATGATAGACCGGTTTTTAATTCTGACAGTGCATTGATTCTTTCATTCAGCCTAACAAGACTCTTGGTGAAGATGCACTTTTCACTCATGTTCATTTATGCGCCGTGCAATCAGGAAAAACATGTCACCATAACATTAACATCCTACAAGTGCAATGATAAAGCCACGAGCTTTTATGGTCAAATATGAAAGGCTTGTTGTTATTTATGAGGCGCTATCATCAATCATGCCCATCTCTCAGAGCATCAGATCGTTGGCTATTGGACCCGATCACCTATCACTATGATCGTAGACCAAGTACCCGCCCAACAACAATCGTCAACCATTTCGGATGAGACTCATGTTGTTGCTCAAAACAATCGCCCACTTCGTCGTACTTGATTCTGCGCTAAACCTGTGAAAAACCCAAACGCCTGCTGCCTGGTACATCGTCTGGCACCTTGTTTCTTCTAGTGAGAGAGGAGAGGGCCCTTGTTGTCGTTCTTGTTGCCTTGACGCTCGGGGAACTGTGTATCATGTTAGTCATAAAGCTTGTTATGATATATGAGAGCAATGTCTTACCTCAGTGGTCTGAGTCTCGCCCTTCTCAAGGATCTGCTTAATGACATCGTCGTCGACAGAGGTGCCGAACTCGTTCTCCAGAGCGGCCTTGGAAGCGGCATCGAGGGTTCCCTGAGCTCCTTGACTGTTGACTCGTTAGCTTCGATGCCATATATGTCGGTCATGTCTCTGTCGGGAGACAATAAACACCGAGGCGGAAATGGCCTGACTTACCCGTGGGTCAAGAAGATCTTGAAAGAGGAGATGAAGTGAGCCAGAGGGATGCTCTTGTCGCTCTTCCACTTCTGGTAGGTCTCGACATCGTCGATGAAGATGACAAAGTCATCGCTGCCCTTGAAGTGGACCTTGGTCTGCTGAGTCTCGCCACGAGCCATTGTGGTTGATTGTAAGAAAGGGAGTTGTGTTGGTGGTGGTGAAAGGTCGTTGATTGATTGTGTATCAAAGTGATTGATGTTGCTTTGGGATGAAGATGAGGAGGGGAAGGAAGTGAGGGGGAGAGGTACGTTCGGAGGTTTAAAAGGAAGCTCAACGAGGGGAGCAGTGACGAATGTAGCTTGTTGGAAAGAGCTACCTACGTCATAGCCGTGCTCTTCAAGGCGGGCAAGTGGGCAAGTACGTACCTCCACCGCGGGGCTCTCACCTCAGGGCATTGACGACTTTCACCTGGAGACGAGAGAATTCCCCATTAAAGCCAGCCACGAGCATCAACTTGGCCAATCATAATAGGAGATTCACTGTCCTAATGCTTTGCCAGGTCAGAAGTTGCTCGTCTTATTCCTCACGTTCCTGCATGTTTTGCATCCACCGCGTACGTCACCGTATTTCAAGCAGATGCGAAGCCGAAAAGAAGACACCTCACCAATTCCATGGCAAGCTTCGAATTGATCGCTCGCGTGCCCCGCGCCAGCCCCAAGCAAACAACTTCTCGTGTCAGCATTGGCTGCAGTGGAACCTTGACGATGTTTTGTTCTTCTCCCGCCTTCCACGTCAGGTACAAATCATACCTACCTCTGTAGGTACCTGGATATGCAATATGTAATATCTCATTGCCTTGGCATCCATTCATGGAAGCTGGCTTCATTCTACCTACATACTTGATGCCTAATGGCCAGGTTTCTAAACTTCATGGCATGAGATGCCTGAACATCATGATGTATGCATTCACCCGTCACTTAACCTCGTGATTGTGTCTCAATATCATGTCACCAAGCTCTAAAGAAGATACACCCTTAGTGCCAGACTCTAGGTACATAATTCTGTGCACAAACATCAAACAGGTGAATATTAGTACTACGTAGTCCTGTTCCACAATATAAGGCTTGCCGTCGATTAGCTAGCTTGTGGTAATGATGTGTATTCCATAATCACATCTACACAGCTACCCTGAAGGTGTATCCAACACCACCGCTGGCCATGCAAACTTCTCAATGGAAGAATCTACGAATACCTGTATATTTTCTTTCACAACCCAAACCCTTCGCGGTCACCCATGGAGTATCCTTGGCTTTGACTACCGCGTTTGCACAGACGGTCGTGCTGTCCTTCGCAACAGAAACATTTCCTGTTTGCGCCGGTGATGAGCTTGTTGGAAGCTTGTCTGCCATTTGATCCTGTCTAGTCGTCGCTTGTTCCGACCCGCTCTGAAGCCGTTTCCTTGATATGGTTCCTATCAGATCAAGAGGTTCGAGTTCTGATATTTGTGCAAGCTCGAGTCTTGGAGATTGACTGTCCGAAATGCAGGACCCTTCACTCAGTGCGTGGGTCTCTGGGGAAAGGGAGCTCCTTGTCGTGCAAGAACGTGAGCTGCCATCCCGAAAGTTCTTGTCAAACACGTCCATATCGCTATCACTTGAAATGCTGGTGTGTTGAGCTTGCTCCTCGCTGGATGGATCTTCAACCATTTTGCGTTTCACGCTTCCTGATCTCCTCGCCATGCTTGATACGCTCAGTTTCCTCATTACGGTCGATGCCGACCGTCTGACTACCTGTTCATTCCTCGCAATATTCGTCATACTAGGAAGCGGAAGCACATCGCGACTCCAGACATCTGCCACAAGTATCTCGAGCCGGGCCCTTTCACTTCGAGACGGGACCAAGACTGGGGTTCTTGGTTTTGTCGTTAACAGTGATTGTGAACGATTGAGTCCATTCACCGTACTGGTAAGATTACTCGATCTCATAGCACACGTGTTTTTGAGAATGACATGACATGCAGACGACCCAAAGTCTCTAGCTGAGGTATGGTGGGTCGACAAGCTTCGTGCAATTGTCCCTGCAACTATTAGTAACGGAGGGGCTTCTCACGATACGAAATCACATACCCGGTCGTCCAAAAACAGCACCTAGGCTCATAATATCCAGGGAAAGAAATATGTTGAGGCCTGTAGCTCTTGTATCCGGTTTCGAACCTGAAGGTTGGCATAGCCGACTTCGCCATTCGTTTTCCTCTGTTGTTGTACAGGCCGTCATGACAATTTCGTATAGCTGATGATCAATTTTAAAGACCAGTTTCCATGAGAAGGGCGTTAGGTGGCATTGCAAGCCTGAAAAAACCTATGTCAGCGACGAGCTTTAGCAAAAGATCATATATCCTACCACGCCCATTGTCAACATCTTCAACGGTTGCACTATGTATATCGATGCAGGCCAACACCGTGTAAATCTGGTCGTACCTGCCACCACAGGCGAGGCAAAGGACGTCCCTGTAGAGCAAGCAGATCATATACTGGCCATCGACGCCAGTCGGTGTCTTCCAACAAACATGCAGGACCCCACACAACTGTATGTGCCCGAAAGACCGCACCTGATTCTTCGAGTTCGCGTCAAGTCTCTGTTCGAGGCGTTAGCTGCATGGAATGATGTGACCAGTAGAACACACCCTGTTGGGAAAGACTATGCGATCCTGCAGTAACCAAGTTTTCTCAAGAGCCTCTTTCATCAAATTGTCTTCGGTCGAGCGATTGATCTCAGATGTAGCTTCGCGAAGCCTCATCAACGCAGTTTCGATTTCCATATGAGAGTTCGGACAATCAATGACAGGCGTGCATTTCAGTAGCTCGGCAAATAAGAGGGGGTACTTGCAAACTCTTTGGATGGGCTGGTGGTAGTATGTCAGATATTGAAGTATAATCAGCCAGAGGACGTACCTTGACAAGAAGGTCCCCCATGGTAAGTGATTTTCTGTCGTCACACAATGGCGATGATTCTATCGTGAAAGCGAAGGCCTCGAGGCCTCTCTGATGAGTTTCCCATTCAGGAAGGTTCTCAAGAGCCGAGGTAGTATCCTTGATCATGATCTCATACTTCGCACCATATTCTCTATACACGAAGAATCGATGCACCTTGGAGAAGGACTTGGTCAGTAACTCCCACAAAACTGTGAAGGTGGTAGCTTACTCGCTTGCTGAAGACCTTTGCTACTTCCGCCGCCACTTGAGGATCGGAAAATACACCAGGCTCCTTTTCGAGCCTCTGAAGGCTGACCTGATCTTCTAGAAGTACATCCAAGCTGGCCCATCGACGATGTCCTGATCTAGGGTTGGCGAATTTGGAGGACGCAAAGAGGTGATCGGCTTGGCTGTACTCGGAGTCGGGAATCACACGGTGCAGTTCACCTAGCATTTCTTCATGCAACTGAAGGATGCGGTCCAGGTTGTGGTTGATGGACGAGCGTAGTCGTTCAGGTAAAGTAGGAAGAGCGGCAAGCATGTTGATATAGGTCTTGATCGTCAGTAATGTATCGGGAATGGAACGAAGCACCATCTTACATGAATGAGGAAGCGAACGTCGCCAATGTAGCCTTCCTCCGTACTTATGAGCTCCTCCAGGATTTTTCGGCGCCGCATTGAACGGTGCATTGCATCGATATCTATATTTCCCTTTTCCATGGGGATACTATCCTCGGAGAATCGAGGAACAGACAGAGAAGCTCGACTGCTTCGCTCAGCCCGGGAACGGCAACGCGAACGGTCTTGACGTCGGCGTGAACGCGAGACAGCACTGCCGCTAGCAAGGCTGATACTGGCGCTTTGGACTGCGGCAATCAAACCAAGTGAGGACCCGGAAGATGAGAGTCTACGGCTGAGTTTGTGGCGGAGTGACTGTTGATAAGTTTGGTCGGACTCAAGGTATTGCCATCCAGCATCAGGAGGCCATATTGCTTCCTCATCGCTTCTATGGCTAATTCGCCGATGCAGAGATCTCATCCATTTATGGAATGGTCGTCGAGAGTTGCTGTTGTCATAATAAGGGCCTTTATAGGTAGGACCCTTGGAGAGATCGATATGTCCTTGTGCATCAGAAGGCGCAGTTTCATGAGTCGTGTATTCGGCATTGGTTGTATTCAAGGCAGACAAAGCATTTGTATCGTCGAGACGTAAACCTCGTAGACCTGTAGACAAACTGATGTCATGTAATCTGGGTGGGCCACCGTGAGGATCGAGACGTGATGCATATGGAAACCCGGCAGTCCAGCTGAAATGTCGTGTATTATGAATGCTTTGAGAAACATCAGGCCAAGTCGGAGGATTCACAAGAGCCATGACGAAAAGAGAGTCACTAGGTAAAGTCCAAGAAGGTAACAAAGTGCTGGTTCCAAGAAAGCCAATCAACACTCCAAGATCCGGCTTCACGCGAGCCGGTGACACATGGCCGTGATGAATGAAAATGACGAAGAGCGGTTGACAATCCAGATGATAAGTTTTAAGTAGAGGTCAGAGGAGCAGCAGCTCTACGATGATGGAAACCTATAAGGAAGTCACGATACTGAGGCAACTACCTCCCTCGTAGAGAGGGACCAATCCTTGAAGACTCTCTTTCCCAAATGGCTTATCAGATCAGCAGGGCAGGAGCTGACCGGCCGTAAAATTGATTTCGACCGAGCATTTCGCACGAGAGCGAGGAACTCTACAGCGAGGCTGTCTTTCACGATATGTTGCATGTCCACTCGGACAGGAATCGACAACCCTCGACTTGGGCCATATCACTGCATTCGGCACAGCCGGTGATGCGCATCCTAAGTATCACAGCTGAGATGTAGTAGTGCAAAGAGGCGCCTGCAAGGTCTCATTGGCTTGAGAAGAGGCTGGAAGCACTGGTGATGGTAATGGTAATGTTGATGCCAGGCACTGACAATATGATGCAGTAAGACTAGAGAGTTAATTTGAATGGAAGACCTTGAATGCGCCAAGCCTGGTTGGATGTGATTTCACGATATGAATATCACAGAATTGGATATTTCAGCTGGTATCCTTTCGATGTTGGCCTCATGGCTTGCAGGAGTTTTGCAGCCTTACAAACCCAAGGCTGGCCACGTAAGCAGGTAGGTAAGATACGCAGTATCGTCGTCCATCCCCGAAGCTGCGGTATCAGGGCTGCAGAAGCATCCGATTGAGGCGGCGAGGAGCTTCCCGGCCCAGAGAACTGTGCATATAAAGGCCGAGGAGGTTGGATATGAAACGCGGAATACAGTTGTGTGACTATCGTGTTTGAGAGATGATGATTGGGTGGTGATATGTATGCTGAACTGGCAATAAGGTTGAGGGGACCAGTACTTTTGTTGCGGAGCTGATCAAGTGATGAGACTGCATGTGCATAGAATGTTCTGTGATCTCATGTTTCTTTCTGGCTTCGATGGGCTGTAGAAATCTGTCATGGTGTGTTGGTAAACCAGTATAATGGCCTGCAAGAACAAACACATCTACATATTTACACCAGCAAACCTTGAGAGGCGATAAGAACTGGCTCCAAGTTTTCAAAGTATCGTAATCTGCGACATCATTATGCCAAGATTCACAGTCGTGAAGACTCCTCACAATGAATCATTGCCCAGACTTGGTGGATTTACCTTGGCGTTATATAATTTTTCCCTATGCATGAGACCGCTAATCATTAACCGAGTTCGTTATCTGGTTTGAGTTCAGTAGTATATAATGGCCATAGAACTATGTCATCAGAGAATGAATTTCTTCAATGTTTTCACGCGAGTCGGGCTCAAGCCTTGCCTTGAGACTATCATGACTGCAAGTGTGTAGAGCCAAGACTGTTTCCGAGTCAGTCGGCATACCGGACCGAAACAACGAATTTTCTTAGACAAAGAAGCTTACGAGTCCTTATGAGCATCGTGCCTCTTCGTGGAGAAGTGTGCTGTGGTTATACTCCACCTGCTCTCAGTTACCCATCACTATCTTCAACTTCCATTGGAGAGAACGGCATGTCGGCAATCGCCAACTTGGCATATATGCTCGGCAAGTCAAGAGCCAGGTTTTGACTTGTGTTGATGTAAGGTGTTAGCTGACTGGCCTGGTTAGCCTGGGCTCGGCATCGTGGCGGTGCATATTCATATGAGAGCTAAGTCCGAAAGAGGTAAAAATCAACCTGGGGCCGAGTGCGGGCGAGCATTGCATTTCACCTCAGGCAGTCTTGAATAGCGTTTCAGGGGATTTGGTGCCTGGCTGGACTTGTTTTCAGGGGAGTTACAGTGGCCCTCTCTCCTGTCGCTTGCCCGCCCGGATTGTGGGGATGCGCTACTGTAACGCTAGAAGACAGGAGAGACCTGCCGACTGCCCGGGGGTCCATGGAAACGAACACGTTGAACTTTCTGATGACGAAGCTGTTTGACCTAACACCAAGTCTACTCATTTCGAGGTTTCAAACTGACGATGTGAGCGTCAAAGGATAGTTTCAAGATCCAATGCTGTCTACAATTGGTCCTCAACGTTCTAATATATTAATATAGAAAAGTAAACCAGAATAGTCTTCTATTCGTACAAAGATAATAGGATAATTACGGAGGAAACTGCTTACAATCAATCAATGTCTTGTCCTGAACAACAAGGTTGAAGGTTAGTAGTAGGTTGCCACGTGCGGGCCCTTTTCGATCGCCTTGCCTTTTTCGTCTTGACAAATCTACCACCCGGCGTATCAGACTAGACCTACCAGGTACCATGGCAGGAAGTCGGTGATTATTGCCTCCGTGTCTTCTCTTCCTCTCACGCATTTTCTTTTTCTAACAGGTTCTCTTGTTGTTATTCCTTCTTGACTTCTGCATACCTGGGTAATCTTTCTTACCTTGCGTTAAGGTTCTTTCTTCATATCCCTTCCTTTGTCGCAAACCGTATCGACTCTTCAGCACACGAACCAGGTTTAGCCTTGCCTCGAGCGCCCGCCTCGCGCAGTCTTCGTGATGGAGAGCGCCTTCGCGAAGCCCGTTGACGATGTTCTCGCCAACTTCAAAGTGAACGCGAAGACAGGTCTCAGTGATGCGCAAGTCACTGAACTGCGTAATAAACATGGTCGCAACTGTATGTCTACTCCCAACGAAGCCCCGCCATCAATTCCAACTGTTCTAACCATCTGGTAGCCATTCCCGAGGAGCCTCCTACCCCCCTGTGGGAGCTTATTCTCGAGCAATTCAAGGACCAACTCGTTATCATCCTCCTCGGTTCCGCCGCTGTGTCTTTCATTCTAGCCCTTTTCGACGAGGAAGAAGGATGGAGCGCCTTCGTCGACCCTGTCGTTGTACGTACATTGCTTTTTTTCTGAAACACTATGATTCAGTTTGGACAAGCCGCTGACCTGCAACCCTACTACAGATTCTTACTATTCTCATTCTCAATGGTGTCGTCGGAGTCTCCCAGGAAAGCAGTGCCGAGAAGGCCATTGCGGCCTTGCAAGAATATTCGGCCAACGATGCCAATGTAGTGCGAAACGGTGGCCAGGTCTCACGGATCAAGGCTGAAGAACTGGTTCCCGGTGATATCGTTACAGTTCATATTGGCGACTGTATTCCTGCCGATTGCCGACTTGTCTCTGTCGAAAGCAACAGTTTCTCCGTCGACCAAGCAGTTCTCACTGGAGAGAGCGAGAGTGTTGGAAAGCGCGCCTCCACGGTTGTCAGCGATGACAAGGCTGTTCTACAGGACCAGACCAACATGTTGTTCTCCGGAACAACAGTCGTCACTGGCCGCGCTCGAGCCGTCGTCGTCCTCACTGGTGCTAGCACCGCCATCGGAGATATCCACGAGAGCATCACTGCTCAGATCTCGGAGCCTACTCCCTTGAAGCAGAAGCTTAACGACTTTGGTGACAGTTTGGCCAAGGTCATCACCGTCATCTGCATCCTGGTCTGGCTCATCAACATCCCCAACTTCAACGATCCTAGCCACGGTAGCTGGACCAAGGGCGCCATCTACTATCTTAAGATTGCTGTATCTCTTGGTGTCGCTGCTATTCCCGAAGGTCTGGCTGTCGTCATCACCACCTGCTTGGCTCTTGGAACGAGAAAGATGGCCGCCAAAAACGCCGTCGTACGAAGTCTTCCTTCTGTTGAGACCCTTGGAAGCTGCAGTGTTATCTGTTCTGACAAGACTGGTACCTTGACCACCAACCAAATGAGTGTGAACAAGGTTGTGCATCTGAACGAGGACGGTAGCGACCTCAACGAGCTTGATGTCGAGGGTACTACTTTCGCTCCCCGGGGATCTATCAAGGCTGGCGGTGTCATCGTTCGCGATCTTCACGTCACGTCCAACACCATTCGTCAAATGACCCAGGTTGCCGCCATCTGTAACGACGCCCAGCTCGCCTACGATTCTCAGTCTGCTACCTTTTCCAGCGTCGGTGAACCCACTGAGGGTGCTCTTCGAGTTTTGGTTGAGAAGATTGGACCTTGCGCTCCCGCCGATACCCGCCCCGAAGACTGCTGTCACTATGCCAGTGCTACCTACCAGAATGAGTTCCCCCGTCTTGCCACATACGAATTTTCCCGCGATCGTAAGAGCATGTCTGTCTTGGTTGGCAGTGGCCGCGATAAGAAACTTTTGGTCAAGGGTGCTCCCGAGTCTGTCATCGATCGCTGCACACAGACCCTTGTTGGTTCCAACGGCAAGAAGGTCCCTCTTACCAAGAAGATTGCAGACCGTTTGATGAGTGAGATTGTACGATACGGTAACAACGGCCTCCGAGTTATTGCCCTCGCCAGCATTGACAACGTCCCCGAGAGCCCTCTGCTCCAGTCCGCCAACTCTTCAGAGCAATACGCCCAGCTTGAACAGAACATGACTTTCCTCGGCCTTGTGTGCATGCTTGACCCTCCCCGTGAGGAGGTTCCCCATGCTGTTAAGCAGTGCAAGGAAGCTGGTATCCGCGTTATCGTTATCACCGGTGACAACCGCAATACAGCTGAGAGCATCTGTCGACAGATCGGTGTCTTTGGTCAGCATGAGGATCTTACTGGAAAGAGCTATACTGGTCGCGAGTTTGATCAACTGTCTCCCAGCGAGCAGCTCGAGGCCGCCAGGCGTGCATCTCTGTTCTCCCGTGTTGAGCCCAGCCACAAGTCCCGCCTGGTCGATCTTCTCCAGTCTCTCAACGAAGTTGTTGCCATGACCGGTGATGGTGTCAACGATGCTCCTGCTTTGAAGAAGGCTGACATTGGTGTTGCTATGGGTTCTGGAACTGATGTCGCTAAGCTGGCTGCCGACATGGTCCTTGCTGACAGCAACTTTGCCACTATTGAGGTCGCCATTGAAGAGGGACGCTCCATCTACAACAACACCCAGCAGTTCATCCGTTATCTCATCTCTTCCAACATTGGCGAGGTTGTTTCTATCTTCCTCACAGCTGCGCTTGGTATGCCTGAGGCTCTGGTTCCTGTTCAACTTCTCTGGGTCAACCTCGTTACCGATGGTCTCCCTGCCACCGCCTTGTCTTTCAACCCCCCTGACCACGACATCATGAAGCGTCGACCTCGCAAGCGAGATGAGGCACTTATCGGTGGCTGGCTCTTCTTCCGTTACCTTGTCATCGGCACCTACGTTGGTCTTGCTACCGTTGCTGGATACGCCTGGTGGTTCATGTACAACCCCGAGGGACCTCAGATCACTTTCCGCCAGCTCACTCGCTTCCACCACTGTTCAACTGAGTTCCCCGAGATTGGCTGTGTCATGTTCTCCAACGATATGGCCAAGTCGGCTTCGACTGTGTCGTTGTCTATCCTGGTTGTTATCGAGATGTTCAATGCCGTCAACGCCCTGTCGTCCAGCGAATCCCTTCTCACCCTGCCTCTGTGGAAGAACATGATGCTCGTCTACGCTATCGCTCTGTCAATGGCGCTTCACTTTGCCCTTCTCTACATTCCCTTCCTTCAGGGTCTGTTCTCCATCCTTCCTCTGAACACTCTCGAGTGGAAGGCTGTTGTTATTATTAGTGCTCCCGTCGTGTAAGTTTTGCTCCCCTTTTGACAATAAGTACATCCAACTAATGTTTGACAGACTCCTCGACGAGATCCTCAAGGCTATTGAGCGACAGTTCTTTATGCAGACAACAACTGACACTTCCCTCAAGACAAAGAAGGAGCAATAGAGAAAACGTGTATAGAGAGAAGAGGATGACGACCTGGTTAAGGCTAGGATTGGCTAGAACATACGTGTACGATATAGCTACCAGCTCGAGGAGCTGTGATTAGAACTAGACGGCCACATTGGCCTCCACGATAAACAAAATCCCAAGTTTCGTTTCGAAGTCATCGAACTCAATTGAAAGACAGAGTGAGACTTGGCGGGTCTGATGGAAAGCAAAGATTGCAGTGTATTCGCTAATATCATGTTTAAGCTAAATATATTGCCAGGGTTTCCCCAACGTTTTAAAGTCCTGTTATACTTCTTCGTGTAGTAACTCACCCAGAGTCTTGCTCTCTTCCATAATTTCCCTAGCATCGCCAACAGATACGTTCATGTCCTCCATTATCAGCTGTACAGCAAGTTCCGCAACCAAAACAACCTGGATGAAAGCTGCTGAACCACGACCAGCAATGACACGATCCTGTGTAGCTTTCTCTTTCAGCGATTCGCCAAACTCCTCAACGAGGTAATCACACATGAGCTTGCAGCCTCGTGGACCGTAGTATCCTGGATTCAAATCCCCTTCCTTCTTGAGTGACCTAGCTTGACCTGTCCGGATCTTCTCAGCGAGGACATTCCGGTAGTGAGACGTTTTCCCATCGACGATTTTGGACAAATAATGTTGATGGTCCTTCAGCCGTTCCTCGAGTCGCTCCCAGTCGATGTGAGGATAGCCTCTTTCACGCCATGTGTCCATAGCCGTTTCTTTCTTATGCTTTGCACAGAACCTTGTCTGCATCTGCACATTCAATCTCTTGCCTTTGGAGTAGTCCTTAAGGGACTGCTCTGAAACCGCGTCCCCGCACCATGGACACTGTGTCATCTTATCCTGAAGGTTTTCCTCATCTTCAGGCGGCATGTTATCAGATTCCGTGTCGCTGAGCTGGTCCAGATCTGATATGATTGGCGACGACAGGATATTTGTGTTGCCACTTTCTAGGTCGAAACTCGAATCGAGAGCGACAGGATTGACGAACGTGGCAGGTTTATATTCTGGTATAGGAGGTCGCTCTTCCTGCCGTGCCTTCTTTTTCCTCTGCTCTTCTTCATAAACTTTGGATACTTTCATGACTCCCAGCCTGCTGGATCTCGGGTTTTGCGGAGTGCTGGTAGAACCAGGAAAGACCATCTTTGTTTTGACTGCCTTCTCAGGGCTACCAAAGTCATCTGCAGGGACAGCCAACATGCCCTTTTTAGGTTCTGAATCTTCAGGGCTAAGAAGTTCTCTTGCGACAGACTTGAAGACTGGTTCAGCCTCGATCGGAGAGCTGTTGAGAAGGTCGTCATCCTTGTGTCTCTTGTTCATCGTCTTGCCATCCGATCTAGTTCTATCGCCTTCAAGCAAGTTAACAAGAGGCCAAGAAGATGATAACTCAACAAACCTTGTTTCGTTTCTGATCCCTGTGAACTACGGGATACTTGAGAACTTCTTGAAGCTTGCGCAGCTTTGCCATATTTGAAACCGCCGAACTTGTCATATCTGGACTTGGTAAACCCTCGCTCATCGACGAATTGATTGGGCTTGGCGTTCTCTGACAAGGAAGTCGTCTTCCTTTTTTTGGAGCTTGGAGATGATTCTCTGTCGGTGCTCCCAGCCGTTAATGGCTTACTCCCGCTCTTTCCTTTCTTTCTTGATGTACTCTTCCGAGACTTACTGGTACTCGAAGTAGAGAAATTCGAGCGTTTGATGTCCCCCCGAGCTGGTCTTTCCGCCTCAGAATCATCAGAATCAGGAAGTGTCTCCTTGGGACCGCTTGGTTTCAACTTTAAGTCCGCAACTGATGGCGGTTCCTCATCCTCATCCTCGGAAGACAGTGGAGGAGCGTCCTCTTCAACTTCTTTTTCAAGCTTTCGCTTGTTGCCACTGAAAGTGCTGAGGAGGGTTTTTGGTTTTTGGTTCCTACTCAATCCCAATACTCTGCTCATCTTTTCTGCAAATTTCCTTTGCTTAGTACTTGATGAAGTTGGGACAAGATTAATACGGGATGCGGCGTTCCGAGTTTTGAGCTGCAGTGTATCGGCAAAGGGAGAGCAAAGGGAGCATCAGAACAATTCCACGCAAAAGAGAGCGTATCCGTACATATAATAAACAAAGAAGGGGAATGAGGGGGCCAACGTTATAATCGCTCGATTAATGTACCATCACTGTTTGGTTGTTTGTGTTTCCTCACCTACAGATCAGATCTGCTAAAGTTGAACGAGGGCAGCAATGCTTCACGCGTGTACCTAGGTACGGGAAGCACCAGGGGCATTTTCATAAACGCGCTCCTGCCAAATGGACCCCGCCCAATGTTTAGCGCTCATAGGGGCAAGACTCCAGCGTTAGCGCTGTACCTAGGCTGCCCACCCTTTCATGGTCAGTGCTTCAGTGGTTGGAAGCCGAAAAGGGACGCCTACCTACCGACCCTTTGTTATCTGAACCTATATATCCATTCGCTTTCAACCTCGAACGTCGCAAACAAACCTCGGGGCTGTGGATAAACTCTGTAAACACAACCCATTTGCCCAAAAGTTCAAAGACTATTTCTTACCGGCTTTTGGAACAGAAATGGCTCTCAATCGAAAGTACGCAGCTCTGCCAGATCTGGTGAGTTTGCTACAAAGAACAAAGCCAAACATCTGATGCTAACTATTTACCCAGGATTCTGCTCCAGATATCTACGAAACTCCTGAACTCACAGATGATAATTCTACGGTTCCCGTAAGCTTTGTCCGAGCAAGACACGCTGCCTTCTTACTTACTCAACGTACAGACGACCGCTGCGCGAACCCACTCGGACGATGACTTCTACGAGCCAGAGGACGAAACACCTGGTATCTCTAGGTCCCGTCTGCGAATAGACGAAGCTCGATCTCGCTTTCTTCCCACGAATGTCGATGCGGATGGGGTGGACTTCTCAGATCGAGTTGACGGGAAACGCAAATCGTACAAAGCCTCTAGCCGAAGACAGCGCATACTACCCGACGGGACACACGAGCTCGGTGATCTCTCGGATGACGACGACGAAGAAAGCTTGGAACGACGAATTACTCGCTTGCAGCGCGAGGTAGAAGAGGCAAAGAATGAATATGCGAAGCGAAAGGCCGAATCTAAGGCGCAGGAAGATGTTGATGCGACTGCCGGCGACGATAGGTTGACTTCCCTTAGCCAAGTGTTGAATGAGATCTCGAAGCCCACAGGTCGTTTGACCTCGATCCGTGTCCCCAAACCGATCGCACCTTCCAGCCCTGAAGAACAACCCGAAATGCCATCGGGAGAGGATGCGACTTACACGGTGACATATGCACCAACATTTGAACAAAGCCACGCTCTAGCCAAGGCTGCTGACTTTGACCGTCGGTTGTTAATGCTGGAGAAAGGCCTGGGTATCAACGCTTCATTGATGTCAGAGGCTAATTCCAACGGTCTTCCTCGCGCCATTCTACCGACCTTGGATTCTATGAACAAGCAAATCTCAACCCTTTCGGAGGCTACTACCGCCAACCTGGACACAATCAGTCGTCGGGTACGAACGTTGGCCCAAGAACAGGACAGACTCAATGACTCCAGGGAAAAGGCGAAATCTTTGAGAGAAGAGCTTGGCCGAAACAGCTCTGCTGTTCAACCCGAAGAATCTGAGCAGGAAGCAAAGATCAACGCACTATACGGCATTCTTCCTACAATTGAGAACCTTACCCCTATACTTCCGCCTCTCTTGGACCGATTGCGATCACTTAGGGCTATTCATGCAGACGCTGCGACTGCCAGTGATACATTGAGTCACATTGAGAAACAGCAGGTGGAGATGGCCGCCGAACTGAAGCAGTGGAACGAAGGACTTGTCAAGATTGAAACTGCTATAAAGGAAGAAAACGTATCTATCGAGAATAATAAGCAGGTCATGGAAGAATGGGTCAAGGACCTTGAAGAGAGAATGGATGAGTTATGATTGATGATGCGTTGGTCAGATACCCTAGCAAATAGACTGAGTCTTTATGGAATTCTTATTGTTCAGTCCCGAAAATGAAGCCCCGGTTGATAGTCGTAGACCTCAGTAGATTGTCAAATCCTTTGTCTTTGTTGGTTCACTGGGAGGGGAACAAAGGAGCATGGATACATCTCATATTAAAGTCCACTTCTCTTTAGAGTTAGAGTCATAATGGGCCATGGCGCCACAACACCAGCCACATGGCTGACAGAGTCGTCGGTCTCACTATTAATCCGCTACCGAAACCAACTGTAGGCGCCTTTCGGCTGGCGGTGGGGTAAGGGCTTTGGCACACGAAAACCCTGACAATCTCACCAAAAAAGTTGTCCCAAACAAGCGTCAATCTACAGCTCACGCCCGCGACCACCGCCCAATCCACCAATTTCCCTACAGTACGGCGACACTCCCGATCCAACGCGCAATTTCACATCCAGCTTACCATCCTTCAGGTCGCAACAATGGACGCCTCCAAGCAGCCCGTCAAGCTCGTCAAGGTCACCCGAGTCCTCGGCCGAACCGGTGCGTTATCTCCCCACGAAGTTTGATATGGTCGAAGGAAATTATCAAAAAATTCGCCATGAGAAGATGGAGTAAATGAACGAATTTCTGACTTGGTTGGATAGGTTCTCGTGGTGGTGTCACCCAGGTCCGCGTTGAGTTCATGGACGACCAGACCCGATCCATCATCCGAAACGTCAAGGGCCCAGGTACGATAATTCTCGAAAATCCCCTCACTTTCTAGGAGGGGTCCAGAGTAAGAATATCAAGAATTGCGAATGCTGACTTGTGACCGAACACAGTCCGTGAGGACGACATCCTCTGCCTCCTCGAGTCCGAGCGTGAGGCCCGACGACTACGATAAATGTGCATTCTGGGGAGCATGGGGTTCTTGGAAGACGGTCAACGACGGATGGTCTATGCATGCTGAGGCGTGCGCGCCTTGTATTGGGACATTGACCTGGAGCTGCACATCACCCTTCTGGCACTCCAGTTTCATTTGTTAGAGGAGTCACACGGACACGGTCTGGGATAACGAAAAATTCCAGAACAGTTCTTCTTCTGCAGCATTGGAATCCGACGAAAAGTGAAATTCATTCTTGTTTCTCTCGCGCACGATTTCCTCTCAAACACTCGTCTCGCACTCTCGAAGCTCAGACAAGAAAACATTTGGAGGATTATACAGTCATCATGTGCTACGAAATTTCAATGACCTTGGTTTCGATATTGACCTAGCAACAGGAGAATTTATGCCTCTTTTTATGACAGCCTGTTCTCCATAACTAACCTCGCTTCGCATCGTGAGTTTCTGATCACGTGCAACTTTTCGACCTCAAATTGGGCGGGGCGGCCAGAGGAAATCTTCTCTTCTTCAACCTTCAACATCTCCCAAGATTCCTCAAAGTTCCAACAACTCTATTGGTAAGTCAACACTTATGTCTGCTTTACACATACCTATTGGGAATGATGCTTTTTAGCATGTATTACCTGAAACATACATTGATGTACCTTTTTATCACCAAGATCTCTGACCCTAACCATTCATTCACTCTTGTTGTCGCACACTTTTCCTGGTCAACTTGACTAACATACAAAAGAAACTCCTAGGTGTAACTCATCCATAATGTCGTCGGTACCCAAGCCACCAGCTGGGCATTTCAACGTTCTCTTCTTTGCCAGCGCCAGTTCCTTTACTGGCAAAGACTATGAAACCTTGCCAGCCACTATGCCGCTCAGCAAGCTCTTCGCCGAGCTCGAGACCAGGTATCCTGGCATCAAAGCCAAGATCCTCGATTCGTGCCTTGTCACTGTCAACCTCGATTATGTAGACTTGCCCAGTGAGGAGGGTGCTGAAGACACGGTGATCCAGGAAGCAGACGAAGTGGCAATTATCCCTCCCGTCAGCTCTGGTTAAAGGATATCGAGTGCCAACCGCAAAAAAATCGCTCAGCCATCGTATTGTGACTCGTATGTTCTGTAGTAGCTCTGTAAAAGGTCACTTCCTAAGGACCTCCATCTGGCCGACTTCCTGGTAGCAACGGCTCATGCTCTCCATGCTGTATCCGTGCCCCGTCCCAGCGATGGTTCTGTCGCTGCCACCAGCCAGTATTCTTGTGATAACGTTGAATCCAGCGGGCGGTTATCACAAGCAGGACCACGAGCAGGACAAAGAACAGGGTTGATACGATGGTGATGATTGCTGTAAGACTCGTTATCGACGAGACTTGACACCCTAGAGGTCGTGACCGAAGTTCCCATCGCTCTGCCCAGTGGGGACAAACGTTCTCATCATATGCTGGCGCAAGTAACGGGATCTTGCTCGTGTTGGGTACACAGGACCATGTCTGTTTTTCATTAGACCGAGTGCGTTACTTCTGGCTCTCGCATGACGAAAGCAATGGGAGCCATACAAAGGGACACCAGCTGCATTGCGAAGTCGCTAGACAACCTTTGCATGTTTGATGCTTCCAGCATCGCCGGAAGCGCTCATCATCAGAGACCCCGCTTGAGGTGAAGTTAGCTCGTAAAGCTTGGATGTCACTATCAGATAGCCATGAAGGGTCCATGATTATCTATGAGCGTGCGGTTTGAAAGAAAGAAGTTCGATACAACTACAATAGCGTTTTGCCAGGCTGTATCAGTTTGGCGGACAAATTGGTCATCATTGAGGATGGGCCAAGAATGAAACTGAGCGGGGAAAGCCATCATCATACATACTGCATCGACGACCCATGCAGCCACACACCATCACATCAAACCTTCATACGAAACTCACTTCTTGTTGATCATCATGGCATTAGCTCTTCTTCGGTCTACACAAGTCCCAGAAGCTCATTCTTCTACCTATAATCACAACAATGTCTGCGTTTCATCCAAGTAAACCATTAGTGCCCAGGCTAATAATGTAACGTTTTGTATAGCATGCTGCAGCGATCAGGACATGGTTCGCTTTCTCATTTGCCTCGACCTTCGTACTTTTTGCTTCACCTCTCTAATCTCTGCTCTTCTTCTCTTTGCCCTCCTCTCCTTGGCATCGCGGGTGGGATTGTTGCCCAAACTTTCAAATGGCGTCAAGTCGGATAAGAACTGTCGAATGTGTAGGCCAGTCTTCTCGCGGATGAACGCATCGATTTGCTCATTACAAGCTGCCGAAGCTGCAATATGCAATCCCCTTAAGACATCACGGTCTAAGATTGCGACTTGGTCATCGTCTTGACTCTTTTCTCGAAGGCTTCTGATCGATGACGTTCTTTTTGGGACGTTCGGCCGGCCAATCTTCCGCCCAGAAAAGCCCCGTGAGCAGACGGTAACATGATTTGGTGAAATAGAAGAACTTCGCTCCTTCTTTACTTCCATGTGTGATGCTTTCCCTTTGCCTTTGTCATTGAAAACCGTCTTTGGTGTAAGTAGTGAGGCATCGGCTTCAGCAAACAGTCTACAATCTTCTTTTTCTGCGGACATCGTAAGGGGTAAGTCACCAGCCTCAACAGACAGGTCGCAATCTTCTTCTATGGATGTTTTTGAAGATTCAGGCTGGGGTAGATCTGGTAAAGACTTTTCGGGTTTCCGGGCTGACTCTGTGCGCTGAGGGACAACGACGTCGGCACTTAGACTGTGGCCGCGTCTCGAGCTGTTGTACACTGGAACGGCATGGCTAGGACTCTTTGGCGGTCGAGTTGATTTGGCATGTGAGCTCTGGTTCTGGTCTCGATCAGGTTTCGTTGCCCGCGATACACGGGTGCGAGTGTCGATTTCTGCGCGGGGCCGATGAATATTCGAGGATGGACCAGCATCTTGTGACGCGATTGATCTTTTCGATACGTTCGAACGGCTGACAGGTGCCTTCGGGGATGAAAAGAAAGCTGCTGTGGTTTGTTTCTGCTTCTGCTTACTATGAGCCGGCCGCGAATATGATTTTGCTACCCGGTTTGCGTGGTCCCTTCGCTGACACGACGTCCTTTTGCCCGGAGAAACCATGTTAAGCCACTCGGGATAAGAATGCATATGACTCCTGGGAACTTTGGATATAGGACCAGTCATTGCTTCTTTCTCGGGGGCTTCAGAGTATAACGGCCTTGGTTTCTGTGCAAGCTGAAAACACTTCTATTTACTCAAATGGCACAGATTTCCAGATTGACATGAAGTACAATGAGTCGCAATTGCATCTGCTACCTTCTTTCGCGAGCGTTCTTCGGCGTCGACCATTGCATACCTCCACTCGTCCATGTCCTCGACGGCAGGGAAAGGAATCTCTATGCTCGAGCTTGGACATCGGGTGGCACTATCCACTTGGGCAAGATGCGGTTGTTTGGGTGATGGTTTTGAAGCTGTGGTTTTCGTAGCTCGAGGTTTACCACGGGGGCTAGGGTGTGTTGCTTGGTCCTTTGAAGTAATAGCTAGCCCAGCAGCTTTGAACTCGGAACGAAAGGGAAGAAGTGCAGCTATGGTTCGGAGGCTTGCACCAGACTGGGGTGGGGTTGGAGTGAATATTGGCAGCTTCCCCTTGGCACCAGACTGCTCAGCATACTGGCAAAGTTCTTGAGTGAAACGATCAAGTGCTTCTTTTTGGCTTGGAGTCCTCGACTCGTTGTCGAGGCTATCGGATGTTGGAGGTACCTTCTTCTTGTGGGTGTACTTTGTTGATGGGGATTCGTCTTTGATTGATAACAACTGCAGCTGTTGCGCAATGTTCCTTGAGATAGCTTCCATGAGTTCATTGTTCACATTGGAGCTATTTTCTGTGGTAGAAGTGCCTCCGAAAACATCTGCACCAAGGACCTGCGATGGCATCGCATACTTATGCATTCCCATTGTTTTGGTGCGGTCTTGGTGAGTTGAAGACAACACTCTTCTTGGAGGCGTCAGGCCATTCATCTCAGAGATATGTAGCGGATTGACAGGTCTGTGTTCGTCTTTCGAGGTTGCCGAGCTAGGCTGTGCGGCACATCCAGAGCTAGTAGAAATGCCAGGTCGTGGCTGTGTATCCCGCTTCAATCGAGAGTGGTTCTGAGTTCCTGGGCCGTTTGTTATAGTTTCCTTTGTGTTAGATGAACCGTTGGAGGAATTTGATGATAGTATGTGAACTGGCGATGAAAGCGGCCGTTGGGTACGGCGTTGGCTTGTCGATGGTCGATGAACTGCACGTACATGCCGTCTTGGCCGGAAGATAACTCGTCCACGGCGTCCTGAGTTGTCGCTGATAGAGCGAGGTGCACGTATGCTGGTTAAGGTTGGAATGTTATTAGAAGCCAAGTTAGATGATATCGCGACCATTATGCGATGCACAAGTTATGCAATTCCCAGATATCTGGGTGGTAAGAAGAGAAGAAAACGACAGAGTGAATTATGGAAGCATGATACAATGAATTGGTGATGGTGATGAAGATGAGGAGAGATTGCCGAGTTATGAGAACCCGAGAACCTATTTGGTGAATTCTCCATTGGAAGGTGTTGTACAGGCGTGACCTCCTGCCGTTTGGGTCACGGTTTGTTTAAGAGGAAAGAGCTGATAGCGTTTATTTGATGTCCTTGATTCCGGGTGATCCATAGACTTCAAGTTGGCGTCGTCCCTTCCGTAAGAGGAATTCAATAGCGGCAAAATCTCGTTTATCGATGCTCAAGTTGCGAGCAAACTCATTCCTATAAGGAGCAAGTGCATGTTAGGAAAGGCCGTACCTTCTGTGAGATGAGTACAAGTAACGGACCTGGCAAAGCTCTCAAAATGTGGCCGAGTAGCCTTTTTTGAAGTATCAATGTCAGTCACGATAATAAATAACCTCGGCATTTGCTCATACCTGTGGTTTCTTTCGGGTTTCTCTTAAGCAATTGCGGTAGAGAGCGAGGACCTCTTTCTGTAGTCCTGAAAGGCGAGCCATATTGAATTGAATTGATTAAGTCTATGATTGAAAAGATGCTCAGTTGAAGGCTAGATGATTGGAGTGAGTGTTGATGTAATTGATGAATTTCAGTGGAATGGAGAAATATGGCGTACATATTGTGGAGACATTATCGCCTCTGAAGATGGGAGCACTAACACGTACAGATCGCAACCTGAAATAAAGAATCATGAAGCATTGTCACTTATAAGTTTATTGCAATCTCTATGATGCACTTCCAACGACATAATGCCCCTCCCCAGAATCTATTGGCTCTGGTGCGAATATACTATCTGCATCACCTTCAACCTCCTCAACCTCCCATTCACTGAGCAGCTTCTCCCTCTCCAATACCACAGCCTCTAGCCACTTCTTCTCAGCTGCCATTCGTCTCACCATTTCCGTCTCCTTCTCTTTGAAAGAATCCTCAAGTCGGTGCTTGGCGCTATACATGAGTTCTTCTCTGTAAGTCCTCTTGTCTTGTAGTTTGACCTCCAAGTTCTTCAGTTGCTCGGCCTTCCACTTCTGCCATGCGTGGTGCTTCTGATCCATACGCTTTCTCAAGTCGAGCATTGCAGTTTCTATCTCTTGGTCTCCATCTTTCTTGTCTTTCCAATAATCTTTGAGTCGCTCGTGATAGGCTTGTTCGAGCTCATTCTCCTCGGATGCTCGGATCTGGAAGTCTTTGTTCAAAGCACATTCCTTCTCTTTCATCTTCTCCGAGCTAGCTGTTGTCAACTCAGATCTTTCCACGTCGTGCTTCTTTTTCATATCGTCTTTTGCAGTCTCGCAGTCGATAGCCATATTCTCGCCCTCTTTTTCCTGGTCAACATCGAGTAATACTTGCTGCAACTCATGCAATTGGTCGAGTAGAATCCGTAGCTCTTGATATTTGATTTCGATATCTCTGCGTCGAATGCTTTCTTGTCTTACCCTTTCTTCAAGCTCACGCTGTCGCCGTTCCTCTTCCAGTCTTTCCTGTTCCTGTCGTAATAGTTCAGCCTTGAGAGCTTCTTCACGCTCAAACTCTTCGATTTGCAGAAGAGCTTGTCGCAGCTCCTCAGCTTCCGCTAGTTCGTTGGCTCTTCTCTCTTCTCTTCGGGCATTTGCTCCATCCTTTACTGCTTGAAGCTCCTCCATTGTGCAGCTGCATGTTCGCCAACGCCTCTCGCATACATAGCAGAACTCGTTCCCGCAGCGACAGGTCATATGCTGGCAAGCCTCTCTGTGCTCAACCAAAGCATGGCATTTGGAACACCTCTTCCAGCCTTCGTCCTCAGCTAGTTGATTTGTAAGGTTCATATCAACGTCTTGTGGGCATTCTTGTCCTGCATGTGCCGGCCCTCGACACATAGTACATGTTCGGTGGGAACGATCGCAAAGGCCCTGACGCCGGCTGGGGTCAATTTTCTTAGGCTTTATCCATAAACTGCAGTTAGGTTCGCTGCAATAAACCCGTTCACTGATGGGCAACTCCCACTCCTTGGAGCGTTCCTCAAACGTCTTCTTGACGTTAGAGGGGATGAATCGCAGGATGATTTTGAGTGGAATCTCGTTCAAACAGCATTTAGGCGGCCATTGCTGCTCGTTCTGGCATGCGGCAGAAACAAGACGGACGAAGCACTCATGGCAATAACTATGACAAGGTACTTTGATGACGTCCTTGGGGTGAAAGTCATCTAGGCAAGACACACATTCACTGCAGCTCATTAGCAAGGAAAAGTGATGAACGAGATCAAGACTCACACTTCTTCGATAGGTTTGGTCTTTGCCGAACGAGTGAGGCTGTCTCTACTACCTTCGACCTCTGCAGCTTCTTTCTGAAGAGTTGCAAGAGCTGCGCCTGTAGCGCTAGTCTCACCTCGTTCATTGCTGCGCTGAAAAAAGCGTCGGAGTGCAACGAGTCGTTTCTTGTTTGCCTTGGCCTCGATCTTTGTAGCAGCAACGCTGGGTCCGAAAGTAGTCAAGAGAATATCAGGTTTGATCTTGGGTATCTCTTTGCTTGTCTCGTCCTCGATAGGTTTCTCGACGGGGATGATAATGGGTAGATACGGTTCCTTGTTCTTACCCTTTTTATTCTCTTGAAGTTCTCGTTTATCCTCGAGTTCTTTCTTCTGGCGATCCTCTTCTGCATTCCTCGCCTTGATATTCTCGATTGATGATTGTAGTATATCGAGGAGAACCTGAGACGTGATGTTGGGAGCCTTTTTCAGAGCACCAGGCGGGTCGTATTTATGCCAGTCAAAGTCAACATCGTCAAGGGCTGGTAAGTTGTTGATGGACCAAGAAACTCGAGGTTTTCTGGTAACCCAAGCAGACTCTAAGTTGTCGAGTATTTCAAAGGGATTCTCATAAAAGTCGATATAATCTTCAGGTCCAAAGGCGCCAGGCATGAGGGGCTGGCCTCGACTTAAGCCAGCCATGCCTATTGGACTTATCTTTGTTGGAGTGTTCACTTTTGAGTGTTTATCTCTGATGTTAACAAAAGTACTAAGTTGTGTATGATTGAAGTGTTGACTGAGTAGATTCTATGGCTGTGCGATAGGATGCTGTGGTATATAATAATAAACAGAACGAACGACTGAGACGTGTCTGAGCCCCAAACAATGCAGTAGTCCGTTGGTAAAGCCTGAAGGATGTTGGTTCGCTGTAAGCTAAATCAAGGTCAATCCTCCTTTGGTTGGTCGGACTGGGCTATGTAAGTCGAGAGATACAGGGGCATGATCAGACTTGAATGCCTAGAAAGGCTTCATTTAGGGGATGATATGACCGAATGTGTCTTATTGCTAACTCAACTAGGCAGTCTCCAAAGGCCAAGTCAGCCCTGGAGGCAGTCCCTAAGGCATGGAGCGAAGCTATCACGCCCTGGAATGCCTTGAGATGGAGCATGGTCTTGGTGAGTATTGGCAACAGACCAATAAAACGTCCCGTATGGTTGCACGCACATATTTCTCAAGTCCTATCTGGACAGTACTGCAAAGGCGGGCGTACAGTACATACAAGTTGCTAACAAAAGTGACCATTAGGAACGGGACCAAGGTTCAGCTGAAGCTTCTAGCGCGTCTTGGGATGTGCGCGTGGTCTTATCGGGAACCAAAAGGGGCAGTGATTGTAGCCTAAAAGAATGAAAGCATATCAACATGATAACAGAATCCTTCATTATACGAGAAACCAGACTGAGTTTATCAATACTAGCTGGGCGTTAGATGAATCCACCAACTTGCATCCAGCCTAGGTACCTACGGATACTGCACAGTACTGGATATCCAATGTGGGCCGTTAGATGCCCTGCAAGCTACCCTGTAGAATCTATAACATGAGTGAGTTTACATCAACATATTTTCGCCCTGGATCTATCACTATTAATATGGAAACGTTATGCCGTGACATGAGTAAGAACACTCTGTATGCTCGGCATTGGGTAATTGAGAAAGTGGGATCAAATCACTGAGAGGACTGTTGAGCACTGAAGGAGCTGCTGGTGGAGGATTGCTCAGTTAATAGCGAAACTTACACTCCTGGTAACTTCAACTGTCCAAATCTCCAACAGATCATCAGTATTTGATATCTCATCCGTATGATGGAGACAGCTATAAAAGGCATAAAACGAAGGCCTTGATTCTTTTCAATATTTTATTTGTCCAGTTCCTTCCTATCCTTTGGGTATTAATCTGATCACGTGCCCGCGACTTGCACAAAAAACCTCTTTCTCAGGCAAATCTAACCACGATATGTAATTCATTGATGGGGCCGAAATTTGTTTACAGCGCATAAGAACATAAAATTTGTTTGTTAAAGCACCTCCTGCATGATGTCGGTCGGCGAAATGGGCGAATCCGCTCAGTGAGTTCCTATCTTATACATCGTCCAGGGTATACCTTTTCTAACATCACGACTTAGTCCACTCAAGATCTTTGATGTTACCAGGAAGCAGGATCGTTTCTTATATGCTCTTGCGCCTATGGTACGATATGGGAAGGTATGCCAAGATTCGATATGTGCTGGATCAGACTGCTAATCTCTCATAGCTTGCCTTTCGACAAACAGTTCACAAGTATGGAGTCGACCTTTGCTGGTCCCCCATGATCCTTGCAAAAGAGTTCAACCGTAGTAGTTTCGCTCGAGATAGTGGTAAGTGACTAAAGGCAAGACTTAAAGCAGAAGCTGATTTTCAAGTGAAGACTTAACTGTCTCTACCCAACCCAACCAACCGCCAACTATCGTCCAGTTCGGCGCAAATCTCCCCCTGGAACTGGCTCGCGCCTCGGCACTCGTTGCTCCTTTCACACAGGGCGTGGACCTCAACTGCGGCTGCCCCCAATCTTGGGCTTGCGCTGAGACGTTAGGCGCTGCTTTGATGAACCACCGTGAACTGGTCCGGGATATGGTTGTCGAGACTAGACAACGGCTGGCAAGTGACGGATGGGGTGTCGGCCTCGAGAAGGACATTGACAGTCCCAAGGGTCGAAGTGTGAGTGTGAAGATCAGAATCCACAATGATCTCAGGTATGTTCTCCCTAGTCCAAAGAATGAATATCGCTCACCCACCAAGGCAAACCATGGACTTTATAGATACCGTGATAGGTCATCCCCAGAACCGCCAGATTGACTGGCTCACTATTCACCCACGGACAAGGTCAACACCATCAACTACCCCGATCAGGGCCGAAGCTCTCGAGATCCTGACAGAAAAGTATTCAAAGACACTCCCCATACTCCTCTCTGGAGACGTCTTTGATCTGTCCACCCTCCCCTTCCAACCAACCATCACCACCAACAATGAAGCCCCTCTCCCCTCTATAGACAAACTCGTTCTCAACGAGAAGAACTCTGCTGTCAACATGCCACGCCCCAGCAACACCCATCTTTCAGGCTTCATGTCCGCCCGTGGCCTCCTTGCCAACCCAGCCATTTGCGCTGGCTACTCAGCCTGTCCGTGGGAAGCCGTCGAGACATTCATGTGCAAAGTGGCACGGGCTCCTGTGCCCTTCAAGCTGGTCCAGCACCACATCATGGAGATGACGGCGCCCGGAATGGGCCCCGATAAGAACTCCCTTCTGGAAAAGAAGGAGCGTGCTGAACTCATGAAGTTGACCAATACCTGTGAGATCATCGACTTTCTCGACGAGAAAATCGACGAGAAAACGGGGAGAGTTGGCGGTATGAGACGAGACCTATGATTATTTCCCGATCGCATCTCACGACGAGTTTGAGACACGGGACATCAAGATCATGGTATCTCATTCAATGTATTCATGACTATAAAACCCACTCTCTGCTATCTGTGCTACAGAGTTCCCCACGATCCGCCTCTTGCACCCACGCTCAAAGACCACTCAATACGCCCTGAATTCCTATCGTTCCCGAGTCATCACGCCTCTGTACAAAGGCTCTAAAATCCATCCTCGATAACTTGCCGCCTCTTGCACCTGTCGCCGCCAATGTCCTGGTCTTTTCACGCAGCGCCTCGGGTCCGACGATAAACAGTGAACCGATCTCTGTAAGCATCTCGACAGCAGAGCTAACCTCCTTTGACGTTGGCCACTCGCGCATCGTGGACACATACTTTGCGATATCCTGCGTCACCATGAGACCACCTGTCGCGTTGACCTGGAACTTCTTGAAGTGCTCAAAGAGAAGCTTGAGAAGCACCAATGCTAATTCGGTGAAGAACTTCTCAGAGTTCTGACCATCGATGGCTTGGCGAGCGAGACGATGAACACGGGCCAGGAATGTGCAGATACTCAAACACGTTTGCGTCTGCAGTGAGTCGAGTTCGACCTCTTTTGGCCGGAAATCCTGCTTTTTCTGGCCCAGCAGTGACTTTGTCACCCAGTTGGACACAACATCAATGGTGCCTTTTATGACGTTGTTTGTCTTCTTTTCAATGTTACTAATGGCCACCCTTTTCTGCGCCTCCATGCTTCGCCTGACTGTTGTGTTTGACTCCGCGAGGCGGATGAGGACGACTGTGATGAATCGATCCATGAGACTTGTAATTGTGACGGCCGGATGAATCGTTGGTAAATATGATAGATCGGGCTCGGTTTTCGTATTTTCTTGCACAGAGATCTGGTCAAGTGCGGCGTCGAGAGTTGTCTCAATGTACACCTGACCCAAACTTGTCAGAAGCAGGTTGAGAAGAGTGTTGACATCCTTGGGAGTATCGGTCTGGGAGCCAAGCTCCAATGTGCGCTGAACGCTCTCGGCCAACCACTTGAGCATACGCTTGGCGTTTGCTATGCTCAAGGCACCATCTTCTTCTGAGACCTCGATTTCATTCTTGTTGTCCTTATCCTTCTCCTGGACGCCGGCAACGCGCAGCATCATGCGCTTTTGTGTGGTCGTAAGCTCCGAGGAGTCAAGACGCTCGATATAGGCGTCCTTTGCTGATGCAATCAGCTGCGTACCCTGCTGGGCAAGAGATGCCATAAAGCCAGTGGGTGCCTTCTTCCGTCTAGAATGGTATATACTGTACTTGAACAGCAGAGAGCTGTACATTTCTTCTAAACTCTTTCGTTCCCGCTCGATGTACGAGTTGCCAATCATATATGGCACAAAAAGCTCTTCCATCTGCTGGTCGAGAGTATGTGCTATTTGGGCCGAGCATGGCTCGGGGTTTTCTGTTAAGCCATGGGACTTCAGGTCCTCGACTAGGGATCCGAGATAAGTTCTCGACGAGTGCAAGGCTCTGAGGAAAGCCAGTGAAGAGATCTTTAGAGTTTCATCCAATACCATTTCGAGCCTCTGTTGGATTGACTGCTGAAATATTCGTTGAATGAACTTGATAAGCACTGTTTCGTAGTATGGGAAAATAAGCTTGATCTGGTTCGACTCGTCCTGCATGACGATCTTGATCTCGTCCAGCAGGTTTTGTAAGCTTGGCTCTACCGTCGGTGGCTCTGAGTCGGGATCTGCCAGCTGTTCCCAGGTGTCACTGTCCACTTGGACCTCATCGGCGAGGAGTTGATCGCGGTCCAAGAAGAAAGCATGCTGGTTGACAAAGGTCGCGATAACACTGGCGCCGCCGTTGAAGTCGTATAGAACCTTTGCGCATTCCATCATGTCGCCATAGTTGCCCTTCTTGTTACTGTTTTCGAATTGCTGTAAAAGATCCTGTTCGAGCGTTTCACAGAACTTCTCCAATACCTCTCTGGTGTTATGTAGTCTCACGTTGCCCACGACGCCGTTCGTGGTTCCGCCATTTCTCAAGCTGTTTGTTTGACCCCATGATGCCGGATCCAATCGTTGACTGATGCGCATAAGTTGTCGAACGATCATGGCGCATCGCACTTTGTGTTCAGAACCGGCCTGCCTTTGGACATCTTGTAACAGCGAGAGCTTTCCCGTCTCACTGACTTCTGTCCAGCACTGAATTAAAAATATGGCGTCGTTGGCTCGTCTTCGCTTCTTGTCCAAATCCTCGAGCTTCTCTCCAATCTGCAGTGCAACATTGCCACCAGCGTGGGAATTGACGCCAATTCCGTTCTTGTATGAATGTTCCTGGTTGAGAGAGAGATCGAGCTGTTCGAATGCCCTCATAGATTCGTCGAGCTTCTGGCCTAGTGTTTCGAGAGTTGAGTCGTGAGCTACCTCTGCGCGGCGCACATGCGACATGAGCTCCGACTCCTTCTCCTGGAGCTCAGCTCCAAGAGAACCAAGTTGATCGAGTGCATCTAGGACGTTGAGTCAGCATGGTTGGCTCTATATCGGCCTGGCAAAGAGTGTCCGCCGTACTTTCAAATGTTCGAATCAGGGGTTTGGGATCGAAGGGCGTTTGCGCATTGCCAGATCGTCGGTTCGAGGGTACGGCGCTCTCAGCAAGACTGTCGACAAAGTCACGCACTATAAAGTCCTTGTTGGAGAAGTCGTCGAGAGTAAAGTTCGGTCCTCTTGGGAAGAGACTCGTCTGACCGGAACCAGCGCGATCCATGTTGTTGATGCTGTCGAGAATCGAGGCGCTACATATGGAGAGGGATCATCGACGGTTGATACGTGTGGTATGGAGGGTTGTACGTAGTTCGAATTCGAGATGGAGTGAGGCTGCAACATAAATCATTTGCCAAGTCACGTCGTCGATCAAGTCTGGTTGGCGCTCATGGAGTGGCCATGATATTCAGACGAGAGGTAGGTAGAGGTAGAGGTGAGGTTAGGTTGGGATACCTTACCTCAATCGAAGGTAGGCATTGGCTGCCCGCTATTATCACAGGGCAGCTTCAGAGGCTCAGCTACAGCGCCAGCGCCCAGCCCCGCTATCAGCTATCTAGGTTCAGTGGACGAGCTGAGCCACACGCACGTACGTGAGGTTAACCAAGAAGCCAAGAGCTCCAGTGGAGAAGCGACGTAACTCATCTCGCACCGCCACGACTTTTTCCTTGCCTGTCTTCCACTGATAGACACGTCTACCCACCCTTCCTTGTCAGGCTCCATCAACTTATAAGCCTGCCCATCCCCGGTTGTAGCGCGATCGCAAATCCCGATCTCGAGTGTTTATTCAACTTGGCAGTTTGTCGCATAGACTCGACCAGTCCAGAGACATCTTTGCAACCCAGCAGCTTGTTAGACAGCCTCGAGGCTGCACATTTACCATCATGCCCATCATGACGACTCGCGATCGTCTGGCCTACAGAGCCGACGAATCCAAGGAACATGGCCTTTTGTCTGAACAGGAGAGGGAAAGGATGCTCAAGGTACAATCAAAGCAGCGCGTGAGACTATAATTAGTTTAAACTGACAATTGCAGTCCTATCTCCCCAAACCTAACGACCCCCCATCGACTGCTTCGGTATCTCGACCTCAACGAAGATCGCGGTTAGGACTCCGTCGCTTTCTCCTCAACCAAATCCATGTCCTCGTCTTTGTCGTTTTGCACGGGATCTTCTCTCTCTACATCAAGTTGCGCCAGACATGGAACCTTGTGCGCTACCAGTTCTCATCCGTCGTCAAATATCACCATGGCACACCGCAATATATTAAGAAGGACTTGAAGGGCCTATCTAAGAAACCCAAGCACCTTAGTGTTATTCTAAAGCTCGAGGAGAACCATCGCACGAAGGCCGATGTCGAGCGACTCCTTGATGAGGTAGCCGAGATTGCGACATGGTGCGCTTGTGCCGAGATTCCGATGCTCTCTGTGTACGAGAAGACAGGTATGTTTTGACATGTGATATTGTCCGATTTATACTAACAAAAAACAGGAATTCTCAAAAAGCATATGCCTCGAGTCTACGATGCTGTTAGCCAAAAGTTCGCGTTCTACTTTGGCCCTGAACATCCTGGCCTTACTGTTACATCACCCCACAAGGAAGACCTACCAGAGGCCTTTGGCAAGAAGCCTAGGGAGCATCTTCGCCTGCACCTCATCTCCGAGCAAGATGGTCGTGAATCCATGGTTGACCTCACCCGTACCCTGGCCGAGATGTCTCAGAGAGGCAAGCTCTCTCCTCGCGACATCTCCACTGAGTTGATTGATGCTGAGCTTTCTGAGGGTATCATGACTGAGCCTGATCTGTTGCTTACTTTTGGCCCTTACCTCGAGCTATCAGGATACCCTCCTTGGCAGATCAGATTGACTGAGATCTTCTGTCTCCAGGACAATGAGAGGGTTGGCTATCAGGTCTTCCTCAAGGCGCTGCAACACTATGGCAGGGCCCAGATGCGCCTCGGTAAATAAATGCTCATATATGTAGTTTCTTTGTCGCCATCTTCGTTTGCGTTTAGAATAACTATATCCTATCTCACGATTTCCAGACCAGCATCTCTCTGGCCTCCCTATTCCATTTATACACTGGACCTGTCCCAACATTGTAGTTGTAGTAATTCTCCGTCCCTCCTTTAACCATTGCTCTTCGAAAAGTGATATTGATCCTTCCGCCATCTTCCTGATTCTTTCCTGTTCTCTTTGGTATCGAGTGCAGCCAGTTCGATTGTGTTCTGCCTCTCATCAAAACCATGTCGCCGCTTCCTAGCGGCAACTTTAACGGTTTCGTGCTCGCAGCAGGAGGGTCCACGGAGTTTGGTGGCGGTGGCTTATGTTTCATGAGAAAGTCACGTCGTGCTCCGAGTGAAAAGGAGGCAATGGCGGGATCCCGACCCAGGAATTGCTCATCGTCACTGTGGAAGCTGATGCTGTCGGAACCAGAGGCATAATAGTTGACAAGGCAGAAGTTGTACTCGCATCCTGTAGCCAGCTCAGTCCGACGGCGAAGCTCTTGGAGACATTTCGGAATAGGTCTAGGAGGATAGTTGGCATATCGCTTATCTAAAGCTCTGGAACCAGTGTTGGCATCTACAGGCAGGCCTTTGTCGTTGAACCTAGAGGTTTCGTCGAGGCCAAATACAGTTGTCCATCTGTTCTATCATCAGCAATAGAACACCGGAAAGTCTAATCGTTCTTACCTTGGCGTTCGTATTTGAGTTTCTATTCCACCCCGTTTGATCTTATACTCAACTCTGTAGAAGGGAAGTTCTGCTCGTAGAAACTCGAAAAGCCTTCGAGATACAGAAGTTGTTATGAAGGGTTCAAAGTACAAGAGATCCAGGTCAGGCTGGTCATTGATTTCTCTGCCAGGTTGATCTGGTAGAGTGGCCAGCTCCTTGCTGAGGGAGGCTGGTAGGTCCTTGATAGGATGAGGGTAGAACTGGTGTTTTGAATATGTAGGCTAAGACTGATGTTAACATATGAAATCGTCACTAATATCAAATTTCTTACTTCTTCTGAATCGTGGTCACTAGGAGTGATTGCTCCAAGTTCTGTTTTGGGTTTCTTCACTGTAGGGCTGAAGAAGGCATCAAGGGTGCGCTTCTTAGACATGATGATAGAGTGGACAGGTTAAAGTTTTCAAATGGCGATTTAAGGTACAAAGAAGATAAAAGGATCTTTTCTGAGTTACTATGTACGAAACACCAATTCTTAACCGTGAATATGTAGTAGTTATCTTGAAAGTCGTGACATCACCTTCAAACTCCCAGCCTTGCGTCTAAGTCAAACTGTGGCGTTCGTCTGTGGCGGTGCACAAAAGTATTCCAGATTCTGCAAAGTGCAAGCCCTAAACTCAGTCCAAACCAGCCTCACTTTCTCTCAGGCAGGGACCCTTGTTTGACTCATGTCAGGTCCGTCAAAGTCAGTGCATTTTCGTCAAAAATTCATCGATATCTGAGGAGCAAGGCTTCACTATGGATGTTAGTCTCAACCCCTGTCACTGTAAATTAATAGACAGAAATACCATCATGGAAATAATCAGAAACTAATGACTCTTGGAAAATATTCAGAAAAACTCTCAACTACGAGACATGAACCTATTCCGAGCACCGGCTGCTCGTGCAGCAAAGACTCTCGATAGGTCAGTGTTTGCAAAGACACTCAATGCTACCGCGGCGTCTATCAAAGAGAACAAGCTCCTTTCCAAGTATCGTAAAGAACTTGAAAAGACAAATGAGGTTCTCTTTATGGAGAGATTCAACCCTATCCTGCCCGACCCTGACCCTTCGCTTGCTTCTCAAGGTAAGAAGTGTATAGTATTGGCTCCTCAGATCAAGTCTACTTGTAAGTGGCAACACCCTTATATGAGATACTGGCGAAAGATACTGATAAAGAGATAATAGCTCCCGAGACATGGAGTCCCATTTTGCAAGAAGCCGCCAAAGTTGGTGATATTAAGGTTATCCCTTATGATATTGATATCGGTTACGAGTTCTGGACCTACAGTGAGTCAAAGGCCCTGTGATCTCACATGCAGGAGGCTGACAAGAGCCAGTGGATGTCATGAGATCGATTCTTCCTGAAGAACTACACGAGGAGATCCCAAGTGGTTTCAACACAGTAGGACACGTTGGTATGTTTTCGAGTCCTCATCAGAGCCAGCAGAATCCATACTTACAAGATAGCCCACCTCAACATTCGAGATCAGTACCTGCCCTACAAGAACATCATCGCCCAGGTACTTCTTGACAAGAACCCTCACATCAAGACCGTTATCAACAAGATCGATAATGTCGGCTCAGAGAACGAGTTCAGAACCTTTGCCTACGAAGTCCTTGGAGGTCCTGATGACCTGAACGTTGAAGTCAGCGAGGCTGGTTGCGTCTTCAAGTTTGATTACTCCAAGGTATACTGGAACAGCAAGCTCGATACAGAGCACAAGAGAATCGCAGGCTTGTTCAAGCCAGGTGAGGTTGTGGCAGATGTCATGGCTGGTATTGGGCCATTTGCTGTTCCAGCTGGTAAGAAGGGTGTCTTTGTCTGGGCCAACGACAAGAACCCGGAGAGTTACCGTTACCTTGAGGACGCAATCCGCAGGAACAAGGTGAGCTCATCATTAGTCTCGTCCCATCATGACTTGATGTTAATTCTTGATTGCAGGTTTCGGAATTCGTGAAGCCTTTCAATTACGATGGCCACGACTTCATCCGCACATCCGCAGATCTTGTTCTGGAAGCTCACAAGCGAGGCGACTGTGCAGTTGTCAAACCTCCAAGACCATCAAGAAAGTCTACAGCGCCGCCTCCGGAGCCTGTCCGAGTGCCCGTGCCACCAACCATTTCTCACTTTGTCATGAACCTTCCCGCATCCGCCATTGAGTTTACTCACAACTACCGGGGTCTGTACCATGGTCATGAGGAGCTCTTTGAGCCTCACACCGAGACCAAGCTACCCATGGTGCACGTCCATTGTTTCTCGGTCAAGGCCGATGATGAGACACCATTGAACGACGTCTGCGAACGCATACGTAAAGAGATTGGTGTTTTGCTCAAGCCTGGCGACCCCGAAAAAGAAGGCGAAGTCCTCGTCTACGATGTACGAGACGTTGCGCCTGCAAAGAGAATGTTCTGCGCTTCGTTCCGCCTACCGCGTGAGGTTGCCTTTGCTGAGAGGGCTTAGACGGGTCGGACGATGTCGATATCTCCGGCATTTGTCGGGCCCCGGGTGGAACGGTCGGCCGGGCGGACGGCCGGAGGGCTAAAGCCTATTACCTTGCACAGCTGCTGTACGATGCTATGCTGTGCTGTAACGTATTCGTACTGCAGTAGGATATTAATTGACCAACCCAATGCAGTACGAGGTCGGAAACTCAAAAAATGGACAAACCAAGGCGCTTAAGCCTACGCCAAATGCAACTTTCTCTTTCTACAATCAAGAACAGGGTCGCATTGGCATCCATCGGGATATGGCCGTTGATAATAAAGCGCTTACAATACTTATCGCCCGATACTGTATCTTGCCCGGGTGATTTATCCCGCGGCCCGCCCAGGCACGATGACGCTTTCATGATAACTCAGACTGAGTATAGTTAGCCGCGATAACGGGTCGCGGGGTTCTTTTGGTCTGTGACTGCAGCCGGTCAGCGTAAGCTTCGGGATACCCTTGAGGGATCGACGATACATCCTCTGGTCTGTCCTGCCCTGCCCTGCTCTGCTGGTTTGGTTTGGTTTGGTTTGGTTTGGTTCAATTTGTTTTGCTCATAAAACAAGCTCATACCGAATGCCAGGCGTGGCTGACCAGGTCAAGACGTGGCACACCTATCATGGTAATTATCCTTGCCCACCCTTGCACTCATGGGAACGGGTTACCCATCAGCGATTGCATCTTATCTTGGAGGACACCCTTATGGGCGACACCTGACTCCCTCTTGAACAACGCAGACGCACCCCTCAAGCTCCTTCTAGTCTGCACCCTCGCATGGTTTCACGGCATCACCGTTGAACCGTCGACGTTTTGTATACCTTGCACCGCATTCGCAGTGCGTCGCGCATGTATTGGAGCAAAGCTGACGCACGCCCTGTGGTGTAACCTTGCAGAACCCAAGCCAGGCCAAGACAAGACAAGACTCTTGGTCAGTTACAAGATCGGAGAGACGAACCGATTAAGTGAGACACTCAGACAAATGACAGCAAATACAAGAATGAAAATAAATCGCTACAAGGCTTTATGCGACACCGTACCTAAGAGCTTGGTTCGATCCTCGATGCGGCTGCATAATGCCAATATCAATAATGTCGTGATGTTTTTCTTATCAATTCTCACATTCGCAAACCTGTTGGATATCTCTTCCTTCAGGATCTTTTTTCAAGGAGCCATGTCCATTCTTCCTCTTTCGGTATCGTGCTTCATGGCCGCTTCGAGTCCCTAGCCCTGGCCCTGGTTCTGGCATACCCGCCATCCCGAGCCCAGGGTTACCTCGAAATCTAGGTGACCTCGGTGTGGTATTCCGTAACCCTACGCGCAGTTGAGGGTGCTGCCATCCCACGCAAATTCCCCTGACCGATCTACGGTATGTGCCTCAGCCATAAATAACGTCTGCAAGCCATGTCTGCGTTGCGTTATCAGTGAGATGAGGCACGACACCACTAAAACGTGGTGGTATACGAGTTGCGCAGCGTCAATTCGGAGAGTTAAGATGGTGACAGGCAGTGGACCCTGAAATATCAGCTATTGTTGTACAGTAGGAATGACAATTCTCATACGAAGGATGGTCGGCAAGCTTCGAGAACCCACAAAGAAACCGAGAGGCTGAAGAACATGAGCGTTAGTGAGAGATATTGGGAGAGATACGAACCAACGTAGCATCTGCAACGCGCAACGGAGAGTGAGTGGCGATAACTTGTCAATCTACAAAGCGACTTGTTATAGCATCCCAGTCTCTCGGTGCGGGCCCGGGGTTTCTTCATCAACTGCAAGAGAAACTATTCGGAAACATACCATCAATCATGAACAGCCATTTGGTTATAGCCCAGCTATATTAATTGTTCTGAGGCCGTCCATCGCTGCCTCCTTATCGCATAAGCGAGTCTGCATGACTGAGCATCGATGTTATTGATCTTCTTCCCGTCGCTGCCTACCAGGGCTGTGCTGCAAGTCCAGAGAACGGGTTATGGGAACAGCGGCTCATGGAGGTTGGAGAGGGGATCGTCTGGCGTCTACGTTTAGATGCAACTGCAACGTACATCACAGCGGACGCATCTGCTTTCAAGGGAACTCCTCCATCTCCCGTTAGGCCCGTCTGCAGCGCTTCGAGGGAAGGGGTGTGGAGTTTCGAGACGATGAGACGAGTGGATAGCCAGTATGAGGCTGAGGACTTGAGTTAATAACAAGCGCCCTTGTCAAGATAGGGTTGCACTTGAGTTGTCATGGGTGTTCGAGCACAGTAACGAACTCATGAGGCGATATTGCAACAAGAGGAGAGGAAAAGCTCTTGTTGGCAAAGGATGGACGACAAGACTTGTAGGCTTTGCGCCAAGTCTGATGTGATGAAATTCGTCATTATCATAACTCTTTAGAGTTGCGATTATGTGGAGAGCTTGCTCGCGAGAGATATTTATGATCTCTAGTTCTGTTAGCTCATAGCATCCCACTTTGGAGGATGCGCATAATCAGCCAGCCTTCACATGCTAAAGTGTGGCTTCTATTGTTAAAATCGAATCTTGTTGGTCAATCCTTGTGGGTAGAGCCACATTGCTAGGGGAAATCGAGAATCGAATGCAGAAACTCCAGCAGGCATCCATTTAGACGTTCCAAGAGCCACAAATTACCCATTTCAATTCCTTGTTCTCTCTTGTCGTTTCGTCTAGAAGTCAGCAAGTTCCACTTGCTCGGACCGAGATGACTTGCGTTCACTAACGTCTTAAGTCTCGGCCGATCCGATATGCGAGCAACGAGGGGCAATCGTGAAATATGATTGGCCGAACATTGGAGACAGTGCTTCTATACTGGCTGTTCGAGACTTGATTTCTGCTATTCGACAGACCTGGCATTGAGAAGGCGAGAATAATAAGTCGCGATGATGGAAGTTCGTTAACGCTGGCAGGCGGTATTGGGTAATGCATGCGAGGGCGTTCCAGTGATGTATCATAAGGGAAGTATCAGGAGTAACACTGATACCAAACTGGGCCGACGGCATGTTATTATCAACATGTTATTGCATATCTGATAGAAGCGTAATTGAATACATCATGGAGTGTAGCCAAAGATCTCTGCAACCTTATCCTGTCTCTCGCGCTACGTTGTAGCTAAGAATGATAGCTGGCTGGCACTTTGTTGAACGCAGCTCATGGCAGGATACTCCACCATACCATGGTGGTGAAGAAAACGGACAACTCACATAGCCCATAATGGTAACCCGAACGCGTCGGTGTGCAATCAAATCTCGGTTACTGTTCTTGGTGAGCCTCGTGATTCTATTCACACAGCTATTGTCCATCTGCAAAGAACCAGGGTACACCACGCCTGGAAATGGGACACGACACAGAATATGCAGTCCATCACTGCTGAAGAGACCAAAGATTGAGGGCCAACGTGGAGCACAGAAGTACCTCAAAGTATAGAATGGCTGTCGAGAACCACTTCTCTTCGTAAATATTGAAGCTGTTGCAGTTGGCGCCAGTGATGCTAGCCAAAGCTTGTGTCCTCACCAGTGCGGGGACCCCAAAATCACCACGGCCCACCGCAGAGCAAAGGTTCATTCTGTATGAAAATGTACCTATTAGTGAGAAAGTCAAGTCGATTATGCGGTAGAATCCTACCGAGTTTTCCAATGAACATCATATACTCGCGAGTGGCTTTGTACAACCAACAACCAAGCTTTGCGCGGCAAAGCATATGTCATCAAGTTTGTTAGAGATACTGCCAGATTTGGCCGAAGCAAAAAGAAAGTGTCGATCCTTATGCTGATCAGGGTCCCTGTAGATTGGCTTTAGAATCCATTAGCTAACCAAGCCTTGGCGGGTACATCCGACCAAGGAAATCCTGCTGAGCCTAGCCGGTGCGAACGAGGTTGCTTGCGTGGAAGTCTTGATATTTGCGTAGTTGGTGTGAGGTAGGACCGAACAGAACCATCAGTAGTCGAATTCTACTGTATGTGTGCATTCCACTATTTCTATTAGACGGATCCGTATATGTATCGATGTTACATGTCTAGACTTACATAGCTAGAACGAGCATGCGAATTCGGTTATGAGCCAATATTAGAGAGGCCAATCGCACCGACAATTATAGAACGGAAACTCTCGAATAACGATAGCCGAATTGTCGATTCGCTTAATCCTTGAAACGAGCTGCCAATGGCGTCACTTATATTATAGCCCGTAGGGAAAACGGGTTGTTCATGACACCAATCCCAGAAAGAGCGTCAATTCGTTTCGGGCGGGATGTTGATGTAGCCGGTCCCGAAGAGGTTCTCCATTCTGTTCGTAGAGGCTGAGAATGCCATCATCGTCAAACTCGCCAATAGTAGCGTTTGAGGGGAGTCAGCTTTTCAAGCACCTGTAAACTTCCATGCTGAACGAAGAGGTAAGACTTTGCCCACATACAGGGCGCTAAACGAGACATTGTATGTGAACATCTCCAAAAGCCGCATTGATAGGCATCTCAGTGCCCCGGCCAGCTTGGCTGGTATAGTAAATGAGATCACGGCAGCTAAAACTGCGTCCGTCGTTACCAATGCCAAGATCCCCTTGCTTGAGCTTATGTCAAAGCAGTACAGTAACGGTAATGCTGCAGTAGCCCTACTGTAGCCACAGCGCATCCGCATTCGCAGCTGCGGCCACAGATGCATCCTGCAAATCAGATAGTGCAAGCCATGGCGGCCAATGAATGGGTTAAAGCAAAGACATCATGGAGTGGACTTGATAGTGCAGTGACCCTCTAGGGTGTTTGCTCTCGAAGCAGAGCAACGCAGCAATAGGTCCCCATCGACCCACCCTTAAGAGCAACCTACAAGATATTTTGCTGTCAAGAAAATACATGCCTGTTAATGGGAACGATGGCTGAGGATTGATGTGTCATGGCGTAAGGGTCCGGGACGAGAAGAAAAAAAAGCTTGGTGTGCTTGGATTCTCGGGTTTTCACGGATTGATTGAAGAATCCATAATGTTGGAAGGTGCTGTATATGCGTGTGGCAAAAGAAGTCATATCGGAAACCGTCCGAGATACGAATAAGACGAAACGACTGGCATCGAAGAGCCGAGCCGAGCGAAGAGTGACGGAGCGACATCGAACAAACAAGAGATGATAATGATAAGCATGTTTGTGTTACTCGGCGAGGGAGTCAAAGACACGAAGAGCACTTTGGCGAGAGGGAGATATGAAACTCCAAGATAAGGAAGATAAGCAAGTTGTTGTTGCTGTTGTTGTCTATCAGTTAAGCACCTAGGTGAAGAAGATATCGAGAAGGGGTGCACCTTTAGCGAAACGTATTGTACATCAGCTGTAGGGTGCCTTGTTTGGTGCTTGGCTTCTTCCGCTTGGCCTGCCGCTCTGAGGGGTCAGATTCGGATGGACGATGGATCTGTGTCTGGGGGAGATTCTGAATCTGGGGTGAGGTGAGGGGAGTGCATTTGATTGGGTTTAGCTTGATGGAACCTGGGGCTGGCAAGTGCAAGTGCGAATGCGGGCGGTGGCTTTCAGTTAAGAGCTTGGGGAGTCTGAGGTAGAAGGAACGACTGGCCATCAACGCCCGCTACTATCTTTGTCTAAGGCAGGTAGGTGCTAACCTATCCGGCAATTGGCATTTGTCAATCATCACTTTGACGGGGAAGAATATCAAGGTAGGTACGTATTGATCTTGAAGCGTCTACCTGATATCTGGTACACAGCATCAGTAGGGTATTTGACGATATCTCGAGCAATTGATTGAGCAGACCTGGTTATCGATCAATCATACCAGGTAGACCCTGGTCAAGAAGACGTTGAGAAACAGCACATTCGTCCAATCAACAAAGCCAATTGAGCAGTCGGCAACATCCAGGTACAGCTTACATACAGTACAGCATGGTACATCAGAAACGACATACATATAACGGCCGGGAGAAACCACATGGTTGCTGTGCGAGAGACCCCCATTGGAGTGTTAGACAAACTGTTGGTTGATCAGTTGGTTCTCCAACAAGTGTCTCAGTGGCACTCCCTTTGTTTGCTCAGAACATTCAGGGCAAACATACTACGCGTGCGTGTAGTTATGTACAAAGGTCTTAGACTGCTTAAAGGGCATGGCTCTGGAAGACATGGGAAATGCGCATCCGTCAGAGAGCCATACTGGAGCTGTGACACAAGCGACTCGGCAAGGTACTTCCACATTCAGTCACGGGACTCTATGTCTCTTAGATGAGGCCTGGACTGCTGTCAAGGTATAGGTGAAGTTTCCTTTGTTGTTCTGCTGACGTACCTCTGACGGACTAGTCATCCTAGGTAAAGCTACGAGAAGCCAGGCAAAAGCAGAGCCCTAATTGCCAAAACACTATTGTGGCAGCCATCATGAATTTTACCCCTGGATCCCGTATAATATCGACCTGGCCTGAATAACTCTTCACCAATTACCAATGCTCGTGGTCGGGTTGCATTTGATTTGCCGATGTGAAATGCAGCCAAGATGATCGGAATGTCATGATGACAATGTTGCGCGGCCTGTGGCATCAACCCTGAAAGTGAGCTGCATAGCTGCTCATAGCCAAGAAAGGGACGGACACGCAGGCTGCAGGTCAAGACAGTACAGTACAGTATGATACAGTATCCGAAGGCTACAGTACCCCAACTGCCTATAATGAAAGATCTTGCCCTCCAGATTTTTTGTTATGGAGAAATGTCGATCTTTGAGGTAGCTAAACGTCGATCTCAAAGACCGCACGGACCGTACCGTATGTGGAATTACATCAATAACATCAAAACAGTCTGGCGTTGAGGAATGCCGCAACCTTGTCAAAACAGCCACAACACCACAAGACGGGGTTGCATTCCTGTTCTTTCCTGCGATGTGATGTAACAAGCGTTCTGTTCTGCCCTGACCTGCACTGGCCTGAGCGCGACCGAGGAAACAACGAAGCCACATACGGTATCAAAGATGCATCTCGACTGATATGGATGAGACCGTCCTTTGTTGGTCTTAGATACATACTTAGTTGCAGGGTCTGGATGGAACTGACTTGAAGCCGGCATGTAGAAGAATTAACAAGATCAAGTGCAGAAGCTGGACGTGTAATTGATAACAACAATACCACGGATGACGGCCTGGGATTCCAATTGGCTCTTGACCCAGTATGTTCTCAAGTTTGAAAGTCTCATGCACCCAGCATCAAATTAGTGAATGATCAGAAACAGAGTCGAGATGAGATATTAGCAAGCGCAAATCCATACCTACTCTACAAAGCCCTACAGCACCCGAAACAATAGCTGAATTCTACAGCTGATGACAGGTTAATTGGCGTTTTGACCCCCAAACAATTGAGTTCTTGGGCGTCAGCAAAGTTCCGGGTTGATTCCCGGATGCCCACTAGTATCATTATCTCCCCGAAGACGCAATCGAATCGACAGTGGAGGCCATCTTCATCCCCAGTTATTGGCGCCCTCAGCTCTCTGCCGCGGCGGCTGATGTGATCGAGACCTGGAACTATGGAGCACTTGGATGAACTGATGTGAGGGGAATTGTTCCATCGCAGATGATAGCGCTGAAAATCATTGTGCTCCAGAAGTTTAGGTTCACATTCAACCGCGTCTCATCTACGAAAGACAATAACAACAATAGCTGTTGGCATACGACGCAGTGCAGTAACTCCGAGTCTGTTTACTGGAGCTCGTAACAATTCTCTCATCCCTGTCTATAATTAGGACATGGAGGTTCAGCAAAGTTAAAGCTATAGTAGGTGCACAGGTATCCGTAAGCCGCTGAGCAATATAGCGTCTTCAATGAGATATTTTATCAAGATAATGGGAAATTTGTGTATAAGATCCGTGATTTAAGGGTAGGGCAAAACGCCACTGAACACATAATTAATTTCGAGCAGGGGAAAAATGACAAGTAGTGACGTTTGGTGAGACAAGAGAGAGCCCTGCATTGAAGTGAGACATGTCATAGCAGAGTAGCGTGAGAGAAAAAAAACGTTTGTCGAAGCAACGCGTGGTATCCGTATTCTGCAGAGTAAAACAGAGTTGTGGTTACGAAGTGGATCTTTTCCAGAAGGAGGCTTAAAATTTTCATTCTAATCGTATCACGTTTACTTGGGAATTGGCGAGACAATGATATCCGAGCCAATAAAGCTGTCAATTAACTGTATGATCAAGTAAAGCAAGGGGCTGAGTTGCATTGATGTGATGAATCGTAGTAAGAGGCTTCTGGAACTTATTCGGCCCTTGATGATCCCCGCTTGTATAGTACTCTATACCGTCGGACAGTTGCGAAGGAGTCCAAGCGAAGCCAAGCGATGGACTAAAAAAGAATTAGAGAAAAAAAATTCAAAATAAAAAAATCCCACGATGTTCCCCTGCCCCTCGTTTCTTTTGATGAATTTGATTGGATGGAAAAGACATGGACCCTTGTCTTGTTTAGGCTGTCGTCTTGGGCCTTGACTTGACCTGACTGCCCCTACTGTAAACCCCTGCTCAGGCCCCAAAAGTCAAAGACTTGTCCGTCCAATCCCCTGGAGTCGGTTTCGACGGGGGAACTAATCGTGGGCCCCCGAAGGACAAGACAGGGCCGGTTGTCTAGGTTGGACCGTTCCGCTGGGCCCCTTTCAATGAACCACCCCCTTACCCTGGCCTGGCTTCTTTTTGCCCTTTTGAGACTTCCGCTTGCTTGTCTGCTTGCCTGCGCTGTAAGTACCCCTGGTTGTCTCGAATCTGGTTCCCGAACCCATTCCAGAGAAAGGCTCGGCCTTAATTGGGTTATTACACGAGATTGACAGAGGATCAGATGGCTTCAAAGTTTTTAATTGTTGCTTTCTTTTGCCCGCGAGTCGAGCCGGACAGAGTTACAGTATTATCGTGACTCGGGCATGTCCCGTTATGTGGCGTTGTTTTGGTGTTGCTGTTGGTGCTGCAATTCTTGCTTGTTAGCTACAGTATGATGTGTTTTTACCTCATAATAAAATGTAGTTTATCAGAATTGATCCTACCGTGCCATTGTTCATTCTAGACCTTTTTTATCACAAGACTGAGACTCGTCTGTCTCTGTTCCTGGCACAGAAACGGGGCCAGCCCAGGGCTCTCGATTCAGCCGAAAGAAGAAGCAGGGAAAATCTAACGACGCCCGGGCCAGTTTGGGTACTCAGATTGAATGAATGTCGTGCTCGTCTTGTCTTGTCTTGCCCTTCGGCTGTCTGTCCGGGGTGAGGCTGGTTTCTTCACCTGTGACCAAAGACGGACACTTGAACGGTTCGGTTCGTCTCAGCCGCTCGCTTCCCCAATCAATACGCGCGTTGCCCTGCAATACCTCACTTATACCGTACCGTACCGTACTGTAATTCAAACCTTGCCTTGTAGGTACCCTCAGGAGATGAACTCGTGATCACCTTCTGCTCGTCATGACCAGGTCTGTAATTATCTACCTGAATCGTCTGCATCGTATGTATCGTTCGCTACCGGATAGCGGGATTCTCATCCTTCTCTCCCCTGCAACCCAACGGCTACTTCCATCCATGCAGTGGGTTTGGAAGCAAATTGCTTAGAGAGTTTGGGCTCTATAACCCCGCAAACAACCTTGTAGCTTCATCTTAGAGCTTTATTATCGTCTACGTACGTCCAAGGTCATAGCATCTTATTCATTTATAACAAGGTCATGGGGTTGCACATGCGGATTGTTCGGTTCTACTTTTCCCTTGTGGAACTTGAAGGCGCTTTGAACTTGAGCTCTCGGCAATGCTGGAGAAGCCTCCAAGTAACCTGGCTTGCTTACTGTGGACTTTCTGGCCAGTTGGGTTGTAGAATAATCATCACATCACGTTGCATCAACTATCAAAGGTAAGATGCGAACAGACTCTGTTGCTATAGACCTGACTGGTTCATTGTTTCACCGGCTATGCCGTGAGTTTGGGCTTCCTGATATGAGCATGAGTCCAAGAGCTTTTGAAGGCTGAGAGACTGAATCAGTGGCAGGGCGGTTCGCAAGCCAAGGGATGAGTTGTACTCCGTATTGGGTCATCGTGGTGTTTATATGGCTGACTTGCGGCATTGTTGGAGAAATGCAGAAGAATTATATCCGAAACAAAGGCTTCTCGATTGACTCAGAATCATTATCTAAAAGCACATGTTTGACGGCACATTCCCGATCGACACTCCTCATTGACAAGAAAAAAAAAGAATGCGAGTATTGCTTCGCTTCGCTTCGCTTCGCTTCCCTTGGATTTGATCTTGATCTGGACCAACACACAGACGCGCGGGCACGGCACTTACCATGGCTCTGTTCAATATTTCTGCAGATATCTCGACGTCCCTATTACGGTAATGCAGTATAATCACAGCACTCAGACTCGCTTGCGCCCCCATGCTGGCTTGAAGCCCAGGTTTGGGACCTCCACGCTTTCGAGAGACACTCCCCCCACGCCCCCCTTCTCTAATACTTCTCATCTTGTTCTACAGAAGAGGCTGCTGTGATACTTAATCAAAATGCAATCACAAAGCGACCTTTTGCAATTGCAATGGCGTGAGTTTGCGTGCAACCTCATGTAATGCCATTTATTGGTGTATCCGACCTCTATGGCTTGATAGGTAATGAACTGTCTGTTGCTTTGCAGCACTGAGTTGAACGGGAACCCCACGTCTGGGGTAAAGCCATATCTGAGTGTCTTTCCTACTGTACCTTGTACTTTGGCTCTGGCCCCAATCTCGACAAGTTTACACGTCGATAAGTTGTAGCTCATACCTCTCCACAGCTTTGAAATCCATGTCAAGCTCAAAGTCGGCTGAGACAAAAATGCACGATATGTGCCTTTCCCCTCAGGGTCCCCAAAAAGACGCCATCGTTTGTTACCTCAGTGGCTCATCACTGCTGCAAGCCGATCAGTCATAATACGCAACCGTGGGCGCCTTTTGCGATATATGCTGTGTAAGACATGAGCCATAGGCTAGCTATAATTCGAGATAAGCAGTATTCCTCCCTTGGTTTCGTCTAGAGAGCCGGATGTCAATCAATGATTCTCTTGCCTGGACTTTTGTCGCCATCGTTGACATAACTCAACATACCTAAGCTGCAGCATGCATATACGGTAGATGGGTAGCTACGTATCTAGACCTTATCTGCGTAGCAGTACGGAATACACTATGGTAACTGGCTAAACACCAAAAGGGATTGATGTGCTGCTCGCCAAAGCATAGAAACTTGACCGGCCCTGCAAGCTCGCTCTCTTGCATTGACCTGGGGCATGGCATATCTTACTATACAGCAAGCTACAGTACATGCGAAGCTGGACTGGGGAAGTTGCAGGACCCCCCCAGATGAAGATGGGATCGGAGACTGGGAAAGTTATTGGACCTGAGCAAATCTCCCGTCTTCACCCGCCAGTCGTAACCCAGATAGATACACCTCCAGATACCCTGATGTTGTTCTGTACATAGGTAGCTGAGGAGGAGAGTTACAGTGCAGTTCAACCTCACCTCAGGATTGCGACACTCCCTCGACCGTTGAGCTTCCCTTCGTCAACTACCGATGGTTCTTTTTTGCAATCGCAATCGCTTGCTCCCTGATATCATTTGATCAATTGGCGAATGATTCTCTATTGATACGCCCTCCAGCATACAGTACAGTATAGACTAGGCTTTTTGACAGGTATTTGCTGGTCTTGGTCTGAAGGTGGAAGTCTTTCTGTACCGTACTTTTGCGTGTTATCGACTTGTAGTCGTCTCAAGAATTAAGGTGGTTTGGTTTGGTTTGGTTTGTGGCTTCTTATCTCCCCCGCTCTCCCTTCCTGTCTTCTTTTTTATTGATTGTCCTTTCCTCAAGCCCAAACCCAAATTATTCCAAAGTACTCCGTACCTACCCATCTAACTTATCACCTCCCCTCACCTCCCCTCTTTCCCTATTTATTCATCATCTCCTCGACCCTAAATATTTTGGTATTCAACTTTTAATTCTTCTTCCTGTTCTCGTCCTTGTCGGTACCTGTCATCCTCAAAGCCTGGGGAACAGCAACAATCACCCACCTCGCTAGACACCCACTGTTACCATCTGTCCAATACCGTCGTAGCGGGCGCACGTCTCCGCTATCCGGCCGGTGACCGAAGTGCCAGTGCAGTACAGCGCAGTACGGTACAGACTCAAAGCAACAAACCACCCAGAGCGGACCAGACTCGAGTCCCCACGATTTTCGTCACCGCAACTGGGTCTGGGGAGGTCTCAGTCGCTCCAACGCCACCACGCCTCGACCGGGTTTAGCTCTAGCTCATCCCTGGCCTGCCATCCATCGTACTGTACTGTACGCCAGTCTCCACATTGTACACCCCCGACCAGAAACCAAAAACGAAAAAAGCCCACACCCACAACACCAACAAGCACCGGGTTACGCTACGTGCTCCTCCGGTACGCTAGAACTAGCCCCAAACAGAACCTGTCCACCTGCCCCAAGCCCAAGGACCCCCGGCTATCGCCTGCTCTGCTTTACATACAGTACAGGCCCCGTCGGCTGTTAACTTAGAGAGGTCGACACTGCACCTGCTATAAGCCTGGCCCCCCACCCACATTGCCAAACCCATTCATTCTACATATTCTCTATACTCTCGTACCCACGCTGGATCTTCGCTCTGCCTTTACTTTACCATCATCAATATATCTCTTTCACCAGCATACCTTCGACTTCTGGTCTAGTGTCGTCTCGCTTGTACTCATGAGTCTCTAACCTCGACTCCATCAACTTCACCTATCCCTGGTGCTCTGGCATTGAAAAACATCCTAACGGTTCTTTCTCCAATCTCCATCATGGCTGTCGTTCTTCAGTCCGACGACAACGGTTACTTTGCCGGCTCCGGTCTACGACGCTCACACTCACAATCCAACTTCATTTCATCGACTTCACCATTTTCCACCTCCTCACACTTGAGCGATCATTATAACCCAGCATCCAAATCTTACGCCGAATCTAACTCCTCATCTGCTCCCTCATCTCCCCGTACAGTCCACGCCGACTCCATTGACCTTTCATACGCCTCAACCCCCGCCACTAATCTCTCTATTGCATCTGATTACGACGATCCCATTGGCCTTGCTGAATCACCTGAAGACCACTTTATGTTTCCTTCCTTTGCGCAAGAGAAGTTCTATGTTCACCAAGATATCCGCCCCGAAATCCACCACGATGACAACCTAGAGCCACCCCCCAGTCCTCGAACAGGCGACTCTTACACTGTCTCTCCTGCAGAACATGAGAACCCCGAAGAGGTCTCTGAGGATACATCAAGACCCGAAACACCTGAACACGAAAAGTCCGAGCATGCAGAGGACGACACTGCAGTCTCAAGCAGACCTTCGCGACAGGTCGACTATCTGTCTCACGAATGGAGAGAAGAGGATATCTGGTCATCATGGCGATATGTCGTGACTCGACGTGGAGAATTTCCCAACAGCGCTCGATTGGAAAATGCTTCTTGGAGGACATGGATGAAGGCCAAGAACAACCTCAAGACCATCTCTCCCGAATCCCTCAACTGGTTTGTCCCCCGCGGCATGTATCCTATGAATATACTGAAATACTTACATCTAAAAGGCTCAAGGACTGTGATGTCACCTGGCTCTACGGCCCTCTACAGTCAGGACCCAAGAACATCCACCCTACCCACACGGAACCCTCCAGTGTGTCACTATCTAAGACTGACTCACTTGTCAACCTTAGCAAGAAGCCCATCTTGAAGAAGCGAAGCATGTCTGAAGTTATGCTCCAGCGATCACTGTCCACGGCCTCATTATTGAAGCAAGCCACAGCCGCTGTCAAGGCCCAAGAGACAAGAGGAATTCTTCGACCCCACCTTGGCCGTTCCAACACGGATTACTTTGCCTATCCTTTTGCATCACGTCGACTGAGTGGAGACAGCAGTAGCGCCGCTCTTTCAGTTGAGTCATCAGGCATTATTTCGCCTAGTGCTGAGCGAAAACACATTCATTTCAACGAGCAAGTCGAGCAGTGCATAGCCGTTGAAATAAAGGGCGAAGAGGAAGAAGAAGCAATCGATGACCACTATGGCTCTGACAGTGATTCAGACGATGGAGTCATGATGAAGCAGGTCAAGACAAAGAAGAGACCTATTTCCCGACGCAAGACTTTGAAGTCAAAGCCTGCGGCTGAAGGAAAGACAATTGCCATGCTGCCATCAACGACACTCAAATACCGCGAGGACACCCCCGAACCACGAGAGACTGCCATGAAGCACTCAAGGAGTCCCCTCATGTCCCCTTCTTCGTCGCAAGAGACCCTGCGACCTGCCAAGCAGTCTGGAAAATTCTTTTTCGGGGAGGAGGATCATGATGACGGCCTCGACGATGCGTTGTTGAGCCCCCGCTCAGGGTGGGCTTCACCACCTAGTGAAGGCATCAATGGCGGTCTAAACAGATCCATCTCTTCAGGCAGTCTCTGTGAGGAGCCTGCGGGTATGCGACGCACGCCATCCGGTATGTTTATGCCTTACGAGGAAGGCGATATGCAATCTGGAGATGGGATTTTTGGCCGCGTTATCGACACGGTCAACACCGCCCGGGACATCGCCCACGTTATCTGGAACGTGGGATGGAGGAAGTAATGGTTATACATGCGTTCGACTTTCATTTAGCGACGCAGTTTGAATTTGAACAAGCACAAATGCTTGTGGCTCACAATCAGTGAGTTGACACGACGCCATGACAAAAATCAACAAAAGCGCTTCTATATAAAGGGATTTTCGAAGGTAATTGGCATTGACCTGTCATTATACCGCGACCATCACAAGTCAAGGTCTTGTTAGTCGACAACCTGGCCTAGTCACGACGACATTTTGGAAAGCGGAATAGGATTTGCATCTCTATCGCTCAATCACGGCCTGTAATAACGGAATGGACCGAGACGAAAAGGCTAAAGAAAAGCAATGTACTTGTTTTTGTGGACGGGATCTGGGTGGCTGTGAGGCAATCCTCACAGCAGGGGGAGAGTCAGTCATCTGGCCAGGCATTTTCCAACCAAAACCGCAATTATTGGCTATCAGGCCTATCAGCAAAGGATCAGCCTGCCCCGTGACACCCCGGCCCCCAGACTCCGGCTACAAAGTCAGGGCGATGCAAACGGAGCATCGCGAAGGTCACAGGCCCGGTGGATATTCGGCGTTATAATTTTTCGTTCATGTCTTTCTTTTGTGGCAAGGGCTTTTTTTTCTTCATGATATCCCATAGGCAAGTGGGTACTACGGATCACAGGCGGCCTCGGGCGGCTACGGACGGATCAGGAAAGGCAAGGGCAAAGGTATATGGGGTCAATTGATTTTTTTTTTCGGCGACTACGGCGACTATACGGTACGGCCAAGGCCATGGAAGGGACGGATTAAAGAAGAAAGAAGAAGAAGAAGAAGAAGAAGAAGAAGAAAAGAAGAAGGACACAATCGGCAAATGGCAACAGGACCGGATCTTCAGTGCGTTGGTGTATTCGTTGTACATACAGACAGGGAATCGGATCTCGACGTACACACGCGGACCGGACTGAATCAAAGATACGTTGCAAAAAGCCAACACAAAAGCATGCTATGATACAATAATACTCTGTTTACATCATGTCGTCAATTATCGGCTTTGGCCAAATTAGATCGGTTGCATCATACAAGTTCAGTCACCCATCCAACTGAGATCTGGAGCTGGTTCATTTAAACTAGGGACGAATTGCCTGAGGTTGGTTGGTACCTTGCTGATCATCCAGGGCCCTTGGTTTTTCTAGTTCGTGTTTTACAGGTCGCCGTTGGATGATTTCGCCACAATTCAGGCGCAGGCAAAAGCTCTTTGCGGGCGAATGAGCATGAGCATGAGCATTTCGTTTACGTTGATCGCCAATTGACGTGCAATGCAAGTCTTAAAAATTGTTGGGGAAACAGGACACGGTCTGGTCTGTTCTCTTTTGGCCGCGTGACCTCATGCCGCGTGCCCTAGCAAATTGCCGCATATTCTATGCAAGTGTGCAGTACTGAGAGTTGAGTCGCCGGTTGATTAATTGGTGATATGAACCTTTTACTTCTTTTGCAGACAAGACAGGACAGGACAGGACAGGGACAAGGGCAACGGCTGGCTGGAAGCATGTCGTGTGAGTGAGGCTATTAGCCGAGGATGTCATGTTGCTTACTATACTGTCTTAGTGTCGTACAGAGAGCGAGGAAACGTTTGACGATGGTCATTCGCGACATGCAACATTGGCATCGATGAGGATTTGGGAATTTGGTCATTCTATAATTGGATGATCTACGGTACATCTCATGCTTTTGTATTCCAAAACTCTTCCAAATCCGATGTGGTATGTGTAAAAATATTGTACAGGTGATGATACAGGTTGGTAGGTGACGTACATCGGGCAAGGGGAGATCTACCGTTGAGTTCTAGTGTTTCCCCCCTGAGAATGATGGTTAATAATTGTACAGTGCGTTTTGCAGCACATGACTTCCATGGACAGACGTCAGGGTTCTGACAATCAATCCTCTAGAAGGAAACCCCATGTTTTCTGACGCAGGGGGTGACTCGATGGGATGTGCAAAAATGCGGGGGAGAAATGAGCGACTCCAGTACTCCACGTCAGTCGACAGCCAAGCGCTGTGGTGTGCTGTGATGTAAGTCGCCAGAAACAAAGGCTAGGAGTGGGTAGGATAAAGTGCAACATGTAAGACAGAATCACCGCCAATCTCGCCCACGATCCCGCAAGACATGCCGTTGCCTTCAAGGCGGTGACGCTCAAGCTTAGAACTTTTCTACCCCAACAAAGCCAGTGTTCGAGAAAGACCCTGCGGCGTAGCTCACGAGGCCGGGGTTGGGTCCGGGGAATCCGGGGAGAGTGCCGGCTGGCTAGTACCCTCTAGTTCGGTCTGGCTATTAGGATTGGGATGGTGCTTGAGCGCCTTGACGAAGATATGCCGAGAGTGAACATTGACATCGGTCAGCTCAACATCGAACTTATCCCCCACTCTGATGTCTTTGACGAGCACGAGACCGTCGATGCCCTCAACGGTGAGGTTGGCCGATAGGTCGAACATGTCTATCCGGCCAGACACGCCCTGCTTCCAACGGGCATCAACGGTGAAACACAGCTGCTTCGGCAACGTTTTCTCAAACTTCCAAGCACGCACAAGCGCCATCAATACCCATTCTTTGGTACCGCGAGAGATAGTCCGGGCCATTTTCTCCCTCATACGCAGCAGGGAAAGGGTATTGGGGAGTGTCTCGTTAGTGAAGGGCAGGATCTCGTTCAGGTCATCAGCTTCAGCATCTATGCTGCGCTTCATGTTGCGCTCATGTGCCAATGCCGCGTGGATTTGCCAGTGGACGATGAGGTCGGAGAAGCGGCGAAGAGGAGAAGTTGATTTGGCGTACATGTCCAGACCGAGCATGAAGAATGGGCCAGGCTCTGTAGACAGTTCAACACCGCCAGTCAAACGTGACATTTCCTGACGCTGCGCCATCGATGGTGAAATACCCTTGTACAGTAGAGGATACACCTCCTTGGCGGTGTAATCGAGGAGTTTGGGCATGTTCTTCGCTGAATCCACGTCTCGGCGGTAAGGGATAGGGATCTTGCGATCGTAGCACCATCGAGCAGCAATCTCACCAGCAAGTACCATTGTGTTGGTCACTACGGAGGCACCGTTGGAGTTGGCGTAGCCAACCTTGATGTAAGGATCAGCTGGTAGGACCTTGGTATCTTCCTCTTGCTCTAGGGGCACATCATCAATCTTGACAGTAACGGAAGTGTCTCCTAAGAAGATTGGCCATGCTCCCTTTTTGAGATTTCTCTTTCTGATAGCTCCAGAAAGACGATGCAGTGTTAGAAGATCTTCCTTGCTCTTATCATCCAAATCCTTAGCTGATATTATGGGACGGTTTGGTGGAGTGTCTGGCTTGTCAGGTAGCTGACCAACAACAAGAGTCTGACCCGACTTGACAGGATATGGAGGTTCTTTGCAAAACTTGCTGACATCCTCCGGGTCCAAGTATTTGACATTTTGCACAGTACCTGGCTCGATCTTATAATCGAGCAAATCTCCGTTCTCGTTGATCTTGGCACTGAAAGTGAGAGTAGGCCTGCCTTGGGCAAGAGAATATTGATCGGCCAAGCTCTCCGACTTGTAGTCTCCAGAGTTATCCAGCTCAGCTTGACGGGGAAGCATAGCCTGGAAGTGACCAGGAAGATAGATGTTCTGGGGGATAAGTTCCAGAAACCGACCCAACTCAGAGTTTGGTTTGATTCCTGACGCTGGGTCGGCTGCATGGATATGAATCCAGAATTCGTCAGGCTTCTCTGTGTGTTCCAGAGAGATGCCATCATCGATAAGCATAGTCTCAGGGGCATCGATACAGAAAATAGTGTCATCGGCCCAGTCTCTCCTGGCACCCTCTGCGATGTCTGGCCGAATTGAATCTTCAAGACTGGTGATGGGGTCTCGAATGAGACCACCTCCGCTCTGTATCTTGACTTCAGGGAAACGGACCTTGTATCGAGAAGGGACCTCCCATGGAGGGATTATGCCCAGCTCCTGTAGGAATGTCCAGGCACAAGCCTGATCTAGCCTTGTATCCTCATATAGATCTAGTGCTCGTAGCAGAAGAGAGCCATCTGCGTGAAAGTGCGAAGAGTCCTCGAAGAGATGGTAGCTAGCCCACCATTCCAGAAAGCGAATGAACTCAGCATGCTTCCTGGACCAGTCTGATGTTTTGATGGTCACCCCTGATGTAGGGGCGAGGATACCATGGGGCGTCCACGAGCGTTTCTCTCGATTGGCAAGAACAATTTCTCGTGCTTTCAGGATGAAGGCGCCAAGTGCCGTCTGTGCCAGGTCTTCTTGCGACATCTTGCCCCCCGTCTTTCCTAGGAAGTGAACGTACTCCCGGATCATAAGAGTCACACGATTAATCATCATGAAGTCTTGGTAGGGGAAGATCTCGAAGAGGTGGTCTTTTCGATGAATGTCGGCAGACGGGCTCACTGGTCGGAAGACAAAGTCGTTACGCAAGAGAGCAGTGTGAACAGCGTATAACACAGGAGGAGGAAACAGTCCATCCCTTTTGAGAGATGCGGGCAGCAACATGTCTGCCAACTCAAACAAGCTGAGATATTTGGTGGTCTTCCCGTCCGAGACCAAAGACCTAGCTCTGTCTAGATTGTTGAGACTGGCCTGGTAGGCCTTATCTGCTTCCCAGATGAACTTCTTCATCTTGGCGATCAAATGAGCACCGATGTCTCGACCAGGACCCTTTTCTTGGTCGCGCCACTCTTCATACTGATCAGCAGTGGCATTCGCAGGTATCAATTCAAGGATGGGTTTCAGATCTTTTGCGGAGACGAAGTTGGAGACAGAGAAGATGGCAGAGAAGCCCAGGCTGATAACCCAGCGGCCCGAGTTTGTATAGAAGTGGTGCCTGTTGCCGAAGTGACCCAAGTATATGCCGAATAGAGGTGTTCTTGAGCCAGGCTGTTTCATTTCAACAAGATCGCCAGGTGACTGGCTCTTCTGTCCAACAGGGGAAACTTCTGCATCATCATCAGTGATGGTCTCGATACCATCAACCATGCCTACTGATTCTGCCTTGAAGTTGTCCAACTCTGAGGATCCAGTAGATTGAGGACGAGTGACGCTGTTGGTTACGTGTGACCAGAATGAAACATCTGGGATAATGTGAGTTATCTCTCTCTCAGGATCATTGTTAGCAGTCCAGTCCCGTAGTCTCTGTCGAATCGGTCTCTTATCTCGAGCAGCTGACTGCTGAGGCAAAGAGGTAGGAATATTCTTTCGGCCAAATGCATTTTGAGGCTGATTTTCAGTTGAATACTAGGATATTGTTAGAAAAATGATATTTCAAAGTGACATTCAGGGTAACAAACTTGATGTCTACTCAGAGATTGCACAGACGAAGGAAGCGACGACCGCAAGTCATTACGGCCATGCGAAAGACACTTCCAGCAAACATAAGACCGACTCGACGACCTCAACATTTTTACGATGTTTTTATCAAGACTTTTTGGAGAAAGTCGCCTCCTTCAAATTCTTCGAGGCCAACGCGCGAGGCTGAAAATTTTGCCATTGCCGTGTTGGCGATTTCCATAGTCGCGATGTCACATGACACAGCTCTTTCCACTTTAATTGAAGTCAATCAGTCATGCATTCTACAGTCTTTACCTATACCAACAGATGTTTACAGTGAATATTCCTCGACTGTCCAGTACAATCATCGTGATGGAAAATAATTGTGCAACCTTCATCTCTCGCCCTTTGATGCATTTTGTCGTCTAAGCCAACAACAGCATAGCGAAAGGGGGTGGCCTGTCAGCTACTCATCGCTTGTTTACCTCGACAAAACAGTTCTAATCATGGGTTAACTAACTTAGCTGTCGGCCAGTAATCCCCTTTAAGGAGAGTCTCGAATCAAGACCTTCTCTAATCGGAAAAGTATTCTGACCGCCGAGAGCCAAGAGGCGCGTGAGATTTCTCTTCATTTACCAACGAGATGATTCCAACAGGATCGACACTGGCAATCCCCCTCTCCGAGCCGCTTGCTTGCTTGCCTATTGGTCTACAGTTTTACACCAAAGAGCGGGCAGCAAAAGGAGTCAATAGGCGAGGACAGGACAAGAGAACATTTATCGCTTAAAGAACTGATGGATACAGGCAGGCCTGCTTCTTATCCTCTTGCGAGAACTTCTGGAAAGTCGAGAACACCATGCGATGTGACGATAAATACGAACGCAATCTAAGATTGGGATTCAAGGATCATGTTATCATACTACACGACATTAGGCCTAGGCTTAGGCTGTTTCGGCGCAGCGCAGAGACCAGACCGACCGACAAGCTTTTGCCCCAGCTTTGCCAGCTAAACTATTGATTTAATTCCCCGCAAGACATTGTCTGTGTTGTACAGTACAGAGTACTTTGGGGGTGGGTTGCGAAGCCACCAGATTGTCATTGACCTGACTGATGGTCCCATTCGATATGATATGGTCGCTAATTAACCCAAAACTGGTGGGCAAAAGTCGCTGCACGTCACTAAGAACCAACCCCTGGATGGGTTTCTCCCAAGGCCCAAGTGAAGCCACCCCCGCTAAAAGCAAATTGGGGCCGCCAGGACTTTGGCAGATGCAGGAACAGGCACAGGAACAATGGATGAATGTCTCGACCCCACTCGCCGACGAACCGACTGATTCCAAGGGATTGTGAGACCCTAAATCGATGATTTATACGAGGATCATTATATATATGACACTGGCTTATAATCTGCAAAGTCAAAGCGGTGACTACAGCACAAGGAAGAACTGCTAAAGAGATGCCAGAGACAAAGATCGGTATTTCCGAATCTCCATCTCCAAGTTTCCTCATCTCAAATCCCTTGGCTGCAATCAAGTGACCAACCAGCGGATAAAGAAGCCTCATCCTCGAGATAATATCGCTTCACGACAGGTCCCCTAAGCAGAGGTAACCCCAACCAGTACATGATTGGCCTGGACCCCATTCAGCTCCTCAACGAGACCAGTCTTGTTATTTGATGGCATCGACAACGTGAGCAAAAAGCCCCTGGAGCCGGTCGAAACCACGAGATTGCATCGTGCCCCGTGCTCCACACCGTCCTCCTTTTCGTCCAGAAACCCCGGCCTTAATACTGGGGGGTTTTTGAACTGTCATGGTAATGATGTTCGGCATTGCACCAACGGTCGTCCACTTTCGGGACTGGGCGACTGACAACCCCAGCTCATTTCATGAGGCACAGACAGGGCACATGGACATGGGGCCAGACGGGTACCTGAGTTTTGGCGTTTGACGCCGATATCTTGCATCGTCTCAGGTACCATCAAAACCACTTTTCTCGGTTAGGTCATCTTGTGTTAATGCGATGGCCATCTGGGCACTGCAAGCCAAGGCCCAGCAGACCAGGTCGCAAATAGAGAGACCATAAATGATCTTCCTTTAATACGCCGCTCTTTTCCTGCTCTTGCCTCTGATTTTCTTCTTCCCTCACGGTTCTGTCCTTCGCGAATCTAGAGAGCACCTTGTTAAGTTAATTTTCGCTTTCGTCCCCTCGTTTTCCGTATATCCTCATTACCGCTTCACTCTTTCAGCGGGCATTCGTTTTCTTGAACAACTACAAATCAACTTGTTTTAAGTACCTACTTGAATTTCGCGCCTTATCTTCAATATGAAGGGAGGAATTGCTGCCGCTGCCGTTGCGGCCATGGCCACTGGCGCCCAGGCTGCCCTGCCTCACCATCGACGTGCTCATGAGCTGTTCCGTCGTGGTGGAGAGGTCTGCGTTCCCAGCTGCACCACCATCTGGACCACTTACTATGGCGAGCCTACTCGTAAGTATTTGAATATCTCTATAGCGTGACACAGATATACTGACTGATCCAGTTGTCCCCAACCCTCCTTCGCCTCCCAAGCCCACCAAGCAGGCCATCACTACCCAGGAGGCTGCTAAGCCCAAGCCTACCACCGCTTATGAGGCTCCTACCACCAAGGCTCCCGAGCCCGTTGCTCCCACCACCACCAAGGTCGTTGTTCCCATCCCGACCCCCGAGGAGTACAAGTGCCCTACTCCCGGCACTTACACCTTCCCCGCTACCACCATGACTGTGACCGAGTCTACCACCGTTTGCGTCGGTGAGACCACCAAGGTTCCTGCTGGAACTCACACCATGGGCGGTGTCACCACCATTGTTGAGACTGCTACCACCGTTACTTGCCCTTACGCCAAGGAGACCGAGCACGACGGTGTCGTTACCAGCATCATCGAGACCACCACTTACGTCTGCCCCTCAGCTGGTACCTACACCATTGCTCCTATCACCAAGACCTGCGAGGAGGAGACCGTCATCGTCTACCCCGTCCCTACCAGCTACGTCCCTGGTACCTACACTGCTCCCGAGCAGGTTATCACCGTCACTGAGACCGACTTCGTCTACGTCTGCCCCTACTCTCAGTCCGGTGTTCCCGCCACCACCGAGGTTCCTGCCACCACCAAGGCTCCCGAGGCTCCCAAGCCCCAGCCTCCCAAGGAAACCAAGCCCGTTTACGAAGCTCCCGAGCCTCAGCCCGAGCCCCCTAAGGAGGAGAAGCCTACTGCTCCTGCGTACGAGGTTCCTAGCCAGGTCCCCGAGGCTCCCAAGCCTCAGCCTACCAAGGAGACCAAGCCCGTCTACTCCGCTCCTGAAGTTCCTGCCTCCACCAAGCCTGCTGTCGAGAAGCCCTCCGAGGCCCCTAAGCCCAAGCCTAAGCCTTCCAACCCCGGTAACCTGAAGGGCGGAAACGACCACTACGGTATCACCTACACTCCTTACGAGTCATCCACCGGCAAGTGCAAGTCTGGCGACAAGGTTGACAAGGATATTGCTGCCCTCAAGGAGGCTGGTTTCCAGATCATCCGATCCTACTCTACCGACTGCGACACCCTTGAGACCGTCGCCCCTGCTTGCAAGAAGTACGGCATTGACATGATCGTTGGTGTCTTCGTCAAGGCCTCTGGTTGCACCTACGAGACCCCCGAGATCAAGGAGCAGGTCGATGCCCTCGCCGAGTGGGCCCAGTGGGATCAGGTCAAGCTCTTCACCGTCGGTAACGAGGCCATCATGAACAACTTCTGCTCTCCCAAGGAGCTCGCCGACCTCATCACTGTCGTCAAGGAGAAGTGCTCTGGTTACAACGGCCCTTACACCATCGCCGAGACCCTCAACATCTGGCAGCGAGAGGACGTCAAGAGCGCCATCTGTGGCGTTGTTGATGTCACCGGTGCCAACATCCACCCTTACTTCAACGCCGAGGTCACCCCCTCCAGCGCTGGTGAATTTGTTCAGGGCCAGCTCGACCTTCTCAGTGGTATCTGCAAGGGTAACGATGTCATCAACCTGGAGTGCGGCTGGCCCTCTGCTGGCGAGTGCAACGGCTCTGCTTGCCCCGGTAAGAAGGAGCAGGCTGAGGCCATCAAGTCCATCCGCAAGACCTGTGGTGAGAAGACCGTCTTCTTCTCCTACGAGGATGACCTCTGGAAGGAGCCCGGTGACTGCAACTGTGAGCGCAGCTGGGGTTGCAAGTCTTCCTTCATCGGTGGTTACTAAGCCACTCTGGAGGATTCTCTGTTTTGATTATGGCATACTCAAGCGTCCTTTGTACGATTCAACCTTTGGAATATGTTGAACTGTTGTATATAATCAATGCATGACCAATACCGCCCGACTGTTCACTTCTTTGCAACGATCTTCCTCTCGCCTTTATCTAGTGACTCATTATATCATCCACGATATCCTGCAATAGGCAACATTGCGCTATCACAAGCATCATGACCGCCGAAAAATGGATAAGGCCGGGTTGTTGAGGACGACATTGATGAAACATATTTAATCTTTCTTCACTCGGTATACGAATTTTAGTTACTTTGTCACTATTCTAAGGGTGTTATGTGTAACACTACGGTATATGCGTCTTCACGGCTCTTGAGCGAAGGGAAAGCGAATGCCTTTTTGGGGAGATGATTCTATGTATGAAATATACTATAGCTGGGCTGTCATTTGACCTGCTTCATAATACTTTAATTCGCTAGTCCCCTCTAAATCTGCCTGTCTTGAAATATATCAATTTGAAGAAGGATCCGATCGTGGCCACCAGAATCTTTATCGCCGCTCGAACTGATCAGTAAACAACTGTCATGGCATGGCAGTAACTGCTACTGAATACCCGCCTGCATGAGATCTGTGTACTATGTGGATGTATGAAGGCGCCTGGACATCAGCGGCGTGTGCATATATAGGTGAGACATTCTGTCAGCCCACTTTCCAACCACTCGGGGCTTCTAATCGAGACGATGGCAAGGCTTGGCGATAAAGTGACTTGGTGACATACCTGAACCTTTGGAAATGAAGGGAGGTCGGGCACGGTGATGTGTCGTCACAGCTGAACAGGTAGGGAGGGACTTCTTGGTAGCATATCGCTGATCTGATAGATGTGAGGTATGAATCAAGAGCCAGGAATTGAGTGTGATGTTGACTGTCTCATTGCATTTACTATACTGCATCTTGAGCACCTTGAGCCTTGAACAGCAGTATACATTGGAGGAAAGGCAAATTGAGTACCAGAGAGAAGTTCTCTCGCATTCTAGCGGTCAGGTAGTGAACGGGACATGGCATATTTGGAATGACGATGAAACCCTCATGTCTCGGAGCTTGTGCTGAGCGGTTCTCAGCCATCACCCGGTTCTTTACGAATGTCTCAGATCTGAGCGTGGGAGGCCTTCTGTATGGCGCATTGGACAATTGAGACCAAGATAACGTTGGTCATGGATATTCGGGATATGACATTTCAAATCACACTGGCAAGGCTGGCGATGAGATCCGTATGGGTTCTTGACACTTCTATTCTCCAAACTGTAGGATGTTTAACTGTAATCTGTTGTCCATGACATTCCTATCCCGTCCATATATCCCAATTTTCCCTACCAAGCCATGCAATGAACCCCAAGACCAAATCTATAGTATGCATGTTGTTGAAAGAAAAAAGAGAGCAAATTTCTCATCCTCATACTTATATCTAATATAGTCTCAGGATAACCAGCAGTACCGCTAGCCCTGAATTGAATGTAAAAAATAAAACAAAGAAAACCGCTAAACAATAGTATAACAAGCAGCCTCGTAGCTGAGGGGTTATATTGCTTGTCCCCTTAAGTGGACCATCATTGCATGTATATAAGTGACATGCAAGAAATGGATGAAGTCATAACAAAAGGGGTATAATAATAATAATAGCAGACTGCCACAGAATGATAAAATCTGAACCAAAGATGAATGCTCCGGATTTAAGATAAGGAGAGAAGAAAAGGGGGATACGACGCTTCAGAAGATGGGCAAAGCGTCTGTTGATATGGGTCTGCGTTGACAAGGTTCACCAAGATGTGAGTATTCATCGCTTCGATAGCGCCATTGATCTGTCGCATGGTCATGATAACGGCGCCACGAATTGCGGAAGTAAGGTTCAGGTCCAAGGCCCGATCGTTCGAGCTGGAGTAGACCACCACGATCTCGGTCGCTCACAAGCACGTTAAGATCTTGCCCATCGTTCGTGAACGCAACGCCACCGATCTCACCAAAGATGTCCACGGTCTGCTTCCTCCCAAATGTTTGGGCATCGATGACGTTGACATAATCAGCCTCCTCAGCAGCGACAAGGACTCTTTCGCCGCTGCCAACTGGGGAGAAGCGCAAATTTCTCACTCCAGCCATCTCAGACCTGATAGTGCACAAAGGCGTGCTCACTCCCCTCGAATCACACCAACGGCGAGCATCCCAAATCTTCACGCCCTTGTCCTGGAAACCGGTAGCAACTGTCCAGCCGTCGTCAGACCAGTCGCAGGCAAACCCGTAGTCACGATGTCCAGACAGCTCCTGCTGGATCTCGCCAGTATCAGCATCAGTAATGAGAACTTTGAAATCGTCCCCAACCATTACTCTCAAACGGCCATCCGGGGAGATGCGTGAGCAGTTGAGCGGGAATCGATACCTGCTCTGCATCACGAATTGCTCTGTATTTAGATCCAAAAGACGGAATCCATGGTCGTTGCTTGAGATGGCGGCTACGGGCCCAGAAGATTGCCGAGGCTTGTAGATCTGAACATGGTTGGTGATGCCGCCCATGTGTTCAGTGATAGTCCCTTCGGAGTAGTCTTTCTTGTCGTCAGACTCTAAGCTTTTCAGGTAGTATTCGCCGTTGAAAGTCCCCGCAAACAATGCCCCGTGATTCGCATCGAGAGTAGAAATAAGAGCTCCAAGGCCAGTTATGTGATTATTGTGGAGGGCAAGTTCTGTTTGTCCAGAAGCGAGATTGATACGGTTGACTCCGTCGCCTCGAGGGTAGTAGACTTGTGACATCGATGGACAAGCCAAGACACTGCGAAGCTGAAAATGAGCAAGATAGACATCCTGACGGATGGTGTATCTCTTGAATCTCATAAAACTCTCAGAAGGGGGGATATCAACATCAACCATATGAGGCTAGGCAGGTTAGCTTTTGAAGTTGAGAAAACGTAGGGAAGCAAGTTACTTACGCTCCATCTATCTGAGCCCTCCTTGTTGACATAATTCTTGAAAGTGTCATTACGTCTTTGGCGTGCATACCTCCGAGTGGTGTTCATGGACTCCCAGTCCAAGCCCTGCATATCACAACGATCGCCAAGAAGGTCATCGTAACCAATCTCACGAGGGTTTTCGCGTGCTTGTCGACGAATGTCTTCTGGACAAGGCGCGTTTAGTCGTGGCGCAAGTGATGAAGAAGCAAACCGGGCCTGATATGCCCAGTGCCTCAGGAAATCAACCAAGCCCAGGTTTTCAGACCCAAACATAGACGGGTTGGGATTGCTGATAAACGGAAGACCGATAGGAGTCATCGGTTCAGGAGTCTGAGTTTGAGGCGGCTCGGCCGCGTTGTCACCAGGTACGATGTCCCATGGCGCAGGTGGTGGAACGGCATCCATGATTAAATCGGAATCGGCTACGGTGGATGATAGTATAGATTGTGAGAGATAGTTGGTTGGGCCTGCAACGGGGGCTGCCCCGTCATTGTCCTCTTCAATTAAAGTATGATGGTGATGCGATGGATTCTGAGGTTCGCTGGAAGTGTCGTCGTTCAAAGGGGCGCCTCCTTCGCTGTCGCTCATCTCAAGGTCATAGTCGACGCTCTGGTATTGAGGAACGTAGCCAGGATGTAGATCGAAAAGTGCAGGTGAGGTCCAAGGATCTTCAAGCTGGGGAGCATTAATGGAAGCTTCCGAGTCGACGTCGATGTCTTCTTCCTCTTGATTCTGGTCTTGGTCTAGGTCGGGATCGGAATTGGAATCAGGCTCGGGGGTTTCTGATTCGGAGTTGTAGACATTGATATACGTATTTGACGTGTATTGGGTGTAGTTTTCCTGATGCAGGAAGCTAGAGTTTGTAAAAGTATGATCGATGGTTCCTACAGCGAAGCAAGTCGCATTGGTGGCGGCGATGGCGGCAACGGAGTCGACTTCCTCGGAGAGCGCATCTGTCATGGGCGAATCGATCACAGGCTCGGAAAGGACATAAGACTGCTGGGCAGTGGAGATGGGAGCAGAATTGTACTGGGACTGGCCCGTGTGAGTTTGTGAGTATGTCTCGAAATCGTGAGGGGCGTTGTCGATGACAGTGACGGTATTGATGGATTGGGGATGATCAGTCTGGAAAGCCTCATCCCACCGAAGAGCCTCGACGAGGTTCACAGACGGATCAACAATGGGTGACGTTGAATCTGCAGCTGGCGGAGGAATGTCGAGTGAGCGGTTCTTGGAGTTGCTAAGGGCGGCTCGGCGCATCGTGAGATCAAGGACCAGCTCGGCGATGGAGCGTAGGGGAAAGCCGATGTTTTTCTACAGTGGGATGGCCCTTGGATGAGTGGCAGAAGGCTTCTGCATACGGTATGGTCAAGATCCAAAAGGGGGGCTGAAGAGGCCAGAAAGGCTTGGATTCGCTCGCGTGCTAGAGGCGTGTTGGCGGTCTAGCAGATTGGCAGTCGTTGCTTTTTAATAGCGAGACAGTTGTCTCTGATTTCAAGACGATGGAAGATGGAGGGAGGGGGGCGCTCCAGGCTAGAGCGGCGACAGTAGAGACAGTCAAAGGTGGGCTGCAGATCGAGGTGGACTGCAGTGAATTAGACTAGACGAAGATAGCGCGTTAAAACTGTCTGTCGTTGGCGTCAACGGTTGGCAGATGAGGCCGAGGAGCGGGTATCGATCGTGTCAAAATTATGCGCGATGTACAATACCGGGCGGTTTGGAGGTTATGTACTTTGTCCGCTAGTTGTAATGCCTACTACCGATATCCATACGGCATATCGAGACGTAATGCCAGCAAGGGTGCAGCCAACAGGGCATATGGGGTACCTATAATGGGAATGCAATGTTGGAAGCAGCAAAGAAGAAGGTCTGAAGCAAGGGTCGGTTAGGTTGCGGCGAAGCAGAGTCAAGTCAGACTGTCAGACTGTCATGCGATGTGTTTGGAGTGAGGAGGAGCAAGTGAGCGGAGGGGGGAATGCGGTATAGTTTTGTCGAATATGAGAAACCCGAGGTCGACATGATAGATGATGAAACTCGACGGCGCGTGGGCCTACTAAAGTTAAGAGAGGGTGAGCTAATAACTTAGGTAGTTGAGCTAACGCTAACACGGTACCTAGTAGCCACAACAAAGTGCAGTGCAGTCCCAGCAGGAGAAACACCTAAAAAGGCTGCCCGCATTTAGGTAGGTCAGGTAAGTTAGGTACGGAGGGATCGACTCCGGGAATCGCCGCGGCTATTATAAGCTGAGAGAACAAGAAAGAGTCTGTACAGTAGGATACTCGATGTGCCTTGTTTCAGCCTTTCGCCATTGATGGTTGAGTGATGGACAAAACATCAGCTGAAGCTAATGGCGCCGCCTCTTTTACAAGCTGTGATGATGGATGATGGCAATATTACAGCGGCAGGAGGGACTGCGGTGCAGTGCAAAAGCTGAGAAGTTACAAAGCAGGTAGTCATCCCGGTGGAGTGCCGGTATGGAGCGGAGCTTGGGAAGGAAGGATCCATGGGCATGGGTAAGTTCTACGGAGACCAGGATGAATACTGGAGACAGGTGGTTTTTGGGTTTCGACAACCGAAAATACCCTTACATAGGTAGACAGATAGTTAATTACCTACCTGTGCAGTAATTTCTTTTTCTCCGTAGAAAGGTCATCTCAGACTGAGGATATGAAGGATATACAATGAATTGATATAGTTATATGACAATAACAGATTCGGTCGAGTTATTGACAATAGCCATCAACAATAACGAGTACAGGAAAGAACAAAGGCCGTGTCTTCTTTGGGCCTTCCCCCCTAGGCGGGCGCTAGTGATGGGGTCGATCTGAACGGCAGGAGCGGGTGTGCGGGTTCGGGTTGGCGCGCGGCACAAGATCAAGGAGCACCTACCTTCTGTAGGTACCTAGGAATGGATATCAGATACAGAAATTACTAACCTACTATGCTTGTTGATATTTGATGATATCAAATCGAGTTCAACTCCGAAGCCCCTGCCTTTATTTTTGAGTGATAGCCTACTTTGGTACAAGGTAGGCAGGCAGGCAGGCAGTAAGTAAAGCATGCATGCAATTCTATGGGCATATACTGTACATGTCCCAATAGCGGCATGCCATGGATGCATTATGCTTATGCACAGAATATCCGTATCCATTCGTTCTCGTCTTCTATACAGGACTCGCCTGCCCTGGCCCGGCTCACTTTCACGCCTTGCCCCGCCCATCGTCATCCCTGGACGCTTCTGCCCGAGATCCCAGTAATGAGATTCCCGATTGAGAGATGCATGCAGATATCCAGGGACCAAGGTCAGAGCTGATGTGCTGATGTGAAGCGAACAGGTCTTTCGGAACAAACATTCGTCAACTGATGAGTGTTTTGGTCTCTTAGCATAACGCCTTGTCAATATATCTTACACGATCTGATAACCAAAAGTTCTCATGACTTCATGCACCCGAGGCTCATGACCATCAGAAATAACAATGTACGACAACGCATCTGCAATGACCATCCACACCGGGCGACCTGCAGATCCAACCAAATGCCCCAGAATCCCCATCAGGAGAGTTCTGCTTACCTTGGCCTTCCTTGCCTTGCCAGGCTTGCCCAGTTACCTGACTTTATAACAATAATACAAGACAGCACGACCCTGTCGTGATTGTACTATACATGGGCAAACCACAGCCTGCTTCTTTGTGTAACCCCAGCCTGACATATCTTTTCGCAAACCTGGATCACTTTGAGATCCCCGCTGTTGCACAGCATTTGTGAAACAGTGAAATGGCCGTGACAGAGCCCATACGATGTTCTGTGCAACCAGCCAGAGACATCAGGTGGGGGGGAAGAAAAAGGTAAAGAGCAAGATATCTCAAGATATCCTTGCTTATTGCCACGAGGTAAGATGAAATAACCTGCAACATCACAACAGCAGTATAGGCTATGTACTTACAGAGTACTAACACGTAAAGGAGACTAAGAATCATACGGAAGACAACAAATGAAAGACATCGGAACACCTTCCGCTTAAGACAATGTGCAGCAATTATTTCTTGACCGGTCTCCGTCTCGACTTAGTCAGTTATTGATATAGAAATATGAGGCCTTCCGCTGCATAACTTAGCTGACCGTGCTTGTCTCAAACCAACAGACAGCACCCTCTTTCTCGGAACATCCACCATATTTTACTTGTCACCTGTTGGCGTTGCCTTGTCTTGGCTCGGTTTAGCTTCACGAGATAGTCTAGACTAACGTTAGCAAGCAAACCGTTGCAGTATCGGCTTGTCACCAGCCCTCATAAGATGCAATATCCTCGCTTACTGCTGCTTGGTATTACATCCAGTACAAAAGTCACTGTATGGAAGAGCCCAGCCACAGCCTGACCGGTTCTAGACAGGGTCATTTCATTGGTCTTGTCTCATCTCTTGTCCTACCCACCAAACCACAAGGCCCCCCCCCACGGGATGCACCGCTGCAATCCCACGAACCTGGAACGCAACAGTGGAAAGGAATTGCTTGACGTAGCACAATCAGCGATATTGAGAGACAGAGCCAGACCGGTCACTGACCAACAAGGCAATTAATTGCCCGTGTGGACTGGTCTTTACCTCTCATGGTCATAGGTGCAGCTCAAGTCTCTTTGAGAACGGATCCGCTCTGTTTGTCACTTTTTCTCAACCCCGACGCTTGATGAATCAAAATGGTAAAGACGGAATAGAGAATACCGACTGACTCGTGCTGTTGACCAGTCAGCCAGTGTATGTAATCGGAGTCATGATTCCTACCGCTACGGATAGAAATGTCTCTTGTTGACTTAAACCCCCACTATGCACTTACTAGCAACAGTGATCTATCACCAAACCCACTCGGTCAGTCAATGCTTAGACTACTAGACTTGTTAGACACTATAGGTACAGTAGTACAGATACCTACTATAAACCATCACGATCCAAGCTTCATCTGCTGTCGCTAGATTCAACTCTCTTCACAGATCTGATTGTCCGGCTATACCTCGCTCAATCTTGTATTGTACAATACTCAATTAAACCTTCTTCAACTCTTTGGGTGGCTGGTTAGGTTATTAAAGTTGATACATCATAAACCTATCCCGTGACTCTGTCTAGACGCGCCGCCTCTGTTCTTCTCTTCTCCCTTGACTCGACCCTAAGAGGGCCTCGTTTTTTGTCTACCTTTGCGTATTTTAGCCCACACGACCTCTTTTTTCTTCTTTGTCTCCTTCTCACTTCGCCGGTTCCGCGGACTTGCCTTGCTTGCTTTTTCTCGTCAGAAATGATACATCATCTGAGGCGTCATTTCTAACCGGCGAATAAGACGGGGGTTGGCCTCCACTTACAGTACCTAGACAACAATATTCTGTCACTTTTCTGGGCTTCGTTATTAGCATTAGCAAACCAAACCAAACCAAACACATTCCAGTATTCTTTTTTGTTTGTTTGCTGTGACGAGAATGAGGATAAGCAAACTTGGCGTCAATGAATAGATATATCATTTCCCATGACTCAATGTTATCACAAGTATCTTATGTACTGTACTCGACTTGGAATCCATGGCAAGCTTATCCTTCACACCGTGAAACTCGGAAATATTGTCCGCATGCTTCTCATTTGCCAAATCACGAAAAAAGCAACGTCTGGCAGCTCATTTCGTCTCATCCCATGTTCATAGCCAAGGAAAGCAGCATTTAATCCGCACACCGAAAAGTGGCTTCCAAGGGTCTTGTGTCCATTGGCATTTTCTTTCACCTTCACTTTCACTTTCAGCTTCTCACGTTACACAGCGAGACAGAGAAGCGCCGCCGCGACTCAAATCAGGGGCTACCATGTCCAATTACTCGGCTTTGGTTGATCGTTCTTCATCTATACAGTACTGTACTTTTCTCGCCTTGTTTCCTCTTCTCTTCTGGTCTCAAGGCTGGAACTGTGGATCTTCAAACTTGCATAGCCTAATATTGACCTCTGTCACCTGTCTGTCTCGGCTTTGATACAATATTGACTCAATTACGATGCAGCCAAATAGCCTTTGTCTCCATCCACTTTAAACCCCCCGTTGACTGAGTCGAGTTAAGGCAAGTCCTTTGCCGGGCCGGCATCATCTAATGCATGTTGCCGCTCTTGATACCCCCGATCTTGCTTGTCACGTTCAGCCCCGTTCTCTAGCTTGAGTTGATCTCACAACTCAGAAGCCAGTCATTGACAGTCGTTCATTCGTGTGTCTTTCATGAGCCTTTCTTTCCTTGATTGACCGCTACTTACTGCCGTCTTGATTCTACACGACTATGCTGGTTCCCGCGCACGTCACTCATCCAACATGTCTCATTTCGTTGTAAATCCATGTACCCTATTCTGCTTTTAACCTCACCCTCCTTCCTTACGCGCCGTCCTTGTCTCATCAAACCTATCACATCTCTTTACAGCTTGTTCACAAGACCTCGAGTGTTCTTGAGCTGCACCAACTTTTCGAGGGCATCGTCGATAGCAACCAGCTCACCCTTTGCTTGGGTGGCCTGGTCATCTCGGTTACGGATGTTGAGAGTGCGTGACTCCCTCTCCTCAGCACCGACGACTGTTTGATTGAATTAGTATTCATCAACAAAGCTGATACTCTCAAAACTTACCGAAAATGAAGTTGTACTGTTCCAGTTGACCAGTGCGGATCTTCTTCTGGAAAGTGTTGCTGCTCAGGTCTACATCACTGTACAATCCCTTGGCCTTGAAGATCTTCTGAACCTCCTGGGCGTAATCGTTGGCAGCGGGCATAACAGGCACAACCAAGACCTGTCGGGGGCTGAGCCAGAACGGCCACTTTCCACCAAAGTGCTCAGTCAGAATGCCAAACATTCGCTCGAAACTGCCCAGCACGGCTCGGTGAATCATAACAGGGCGTGCGTATCCAGCAGGGAGTTCTTCCTCAGGGTTGCTGCCGTCGCTGACTCCCGTCTCTCCCTTGTTGGCAACGTATCGGAGCTTGAATCGTCGAGGCAGGTTGAAGTCGAGCTGCATGGTACCGCACTGGTGCTCGCGCTTCAACGCATCGAACAAGGCGATATCGATCTTAGGACCGTAGAAAGCACCATCACCGGGGTTGAACTCCCACTTAGCGCCGGTCTTCTCGGCAAACGACTCAAGGGCTTCCTCAAGTTTCTTCTCGGCAAGATCCCATGTAGCTACATCACCGACGTACTTTTCAGGTCGGGTAGAAAGCTTGAGCTTGAATGTGAAACCGAAAATTCCGTAGACGCTGCTCAAGAAGTCGAAAGCAGACTCGATTTCCTCTCGAATCTGTAGCTTTGTTCAGTAAACTCCCTATATCGCTATAGGGTACGCTACTTACCTGATCCACTGTACAGAAGATATGAGCATCATCTTGTTGGAAACGGCGCACTCGAGTAAGACCGCTGAGTGCGCCACTGAACTCATTCCTGTGCAATGTTCCGAAGTCCGCCATCCTCCAGGGCAGATCTTTGTATGTGACATCGGAATGGGCGAAGATCTTGCAATGCCCGGGGCAGTTCATGGGCTTCAGGCCAAACTTCTCCTTTTCGACCTCGAATGTGAACATGTTCTCCTCGTAATGGCCCCAGTGACCAGATGTCTTCCAAAGATCTGCTTTGTACATGTTGGGAGACATAACCTCTTCGAAGTCTCGCTTCTGGTACTCGCCCTTGATGAGGTCCATCAAGGCGTTATAGATGCGGACACCGTGGGGTAGGAAGAAGGCAGATCCCGGGGAAGCCTCGTCGAAGAAGAATAGCTTCTGGTCTTGTCCAATCTTTCGGTGGTTGCGCTTGGCAGCCTCAGCCAGGAAGTGCTTGTATTCTTCAAGGGCCTTCTTATCAGGGAATGAGACACCAGCAATACGCTGCACAGACTCGTTCTTGCTGTCACCAAGCCAGTAGGCAGCCGAGTTCTATAGTGTGTCAGTCATATCTAAACTTGGAATGTTTCCAGTTGCATACCTTGAGCACGGAAAAGGCCTTGATGTTGCCGGTGGTAGGGACGTGGGGTCCTCGGCACAGATCAATGAGGGGACCACATCGGTAGACAGTACTCTTGGTGCCATCGGGAACTCGCTGTTGAATGAAGTACTTCTTGTACTCGCTGTACTCGAACATTTCAAGAAGCTCCTCCTTGGTCATCTCCAGACGCTCGAAAGGCTGTTTCTGCTTCACAATTCCGTTCGACAATTGCTCCAAAGCCTTCTTGTCCTCCTCAGTAACAACTTGGCTATTAATGTGTCAGCGTAAAAGGATTGCAGTTTGGCAACAATAGCTGACGTACTCTCCCATGTTGGCCATGTCGTAGTAGAATCCAGGAGGATCCTCAGTAGGGGGACCGTTGCAAAGGTAGCATCCAAAGCGTCGCTCAGCGGCTTCTCCGAGAATATGAGCAGACGAGTGCCAGAAGACTTTCTTTCCTTCGGTGTGATCAAAGTCGAGGAATTCAACCTTGCAGCTCTTCTCGAGAGGTCGAGTCAGATCCCACAGTTCACCGTCAACTCGGGAGATGACAGTGCGCTCGAAAAGCGACTTGGAAATGCCCCTGGCAATGGCGCCAGGAGTGGTCTCCCATGAGGTACCCTTCTCCTCCTTTCCATTGGGGAGCGAGATGACGATTTCCTCGCGGGGTTTCGCTGTTGTCTTGTTAGATTTGATCGGTTCGAGGCTTGCAAGCGCGGGGCAAATTGCATCACGCACCAGCGAGTTCGGCGTCCTGGCGGGCCTTGATCTTGTCGAAGATGTCGAGTCGGTGCTGGATGAATTGCGGAGGCTCGGCCATCTACAAAAAAGCGTTAGAAGTCCCAGGATCGGACATGATGCTGTGCAGTGCATCGCGACAACAGGAGGGGCACAAACCTCGAGGCCAGCAGACTTTCCACCCTTGGCGGACTTATCCTTGGGTTGCTTCTCCTTGGGCTGCTTCTCCTTGGGCTGCTTCTCCTTGGGCTGCTTGGCAGGACGAGAAGGAAGGCTCTGCTCAGTAGCACCCTCGGCCGCCTTGGCGGCATCAGCTTGATCGGACGACATGTTGAGAACCTCGCACTGGTGTTGAAGATTTGGTGGGAGAGTTGCAGTCTTGAAAGTGGCCTTGTACTATCGATGGCGGGGCACAAGGGGCAGTAAACGCGAAGGTGGGGTTGAACTTGAGTCACTGATCGGGTTTGGCAGGGGCTCAATTCTGCCCGCAGCCCGACGACAGTGGGAACTAACTAATCAGATTTTGGCACATGTGGGCAACCTGACTTCGAGAAGCTTTTCAGGCTTAACTTAATGCTGTTGGGTTTCTGGTATCTCAGTAAGGATATTTCTGCTGTTATCAGATCAATCCTAAGCATTATCGTTGTTGCGCGACTGTGTACGCTGGCCAGGCTATAGCCGGACCTACCACGAAGCTTCCTCACGACAGACGCATCAATGGTCCAATTGTAGAGTCATGCTGAAAGCCCGTGCATCAAATAACAGGACTCATAGTAAACAGCGTGTTAGAGTATCGATACTCCGAGGTCGCAAACTTGACTCATTCGAGATGAACATCTTCAAATCCAGGGGTATCAGACCAATTTCTAAACAAACAATCCATAACGCCTTGCCGTAACGTCTATCAATATCATAAACCAAAGGAATAGCAAGATGCAAGACTACTCATAGTCCATATCTGGTGACACATTCTTCCTTATGCGCCTCTAAACAATCCAGTGCGCAAACTCTGGTTCCGCACTTCATACAGCGCACTCGTCCCCAATATCCACAGACTTCGCAGAAAGATCTGACGGGGTATTTCGTGTCTCTAGTACCCGTCGCTTCGCCGTAGTTGAGAGGTGGATGTGCAAGAAGCTTGCGCAGTTCCTCGTCTGACGGCATTTCAGGCACGCACGACACGAGCAATGGGTTATTATCGCCTGGATGTGTTGCTGGCGGTGGTCTCGAGGGCTCGGGTAGAACAGGTGGAAGATTCGCGTCGGTCATAGTCGTATCTTCGTCTTGTGGTGGCTTGGATGATGAAGGGGTATCTTTTCGACTGATGGAGGGTCGCTTGTTGTTTGCGCCAGATGCACGAGAAACTGCAGGGTTAGATTCGGCGAGAGCTTGCATGGCAAGAAAGTCGTCCAGGTGATTTCCAAACGTCTTTTGCGACTGTAGAATCTTGCGAACGTTGGGCGTATGCTTCCCTTGCGCTGCCAGATATTAGACCTGAACCGGAGGAATAGCAAGACAGCTACTGAACGTACCTCTTCCACTCTTCACCGGTAACGGTATCGTATTATCCTTGCCGCCATCTTTGTCCAAGGCTTCGACTTCTTTTCGAATCTTATTGTCTTGTCGAGCCGTGAGATCGCTATATGTAAGGCCAGGGGCATTTCTGGCGCGCTTCCTATTAGTCGGTGCTGTCGAGCGACTGATGGTATTATCGGGGACATAGGCCCAGCCTGGCGCCGAAGTTGTCTTTGCGCTGGCGAGCTCGACGACCCCGAAATTGTTCATTGTCGCGTGATTCTTGATAGCATGAAGAATAATGAAACATGCAATGGCAGAGTAGGAGTTTCATCAACCTGGGTTCGTCGATATCGCTAAGAAATCCACCCTACCTCTCGGCCAGTGGATGCCGTGACGTAGCCAATCATGGACCAGAAAAGCTGAGTACAGCAACACAGGGCACTGTGACTCTGCCGAGCTCAGAATATTCCGATGGAGCCCGGCTCCGACAAGCTCCTACAGATACCTACTGTCCATACCACTGTAGCTCTCCCGTGCCTCTGACGCCCATCGCTGTCGTTCGTCGTCGCCATCACGTAACGTAACCTACCTACCTAACTAAACACCGCAAACTCCAATTCTCTGACACCCACGCGACAGCAACATCGAAATCGCAACAATGTCTCTGGCCTCAAGAATCCTCTCTTCCAGCAGCCGCGCGCTCGCTACCCGAACCTTTAGCACCTCTGCTCGACGAATGGCCGATGCCTCGCCTCTTCCTGCCCGGAAACCCTTGGGAGCTTTCCGTGGAGGGTATGTTATGGTCTAGAAGTTATCTCAAAAAGGATTGGGATCGCTAACCTTGCGACCAGACTCTTCGGTTTCCTCCTCGGCAGCTTCCTCTCCGGCAGCGCCGCCTACAGCTATCTTCTTAAGGAGTACAAGACTGCCAACGACCTGTTGACTGAGGACATTTACGTACGTAGCCAGCATGGCGGAGCAGTTGATTAACTCGAGTCTACTCGGTTGCTCTACCGCTTAAGATATTGCCAAATACTAATAATGTCTCTTATCACAGACTCTTCAGGCTTCCATCACCCGTCTCAGCAACCACGTCCAGGCCCTCGAGACCAGGTCAAAGAAATAAAGGATTAGGATGGCACAAGCCACGAAAAGTGTATAAAACAGGTCGAGTTGCGAAGCAAAATTCGTGCTTCTGGCTCTCCTGGTGGAAGCGACAGTATCATGACGCCTCTCAGTGCGTCCTGAGTATCTGGGCTATGAGGAATTATTAGCATGAAAGCATTCGGAGGGATTTGTATGATTCGGTACTACGGTGTTGGCACATTTGCAAGACTCAGTTGTCAAACATCTTGCAGCTGTATAAAAATACATCTTTCAAACCATTGTTCACTCGGTACAAAAAAAAAAACGTCAAGATAGTAGTCAAGTCATGAAAGGGTCCCATTGTAGCGAGAACTAAAAAACCTAGAGGTGCGATTAAATCTTAGCACCATCAAAACCCGCGCCATTGAAATCAGTTATACCCCATTTTGTATACTAATAATTTGACATCAATTCTTTACAGCTCATCATGAGCATCCTCCTCCTCAGCAGCCTTCTCGGCCTTCTTCTCCTTCTTCTCCTCACTGGCGGCGGGGGCAGCCTCCTCGGTACCCTCCTCCTTGACAGAGATCTCGGCGTTGTACTTGCCGTTCTCCTTGACGAAGTTGGCGAGGTCCTCGACGGTTCGAGAGCCCTGGTAAGTGACAGGGGCGTCCTTGCCACCGGCGGGGTAGAGCTTGATGGTAGGGAAACCCTGAATCTCGTCGGGGACGTCGTTCAGGGTGGCATCAACCTTGGCGATGACAACCTTGTCCTTGAACTCAGAAGCGGCGTACTGAGAAGCAAGGTCGTCGTACTTGGGAGCAAGAGCCTTGCAGTGACCACACCAGGGAGCGTAGAACTCAATCAGGACATCCTTGGTGTCGTCGAGGACAATGTCGTTGTAGCTCTTGGCGACAACAACGGTGACGGGACCCTCCTGGGTCTCGGGGATGGGCTCAGACTTGATGCTGGGCTCGATCTTGCCAGCGTTGAATTCCTCAACGAACTTGGCAATGCTGTCGTGGGTGATCTCCTTCTCCTGGTCGAAGGGGAACTTCTGGTTCTTGACAACCTCCTGGATAGCGAAAGAGGGGAACTTGTCGGTCTTGAGGTTCAGGTTACCGGCATGGGCACCGAAAGCCTTGGCGTCAATGGTAGCAAAGTTGATCTTGCCCTTGTACTTCTCAGCAATGGGCTTAAGAGCATCTCCGAGCTCCTTGCGCTCCTCCTCGGTCTCAGAGAAGATGTAGGCAAGGGGGATACCAGCAGACATGTAGCCGGCGTAGGTCTCAGGGCCGACCTCACCAATAAGAGGAGTGGCGGCAGTAGAGATGAAAGAGGAAATAGCGTCCTCCTCGAACTTCTCGGTGAAAGTGTTCTTGCGCTCATCGAACGACTTGTAGACAACCAGGGCGGGGGCCTTGACGCCCTCAGCCTCAGCGACGGCAGCATCGTTGACACCACCGAAGAGGTAGGTGTCACGGAGACCCTCAGCAAGCTTGGAGAAGGTCTCGTTGGAGCTCTTGTCATCGGCGTTGAGGTAGGCAACGACAACGACCTTGTCGGCGGTCTTGAACTCCTCGAGGGTGTCCTTTGTGAGGAGGGAGACAGCGGGGAGGGACTGCTTGATCATGTATGAGGTGATACTGAAGAACTGGTGTTAGCTGAAATCTGGACAGATCGTAACAAATATCGACTTACCCAGCAGCCTTGCGCTGGCCAGAGTAGGGAGTGACATTATCGAGGCCACGGAAGACCTTGAGAGTGGGGTAACCCTCAACGCCGTGGTCCTTGCAGAGGTCGGACTCCTCAGTGCAGTCGATCTTGGCGAGTCTGATGTTCTTCTCCTTGAGGGTAGTGGCAGCCTCCTCGTACTCGGGGGCGAGGGCCTTGCAGTGACCGCACCAGGGAGCGAAGACTATAGAGGTATTCTGTCAGTAGCTGTCTGGCTGGAGAGAACGAGTCTTGATCAAGACTTACACTCAGCAAGGACAAGGTCGTTGGACTTGACGAACTCGTCAAAGGTGTCCTTGGTCAGCTGGGAGACATCTGAGTCGGCAGCAGAGGCATAGGCAGCCAGAGCAGCCATGAAGCTGCAAGCGATCTTCTTGTGTTGCATGATGGGCTGTGGTTATGAGGGTATCCTAGAAAACACAAAGAAAGAGCTTCGCTGGGACAGACAAGCAGACAAGATAAGAGGGAGGAGGAAGAATGGAGGTCTGGAGTGGAGGGAAGATGGAGGAGAGTTTTGTAGTTGGAGCTTGAGGACAGGTAACAGAGATCCAATCCACTCGGGCAGTGCAGTGTACCTTACTTTACCTACAGTGCTGTACTGTATTGTACCTGCTGTTAAAGTGTGGTTCCCGCTCGGCTCAGTGGGCGGCGAGAGGTTCCAGTGGTTGGTTTACATGTTCACCGGGCCCGGAGCCAACTCCCGCCTAGAAAAGGTGGAGGAGACGTCCGGGGGGTCCATCTTTCAATTGAACAAGTGTCCCTTTTGCCTGGTGGCAGGTGGCACTATTACGCCTTTTCTGTGAGAGGAGAAGGTTGATCCTGAGGTGGGGCTCCCTGGCTCCATACCGCCGGAGCTGCAGCCCAGCGCTGTGGCAGCACGGCCCCTCATAAGCGGCGGCGGAGGGGACCAGTCACTAGTCTGTTTCTGGCTGTAGTGGTGATCTAGGACCGGTTTTAATTGGTCGAAGCTGCCGTACAGGATGCGCCAGAGCCACCAAGCGGCTGTAGGGACCTTGGAGCCAGGGGCATTTATGGGATCGTCATCCGCCTGTTTCTGGTCCATTGATAGGAAACGAAAGAGACGGACAGTATTATGTTAAACCAACAGGTGATACAGGTTTTTCGAACCCATTGAAATGAGCATATTCAAAACGCACTAGATTATCCAAGTATGAATGTGACTTTGCATTGATACCAATGCTTTTAATTCTTAGTGATTAATGGCCCCAACACACCATGGTAGAATTCATTGGAATCTGAATCTAAATCAAGGGACGGATTAGGGAAGTGCAAAGATAGTTGCCCAATTGAGCCGCAACAAGACGGGATTCGATGCTCCGAAATATTCGAGGGGTATTTAGCTTTCCCCTGGAAAACTAACATGGTCTGACTTGACAGTTGAAGGCTCTATTCGGGAGGATGTGGCAATAAACTCATAGCAGGGTTGGAGAAAAAAAGGCCACGTCTCTTAGAGACGGACAATCTGCACAGCCCAGCCTCGTCGGACTCAAGACAAAATTATCTTTCCGAGACACATGACTTGGCTTGAGTGACATCCCATGTCTGCTTATTGATAAGTAGTTTCGAATTATTAATCCATATTTTGTATCGTTGGCGCATATATGAGCCATCAGCTCCTAGGTTTCTGACCAATGCTAGTCATGAAGATATCATGTTCTATCTTAGGATCTTACTTGCAACTTGATCCTTCGAGATACCATAGCATTACGAATTTGACACATTTCAAGGTGAAACTGGTTTCACTCAACTCGTAATCATGATTTATAAACGTATCTTTAGTTCAATGGGTAGCAGTAACTTAAGCCTTGGTATCAAATATGCCACCAAAGGAATTGAGGCGAAACATGATCCCGCTTATTCAACGTATCGGCCCCACGTTCCTTCGCTACGGCCCCACCATCACAGTCTATAATCTTAGACTCACCGACGGTACAACATGTCGGAGGCCAAGATAGCAGCAAGTGGTCCGAAAAATAACCAGGACACACAGAAGCCTATTAACAAAAATGACTTAGATATGCTTAGGCTAAAGCTTGTAGTAGACCATCCTAATCTTTATGACATCCTTAACTAAGTCTCGATTTTTCTTTGACCTCCCTGAGCAGTAACATCGATTGGTACCTATTCTTGGACGTCTGATTGGGAAAATTTGGAAAGAGTTTGCCTTCATCTTCGATATCCGTGAATGAGTTCGGTGAATCAACCAGATAGTGTTTATAGTAATGCTATCTACCTTTTCCCCAACGCCTCATATGACATAATCTTCATCGCTTACTTGCTGTGTGGCTTACGGTTCTTTGGAGTAGCTCGCTGGTACTGGACAGGCCACTTGACTTCAACATCCAGCTGATCAGCGGCACTGAGGACAAAGTCTGGCTCCCTGAGGAACTGTCTAGCAGCAAGCACAAGGTCCGCCTTGGGGTCCTCGTTCTCCTCCACAAGCGACCGAGCAAAAGGTCCGTCAGTGATGTAACCAACGGTTCCAATAAGAAGCTCCTTTCCCTCGGTGCGCAGAGCCTCGCGGATCTGGCCTGCAAGGTCTGTCTGAAGCGTTTGGTGAACTTTGATCTTTTGCGCCTTCAAGTTTCCACCGCTGCTGATGTCGAGGACATCAACTCCCAACGCGGGAAGCTGCTTGGCAAGGCGGATGCTGCTCTCAAGGTCCCATGAGGGTTCGTTGTTCCATTCCATCCACTCAGTGGCGGAGATGCGTACCCAGAGAGGAAGCTCTTCAGGAATAACAGCACGAATTGCTTCGGTGATCTCGAAGAGCAGACGAGTGCGGTTCTCAAAGCTTCCGCCATACTGATCCGTTCGTTTCTGTAGTTCATGTCAGTTGCCGAAACCTTCAGGGTGAATACTGAGAACAACTTACGTTGGTGAGAGGCGAGAGAAACTGGTGGAGGAGGTAGCCATGAGCGGCGTGAATCTCAATAACATCGAAACCAGCCTTGACCGCTCGCACAGCGGAGTCCTGCCACTGTTTGATAAGAGCCTTGATTTCCTCAGTCGTCAACTCGTGCGGTGTTCCAAAGTCATCGGCAAATGAAATGGCGCTGGGCGCAACAATATCGTCAGGCCAGCCTCCGACATCCTTGGTAGCGAGTGCTTTGTTCACGGAGCCACCAATCCAGGGCGCAACTGTGCTCGCTTTTCTGCCAGCCTGGATAATCTGTTAGCTCATGCACAGAACTCGAGTTCGTTTACTGGGCTGAGCTTACATGTGCAAGCTGAATGGCAGCTTTGGTGTTCTGACTGTGGATGAAGTCTGTGATGCGCTTGAGAGGCACAATCTGGCTATCTTCCCAAAGACCTGAGTCCTCGGGACTGATACGCCCACGGGGCTCAACAGCAGTAGCTTCAACGAAAACAAGGCCAGCACCTTGGAGGGCAAATTGTCCGAGATGAACAAGATGGAAATCTGTTAAGTGACCATCCTGAGCTGAGTAGGTGCACATAGGAGAAACGACAAAGCGGTTCTGAAGTTCAACACCTCGCGTACGGAGTGGCTTGAACAGAGTCGGCGCCGAATCGGTCTTGAGCGGGGTACCGGCCGGAGGTTCCTGGGCCGGGGTGAAGTAAGGAACCCCGGAGGCTGCTTTGTTTTGAATTTGGCTACCCATGGTTGCTGTTGATATTCTTGAGTAAGGTAGGTGATGTACCGTTTGCCTCGCTGTAAAGACTGCGGGATGCAACTATATATACTAAGATCGAATGGGTAGGTGACAGTTCAGGCTTCTGGGTCTGGTTAATACAGGATCGCGCGACTGGGTATGGAATTCCGCGAGTTTCGAAGCATCCACCAATCAAGCCGGGGATAGTATCAAGACAAGAATCAGTAGTTAAGATGTTTCTGCCCAGTATCTGAAGGAGTTACAAAGGCATTTAAGTAAGCCGCTGTACACTACTAAATAGTTGCTAAGTCGTCCTATGCAACATAATGATCACTTGAAAATTCTCCGACATCCCTCCGGTATCGACCTTTGAATTCGCTCAGATAAGCGAAAAATGACGTGCGAAGAAACGTGCCTTTTTACTAACATCGCCGCAACCATTATTCATCGCATTTCCGGCTATAATATCCGGAGACATTTGTACAGTACCTAGGTGGGTAACAGAAGAAATGTCCTCTAGGCCTTAGGCTACCAAAATAAAGAAGTCTATATTCTCTTCTAAATTAGCATAAAATGACTAAACTATTTCGTCTCTTATGCTTATGACGGCCAATTCTTCTGACACCCTGCGGAGTACTGAGTTCTGGATGCCCCATGAAGGCAAATGCTGAATAATACAATTTCTGCTGCCACAACAAGCCTCTCGTAAACGACTCTGGCCGATAACGTTATTGCCACTTCGTATGTCTAACAAAGGTGCCCAAATAGCGAAGGCTGTTTATTATATGCTCTTACTACAGATAATTGAAGGTCAAAATGCCATAACTTTCTCGTCGGCTGCTTATACGCCAGGAGGCACACTAACAAATACAAAACACAATTATGTATTGATCTATATGCTGCCATAGACAATGAATTTCGAAACGTGGTCAGAAACTCAGATCAGCAGCACTAATCTCACGTAGCACAAACTTAGTTAAAGTTGAATGCCGTTGTGGCAGACGCAGGAACAAGTCCAATGATCACCGGTCCCTTGAACGAGTTGCCGTCATGGAGCGTCATGGGTTATATTGACGGCCCGAACCGTGGTTTCATTCAAATCTCGGTCCACCCAAATCTCACGATGTTGGGAAACCAGAGTGAAAGATGAGTAAAAAGAAAGTTCTTTTGGTCTCTACTATGCGAGATAGATATCTTAGTCTAATGACATGCTGATGCAGTCAGATCCCATAACATGATCTATAAACAGGCCGGCATTCCCTGCCAGCACCCAATCATCACAACCAAAAACTCCGGATATCGCTCTCCCGGTTCATCAACCAACGTGATGATCAAATACAATTTCCACAAATTCTATCAGACAATTCCCCGATACTCGTCTGCAGCTTATTCCTGGTGTGTAGGCTTGAAAGTCCATCGCTGGTTCTCGGTGCCCTGGGCGAAAGGAACTCCGAGCTCGAATAGTCGGAGGACGACGTCAGAGAAGTCCTTGAAGAAAGCGTCGTTGTCCTTGGCGTACTTCTCGACCCAAGGCTTGAACTTCTTGTCTTCAATCAGAGCAATATCACTGGGCAGCATCATGAGGGACTTGGTAGACTTGTCCTCGTACTGAGCAGGACCGTTCCACTTCTTCCACTGCCACTTCTCCTCGACAAGAAGACGGAAGTAGTCGTTGGTCAGAACAGTAGGAGAGAAAGTCCAGGGACCTTCGAATCCGGATCGGTCGGTGTGGCATCGACCAAGGGCGTGGGCACCAGACAGGGCGACAATCTCCTGGTCGTTGAAGCCCATGCGGCCGAAGATACCTCGGAGGTGATCCTGGCGCTTGGAAGCATCGGGGAGACGACCATCGGGTGTGCAGCCAGAGACATCACGGTCGGCACGACCAGGTCGGTAGGGAATGACGGGACCCAGCATCTCCTGGATGGCGCAAACACCAGCAAGGATCCATAGATCAGAGTAGGTGATCCAGGGGTTCTTCTCCTTCACAGGTTCAAGGAATTTACGGGCAGCGGCCAGACCAGCGTTGGCGCCGTGGTCAGCCTCAGGGGCGAATCGCATGGTAGCTCCGTTGCTGCCACCGGTACCAGTCTCCTTGTCGTAGGTGCCACTGGCGTGCCAAGCGAGACGGAGGAGAACGGGACCATAGCTGCCATCATCGTAGTCATCCTTCTCCTCCAAGCGGGCAGCAATCTCGTTGTAGACCTTCTGGTAGTCTTCCTTGCTAGGGCTGAAGACCTTGGGAGTGGCGGAAGAAGCACCGTTGCCGTAGAAGTAGTAGCCAGCACCTCCAGCAACAGCGGCACCTGTCAGCCAGATCCAAGCTGAAGAGGACTTCTGTGCGGGCTCGGAAGAGTAATAACGGCGACCCTGCTGGCGGATAACCTGTCGGGGAGCAATAGCGAAGCCATTGCGGGTGGCGCGAGTGGCCGCACGGGCAAACTGTCGGGTAGCGAAGGCCATCTATAACAGGCAGACGTTAATATCAAGTTGATGATTGTATGAGGCACGAAAATGGATGAGTGGTGGTAGGTGACTCTGTTTGTTGTTGATGCCGAGGGGAAGAGAGGTTGTAGTCGACGTGGGAGAGTTGAACGTACCTTGAATATGAGATCGCAAAGTGCTAAGACTATATGGACGAGAAAGAATGGGAAGGAAAGAAGGAAAGGGAAATCTGAGACGAACGGCAATGTACCTTCCTATAAGAAGGGATGGCGTCGGTTCAGCTCTGCGGGAAGCCGAGGGCAAGACGGGGGACCTGCCGTGTCAGTGGCCATTAGGCAGCCCCGACCCTGACTGATAAGTTCACCTGGCGGCCGGGACGCGATTCATGGAAGGCTGCAGAATGGATGGCAAAGCTTCCAAACATTCTTTTATTCACTGCTAGGTCTGTCTAGGCTTTCCCGATTCCATTTTGCTCCGAAGACCAAGGAAGAGACTGTGAAGAATCGCTTTCTTTTGGCATGAACCTTCAGACTCTCACTGAATCTGTACTTGTGTAGAGACCTAGTGGGCCAGATTCCCAATGATTCCTCACATCATTTCCCCAGGCTCTCGCCTCGGAGCGGTACCGGCTTAATGAACCGGCACCATGTCTCGAAATTGGCCTTCAACAATTGGTCAATTCAGTATCAGGGGCCCCAATACTTTTCATCTAGGTGGGGGATGACGCTCGGATGGATTCTGTGGAGTCGGTGGGGATTCTTCGTAATGGAGATTCTCTTTCCTCTGAGAGGTTACTAATGCTGAGGCCTGTCGAAGAAACAACAGGGGGTGTTGCTTGGAGCATTAAAGTGTTACACCTGTTACCCGCTCCTGATAACGACCATGGCTTGACAAAGAGGCTCATGAGAAGTCGTCAAAACGGCTGCCATGTGTCAGACAAGAAAGCGAGACCCTTTTCGGTTATGAACCACAAGGCGACCAACCATCAGAGCTCAGCTAGTCGGAATTGGAGTGTCCAAGAGACGGGAAAATTCTGATGCACCAGGACCCTGAAGTAACCCTCCATTCCAGACTACGTACCTTCGTAGTATCTTCTCCAACGCCTCTCACTCGGGCCATATCAGTCATCAGCTCAGACAGAAGTCGGAGCCGCTCTCAATCTCGGTTTGATTCAAATGTCAATCAAACTCTGCCTGTGACCCTTCTGGAACACAACAATACTCGAAATACATTCTAATGTTTCCACAATAGATTTGTCATCCAGTGCTCGCCTCAAATACTAGCCACGAGCGGGTACATGACCACAGCGAGATGGAATCTTTTCTACACAACAGGGGTCCGCTTGGTCTGGGCTTTTTAAGATTCCAAATCGCTTGCCTTGTAACATGTGATCTGTCGTCATCAGCAAATTACAGCCAACTTCGACTACATTGTCTTACACTTACAGACTTGCACTGAATAGCTGCAGGACCCTTTTAATGAGCTGAACAACCTTTACAAATCTCACATGATAACAATTTCGCTGTTTTGTGCCATTTGGACAATTTCTGTTCATGATCAATTGAGGCCAGAGGCAGCGAGCGCCTTCGCTTCCCCAGGTTTTGGAACACGATCAGACGGCAAAACATCCCGAATCCCGTTGGGCAACATTCGCCGACAATCCTCCGGTGGAGACACAATAACTTATTGCATTTGAACTGAGTAAGCGATACCGATGGCTTCGTCAGTAGCACTAATGCAAGTCTTCGTTTCTAGACTCCACACGATCTAGACAACCTACTGAACGAGATCGTCCCACTTATCAACAACTTCATTTTCAATATTGGATATATATATCGTCTATTACCTGCTGCAGGCTATAAGTGCCGTCTCTATCTATTAGAATGCCAAATCCCATATCGAACTGATCCAGCAATGTGTCCGCAAGCAATCCCATCAATCCTCCAGCGACATCCAAATCGTCCGCTTTTACAGAGGCGCTGTTTTCGTTCGTTTATTAAGTCCTCATTGATCCCAGTTGTCGCAGCACTTTTTACACACATAGTCCATCGTGTATCCATGATGCTCAGTTGAAGTCTGCATTGCCTTGTGCATCAGCGTCTGGCTCCCCATGGACTTCGTAGAAATGAATATATCGAGCCTCAGCTCGCTGCTTGCTGGCTTCATCCAGTTCTCCTCTTGCCACGTCGTTCTCCTTGCTATTTGTCGTTGACAGCTTTGCTACTGACGTTGGCCTATAAGTGGTTAGCGCACGATTGTTGGTACGAAGCAAGGTGACAACATACCCAAAGACTTCCCTGTCAACTTGCAAGAACACCTTCATGGCATTCTTGTCGCCCCGCTCGACCAAATAGTTGAGGTACAGCTGAGCCAAGTCCTTTTTGACCGGTGCAGAAAGTCGACTTCGTTCTCGGAGCTCGTCAAATACCTTCTTCATGAACTCGCCTTGCTGGCCTTCAGTCTCGGCACTTGTTGGCTGCTCCAGCTCGAAACGAAACCATCGGTCCCAGAATAGGCTGCTGTCACCGCACCACTGTACGTTTTTGGTGAATACGTCGCGAGCGTCTTCGGCAGAGCCTCTAGCTTTCCAAACCAACAGGGCCCATTCTGCCACCAAGGCAGCTTTGGTATAGGGGTCCACTGTGGGAGCGTCGATTTGGTTCTTGTACACCTGGATAGCAGCATCGATTCCGTTTTGTCGTCGTTCAACATTAGCCCATGACACAATAACCTCCACAGAGTCAGGTAGCCTCAGAAGAATCGACTCGTGGATATCGAGGGCGACGTCAATTCTACCAGCACTCTCCTCAAAATACGCCCACTGCATTCTGATGCCTGGTCGGCTGACAGGCACAAACATTGTGGAGGCGCGTACGTAGATATTGCGTACCTCTTCCTCCTTTCCATCCTGGCCAGACATCCACCGGGCGTATCGGAACCAAAGATCATCGTAGTATGCGCAAGTAACAAGACATCGCTCGTACAAAGCAACAATTCGTGCAAAGTCCCCTTCAGCCTCTTCAAAATCAAGGTACTTGCGCCAATTCGCCAAGTCTTTATGTTCCAAGGCGGTGACGTGGAAGTAAGGTCGCTTGATCTCAGATTCATATGTCCAACGCTTCGATACCTCGGTTTGTGTTGTCGTGAAGATCTCATAGAACATTGCGTCAATCTTGGCACGAACGTCGCGCTCGATCTCTAGCTCGGGCTTGGGTGCGCCTCCGAAAGCCAGATTTTCGCTTTCAACCTCTGCTCTGAATCGCGCAAGATCCTCGGCGGGTACCACTTCGGTAATCGGTTGATTGTGTGATAATGAGCGAAATCTCTCGTAGTATCGTGCGTACTGGTGCATCGGTATGCGGATGATTCGCGCATGGATGGCATAGATCTTGTCATGTGCCTCCTGGCGCTCTTCGTACTCTATGTACTTATCCCAGAAAGGGTGCGCCAGGAAATCGAGACCAACAAAAGTTGCTCCTCGTTCAAAGAGCCTAGAACAGAAGGTTAGCATGAGGACTGCGTGCGGAAGGGATAACTCAGGGGAAGGGTGGAGAGGATTAATACAGAGGGGAAGATGGTTGCGCGAATGAGTAGCAAAACCGAGATAATGTTCTATCGAGCGGGTGACGTGTAACGCAGGGACGACTCTGGAGTTTAGAACGAGCACGGAGGTATTATCAACAGAGCCTGGTAGAGAGCGTGAGAGAGCATCCCAGCTTGAGGGGCTATCGCAGGCATATCTCACCATCAGACACCTTGATAATGGAGTGTAGAGCCCTCGCGGATATGTCGACCGAGACCACTCTGGTCAAGCGAAATACTGCACCGAAGGCATGTTAAGGGAAGGGGAAGGAAACCATCCAAATGGAACTTACTCTCTGACGAGGTGTGGGTCATGGGTTGTCTCCATCTTGAAGGAGCAGTAATCCGTCCACAAGTCGACAGAATTGGTGATGCTTGCACATCCTCTCTCGTAGACCTATTTGTGGTGTCAGCCATGTCGCAGATATTATAGAGGGATGACTGACCATCTCGGCAGACTCAGGACCGGCGATGTTGAATTCCATATCCGCATACTTCTTCCAGTAGCCAAAGAAAAGGGGAAACTTGGTCAAAAGTCGGTCGTAGGCATCTCGGAAAGTTGCTAATGCTTGGGGGCTTGAGTTGCGGTTCAAGCCACCCTCCAGTGTCTCACAGGCTTTGATGAGGTTTTCCCAGTGATCGAAGTTGTCGGGATCGGATTCCTATTGTTTCACGAGATGTCAGATGAGATCTCGAGGCATGAGGGGGCTAATTTAAGATATAAACATACCACCTCCGCATTGTGCTTGCGCACAGTCGCGTACTCCTCCTCGGAGCCAAAGTGGCCGAAGTCGCTCATTGCTTTGGATAACTGATTCTTCGTTTTTCTCGGTCGCGTAGTGAGATTGATGGTAGGGTAGAGAAAAGACTGCGACCTAATTCTGTAGTGTAATTGTGAAGCTGAGAAGTTTGCAGATAGGAGATGACGCTTGAGGCTCACGGCTGTCGCGAAAGGCAGGGGCTGGTAGTTCGCGCTGCAGACAAGCTCTTTTTTTCAAGGTACTTGGCGACTTGGTCACTTAAAGAGCTTCCACTGCACGTGCCTGAGCAAGGACGCGCGAAACCATGATAGATTAGTGCTGCCAGGGGTGTGATGCAAACAGGTCTGTACTTGTCCAACAAGTCTCCGCAGCTTGGATGGGTCTCGATCAACCAGTTCCGGGCCAACGATTCGCCGTTCTAGAGCTGACTAAGCGCAAATTTGAGCTTGCACATATTTTCTCAGAGCGGGTGCGAGGTCAGAGAATCTTTCTTTTTTCTGTATCCTAAAAAGGGCTTATGATGATTCTCACATAAACATATGATAGGAAGAGAATGAACGCTCTCTATTAGAGAGCATGATCTCAAATTCGAATCTGAAGCTCAATTGTTACTCTTTGTTTATCACCCCAAAATCTCATCCAGCGGCATTCGTTGAATATCACGGCCATACCACACCATCTATAGCTTCTTGACTGTTTGTGCATTTTCTTCTAATAATTTGATCTACGCCGCCGGTCAACCTTGTCGACCAATACCTTTCATCAAGTCAAATTAAATTGACTTGGATTGGAAGTGTTTGCGGTTGGGGCATGGTTTGGCTGCCTGGAAAGCAGCAGTTTTCTAAAAGGCATTGCTCAACAGAACTTCATAATGCCGGTGCTTGAAGATGTTTCTTTACGTTCTCTATACTTGGTAATGCTCCGAAGTCGTATCTCGCCAAAAACACAACTGATAAGAAACATATGCTTGAGCTTCCACTTGAGCCTTCATCTGAATATGTCCATATCTTTGGTGTTTATGAATTCACACCTATGTACAGAAGTTACAGAGCCGGGCTCTGAAACCCGTATCAAGGCTACCAATCGGCTCAGGAGACCTGTGAAGGACTCTTTAAAACTGCAGTGTTTGATTTAAGATGAAGCCTAGTAGGTCATTTATACTGGCCGTCCATATGCTTCACAATACTGCACTGTACGCCTGTATCCGCATATAGAAGCTACCTACACTACTGTACCTATCGGTGGGTCTCCATCCGCTTGATTATTACCAGCCAGGGGTTGGATCTCGTACTGTAGTAGCCGCCAGCTGAGAAACGTCATTCGCAGAGCGTCCAATCCCATCCAATACCTGACATTTGTCTAATGCAATGCCCAAACCTCATCTTCATCCAAGCACCAGCTGAAACCCTACGGAGCCCAACTTTAATCGTCCAGATCTTTTTTTTTCTTT